>NC_059165.1:60902786-62298439 GCF_019923935.1 Bubalus bubalis | reverse complement strand
CAGCCAGTCAGGGCAACTTGACTTCTTCCTCCGACCAGGGAGAGAACACAGGCCGGGACCCCAGAGGGCAGCCCAGGGACTTCCCTGGTGGTCCAGTGGTTAGGATTCCATGTTTCTACTGCAGCGGGGAGCAGGTTCAATCCCTGGTCAAGGAACTAAGATCCTATATGCCGTGCAGCAAAAAAAAAAAGAAAAGAATTTTTTTTTTTTAAAGAAGGCAACACACAGGCTCAGGGCAGATGGGAACAGCCTAAAGCCAGGCCAGCGCTGACCATGATGGAAATGACAAGACTGGATGCACCCGACGCCTCTGAGTCTAGACCTCAGGCATCACCCTGCCCTCCCTCTGCGACAGGAGGCACCTTCGCAGGGCTGGGGAGACGGTCAGCCCCCGGCTCCTTCTCTGGAAATGCCTTCAGTCTTTCAGGCCTTGGGGTCTAGTCTAACTTCCTTCCTCCCAAGGACCACTGAAGCAGCAGCAATTTTAAACAAAGTCCCCACTAAAGTTCAGCCACCAGGTCCCTCCTCCTCACCAGAACAAGGTCACTGCTCTCTCAAGGGCCACAGAAGGCATATGCCATCCTCCCCACCCCCAGTTCAAGCACAGAGGCCTCCTCTCCTGCATCTCTGTGTCCTGCGCCTCAGAGAGCCAATCAGGAAGGAGGCCACATTTTCCCAGGCTGCCCTCTGTCCCCAGCTGGCGCAAGCCACGTGGGCCCTGTTCCAGGCACGAGGGCCATGGCCGAGGCTATGAGCATAGCAGGAACATATGGCCTGGCGAACTCCATGGGGACACGGGGAGCACAGAGGTGCCTTCTCTTCTGGACTGGGAGCATCTCAGAGGTGTCTCAGAAATGACTGCAGATGCTCACTCGGAGAGGATGGCAGAGCTGACCAGCGGGGCTCTGCCTGCAACAGCAGTCTGCTCATCAGGCTCAAGCCCCAGCCAGCGGCCAAAGCAGGCTGACCTGGGTTTGAGTCCCGGCTCCAGCAGCACCAGCTGTGTGCTCTGGGCAGCTACTCAATGTTTCCCAGCAGGGTGATAATTGGGCCTGTATTTGTTTCTTGGGGCTGCCACCACAGGCTATCTCAGAGTTGGTGGCTTCAATTTCTCTTTTTCACCTTTTTTTGGAAGCCAGAAATACCAAACTCAAAGTGGTAACAGGGCCATGCTCCCTCCACAAGCCCTTGGGGACAACCCTGCCTTCCCTCCTCCACCTGCTGGTCTGTTTTCATGTGACCTTCCCCTCTGTATCTCTGTGCATCAAATCCCCTCATTCTTTCTTTTATAAGGACATCAGTCACTGGATTTAGAACCCACACTAAATCCAGGATGATCTGAAGATCCTTAAATCAATGACACCTAAAAAGACCCTCGGAGAAGGCGATGGCACCCCACTCCAGTACTCTTGCCTGGAAAACCCCATGGACGGAGGGGCCTGGTAGGCTGCAGTCCATGGGGTCTCGAAGAGTCGGACACGACTGAGCGACTTCACTTTCCCTTTTCACTTTCATGCATTGGAGAAGGAAATGGCAACCCACTCCAGTGTTCTTGCCTGGAGAATCCCAGGGACAGGGGAGCCTGGTGGGCTGCCGTCTATGGGGTTGCACAGAGTTGGACACGACTGAAGCGACTTAGCAGCAGCAGCAGCAGCAAAAAGACCCCATCCCCAAATAAGGTCACATTCACTGGTACTAGAGGTTAGGACTTGGGTGTATCTTTTGGGGGAGAAATAATTCAACCCTATAATATCTGCCTATCATACAGGGCTACTCAGATTAAAAGACAGAATATCTGTAACATGTGTTGCATGAGAGAGAGCACAAGGTAAAAAATAAACATTACAAGTTACTATTGTCAGGTCGTCATCTTTATCTCCTTCTCCAGGAAGCCTTCCTGGTTTTCGCTGTTGTTCAGTCGCCGAGTCATGTGTAACTCTTTGCGACCCCATGGACTGCAGCACGCGCCCAGGCCCTTCTGTCCTTCCCTATCCCTGGGAGTTTGCTCAAATTCATGTCCATTGAGTAGGTGATGTCATCCAACCATCTCATCCTCTGTCTCCTTCTTCTCCTTCTGCCCTCAGTCTTTCCCAGCATCAGGGTCTTTTCCAATGAGTCAGCTCTTTGCATCAGGTGGCCAAAGTACTGGAGCTTCAGCTTCAGCATCAGTCCTTCCAACAGTAAACTACTCCATTCTTGCTACGAGAACCCCACAAAGAGTATGAAAAGGCAACAAGCCTTCCTGATACCTCAGGAAGATACCAAAAAGAACCTGAGACAATTCAGATATCCTGTCTAGATAACAACCTCCTTTAGAGCAGGGACCATGCTTGTTGAAATCTACTTCCCAAGCAGTCCTAAAAGTGTCGGGGAACATGGTCTCAGTGGTGAGCTCAGGGGCTCTCAGGTGAGACAGAACTGTGTTTGAAACTCAGCCCTGCCAACCTCTCATGATAAGGCCTTGGATATGTGTATCCGTGTCTGGGATCAACCACTACCATCTGAAGGAAAGGAATATTACAGCTATGCAGGAATGTGATTAGCACTTCAGATAACACATACATAACCCAGAGTGACCAGCAACAGTATGTTCTCTGTAACTAGAGTCACAATGCACCACTGGTCCTCAGTAACCATCCAGTTCAATAACTGCTGCTGCTGTTCAGTCGCTAAGTCGTGTCCGACTCTTTGTGACCCCCTAAACTGCAGCACGCCAGGCTTCCCTGTCCTTTACCATCTCCCAGAGTTTGCACAAACTCATGTCCATTGACTCCGTGATGCCATCCAACCATCTCATCCTCTCCTGTCTCCTCCTGCTCTCAGTCTTCCCCAGTTCAATCAACACTCGATCACAAAATAAATGGATGCCCCCAGCCATTCTTCCTCATTGTCCAGTCAAGGCAGCAGATCACACTAAGCCAATCTACATTCTTGTGCAGACCTCACAGGCAGGGCCAACATTGAGCCCACCACCTCACCTTCTCCACAGCCCTAGGAATGAACACACACACCCATCCCCCACAGATGGATAAACCACTCCCTTCATCTGTCCTTCAGGCATTCACTGAACACTGGCTCTGCCAGGTATGTGCCTACCGTGTGCCAAGCACCTCTTGGATGCTCATGAGTAGCGATCAGCAACCTTTCTGGAAAGGGTCAGAGAGTAAAGATGTTAGGCTTTCTGGGCCATATGGATTCTTTCACAACTACTTAACTCTGTGTCAAGGCATGCAAGCTGCCACAGACAATGCGCACATAAATGAGCAAGGCTGGGTTCCAAAACAATTTTATTTACAAAAAACAGGTGTTGGGCCATAGGCTGTGACCTTGCTTTTGAGGATATACAAACAAGTAAGACTCAGCATCCACACAGAGAGAAGGAGACAAGCAGAGAACAGAATCTAGGTATCTCATTCCCACATCACGCTACTGAACTGCGTCCTACCTGATCTATTCAGGATCGATTAAAAGTACACTTATAAGCAGACTCACAGGAGCTTCCCTGGTAGTCCAGTGGTTAAGAATCTGCCTTGCAATGCAAGGGACACTGGTTTGATCCCTGATCTGGGAAGATCACACATACTACGGGGCAACGAAGCCCATGAACCACAGCCTCTGAAGCCCATGCACCAAGAGCCCAGGCTCCACAATAAGAGACGCCACAGCAATGAGAAACCCATGCACCATAGCTAGAGAGTAGGCCCCGCTCCCTGCAACTAGAGAAAGCCCACGTGCAGCACAATGAAGAGCCAGCACACTCAAAAAGAAATAAATTATCCATTCATCTGCTGATGGACATCTAGGTTGCTTCCATGTCCTGGCTATTATAAACAGTGCTGCGATGAACATTGGGGTACACGTGTCTCTTTCCCTTCTGGTTTCCTCAGTGTGTATGCCCAGCAGTGGGATTGCTGGATCATAAGGCAGTTCTATTTTCAGTTTTTTAAGGAATCTCCACACTGTTCTCCATAGTAGCTGTACTAGTTTGCATTCCCACCAACAGTGTAAGAGGGTTCCTTTTTCTCCACACCCTCTCCAGCATCTATTGCTTGTAGACTTTTGGATCGCAGCCATTCTGACTGGTGTGAAATGGTACCTCATAGTGGTTTTGATTTGCATTTCTCTGATAATGAGTGGTGTTGAGCATCTTTTCATGTGTTTGTTAGCCATCTGTATGTCTTCTTTGGAGAATTGTCTATTTAGTTCTTTGGCCCATCTTTTGATTGGGTCATTTATTTTTCTGGAGTTGAGCTGTAGGAGTTGCTTGTATATTTTTGAGATTAGTTGCTTGTCAGTTGCTTCATTTGCTATTAGAAAGCTGTGGTACATATACACAATGGAGTACTACTCAGCCATTAAAAAGAACACATTTGAATCAGTTCTAATGAGGTGGATGAAACTGGAGCCTATTATACAGAGTGAAGTAAGCCAGAAAGAAAAACACCAATACAGTATACTAACGCATATATATGGAATTTAGAAAGATGGTAACAATAACCCTGTGTACGAGACAGCAAAAGAGACACTGATGTATAGAACTGATGTATAGACACTGTATAGAACAGTCTTATGGACTCTGTTGGAGAGGGCGAGGGTGGGAAGATTTGGGAGAATGGCATTGAAACATGTGTAATATCATGTATGAAACGAGTTGCCAGTCCAGGTTCAATGCACGATACTGGATGCTTGGGACTGGTGCACTGGGACGACCCAGAGGGATGGTATGGGGAGGGAGGAGGGAGGAGGGTTCAGGATGGGGAACACATGTATACCTGTGGCAGATTCGTTTTGATGTTTGGCAAAACTAATACAGTGTTTGAGGTTTAAAAATAAAATTAAAAAAAAAAGAAATAAATTTTTTTTTTAATAAATCAGACTCATAGATAGAACAAACAGTGGTTACCAGTGGGGCGGGGCAATATGGGAGTAGGGGAGTAAAAGTACAAACTACTGGGTATAAGACAAGCTCAAGAATGTAGTGTACAACACGGGGAGTGCAACTAACAATTTACAGTCATGGGTAAATGGAAAGTAACATTTACAAATTGTATAATAATTTAAATTTTTACTTAAAAATTTTTAATTTTAAAAATAAAAACAAAATTTAAGTACACTTAAAACCAAAGGGAGAAAAATAGGAATAAACTATTTGTCAATGGCTCAGAGGAAATATTTGTCATATAAAATCCAACCAACAAATCAAGAGTCTGTTCACACACACATTCTACAGGTATTTAGGTAGTTCCTACTGTGTGCCAGGCCTCAGCTAGACAGTAGAGATGCAACAAAAAGTAAAGCAGACCCAGCCCTTAGGCGGCCCACACCCTAGTAGATGAGAGCCTCATCTCCTGGGTGAAAGCCCTGAGCTATCAATAGATGCTAATGGAAGGCACACAAAGTCTACAAACCCACAGAATACAAAGAAACCCACTCAACATAGACATCCTTTTCAAATATTGGGCTAAATTCTTGCTGTGTTCTCTGATGTGATCTCTGGGGGCCACTGGCATGGAGAGAGTTGCCATTCAATTCACAAGATACTGCAGAGAAAAAACAAGGTCACAAAATTGTATGTTTCCAAAACTCTTTTTTCCTGATATGCAGCCAAGTGCCCAGAGTTTGCAGGCCGACACTAACCAATGCCATCTCCTGCCCTTGACTTCCACACAGTGTGACGGATTTAAGGCTCCAACCTCAAGATCTGCTCAGAGGCATGATGGCGTCTCTGACTTTTCAGCTCTACAACGAAGTGGAGCCAGTTTCCATGCTGGTGGGGCACTCACGCACCCACTGAACATGCAGCTTTCAGCTCCTCTGCCAGGGCTGCAGATTCTGCTCTGCAAAGCCCTCTGACTGCTCAACAACCTCTTCCAAACAGTCAAAATTAATTTCAGACAAACATTTAAGAGGAAAAGAAAATCTATCTGGAGGACTTGCTGATGCTCACAGCTGGGACGCTGACAAGGAAAAGGCTGCAGAGCAGAGAATTCGCCTCAGACCACTCACTTGCCATCATATAGCATGCTTTGCACAAATTGGCATAATTTAGGGAGGGAAGAAAATAGGCCAATGACAGCAAAATACCTCAGGGTCATCCCAAAGCCGAGGATGTAAGAGGTACCGATGAAGCACTCTGTCACACACTTCCTGGGAGATGGTTTTCTATCACAGGCTTACAAATGATAATCCAAATAAAACTTGCAGTCCCAAGTCTATCAGCCCTCTTTAAAATAGTATAGAAGCACCTCCAATTTCTCACATGCTTTAGAGTCACACAGGATTACAAGAAAGGCCAAGAGCTTTCTAGATTTCCAAGAACACTTTGCCCAGGTCCAGTCTGCCCTCAGAAGCTCACAGCCCTCTCCTCTGTCACCCACTCACTGCCTGCCTTTGTGGACTCCAAACATTTCCGTTCCTGTTTTCTAACACTACTTTGACTTGTTTTAAGTTCTCACTGCACAAGGAATCGCTGGACCACAGCTTCATCAGGATTCAGGGGGTCACTGCCAAGGTGAAGGGAAGCAGAAGGGAGCGCTGGTATTGAAGACTTACCACGCATGGTCCCAACACTTGACAAGAAATCCCAAAGCTGGTGTTGGTGGTGAGAGACACCGGTGACAAAGACAGCATCTCCACCTCACAGACTGGGAGCCACAGAGCTGCATGAGGCAAGGCTGAGGCTCAGAGGCAGGTCTCTGAGATGCCAGAACGAAGGCTAAGGGATGCATTTCACTCAAACTCCTCAGGGCTGGAGTGTGGAAGAAAAACTGCATCATCTTGGTTGAGCACAACATCATGGCTTCCACACAGTTAAGCCGGGCTGTCCTAATTGCACATGAGCTCTCATCAGGGTTCAGATAGGGGGTGTAGGTTTCAGGCATGCTTAATGGCTTTTTGTGGGGGAAGCCTCAGGCTATACACGGTACCAACAAATCCTGAGATGTGAGAATGTCACACGCCCACTCAACAAGCAGGGACACCACGGCCTCTGCCTTACTCCCCCTCCAGCGTCCTGCCCATCCAGACCCATGCATATGAGTCTGGGGCACCCCTACCTCCTCTTGGCTTCACTCAGGACTTTGTCTTCTTCCTTGCTCTTGAATAAAACCCCATGTCTTTGTCCCAAATTCCTATTAGTTAGAGGAGACCATTCCTCCTCTTCTCAGTATAAGGGACTCTGCAACATAGGGGTACTTGGGGATTTTCTATTTAATAAAAAGGGCGAAACAGAAGACAAGCTGGCAGACAGAAACCCCCTGTGGCCTGAAACAAGGTCATGGAGAAGTCACCATGAGGAAATGATGCCTGCAGGAAGCTGCATGTATCTATAAGCAGATAAAGGACATTTGTTCCCATGGCTGCTAACGCAATGACCCCTGGGACCCAAACAGCCTCCCAGCCTGACTCTTATATATTTTTAATGAAAAATTGCAAATTAGATTAGCTTAATTTGACCACATCTGCCTTTTTAAACAGAGAAAATTACCATTTTAATAGGAATACCAGCTATTTGTCTAAAGGAAAAAGGTCCTTGCGAGGTCTACTCTGCCTGTTCTGTTTCCATTTTAAAAAAGAAAAGAGAAAAAGAGGCTCTCAGGGCAGAGGGCAGTGGGTCAGGCTTGGAAAAATACACAGTAGTTCTCCCCGTGAGCATCAGAAATATCAGACAAACCCCACCTTCCAGAGATGTCTTAGCCACCGGAGGCAGTGAGGGCTTCCTGTCTGGTGTGTTCATATTGCTCGTCCCGGTTTCCTTCAGCAACACTGTGCTGAGCCTCTCTGTGTGCCAGGCATGGTGCTGAGTGCTTGATCAGCAGAGATCAAGGCCCTTTCCAGAGAAGAAATGCAGGAGGGAAGTCAGAGGTCAGCTGTCAGAACAGAAGCCTGGAGTTAGAAGGGAAGGAGCTAGTTGGTGGAGGGTGGTAAGGCCGAGCACCCAAGACCAAAGGGACAGGAAGGGTGGGAGTCCTGGGTGAGGGTACGGCTGAATGGGGTTGAGGGACTGCTGAAGGGCGCCTGACATGCAGGCTGCTTCAAGGAGGGAAGGCTTCATTTCGAGGACACGGGTATCATCAGTGATTTTCTTTTCAAAACAGCCACTGGTTGCACTGAGGGAAGTGGGCAACCACAGGGAAGTTGAAGCAAAGTGAAGATACACCACTGAAGATACGGTGGTGCTGCTGCTGCTCTGTCTGAATGTGGTGACCTTTCCTCCCAGCCCCGCCTAACATCAAACCCAGGCACAGGCCTCCCAAGTTGCTTCTACCCACCCCTCCCTCCTCTCCACGGCTAATCCCCTCTCCTCTGCCTGTCCCTGATCTCCACTCACCATGTGTCCCTTCCGGGGTTTGCACCCTTGATTAGCTCTCCCTTCTCAGGCATCTTCCCTGGTGGCTCAGACGGTAATGCGTCTGTCTACAATGCGGGAGACCTGCGTTTGACTGGAGATTCCCTGGAGAAGGAAATGGCAACCTACTCTAGTACTCTTGCCTAGAAAATCCCATGGACAGAGAAGCCTGGTGCGGGCTACTGTCCATGGGGTCGCAAAGAGTTGGACACGACTGAACGACTTCACTTTTCACTTTCTCAGGCATCACCAGCTATCTCCTCCTGACATTCCTCCCACCCCACTCTGTGATGTACAGGAGCCCTTGGCACCACCACCCACAGTGGGCCTGGCTTGGCTGCCCAATGCCCTCAGCACAGGCTCTAAAGGGACACGCAAGTCCTGTCCTCAGTCATTCCATCCAGGCAGCCCTCGGCTCAATGCCTGCACTGACCTCTGCATCTCCAAACTCTGCCACTCGTCTCAGTTTTCTGCCTCCTAATTGCCCTTCCCACTCTAGACCCCAGACCACCCTCCATCTTGACACTCTCCTCCAAAAGTTTGGATGGAATAAGTCGATTCTACCCATGTTCTCCATCTACCTTTCAGATCACACCTTCACTGGCTCTGTTTCCCCTTCCTACTGCCCATTGCAAACTGGCCTCCAGGCTCCAATGCCCTTCACATTCCCCTGTTCTCAGCCAGATCTCATAGGACCACCACTTCCCCACTTCTTCCACTCACCATCCACAGACATCCAACTTCATCTCAACCTCAGCAACTTCAAAAACCCCAACTCCAACATACAAGATGCCTTTCATCGAGCTTTCCTGCTTCTGTCAAGAATACTAGTCCTATGACTAGGGCAGGCAATTATTTCCATAACTTTCCTCCATAAACTGTTACTGAGTTTTAGAAAATCTCCTTCAACAGGACCCTCCACTATCAAGGTGACTCCTGGAGTCACAGCAAAGGATGCAGGCTCTCAAGACAGCCTGTACAGGGTCACAGCCTGGCATCACTACTAAGGAGCTGTGGAACCTTAGGTAGACCAGCTGCCTCATTGCTATGCCTCAGTTTCCCAGACTATTAAGGAGGATAATATAAGTACTTATTTCATAGGATTGTTCTAAGACTCTGGGATGATGACACAAAACATGTGTCCAGGATGTGGCGGCCCACGGTAAGAATTCCACTAATGAAGGCTGCAATCATTAACTCAACTGTCCTGGTCCATCCCTCCCCTTCCATTTCCTTCCACCTCCAGGCCCAGACTGAGATTATCCCAACACATGCTGACTTGTCTCTCTTTCTCCAGCCTCTAGTCACCTAAATGCATGTCAAATACCATTTTCAAATTTACCTTCTGACATCCTACTTTTATCACGTCATCTCCAGTTACTGACAAGATGAGTTCAGCCTCCTCCTCCTGGCACGATGTTCTCCACCCTCTGGGCCCAGTAGGTGGACAGAGCCAGCCACACCCCCAGTGCCGCCTCTGCACCTTTGCTGAAAGTGCCCTGAGTGTAAAATCCCACCCGTCTCCAACACAGAATCTGGGCAGCAACAAGGAAGGGTAACGAGGACACAGACTGTAGTACATCAACTGCACTAAAGACCCCAGTTCTCCTCTCCTCACTGTCTCCACACCCTTGACCACACCATCTTTCGGTGGTTTCCCTCACACTCTGCCCCTGGGCCCAGCCATGTGACTTGTTAGCAGTCATGACACAAGCAGAGGTTTGACACTGTACTCTAGCATTTCAGCTTCTGCTCCTGTGCCTTGGCCATGACCAAGAGAACATGCCTGACCCAGCTGCTGGGAGACGAGACACGTGGAGTGGTGCCAGCCAGGACCATCTTAGATCAGCTGACAGCTAGCAGACCCACAGCGAGCAAGACTGGCCAAGACCAGCCCGGCCCAGCCAACTCCAGGTATCAATGCTCATGGATGCGATGCGGCTCTGTGGTCGTCTGACAGGCACCAGGTAACTGATCCATGTGTTAGCCAGCATGGTGAAAAGATAACAACGCTTTACAAAGGAAAAGTGACTGACAGCAAAGCAGTAACACAGGGCACAGTTCCAGCTGAGAGAGAGAGTGTGTGCCTGTGTTCACAGAAAGCGACACAGCTGTAATATTTACTTATTTAACTGTCTCTCAGCCTAGTCAACTATGTCCTGGAGGAACCACATTCACTATGTTTACCATTATAGATTTAAGTGCATAACTCCAGGCTAGCGAAACTAGTATCCTCTGAATAAATACTATTCAATGAACAAATGAGTGAATTTCCATGTATGTGCATGCATTCAAAGAGGTTTTATACCAAATGATCTAAAGTAGTTACCTCCAACTGTTAACACAACAGGTGGCATGTGCTTTAGCTTTGTTTTTTGGTTTTTAGTAAGCAGCATTCTCTATTCTTCCACAATTTACATGATGATTTCTATAATAAAGGACTGTGAGTTCAAATGAAATCCTTCAAGGTGAAGACCCTGGATTCAGGGCAGAGGCCTCCTTGGTTAGCCAAACTCCAGGTTATGCCATCTCTCTCCCAAGTCTGTGTCTGCTGGCATCCAGCCGTACTTTTTTTTTTTTTTCATTTTGGAAAATTTTTATTGGAGTATAATTGCTTTACAATGTTGTGTTGGTTTCTGCTATACAACAATGTGAATCAGCTATAAGTATGCATTAATCCCTCCCTCTTGGGGCTTCCCCAGTGGCTCAGCAAGTAAAGAATCCACTGGCAATGCAGGAGACACAGGAGATGAGGGTTCAACTCTTGGTTGGGAAGATCCGCTGGAGGAGGAAATGGCAACGCACTCCAGTATTCTTGTCTGGGAAGTCCCATGGACAGAAGAGCCTGATGGGCTGCAGTCCAAAGGGTCACAAAGAGTCAGACACAAGCAAATGACTAAGCACCTTCTCACCCTCCCTCTTGAGCTTCCCTCCAACACCCACTACCCCGCCCCCCGCCCCACCTCACCCATGTAGGTCATCACAGAGCAACAAGCTGAGTTCCCTATGTTATACAGCAGTTTCCCACTAGCTATCTATTTTACACATGGTAGTATATAAACAACAAGGCTATTATTCTCTCAATTCATCTCACCCTCTCCTTCTAGTCTTACATTTTTAATTTGCCTTTTTATTGGCAAAAGTCTTTTTGCATGGGTAAACAGCAAAACCCTTAATAACAAAAGTTTTACAATTTAACCAGTTTAAACAGTACAGTCCCAGAGCAGTTAACAATTGACTTTATTTAAATTGTTACATGAGCATATTGGAGTCTCATAGTAATGCTAAGACACACAAGGTTCTAGAATTACTGACCTTATTGTACTTAAGAAGAAACCAATGCCCAGTAGATTGTCTACTCTCATGAAGGACAGAATCCAAACTCTTCACAAGGCCAGAACTGGAGCTCAAATCCTGACTCCCTCCCCAGAGTTGATATAGCACCCTCATGGCCTTCACTCCCCACAAAGTTCGTGACCACAAGAACTACTCCCTTAGGAGACTGGGGATGTATTCCATCCACCCCGGTACTCCCACATCCAGCCCCCTGCCTCACATACAAAATGTGCTCAATAAATATTCCCTGCATTGAAACAGGCAGTTGAGCACAGGGGAAGTGAGTCGGCCTGCTCTGAGGGCCAGGTCTCCCTCTCCTCCACTAGAGGAGAGTATTCCCAAGTCAGGTAGGCTTCAAGATGGTCTCAAGGGCAGGGGGAGACTGGTGGGCTCGCTGGGTCTGGGAGTCATTCACCTGAGGCCCATAATGGGCTTGGAGAGGTCCACCAAGCCCTGGAATTGTGGGAAATCACTTTTTGAATGTGCATCTGTTTCTCAGGGAGAGGGCACAGCATTCATCAGATATTCAAGGGGAGTAACCCCCAGCTAAGCTGAGGTCCAGCCAAACACAATGCCCTATGCCCAGTGGTGAACAGTGGGGAGTGGGCAAAGCTGGGGCCAGAACCCAGGCCTCCTCACTTCCATCACGGGGCCATCTCTCCATTACAAACTGCCCACCATGTGGCATATTTATGCTGATGACACCATCCCTGAATGCTGCATTTCTACAACTCAGAAGGATGGTCAGACAGCTTTATAGCTTTATCGGAATCTGTTTTCCACAGACGACAATTTTTTGTAATGGTAAAATATTTCTGACGTGATCTGGATCCATGCCTTTAATTCATCAGCCATCCATACAAATGTCAAGCATGCCAAACTAATTTTCTTTGAAATAATTTATCAGCCATATGAACACAAGTCATCCTGTCTGATCTCCAAAATTAAAACCACATTTCTCTTCAGAAAAGAATGAATGTGCAGTCCTGACAAACAGGATGCATTTTCATCAGTCTGGGATGAGCAGCCCTTTGTCAGGAAGCAGCATGGTGAACAGGAGGGCACTCCAGCCAGGCCTGCCACCTCCCTGCATCTCACCAACTCCACATCTGGCACCCAGTGCCTGGGGACTCCTTCCCAGTACCGACCTTTAATAATGACAATAATCACCCATCTTTGGCCAAGCTGCAGGCAGCAGCTACTGTGTGTGTGCACTGGAGAGGAGGAGAAGGCAGGGCTATGGTGAGGTGAGAGGGGTGGTGGAGCAGAAGTAACATGCCTGCAGTGCAGTTTGACAGAGATACAAGTTCAACCCCTGCAAAGCCATGGAGCTAAATTCTTGGGAGGTAAGGAAATAAGCCAAGGGGGCCAGTCTAAAGGCAGGCTGCTAGCATGGTAGGATTCTATCCCAGGGAGTGCACTTGTACCCTAAGAAAAGTCTGGAAAGGAATGTCAACCAGAGGTCATTCACTTAGCTTCCTTCCAAAAGGATCCCACACTCCTCAACTTCATTGGAGGGCTATGATTTCATGTTAGGGGTGCCCATTCAGAGCTCTGAAAGTCTCCCCAACACAAGTTACATTTTTTGGCAGCCTATAATATTCCTCAGTATTTTGTAACTTTGTCAAGGACTACCTCAGATAAGACTTTGGGGTTCTACTATCCAGAAGAGGCTTGCCTGGTGGCTCAGATAAAGAATCTGCCTGCAATGAAGCAGACCTGGGTTTGATCCTTGGGTTGGGAAGATCCCCTGGAGAAGGTCATAGCAACCCATTCCAGAATTCTTGCCTGGAGAATCCCCATGGACAGAGGAGCCTGGGGGGCTACAGTCCATGGTGTCGCAAAGAGTCAGACACAACTGAGAGACTAAGCACAGCACTGCACATCCAGAAAGAGACAGAGATTTTAAACTTGAGGATCCAAATACCAAGATGGATTTGGAGTTCCCCACTGCAGTTCAGCCAGTTCTATTCCTTAAACTCCCTCAATAAAAGACTTCCCTCACCAACCAACCTCCAACATGACCTCACTCTTTATTCATGAGAAGTAAGAGAGAGAATACTTTGAATAGGCACGAAGCTACCATAAAGGAATAAAATCCGCACCATGTTTTTCTGTGTGTGGCACCTACACCACTGAGGATTTTAAGGAATTTGTTGTGTGTATTAAACCTGTGATTTCACCAACACCAAGGTGGAGGGAAAAAAGAATTGACTTAAAGAAAAAAATATTTTTAAATAAATTCAGGTATTTGGAAATGTGGCAGAAGTCAGGACAGTGGTACCCACAGGTCTGGGAGACACAGGACTGGAGGTGAGTTGGGAGATCCACACCCACTGCTCCTGCAGCCGCTGACGAGCACACACCACAGCTCAGCTGTGATGGGGGAAGGAAACAAACATTCCCTGAGCAGCCACTCTGCAGACTTCAGGTGCCTTTCACGCATCATCTCGTTTAATTCTCACAATGATCCTGCAAGGCAGAACTAGTCTCCGCGCTTGATACTCAGAAAAGGAGTGCACACACCTGGAATCCAAGTCTAGAGACAGAGCAATTCAGTTAGAAGCCTGGGGCTCCCCCCTACCTCCCCCACCACCGACTCCATCCCCAAGAACCAGGTGGGTTCCCTACCCACCACCAGGCTCCCTGTTCCACCCACACCAGAGATGGAGGTTTATTCTCAATGGAAATCAAACATAAAAGGTTCAAAATTCTGGGAAGCCAAGCGTAGCAAGGAACTAAATGTGGCAAAAAACTAACTAAATAAAATGGCTTAAATAAAAGACTTCAGAGTGAACTCACTCCTGCACCTTGAATACCAGCAACCAGGTTTACATATCACTATGGATTCAGACAGTGAAAACACTAATTATTCACTTAATCAAAATTATGTCACAGTCATTACTGATTTAACCAAAAATTATGGAATAATTGTAGGGAGGATTGGGAGACAGAAGGTAGCATGGACAAAAGAAGAGGGATGGAGCCTAAACTGCTATCACAGAAGTCTAGCAATAATGTGAAATTGATATATTTGAAAACAGTGGTAAAAACTTAATTTTTGTCAATATGCAGGTAAACATCAAAAGAAACCATTAAGAGAGTAGAAAGTAATTGCCTCTTGGATGAGTATAGGAGATAGAGAAGAAAGGGGAAACTGATCTTTTTCTTTATAAGACTTATTGTACTATTTTAAAATTATCCACATGTGTTACTTTGATAAATACTTTTAACTGAAAAAAAACAGAGGAAAGAAACACAGTGGGTAGTGCAGATGTCCAAAGTAACAGACTTCTAATCCCAGGAGTATGAACTGGGTCATCTGACTTGAAAATGTGGCTGAACCAATGTATTGCCATACTAGAGGGCATCTCAGTGGTGAATTATTCCCTTCCACTGCACAGAATAAGAAAGTATTACATTAAGAATGTGCTCTGCAAAGAGCCTTATACTTTTAAACTTTGAGCTTTTCACATCCATCAGTATCCACTTAAACTTACAGTATCACTTTCCTTTGACAGAAGAAGGAAACAGGCCCAGAGGTGGTGAGCAAGTTGCCCAAGGTGGCCCAGTAAAGTGAGCCACAGAGGCTTTCTCAGCTCTGTCTTTCAAACTAGATCCTAAGTTCCCAAGGATGGGGATCAAGCCATCTTTACCAGCTCAAGCTGCCCTCCTCTATGACAGCCCTGAAGGCTGTGAGGTTTATTCACTGTCCGCTCACTCATCACAAACGTCTCCTTATTTTCCCTGCCAACATGGAGTCAGACAGTGGATCTTGCCTGTCTGTCCACCGTGAAGTTACGATGATGAGCACGTGGACTCTTGCTTAGTGGCTGAGTCATGTCCAACTCTACCACAATCCCATGGGCTGTAGCCCACCAGGCTCCCCTGCCCAAGGGATTTTCCAGGCAAGAATCTGGGGTGGGTTGCCATTTCCTTCTCCAGGGGATCTTCCCGACCCAGGGATTGAACCCATATCTCCTGCATTGCAGGCAGATTCTTTAGCGCTGAACCACCAGGGAAGCCCCTTATCAAAGTCTGACTCATCTTTTAAGACCCATCTCATTTATATTATCTTCTCTGTGAAGCCTTTCGACACTTCCCTATGCTCACTTAAATACTTTCTTCTTGAACATTCTTACAATGTATTTTCATGACTCTCTCCCTCCCTCTTTTCTTTTTCTTTGGCTGCACTGCATGGCCTGCAGGATCCCAGTTCCATGACTTGTCAAACCCATGCCTCCTGCAGTGGAACCTCAGAGTCTTAACCACTAGACTGCCAGGGAAGTCCCTCATGACTCTTAGTTTCAGAGCTTCCCCTCATCTTTACAATCCTAATGTCTAGGGTCACATGTCTAGCGCATAATAAACCCTCAGTAAAGCTAAAAAAGTGAATCTATGAATGAATGAGTGATTGATTCATTGAAAGAATGAATTAATCTTAGCTCAGGGATGACAAACTTATTGAGACAAGTAGAGTGTCACATATTATATATCTCTCACTAAATTCAGGACAGTGCTTTGTGCCTACTAAGTATTCAATAAATATTTATAGGTTGAACACATTAATTCATCAAAACACAAAATAGTTCTTTAATCCTTTGTTTCCTTCCCTTAGTCATTCTTGTTTTTTCCTTAGTCATCCTGGCTAAGTCATCACTACTTTTGGATCCTCTTTTCCTGGCCAAAAGACCAGACCTTTTTTTTTTTTGCCAGAATCTCAGTTCCACAACCAGGGATCAAACCCATGCCCCCTGCATGAACCACTAGATCACCAGGGAAGTCCCATGGACCAAACCCTTTAATGTGCTCCTATCACTGCTATGTAAGACTTCGGTGGTCAAGTACAGAAACACAATAGTTTCATCTCTACACACAGATCAAACCACCCATAATTTAGTCCTTCTCAAACTCTTGTCCAAGCCCACATACATATTCTAAACACAGCCTTTTGAAGTCTCATCTCCCCCAGCTTACATAGGACTCTGGAGAGAGACTTCCAAGTTCAGGTACCAATTGTTGACCTCCAGCAAGTCACTCACCCTCTTGGAGTCAGTTCCTCCTCCAAGTGGAAATAACATTAATGCCTTACTGCTCACAACTTTAAGGGGTCCAACTGAGAGAATCAGCATGAGTCATTTCACCTGCCACTTACATATTCTTCAAGACTCAGTTCAGGCATCACCTCCTCTAGGAAGCATTTTTGGTTTTTGTTTTTTTCAATAATAGAAGACGTTTATCAGTTTTCACAATCAATAGCCAGATGAAAAAATAAAAGATCCTTATAATTGTAAGGCATAATGGAAACATGATTAACCTAACAATATAAAATAATTACACAAAATTTGGGGGTTGAGTGATATGGTAAATGGAAGTACATACATACATATGTTTTCATCAGCCCAGCCAGTCTTTATCTTTTGGTTTGTACATTTAATCATTGATAGGTATGATCCTATCACCATTTTCTTAATTATTTTGGGTTTATTTTGTGTAGGTCTTTTCCTTCTCTCATGTTTCCTGCTTAGAGAAGTGCATTTGTTGTTAAAACTGGTTTGGTGGTGCTGAATGCTCTTAATTTCTACGTATCTGGAAAGCTTTTAACTTCTCCATCAAGTCTGAATGAGAGTCTTGCTGTATAGAGAATTCTTAGTTGTAGGTTCTTCTCTTCTATCACTTTAAATACATCCTGCCATTCCCTTCTGGCTTGTAGAGTTTCTGCTGAGAAATCAGCTGATAAGCTTACTGGAGTTCCCTTGTATGTTATTTGTTGTTTTCCCTTGTTGCTTTTAATATTTTATCTTGGTCTGTAAATTTTGTCAGTTTGATTACCATGTGTCTCAGTGTGTTCCTCCTTGGGTTTATTCTGCCTGGGACTGAGAAGCATTTTTGGATACATCCACCCTCCAGCCCACAGAGGGTGGGCTGGAGGCCCACCTGGCACACAGCAGTAGCTCCATAAATATTTAGCCAGTCAATATTTAATGAGAATTTCCAAAACAAAGGAGAATCCTCAAGGCCTAAAAGAAGAAGGATGACCTACTGAAATGGCAGTGGGAAGGTCGATCTTCGGTAGCCCAGGGAGCCTGCCCAGGACACCCTTTCCCCACCAACTCACGGATGTAGGGGGCAGCCTCTTTCACTGACACTGGGACTCGTTCTGCTACCTATGAGGCTTTCAGTGAGACCTGCCTGCAGTTTCTGGGTATGTGCAAACCTCAGTGAGGCAGCCTCATTAGCTGATGGGTTGCAATAAGGTGGTACCATGACAATAACTCGTGCCTTTGAAATAATTGGTGCCTGGAGACCAAGTGTTCAGTTCAAGATAAAGTGGCACAAGGCAGGTCCCTATCACCCCAGGAGACAGGCCAGGGAAACCTGAACTGTCATCCATCCCCAGCTCCCCCAGGAAAAGCAGAACTCAGCATGATTGTGTCTGGCATAAAGCAATGTCTCTGGCCTTGGATCATTAACTTATATGGCTCATGAAAATACAGTAACAAATCTAAAATATTTGCTTAATTCATTTCTGTGCCCCTATCCCCTCTAGTAGCTTCTCATAGGATATGCAGAACACACCCTTCTCTCAGGAAGACAGAAACAAATCTTTGGGGAAATTATAAGAGTAAATAAAGCAGGAGTCACCAGGAGACTGAAGTTAAACAAATGCTCCACAAATCTAATTGATTCTCTGGTTTGGAAATTTGGCAGATTAACAGGGTTTCATGGCGATTTTATGGATAATATTTCCATAATTTCTTACTGGTTAAGTGATCAATAAAATCTAATACTACAGCACCTGTTTATTCTTGAAAATGAACGAACAGCATTAAAAACACATAATGATGGCTTCAAAATGCACCAACCTGCGATAACCTGGAGACTGCGGACAGAACAGAGAGACCAACCTGGTGGGTACACCATGCACCAAACCATGTGGCTCTCCCAACTACCTGACACTGCAGACAGCTGGGGAAACCCAAGACAGCCAGAGGTTTTAGCCAAGTGAATGGGTGGGGGAGGGCCATCTGTGTACCAGTGAGCCCAAAGGGTACACACGGGAGGTAGGGAGAAGATGCATGTGCTCCAGGAGATGCGCACGTATCATCAATATTTCAGTAAACTGCTGATTTTCCCTAAAAGTTCTATTTTTCTGAGCACAGCAGCCCACATAGAATGCTGAAAGTGATGCCAGAAAGTGTTTGAAATAAACCAGGGGTGAGGATGTCAAGGAAAGATTGCATAATGTAACCATGATAACTAAGAGTTACTGAGAGTTGGGTATTGTGTGTGGAAACCAAGAGCTCTTTTAATTCTAGCAAACCTACCAGGAAGTATTCAGAGCCCAGGTTCTTCACTGCTGGGCTATACTGCCTCTTTAAACATTAAAAAAAAAAAAAAAAAAAAACTGTGCCTCTGTTGCCAGCATTGACAAACGATTCTGTGCAGAAGCCCACCACCAATAGAGAGCTCCCAACTGGCTGTGGTCTGGAGTGAAGACCACAGATCATTTGCACTGGAGAGGGAAGATCCTGACAACAACAGAGGAAAGCTTTGTGTAGGGGTTACAAGTCAACTTTTTCAAACTGCATTTTTCAAATCAACATGCTATTATAAAAATATATGAAATGAATCGCCAGTCCAGGTTCGATGCATGATATAGGATGCTTGGGGCTGGTGCACTGGGATGACCCAGAGGGATGGTACGTGGAAGGAGGTGGGAGGGAGGTTCAGGATGGGGAACATGTGTACACCCGTGATGGATTCATGTTGATGTATGGCAAAACCAATACCATATTGTAAAGTAATTAGCCTCCAATTAAAATAAATAAATTTATATTAAAATATATATATATTTTAATAAGGAATAAAGAGATCACAATACTTGCTAACTCTGGGAAAGTCCACCTAACTTTTCTTCTGACCCCACTATCTCTGAGGTCAATTTTCCCTGGAAAGCAACAGAATAACTTTCCAATCTGTCAGAATTGTCTGCTGCTGCTGCTGCTGCTAAGTCGTTTCAGTCATGTCCAACTCTGTGTGACCCCATAGACGGCAGCCCACCAGGCTCCCCCGTCCCTGGGATTCTCCAGGCAAGGACACTGGAGTGGGTTGCCATTTCCTTCTCCAATGCATGAAAGTGAAAGTGAAGTCGCTCAGTCGTGTCCGACTCTTCACAACCCCATGGACTGCAGCCTACCAGGCTCCTCTGTCCATGGGATTTTCCAGGCAACAGTACTGAAGTGGGGTGCCAACTACAGATAAGCTGGCTCATCTGCAAAGGTCTGGTTTCCACACATGGACTGTAAGGTGGGCATGATCTTCTCGGCTCTTTGTTGGCAACTGTGTGTCACAAGGCTGTGGTCATGTACCCGGCAGCCTCTAGCCAGCTCAGACTATCTACCACTCACAGGGTGGAAGAGGACACTACTCCTCATGCAGCCCCAGAGTAGGCCAATCATCAGTGCCTGTCCCCAGGGGCAGAGGCTGCACCCAGGAGCCTATGGTAACCCAGGCAGCCTGCAGGTTCCCACAATACAGGCAAATGACTAAGGGAAAGAGCCTCATTAGTGCTGGAGCTTCCACCAAGCAAGCATTCAAGCTAGCTCTGCATGACAAGATTCTCAAATAGACAAAGGGACCATTGAGGTCTGCAAGGAAGCTACATGGAGGGTTGACCCCCACCTGTGCCCAAGAGATGCTTGGTCCTGTCTTGTCCATCCCATCCAGCCAAAACAGCCCATCTGCAAGATGCACTGCATTTCCTAGGAAGGAGGGCCTTTGAGTTACAACCCATTACTCCTACTTGGAGGAGTCAAGAGGAAGAGCTTTTACCATAACTGGGTTTCACAGAGAGTGCAGAGGGTGAGCACTGCAGTGGCCAGGAACCCTCAGCACAGCACTCACAATTTCAGAGGGCCCTTGAGAAGACTTAGGCTCCACTCCCAGCCAGGGAGCTGGGTGCTATGTGGGCAAACACACAAGCTCAGATGCTCCCAAGAATAGCTGGCAAAGAGGGAGGAAAAGAATGGATCAAAGAGAAGGAAGTCCAGCCCCAGATAAATCAAGGGTGTTCCCTCTTCCCAGAGGGAGATCCTTGCACAGCTGCTTACAGACTCAACCAAGGGAGCCCGTGCTGGAGACCCCACCCCACCCATCCCCTAGTGTGCTGCCTTTGCTGGGAAGAGTCAGTGGGTGGGTGTGAGGCAAAGAGAAGAGAGGATCTGTCTCCCTTCGAGGCTGCAGAGCATCCTTGCACCACACCCAACACGGAACCAGGGGCCAGGAACCAGAAGCCATCCCCGGTGGTTCTAGAAGACCCAGTCACCAGGGGAGGTGTGTACCAGTCCCACTTGTGGAAACATTACAGCTGGAGAAAAAGCAGCAGTGCTGGATGAGTTTATATCTTCTCATTGTTCTAATAGATAAGAAACAGGCTAACCCAAGGGGCCGGGGGAGAGTTGGCAAAATGATAGCTAATAAAAGCAACATTTATCCTGTGCTAGCCATGCACTGGCTCCACCTCCATCATCTTATTTAATCCTCAGAATGACCCTGCAGCTGCTGCTATTAACATTCTTGTCTGGGAAACGGAGGTTTAGAGGTTATATGACTTGCCCAAGGCCACACAAGAATGGCTTCTAACCATCTGAGATCTTAAGGTTTGAGCTTCAGGTCTGTCTGGGAAGAAAGGGGCACTATGAGGAAGCACATTGTTTAGTGTTATCTCAGAAGCATTTCTATCTCCTACCCCAGGAGCTCTGAGGAGCCCCATCTGTTCATGAAGATTTCACCTTGAGGCCAGCACAGAAAAACTCAGGAAGACAGGTTACAAGTGCCATGCTGTTGTGTCTACGAGAAAATAGACCCATTTATCTCAGTTCCCCTGAGTCGGAGGGGGTTTGCATTTGTTTCAGGAGAAGCTGTTTGGTTTCTCTTGGAAAAGCTTTTAGGAAAACATATTCTAGTTCTTGTGAGATTAATCTGCTTACAGGCATTATAACAAAACAGACCCAAACATCGCCCCCCAAAATGAAATTAAGGAAGAAAACACTTCGCAGGTTTGAATTTAGTCAGCATTTTTAAACGCCGCTTTTTATTGACAACCATCTGGAGTGGAGATGAGGTGTGTTTTATGCCACTTGGCCGAGGTGATGGTTGGCCCATACTATTTCACATATGACTAGTTAATTTTCTATTAGTAAGTAGGGATGGAGGTGCAAGGCCACACAATTCTACTAGACACCACAGTGTGAAAGCTAGGCTCCCAAAAGCAGCCCAAGGGGGTAAGAACTCAGCATGTCCCCAAAAGAGATGACACGAAACTACACTGAGTAAGGCAGAACTTGGGAATCACACTGTATTTCAGGAAGTAGAAGAAGAAAAGTGTCTGATTCCAAGAGAAATTGCTAATGGAAATACGACAAATGAGAAAAATTGCATTTTAAATAATACAGATCCCTGTTCAGGAAACAACTTGGAACAGTACAGCGCAGGGGAGAGGCCCAATGATTTTACCTGGAGATTCTCCTCTGAAGTGGGAAATACATTCAGTGTGGACCAAGACCTTGTCAGAACTATTGATTTACAGCAATAAAGAGCTGAGATATCCTCAGAGAGGGTCTGAAACCACAGGCTCATTTTATGGCTGCTGATACTGAAGCCCAGAAATGTGTAAGCAGTGACAGAGCTGTATAAACTCAGAACTGGAGCCACCTGCATGTGTCCTGTCCCCTCTCTTTCCCCACTTCCTCTTTGCTATGTTGAATAAGGACGCTACCCCCTTCATCCTCAGTTACAGAGGAAGAGAGAAAGTGACAAGGCCAAGTGAGAAGACCAAGTAGGAAACAAGATCATGGGAAAGTCCTGGAATCCTGGCCCTCCCACCTCAGGCCCCATTGCAGGGAGGCTGCCACTTCCTCTGGTGAGCTCCCCTCCGGGTGGCACTCACCAAGATGGGAAAACCACTCCCTATTTCCACCATTCTTGGTTTCAAGCACCTCAGAGCTCAAGGCAAACACGCCATGATTTCAGCAGCATCCAACAACAGACACTGGTTACTATTTGCTGTGTGCCAGGCATTGTTCTAGATGCCTGGGATAAAATGGTGAACAAAACAAAGACCCTTGTCATTGCAGCATACACATTTCAGCAGAGAGAGGAGGCAAATAATAAACGTGTTAGAGAAAACATCTATTGTGTTTAAATGGAATAAGTACTGTAGAAAAATATGGAGCCAGGTAAGTGGTGAGCAATTACAGAAGGTGAGCAAGGGTGAGATGCAATAGTAAATGACGTGGTAAAGGGAGGTCTTGCTAATAAGGTGAGATCTGAGCCAAGATTTACATGAAGTGATGGAAGTAGCCAAGAGGTATCTAGGAAAAGAGCTTCCACGGAGATTGAGCAAAGGCCCTGAGATCTGGCACATTCAGGGGACAAAGAGGTCAGTATAGCTGGAACAGAATAAGTGAAGGAGGGAGGAGGAGACCAGCTCAGAGAGGCCAGGAGGCCAGGTCATGATGGGCCTGTAGGATGGTGAGCTCTGTGGCTTTTCTTCGGAGACAAATGTGGAGAGATTGCAACACCGTGAGCAAAGGAGTGAAATGGTCTGCTATGTTTTAAAAGGACCAGTCTGACTCCGGAGCTGAGCAGTGCTGAGGGAGCAGCGAGGATGCAAAGGAAAAGGAGGCAGGAAGGACTGTGGGAAGGTGTCTGCAGTAGCCCAGAGACAAGACGTCAGCTCAAGCCAGGACAGGAGCAACAAGAGCAGACAGGCAGTCAATCACTGGGCATAAATACCTCCACTCACTGTGGCTATAGGGTCACAAACTCAAATGCCAGGTGGGGCCAAGCTGATGAATTAAGCAAAGCACATGAGGTGGAAACAGAAGTGAGTTGACAGAGAAGGTGCGCACGCCCCACTGGAAGGGGCAGCCACCGTCACACTAGCAACTATCTCCTTAATGGACCACAGGCCCCTGAGGTCATGTCCGAGGATTTTCCAAGAGAAACAGGAAATCCAGATACATAGGGTTTTGGATGGCATCTTCTAATTTTTTAATATTAATATCTGATTCAAAAAAATTCTTTTTAATATACTGTCCAAAAGAACACATCAGAGAGGTGGGTGCAACCCATCGGTTTGTCACCTCTGGTGCACCGACAGAAGCAGTTTAAACAGTCATTGAAAAACAGGCCAAATAACAGCGGAAGAGTTACACCACATGAGCACTCTCCACACAGTTACATTTCCAGGTGCTCACGGTTTTTATCTTCAAGAATACCTCCATCAGTCACTTTGAACCTGGCTGTAAACACAGCAAGCACTGACAAAAGGAACCAGAAGGCTAAGTCCTTTGAGGTAATGCTCTTAATAAATATTTGATAATTAGGAAAAAAAAGACATCACAATCTTACCAAAGATGCAAGGAGCCTTTGTCACGTGCGATGCTAGAACACATCATCAGAAACCTCATCTAAGACAAGTTTTTTACAAAGCGTTGGATGCAGAGCTCAGAAGTTATCCTGAACTGAAAGAAGCTAAAGTCTAAATCCATCGCTGTCAGGTCAAGAATGCAAAATCAACCTGCGATGATTCTACAAGCATCCATGGGAAGGAAGAGGGAAATCCCCTCATCAATTCATATAATTACTGACAATGCACATAATGAGCTTATTTTAGTCCCATAAATCAACTGAACTACAAGTCATCACGTCTCTGAAAGGGGAGAGAAGCCTGAGGTGTGCTTTGTAGAAGGGCCAGGGGAGGGAGGCAGAAGGCAGACAGACAGATGGCAACTGTTTCTCACATGCCCTGCCCTCCAGGCACAAAGAGGGGTCTTCCCAAGGGCCAAGCAGGGACAAGTGCCACCTCCCCACCGCCCCCCATCCCATCCTTCTCACCAGGAACAAGCCAAGGAGCTGCCCTGATCCCCACTGGGACAAAGGGGGCTCCTCCTGTTGCCCCCCGCCACCTGGGAGGGGGACCAGATTTCCCCCCAACAATCCAGGGAAAAGGACCACAAGGAACAAGCCAGTTGACAAGGCCCACACTGCAGAGGCCAAGGAAAGACATGAATCTGGCTAATTCCTTTCCCAGTTTAGCCAAATACAGTAAAATTCCTAATTTGAGAGGACACATCTTTATTCATAGTTAGAAAAGCAAAGAACCCACAGATGTGCTGTGGATCAACCATGCAGCCTCACCACGCTTCCGGGAGCACAGATCAGGTAAGCCAAGTCACCCACAGGCTTCCTGCAAGAGCCGAGCCCCAGCTCTGTGTTTCCCAATCTGGCCCCACTGAGAGGAGAGAGAAAACAGACGCTCCTGTGGCCAGGCAGGATTCTGACCCCATAATCCCCGAAATTCAGTAACCCAGGTAAGCTGTTGCCCTCCAGGCTCCTGCCCCACTCCTGCTGAGAAGACGTCCACAGTTCCAGGAGGCAAAATGAGGAGATGCAGTTTACCCACTGGAGGCGCCAGGCAACTCTCCACAGATAGGAACCCGCAGCCCCAGGCCAGGTGTCCTCATAAACACAGCCTCTTCCCAGGGCAGTCACTCTTAGAGACACAGAAGTGGCATCGGCCCTGGTGCTCCATGCCTGTGCCAGCTGCCATCGGTGCTAAAGACATCTGCAGGAAGGTATTAAACCTGGGATTGAGAAGCATGTCAGATTCCACCAGGAGCAGCCCAGGCCAGCAGGAGTGGACGCCTGCCCACCCTCCTGAAGGCAGCTGATATGACTGGGAGCCATGACAGATCACCAATTTCCAGACAGCTCTACTGTGTCAGTGCCTCCTGGCTGAGCATGAAATCCATCTTGAGCATCAGGTGCCAAGGGACTGTCACCATCAGCAGAAAGCCCATTTGGATTCAAAGCCTCTGCCCTTCTACTTAGAAGGCTTCCAAGAGGACAACTCTTCAGAATCAGAGGCAGACTCAGGAAGGGCGCAGAACACTCAGCAGGCACTGTGATTAGGGCAGAGCTCACATTTTCCACTGATGTCTCCAAGGGAGGTTTAGTTAGGTGCTAAGAACACAGGCTCTGGTTTCATATCCCAGATCTTCTATTGATACTTTCTAGCTGAGTGACTTTGGGCCAATGATTGAACTGTGCCTTAGTATTCACTTCTGTAAAATGGAAATAATTACAGCACTTGCCATGTTGGGTTGTTATAAGGATTAAATGAATTATTCAAGTAGGTGCTTTGATAGCCTAAGTATGAATGTTAGCTACCGTTAGCTTCTGCTGTTATATCAATTTTACATGGAGGAAACAGAAGCTCATGGGGAAAAGTAATTTTCCTGAGGCCAAAAAGCTAGTAAGTGGCAGAGCTGGGTCCTGAACTGAGGTCTCACCCTTAACCACTGTGAAACGTTAACAGCATCTTGAGATGCTGCTGAAATAGGGTTGAAATAAACTCAAGAAGCACTAACAGCTTAATTATATCAGTGAAATATGTACTGGTGTAGGGCATAATTTCACGGTCTGGGAAAAGACATATAAGATCTGGACTTCAACTCCATGGCTGTCACTTTAAGCCAGCTCTTGTCCAAGGAGAATGGGCCTTTCAGAGCCATTGATCTTTCTTTCTCTAGGGCAAGGTGACAACACTGTGCTTTTGTGCTTTAAGCTACATTTCACAATTGAGGAAAAACTTAGGAAGAGACAGGAGCCAGAGAAAGGGCAGCAGTGACAGGCTTAACCCAGAGGGCAGGATGTTACAGTAAAAATCACACCTGCCTGGGACCCAGGCCCCCAGGGTTCTCGCAGGCATTTATTAGGTGCTGCAGCTGACAAGGGGAAGTGGTGATCACATTAGGGAATGATGCACTGGTCCCAGCCGACAGTGACCCAGGGATACCTAAATCCTGTCCAGGCCCACTGAGGATATGTCAACCACGTCCAAAGTCCACTGATGTCCAAGAAGAGAAACCACGCCCCTTTGCTGGGACCAACATTACCTTATAAGCCCCACCTCTGGAAACCAACAACTCCTAAGTGTTCTTGACCTTGAAATACATCACTCCTTGCCCTCCTCCTCAACAATAAAGAATTTATATTTGATTCCAACCTACCTTTGGGAAAAAGTAAGAAAAGGAAGAGGGGAAAGGCTTTGAGCTCCCAGCTATGGCCAACATGTAAGGAAGACACTCTCTGGATCCTATTTACTTTATTTTTCAGACTGTGTGACTTTTAAGGTCACTTGCGGCTCATACATTCTCTGATTTTACATCGTGGTAAAGGATACCAGGTAAACCCACCAAGGACTGATTCCCCTGGAAAGTGGAACAAGATGTCAAGGAAAAAAAAAAAAAAAACACAAAACATGAATCCTGGCATGAAACAGATGGGGAGACATTCCATCTCTACTCCACTAGCTGTGTGGCCTTGGCCATGCTTCCTAGACTCCCTGGGCTTCAGCGTCCTCAACTGTAAAATGGGAGGATAAATCCATCCTCCTCCCCGGGTGGTGAGTAGATGGATGGGTGCATAGGGTCCACCACTGTGCCTGACACACAGCTTATGTTCAAGCAAGGTCAGTCCCATCTCCTCCTCAAACCCTCCCTCAAAGATGTACCTCATAACCCAGTCCACTAGACTCCTGAGCAGGAACTTCCAAGTCTGAGGGGATCCACACCACCTTCAGACCCCCAAACTGTCATGATAAGTCTCCCCAACCCCATCCAGGAAATGCCAGATATGGTCCAACCACCTCCCCTTCCTTCAAGAGGAGTTCCCTTACTTCATTCAAAGTCTGGAAGGAGGCAATACTGCTGAAACACCAAAAGGTGAGGGTGAATTCAAGTCCTATTTGTCATCCCTTTCATAGGACACCTGAGGAGAAGGGCTGAACAAAAGCATGAGCTCAGAGAAATCTAGATCCACAAACAGTGTACAGGACAAGAGGCAGGCTGCATTAAATACACTGGCATGAGGCTCCCAAACCTTCATGGGATTGAACTGAAGGCCAGAGGACATCAGGCGAGGTGGTCTGTCCAAGTGACTCAGAGCACAGCTTGCCTCAGATCCCAAATCTGCCACATCCTTACTGTGTGAGGCTCTGTTTTCCTTTCTGTAAAATGGCATAATAGTACCCACCACATAAGGTCATTGTGAGGGCTGGGCTGATGCACATAAAACACTCAGCACACAATAAATAACTACATGGATAAGAGGCATAGAGCAGCAGCCCGAGGAAGACCAGCGGTCGTGTTAGCATCATTGGGTTGGTAACATTAGTTTTGTTCTGCTTTTTTATATTCCTCTGTCTCTCTGTCAGTCTAGAAGTTTGTACATGCAAGTACCCCATTCATACCCATACATCCATCCATACATGTATGGATATTAGAGTTGGCCTATAAAGAAAGTTGAGCACTGAAGAATTGATGCTTTTCAACTGTGGTGTTGGAGAAGACTGCTGAAGTTGTTGAGAGTCCCTTGGATTGCAAGGAGATCAAACCAGTCAATCCTAAAGGAAATAAGTCCTGAATATTCATTGGAAGGACTGATGCTGAAGCTGAAGCTCCAATACTTTGGCCACCTGATGCAAAGAGCTGACTCACTAGAAAAGACCGTGATGCTGTGAAAGACTGAAGGAAGGAGAAGAAGGGGATGACAGGGGATGAGATGGTTGGATGGCATCACCAACTTGATGGACATGAGTTTGAGCAAGCTCTGGGAGTTGGTGATGGACAGGGAAGCCTGGAGTGCTGCAGTCTATGGGGTCGCAAAGAGCTGGACATGACTGAGCAACTGAACTGAACCCCATTCACTCAGTGGTTCAACATCTGCTAAGTTCTAGACTCACTAAGCAATGGCACCCCACTCCAGCACTCTTGCCTGGAAAATCCCATGGACGGAGGAGCCTGGTAGGCTATAGTCCATGGGGTTGCTAAGAGTCGGAGACGACTGAGCGACTTCACTTTCACTTTTCACTTTCATGCATTGGAGAAGGAAATGGCAACCCACTCCAGTGTTCTTGCCTGGAGAATCCCAGGGACGGGGCAGCCTGGTGGGCTGCCGTCTATGGGGTCACACAGAGTCGGACATGATTGAAGTGACTTAGCAGCAGCAGTAGCAGCAGCAGCAGACTCACTAAGAGTTGCCTGGCCCGTGGGGAACTAATGGGTGAATGAAAACAGAGTTTAGCCCAGTTCAGCATTTCAGGCCAGGGGATTAGGGGAAGAGAGGCCAAGCTGAATCAGACCAGGATGGTCTTACAATGGACCCTTGTGGCTGCTTGCTATCCCTTGGGGCCTTCATTGCCTCCCTTGGCACCACCACACCTCAAATCATCACATCAGTACACAGCTACCTTTTCAAGTCTTCCCATTTTATACCCTGATTATCATGCCCCTGATATTCAGTGTTCACAGGCACTTAATCAAGGTGCTGGGCTGGTTTATTACAACATCTTCCAGCTGATATATTTCCTCTTATCTGGGAACTCCACCATCGTGCCTGTTAGTGTTTAAAAAGATCATTCTGAGGTATCATTTCGCTTGTTCCCGATGATAATTAATTTTAAGAACTTATCAAGATGTTAAGGGGTACCAGCCCTTGGGAACTGATGGCCATGAAGGTTTATCATGACAACCAGGCCTTTTTAAGATGTTATAAGCACGCTGGCTGCAGGAGGCAGGGTGAAGGCTGCTTTTCGATAACCGTCTCAGTGGCTGCATGGATTATTGCCATTGGGCTCTGTTATTAGTTTCATTATTCCAGACAAGTTCTGGTTTGTGCTCAATGGATAACTGCCTACAAAAACATCTCTCTTTTTTTTTTTTTTTTTTAATGGAGCCAGCAAGTATTAGAGACCGAGCCCCACACAGCCTAGGGCACATTCCAGAGAGCCGGCATGCACAGTGGGTGCTGCCTTTGCTGTCCACAGCCCTGAGCATGAGCTCTAGTTTGGAGGGGCATGTGTGGGTCAGCACTCTGAGGGGTACACTCAGAGACATGCCCGGCACAAAGGAGGGCGCTCTTCTCTCCTCAGAGGCCAGAATGGAGAGGTGCGTGACTGGAGGAGGGAGGGAGAAAAGGGTGCACAGGGTGGGAGAGGCAGAAACGCTGCCTGAGAAGGACACCAGACCCCCAGACGATCCCACCAAGTTCAGAAGCCACAGAAGGGTGCTTCCTAGCATCTTCCACAGTCCAGTCACAAATTCCCTTGTTCCTGGTACCAGTGGCAGCATGGATTCCAACAGGAAGGTCCTTACCTGGCCCCTTCTTACAGACCAGGCACAGTGCTGGGGATACTGAGGATTCAGGGGAGAACAGCAAGGTCCCTGCCATCAAAGTCCAGCTGTGACTGAACACAAGTCCACGTGCCAGATGCACAGTGAGGCCAAGCAAACCAAAACGTCAGAGTTTGGAGCAAAGAAAGCTCTATCACAAGATTCTGCAAGGAGAATGGGTAGCTCACGCCTCAGAAACCCTAAACTCCCCAAAGGCTATCAGCAAAGCATTTTTTAAGGCCAGGTGAGGGACTAGCATCTAGGGTCTGTGATCAGCTTGTGCACAATTCTCTGATTGATGGTGAGATAACAGGGTGGTTAATTGAACATCATCAATCTTCAGAGACCAGTAGGCCTGAGGGCTATGTGTTCATGGCCACCAAGTAGTTCATTTCTTCCATTTGGTGGGGGTTTTAGTATCTGTAAGACAACTCGGAAAATGTGCATCCGATACTGTTATCTGGGTACTTCAGAGAGGAGCTACAGCAGAGGACATGGAGGGGGGTCTATCCCAGGAAGGCCCCACAGGGTCCTGCTCAGCTACACAGCTGGGGACACACACCAACACACACAACAGGGTGCTGCACAAGCAGCTGAGAGACATTTTTAACCCAGACTGAGATTTAGCCAAGGCTTCAAGTTTAATTTGCTGTTCAAAGGATATTAAGTTTAGTTAGCATTGGCTATTCACAAAGACACCCAGAAGATGGTACTAACTCATGCTGCCCATCTTGGATGGGTTAGAAAAAGATATCCCATGCCAAAGCATCTCTTTCCTGGGCTTCCCAGGTGTCTCTAGTGGTAAAGACTCTGTCTTCAATGCAGGATACATGGGTTTAATCCTTAGGTCGGAAAGATCCCCTGGAGCAGGAAATGGCAACCTACTCCAGTATTCTTGCCTGGGAAATCCCATGGACAGAGGAGACTGGCAGGCTGCAGTCTACAGGGGTGCAAAGAGTTAGACATGACTGAGTGACTGAGCACACACATGGTCCCAGACCAAGAGGACTCTGAGCCAGGGCCTGAAGGATTGGTCAAGAGCATCCACAGAAACAGGGCGGAGCAGAGAGATGAGCATGTTCTCGGGGCAGGAGGCAGGACAGAGTTTGTTCATATGGCTGGAGCAAGCCTGTGAGAAGCAGAAAGAGAGGTCGTGCCAAATCACCCAGGGCCTTGCCCGGCTCCTTGAGAGTTTGGACTCTAGTCTGAACAACACAGAGTCCTGGAGGATTTTAAGAACAATGAAGACAACTGGTAACTAACATGCAGCTCTGGAACGAACCCTGGACTCAGAGCAAGGAGGCCCGGACTTGCACACACTCTGCTGCTTGCCAGCTGTGTGGTTTCGGATGACCTGCCTCCCCTCCCGAGCCTCACTTCATCATCCATAAAATAGGGTGAACCAAAACCAGACCCTGATGGCCTCACCAGGGCATGTGAAGCTCCAACATCAAAGGAAAGCAGTGTGAACCACAATGGGTCAAACCAACGCAATGTGATCATGACCATCCCCAGAATATCCAAGTCTCACTTCATCCCATCATTCTAGCCTCTCCAGGGAAAAAAATCTATTTAGATCCAAAAACAGAAATAAGTGTTGAGTGGGAGCCTCCACTGGTCTCTCCAGTCCTCACGTTCATAAGAAAGAGGAGGTTTGCACGACTAATGCAGCCATCAAGGAGAAAGAAGAACTCGGGACAAGAGGCACTCAAGGATTCTGTGACACTAAGATCCCCGCCCAGGCACAGGAAGAGGACAGACTCTTCCCCAGTTCCCCATCAGAGGAAGCCTGGGAACATCCGTGGAGTCTCTACCTTGGCCTGGGGCCCAACACAGGAAGTGTGTGCTGCCTTTTCAAAGGCCTCAAGCAAGAGGCTTGTGAGGGAGACAAGCGCAGGAGACCTAAATCTCAAAAGAAACTGGAAAACAAGGGACTCTAAGCACACTTTGATTAGATCTCTGCATTCCAGCATAGAAAGTTGACCAAAATCTGACATTAAATGGAAAACATGGTACTTTTGAACACAATGTGTTTAGTAATATCCTATTATAAATTCTTAAGAGTTCACTGTTTGGGGTGTTGTATCAAGATACTTACAGGCATCATCATCTCATTTAAACCTTTATGGGACAGGTATCTACTATTACCTCATTTTGTAACTGAGAACATGAGTTCAGAATTCTCCCAGACAGTTTGCTGAATACAGAACTGTACTGCTTCCCATGGATGAGTACAAGCACTCAGTCTATCCCAAGGTTTTTCTCCCAAGAACACTCTTCATTCTAAACATTAAATCTCAAAAAAAATTAAAATATACACACAAACACTGATTCTCTTTTGTTTGTAGAAAAATAACCACTCATACCAGCAAGAAAATATACACATATATACCATAACCCATGAATTTATTAACTTCCTTTATTTCAAAAGTGACTTTGCTACTTTATATTTTTAATAAGTTGATAATTAATGGGCAAGTGGGCAGATGGTTGGAATTCATATTCACACATCTGGGTAGCTCCAGCTGATCTTGGCCTGCCTCCCTGAAGGTTCTTCTTTGCCACACCTACTCACTCATAGCTCCTGGACTGAGCTTCATCCGACCCAGGCATAAATCATAGCCCTCCAACCAAGACCTGAGCTATATTCTTGGCATCTCTGAAACCACGACCTTTGGAGGGAGCTGTGCCACACCCAGATTTCACAGTCCTATATGGAAATATGCTGCCTCTAGACAAACTTCAGTCCCAAATACTCGAATACTTTACCCCTCACAGTACTGAAATAGCAAAAATATCATACAGAACCTCTACCTGTTCCCATAAACAACCAGCTCATCAATCACCTGGGGCCAACAGGTGTACGGATGACAGGAGGCTGTATTTACTCATCTCTGCATCCATTCAGTTTTTACAGAGATCATGCTCTCTCCACCCTCTTGTTATCCACAAATCCTGCCTCCAATTCTTCTGAAAGCTCAGTGTAAGCACTCTGCAAATCAAAGAGCTTCTTTCCAACAAAAGGTTCAAGAAAAGATCATCTCTAGACAAACTATGAGAAATGATTCCAAGTAGAAAGAAAACACAGAAAATGCTTTGTCCAACTCATAACAGTATGAACAAATTTAATATAGAAAAGTTCCTTCTAGGGAGTCAAGCAGATTTGACTTCCTTCCTACCCGTGCTCTGTCCTTCACCACAGTACTTGAAATCTCAGGCCCGTCCCTGCCCAGCAAACCCCCTGGTCAGGTAAGAGGGGCAAGTAGACCAGTGTTCCTGGATGGTAAAAGACAGTGACCAAACATGCCTGTCCTTTGTCACTAACCACCTTTCTCATCCCCCCCTTCCTTCTGCTGAGCCATCTGCAGGAAAATGTCAACATGTGCTGCAGGGAGAAAATGCATTTGCTAATTTATGTGCCGGGTAAATTCACTTATTCAGTAGAATAATAAAAATGTGACTGCTCACCACCCTTCCCTTCAAGGGTAAAGACATCTTTATTAATGATTTTAAAACCTGAAGAAATGGGAATGCTTGCTCTGTTTACATTTCCCTATATTAAATGGAAGCCATTCTCTTGCTGGTGGCAAAACATCAAAAATACCCTTCTGGTCATGATTTATTGCTAGAGAAATTTTATTAAATTGGGATGTGACTATGTGTCTAGCTATCAATTACATCACTAGAAAAAGAAAACAACAGAGATTTACATTTTCAGTAATTCCTGCAATAAGCATTCTGTGTTCCTGGGAGATGTTAGAAAATACTTTCCAAGATCTCATGTTTTAACCCCTAAGGTTCAGTGCTTCAAATGCTGTATATTCTGGTGCTAAAAGGAGTCACAGATGATCCCAAGGATTTCCCTACCCCAACCACCTTACTAACTGGAGGAGATTACATCTTGTGCCTCATATGCTACAAGTCTGCTGGTCAAAGAGTGGTCAATCAAAGACCTCCTTAATTCTGAATTTGGTCTAAATCCACAAATGAGCATTCAAATAGGATCAGAGAAGCATTTAGATTTAGGAGCTAGCATAGTTATAAATAAATCAGAAGAGACTATACAAGCTGATGCTTTTAAGTCTTATTTTGAGGATATGAGGCATTTGGGGAGGGTTAAATTCCAATTAGATAAGGGGGAAAAATGGTATTTCAGGATAAATACATATATCGGTATTTATAAATAATTCCTGAATTAGGGGAAAAGACAAGATAGATAAACAAGGTCCCAAATGTTTTGATATTCCAATCATAAAAGGAAGTCCTTTCCTATTAAAAGTTTACAGATACTTTTCAGTTGAATCAACGTTACTGTAACCCCTTGGGCTGACTTTTGAAATATAATTGTGAGAGAAAAAGAATAAATCCAACCTGTGTTTTTGTGCAGCTGTTGAAGGCTACTAGCTGAGGGGAAAACTGTGGCCTTTACAAGCCTAGGGTGGAATGATTTACACCACAGGTAGTAGGAAGGGTCTGCAAGGATGGGATCGAGGTAACAGCTAAGTCTTGCCTTCTCCCTCCACTATAAAGGATAGTGTAAATCACCAGGATTCCCCTCATGGGGTAAATAGTCAATCAGTTCTGAGTCCAGACAAGCCATTCAATGCATCCTAGAAGTTCTACCCCAGGAGTCAAGCCACAAAGCCACAAATGGGAAATCTTTAACCAGTCAACTACCCAGATGAATCAAAATTTAAATTTCTTTTAATTTCATTAATTAGGAAAATTCATTTTCTTAGCCTAGAGTCTGGCAGCAAGCCCACCTTACTTCTGGTGTAGGGGTGGAAACTTACTAAACCATAGCCACTTATTTCCCTGCTAATTCAACTGAATGAAAATTCATTGGCTAGCATACTTGATTGTTACCTTAGCAACCCTGAGAAATCACATATTCCTCAATATTCTAAAATCTCAGGTCATCTTGTTAAACACACAGAAATCTTAGCAGATAAAAACTATAAACCTACAGATCCAAGAACCTCAATGAACCTTAAGCACAAGAAACATGAAGAAGACTATCTGAAGTCACATCTTAATCAGCTGCTCAAAATAAGTGGTAAACAGAAAATTTTTCACATAGCCAGGAGAAAATATACGTCACACACAGAGAAACTAGGGACAAGGAAAAAAAAAAAAAAAAAAAAAACAAATTTCTTTATTGAAACAATACTAACAGAAGACCAAGGAGCAGTATCTTTAAAGATACTAAAAGAAAAGACTGTCAATTTATAATTCTATACCCAGCAAACAGGTCTTTCAAAAAATAAAGTTGAATTAAAGACTTTTTCAGACAAACAAAACCTGGGAGAATTCCTCATCAGCAGACTTAAACTACAATAAATGTTAAATAATACTTTAGGCAGAAGGAAAACTACAGCAGATGTAAATATGGATCTACACAAAGATATAAAGAGCTCTGGAAGGAGAAACTACATGGGTTGTCAGAATCAACATTGTCATATATATTAACTGCTTTCTTTGGAATAATTATCTTGTTGAACATGTGTTTTATTCTTTTAACTCCCACCTATACAGTATGGCTTTCTTTGACATTGCCTTGGGTTAAGTAGAAGAGCAAAAGTAATAACAATATAATCCTGCTCAAAGATAATGATATCAAGACTTGAGAAAATGTATTACTCTCCCTAAAGAGCTATAAAATTGAGGGAAATAAAATAAAACATATAGTGACTGTCGCTTCAGTCATGTCCAACTCTGTGCAACCCCACAGACAGCAGCCCACCAGGCTCCCCCGTCCCTGGGATTCTCCAGGCAAGAACACTGGAGTGGGTTGCCACTTCCTTCTCCAATGCATGAAAGTGAAAAGTGGGAGTGAAATCGCTCAGTGTCCAACTCTTAGCGACCCCATGGACTGCAGCCCACCAGGCTCCTTCATCCATGGGATTTTCCAGGCTGGAGTGGGGTGACATTGCCTTCTCCATATACAGTGACAGCAGGAACCTATAACACACTGAAAGAATTCAGAAGGCTACCAATAATAACATGTATGAGAAACTGCCAAACACTTTTTGAAAGTGATTGTACCATTTCATACTCTTGTCAGTAATGCATAAGAGTTCCAGGTGTCACACATGCTCACCAGCACTAGGTACTGTCAGTCTTTTCAATGTTACCAAGTATAATGGATGTGAAACAGTATGTTATTATGGCTTTAATTTGCATTTCCCTGATGACTACTGGTAATGGCACCCCACTCCAGTACTCTTGCCTAGAAAATCCCATGGATGGAGGACCCTGGAAGGCTGCAGTCCATGGGGTCGCTAAGGGTCAGACATGACTGAGCGACTTCACTTTCACTTTTCACTTTCATGCATTGGAGAAGGAAATGGCAACCCACTCCAGTGTTCTTGCCTGGAGAATCCCAGGGACGGGGCATCCTGGTGGGCTGCCATCTATGGGGTCGCACAGAGTCGGACACGACTGAAGTGACTCAGCAGGTGACTACTGGTTACATACAGAGGGACAGGGGGAAAGCAAAACAAACAAAAAAGAAAAAAGTTTCTTGATGGAAACAAAGCAAAGGAGCAGCATCTTTAAAGTACTGAATATCTTTGTCAATGAATACCTTTGCATGCGCTCACTGGCCATCTGTACATGTCCTTTTGTGAAGTTTTTATTCAAACCTCTTGCCCATTTCCTAAGTTTTTAATGGTGATAAGATCCCATTCACTTTTTTCTTCTATGACAAGTGTTTTTTGTATCCTATCTAAAATATCAAGGATATGCCTCCTCAAGGTAATGAACACTTTCTCCTATGTTCCTTCTAGAAGCTTTACAGCTTTACATTTTGCTTTAATGTTTAAGTGTGTAACCCGTTTAAAGGTTATTTTCATGTGGTATGTGATATGCTTATTTTTTTCATATAGATATCTAGCTATTCCAGCACTGTTTGTTGAAAAGTCTGCCCCTTTCCAGGGAGTTAACTTGGCACTTTTGTTTTTTTAAAAACAACTGACCATACATGTAGAGACCTGTTTCTAGACTTTCTGTTCTGCTCCACTGATCTATGACTCAGCAATGACACTCCTAAGTAACTACCCAACAAAATTAAGTGATATGTCTACAACAGCTTTGCACATGAATGTTCATGGCAACTTTATTCATAATAGTTCTAAGTTAGAAATAACGCAAATGTCCACCAACTGGTGAATGGAAAAACAAATTATGCTATATCCATGCAACAGAACAGCAGTTAGCAATAAAAAATAATGTATCACTGATAACACACAATAACATGAAGAAATCTTTACAATATTATGCTAAGAGAAAGAAGCCAGACACAAAAGACTAAACATCATATTATTTCATTTATATGGCAAGTTTAGCTACAGTGAAAGAAAGTACATCAGGTCTCCTGGGGCTAGAGGACAGATTACAAAGGAGCCAGAGGAAACTTACAGTAATGGAAATGTTTTAAATCTCGATTGTGGTGGTATTTACATGGGTGTGTACATTCGTTAAAACTGAACATTCAGAATGGGTGTATTGTATTGCAGGCAAATTTTTCCTCAACAAAATTGATTTCTGAAAAGCAGCCTTCACTGTTATCAGTATGGGTTTTCTATTCTTCAAGTTTACCCAAGAGTCTGTCTATATTCATAAGTATAAAAGATCACATTTATAGATATAAAGATGCTGGGCTACCCCTCATTTCTATTGACTATTTCTAGAATGCTTTCACAAGGCTAATATTTTAAAGTAACACTCAAGATTGGACTAGCACAATGAATGGCCTTACCTAGTGGAGACACATTTATTACTAATGTACTTATTGATCTGCCATGGTTGTTTATTTTCCAGAGTTCCATAAAGCCATTGGTATGATGCTAGAAACACAGCAGAAATATTCAACACAAATACACTTCACTGCATAACATCTTCTGCTCACATGTGTATCTTCCTGTCTATGCTACCATGCAAACATCCTTCCTAACCTGTCCTGCAAAACAGAATGACCTGGAATTTTGCTACCTAATTCACCTCCAAAAAAAAAAAAAAAAAATGAAGAAGAAATATGTCTGCATTTTCTGAAGCAAACCAAACAGCAACCATAATGATATTGATGAATTACAATACCACTCAGCTCTGCAGAGCACTGTGACTTGCTCAGGCCGTCATACTCACACCCCACTTCCTGAAAGCTGATGAGACATCTTTTAGCCAACGTCTATTGAAGGTATTCAACCTGGGAAGTGGTTACCCCAAGCAGCACCCTGCATTTTACTAGGAAGCACAGCAAACAACAAAATAATATGGTGTATCTTTTCTGACGCATCAATTTTATATGGAAATTTAGAATGGAGAAAATGTTTTTAGGGTAAATGTCATGCCGTATTACTGAATAGTAAGCAATATTCACATAATTGGTTAAGATTTTTAAAAAGACACTTTCAAGACATTTCTTACCTGCAATCGCAGTTCCAGATTTAATTCTAAAATCCTCAAATCCTTTTAAGGTATGTGTTCCCTTTTCTATATTGTCCAGAAAAAAAAAAATAAAAGAAAAGGCTGCCAGAAGAACCAAAGTATGACTAAAGCCATTAAACTGACAGAGATCAGAAAACCCAGCTCTTGGCATGTCCCTGATCCCCTACCAAGTCATTCCACCTCAGTGCCTATACAGTCAGGTGCCAGACCCAACAGCCAGGACACCAACCCTGGCTTGGCCACAAATCTACATTAGCACCTTGGAAGAGCTACCAGGAAAAGAGCTATCTCTTTTCCTACATATGTAAAAGAGAGATGCCGATAGTACATAGTTTATAAAGTACTATCCAGCTCAATGCCTGGCCAATAGTGAGTGATCAATCAATGTTAGCTGCCTTATCATCATTGTTGCCTTATTATGCTTTTCAATTCCTATATACCACAGCACAAACTTTTTGTGTATCAACTGCAATCCATTCAGTAATAGATTACTGACTGCTGCTGCTACAGCTGCTAAGTCACTTCAGTCGTGTCTGACTCTGTGCGACCCCACAGGCAGCAGCCCACCAGGCTCCGCCGTCCCTGGGATTCTCCAGGCAAGAACATTGGAGTGGGTTGCCATTTCCTTCTTCAATGCATGAAAGTGAAAAGTAAAAGTGAAGTCGCTCAGTCGTGTCCAACTCTTAGCGACCCCATGGACTGCAGCCTACCAGGCTCCTCCGTCCATGGCATTTTCCAGGCAAGAGTACTGGAGTACCCTTCTCCAGAGATTACTGACTATTCACTCTAAGAATTCTGGACACCCAGTCAGGAAGCACAGTCTTTCAGGAACTCTTACTCAAACACAGTATACTTCCTGGATAGCAGCTGACACCCTCAAAAGAAATAAGGACTCTTTCTGGCTGAGCTTCAAAAGGTGACCTGAAGCAAGCTTTGGTGCTCAGCTTTGCAGTGGAGATGAGCTTAAGAATTAACTCACTCCTTCTGAACAAACATAAGTGCAGTTTATAGCTCAGAATGCCCACTTACATATTCATATGCAACAGGAATATCTATGATCAGAAGCCAGCCATTCACACAAAGAGGCCTCTTCATGCTGAATGGGGCTTCCCAGGACACCACAGCACCCAGCAAAAGCCTGCCTTATGAGTAGAGAATGAGAGCCAAGGCAATGACAAGCTTTCAAAGGATATTTCTAACAATGGCAGCCTGATGAGTTATTCTCCTACATTTCAAGAATATTTCTACTTAAAGAATGTGGAGAGTGTCCCCGAGCAAAACACTGGAAAATTCTCATTACATGTAATCCAAGTTTCCTCAAACTTTATCAACATACAGGCTTTTCCCCAGTGTCTTCCCCAACAAGACATAAGACCTCCAGCTTCCAGAAGTCCCATCCAGTTATTCCTAGGAATCTCTGGGAGTAAAATACACAAACTTACACATAATCCTTCCCCTTGTGGCTCCCCTCTATTGCAATGTTCTACCCCAGCAGCACCTCGAGAATGCTGATATCTCTATGAAGGATACAATCTTCAAGGGCTTCCCAGGCCACCAACCCAGAGGTGTACTACACTACAGCTGTATGTGGAGGAGAGAGCCAGCTTCTCAGAGGAGCTTTCCCAGCCCACCCACCCCCACTACATCAATTCTCTCATTACATATGGTATATATTACATTGTGCTTTGAATATATGTAAACAGACTATATATATAACATAAAGGAAATAATTACATGTATGAAAAACATATAATTCCATTATACTTTTCCTCTGTAACATTATTATAATAATTATTTATTTATAATAATTGTAATTGTTGTTGTTCAGTCACTAAGTCACATCCAACTCTTTGCAATCCCACAGACTGCAGCATGCCAGGCTTCCCTGTCATCCACCATCTCCCAGAGTTTGCTCAAACTCATGTCCATTGAGTCAGTGATGCCATCCAACCATCTCATTCTCTGTTGTCTCCTCCTGTCCTCAATCTTTTGCAGCATCAGGGTCTTTTCCAATGAGCTGGTGCTTCACATCACATGGCCAAAGTATTGGAGCTTCAGCTTCAGCATCAGTCCTTCCAATGAATATTCAGGGTTGATTTCCTTTAGGATTGACTGCTTTGCTCTCCTTGCTGTCCAAGGGACTCCCAAGAGTCTTCTCTAGAACCAAAGTTCAATTCTTCAGTGCTCAGCCTTCTTTATGGTCCAATTCTCACATCTCTACAAGACTACTGGAAAAATCATAGCTTTGACTATATAGACCTTTGTTGGCAAAGAGATGTCTCTCCTTTTTAATATGCTGTCATAACTTTTCTTCCAAGGAGCAAGAAGTCTTTTAACTTCATAAACTTATTTGGACAATTCTTTAATAGCTGTCTCCTTTGCCAGCATCTAAGCTCCATGAAAGCAGGAATGTGTTCAACTTGTTTTATGCTATATCCTGGATAGCAGCTGACATCCTCAAAAGAAATAAGGACTCTTTCTGATTGAGCTTCAAAAGGTGACCTGAAGCAAGCTTTGGCGCTCAGCTTTGCAGCGGAGATGAGCTTAAGAACTAACTCATTCCTTTTGAACAAACATGAGACCAGTTTATAACTCATAATGCCCACTTACACATTCATATGCAACAAGAATATCTATGATCAAAAGCCATCCATTCACACAAAGAGGCCTCTTCATACTGTGTCCAGTACCCCCACACATAGTAGACACTCAGTATGTTAATATGGCTTAGTCAATTCAACCCTCTTATGTAGATTTAAAAAAAAAAGGAAGCCAGAGAACATAAGTCTTTTTAACTTTATCAGAGCCGTAGTTCAAACCCTAGACTCTTTAATCCTTAGCCCACACTGACACCTAAGTTGCTCTAACACCTAAGTTGCTCTAACACTTAGTGATCAATCCACCCATGATCCAATTGAGAGAATAAAATCTAAACTACAGAGACCAAAGACCTGTATTCAAGTCCTAGATTTGCCACTTAAACCTTACAAGGTTGTGACAGGAATTAAATGAAGTGGTATATATACAGTGATTGGCATAGGATCAGGCATATATAATCTATTAATCTCAGCTATTTTAGCATAACTTACGAAGTCTGTTCTTCAATTTCCACATGTCATCTTGATCAGGCCAGAACAGCCAAGTCCTTAGGAAGACAGGAAACCCTTCCTAATGAGCAGTCACTGTCCTCTGCCCCCAAACAGGGATGGAGGAAGATGATAAACACAGGCCCACCAATCTTACCACATAGATATGTGTGTTCAACAGTGGGCACACAGAGCCACGTAGCAAGTGATCTGTCTTAAAATGATGGCATTGCCAGCTAACTGATTTCTGCCAGCCATGTGTTTATGAGGAATTTAAATTCTGATTTAAATGTGCTCATAGCATTATTATTGAATATACCAAAGGCTTGATTTCCACATGGACAAACAAGACCATCCATCACTCCAGTTCATACTCAGCCAATGCCCAGACAGCCTCGGCTGTGTGCAGGAAATCAGTGTCCTAGAAGCTTTTACACCACTAGCATATTAAAATGATGTTTCAGTCAATTCTATAATTACCTATTTTTTCCCATGATGTTTCAGGCCCGGTGTTAGGCCCTGGGGAGTCAGCAATGATGAGACACAGCCTCTGCTCCAGGAAGCTCACAGTCCTGCGAACTATATTTACATAGTATTTTACTATCTACTAAGTGATTGCACTTAAACCTTTATCTATCTTTCCTGGTATTTTTATTATTGTTGTTATGGTTCCTTTGGTCTGAGAACAATTTGATGTCAAATTTGTTTTCAGTTAAAATCAGGCAGAGGAGCTTAATTACCCTTGTTTTCAGCTAAAGAATTCTTAGTAGCGAGGAACAAATTGACAAGATTCCTCTAGAAACATACAGTGGGCAGACTGTTGAGTGGCTGTCCAAAAGCCACAGCAATCCCCCTTTTCCTGGGCTACCTTTCACAACGAGGCTAACAGTCAGATGCTTGCCAGCCTCCTTTTCACTGAGGGATCACCTAGTTCCAGCCATTGCAATATTTGTAGGAATCTGTTCCAGAGCTTCTAGGAATGCTTTTGGTCTGATTACAAGAACAGAGAGTCCCAGCTAGGTTGGCCCTAATCCTCGTTACAACACAGAAATGTGACACTTGGAGCTGTAACAGACAACTTGCAAACAGGAAGCAATTAGCAAGTCACAAGGGAAAGACTCAGAGAGTCAGAGTCATTCTTGTTGCTATTGTTGAGCTGCTGAGACAATGACAGCAGCTCTATGCCTTTACTCTTCGTACGAAGTAAGAAAGACCAAGTCCTGGTTGTTTAAACCACTGCAGCAGAGATTTTCTGTTACCTGCAGCCACACAGTCCTGGAATACATAGTTCAGGGCATGACTGAGCACATGCCTTTAAACTAGACACACTTGGGTTTATGTACCCACTCATTCACTTACAAGCCACATGAGTCTGGACAAATTATTTAATTCCTCAGAGTTCAGTTTCCACCTTCTAAAAATGAAAATACTATCACTGCTGGCAAGAATGTAAAAAGGTTCAGTCACTATGGAAAACAGTATGGTGGTTCCTCAAAAAATTAAACATAAAATAACCAGGGGATCCTATAGTTCCACTTCTGGGTAGGTATTTTTTAAAAAATGAAAGCAGGAAATCAAAAAGATATTTGTACACCACGCTCATAGTAGCATTATACACAATCAGTTCAGTTCAGTCGCTCAGTCGTGTCTGACTCTTTACGACCCCATGAATCACAGCATGCCAGGCCTCCCTGTCCATCACCAACTCCCGGAGTTCACTCAGACTCACGTCCATCAAGTCGGTGATGCCATCCAGCCATCTCATCCTCTGTCGTCCCCTTCTCCTCCTGCCCCCAATCCCTCCCAGCATCAGAGTCTTTTCCAATGAGTCAACTCTTCGCATGAGGTGGCCAAACTACTGGAGTTTCAGCTTTAGCATCATTCCTTCCAAAGAAATCCCAGGGCTGATCTCCTTCAGAATGGACTGGTTGGATTTCCTTGCAGTCCAAGGGACTCTCAAGAGTCTTAGACTTGTGCAATCCAAGAGGTCATCAACAGATAAATGAATCAACCAAATGTGGTACACATACAAGGGAGTATTATACAGCCTTAAAAAAGGAAGGAAATTCTGACACATTCTACACCGTAAATGAACCATATAAAGAACACAGATGTTCTTCATGCTAAGTGAATAAGCCAGTCACAAAAAGACAAATACCATATGATTTTATTCACTGAGGAGCTTGGTCAAATTCAATAGACACAAAGTGGAATGGTGGTTATAAGGAGCTACAGAGGTGGGGATTGGTGTCTCCATTTTGCAAGATGAAAAAAGTTTGGTGATGAATGTTGAAGACAAGTCCTCTTAATGTGATTATACTCAAGGAGACTAAACTACACTTAAAAAGGGCTACAGTGGTAATCTTATACTTATTTTACCACATTTTTTAATTAAAAAATTACAAAAAAATAACTTTAGAAAATAAATAAAATGCAAAAAACCATCCTAATGAATTCACAGCTTGTCAGACCACACCACGGCAGACCACCACCCTGGGTGAAGTCCAGCAGTATTTGTCCCTTGTGGATTTGCCCCAAATCTAAGGCTCTAAAAGGTATTACACTCCTGCAGCAAGTAAACACAACTCTTTACCTCTGCAGGAAGTCAGACAGGAGTTGTATGGCTTCCTGCCTTGAGGCAGTCAAAAAGGTATCCACAAATAGCCACCCTGCAAAGGAGAATTTAACATCTGCCCTGCAGAGAGGCAGAAACAATGCAGGGTCTTCACAGGTCGGAGCCACTGCTCAAAGCTTTGGAGTCTGAGAAAAGTTCTGAAGAAGAGATGGCACGGGGAGCTAGATGTGAAGATCAAGAACATTTATTGCTGAAACAGAAGTGGTTTTAAAGATGTTTCCAGCTAGCAATAACGGCAACATGAGCAGAGGTGACAGAGCATTTGTCTGGTTAGAGGGAATCATGCATTAGGATGAACAGGAAAGATAAGAGCCAAACGAAGCCCTGAGCACCAGGAAGGCAGCCATTATCTTTATTTCAGTAGAGGAGGACTGAGATAAGTGTTCTTGGATCCACAGGACCTAAGACTATTCTAAGCACAGCGCAAGTCCTCAAAAACTGTCAACTCATTCAGTGGACTGCAGCCTCTGAAGAGATGCTCCAAATGACTAGAACTGGTCATCAGAGTGAGCAGACCCCACTCAGCTGACAAAATCCCTCCTACAGCGGTTCCCAGGCTACTTCCAAAAAGAGTGAGGAGCCACCACGATCACCTCCAAAGACCTCAGTCACTGCAGGACACCACAGGCCAGTCTGAGCTTCCCAAAGGCCTTTAGCATGCATGCTCCCAGAGGGGTCAACACCACCAGACAGAGCAGGGCTTCCCTTCTAAAGGGACACTGGCCCACTTCCAGCTCAACTCCAAACCCAGGCATCTGGCTCCTGGAGAGCACTGGCCCTTGTCCTTCTCTATTGGAAGGCAAGTAAACTAGCACAAAAAATTAAGAGAGAAAAGAAAAAAAACATGGATAAGGAGAGTCAATGCAAAAAAAATTTCAATTGAGTCCAATTTTAAGAAATTATTTCAAAGTTCTAATCGCTGTAAGTGATGAAACAATTCATGACAGAAATTGCAATTACCAAAGAAATGATCTGTTCTGCAACGGCAATTTTAGCGACATTTATAACACACAGGAAATCATGAGGCTTAATTATTTGAATTTACTGGGGCTACAGATGCCGTGTTGAAATCTAATTAAATAGATCCACCGAAACTGGCCAGCTGAAGAAATGGCTAAGTTGCTGAACCATGCACTGGTTTTTAAAAGCAGTTCGTGAACAGCCTCCAAATAGGCACTGAGTAATGATCTATCTTTCTTCATCAACTGTCATTTCAAAAAAATTAAAAAAAGAGAGACATTTCTCTATTGATCTTCAGTCCTTCACAATAGAATTTACTTCAACTCCTATACCATATCCCCCATTCTAATGATCTTCGACAGATCACCAGAATAAATGGAAACAACTCCACTCCTTACCTTTCAAGTCTTACATCCAAACAATCTCAGGCCTCAAGGAAGAAAGTGCAAGTCATTAAGTGGTGGAAAAAGAGATTTCCTTCTTCAATTTCTTAAGAACATTAACAGTCAAATATTAATAGCCTCAAAAAGTTCTATAATTCCTGAGGTCTCAATGAAATGCTTGTTTAAATACTAAGTAATCCATGAGGACAAGATTCTGATTAAAAAACTAGTAAACGCTTAAAGGAAAAAACATGCAGAAAACACATAAAGGTACAAAACTGAAAATGAAAATTTGCCAACAATCCCACCAACCACCATACTTAACCACAATTAACATTTTGGCCTTTTCCTTCCAGTGTATTTTCTAAGCATACACATTTTTATCACAATGTAAACATGCTATATGTATAGTCTTATATCCCATTGTATCATCAAACATTATTTCAAGCACATTTAACATAATTTTTAAAACAATCTATTTCTGCATTTATAGTTTGCTCCCAAGTTTCAAGCCTTCATCAGTAAACTGATTCATAATCCACTTACATAAACTTGCATCAGCAGCTCTGATTCATTCTTTAGGAGGGATTCTCAGAAACAAACTCCTGGGACAATGTTCATTAACGTTTTAAGACTCCTAATAAGAATAGCCAAATTGCTTTAACTAAAAGTTATACCAATCTACATTTCTACCAGCAGTTTAATGAACACCCAAAATTCAGAACTGTCTTTTTTTTCCTTTCCAATATTATTAAACTTTCAGTGAATGCCTTGCCAATTCTCTCTGCATGCTTCTCTGTTTTATAAATCTTGATATATTACTTTGTCCTGTTTTCAAATACCACTACAAGTAACATTGGAACCATGAAGGTTCTTTGAAAACATGATTCTCTTAGTGAATACTCTTTGACCATCACATAAAATGTATTTCTATAAGTAAGGGGAGGGATTTTAAAAGGCTGAATTTTTTTTTTTATTAGCTATTTGTATGTCCTATTCTGTTAACAGCCTGGTTTACAGCCTTTGCCAATTTTCCTACTATGGTTTTAGTATCATTCTTGTTTATTTATACATTAACGAAACTAATCATTTATTGAGTATATTTTTCCAAAATTTTTTTTTCAAACTGGCATTTGTGTTTTCTTTGGGAAGTTTTGACTTCTAGAAATGTTAATTTTATGTAAAGCAATCATTTTCCTCCTTTGAAATTTTCTCTCCTAATATCAGCATCAAGTACAATTTTTCTTTGTTTCTATTTTTTGTGGTGGTTAATTGTTTTCCATTTAACTCTTTAATCCAACCACAATTTATTTTGGTATATTGTATGAGGAAAGGCTATAATCATATTTTTTCCAGTAATTAATTTAGAATTCATTAAACAATTCCCCCTTCCCCTTAATGCATTATACCCCCTCTCACATTAAGCTCTGTTTCTAGACTATTCTGTTCCATTCAACAGTATGTCCCTGGGCTAGTAACCACATGGTCTTAATTAGTAAAGTCTGTAAACTGAAGAGGAATTAAAAAGCCTCTTGATGAAAGTGAAAGAGGAGAGTGAAAAAGTTGGCTTAAAGCTCAACATTCAGAAAACGAAGATCATGGCATCTGGTCCCATCACTTCATGGGAAATAGATGGGGAGACAGTGGAAACAGTGGCTGACTTTATTTTTTGGGGCTCCAAAATCACTGCAGATGGTGACTGCAGCCATGACATTAAAAGATGCTTACTCCTTGGAAGGAAAGTTATGACCAACCTAGATAGCATATTCAAAAGCAGAGACATTACTTTGCCAACAAAGGTCCGTCTAGTCAAGGCTATGGTTTTTCCAGTGGTCATGTATGGATGTGAGAGTTGGACTGTGAAGAAGGCTGAGCGCTGAAGAATTGATGCTTTTGAACTGTGGTGTTGGAGAAGACTCTTGAGAGTCCCTTGGACTGCAAGGAGATCCAACCAGTCCATTCTGAAGGAGATCAGCCCTGGGATTTCTTTGGAAGGAATGATGCTAAAGCTGAAACTCCAGTACTTTGGCCACCTCATGCGAAGAGTTGACTCATTGGAAAAGACTCTGATGCTGGGAGGGATTGGGGGCAGGAGGAAAAGGGGATGACAGAGGATGAGATGGCTGGATGGCATCACTGACTCGATGGACGTGAGTCTGAGTGAACTCCGGGAGTTGGTGACGGACAGGGAGGCCTGGCATGCTGCGATTCATGGGTCGCAAAGAGTCGAACACGACTGAGCGACTGAACTGAACTGAGTACATTTTATATCTTGAAATGCAAATCTCCTCTGATTATACATCATTTTCAAAATTTTCTTGGCAATTCCAGACAGCTGATTCTTTAAGAGTGTGAGAATAATTTGACACAATCCCCCAAAAAGAAGAAAGAAACTCCAAGTTATGATGTTGATTGGACTGGGGTGAAATGATACATTATTTGGGAAGAACTGACATCTTCATCACACTAGGAGAAACTGGCAGCCCTCATCCCCATCTATTCAAGCCTTCTTTTTGTCAGTCAACACGTTTTTGTGATTTTCTTCACACAGATTCTCCAACATTTCTTGTTACGCTATTTCTATGAGTCTTATTTATTTCTACTCATAAGTAGACTACACCAAGCAAGGATGGTGTGAAATAATGTGCTTCAATTTCAGCATCACGTCGTGAAGGATACACTTGTCTCTCTAAACTCTGACAGAGAGGCCCATCATTTCACGAATGAATGAAAGGACGAATAGCAAATGGATGACAAGTGGGTTCAAAAGCCCTGATGTGGAAGAACTGAGTTGGCTAAACTATACAGCAGGCTCGTGACAGGTCTATCATGATCAATACTCACATCATATTAAAAAAAAAAGAGAGAGAGAGAGAGAGATCATCTTAAAATATTTATAGAACTATCTCTGGTAGCTCTGTCTATCATGGTACACTCTCCCAAAGACTTCTGATCTTCCACTCTACCCTAAGGTGTGGGCGCAAGCAAGTCAACGTCCTTCTAGGAGACTTTAGTTTTGAACAGAAGGATAGTGAAACTGAGTCAGGATGGTGTCAGCCGTGAAGAATACTTTTTAAAAAACTGGTTTGAAACAAAAACAGATCATTTTAATGATACCATCCACATGCCATCCAACTCACCCACTTGAAGTGTATGACTTTATGGTTTTAATACACAGAATTGTGCAGCCATCAGCTCAAAAAGAAGCCCTGTAGCCATTTTTACCTTTTTTAAACTGTAAAATATACACATATTTACCATGTAAACTATTTTTAACTGTCTAGTTCAAAAGTGTTACATACTTTCACATTGCTCTGCAACCAGTCTCTGGAACCATTTTCTCCCTGCAAAGCTCTATACCCATTCAACAATGATTCCCTATTTCTTCCCTATTCCCAGCTCCTGGTAACCACCATTTTACCTTCTGTCTCAATGAGTAAGGGAGGGAAAAGTAAGGAGAGATATAGGGACAAAAGGCAGAGACCAGCAGCTGGAAGGCTCCTGCACTGGTTGTGACAGGAGATGACAGGGGCCTGCCCCACAGCAGCGATGGGGAGACAGAGACTCCAGATGCAGTCAGGCATATTTTGGGTTAATGAAATATACTTAAGGATAGGATGACAGGACTTGCTGATGGATGTGATATGGGACTAAAAGAGAGGAATACTCCAGATAATACCTTGAGTACCTGAGAGATGGAAATCATCACGGGACAGATTTAAGAGGGAAGGGAAATGTGGAGCCAAGCAGCCCCTGGGAGCTACACCTCAACAAGCCCAAGAAGAAGGACAAGTGCCTCATCTCAGTGAACTTGAGTCTGGCACGGAGTGTCACAGGCAATTTTCCTAACATGTGTTGGCCAGTTTACCACCACTGTTCACTATATAAGAAGACTTCATTCATCAGGATTTCCTTTAGAGGAACACGCTCACATGAACATGCATACAGAGAAGCCACAAAGCTCAACCTGATGATCTATCTGAATTCTCACCAAAAGATTAAAAAGAAAGATAAAGAGTCTTCTCTCAGCTAAAAGGAATTAAAGGGCATGCCACTGCCTTGCAGAGGGAACAGTAAGGCATAGACCAGATGATCACACTGAATCATAGGGAACAGTGTGATTCCTATGGCTTCCCAAGTCAAGGTTGGCTATCAAAGCCATCACAAGAGTGAGTAAGGCATACAGATAGTCTGGTATTTCAGTCAATGCCCAACACATGACTTAAGAAGGTTCAATGTAAGGGTTAAGAGTGTGCACTTGGGAATCTGACACTGGTTCTACCACCAAATAGCTCTGTGGTCATGGGCAAATCCAGGCATTTATCTGAGTTTCAATTTCCTTGTTTATAAAATCAAGATATTCAAGCCTACCTTAAAGGATTGGTGGGTGATTTCACATGAAACAGAGAGGAGGAGGGAAGAGTGTGAGTGAGTGTGTACATGTGCGTGTATGTGCATTACAGGAAGCTACGACAAACCCAGACAGTGTATTAAAAAGCAGAGACATCACTTTGCTAACAAAGGTCCATGTCGTCAAAGCTATGTTTTTTTTCAGTAGTCATTACAGATATGAGAGTTGGACCATAAAAAAGGGTGAGCGCCAAAGAACTGATGCTTTCAAACTGGTGCTGGAGAAGACTCTAGAGAGTCCTTTGAACTGCAAGGAGATCAAACCAGTCAATTCTAAAGGAAATCAACCTTGAATATTCATCGGAAGGACTGAAGCTGAAGCTCCAATACTTTGGCCACCTGAGACAAAGAGCTGACTCACTGGAAAAGACCCTAATGCTGGGAAAGATTGAGGGCAGGAGGAGAAGGGGGCAACAGAGGATGAGATGGTTAGAAGGCATCATCAACTCCATGGACATGAGTCTGAGCAAACTCTGGGAGATAGTAAAGGACAGGGAAGCCCATGGAATTGCAAAAAGTTGGACACAATTGAGTAACTAACCAACAACAATGAGTACACGGGGTGGTTTTAGGGCTAGACAAGGAGTCAAAAGATCTAGTTTTTCCTCTAGTTTGTGCTAAATAGTTAAGTGACAACAGACAAGTGACTCTCCTCTCTTGCCTTGGGCTTCCTCACTCATTAAAGTCTCAGCTGACCTGATAAACAGCCTTAAAAAACTAGCAACAGGGAAAGCTAAGAACCAACCCATAACCATTTCAATACCAAAAGGCTGAGAAACTCCTCCTTTTGAGGTTCCTCCTGAGATATGGTGTAAGGGCCTAAAGAAGAGTTCATTGAAATTCAGATCAAGAAGCAACAGAGTCCCCAGATGCCCTCTGCCACTCTGCAGAGCTGAGCACTGCACTTTCTCTACCAAGGCAAGACACAGGAGGTTATCAAAGGACAGGGGGTATTAGAGGGTCTCTTCACTGAGGGACCCCCACATAGGATGAAGGCTAGGGTTGGTGTTGTTGTTTAGTTGCTAAGTCATGTTCAATTCGTTGTGACCCCATGGACTGTAGCCTGCCAGGCTCTTCTGTTCATGGGATTTCCCAGGCAAGAATACTGGAGTAGGTTGTCATTTACTTCTCCAGGGGATCATCCTGACCAGGGATTGAATCCACATCTCTTGTATCTCCTGAATTGGCAGGCAGATTCTTTACCACTGAGCCACCCACCTGGGAAGCCTGAGGGCTAAGGTAAATCACATAAAATAGAGGGTTAAGCAAACACAGGAGGATGCTGAGATAATCTCACACATATACACACCCCAACCCTCTCCTCCCCGCTGGTCATCAGTAATTCTGATGGTCTGACCTTCACATTCCAGGGAGGAGATGGTAAGAGTCGTCTCTGGAGAGTCTGAGCAGCCCAAGAGGAAAGAGCAGGAGACAGCAGCACTGACTCACTGGCTCCACTGGTTTATAACATTATATACATTGTATGTGTACATGGCATTTCAACTGCTGGACGTGTGTGCGCACATGTCTATGCATCACCATCACCCACTAGGTACTAAGGAAAACAGTATGGAGACTCCTCAAAAAATAGGAATAGAACGCCATATGACCAAGCTACTCCAATTCTGGGTATTTATCTAAAGAATACAAAGACACTGTTAGTGTCTGTCATTTAGCCGTGTTTGACTCTTCAAGACCCTATGGACCATAGCCTGGCAGGCTCCTCTGCCCATGGGTTTCTCCAGGAAACAAAACTGGAGTGGGTAGCCATTCCCTTCTCCAGGGGATCTTCCTGACCCAGGGATTGAACCTGAGTCTCCTGCATTGCAGGCAGATTCTTTACCATCTAAAATATGTGCATCCCTATGATCATCACAGCATTAATAAGAGTAATCAAGATATGGATACAACCTAAGTGTCCTGGTCTTGAAGAACGTGACACTCACTGATGGAAGAGGGAATAAAGAAGATGCAGTCTATAAAGAGACAACGGAATACTACTCAGCCAACACAGATTCTTAATCAGACATCCCAGCCAGAACACCCTACAGGGAGACTCAGCGTCAAGGAGCCCCACCCACACACAAAAGCCTCCAAAGAGTTTCAAAGCCCCTCATCCAGACAAACCAATAACTAAACATTATCTGACACTGGAATAAAGCTATGATCATGAGAGAGGTCAAAACAGAGGAGAAATTAAAGCAAGAAACTTAAAAGAAAAAAAAAAAAAGACTCTACAGGAAGGGAAGAAAGCAAAAATAATCACGATTAACATCCTCAGAGGGATAAAAAAGATATTGTAACTATAAAATATGAATATCACAGTACAATAAAAGACCATCTGGAAAAAATTTTTTAAAGGTCTTGGGAAGTTAAATTTATGTACACGTGTATTTTCAAACTAATAAGGATGGTAAGCTGGGGAGGCAACAGTAGAAGTGGGATGGATGGTGGTAGGACAGAAATGAAACTCCATTTAGACCTTTTTGAACAATGTGAATGTTGCTATCCATTTCTAAATACCGTGTGATACTTCATAACATGCTATTTAGCCACACCATGGCTACACAGATTTTTCAGGGCCACTTGGTAATGTTATTTCCAGGGCAAAATGCATCCACAGCTGCCTAATGATTCACTTATAAACAAGTGAAATTTATAGACCTAAGTTGGAACTGCCGGCATGAAATAAGAAGGAAGGGAGGAGGAGGATGGGAGGATAAATATTGGTCAGTTTGGGTTGCCACAACAATAAATAAATACAATAGCCTGGGTAGCTTAAAGACCAGAAATTAATTTTCTAACAGCTCTAGAGGCCAAAGATCTGAGATCAGGGTGCCAGCATGGGTGAGCTTGGGTGAGAGTCCCTTTCTTACTTGCAAATGGCTGTCTTCTCCCTGTGTACGCATGTGGCAGAGAGAAAGAAATCTCTCTTCCCCTTCTTTTAAGGTCATCAATGCTATCAATGTTAAGACTTATCATCCTTTAACTGTGATTACCTTCTAAAAGCTCTGTCTCCAAATACAGTCACATTAGGAGTCAGGGTTTCAACATCTGAATTTTGGGGAGACACAATTCAGTCCATGCAGACAGAAGAGCATTTTCATGACCCAAGAATGTAACTCTGGGACAAAGTATGTACACCTAGCTTTGGAAGGATGTTCATCGAAGAGCAAAACCAATATACAACATAAACAGACCCCCAGATATCGAAATCAAACTTATAGTTACCAAAGGGGAAATGTGGGGGAAAGTAATAACTTAGGAGGCTGGGATTAACACATACATACCACTATATATAAAACAGATAATTAATAAGGATCTACTGTATAGCACAGGAAACTCAATTTAATTTTCTATAATAACCTATATGGGAAAAGAATCTAAAAAAAAAAAAATACACACAGAACCAATTCACTTTGCTATACACCTGAAACCAACAAAACGCTGTAAGTCCACTATTCCCCAATAACATTGAAAAAAAAAAAAAAAAGAGCAAGACCAAGATCCACAGGAATGAACAGGTAAGGGGGACGCTCACATGTGGAATCTTCTGACTGTGTCAGGGGCCAACCCCTACCTCTTGCTGTTCATCGCCGTCCTTACACGCCCTCTCCAACCCTCCAAGCACCATCACTAGCGGCCCTATCTACATCCTTCCTGATGAGCAGTCATCTTACAGAACTCAGAATTGAATTTTGAATCTAAACCTCATTATGGTGAAGGGCTGATAGAAATGGAAATGGTATAGTGCTTTGGTTCCGTGGAAGTCACATTTTATGTCTTATAATACCTAAATTTGATTCAAGCTTTATTCTTATAATCTGCCAGTTTTATTTTTTCCCAAAAGCCTATTGCCCCTAAGGCAAATTCCAGAAAAAAAATAATAAGCCTGTCTAACATGAAAAAGAAAGATAAATGTCTTATGAAAATGATGTCTATTGACCCAGATCCTGCTGAGTGAGCAAGCGAATCCTTAGGTGCAAACAAGGCACTTGTGACTGCTATTTAAGCCCCGGGAGGCTTCATTTATTACATGCCTGTCGGACAGCACTAATAGTTCTTTAATAACCTGAAGAGCAAGGGAGTGTTCTAACATGACAACTGATCCTCGTTCACCTGGCAAAGAGTGGTTGAGCATTCGCCACCACTATTCCTATGATTGTGGAGAGACATAACCAAAACAAAATCAAATGCTCAACATTAGAGCATGAAGAAGAAACCATCCAAGTCCACTGGAAGACTGATGAGGTTTCTCCTCCCATTTTGTCAGCCAACAGGATCAGCCTCAGAAGCATTTTCCCTGGGGATATCCAGAAGCAGCAACCCAGAAAAATTGAAGGCACAGGTCAGGGGACTGCCTCAGCTTTCTTCCCTTTCTTCCCTGAGCTCTGACAAAACCAAGTCAAGAAGAGGACCTCCTTTCTCCAGCCTTTGTTTTCTCACTTGCAAGATAAACAGATTGAAACAAGGTTCCTTCAGTTCCCCAAGTCCATGATTCAAACGTTTATCAAATCACAATACTTAGGAAGGTAAATGCAATCAGAAGGCTTAGCCACTTGGCAGGCCTAAACCACTTCTCACCAAAGGCTAGCAAGTGAAGGCGTATTTGCAGGGCTTCCTGTGCACAGGAAGGAAATGTGAAGGTGGCTAATGGTGCAGCTTTGCAATCACCTCAGGGGCTCTGAACTCAGTTTCCAGTTACACAGGGCTGGCAGCTGTGTCTTATGCCTCATGGATGGCAATGTCCATCCACTATGCCTGGGCCATTGATTCCTGGACAATTCATTAGCAAGAGAGCACAAGGCCACCCTAGTGACAGAAGGGAAATCCATCAGCAAGAGGTCTCAACGAGAGGAAATCTTTCTAAGTATTAAGACACTGGCTCTCAAGAGGACACTCAGTCCAGGTCTCTGGGGATGAGCAGTTACCTAGTCACAAGCCAGCAGGGTGGAGCTGCCAGCAGAACTGGAAAGCATGCTCCTGGCAGGAATGAGGGGCCCCCAGCATTGCTTGTAAAGGCCACAGGGTGTTCAATCACATCGCAATTTCCAGAGTCTCACCAACAGCCTAGTTCCACTTCTAAAGAAACAGAAGAACAAAGCTTTGTCGGCAATGGGCCTGCAGTGTTCACTAATTGGTGATGGTCTAAAGAACACAGCCCAGTTCTCCTGGGCTTCCAGCTATTTCCCAGGCATTTGCTACTCCAACCTCCGCACAAGTGGCTTTCAGGTCATTCAACCAGTTACCTCTTCAACAACCTTGCTAGCCCTGCAGGGTCTTCCAGGACAATCATATTTGCAGGCCAAAAAAAAAAAAAAAAAAACCACACACATAGACTCAGGCCAAGGAGACTCTGACTGGACAAGATGCCCAGCCCACAACAAACAAGGGAATATGCGGACAATAACTGGGGGGAGGCCAGAGAGCTGAATTCAAATCCCTAATTCACCACCATTTGTCATGGGATCTTGAGAAAGCTGCTTAACTTCCTTCAGGAGAATTTCTCCACCAGAAAAATGATACTTATATTACCTAACTCCCAGGATTGCACCAACAGGTAAATACGATAACACAGGGACAACACTCAAGTATATTCTCTTGCACACAGTAAGTACTCAGTAAACGTCAGACATAGGTGTGTACCCATACTCATGAAACCTGAGGACCACCCTACAAACACTTCACTGCCCAGCAAGATGATTCCAACATCGAGACTTTAGATGAAAGCTGATCCATCAGGTGTACTCAAGAAGGAAAAATTAAAGAGACATTTGCCAACAAGAAGAAAAGAACAGAACTAATTATAGTAGGTCCTCTGTGTCTTGTGCCCAACAGAAAATGAGTTTGTTACTAGGTTCCTTCTCTGGCCACAATTCATGATGCAATTACATTACTGGCATTGTTTTCTATGTTTCATTTTAAACAGACTCCTTGTCCAGGTGTCCATTATATGACCTACACAATGAGAAAGGAGGTCAGTGGCCCCCATCTCAGACTTGTATGTGCAGTGGTTAAGTCCCCTGAACTTGACACCTGCCCAAATTGTTGGGGTCCCTGGAGGAGAAGGGTTTTCTGGACTCTGGTGCCTCCATCTGTACTGCAACCACCATTCCCATGGGGTAGAAAAGAACGCGGTCTTTGAAAAAACTTGGGCCTACCAAGTTGGCTGGGCAGCTAATCTCAGGCTCGTTACTTAGACTCTGAGCCTATAAATCATGACTAATGCCCACTTGCAAGGTTGTGGCAGGTTTCAAGAGTGAGGTTCATGAAGTCCCCAGGAGGGTGCCTTAGTCATACTAGACCTTCACTTAATAATAATGATTAATGATAACACATTTCCTCCTATATCTCCTGCTAGTCCTTCTTGGTGTCCTTTGTAGACTCACCTTTTCTTGCCTTCCCCTTAAACACTGGCATCCCCAGAATAGTTTTGACTTCATCTTTAACACACTCTCTCCCTGGATGGTCACATTCATGGGGATGGCATCAAAGATCACCCACAGTCTAATGACTCTCAAGCTGCTACCTCCAGGCCAGTCTCCTCTTCTGGTCCCCAGACCCTTACTTCCAGCTCCCTGCTTGACTTCTTTATCTGGCCTCCCCTAGGCCCCTAAACTACATATCTAAAATACAGCCTCAGTATACCCAGTAAGCCTGTTCTTACTCAGTTACTCTTAGCAGCCTCCTCACAGATTCACATGGTCCTACAGTCTGTTCCTTTTGCTGGTTTTGCCATTAATACTCTCTCTTCTAATTCCATTACCATGGCTGGCTGCAGTCCATTATCACTAACCCTGCTTCCAACTGTGTTCCCCACCCCACCATTCTCTCCACTGCTTCTTGAATCATCTCCACAACTTGAAACCTCACCCTGCCATTCTGATGCATTACATACTGCAGTGGATCCCGCAACCTACAAGTAAGATGAAGGTATCATTTATTATCGACCTGGACACTTCTAAGAATGTAAAGGGCACTGTTATGTTCCTCCCACCAGCCTCTGGCTATGGGTAAGAGCTGCATTTAGTGCAGTGGAGATACCCAAGGTCAAATGAATATGTAAGATCCAGCTAATGATCTCCCCTCTCAGTTCTGAGACCAGGTCACACAAGAGTGCCAAGCCATGGCAGAGGTGACAGATTATGACCAAGTCACTAAGCCTGGCTGCTAAGGAGATCAAACCCAGACCTCCCCAACAAGCTGGTAAGATACAACCAGAACTCTAGTTCTTCTCCCTGAGGCTCTCTCTATTCCTCAGCACTCTTTTAGATGCAAGTAACACATCATTACACATCAGAGCTGAACTACGTAGAAACCACAGGGATACTGAAGCGGGTGGGCAGGCAGGGCTACAGCCTGGCCTAGGACAAGGTTGGGTCCCAAAGATTGGAAAACCACCCAATCTCTTCTCAACTCTCTCCTCTTCCTCTGCTAACCATCCTCCTCCCCTTTCACAGCCTCTGAAGCAGGTACCAGATGTCCATCTCCCAGCTCCCAAACTCACATGACACAGACCCAGCAACCCAAGTTCCTCTCCCAGTTCCTAATCCAAATTCCCAGGAAAGAGGCTCTGTTTGAAGCAGCTTGGGTCAAGGGCCCATCCTTGGGTCCATCAGCTATATGCATCAGGGAGGATGCTTTAAGACAGTGGCTGCTGAGGGGCCCACTACTCTAAGTGGTGGGAATGAGAGGACTCATGGTGAGTTAGGTCAACAGTCCACAGAAAATGTGCTGCCTGTCTCCCCTCTGGACAGCTTGCTTTTTTTCCTCTCCTCTCTGTATTCCCTTCCTCCTAAGTAGGCTATTATTGCTCTGCTAGAGTTGTCTTCATGAATTTTTTGCCCATCCTTCAGAACCAAGACCAAATCTCACCTCACTGGTGAAGCCTCATAGGACTGATTCTACCCAGTTACCAAACTCTCCTCACATTACTTAAGGAAACTGCATTTTATTTTTAACTATACTTATTCGTCGACCCTGTGTAGTCTACTTAAATTCAGTACAACCATATTTAAAGGGCCCCTCCTATGCACTGGCCATGAGTTAGAAGCTGCAGGAGGACCTCAGGAAGCTTATAAGAGCACAGGGAGTAACTTACGAGGTCTCTAAAGAATCTCATACATGTTGGGGTGAGTAAAGGTAAGAGGGCATCAAAGGTGAATGCAAACATTATTTCCCGTAAAAGGATAAATAGAGGGTGATTTTTTTTTCTTGTTGTAGAATAAGTTTTCCATTTTCAGAATGACTTAATCCAACAATCCTCTAATAGCACCTTGGAATCGTAAATTCAAAAGTTGATTTTTGCACATGGCATCCAGAAGAACTCTTTTGGGTAAAGGGAGAACAATCCATGGAGGGTTTCAGACATGGTAGAAAGTCACTTCTCACAGCTTTCAGACTCAGCACACACTAACTTCAAGCTAACAGATGTATTATGCTCTGAAAAGGATGATGTTTGCATATGTGGAACTAAATTCAGTTTTATAAATTCCAAGAGGGTGAACACATGGAGGCCACAATACAAACCAGAACCTCGGCCTGGTTCTGGCTGTGCCATGACCACTTCCCTAGTCAAAACCCCAAATTCCTCCTCTATAAAACAAGGAGGTTGAAATAAAAACCCTCAGAGATCCCTTCCAACACTAAAATTCTAAGTTCTACATTAAATCATGTACATGCAGACTCCACAATATCCCTTTGGACTTAAATATCACACCAAAAAGCAGTAGCAGGCATTTATTAGCAGTAAAAATTCAAATGATGCAAGAAAAAGGCTACGTTTTCTCTTTGGGGAAAATGGAAGTACCCGAAGACTTTTTTCCTGCTGTACCTTGTATAAATTTGTCAGCAGCAGAGTAATAGCAATTAAACCAAACCCAGTGATACAACTTTTCGATGCAGCTGCAAAAACAACAACACAGCATTTGGATCTCAAGAGACTGGCTGGGCCAGGAAGAAACAGATCATAGGTGATACCCAGTGATGACAAGCAGAAACCATCATGGGAGGGCCCCAGGGGGGAAGGCAGTCTTCGCTTTGATCTCTGTAGGAGGCCACAGGTGAGAGATCCCAAAATAAGTCCAACCTGGATTCTGAGGAATTCCCACAGGAGGAAGGTATGTGAGATGCACAGTAAGAGAAAACTAAAAATGTGCCAACACCAGGGAAGAGACCAAAGACAGGCACAGATCAGCATGCCTTAGAGAATGAAAAAAAAATTACTTTTATTTTTCTTTCACTAGGGTGAAAAAAAAATGTCACATAAAATTTAACATTTTTGCTATCTTTATGCCTATAGTACAGTGATGGTATATACATTCATATTTTGGGGCAACAGATCTCCAAAACTTTCTCATCTTGCAAAATTGAAACTCTATGCCCATTAAACAACAGCTCCCCATTTCTCCCTCCCTTCTCAGTTCCTGGCAACCACCGTTCAGCTTTCTGCCTGGATGAGTCTGACTACTCTAGATACCTTATATAAGTGGAACCGTCTATAAAGTTTCTTTCATAAGTGGATTACTTCACATAGCACCACGTCCTAAAGCTTCACCATGTCACACCACATTTCAGTATTTCCTTCCTGCTGTATACCATTCCGTTGTGTATATACTACATTTTGTTTATCCATTCATCTATCAGTGGACACCTAGGTAGCTCTCACCTCTTAGTCATTATGAATAACCCCTGATTACATCCTGGCTGTATGAATGTGGCAATGGTTCTTTTAAGTAGATTTTCATAAATTGAAAAGCTTCTTTTCTGTTTTGGGAAGGTTTTTTTATGGCCACACAGTACAGCTTGTGGAATCTTAGTCAGTCCCTCAACCAGGGATTGAACCTGGGCCCTAGGTGGTGAAAATGTAAGTCCTAACCACTGAACTGCCAGGGAATTCCCTTGAAATGTCTGTTTTGACACAAAAAGTCAGCTAATTTTTTTTTTTTCCTTTTACTGTTTCCTAACATAAACTATCACACCTCTCAGCCTAAGGTGGAGAAGGAGGGGGAAGGAGCTGATACAGCTCTTCAGCAGCAAAGAGAAGAACATCACAGTGCTTCCTAAAATGTACCATCACAGCCCAGCGTTAGGGGCAGTAGCTTTTCCCTAAAGCCGTGGTCCCCTATTTGGTGTTTCTGTTTGTTCGTTTGTTTGTATACAGTGAGAATGAAAAAAACTTCCTGCTGTATCAGTAAACAAAGGTTGTTGCAGCCATCCAGCCATCAAATTACCTCTGCCCTGACAGGAGCTCTGGATGGTGCACCCTGAGGAGACTCAGGATGAGAAAACACAGGATACTGGTCTCAGATAGCTGCAGTACATATCAAAGGAATGATTTCAGTGAGCCCAGACTCCTACGTTTCCCCATACATAGTCCTAGTTCAGTCATTCAGTCATGTCTGACTCTTTGTGACCCCACAGACTGCAGCACGCCAGGCTTTCCTGTCCATCACCAACTCCTGGAGCTTGCTCAAACTCATGTCCAGCTGGTCAAAGTATTGGAGTTTCAGCTTCAGCATCAGTCCTTCCAATGAATATTCAGGACTGATTTCCTTTATGATTGACTGGTTTGATCTCCTTGCAGTCCAAGGGACTCACAAGAGTCTTCTCCAACACCACAGCTCCCATACATAGAAAAGCACTAAATTCCTTAACTTGAGATATTTAGTTTTCCTTAATTAACAGCACTCTTTTGATGTTCTGATTATATGAACATTGTTGTAAAACCTTCTATATATCCTGATTCCCCACGTTATGGAGCAGTCTCTCAGAATTGTCTGAGATTCTGTGTCTGGGCTTAAGTCCTCAGTTTTGTCTGCCAAATAAGATGTAACTCTCAACTTTTAGGCTATGCACTTTTTCAGTCAACAGAGTTGCTCCTTTAAACAGCAAAAAAAGTCTTTAAATAAAGGACCTGTGGCGGAATCATTTTGATATTTGGCAAAACTAATACAGTTATGTAAAGTTTAAAAATAAAAAATAAATAAATAAATAAAGGACACAATGAAAAAATCTATTAGTAATTTAGAGGAGTTTAAAATTAATTGTTGCATTACATCGATGGTGTCCTCTAATATATATAAACAATATAAGCAAAGCATGACAGGCATAAGGGGTCACAGGCTTGAAACCACCCACAGATGATACACGCCACCATACGACAGCCACCACCCCAGCCAGGGACTCGAGGTCCGGCGGTGGGAAACGCCTCCCCACACCACCCTTATCCACCCACTCAGGCAGCTGTCACCCATAATTGTAAGAGAAATGACAAGAGTACCACCTAGGCCTGCAAAAAATTCCTAAATAAACAAGCTGCCTCTGTTAAGCCAGCCTGAAACATGAATAACTCAGGTACACAACTCAACCTTTCAAAAGCCAGGAGCCTAACGTCTGGTGTTTTCCTTATATTCATCTTCAGTCTCTCACATCAAGTAGGATTTAAGCTCTAGTATTTTTTTTTTTTAACTTTACATAACTGTATTAGAGGGTTCAGGATGGGGAACACATGTATACCTGTGGCAGATTCATTTTGATATTAAGCTCTAGTATTGAACAAACAATACATGCTCACTGGCACTGCAGCCAGAACCACCCCGACCTCACGTTCACGCTATGGAGAGGCACTCACTCTGAGAGCAAGGAACCACACAAAACCATTTGATTAGAAACCTGGCAGTTTCCTCAGATCTCCTGGGATGAGGAAAACTGGGACGGAGAATTCCACTGTGAAGTGCAGCCTGCAGTCCCTAAACCCCCGCAGAGACCACCTGCGGAGCCCGTCAGCAAAAAAATGAGCCCCTCCCGCTAACCTGGGCCAGTGGAGCTGGGAGTCTGCAGACCCGCTTTCATCAGATACTGCCACCATAGAGAACCCCCCAAACAGCCAAGCTAATGTGCAAGTGAAAAAAATCAGACATGTTTTTCAATTTTCCTAGTGAGATACCCTTGAACTTGAAGTTTTCAAACAGCAGTACACTGAAGGACCCCTTTTTCCTATCAGTCAGTGTGAATCACTAATTTAGAATTAATTCAATGATGGATTTCAGATTCCAAAACAATCGGGTTCTCCGTTGTTCTGACATCCGTAGATTTAGCAGATACTTTGTACAAACACATCCGGTATTTGACAGCTGCTCCGCTTTCTACCCCCTCCCAGTGTTACCCCTTCAGCTCCAGGTAGAGCCTGTCTTCAGGAAGAAGGTCTGACCTGCAGCAGGAATTTGACCTGAGAGTTGTCTTCCCCCAGAGCCGTCAGCTGTGTGCCAAGGGCTGTGAGACTGGCCCTTCTTACCCAGGTGCTGATTTCTCCCCCACAACCTCCCTCCCATCTCCCTCCCTCGGGCTCTGCTTCCAGGCATTGGAGCAGCTGAAAAGCCAGGAAGGAGAAGGCTGGTTTGGGCCCCCAGAGTGTCTGGATGACCAGTTGCCCTGATGTTCCCTCCAGCCTGCTGGCAGGTCAAAATCTACAAACTGGAAGATGATTTCTCTTCAACTGACCCAAGGGCCAGACACTTCTTCCCAGTGAGACAAAAAGAGAACCGTGTCCTCCAACAGACTAGAGGCCTCCAGGGCCACTGTGTCAGAGGCAATGCCACCTGACCCTGATTTTTACCCCAGAACAGTCTCAGCCTCTCCTCTCTCTAGGGCCCTGAATCCAAAACCCAGTTGATTCCCTCGGAGAATAGTTTTAACATAAGTTCTGCCACAACTTTTTAAAAAAATCTTGAGCAGCCCAACTATTTGTGTTTTCATGACCAGTAAAGAAAGGCAACATGAGAAGAGACAGATCCTGTTGCCTGGAGCTGTGGGGTTTTAGAAACTCTTGCCTCCCTAAACTTTAGTTTTATCTGTAAAATACAGATAAAATAATAATGCCCATATCAAAAAATTAATGTAGCATTCATAAATGCTCTCTAGAAGAGTGTGTCTGACACAAATATGACAGACATCTGGGAGGGAAAAAAAGGTTAATATCTTTTTTTCCCCAACCCAAAAATGCCCAGGGAGTCTGGGCAATATGCACATGAGAGTGAGCTCTTGGTATGGAGAAAGAGCAAAAAGATGGGGAGCCTTCTAAAAGTTCTTCAGCTTTCATAGTTTTTATTCACATTTCAACTGAGAAAAATGTCAGAGAACTTCTGGGTCCCCACTTGTTCTGAGGAATTAATCACATCTGGTAAGAAGCTTATCACCAATGACCATGGGGATAACCACCCCATGCAGAGATGGCTGTAATTCTTGTTCCTCTCCGCACCGTGATATCCCTGCACCAGTGAGCACAGTCCTGCTCAGTTCCTCACTGGACATTCCCAGGCACGTGAACAGAAGCCCATGAATAACGTGGGGTGCACCGCTGTTCAATCACGGCTGACTTTACAGGGAGTACCTGTGCATTCACCAGAGCCCATGCTTTGAGCCCCATCTCAAGCTGTTTTCAGAATATTTACCTTTTCTCCTGAACCCACTCTTCTATACCTAACAACAGCCACTCTCTTCCCCATTACCTAGGCTGGAATCATAGACCCTTCTCTACCCACAAGCCCCGCCACCCCACCAGCACCACACTCCACCACAGTGAAAGCTGCCAGGCACGGTCAGTTCTGTTCCAACCTTGTGTCCACAGCTTCCTCTCCATCACCCTTATGGTTGCTCAACTGCTCTGTCTCACCTGGATTATTAAAATACCCTCCCAACTCCTCTTTCCTCCTCCAAGCTCTTCACTCACTCAACCACCCTGCCCACCCACGCCAGATGAACCTCACCCAGGCAAGAGGAGTCACAGCAGTTTCCTACCCACTGCCCATCCCAGTGGCTCACTCTCTCCCAGTTCAGTAGCTCTGTGGTTGTGTAGCTACTGACCACCCCAGCCCTGGCCCAAACAAGGAATGGACCCACCCTGCCCAGGACTCTTCAACATTTTAGGAAGCCACAGGCTAAGGGTAAGGTCCCCTCTCCCTCCTGGATGTTTGTTCTACAAGAGAATAGCACCCTCTTTCTGATTTATGTACCATCCTTACTATACTATATACACCCTGAGATCGGAGTCCATGCTTGAACCACTTCATCTCTGCCTTCTGCAAAGCACTCCAGCACAATGCAGAAATTTTTAGAAGTGACGTCTCACAATACACATTTTCAGCGCTGCCCTAAGCTCATGTTTCAGCCTTAGCAGGGGTGAACTCAATGCTATCACAGTACTTTTTATACCATATTTAATTTTGCAGGACATCTGTCATCTTCTTTTCTCCTTCCTTTTGCTTTTGACAATAAACACAGAGGAATTACATTAAGCATAAACTTGAAATGTACCTCAAAGTAATATAAAAGATCTTCACTAATCCAGCTAATGTGCTTTCTCTCCAACACCCACTGAAATCTACTTCTCATTTGAATATTTAACAAGCATCATCTTGGAAAACCTCTTTCCCTTGATCTATGTAGGAACAAAAAAAAAAAAAAAAAATGGATTTAGCCCATTCAGGCTGTGTTTGGTCCTGTGCACACACTTTATGCCTCTATTCAAAATCTTAATCCCATTGCAGAACATTAATTCTGGTTTGTATGAAATCCTGCCAGCAGAATCCATTGATTTGCCTCATCCATTTATATGAGTTTTTTCCAGTAAGCCCCATAACTTTTTAGCAAAGTAACTATGCATGCATGTTTTCTAATTCTACAGATTAGGGCAATTTCAGACACTATAATGACTGCATAGTTTAGATCACTAGCTAATAGAGAATCTTGTACATGTGGTTTATAAAATAAACCAAGACCTAATGATCTATAGTTTCAGTACATAACCTCACCACTATTAGGTGTGTGTTTCGTATCACAACAATGGTATTCTGATTAGACCAGCTAACGCCAAGAAGCTTATTTTTGTATCAGTTCTGCAATTTTATTGTTACACAGAGTAAAAAAAGAAAAAACAAAGAATTTTAAATAGAATGTTTTTCCAAGTTATTACGAAGCTGTCACTTTGAAAGGGTAGGGCTTATTGACCCCATGTGATTTAGTTCTCCTTTCTTCCATTTGAGTTGGCTATAGCCTACTGCTGCGTGAGAACATAATAAAACTGGGTCTGAGTCAAAGTGTAAACATAATCGTTTTGGAAGAACTCCCCCTGCTTATATCTAGGAGACATCATAATAATTGAGATTGTAATGTACATGGCTGACATGCTCCATGTGATACTCATACAATAATTTTTAGTGGGAAAAAATTCCCAGGACATAGTTCTGAAGAATCCTGACAATGCTATGTGTATTGTTATGGCTAGCATTTCATATGCAAGCATGAAGCCTCACTCTTTGCTTATGTGGCATCCTTAGTACATGGACAATTACTTATCCTATGTCTGTTTTTTCTACTGCACTGTTGGCTGTATGAGGGGCCAGCTATAAAAAATATACACATAACTGAATATCACTTTTGATCCTGGTGTTGGTATCAGGCAGCACAGCTATGTAGGTGATACACTTTCTTCTTGAAAGTGTTCCCTGTTTCCTGGGAATCTTCTAGGGCATCAGTAGCTTACAAATCCAGGACACCTTCAAGCCTATGAATCTGACTTTTAGGAAAAGAAAAGTTGGCGGTTATTTAATTTTTTAATCCCTTTACACCATACAGTGTTCTTCACTTTCATTCAAACATAGACAAATATTAGACAGCTTGTGTTTTCCTCAAATATTGCAACTAGTTGATTTGTTTAGGGTAGGAAGACATGCTCCTGAAATAATACTCAAAACCAGAGCCCATTTGGTCTTGCCAGAAAATGACTATGGAACTCACGGTCAATACAAACAGCACTAGCAGCATATCCCAAAGCCCCTGATTCCACTAAAAAGAAGTGCAGGGAATTCAGAATGAGAAGCCGCTTCACATACACCTCTCATTAAAAATAATTGTCAATTCCCTGTGTTCTCTCTGTGATCCTCTGGGGTAACTTCAAGAAAGGAAAAATGAAAACATGAGCTGTATCTACCAGAAACAGTCCAGAAGTGAGAAACTCTCTCAATATCTAGGACCAAGAGAACTTAAAACAAACAAACAAACAAAAAAATCAATGTACAAACAGGAAAAAAAAAAAAAAGCATTGGTTTAGTGCAAACCAATGAAATAATTATCCTCAATTCCCCACTTCTTTCAGTATGGCAAAACCCAGCCATGGGAATCTACAGCTTTAAGTTCAAGGAGCCAAAGGTTTGATTCCATCCAAGGCTATGTTCTTGCTCAAGAATAGTTTTCTTGTAAGCCTTTCAGGACCATGGACAGTTCAGAGGAGAGCTGCAGAGGCATAAATATTTCCACACAGCTATCTACAATACAACAGTGATGCAATTAGGGAATGGACTGAAAAGGGATAATATTGTCACTGTGTGCTTTATCTTGCCCTGTTTTGTTGGAAGAGAACACGGCAGAAGGGAGCAAAAAAATAAATGAAAAATCAAGGTCTTAGAATTCTAACATGACCCCTGGGTTTCACTTCTCTAAGCTAAATTCAGCTGTTTGTACATGGATTAAAACCAACATATACCATGTTCCCTATTGGTAAATAACTATGGTTCATAAATATGTCACAAACAATAGCAGACAGATGTATTTGGGGTCGGGGAGGGAAATGTAGGAGAAACAAAATCTCTGAGTCCATCCACTGTATTCAAGAATAGAGTAGGATAAAATAGGATCATGTCTGTCCCTTTTAGAGTGGTCCAACAAGAGGCAGGCCCAACACCAATACTTGGAGTCACCAGGTGGATTCAACCACAAGAACCCTCCAAAATACCTAGGAGAGTGGAAATACACTCAGAGGATCATTAAGCTGCTTCTTAGTTGTAGCTCAAAAACAATCACATGAAGGAGCATTTAAAATCTCTTTAACATGACCGGTACACTCTGAAGCAAATGTCACATCCCTGTAAATCCACAGAAAAACCTCAAAAGCCTATGGCACAGGAGAAGTATACAGAGAGATTTAACTTGTTGGGATAATGAGGTGAGTCCCCTAGAAAAATTCAAAATGATTTCTCCCAGCAATGTCTGAGATGGGTTCACAGTGGTTAGGACTCTCATTCAAGAGTGGATATTGATTCCTCCATGGAAGAATTAATAAACATGAAAGTTACATAATTTGCATGATGAGAATGTTGTTTCCCCTTAATTTTGTTTTGGCAAAGTACAATGAAGGCCCTTGAACAATTAATCACCATGGCTGAATTACAGCAATAAATGACAGCTTTTCTACAGTCCCAGGCCAAGAATGCTGTCAAGTCATATATATGCAAAGAGTCTGGTTTTTTGCCTTTAGATACCAGCTTTTTGAAAAGCTGTCACATATAATTTGGAGCATTTGAAGATAAGGCATAAATCTATTTCTTTTTTTTTTTAACTCAGAGAAAATAATATACTAGAAAAAATCTCTTCTTTCCAAATTAAATGTATCACCAAAGCAGACCTCCACTGTCTTAAAGAGCTTCTCCAGATTCATATTGTTCTTAAACCTTTATATGATGAGTTCATTCAGCTAGAAATTGTGGAGCAATGAAACCAAGGTTTGAGGCATTAACCACAGATTTTGTATCTTACACCAGAGAATGCACCCATTTTTCATCATGACAACACTGCTTCCCTATAATCATCCAGAATATATACTTCCTCAAAAGACTTGAATCGATTGGCAGATACTACCTTATTACAAGGGCAATACAGAAGTTATTTTCTCCATCTGAAGAGGGATATGAGATGAGAATAGGTTAAGGGACCTGTCCAGAGTCCACAGTAACTCATCAAGAAGGAAGGATCCTTCCTTACCGATGGGTTTGTTTCCAAGGCAGCCCAATAGACATCAGGCTGCCTGTATCCAACAAAGGTAACTATTCTCAGAATACTGAGCATGTCTCCTAGGAGACAGGGCCACGTTGGCCTAAACGGGTATATGAGAGAAAGAGCTGCTTTGTGGATCCTAAATGAAGACAATGCTACAGTGGTCAAAGTCACAACCCTGAGATGGCCTGGGACAGCAGAAACCACTCTCCTTGAGTGTGTGGGCTGACACGGTCCACAGTAACAGGTTGCTCCTTGGCTCTAGTACTTGCAGCCCCAGATATCAGAGATACTTAGCAGATTCGCTCTTAATATGAGATCATTCGTTCCTGGCAGCCACCAACTTTCTCATGGCTTAGAATTCAGAGGCTAATTCATTTCCCCAGTTTAACTGAAACATCACAGTGGTCACATGAGGGGCCACAGGATGACCTGAGAACCCTGTGGCTGTCCAGAGTCCTTACCTGCACTGCTCCCTGATACTTGGTTGATTCTCCAAATCTTCAGACACTGGTGATTCTGCCCAACCCAGTGTTCATAGTTCTAGCTTTAACTGGAGTGAAAACTATGATGTTATAGTACCTCAAAACTAACATTACCAATATCTCATACAATTTATGTAGCTGCTTACACAACTTTTAATATTCACTAATATGATTTCTTCTTCCCTTTCCATACATGGAGAGGAACTGTGCCCCTCAGACTTCCCTCTGATTCTCCAACCATATGAACTGCTAAAGAATCTCAATAACCCCTCAACCCCAATGCGATCTTCATACCCAATCACTCAAAGGTGTTCTGACCCACCAGCTTAAGACTTTTGATACATTTATTCAATTGATTAACACTTATTGAATAGAAATGTCCAGGCATAATTATCACCCCTGGGAATGCATACAAAAAGACACTACTCATGTCATCAAGGAGAAAATAATGAATGCTGGAGAAAGAACCCATTGCCAGTAAAATGACGCTCCAAAGGAACTACAACAGAAGTCTGTTATGGATGTGACAGTGGACTCGAACAGTAATTGGCCACCTAAAGCCAATGGGAAACCTATACAAATTTTATGTCATCAATGAGACTATAATAAGTATACCAAACATTCTACTTCCACATAAGACAGCTTGACATCTATAAAAGAAATTCACTGGTAACACACTACCAAGTACTTCGCACTGCTAGTGGGTATGTTAACCTTTGTTTCGAGAGACTATGTAACAAATCTGAAATAAGTCTGCAAGCTGTTGAGTTACTAGTGTCTTCTACTACTCATCCACTTAATGGACTAGGGCTTTTCAGTTTAGCTTGATATCCAAGAAAGAGAAAATTGAAATTTAAGAGCAACTCATCCAATGGGGGAAATCACTAGGTAAGATGAGGCTTCACTGTCAAGGAGGAGTTTCACATAGGGCTGGTTCTGAGCAGAAACCACTCACAAGCAGATACCTGCAGAGGTTCGTATGAATTTTTCAGAGGAAGATCAAAGAGAAAATAGACATGAATGGGTTGGAGCAGAATGATATGAAGTGGAAGCAATGCTGGCATGGATTGGAATTTAGATAAAGTCTATCCATTCAGGGTGAACTTGAGCAGAATACAAGGTTCCGAGGCTGAAGGAGGCAACTGGGACATAGTGTGAAATAGGGCAAGAGCACGGGTGGCCCCAAATAGGCCAACCCAGTGCCACTTGCAGAGGCTGTTTTAAAAAAAATACTATGAATCAAGCAGCTAATCAAATCTCATATCCTGGATTGACTATAGCTTGTAGACAAGACCAACACACTCGGCCACACAAGCAGGACAACCCCTGTGAAGGATGTCCCAGGGGTTACACAGCATGACAGCCTTCTATCAAGGAAATGAACCAATAAGGGTGTGTTGATGTTTAATTCTGTTTTTTAACTGAAATTCATTTTTGAGTAGCTACTATGTGCTAAATAGTCTGAAAGGCACTGGGGATGCAAAGATGAAACAGTACTTGGGGTCCACACTCACAGAATTATCATATCACTGGTCTTTCAACAAAAATAGGCTGGCTTTTCTAATTACCTCAGAGAAACAAAAAAGAGGAATTTGTGCCTTTGAACCAAATCACCTTTGGTTCAAAACAAAGTGAGAACGGTGTGTGGGGAAGAAACCAAAAGACTCAAAATGGGAAAATCCACAGAAATGACTCACTTCCGTTCAGTGGTCACTGAAAATGAAACAGTGGCGGTCAGTTGATTGCCAGGGAATACGAGCATGTACTTAAATGCTGGGGTGTCTTCTAAAGAAAGACTGTTTCTTTGAGGACTAAGCACCATCCTTTCAGTGGTTCCTCGTTCTAAATGAGGCTGTCCCTTTGACAGGTCAGAGCAGCACATTTCAAAGGGAAGACAGCATGAGTAAGCTGAAGCTGGCAAAGGATCTACATGAACAGACACACTCTTCTGTAAGGTTCAAGACACAGGCACTGAACCAGCAAAATGTTCCTGAAAAAGCTACAAGAGAGTGTCATCATTTCCGAAAATAGCTCCAAGATCAGGTTATCTTGACCACCCTGGGAGAGCCTCAGAAAGAAACCAAGAGTTAACTCTATTTTCTAAATTTCAGACAGCAAATATTTACTATTTCTACAATAAGAAGTACTACTTTAAGAAAAAAAAAAGGTACTAAATATTGCCTGAAGCAACATCTTTGGGCCCTAGATGGTTTAACTTTGCAAAATAAGCCATTCTTCATGAAAAAGTTAGTGAGTCTTGGCCTTCAGTCAAGTTTTTATAGTTAGAACTCCTGTGCTATGAAATTTGGAAAACATTTCTGTTATTCAATTATCTTCTTTTCCTCCACCTAAATTTCTCCTGGGGTAAGAGTTTCATTTCTTGTGTGTGTGTGTGTGTGTGTGTGTGTGTGTGTGTGTGTGTGAGTTTAGCTTTTACCAGTAAGACAGGAAATCATTTAATTTTCTTGAGTGTATCTTATTGTCCCTTTGAGAAAATATATGTGATCTGTAGGTAAAAGAGAAATGCTTGGCCATTACACAAAAGCATACCTATTAGCCTCCAGGTAATATAAAATACTTGTTTCCAATACTTAGAAACATTTACGCCAAAAGAACATTAGAGGAAGCTGATTTGAATGGTTTTACTATCTCTCAGCCCATAAGGGTAGACCACCAATCTGGATGTGCCTATTTGAAATGCTGTTTGTGAACAGAGAAACAGAATGCACATGAGTGCAGAGTACGTGCTCTGAAACTCTGGCCACACCGTGCCACCCCTCACTGAAGCCACTCACACAACGAAGTGTGGGCAAGCAGCTCCAAGAACACACGGCCCGGGTGTCAAGTGAGCACACTGGCAACAGCATGATGGACAGGAAGGGTGAACAAGATGAGCGGGTGTGGATGTATGTGTCATGTGGACCCCTAGAAACAAGATTCACTACTGAATTCAAAGGCAAGAGAAGCTCCCTGAGGTCTGAGACAAGAATATTTATCAAATCATTGCCAGAAGCAAGAAGACGGTCCCTGGGACCAGGCTTAACCAACTCTGGAATTGACCTTCCTCCCCAGATGAAAAGGGCACCTTCCATTCCAAGCCTGGAGGGAGTTCTCCCATCACTGAAGAACTGGTTCCAAGAGCAAGATATCCTTGCCCTCTACACGGGATGAAAGCTAATTCAAGGCTACAGTGAGATAAATCATCTTTCCTCGTGGCCAGAGTTCAGGAGAGACATTTCAGCAAGGGGGTCCTTTCTGAAAAGCTGACCAGGACTGCCTGGAAACTTAAAATATTGCTGTTCCCTCTTTCTGGATTTGTTCATCTGGATTAGACTCCCAGCCTGAGCTTTAGGAGATGCATGTGGTCTCCAGCTTGTTCACAGATGGTTACCCTTTATCATCATCATCATCATCAATAAGGCACCTGCTTCCTTCAGGAGTTGATGGAAGGGGGAGACACACAAAAAAGTAACCACCTTGTGAGGTATGACAACTGAAAATTATAAGCACTTGAGTTGTTCAGAGGTACACAAAACATCTACATTAACTAAAGCAACAGGGAGAGGCTTCCTGGAGAGGCAAGCTTGAACTAGAAATTCAAGGTGCATCTGGGGTGTTAAGATGATAGAAAGGTGTGTTAGGGGAGAGGATTGGCCTGCACAAATACATGAGGCCAAAAAGTACAAGTGGTATCTAGAGACCACAAGTAATAAACAGGTCTGCCATGAGGGCAAATCTATGTAGGAGAAGAGTGAGAAGGACAGGGCAGTAAACAGGTCAAGACTGTAAAGGCCTTAAAGGCCAGGTTAAGAGGGTGGATTTAATTTATCAACGGCAGGCTGTTTTTGAAAGCACCCAAGCAGGTACATCTAAATGCCATATGGAAGATTAATATGGAGCCCCCCATACTGTGGTCTGGGGTGGGGAAAGACTGTGTTGGAAAATCAGGAAAGACTCCGGAAGTCCAGGATAGCTGGCTCTTGCATCTGTAGGGCTTAAGAGGTTATGACCATGATTCTTCTGTACCTCCCTGCCCTGAAATGCAGCAGGACCCTTTAGGGCCTTCCCAGGACTGACCCCCCACCAATTCCTGCACCTGCCTTTTGACTGTAGAAAATCTTTAACCAAAGAATGAATTTAATCAGGGAAGTGAGAAAATATAGAAGTAAAGGAAAATAGTCAATCAAGACCAAATAATAATAGTTTAGTTATCAAAGTCAAGGACCCTTAGTTCTTCCTCAAGGATTATAGATAATATTGAAAGTCATATCCTTTGAGCTGTTTTATAAATACTGAAACCCCCACCAGGTGGTAAGTTAACTACATGATGACCAGACTGGCCATGACACAAGCTGCCACAATTCCAAAAACTGGCCTCAAAGAAATGGGAACGAATGAGCTCTGGAACTGAAGATTAACTGTACTTAAAATAATCAAGACATTGCTGATGAGACCACTGCATGATCGATTTCAAGACGACTGTCAGCACCATCCATGGTATTCTGCATGTAGCCCCCTCCCTCTGCCAATACACCTTGAGATTCCCCTTTAAAAGCTCTTGCCCACTGATCAGCAGTGGAGAGTTGGCCTTTGGAGTCTGTCCTCCCCTCCTGGTTGCTGGCATCCAGAATAAAGTGAACTTTCCCTTCTACCAGCACCTGCCTCTTAAATATTGGCTTTGAAGAGGCAAGCAGCCAGACCTAAGTTTCATTAACAGTCCCATCTGCTTAACCATCTTTCTGGCAAGGGAGCAAGCCCCTAGGATATGAAGTTCCAGAAAGAATCTTCTAGGTCAAGGAATAAGGCAAGGAGTCAGTGTAGAGCATTCAAAGGACACAGAAGAGCCTAGAACTCTCCCCATGTGCCCCAACCCCACAGGAGATAGCCAGTTTGTCCAGTCAGCCAGTAGACTAAGGCCAGCCTCCAGGCAGATCCTGCACACACAGGGAGGACCATGGTGACCGTCCCCAGTAGACAAGCAGGTAACACAGGATCACAAAGTCTCTCCAGGCAACTTCACCCTGTGGGATTCTGTTACACTTGAAGAGTAGAGAAGTGATATCTAATTTCAAGCAAACCCCAACTTCTTATCCTGTCTACAAGGCCCTGCACGATCTATACAACCCTGCCTACTTATTCCATCACACTGCTGCTCACTGAACATACTCCAGACATACCACTTCCTGTTCCTAAAACAGGCCATTTTTCTTTCTCACCTCTGGGCCTCCACATGGGGGCTTCTCAGGTGGCGCTAATGGTAAAGAACCTGCCTGCCAGTGCAGGAGACTTAAGAGATATGGGTTTGATCCCTGAATCAGGAAGATCCCCTGGAGGAGGAAATGGCAACCCATTCCAATTTTCTTGCCTGAAGAATCCCATGGATAGAGGAGCCTGGCAAGCTCAGTCCATAGGATATCATAGTCAGAAATGACTGAAGCAATTTAGCATGTATGCATCACCCAGAACACCTTTCCCTGGACTTAACCTGCCTCCACCTGACTTTCATTTCTCAGTAAGACCTTGCTGACCACCCTCATTCAAGTTTTGGGTCCACTGAAGTATTCCACACCAGCACACCTATCTCATCACCCTGTGACAACTTCTGTTCTTTCAGAGATTCTAATTTATCTAAATGTCTGGGGTGATGTCTGTGTTCCTATTAGAATTTAAAACCTAGACAAGCAAGGACTTTTTCACTCTTGTCCAATTCTGTCTCCCTAGTGTCTATAAGAGTACCTGACACATATTAGTACTCAATAAATATCTGTCAAGTAAGTGAAATAATCAATCCATGTCTTGGGAGATCCATGACACTTCCCTCTCTGAGCAGAAAATCTAGCTAAAAGAATGTGATGCTCAGGCATATCCTAAACAGACTAGAGCTCTAGAGTTTCTAGTTTCCTTTAAACCATCTGCATCCAAAACACTGGCAGCTGGGTATTATATGTGTTCACGTCAAATGGGGGCAAGCAATGGGGAATGTGCTGAACACACAGTCAGTGGGAAAAAAGAAACTTTCAGAAATGTCTTCATTAACAAAGCAGCTTTAGGGGCAGCCCCTTGAAATGCTGCCATTGTCAGTAATAAAACTCCCCTAACTGTGGAGTTAAGGGTGGGGAAAGGGGGTATGAAGGCTGGCATTTCACCACAACTGAAAGGAGAGAATCCAGAAGGCTTAGACCCTAAGTCCCGGAAGGGTCCCAGGCCTGCACCTTGCTCTGCTCCAATGTCTGGGCTCTAACGAGGCTTTATGAATAAAAGAGCTACCTTTTAAGAAACTTTCATCCTAACCTACAAATACCAAAATGCAGCCAAGTCTTACTTACTGGGACTAATGATGCGGAGAAGCAACAAATGAAACCTTCGGATAATTCAAAAAATACCTTCTGGCAAACCTCTCTATGATCAAACAACAAAAACTGCTGCCATTTCTGTAGCATGGGATCACTAATGAAGCACTTTCACATTTTACCATCTCTTGTGATTTTCACACTCCCCGCAAGGCCATCATCATCATTCTACAGATGAAGAAACTGAGGCTCAACAAGACAGGAGGCTTTCCCGAGTCCCAGACAGGAGGGAGAACGGGGTCAGGACCTTGTGCCTGCAGAGGGGTGAATTCCCGACCCAGCCCACAATTCTCCTGAAGGCAGGCGTGTGAGCACCTGGGGTCATCCCACAGGGCCCTGTGCTTGGTCTCCTGGGCCAGCACAGGGAGGCTCACACCCAGGCTGCCCCGAATTGCTCAGTCGTGTCTGACTGTTTGCCACCCCGTGGACTGCAGCACACAAGGCTTCCCTGTCCATCATCAACCCCCGGAGCTTGCTCAAACTCAAGTCCATTGAGTCAGTGATGCCATCCAACCATCTCATCCTCTGTTGCCCGCTTCTCCTTCTGCCCTCAATTTTTCCTAGCATCAGGGTGTTTTCCAATGAGTCAGCTCTTAGCATTAGGTGGCCAAAGTATTGAAGCTTCAGCTTCAGCATCAGTCCTTCCAATGAATATTAAGCACTGATTTCCTTTAACATTCACTGGATTGATCTCCTTGCTGTCCAGGGGACTCTCAAGGGTCTCCTTCAACACCACAGTTTGAAAGTATCAGTGCTTTGGCACTCACCTTCTTATTTTCTCTTATTTTCCACTGCTGGAATCTGCTGTTTCATGGCTCCCTCCAACTATTTCTAGCACGTTCATTTCTCCTCAACAACCAGAACCAGGAAAGGCCCAGAGGCGCAGCCATCACTGCTGTGCCTGAAGCTTCCCTGGCAGCAGCCTGTGACTAGACGCAGACAAGGCCTCAGCTCACACCCTCAGGTGACAAGGACCTCCTCAGGTGAGGACGATTCTTATGAGCCACAGTCCTGGGAAGGGGAGGATGTGCTGGTCAGCGGGCAGCTTTGTGGCCTGATTGTCTGGCTTGGAACCCCAGCTGGGTCACCTCCCAGCTGCATGACCCAGGGCAAGTGATTTAGCTGGTGCCTCAGTTTCATCTGAAAAATGAGATTTATGACAGTACTGATGTCAGGGGCTAACAGTGAGTATAAAGGGAGAAAACACCTGCAAAGCACTTAGCACAGTGTCTAGCACTGTCAAGCAGGGGCTTAAGAAATGTTGGCTATTGCTATTAATTGCTGTCATTTCAGATACAATGTTCTTGAAAGGTTAAAAGAATCTGCAAAGCATGAGCGCTGGGAAGAAACATGGACTCATGTTAGAATGTGGAGTGCTTAGCACCATTGCAGAGAGCTGGACAAAGCAGCTTGGGAGCCAAACACAAAACCAAAACCTCATCAGAAGAGACAGAAAAGGTGTTCCTGAGAACATCAAGCTCACTGCAGTTTCAAGGTCTTTGCACTTGCTTGGCAAGGGCTATGCCCTCCTCCTCCCATGACTGGCTCCATGTCCCCTTCTCAGAGAGGTTTCCCCAACCACCCATCTGAAGGGACCTTCCCCTACCCCCCATCACATCACCTCATTGCCCTGTCTTCACAGTGTCTGTCACTCTCTGAAATGATCTCATGTGTCCACTTGCTTAGTGGCTAACTCCTCCACCAGAGTTATTAGCCGTGTGAACCCAGGACCTGTTTATTCACTACTGCTTTGCTAGGGCCTATAACAGGGCCTAACACAGGGCAGATACACCAAAAAATTGGCTGAACCAATAACTGGACACTGAACTGAGCCATGAAGAGTGAGTGGGAATTTCCCAGGTTGAGAAAGGATGCCCCAGGCAGGGAATGATGAGAACAAATGTGCATCTGACTTGAAGTGCTACCCACAGCGGAAGTCCCAGAGGACACCATAATGTCAAATTAGATGATCTCCTGTGTCATGGGCCACACAGTGTGATAACTCTCTTTAAGCTCTGAACCTCCACTTAGTCTCTCTAGAGCATAGCACTCATACAGTTCATCCAAGCAACTCAGACCCCTCCCCCCACCATCCATCACAGCAGGGGGCAGGGGCTCTCCAGCACCCAGGGGACATCTGCCATGTGAGAAGGAAGAACCTGGGTCTTCATCCACCTGCTTGAAGAAAGGAGCACGAGCATCCCTGTGACAACCTCATGTCAGGAGCCTCCTCCAGCAAACCACCAAGCTCTCCAGGGACCAATGGTCCACTACGAGATTGTGTCCCAAGCCACACAGCCTACAAGGGGAAAATTCACTTGTAACAAAGGGCTGACATCAAAACATTTCAGGTGTTTGAAAATTAAGAATTATATTAGGAGAGAACTATATTTTATCTAATAACACTTAACTATAAATTATATTGGGCTTCCCAGGTGGCGCTAGTAGTCAAGAATCCACCTGCCAATGCAGGAGATGCAGGAGACATGAGTTCAAGTCCTGGGTCAGGAAGATCCCCTGGAGGAGGGCATGACAACCCACTCCAGTATTCTTGCCTGAAAAATCCCATGGACAGAGGAGCCTGGCAGGCTATAGTCCATGGGGTCACAAAGAATAAGACACAATTGAGCAAATGAGTATAGTCCAGCACATAAATTTATATTAATAATTAAATATTAATAGCAATACCTAATATTTATTAAGCTTCTACACATTGGAGGAGAGTTTTGAATTTACAATATAGAAATATATGAAATCATTAATTCAGTAAACACTTATTAGGTGCCTCATCTACGCCAGGCACTGAGATTTAGATGAGGTCACAGATCATTTCCTCATGGTGTGCCCAGTCTATGTGTGACATAAAGAAGGAGTGATCCATTCTGCTTGAGTAGGTAAAAAAACATTTTTAATTAAATAACAGATCACGTAATAATAATCTTATTAAAAACTAACATTTATTGAGCAATTACTACCTCCCATACATGGTCCTAACATATTCTTCACTCATTTAATCCTCGCAACATACATAAGACATTGAATAATCATTACTTGCATTTTATATATGAGGAAATTGAGACAGAAGCAAGGTCACTTGCCCAAGGTCACAGAGCTAGGCAAAGGCTGCAGAAGTGAACTGGCCTTGACTTGGCCAAAGCAAAAGAAGTCACCAAACACCGCAGCAGTCTTTCTCAACCTGGCGCTCCAGGCACATGGGAAGAGTTAACTCTGTTTTGTGGCTGTCCTGTGTGTTGTAGGAAATTTAGCAGCAGCCCTGGCCTCCACGTGCCAGTAGCAACTCCTCCATGCCAACTCCTGTCCTGACAATCAAAAATGCCATCAGACGTTCCCAAATGTCCCCTGGAGGGAAAAACCAACTCCAGGGCTTGGTTGGTTTGAAAACCACTGGACTAAAGGAAGAGCATGCCCACAGCACCCTGGCAATGGCATGACAGGTCTCGGGAACTACATATGACTAGCGTGACGTGCCTGAGAGCTGGGACAATTCAAGGAATGGCAAAGAGTGAGGTTAAAGGGATGAGCAAGAACCAGATCACAGAGAGGTATCATAACCCACAGTAAGAATCTGGACTTTACCTGGAGGACAGTAGAAAGTCACTGAGGTGTTTTAAGCAGGGATGTGACAAGATTACATGTCAGTTGCAGAAATATGGAACTGGAAACCAGCTGGCTTAAAGATGGTGTAATAAGAAGGACGAATGATGCGGGGCTAGGGGAAGGCAATACTAATTTAAGGGACTCACAGGCAGCTGGGAAAGAAAAATTGATTTGAGAGCATCAGAGGTATAATGGTCAGGTTTGGGGATGGGTAATTCAGGGGTAACAGCAGCACATAGACCAGGGTGACCAGATAGAGGGCAGTGCCACTCTCTGTGACAAGCAGCAGGAGGAAGATGGGCTCAGCTTTGCACATACTGAGTTTGGACTGCAAACTCACAGGAGTGAGGCCACACAAGCGCCAATGTCCCTGAACAACTGGACGAGCAGTATCGTGAACCTCTGACCTGGGCTGGAGATATCTATTTAAAGGTGGAGCAGTTATGTGTTTGTAAAAAGTTCCCTAGTGAATGGAAAGATCCAGGAGAGATTAATAAAGAAAATGCCTGAGGACAGAACTCTGGGTAATCATTAATATTTAAAGGTTGACAGGAAGAACTGGACACAGACAAAAAGACAGAGCCAGAGATGTCAGGGAAGCCACGTCAGAACATGAGAGAACAGTGCTGCAGAAGCCAAGGGAAAAGATGGCAGATATCAGGTGATGCTAGGATCCAGGGTCATGGCTGAATGGGAAGAAGCAATTGTTATGTACCACGGCCATCTATTCTAGTTATAGTTATTTTATATATATATATATATATCCATTCTAGTTACAGTCATAATATATATATATTTCCATTCTACTTAGAGTCATTTTATATATATGTGTATATATATATATCCTTTCATGAGCAAAATATAAGTTACCAGTATAAAGAACACATTTTTCCAAATGTAGATACTTGAACAGAATACCAAATCAAACATTCATTTCATTCACTTGTGATCTCACTCACATTAGAAAACAATTCCAGTGTCAAAAGGCTGCCAAAATCATGACAGCTGAAAACAAATTCAAATCATGACAGCTGGACACTGGAGGCCAAACAGAGCTGTGCACATAAAATCCAAATTCCATCCAAACTCCCTTGCATAACACCATTAAGACCAATGTACAAGCATATACTCCTGACAAATTGTAAACTGATCTTTTCATTAAGAGCCCAAACGTGATTATTGTTTATCTAGAAAAGTTCTGTTGAACTGTCAGAGGGTTTTACTATCAGACACATGGGTTTGTTTGCAGAATACGAGGTCTTCTCTCAGGCAACATTTCAAATAGTTACACAGTCAACATCCTTTTTTTTTTTTTTTTTTTTAACCCAACACTTATTTGTAATCTGTACATGCCTGGTTATTTGTCCATCATTCAAAGTGAATCTATTTGAGTGAGCAATTATGATGCAACGCCACAGTACTCAAGAAGTGGGCAGAAATCGATCCTGAGGCGGGAGGTACACAAGCACACCAGAGGACAGAAAAATGGGCAACAGTGGAGTCACAGTCTTCCAAAATTTTTTTTGAAAGAACATCTATTCCAGAATTCCAGGCTCAGAATCATTGTGCATACAAAAATCATTCCTAGCACAAAGCCTTGGAACTGCGTAACCTCAATTTATAGAGATCTTACAGCATGTTAGCCTCGCCCTCAACACATCTTCTGTTCTGTTCCACTGCATTTTTAGGTCTATAGATAAATGTGATAAAGTGGGACATAAGCTTAAAGGGCTTTATTACCAGTTTAAATATTCACAATGCCACAATCTGCCACAGACAGATCTGAGTCATGTGGTTAAATGTGCAAACAATTACTCAATTTAATTTCATCCTGCAGAAGTTGAAAAACAAGTTGTAATCACGGTGGATGCTGTTCATTTTCTTCCAAAAGCCACCATCTTTTATTTTCCTGATTGGATTTTATTCTTGGACACAGGAGGAGTGGGCTTCCACACTAAGCATGCCAATTCACAAGGCATTAGGAAGCCAAGCCTCTATCAGAGAACAGCTGGATCGCTTCTAGATGGGCTCGTTCCTCTCAAAGAGACAAGGTCGAAGCTGAGCCACCACCCAAACCCTCATCCTGAACCGTGGCACCCCCCCGCCCCCATTGCACTAAGTCCTGGAAACTCAGAGTTAGGATCCCTGGTTTTCAGGTGAGGAAGGAGACCCAAAGTGTTTCAGGTTCTAGTCTGCCTTCAGCACAGGCTCCAGGATTACACTGCCTGTGCTCTGCTGAGACCCCTGGACAAGCTACTCCACCCTTCTCTGCCTCGTGTTTCTCATCTGTAAACTGGAGATAATAATGGAACCTACATCAGACAGCTCACGTGAGGAACAGATAAGAGTGTGCATATTAAGTGCTGAGCACAAGACCTGGCATATATATATATATATATACACACACATACACATACAGTAAATTCCCATTATCATCATTAATATCATCTAATAACCTCACAGAGAAAAATCTGGGTATTCATGATCTGACTCTCTAACTAAATTACCCCAAAACTTAGTGTCTTAAGACCATAAGCATTTACTATCTCAGTTTCTGTGAGCCAGGAATCTCAGCACAGTTAGCTCAGTGCCTCTGCCTTAAGGATCCTCACAGGCTGCGGTCGACTTAAGGGCCAGGGTCTCATCTGAAGGCTCAGCTGACGGATCACTTGCTTCAATGTTCACACAGGCGGTTGTGGGCGGGATTCCATTCCTCCCAGGACACTGGGCCGAGGGCCTCCGTCAGCTGGTTACCAGAGGCCTGCCTCAGCTCCTGGCCACGTGGCCTGGGCCTCTCATTGCACAGCTCTCAATACAGCAGGCAGCTTCCATCAGAACAAGCAAACAGCAGAAGGGGGCACACGAGACAGAAGCTTCATTCTCTACGCCACCTCCCTTCACAGGTGACACCCTGTACCCTTGCCATGTTCCACGTGTCAGAAATGAGTCACTACACGGTTCATTTGAGGGGAAGAGCTCACACAAGGACATGAACCCCAGGAGGTGGGGATCACTGAGGGCCATCTCAGACCTCTGCCAACTACAATGTGAAGAGCCAAATTCTTCACAATAAGCTTCCAACTCTTTCTCTCCATCTTTCAACAAATGTTTGAGCACCTACTTTGTACCAAGCTCTGCACAAAGGCCCTGAGAATATATTAAAGAACAGAGATATGCCTTTTCTCTCAGGAAGCTGATAATCTAGCAGGAGACATTAAAGAAATAAGACAGATTACTATTGAATTAAAATCGTGGCAAGCACCATGAAGAGAAAAATACATCATGTAAAATTTCAGGAAGAATGGAATCTACTCCAATTCATGTAAGGCTTCTCAGAGGAAGAGAGCCAGGCTGAGACCCAAAAGGATGAGGAGTAGTTAACCAGGTAAAGGGCCAGGCCAGGAAAGAGGTCCAGACACAGGCAAGGGAATAGGAAGGCTGTAGGTGGGTCAGCAGACCCTGCACGTGGCAGGCTCACTAAATGGAGGGGTGGAGGCAGGACAGGGGCCAAACAGCATTCAAGTTTCTAACTGGCCCCTATTCTCAACTAAATTAAATTTGCAAAGTACAATTCAGAGAGGCTGGCCCTCTATGATTAGGGTTATATCCACAAAATACTGCAGAAACAATTAATAAAACCTACTTCGTTCTCAAATTTGCAGACTTTTAAACCTCCAATGTCTTGTTTGGGTTTTTGGGGGGTGCGGGGGTGATGGGAGGGGTTTAAGCTGCTCTGCACGGCTGATGGGTTCTTAGTTCTGCCACCAGGGACTGAACCCAGGCCAAGCAGTGAAAGGGACAAGCACCTAACCACTGGACCACTAGGGAATTCAAACCTCCAATATTTTGAATGCTTAGGGTTATTTTCATAATTCGTCCATGAAGACAGGTTTTCATAAAGAACACACCACCCCCAACCAAAATCATATCTCATTCTGATGAATTATTGCTAACCTAAAGCACTCACTGAGACCCATGAAGACTTCCTCTCATTCCATTTCATTAAATTCAATCAATTTTTCCATAAATAATGCTGCTAAATGACTCCTGGGGTTAAAGAGAACACGGGAATGCTGATCCATGGCTGAGGTAGACTGAAACACTCGAAAAAAAGCTGCTTTTCTGTTGATTCCCAAGGTTACAGAACAGACCCAGAAACAGATGCAGCCCAGTGGGAGTTTAAATAAAGAACTTTCCTTCAGGCGCTCAAATTCTGCTCAGTGCCCTCTCCTGCGCACCAAGCTGCGGGTTCAAGTGTCCAACAGCCACAAAAGGACGTTTCAGTACACCTGAAATCTGACACATGAACACAGGTAAAGAAATCCATAGATCCTCATTATATGCGCATTACCCTGGGCTGAGATCCTTATGATAAACGGCCTCCATTGTAATCCTATTTGACAAAGGACCATCTTTTCTAAGGAGGCTGTGATAACTTCTAGTACACTGTCAGTAGTCAGTCCACACACAATGACACAATTAAGGTGACACGTTTAGTATGCTCAAAAACTGTGTGCACTGGAAACTAGCTCTGGGAAGAGCATCCCTCCAGCCCCACTCCCCTCACACCTAACACCAGGATGGAGTCTCTAAGGTACGACTCACAGTCAAAACAAAGCAGACCAAATCAAAGTTGTATGCTTTCCTGGGGCAAGAAGGTGTCGTGGGAGAAAACTGAGGAAGGAGGGCTGCCCATAAAAATAAAAAACCTCCCACAGGTTGTCTAGTCACCCGCATAATGACAGCTTCAGCCATAATAACATGGGGAAAAAGAGTCAAGGATGATAGACCAGGAGAAAACTACTTAATACGAGAGTTCAGTAAGCTTTTAAAGCAGCTTTGGGAACCAGCAGGAGACTAGAGGGCCCTAAATTTAGAGTTTGTTGGCTGGCAAAACAAGCCTCTGGCTAGAAGTTGAAAGAACTGGATTCCAGCCTCAACTAATTAACTTTTTGGCCTTTAGCAAACATCTTCAATCAAGCAATTAGCAAGTAATTATTGAGTAGCAGCTATACGGTCAGTGCTGATCAGGCTTAGGGGTTGACACAAAGGGAGTTAAGTCTCCTCTGCTGCCCTCAAGGAACTTCACTTTTTAACTCAAGATGAAAAACAAGCAATAAAACCTCAGCTTTCCAGAACCTGCCCGATTGACTTTTGGTTACTTGGTCTTCCGTGAGTTCAGAGTTAAAGCTTTAAGTATAAGAGCTTTTAACAGTTAAGTGCTTTTAAGATGAAAATCTTTCAGAAACTTATTATCTCAGCATTTCCAAAGTGTTTAAACACACACAAACACAGGTTCTGCTTTATATTAATTATTGCCTTAAAAAGTTGGGTGGCCCCATGGTAAGTTTTAGAAACAATGGACTGAAAATTAAATAGGATTCCTTAATACTGGACTTCTGAGAGCCTTTTTAAAATTGATGTGTACTGTGAGCATTTACAAGAAGACATGATATATTTCTCCAGAGAATTATTTTTCTCATGGGATTAAGGTTCTATACCATGAGTTTGGGTAAACTCCGGGAGTTGGTGATGGACAGGGAGGCCTGGCGTGCTGGTCCAGGGGGCCGCAAAGAGTCAGACATGACTGAGCAACTGAACTGAACTGAACCATGTACTTTGGCAAGACTGTGCTGTACGCTTCCCTTTCTCCTTAAGTAAATGATGAGTCAGAAATGTCTTATCATAGACCTGAGTCATTGTAATGAGAAGCTGATGAGGACAAAGTGCTGCGCAGAAAATGCCTTCCCACCACTGGCCACCCTTGGACTACGAGCTGTGTCACGATGGCAGCGCTGGACCACCCTAATCAGCTGATGACTGACCGTGCTACTGGGGGTGGGGAGGAGGGGTTTTCTGGGTAGCACAACCTTCAGAGTGGAGCCCAGAGGCGGACTAGGAAAACCAGTCAGGACCTAGAATACTCCAACCTCCATATGAAACTCCATTGCAAAGTATCACCTGCCCACGTTGCCTTTAGGAAGATTCCAGACCACATTGCCCTTTTCCTGCTCCACTCAGAGCACAGATGGCCTGCAAGATGTTCTTGGCACTCACCTGGGCACTGCCTTATGACACTTCCTGTGTTTCCTGTTATGACTACTGTTCTCGTGGCCTGTTTCTTTGTGGAAGGATTTGTAGGCACATCCTCAACTAAACAACGCACTCCATGGAGACAGACTTTGTATTCCCCTGCAGCACTGAGAACACAGGCTTTCAAATTTTGGGTGACTGACCAAGAAAAATTTAAATTAAAATGCAGGGTGCTGTTACTAAAAGAAGTCAGCCAGTCCAGCACTGGCCCTCCTGAGATGAGAGCTATGCTGTTTGTCTTATCCTTGGGGACTGGGGGAGGCGAGCCCTTCTGTTGGGATGGGGATTATCAGGAAGAAGGCCAAACCAGAACAGAGGTGGAGGAGGTCACAGGGACATCAACAAAAGGCTTCTCAAGTGCTGGCTGCTGGGCATGGTGTTCCCAAGACCCCAGCAAGACCTGATGGGGTCAGCTGTTTCCAAATCCAGTCTGGGGGCTCATGCTGCCCCAGAGCCATGCCTTCTGCACTGCCTGGAGATACCTTGGCACAGGCTCACCACAGGCAGAAAGGAATTCACTAACAACAAACAGCAATAGATCCTGGCCTCCCTCCTTTCTCTATCCACAGGGAGGGTCCCCCTGGTGGCGCTGCCCAGAGGTCTGGGGAGACTTGCCGAGCCCCAGGGGGAGGTGATACCTCATGATAGTTACGAGCATGGGTATCTGGGGACAGGATACCCAGGTCTGAATCATGGCTCTCTTGTGATTTACCACTGTCTTTAGGGCTTCCCTGGTGGCTCAGTGGTAAAGAATCCACCTGCAATGCAAGAGGCCCAGGAGACTTGGGTTCAATCCCTGGGTTGGGAAGATCCCCAGGAGGAGGGCATGGCAACCCATTCCAGTCCCACGGACAGAGGAGTCTGGGGGGCTACAGTCCATAGGGTTGTGAAGAGTCAGACACAACTAAGCAACTAGTATATATATTTTTTATACTGGGAAATTCAGTTAGTGTTTTGAGCTTGTCTCCTCATATGTAAACTGGGGAGAAAACAGTTTCTTTTTCATAAAGTTGTGAGAATATATGACACTCTCACAGAGTGCTCAGCCCACACTGATTGATAATAAATGTTCATTGAACGCTGGTCATTCTAACTAATCACCACATCCCCTAACTGTGGTCCTCATGGTGCAAGAACTAGCTCTGCGCAACCTTCCACCCCAAGATGAGGGCCCCACAGCCACAGTGGGTGATGCAGGCCTGATCTAGTTAAGTGACATATCCTCAAGAAGCAAAAATTATTTTTTGCATAATTAGATTGGCAAACTTTACTGCCTTCCCCATCAGATGATAATACTTCCCAGAGTCAAATTACTTGTGTACTTCCTTGCTTTGCCATTTAGTAGCTATGAAGGCTTGGGCAGCTGCCTCATCTTTAAAATATATATATATATATAGATGATGATAGCGTATACCTTATTCTGTTGCTGCAAAGGTTGAAAGTGTTGAAGTGTTAGTTGCTTACTTATGTATGGCTCTTTGCAAACCTATGGACTGTAGCCTGCCAGGCTCCTCTGTCTATGGGATTCTCCAGGCAAGGATATTGCAGTGGATTGTCATGACCTTGTCCAGGGTATCTTCTCGACCCAGGGATCAAACCCAGGTATCCTGCATTGCAGGCAGATTCTCTACTGTTGCTGCAAAGGCTAAATGGAAATATGTATCAAATGGTCACCACATAGGAAATACGCAATAAACAGTAGTTGCTATTACTATTTGTGTGGCTATACTCTCTAGAATCAAGAGAAAGACTCACCACCATATCTTCTGCTGCCATAGCATGGCTAACCAAACGGTTGGAAACTGCAAGGCCTTGGTGGCTGTTCTGAGCTCACATGAAAACTCAGAAGCAAACCCATTACCACCCAGCCTAAAGATGGTTCCTGGGACCATCAGTCAGCAGACCAGACCCAGGGCAAATGCAGCCAGGCAGGAGGGCAGAGTTGCAGCAGTAGGAAAAGGAGTGCCTCCTTCTCAGAGCAGGAGGGGCCTCAGCCCTCTCTCCACCTCTCAGTGGGGAAATGAGAGCCTGAGAACTAAGTGACCACAGAACTGATGCCTGGCAATCAGCACCAGGTAATCATATGTCTGCGGGCCATGAGGGCATGGGAAATAATGGAGCACAGTGATTCAGCCCCAGTAGGTTGAGCAGGAGAGGGGAAGCAGGCAGCTGACAAGGTGAACAGAGTGAGGGTGATGAAACATTCAAGCTGCAGTCCTGGCAGCAGGCATTTTCTCCACCAAGCAATGCATCTGGAGAGAAGCTGGCCGGGGCTCACTGCTGGGAATTCATGTGAGGGTACACCATCAAGCAGGGCTGGGCCACCAGCAGAACACGTGCATGCTCACAGGGGACCTGAAGAATGGGGAGACTTCAGGAATGGTTTGGTTTGCGGCTGCAATTCTCCAGGGGAAGAGTTCCTGGTCAGACAAGAGATGTCCCTGTCACTCATTCCCTCTAACACCCCCTTCCCCCTGTCCAGGTAGAAGGGTGATCTGCCAGGAAAAAAGGTGAGTAAACCTTGGGACGTAGGTGATACAATGCAGAAAAAGAAATACAAGTATCTGAAGTGTATGAAAAATGCCAACACAAATTAACACTTCACCGAGATTTCAAGTTTCACCTATCAAGACCAAACACAAAAGCCATAACCCAGTCTGGGAGGAAACAGGCACTCACAAACATTGCTGGTGAGGGTGTTAACTGGGGCAACCGATGGGAGAGGAGGGTTTTCCCAGTGGCTCAGTGGTAAAGAACCTGCCTGCAATGCAGGAGCCACAAGAGACAGGTTCAATCCCTGGGTCAGGAAGATCCTCTTGAGAAGGGCATAGCAACCCACTCCAGTATTCTTGCCTGGGAAATCCCATGGACAGAGGAGACTGGCGGGCTGCTGTCCACAGGGGTGCAAAGAGTCAGACACAACTGAGTGATTTAGCACATATGCATGCATACATGGGAGGTGAGCATAATTTGGAAAACCTATTAACATTATTGGAGAAGGCGATGGCACCCCACTTCAGTACTCTTGCCTGGAAAATCCCATGGATGGAGGAGCCCGGTAGGCTGCAGTCCATGGGGTCGCTCAGAGTCAGACAGGACTTGAGCAACTTCACTTTCACTTTTCACCTTCATGCATTGGAGAAGGAAATGGCAACCCACTCCAGTGTTCTTTCCTGGAGAATCCCAGGGACAGGGAGCCTGGTGGGCTGCCATCTATGGGGTCACAAAGAGTCGGACACGACTGAAGCGACTTAGCAGCAGCAGCAGCAGCATTAACATTATTAATGCATATACCCCTTGACCAAGCAAATCTGCTTCTGAAATTTAACCTACAGATACATCTGCACAGGAGTGAAATGGGGTTTCCATAAATCATTCACTGCAGCACTGTTTTTAACAGCAACATTCAGGAATGAATCCAATTTCCACCAACAGGAAACTAAGTAACTAAAGTACATATATCCAGACAATGGAATACTATGCAACTTAAAAAAAAATAATTAAAACCCAAGAGGAAAATGAGCAAAATTTATAAACAGTCCACAAGACACATAAAATATACTAAAAGATGCTCTACTTGATTTTGTTGTAAGAAGAATGGAAATTAAAACTATTGTATACATTTCTTGGCTATCATATTTGCAAAAAATTCAAAAGCTTTATTACATATACTGTCTGCAAGGCTGTTGAGAAACCAGCTCTGTCATCTGTCCATGATAGGAATACAAAATGATTCAACCCCATGGAAGGGGAGTTAGCAACACCCAACAAAACTGCATATACTTCTACTCTGAACTAGTAATCCCACTTTCAGGAATTTACTCCCAAAATGGAACTCCACAAACACAAAACAACAGATGCCCACAGTTATTCACCTGCCTTCATGAATTTGCCAGAAAACACTGGAACAACCTAAATGTACTTTCACAGAAGACTGGCTGAATACTACTATAAATCCACATAGTGGGAAAAACTCTGAAGCAATATTCAAGAATGAGAAAAATCTTGATGAACTGCTATGAACTCTTTCCAAGGTATGCTGTTAAGTGAAAAAAACAAGGTGCAAAAGTATATATCTGTATACCCACACACACCAAAAAAAAAAAGAAGGAAATAAAAACATACACATATGTGCACTTATAGAAAGAAACACAGAAATAAAAACCATAAGCTAATGAAAATGTCTACCTCTAGTAGGTCGGTGTAACAGAAAGGAATGTACAGCTGCAAGGAGTAAAATTTCTAAATAATCCTTTTTATATAGTTTTGATTTTGAAATGTAATATTTAATACAAAATTTTAATGACAAAAAAGCAAACTCCAATGCTGAGTACAAACAATAATAAACCTAAATGGTTATTTAAATGGTAACAAAATCACTTAGAAATCTTGAACATACTACTCTGACTACAAAGCCTTAGCAGGGCATGGTTTAAGGACAAAAGAACTGTAAACAAATCTGGAACCTTACTTAGCAGGTTTGTTGTGAGTCGTAGCATTGGTGCTGTAATTCCTAGACTCTTCGTGTACGAAGGAGAATAAAATACATGAGTAATTGTGTTGTTATTAGGAATCAGGGTTCTCACTTAAGGAAAAAACAGAATAATAGCATGTAGAAATGTAGTGTTCAATTTACACTGAAAGTATTGGTAAGGCAAGTAATTTACCCAATCCCTACCAACACGCACTTACAGAGGCTAAAAGCAATGCCAAGTTCCAGCATTGATGAGCACCCCCAGCACCTAGATCTTGGTTTCTAAATACCAGTTCTCATTAGAAAGAACAAGGACTCTGAATAAATGTCTGATTCCAGGATTGTGGAGGGAGATACATAAGGTAATCCCAGAACATCTTACTATGCCAGAAAGCAGGAGAGTGCCCAAAAGGACATAAAAGGAAGCTTGAATTGGTTCCCACAGTCAAATCTGGGACAATTTGAGCATCAGGAGGAATAAGGATGACAACACACTGAATGGTAACACATTCAGTTTTTTTAAAAAATCCATGTGTCCCTTGTGTTACTAAAAAGTAACACTTCTTTGCTAAAAAATATAGAAAGAGTATAATTGGAAAACCATCACTTTGCAATCCCCAGTGTAGTAACTGATACAGGCAAGGACCATCAGTGGATGCTAAAACCATTAGGTAAAAGATTTTTAGGAACACAGCATTCACAGGGTCTCAAAAGTCCACCCCGCAGATTGTTTATTAAATACAAAGGATATAAGGCACCTTTACAGGGAGGGAACTGGCAGGTATCATCTAGACCAAATGATCAAATTAAGCATCCCCAACAGTAAGAAAAATTGGTACTGGACATTTTATGTGATACAGTGCTAAGTATCAAACATCATCCATATGGTCTTCTAGCCCAAATGTCTGATCTGAATCTAACTGTGAAGACACAATCAGATAAACAGATTGTAAAACATTCAACAGAACAATGGGTCCTAACCCCCAGTATTTCAATGTCTTCAATGACTCCCAAAAAGGTGGAGGCACTCCTCTTTCCTAGACAGACTGTGACACAACCACCAAATTCAATATTCAATTCTGACCAGTTCCTGGAATGAGAAAGAGCTGCAACGGTGTCTTTAGAAAGTAGGAGAAGGCTTTGTGTAGACCAGGTAACATTATTGTATTAAAGGTAAGTTTTACATTAAACAGGCAAGATATGTAACAGTGTATAAAGAATTCTTCCTTGGCTTAAAAAGTGGAGTAAGGGGGGGAAACATACAGCTGTATTTGCTTGTGAGAGGGTAACAGGCAGGAAGGATAGAGGGTCCCCAGGCGGCCTGAGGAAATAAGCTGCAAGTGGCAGAAGTTTTTTTTTTTTTTTTCCCTTCTCTACACAAAATTTAAAAAGGCTTCTTTTAATTCTGAGTTGACACCACCAGGTTCTGCCTTGAGCTAACCGATGCGTTTTTCTTACGAAAATGTTTTTAAGCTATGTTAATGAAACTATGTATTTGCTTTGGAATTTGCCTTTCTTCAAAATGGTTCCACCTATGGCTAACTTTTATTCTTTTCTCAAACCTTGGGCTGATAAAAGCTCAACAAACCAGGATTCCTGTCAACTGTTTTATGGCCAGGGCACCATCCTATCTCAAAAGTGCATATTGTGGGAGAGGGGCCTGGTGAAACTCCCTCAGCCTTGAGGTGTCTCTCTCATCTGATTAGCAGCTTGTCAATAAACATAAAACACCTGGCTAAAAGCTAGCAAGGGGGCACTCTCTCTGTCCCCTTCTGATGTCTACGTCAGAAGCTTTCCCTATCTCTAGTATACTTTAGTAAAACTTGGCTGCACAAAAAAATTCCAAGTCGTCAAGCCTCGTCTCTGAGCCAGGACTGAAATCCTCTCCTCCAGAGGTCACGAATCCTGATGTAACACGTGGCTCACAGCAGCAACCTTCACTTGTATGCACACATGTAATTTCTAGAAGGATACACAAGAAACTAAACACAGTGGTTATCTGTGGCATGTAGCAAAGAGGAGCAAGGAGGAGAACATGAGAGACGAGAGATGGAGGTGGGAGCCAAGTATACGCACCATGTACACTTTTTAAAATATTGGGAACCATGAGTAGGTATTATCTACTCCAAAAGAACTGAACATGGTTTTTCCAAAGGAAAAAAAAAAAAAGACCTACAAAATGGAAGGTCAGTGAGAGAACTTAGGGACCTTTGGCTCCAGGTCTCGATATGTCCTTGGTTTTGGAAAACACGGTCATCTCAGATTGAGAGGGGGTAGAGCAGGTGTGCAATGCAACAAAACACGTCCAAAGTGCTAGATGTTGCCTGAAAACTCAGTAACTCTTTCCTAAAAATTTATCCCAAGGAAATAATTATTAAGATGAACAAAGTTAATCACCAAAAAATGTTCATCACAACATTGTCATAATAGGGAAAAACAAAAAAAGTCCAAATGAAAAAAAAAATTCTACCCACAGAAGTACTAGGAAGATGTGGTCAAAGCATACACTATGACATAAAAAGACATTCATATAGCATTTTAAAGTGAAAAGAGCACAGCATTTCGTCATTTCATTTAAAGTTATATGCATGTAGGTATAAGAAATGCACAAACCAATATAGCTACATTAGGGTGATGGGATTATGGGTACTTCTTTTTTCTGTTTATTTCCTCAAAAGATGAGAGTTTCATAACTCTAATTTTTTAAGAAGTGAATTTATTTTTGTAAGTAGGCCTGGAAAAGTCTTGTGCAGAATGCTTCTGCAGAGGTACAATCCAGACACCTTCCCCACCAATTTCAAGGATAGGAAGAGACATGCAGATCACTGAGAGTTTGGGGACTACCAACTCACGTCTCTAGTGCCTGTAACATTGTTAAGTATAACCTGCAGAAGGGGAAAAGGGCGGGGGACCACCTCGCTGGCTAGGATATCAAAGCAAACCTGTCAGCCTGCCGACAACCCCTCAGAACAGCCCTGCACAAGAGTAGGGCAACGTCCACTGGACCATGACAGCACTTCCCGCCAACTCCCGGGGGGATGGATCACACTTGAGTGACAAACGTAGCCTCATTTCCACCGCGGCCCCTTGCTAAGCTCCACGTGTCAGCTCAGACAGCACCTGAAGCTAAGGACCCCTGTAATAAGCTGACAAAAGCAGCTCCTGCACATCAGCATATTCTTGTGACTGGAAAGATGGACGCTTCGCTTCATGTAATAAAGCTGAAAAAGCCCCAGTTTCCGTCGACTTGCTGGCTGCCGAGCCAGTTAATAGAATGAGGTTTATTTCCACCAGCGGCACAGCATGCTTGAGAATGGAGGTTTGGGGTACAACCTGAATTTGAAGTTCCCCCTTCTCTTCTTTAGATCTACTGCTTGGTGTCTTACTCTGTCTGAGACTCGGGCTCCTCAGGGATCTCTAGGAAGATAGCTATGAAGATGAAACAAGCTGTGTGCAGAGTACATGGTAGAGAAGCTTAGTTTACGTGTGAGTATGCATGGGTTTCCCTGGTGGCTCCAATAGTAAAGAATGTGCCTGCCATGCAGGAGACTTGGGTTCAATCCCCGAGTTGGAAAGAGCCCCTGGAGAAGGGAATGGCCACCCTCTCCAGAATTCTTTGCCTGGAGAATTCCATGGACACAGGAGTCCACGGGGTCACAAAGAGCTGGACACGACTGAGCAACTAACCCTTTCATGCACATGCACAGAAAGACAATGGATAAACAGAAAGCAAAATGTTGACCAGGCTAAATTAGAAAAGCACCTGGCAGATACTTAGTCTCGGTAAATATTAGTTGTTACTATTGCAAGAGCAAAGATTAGTGAGCTAGAGTCATCTTCCAACAGACCAGGAAGCAAACATGAGAGCTTGAGATACAATCACCTGTGGCTGTTCTCAACATCTCTAGGACATAAGACTGGCACCGGAATCTCAAAAAGGGAAGAAGTCACTGGATTAGACAAAAAAAAATCACACCCAAGTCCCACATATATCAGGGGCATAAGATCTAAAATAACCACTGGTTTTACTTTAAATGGAACTAATTATCCAATAAAATGTTTGTTTTAAGAAATTAAACTCTCTCCCATGTCCCTAGTTAATGTGAACAAGAAAAAAACAATTGCATTCAGCCAAGTTTCCCATGTTGAACAATACAAGCTAGGGTGCAAGTCTAGAGGGTGTTTAAACACCCTTACTAATTTAAATTAGTAAGTAAATATATTAGTAGGACTTCCTGTTTACCCATGAATTACTATTTTACCAAGCAGAAGGTTAAGTCCCTTAAATCAGGCCCTTATAGTCAGTTGTTATAGGAAAACAGCTTAAAAACTGGGGGCACCTCCAAGTGGAGAGGATTCATTTTCCCAGTGGGAATTCTTCTCAAGCAATGGGCCTGCTCATCTGTCCTGTGACTAACTGAATAGGAAAGAGAGAATTCGAGAGGACTGGCCAAACAGAAAATAGAATTGGGGATGCATGTGCCCCCATTATTAGTAGAACAAGCAGATGAGAGCTTAGAGAACAAAAGTACATCACAGGCAGCTCAGCCGGAGCTCCTGTGTGTGCATCCCTGCATGGGGACCACCCACCAGCTGAGTCGACCTCATCAGCATGAGGCTGTGGGCTCAACAGCTGGGAGAGGACACTCGGTATATTATTAACATCACTGGCCAAACAGGTGTCTTGCCCTCCTTCCAGGTACCTGGTAGGATTACCCTTAATTTCCTCACTGATGTGGAGTCTGGCCATGTGACTTGCATTATTCAAAAGAATGCCTCATTTGAGAAGCGGCGCTGAGCATTTGAGTGAATTCTGGGAGATGGTGGAGGACAGAGGAGCCTGACGTGCTACAGTCCATGGGGTCGCAAAGAGTTGGACATGACTTAGCGACTGAACAACAACAACAACACAATTGAGCTGCTAACACCATGTCCTGCAGCACACACTTCCTCCTGCCATGGTGATGGTGAACCCACGGAGCTGGAGTCTTCATTAGCCTGCCGCCCTAAGGACAGCACAGATCAGAGAGCGCCCTACCAACCCATGAGAGATGTGTGGCAGGAGGGAGAGATAAATCCTTGTTTTAAGCCATAAATATGACTTTTGGAGTTATCTGTTACCGGAGCATAAACTATATTGTGCTCAGTCGTTCAGTCGTGTACAACTCTGCAACCCCATGAACTGTAAGCCACCAAGCTCCTCTGTCAACGGGACTTCCCAGGCAAGAATACCAGAGTGGGTTGCCATTTCCTTCTCTAACCTAGCCTATCCTGACTGATAAAAAGGCAAAAGGAAGGAAGAGGCTGATCTGGAGTCAAGCCACCCCATCAAGGAATTATGTAGTAGGTAGGCCACTGTCTGCCCCCCGCCAACCCCAGAGAACCCACCTTGATGCCAACCCTGGGAGGAAAGGGATGAGACAATTAATTATACATTCCCCACCACACCAGCTCCTCAAGCCACAAAGTCTAGACCACACAGGCAAAGTGAAAGAGAAAATTCCAAATCTGTCATGAGATGCAAGTTTTAAACTCAAATGGCCTTAGATTCAAAGCTAAAAATGATGGAGAACCATGGAATGTGCCCAAGATGTTATTAAGGAAAAGAAACGATTGAAAATAAACAAAATTGTCTCCTGTTTATTTCCCAAACTGAAGCTCCTCAATAAGCTGGTTGCCCATACATGTTTGGTAAACAGGGACATGTGTTTATGACTGGTCTCTGAAAGCTGCAGCTGTTCACATTCCCTTTAAACACACACAGTACTGAAATAATCCGAAAAAGACAATCAATATTGCCCCAAGACGATCAGCTCTAATTGGCCCTACCAGCCATGGTGTACTAATCCTATTATGGGGCCTTTCTGCTTCTTTTAGAGATAGAGTTATTTTTCTCTGCACACAAAAAAAAGGTACACCTACAGGGAGAGAGAAACAATTAGGATATCAGGAAGTAACGTGTCTGAGAGAAGTGGCTTAGAGCCCAACCATCGCTACTGAGAAGGGTTTACACGGACAGTGGACATGGGGTGTTACAGGGAAGAGACCCATTAATATGTAAAGGTTTTCAGATTCCTCACTCCACCTTTTCAGCCAGGAGACGCAAAAGTCAAACTACATGACAAGCTGTCAGGAGACGAGGAAGAGAAAGAAGAGGAAAGGTTCATGGCTCTGTCATGTACAAGACTCCTGAGTAACACAGAGAACAAAGCTTTTGAGAATATAGTTGCAGGTTATGAATTGGGTCTTCTCTAACACACTTGCTGGCACAGTGATAATTTACCTGCAAAGCAGGAGACACAAGAGATACAGGTTCAATCCCTGGGTTGGGAAGACCCCCTGGAGTAGGAAATGGCAAATGGTTCCAATATTCTTACCTGGACAATCCCCTGGACAGAGGAGTCTGGCTGGCTACACAGTCCATGGGATTGCAGAGAGTCAGACACAACTGAGCATGCACGCTCCTGCTAACAAACACACTTTGAAAGAAGACAAACTGAAATTCTTTCTGAAATCCTTTGGCTGCTCAACTATACATCTGTGAATGGGACTTGAAACAAAGCCTTGACTGTGTGGAGCCCTGGGACACACAGATTTGGGTGACAGATAACTGCTGCAGAAATTCTGGACCCTCAACATCCTTCCCCTTGCCCTCTTTATCTGGTCCTCCCCAAAAGGCATGGCACAATTCAGAACAGGCATCCTTCTCCGCACAAGTCTCCATGACCTCTCGTGTGGGGTCGGTCGGATGATCCCCACTGGGGTTCCCATAACATCCTGTGTGTCCCTATGTTCACTTATATCGTCTGTGTTATGACTATTTTTCTGTTTATCCAAGTGGAGCATTGGCTCCTTAGGGCCAAGATTTAGTACTGAATTTCCACATCCGTGAGCCTGGCACCATGCCTAGCACACAGGTATTCAATAATTAAGATGATCTAGTCTCCCTCGAGCTCAAAAATTTACTTGACCAAAATAATGAGAGGAAAGTGATTCTTACCTGCTCCCCTATCCATATAACAAGCTGAGTTTCTTGCCTGTCTACCAGCATCTCTGGCTCAGCGACTCGGCAGGTCAGTTCTATGTTCTATGAAAACATCTCCCATAAATATTAACTCTATGGAGCGGGGAGGAGAGCGGACAGAGTGTAGGATTTTAAAACTATGACCAAAAAAAAGGATCCCCAAAATTACTGCACATTAGTTTATGTGTCAAGGTCCCATGTTAGACAACTACTAACAGAGAGACCAAGTCTGCTACAGGTCTGATCAAAGCCACAATGGAAAGGGTGCTCCAGAGCTGTGGAGAAGGGGGCAGAGCTGCACGACATGGGTTTTCTTCTCTTTGCTCCATGCCCCCAAAAGTACACCCGAGAACTCAGTGAGCTGAGTTTCTTAAACATTTATTTCTTAATTGGAAGCATTGTTTTACAATGCTTCTGCCATACATGAATAAGTCATAATTATACAGATATCGCCTCCCTCTTGAGCCTCCCTCCCCTCTGCCATCCCACCCCTCTAGGTCATCACAGAGGGTCAGGCTGGGCTCCCTGTGTTATACAGCAGCTTCCCCCGGGCTATTTATACATGATAGTGTATATATGCTAATGCTAGTTTCTCAATTCATCCTACCCTCTCCTTCCCCTGCTGTGTCCACAAGTTCTCTATCTGTGCCTTCATTCCTTCCCCGCAAACAGGTTCATCAGTGCTATTTTTCTAGATTTCATATATATGCATTAATATATAACACTTGTTTTTCTCTTTCCGACTTAACATCACTCTATAACAGGCTCCAGGTTTATCCACCTCACTACAACTGATTCAAACTAGCTCCTCTTTATGGCTGAGTAATATTCTATTGTACATATGTACCACATCTTCTTTATCCATTCATCTGTCGATGGACATTTAGGTAAATAAAACTCAAAATGAATTAAAGACTTAAATGTAAGGCCAGAAACTATAAAGCTCTTAAAGGAAAACATAGGCAATATACTCTCTGACACAAATTGCAGCAAATCCTCTTTGATCTGCCTCCTAGAGTAATGGAAATAAAACAAAAACAAAAAGCAAATGGGACCTACCTAATTAAACTTATAAGCTTTTCATACAGCAAAGGAAACTATACACAAGATGAAATGACAACCTCAGAATGGGAGAAAATAATTGCAAATGAAACAACTGACAAAGGATTCATCTCTAAAATATATAAGCAGCTCATACAGCTTGATATCAGAAAAACAAAGAACCCAATCAAAAAATAGGTGGTAGACCTAAACAGACATTTCTCCAAAGAAGACATACAGATGGCCAACAAACTCATGCAAAGATGTTCAACCTTGCTCATATTCAGTTCAGTTGCTCAGTCGTGTCCTACTCTTTGTGACCCCATGAACCACAGCATGCCAGGCCTCCCTGTCCATCACCAACTCCCAGAGTCCACCCAAACCCATGTCCATTAAGTCAGTGATGCCATCCAACTATCTCATCATCTGTCATCCCCTTCTCCTCCTGCCTTCAATCTTTCCCAGCATCAGGGTCTTTTCAAATGAGTCAGCTCTTCGCATCAGGTGGCCAGAGTACTGGAGTTTCAGCTTCAGCATCATTCCTTCCAAAGAAATCCCAGGGCTGATCTCTTTCAGAATGGGCTGGTTGGATCTCCTTGCAATCCAAGGGACTCTCAAGAGTCTTCTTCAACACCACAGTTCAAAAGCATCAATTCTTCGGCGCTCAGCTTTCTTCACAGTCCAACTCTCACATCCATACATAACTACTGGAAAAACCATAGCCTTGACTAGATGGACCTTTGCTGTCAAAGCAATGTCTCTGCTTAGAGAAATGCAAATCAAAACCACCATGAGGTTTCACCTCATAAAAATCAGAATGGCCATCATCAAAAAATCTACAAACAATAAATGTTAGAGAAGATGTACAGAAAAGGAACCCCCTCCTGAACAATTGATGGGAATGTAAATTGATACAGCCACTATGGTGAATAATATGGAAATTCCTTAAAAAAAAAAAACAAAAAACACTAGGAATAAAACTACCATATTACCCAGCATTCCCACTACTGGGCATATAACCTGAGAAAACCACAGTTCAAAAAGACAAATGTACTCCAATGTTCACTGCAGCACTATTTACAACAGCTAGGACATCAGTGAGGCTTCTGATGTTAACTCAAGGCCAGAAAGGAGAATAATACATTTTCAGCTTAGCATCACACATGAGTTATGTTGGTGAGAAGTTAACCTTTGAAGTAAGAAAGGGTCTTTGAGACCAGACCAAAGAAAAGATCTTTCTCCACACTCAATGCGTAAGACACCCAACCTTACCCAGGAGTGAGACCAGACAGGGCAGAGACAGCAATGCACGGGGGATGCAAAGGCCAGTAATTGATGGGCCTTGAGAAGGGATGCAGAATAAAGGAGAAAAGAAGGGCACTTTTTAATGGGGAAAGGGGACATTGTGGCAAGGCCCAGTGTGACAGGGCACAAGGCACACCATCCTCCTGACCTGAGCTCCACCTCCTGAGAAGCAGCCATGGAAACAGGCAAACAGTCAAAACACAGTACTCAGACATATTACTCCCCTCTTCCCACCACCACTTAGACTCAGAGCAGACTGGCAGACTACTCAAAGCAGCAGTAAAGGCTTGATTAGGTAGCCTCTGGGAAGCTGAATGGGCTTGATCGCTTTCTTACAGGCTTTGCCCCCTTTCCCATCACAAGGGAAACAGAAAAGGCCTCTCCACACATCCTCAAACACGTAATGAACATGTGGAAGCCTCAGAGAGACCAGACTTCAAGAGCAAGGTCCTAGAATACAAAAGCTCACAAACCAGGTGCACCTCCGACAGACAAAACAAGAACCCCGTGCGGGGAACACGCACTCTGGTATGGAGCTCTGCCGTGCGGGCTGTCATGGCTACAGAACCCAGAGGAGCAGGTCATTAAAATCTGCTGTGCAGCATTTAGGGAAGAAGGGAGTTGTGAACAAGAATCATCTTGCTGGAAACAACGGCCACTACCCAAGACGTGTGGTGAAACGAGATTCAGGGGAGAGCCACCAGTCCGTCCATCTGGAGCCTGTCAGCTCTTTGGAGGAACAGAAATATTTTCATGGTGCATTTTTCTGCTCCTTGGGGAAACGAAATCAAACAGTCTCTCTGATTCACAGTGCAGGCAATTTACCGTGACTCACAGGTAAATACACAACATCTCACACACAAAAACTCCTTGTGGCCGTTTATCTTGACAAAAATAATAATAAAAGTCGTATAATTTTTATTATACCTGATTGGCTGTGATAATGCATCAGATTTCCTCAACATATAAAATAATAATGTATGTGTCTGATTCATCCTCTCTTCTCTTGGCTCCAGCAAAGTCAAGTACCTGGAAATCTGAGGAGCTCAAGCCCTAGAATGTGCGCTCCACTGGGACAGAGAATGTTGTCTGTGTGCCAGGGTCTGGGACAGTCCCTGTCACACTGATTTCTTAAATGAGTGACAGAAAGAACAACTCCCCATATGCCCTTCACCCTAGACTCTTCCACCTAGACTATACCTCACATTAAAAAAATCATCATCACAGGGCTTCCCTGGTGGCTCAGTGGTAGAGAGTCTGCCTGCCAATGCAGGAAATGCAAGATCGATCCCTGGTCTGGGGATCCCTTGTGCTGTGGAGTAGTTGAGCCCATGTGTCACAGCTTTTAAGCCTGTGCTCTGGAGCCCAGGAGCCATGGCTGCTGAGCCTGGTGCCACAGAGACTGTGCTCTGCAACAAGAGAAGCCCCCACAATGAGAAGCCCACACACCACAACTAGAGAGTGGACCCCTCTCGCTGCAACTGTAAGGGAGCCTGTGTTGCAGTGAAGACCCAGCACAACCAAAGATGAATAAATAAATAAAATTTTTAAATAAATAAATAAAATCATCATCATAAAAGGAACAACCATCATTCCAAGGCCAGCATTTTTAACCTTGGCACTGTTGACATTATAGGGGTGGAGAGGACATGCAGGGAGACCTGTGCTTGATAGAATGTTTAGTAACAGTCTTGGCCTCTACTCGCTGGATGCCAGTAACACCATCCCCCGGCACCCCCCGCCCCATGTGGGAATCAAAAATGTCTCCAGACACTGCCCAACGTCCCCTGGGGGCAAACCCTTCTCCAGTGGGGAATCACCGCTCTATCACTGCTCCAGGCCTGCAGACAGTGCCCAGGGAGCTGACAGACGCAGAGAACTCGTGTTTCCCATCCCCAGCATGATGCTGAGACAGCAGCCAGGGGAAATCCTTCTCCCTGCCTCCTCGGAGGCGAGAGCACCAGAAGGCTGGCTGTGAAGGAAATACTAGGTGATGAAAGTCAGGCAGATGTCTTGAACACAAATGCAGCCTGAGACGTGGGCCCCGCCCTTGTCGGTATTTGACAGGAGAAACCATTTTACCACTGTGCTGGGGATGGACTTGGATTTTAATGATCTCCTCTCACCCTCCTCCACCGCAAGGGCATGAAAGCATCTACACGCTCTATCAGGAGCAGGGGATCCGTCAGTAGCAGTTTCACCTGAAATCCAGCTTGCAGCATCTGCTCCTGCTCCTTGTTATGAACGAGGCTGGGATTTGTTCATATCTCCACAACCAGTTCAAAGGCTCTTCAGAGAGTGGGCTCTGCCGTGCATTCACAGGGCCATGTACCAAGGAGAGAAGGGGACGCAGGTCCTGTCCCCCCAACCTGGGTCAGCTGCTGACCTCTCACACCGGGGTCCCTGACAAATTCAGGAGGGGATCAGAGAAACCCTCCTCCCTCTTGGGACTCTTGCAGGCATCATCTTACCTGTGTTGACTCAGTACTTGCACATATCTTGGCATGCTAAGCTTCTATCATATTCTCTTTCTTTTCCAAAAAGTCACTAATAGCCAAAGCTGGCAAGGATGTAATAAAACATAACCTTCCATAATACTGGGGGTCAAGTCACATGGTAACATACATCAGTGACCTTGAAAATACATGTCATTACACCATGTATTTCTACTTCTGGGAATACATGGTAAGGAAATCTAACTGCTGAAAGGCTCATATACTCAAACATTCATCATATAACTATTTAGATTAAGGAAAACTGGAAACTGCTAAGTGTTTACTGTTAGATATTTTAGTTTGGTATATTGCAGTATAGTCAGTGGACTTATACCATTTAAGTGTCATTTACAAAGAACAGCATCATAGTATACTAAAATGATCATGCTAACAAAATGTTCATGCTCTGTCATTACATGAAAAAAAAGAGAGAAAACCAAGTCATAGTCACAGCATGATATCAACCACGAACACAAAAATTTTGACAAGACTTTGGGAAGTTAACAGCAACTGCATATGGGAAGGAAGTAAATTATTTCTCTTCTTCTGTTTAGCTTCAGAAGAGATTTCTCTTCTCTTCAGCTAAGTCCTCTTTCCAAATTAGCTCTCAACGAGGAAAAGAACAATTTAAAGTCAAAAGAACAAAAACTCACAACTAGAGCATAACTATATCCCCTTCTTATTCCCTTTAGCCTAGTTAGCCCTCAGTGTTACAAGAGAACATTGTGTGAGTTTAAGGTACACGAAGTGATGATTTGATTCAGGCACGTATTGTGAAAGGATTACCAATTACAATAGATCACCTCACAAAATTACCAGTGTGATGCTGTTGTTATGGCAAGAACACTTACTGTGCGCTCTCCTAACAACTTTCAAGTATACATGTAGCGTTTTTAACTAGAGTCACCATGATACATGAAGATTCCCAGAATGTACTCGCCTTACACCTGGAAATTTGTACTCTTTGCCCAACATCTCCTTATTTCCTCGACCCCCTGGGAAACATCACTTTACTGTTTGAGTCTGGCTTTTTTAGACTCCACATAGATGATACCATACAGTAATTTTCTTTCTCTGACTTATATCACTTAGCATAATACCTTTGAGGTTCATCTATAGTCTCACAAACTGCAGAATTTCCTTCTTATTCATGGTTGAATAATATTCCATTGTGTATATATCGCACAGTTTCTTTATTCATTCCTGTGTCTAGGGGCACCAGGGTTGTTTCCATGTCTTGGCTATTGCAAATAATGTTGCAGTGAACAGAGCGGTGCAGACACCTCTCCAAGACAGCAACTTCATTTTTTTCAGATATATACTCAGAAATGGGATCACTAGATCATGTGATAGTTCAACTTTTAATTTTTTGAAGAACCTTCATACTTCATAGTGGCTGCACCAATTTTCAACTCCAACAACACTGAGCAAAGGCTCCCTTTTCTCCACATCCTCGCCAACACTTGTTATCACTCATGGTTGTGTTGGCGGCCATTCTAATGGTAGGAGCTTCCCCAGTGGCTCAGCAGTCAAGAATGTGCCTGCAGTTCAGGAGATGTGAAAGATGCAGGTTGGATCCCTGAGTGGGGAAGATCCCCTGGAGAAAGAAATGGCAATCCATTCCAGTGTTCTTGCCTAGGAAATCCCATGGACAGAGGAGCTATAGTCCATGGTGTCGCAAACAGACATGACTGCGTGTGCGCGCGCACACACACACACACACACTCCAACAGGTGTCAGGTGACAGCACATTGTGGTTTTGATTTACCGGGTCAATTCCCAGATAATTGGTGAGATTGAGCATCTTTTTATGTACCTCTTGGCCATTTGTATATCTTCTTTAGAAAAATGGCTGTTCGGGTCCTTTTCTGTTTTTATTTGGATTTACTTTTGGCTATTGAGTTATATGAGTTCCTTATATATTTTGGATATTAATCCCTTATCAGATCAAAGGTCTACAAGTATTTTCTCCCATTCTGTAGGTTGCCTTTTCATTTTATCAATTGTTTCTTTTGTTATAGAAGCATTTTAGTTTGATATAGTCCCATTTGTTGATTTTTGCTTTTTCTGCTTACACTTTTGGTGTCATATCCCAAAATCACTGCCAAGACCAACGTTAAGGACCTTTTCCCTCTGTGGTTTCTTTCAAGGGTTTTTACAGTTTCAGAACTTATGTTTAAGTCCTCAATCTATTTCTAGTTAATTTTTGTGAGTGGTGTAAGATAGATAGGGGTCCAACTTCATTTTTTTGCATATGAATACTCAGTTTTCCCAACATCATTTATTGAAGAGACTATTTTTCCAATTGAGTCACCCTAGTTTGTTTTTATCCTTAGCACTTAAAAACCAATTATTGTACCTCAATCTGCATACTGTTTTTCTTCCTCAACTAGAACAGAGGCTCCATAAGGGTAGGCAAGTACTTGATACATAACTGATGCTCAGCACATTTTGGTTGACTTGGATTGTGAGTTAAGAGACAAAAATGTTGCTCCCAGCTAACTTCTATACACTAATGGAGGCAGAGTAACTGGCAGAACTATTTCGGAAAACTATGGAGTCACATCTCTAAACACTGAACATTCACCTACCTTATGAGCAATGGATTCCACAACTAGGTATGCATCTGAAAAAAATGTACACGTAGATGCACCAGAGGACATGTCCAAGAGATTGCTACTCTGTAAATCAAAACCCAGAAATTATCCAAGTGCTCCTTCACAAAAGAAGAGGTAAGTAAGTTGTGGAATAACCCCACAGCAATGAGAATGGACCAACCACAGTCACAAACAACAATGTATCACAAGGGTAATACTGAGCAAAAGAAGCCAGACACACACACAAAAATACCTTCTTATGATGCCATTGATAAAAGTATAAAAGCAGTCAAAACTAACCTTAGAGTTGTAACTCAGGAGAGCTCTTCCCTAGAAGGGGGACAGTGAGTATGGGAGTCACAAGATGGACTTTTCAGAAGCTGGTAACATCCTGTCCCCTGACTGGGCTGCTGGGTGGATGGTGTGTGAAAGTGCATCAGGTATGACTGGAACCCTCGCTCTCTCTGCACATCTTCCACTCCAATGAAACACACTCCCCACCCGTGCCAGGCTGTTAAGGACCAGGACTCTTCTGCAATTCTCTCTCCACTTGCTACTGGCCCTGACCTGGAGCCCTGACAATGTTCAACTCTCTGGACTTCAGCCTCCATACACATCCAGGCCAGTATCACCTAAATGCTCCACCTCAACTGTACAGACCACACCCTTCTGCTGTCAGTGCTGGGTCCTAAACTCAGGCAAAATAGCAGGAGCCACCACCTATGTCAGTAAGAGCTGCAATAAGTTCAAGGGGCTTGACCACCAGACAGATTCAGAGATAAAGTCTTATGTGACTTTATCCCAGGTCCCAAGGCCTCTGGATGTCCACCTTGCCCAGATTTCTCTTGTCCCTTTATAGACCAGGCCTTTCCCTTTGCAGAGGAATCCTTAACAGGCTTCCCTGGCCGCCAAGCACCTCTGTTTCTTCTCTTGATCTCAGACAAGAAGACTGTGGATGCCAGAGGAGAGAGAGCATATTTTGCTCCCTGCTACATCTAATTGCCCAGCATAGCGCTTAGTACACAGAAGCCTGGACAGTGATGCCATCCAGCCATCTCTGGTTACTAGAAAGGTAAGGATCTAGGTTCAGGATGACCATGGGAAAAAAAACAAGATATTTTTTTAAGCACATGCAAAGGTCTTTCTGAGGAGAGAGGAATTTTTAAACCAATTTCATCTTATTTAGAAAAAAAAATTATCTAACACCAGGAAAGACAGTGTGATTTTATCTTTACCATGGACAGCATTTTCACTTTCACTCCTTTCACCTCATTCAAGATGGCTGGCCAAAGGTTACAGACCAGGTACAGAGTCACAGCAAGGCTAGCAAGCTGAGGTGGGAAGTGATGCCTCTGTGGGATGAAAGTACTGGACACCAACCAACCAAGGCCACCAAAGCCACAGAGGAATTCAACATATCCAGCGAGTACAGAAATACCTGGAAACTACCCAATTATCCCTTAACAATGGGGTGACTGAAACACTCCAAATAGCCACTCAAGTCTGTTCAATACACTGAACTATTTTCTTCCTCTTGGCAATAGTTTTGTCAATTTTCAGTGCCATTAATTAGAGGAAATTCAGCCAACACAGAGAAAAGCAGAGTTTCAGAGTTTGCTCAGTGTGCCCCAAGGAATTACTGCTATGTCTTGTTGATCCTTATAAATTTTCCAAACTTTGACTAGTCTTTGCTCTTATTGTTCTCTGATCTTTCCAAAATGATCTGACCAATCAAGCATGAAGATTTAGTACACCAAGAAGAGAGTCCAGGCCATAGCCCTCAGACCTTCTCTGTGTTCCCAACTGACAGTACAGTCTACCCTCTATAGCCATGGATGCAGAACCCTTGGATGAGGTGGGGGGAACTTGTACTAGGACATTTTACATAAAGAACTAGAGCATCCTTGGGGTTAGGTATCCACAGGGGTTCTGGAACCAACCGTATGCTGATATCGAAGGACAACAATATCTGCATCTGTGTGCCTAGAGTAAACATTGTTTATTACATCTACCATCTTCAATACCCACTTCTCCATAAACCAGTGCCAATGTCAGAGTCAATGTCCTCCTGTTTATCTGTGCACAAAACATCATCAGTCCTGCTAGAGAAGATGCAAAGTCAGACCAGAGTTGGCTGTGATTAGGCCCCTTTGGAGACAGGAAATTTGCTGAGATCATCAGCTCAGACTTTGTCATGGGAAAGGTCCCACATCAGTTCCACTGAGCTCATGTGCATAAGCAGCCCTGATGCCCTAGGAGTAGTGACAAGTCAAATGTCACTCCACTCTAGGAACACCTCATGACAAGGTTTCTGCTGAGACCCATGCACATACCTATACCAGAAAGCAAGTCCTTTCTTTCTACTGATGTCAACGATAGCCTTCTTGGCCTCAAGAGAAAATACAGCACTCATAATAATTTACTCTGCATCTTCAAACGCTTTTTGTCTAAAATCATATTATTCATTAGTGCTAGTGGTATTGGCTATTGGGGATAAATAATAATTCTCCATGGTTTTCCTGAAAATACAGTCTGAGAACTATCTGCATCTGAATCACCTGGATTGCTTATTTTAAATGCAGGTTCCTGCGTGCCACTCTTGACCTATTCAAGACTGCTCTGGCTGAGATCTGCATTTTAAACAAGCCAGTGATTTTTTTTTTCAAGATTATAAAGACATAATTCTGAGAACCACTGCTCTAACACCTTTCTCTGGGCATCTTTCTTTTTGCCTTGGCCATGAAGCATCATCAGCAACTTGGCCTGGCCCTTCTTAGAACTCAGAGTGATTCCACTTAAATAGTGGAACAGTAAGGGTAGAGCTACCATAGGAAAGTGGAGCCTTTTGCTCTCTGCCTGTTTTCTCCACGCTTTATCTCTGCAAAGATTGCCTGGAACACCCGAAGTAAGTTCTGCTTCCCTGCTTCAATCATAGGCGCCCATGGACTTTGCATAAATTCCTGCTCACCCATCACATAATTATGCTGGGGAATGTTGACAGTGTCTTCTGTAGTGTGACATGTCACAGATCACACAAGAAGAGTTTGCAAAGTATTACAACAAAATGTATAACATGTCTTTCCTTCCTTCCTTTGCCACTGCACCAAAGAAAACTTGGCCCTAAATGATCAAGGGAGAGGGTTTCCTGAAGGACATATTTGCACAGAATCCTAAGAATACCAACCCAATCAAGTTAATTTGGACATCAGTGCTATCCTTCCAGGAGTATCCCCAGTAATTCGCATCACTAGTCGTGAACACACCTTACTTCTGGCCCCAAGATAAATCAACATCCTCACATCTGTCGTAAGGACACTGGAAGGACCCAGACCCAGCAGGGGCAATGACGCCTCATACTGTTCAGCACTCCAACTGCAGGTATGTCTGAACTCTGACACTTGTGGGTGGAAATCTTGGTTTCCATCTTTAGCTTCCAGGTTTGGTGCCCAGTTGGTTCTCAGAAAAGGGAGGGAGGGATGGGCAGGAAGTCAAGGAATAGTCCATATAATACCAGTCTCATTTTTTAAATAGAAACTTCACAAATCTCTCTATCCAAGAAATTCCATCTCACCCTGATTTCTAAAGAGCAGCGAGAACTGGAGGAGTTCTAAAACCCAGGACTCTTGACCACAGAGGGAAGGAGAAACTCATGGGCCCCAGACCCCAGAGGAGGAGGAAGAATTTTTTTTTAAGGGAGAGGCAGGGCAAGGGCAATTTACACAACAGAGATGGCTATGCCAGGACCTACAATCAGAAAAAATTTAACTTTCAAAAAACCATATAGAACTGAAGACAGCCTCCCAGCCAGCAAGGTATGGAGTAAAGACAGGCTTAAGGAAAATGGAACCAATTTCCCCAACATTTCTCTAAGACATGAGACAGAAAGCAGCATCTACAGCTGTGTGCCAGCAACTCACTTATGCTCCCAGGACATAAAAGTGACCCTCAGAAATTATATCAGAATCACAGGTAATTATATCAGGCACTGAAAGATCACAAGGATCTACTTTGTGCCAGAAGCTCACTCCACGCTCCCCAAACCCCACAGGAGGTGCGATCACTAGTTTTGCAGATGAGGACAATGATGCTGCAGCCAAGACCCAAGTTCATCCACGACAAGACTGGAAGGTGAGCCCAGGCTCAGAGGGGCCTCTTCACCATGAAGAGTTTTCCACAGGTTCAGGGACTGCACCCAGATTGTGAGGGGGGGGCGTTGAGCTTCTCAGTCAAGCTCCCCTGCCTCTCCACAGCATGCCCATCGGTTTGTATCCATCATCATGGTTAATTACTAACAGAATGAGAGACACAAGTCCAAGGCCAGCATGGCGTCCTGGGGCCAGCCCTCTACAAGGAACATCTGCTTCCTTGTCCTGGAAGTGTGCAAAATCCTGGTACGGAAGAGTTCATGCCTTCATTCCTTCATTCACTCAAATTCATTCAAACATTTACTAAGCAGATTTCTGCACTGGGCTCAATGGGAAAGGTCTGGGGACAAAGAGCTCTGTCCATCAGGATATCCTAAAAGGGGTTAAAAAGTTGTAAGGTCCTACATAGAGATGGGGGTTAGACTGAAAGAAAAAAAAAAAAAAGATGTTTTTCGATGTGTGTGTAACCTAGAATCTTCACCTACCAAAAAAAATGCACCAGTAATTCTACAGGCTTTCCTTTCCCAGAGATTCATCAAGAGGTGTGCTTAAGTAATAGTTCAAATCAATAAAATGCTAACAGACCACCTACTGCATGCAAGGCATGATAAAACGCAGGCTCTTGTTTCAGGAAGAATTAACTACAGAAGAAGCTAAAACATAAATACATACAACCATAAACTGAGGAATAATGCATATGTAAGTATAACAGGAGTTGTTAATACTAATAAAATTAATAGCCTCCACTTAGTATTAAGCCAGACACTTTGCTAACAGCTTCACCAGTATTAGCCAATTTATCCTCCCCATGCCAGCCAAGTGGGGCTGATCAACACAGTGGACCCCTGTGATGTTTGCCCACAAGGCATCCATTTCCCCTTAAGAAACTACCCTTCAACCTGCTTCAACCATGTAACCTGATGGAGTCCCCACCACCCAGGTCCCAGGTCCCACCCCAGGAATGGGCGTGTACCCAAGACTGGCCGGTTAACACATATGCCACCAATGTGGTCACAGTGATCAACTGGGGTACAACACAGGCAAACCTGACAAGTCTCAGTTCTGGGACTTTTGTGGCAATACTGAGACATAAAAACTACAGTACGTTAAGTTCAGTTCAGTCGCTCAGTCATGTCCAACTCTTTGCGACCCCATGAATCACAGCACGCCAGGCCTCCCTGTCCATCACCAACTCCCGGGATTCACTCAAACTCACATCCATCAAGTCAGTGATGCCATCCAGCCATCTCATCCTCTGTCGTCCCCTTCTCCTCCTGCCCCCAATCCCTCCCAGCATCAGAGTCTTTTCCAATGAGTCAACTCTTCGCATGAGGTGGCCAAAGTACTGGAGTTTCAGCTTTAGCATCATTTCTTCCGAAGAAATCCCAGGGCTGATCTCCTTCAGAATGGACTGGTTGGATTTCCTTGCAGTCCAAGGGACTCTCAAGAGTCTTCTCCAATACCACAGTTCAAAAGCATCAATTCTTTGGTGTTCAGCTTTCTTCACAGTCCAACTCTCATATCCATACATGACCACTGGAAAAACCATAGCCTTGACTAGACGGACCTTTGTTGGCAAAGTAATGTCTCTGCTTTTCAATATGCTATCTAGGTTGGTCATAACTTTCCTTCCAAGGAGTAAGCGTCTTTTAATTTCATGGCTGCAGTCACCATCTGCAGGGATTTTGGAGCCCAGAAAAATAAAGTCTGACACTGTTTCCACTGTTTCCCCATCTATTTCCCATGAAGTGACAGGACCAGATGCCATGATCTTCGTTTTCTGAATGTTGAGCTTTAAGCCTTTTTCACTCTCCTCTTTCACTTAATAGAAATATGTAATCGCCATGAGTCACTACATGGAACTAATCAACCTGAGAATACAACCAACACGTGGGAAATAGAGTCCAAAGCTGGGTGGGCAGTTGGGGAAGTGGTAAGAAAATGACAAACACACACACCCAAGTCTGGTGGTACAGCCGAGCCCATGGATCCAGCCTTATCTAGATCTAGAATTTATCAGCAGAATTCTCAGTTACACAAGTAAATTTTCTTTTCCATTTAAGTCAGTGTGGACCAGGTTTCAGTCACTTGCAATTTGGAGCCCTCACCCATACACTGTGATCACCCCACATTTACCAAATGAGAAGTCAGGGATTCAGAGAGGACAAACAGCCTGAGACTGAATTTACTGTCTAAGGTTGGGGCGGGGAGACCACCATGGTTGTGTGCACTCAGGCCAGAAATCTGCAAGAGCCAGCCTGCCAATCGCCCAGATCCTATCTTTCCCCTTCATCCACCCGTGCCAAGGTACAGACACATGAGTCACTCTGCTATGGTCCCTTTTCTGCCTTGTGAGTTTATTTCTCGTTTACCTTCACACCAAGGGGATCCTCTGGAGTCCTGGCTTTATCCATGGCTCTATTAAACTCTTCCTTCTCAACACTGCTTTCTTTCTGAGTAGCACAAAAAAAGGGCACATCCTACAATTGACGGCATCTTCTACTGGAGAAAATATGAACCAAAAAATACCTGTAACCTTGGGCAAATTAGTCTCTTATAGAAAATTTCTTCCCTTTGTAATTATCTTACCCGGGGAGATGAGACCATCTATGAGCTTGAGTCTGAGGAATTTCCTAAGGAACAAAAACAGTCACCTCCCCAGAGGAAAGGTAAAATGAGTCATCTTGAAGGTGCTCAAGTTTAGACACTAAGCGTGTTTAATTTGAAATACACTACAGTGAGTAAATGGGTAAGAAATGACATTTTAAAATATTTAATTTCTAACATTACTGTGTCTCCCTGAGCACAATAAAATAGCTGTGCTCATGTTTATGTCCCACTCTTCCAGGGGAAGGGTACGGGTCCGATGACCCATTTGAAACCAGTCCTTGCTTTTGAAAATAATCTCATCAGCATACAGGAGAGTACTCATCTGCCTAGCAATCCAATTCCACTGGAGCACAGTTGGGGCAGGGCTGGGAGGACCAGGAGACACAAGGGAACTCAGCCTGGGAGGGTCGACTGGGGCACAAGCTGTACCATCCTTGCCAGGCAAAAATGAGGTTCTCTCTACAAGAGTAAACTGAAAGGGCAGAAAATACAAGAATGGCCATAGGCTTATCAATTTCTACACTGTCCCTTTGTAACGATTCCCGTGAAATAATTATTTCTATCGGTGGTCATCTAGTATAGGGGATTTAAGATGGGTTCATTAAGGAAAGTCAGGATCACAAACTCATTTAATTCTCCTTGAACCTGTTTAATCAAAATGATTTTCTGCTACTCTCTATTACAAGTCTAGTTTCTGTGGTGACAGATTAATGACTGATCCACTAAGCCACACCACCTCTCTTGTCACCGACCCCACAGACTGAGGCAGCTACTATTCTATCAATAAGCCTCCCTTGCCCTTGAAACTCATTATAGCTGAGATGTTGAGATCAAATGAGCAGATCAGATGCTCCGTGCCACCCTAGTCCTGCTACAGAGACCACCAAATCCCACAGCGTGCGCACGAGAAAGAGAAAGCACACAGGCTGGTCCTTGTGGTCTCATTAGAATTACAAACTCAGGTCACTCTGGAGTAAGATAAATGCCAGCCAAGGCAACACTTCTGAGTCTTCGGGCCTGCTAAAGGCAATTATCCCAGAGTTAAATGTCAGGGCTAGTTTCATGAGTGCAAAAGAAAGAAAATGTCATGTTTGGTGTAAGCAACAATATTATTTTAATCAAATCAGAAGCTCATTATTAGCAGAAGAGAAGCCCTGATGTGACCTCTACCATAAGCTGTGTCCACCTGGCTCCCCACTCCACTCGGTCTCAACCTAAGGCTCCTCACTGATTTCCCTTAGGCAGAAAGCAGCAAAGACTTTCAGTGTAATACCAGTGGCGACTCACAGCCCAAATCCACTCCTCTCTCAATGGGCTGCAAGAGTCTGGAGTCAGACCGCCTGGGTCCAGCCCAGCTCCTTCACAGTCCAGCCCTGTGGGCAAGAGACTTCACCTCCTAGTAAATAAGAATAATAGTGCTTCTCTCCTAGGATGGTTATGAATATTACATGAGATAATATATGTAAACTACCTTAAACAATGGCTAGCACACTAAGTGCAGGATAAATGTTAGATTCCACTATTTCTGCAATGTTTTATTTTAATTGCAATTTGTGTATATTACCTTTACAAGAAAAAAAAAAACTTTTAAAAAAAGAAAACAGGGACTTCCCTGGTGGTCCAGTGGCTAACACTCTAAGCTCCCAATGCAGGGGGCTGGGGTCCAATCCCTGGTCAGGGAACTAGATCCCATACCCCACAGTGAAGATCAAAGATCCTGCATGCCACAACTGATAAGACCTGGTGCAGCCAAATAAATAAATAAATATTTTGTTCAAAGAAAACAGAACAAGGAAGCCATACCGACTGGGGAAGTTAAAGTTCCATCCAGCAGACAAGCGGTTACCTGAGAGAAGGGATCACATGTATATATCTTACTCATTCTCCTAGCCACTGCCTAGCACATGTTAGACAGTCAAATATTTGTTAGAATGAATGGACAGATTACAAATGAATGTAGGAATGAACAGAGGAAAATCTCCTTACCGTAACTGTATGGAAAGCCAAATCAGAGTCAGAAAAAGATCAGGAAAATGGTGGTGGCATCCTCACCCCTCAACCTGAAACCACAGAGGAGCTAAAAGCACACCAGTGGGAGCAGCTGGAATTGGGAAATAACCATACAACTTAACAAAAACATCTGCCTTCTTCATCTTCTCCTTCTTCATACTGTATTTGTGCACAAGTCCAGGTCTCCATCTGGCCAAAACATCCCAATTGCTAGTATTTATCAAGGAAGAATGACCACCACACTAACAGGCTCCCACTACATTTTGGAGCAAACATCTGTATGTTGTTATATTTCTCCTGGCTCCATTGCTCCAGGCAACAAACCATACAGTAGCTGTGAAAGTTTTACCTCTGGAAAGAAGGAGATAGCATTATTCGTATATCTAGAGCAACAGGACCACTTCAAAGTATTAAGTAGAGGTGACCGGTCCTCTCTGGCAACATCAGAGCACATTCAACAGGCCAGAGGACAAGGAGCACACAGCACGCCACCCACTTCCACTTCAAATTTAGCCAATAACGTCCACCAAGGGGTATCATCAACTCTCTAAAAGGGGCTCTTAGTTTTCAATTTCAAAAGTTCAAAAGCCTCTTCTTAATATCTCTTCCCTTGAGGGCAAAAAAGAAAAGAGACAAAGGAAAAAAAAAGAAAACAAGTCAAGGGAAAGGGCAAAAAGTTTTCTTTCACAAAGTAAAAGAAAAAAAGTGACTTTCTCACAAACTGACAAAAATCATAATACTATCATAACAACAGTCTCAGGGCCTGGTCTTTCAAAGTTATCAGGGGTTTCCACAAAACTGAAACATCAGGAGAGAAGCTGAGCGTTGTCAATCTCCAGCGAGACCAGTGAAACAGTGATGGCTTGGCGAAAATCAGCAGGCTGGCTGATCCCTGGCACCCTTAGCTGAGGCTCTGTCAACTGTCCACTGAATTGCTTCTACAGGAAGCAATCTTTTAGTCCCTGGTCCCAGGGGATGGAGGTTTTGTGCTTATTTCAAGTAAAACAATCAACTAAAGACACTCAGACTCAGCCTAAAAGAGAATCCAGTTTGAGTTTTGTAACACTTTAAAGAGGTTAATGGCATTAAATTATATTAATGGCATTAAATTATGTCTGACCCACGGCTAGCATCAGAAGACTCCATGGAGCATATATTAATGCCATGGTTGATGATTGAAGATATTTGGAATTCTGAAACATTTTGGATGTTTTTAATGGTACGTTGGATTAAATTATCATTTTTAAAGAATATATACTGCTAAAAAATATTAGTTGAACACCTAAAATTGCTTCAGAAACAAAAAAAGCAATACATTTGAATACAGCTTTTCTCTTTTTGTTAATATTAGGATATTTTCAATAGGAAGTATTCCTAGTCATCCTAGGAATTACCTAGAATGTTCTTTTAAAATATGGATTTCCAGCACTCATCCCAGAACTATAGAATCAGAATCTCTGAGGAGGAAGGGGTGAGTCTGGGTGCTACAATTTAACAAGCCCCCCAGGTGAGAGCTTCATGATCAGTTTGGCTTGTAAAAACACTGATCCAAGAATTTAAAATGTCACCATTTGCAAGAAAGATGAGAAATGAAGAAAAGCCCAATCTTTCGAAATTTAAATCTGAATGGGAAACAAGAATAATGCCATATCATGATACACCAAGACTAGAAAACCTTGAAAAGATACAGAAGCAGAGTAAACCTGTCCACAAGGAAGACCAACAAGCACAGTCGCTTTCCATCCAACCCAGCTGCAACGTGAACCAGAGGGGGCGTGCAGAAGGGGCTGAGTCCTCCAGCTCTAGCCGAGTCAAGCATCCACCCCTTTCCTCAACTCTAAAACGTAATGAAAAAGGTAAGAAAAAAGCAAGATAATTTCTACCCTGTGTGAGTCTGGGAATGGAAGCTTCCGTGGGGCATCTTTCAGGCAGCTTGGCCATCTTTTTCAGCCACAGGCAAAGGTAGTCTGTACGGGGCTCTTTGGGGAGGAACGGAAAGGGGATGGAAGATGGTTAACAGAATAGATCAGGAACAGGAGATGTCATGGTGCCAGATTGCGAGGGGGGGGGGGGGGGGGGGGCGTGGGGAGGAGCGCAGTAAGGCCTCATATCGCTTGTTCACCGCAAGTGTTTGAAAGTCTCTTTCAAGGAAAAGACCACCATCAACTAAAAGGAAAGGGAAGAGGAACAGAGGAGAGAGATAAGTAAGTCCCCACTCAAGGCCTTAGCGCCTCTGGAATGGGCCCTGGAGAGGTGCTCTTTAGAAAGTACTAGAAGACATCTGGATTAACTGGATTTCTCAGGCCCTCCCTTTGCAATGGCTGGGCATGTCGGGCATGGGGTAAGAGGAATCCAGGGTAGGGGGTGACTCCCACATGTCTCCCACTCAAGGAGTCCTGTGCCAAGACCAGGGGCTCCGTGGTATGGGTCCCTCCCCAGGGCAGGAATTCCTAGTGTTAAATATCATCCAAGTTTTCCCTAGTCCCCTAGAAGCACACGGTCCCAACCACCTGGGGCAGCCTCTGAGAGAGCTGGCAGCACCTCCCACAGCACAGAGGGGATGCCATCTGCTGGAAAGACTGCGTCAGGAGCCTCTGGGCCGGCATCCTCCGGGGCGTACCTGGGGAGCAGCCGCCAGCCTGGGGCAGAAACAGGCAGCAGATTGCCTCTGGGTGCCCAGGAATAACTTTCTCGCCTCCCACGGCTCCCTCAGAGGAGCGATCCTCTGCCATTCAGGCTCCCCTTCAGGGTGGCGGACCAACTCACCAGTGCCTGCTCCCTTTCCCTTCTAAGGATTCCCAGGGGCCAAACCCCCATGCTCCCTCCCAAGAGGAGCATGTATTAAAGCCATGGTTCTCTGAACCTCCTGGACACCTGGCTCCCTACTCAACGAGCTGGGCTCACTCCAAACCTAAACCTTGGCAGCAGGCATTCTTCTGGACACCCCCCACCCCACCGCGCCCCCTGACAGAGATGGTCTAAGTCACTGCTGCCCAGGGAGGTTCTCCAGGGGGCTTGATAAAGTCAACCAGCAGCATTAGGAGAACTCGAAAGCTTAAGGAGCCTCTGTCTCCGCAGCTGCTCGCTGTTAACACCATGTTCAGTGCAGTCACTTTCCCCCAGTCGTACCAATTACACACACCTGGACCACAGGTAACAGGGGCGAAGAGCATCGAGCCTTCCAAGTTGTCTTTAAAGTTCCTCTCAGGCAAGATGAAGCCCATGAACCCCGACCCCACAAGCTGCCTGCGAAGTCTGCACCAGCGCCTTTCCCACACGCTAAGGAGGCGCACCGCACCGCCCCCTCCCCCAACCACCACCCACCTCTGGCTCTGAGGCTCTCCCGCCACCCGCAGGGCCCCCGAGTACTCACGTCTCGAAAGCGGTTCCAGTACTTGTCCCGCTCGTACTCAGAGACTGTGCTCAGCCACTGGTCATTGTCCAGGAAATTGCCGTTGTTGGGGCCCGCGCCTCCGGCGAGCGCGTCCAGGTGCCGGCTCTCGACCTGGAGGAAGCACCACGCCGCGGCAGCCGCCGCGAGCACCGCGATCGCTGGCATCTGCGGGGCAGGGACACGCGGGGGCGGTGAGGGGAGGCCCGGGGCGGCGAGCCCAGGGCCGCGCGCCCCCGCCGTCGGGGCAAGCAGGGACCGCCCCGCGGGGCCAGGGTCAACCCTGGGCACACCTGCGGCGGATCTACAGACCCAGGGGTCTTTCTCACGAATGGAGGGGGGTTGGGTCGGTTTCAAATGAAGAGGCTGCGTCACAAATTAGGGGCCGCTATCAAACTATAGAGGACCCCTATCGTCCGGGCGCCCCACGCACCGCCGCTCTCGGATAGGGGCTTCAGTACCCCTCCCCGAAAACGGAGAGCCCTAGATCCGCAAGCCTGACTCCCAGACACTGCGCCCAGAGCTCGGGGTAGGGAGGGAGTAAACAGGGCTCAGAGCAGCAGTCCAGGCTCCCACTGAATGGGGGATATACCTGCGGACGGGGTGAGGGGGTGTCTCCCCTCGGCCCCCGCCGCCGCCTCGGGGAAAGAGGGGCGCGCGGAGACAGCCCCAGGCAGGCCCTGACCCCGCCAGCCCCCACCCCCGGTGGCCGCGGGGAGGTATCCCAACTACGCCAAGTTGGGGCGCGGGGTTCTGCAGGAAACGTACCTTGGGGCCCGGCCCGGGTCCCCGCGTCCGAGTTGCTCGAGCTCTTGTGGCGCGGTCGCCGGGAAGGCTAATCGGCTGGCTAGCTCCCCAGCGCTCCTGCCACCCGCCGCTGCGCGTCCTGCCGCTTTGTGAGCCCGCAGCGCTCTGGCTCCGCTCGCTCGCTCGCTCGCTCGCAGGCTCGCTCGGGCGCGGCGTCCGCGGGCGGAGGAGCCCGAGCGCTCGAGCCGAGGCCTCTGGCGACCCCTGGCGGCCGCGCGCCGCTGTGCGGCCCGCCCGACCGCCCCGCCGCCCCTGGTCCGGCAGCTGGAGATCCTGGTTATCCACATCTCTACGCAAGGCTGAAATAAGCTTTCAGGCCCAGGCTGGCGAGAGACAGCTAGGGAACTGAGGATCAAGGCCAAGAGGAGGGCCAACGTTGAGGCATTCTCAAAAGCAAGGTCGTTGGACCACTTAAGTCAGAATCATCTTAATGGAGGGGGCGGGGGGGGGAGGACTTTTTAAAAATCGGGACTCCTGGCTCACGCCCCAGACTCGCTGAATCAGCATGCCTTAGGAGAGCGTCCTGAGGTGAGTGAATCTCTGCACTGCCCACCCCAGGTCATGCACCCACCCACGTCTCTGCACATCCATGGCCTGTACCATGACAACTACCGTCAGTCCCTTAAGACAGTTCTTCTGGCCCCCATTTCTATCATTTGTCACCTATTTCTGCCTGGTGTCACCACATTGACCCTGTGGGCATCCCTTGGTGTTCTTACACAGCAAGGTCCATATCTGTTTCTGTCCCCATCCCTTGGGAACTGGCTGAAGCACCAGCCTCTTGGGTTTTCCTAGAGGGGAGGGAGCAGGAGAGGGAGAACTAGGCCAGGCTCAGGGACAGGACACAGAGGCAGGAGATGCAGCCCCCATTGGCATTCCAGATCCTCAGGCAAGTCTGATCAAAAGGACGGGGCATACTGACCTGCTGCCTCTCTCTTGTACAACCACAGCCCATTCTGCAGATGGCTGAATGCTTTTAGAACAGGTCTGACATAGTCACCCATCTTCCCTCAATACACACTTAAACATCTCTTCGTGTTTGCTTTCCTGATAAAGACCAAACTCACGGCTGGGGCTCCAAACCCTGCACATTTGGCCTCTCTGGCTGCCTCTCACACGACCTCATCTCTTCCCTGACTTCCTAGCTTTGGTATGGGTCTCAGTGGATGCAGGCTCCCTCTAGCACTGGGTGGTAACTTCTACTTGGGCTGCTGTCCAAGGGACTAGCGGTGGGTGGTGACTTCTACTTGGACTGCTGACCACACCTGCCCCCAACACCAGCCTCATTGATTTCAGCCCTCAGCTTATTCACCCTGACTGCTTCAGACAGGCTTGCTAAACTGAAGGCCAGGATGCTACATGAGGCCAGGATGCTGGTGACTTTCCCCTGAGAACAGTGCTTCTCAGCTACAAGATCACTTGAAATCACTCACTCCAAGTCTGTGTCTCCACGTGCCTGGAGCGAGCTCCGTGAGGGCAGAGGCCCAGTTTGGCTTGTTCACCAGTGCCCACGGTGCCAAGCTCTCGACACTGAGCCCCAACATATGTGAGGTGGTCAGCTACTGATTGTGCTGCAAGTGATTTGGTTGCATGTAGAAGTTGGATTATGATTTTTTCCTAAAAAAAGTAGCAGATGCTTATCCCAGCATTACTCTGACTGATTTACATTCCTAGAAGTTTTCCTGAAAGGGAGGAGAGGAGTGGAGTCACAACTATTACACCAGGGACTGCGGCTGCCACAGGAATATTTTAGGTATTTTCATTTTATGTCCTGGTGGTGTCAGAGCAGGAGAGAAATTTACATATGATGGAGAGTACATTTCTTACTTTCTCATGGAAACCCAAGTAAGTTCAGCTCAAATTCCTTTTTCCATCCACTCTAACCTGCCTTTCATCTTCCCTGACTGACATGACTTGTCACATCAGCAGTCTCCTCCAAGTGGGCAGCCCTGAGTCCTCCCATACTTGACTCTGAGCATCCCTTTAGGGCCCCATGGGACTCTCCATTCTGGCTGGGTGTACCCACGTGTATACGCCATCGCTTCTCTGGGCTCAGGCCAATGCTGTCTGCCCTCTCTGGGTGTTCCCATCCTGTCCTGTGCTGAGATGCTCCTGTTGCATTTCCAGCCCAGAACTGTCTGATAACTTCCAGCTGTATATCCAGCTTTATAATCGACAAGTCCTCCGGATGCCCCAGGGGTATGTCAAATCAGAAGTCTAGCTTTTCCTCCACAAACCTGTGCTGAGTCCTCCTCATAATAGTAAATGTCTTCCCACCCACATGGCTGCTAAAGCCAGAAACCCACGAGGCACCTTCAATCCCTCCATCTCCCTGGTCCCTCACTGCCCATCTCTCAGCAAGCCGATCCCCTCCACTTTCAGACTCCACTCCCATTCATCCTCATCCTTCCACCTCCATGGGACCACCAGGTCCTCTTGACTGTCATGCCCTCCTGAAAGACTACAGTGGCATCTTGGCTAGTTTCCTTGATTCTTTCCTTTCCCTTCCAACCCACTATTCACTAAGGGGTCAGTGCCATCTTTTTAAACAGATTATTACTCCTTATAAAAGGCTCAATGGCTCACCATGACACGCAATGAAAATCTAATCTCCTTCCTGTGATCAATAAAGCCCGGCACCATCTGGCTCCTTCCCCTATGCTGTGATTCCCTGAATTCTAGCCACACTCCTGCTCACAGTTTTGCACGCACATGAAGCATGTTCTACCTCTGGTCCTCTGCACTGGCCATACCCTCTGCCTGAATGGTCCTCTCCCTGTTCTTCAAAGGTCAGCTCCTTCTTGGGCGCCTGCTCAGATGTACCACCTCATCGAAGTCTTCCCTGACAACCCATCTAAAATAGGCCCTCCCCATCCAGCCACATCAATACTCTCCATCCTTTCATTTGGTTGTTCCCTTAAAAGTATTTTGTCCCTTGATTCTCTGTCTTGCAATTCAAATAGTAATTCCAGGAAAACAAAAACAATGTCTTTTTCATGCCTGTATCTCCAGGCTTAACTCATACCCTGATGGGCATTCAACAAATATTTACCCAATAATTGGATGAATGAGTGAAGCAAATTCCACAACCCTTAATTCACCCTAAAGTTTGAAACCTAACTGTCTGGAGACATTTCCTCTGGTCACCCTTAAACCCCTTGCTCTGCAGATTCAATCTCTGCTTTTCTGGCCGGCCCTGTCCCTGGTTTAATCAGAGGGCATCTGCTCTTGGCCAGGCTCCAGTTTCACAACTGGAATTGTCCCTGTAACCACCCACCGGGGTGGGAAGGGCACTCAGAGCAGCCGAGGCAGGTGTGGGGGTCCTGAAGCTGGCCTGAGATGAGAAAGGACGTAACCTTGGAGCCAGGGCAAGGAGCTAGAAGCTGGAGACCTGCCATCAGCCCAGCCGGCTTGGCGAGGAGGGATGTCAGATTTATTCGGCCGCGGGAAGCACCCGGGACCAAAATCAATACTGAGCCTTGGGGCTGTATTTCTGCTTGTCATTGGCTTACACACAACCATAATAACTCCTTGTTTTAACATAGTTCTTATTTCCAAAGAGCACCACATGTTTTATTTTCAGTTTAATGGATCCTCAAACATGTGCTATTGGTAGCCTGAAGCAGACATAACTAGCACCGTTTTATGCTGGGAACAGGGACACACAGAAAGGTTAGATGAATTGCTGAAGGTCACAGAGAGAGAGAGAAAGATGGATCTAATAGTGGAAAGTTCTAGGTGTAGTGCCCCCCCCTCAACTTCATGATACCTCCATCTGCTCAGAGGGACCCATAACACTTACACTGTCATCAACCCAGATTTATTTTTAGCTGAACACTCATATACCTACCTGTTACATGGCATCTCCATTTGGCAACTGTCTCACTGGCCAAATGAACTCACTGTGTCCAAAACTGAATGCTTGAGCTGTATCCCCCAGCACACCTGCCCCCCTTCCCACCTCCCCGATGGGAAAGCAACCGCCACTGTGCTAGTGGTCGCCACCAAATGCCAGTGTCATTCTGCCGTCCTTCACAGCCACCACTTTCAATGAATCAGTCAAAAAATAAAAACGAGGAGAAATGGCTCAAAAAAAAACCATGAATCAGTCAACTGTCAGGTCTACCGTTGCAGTTATTTCCAGTTCCACCCACCCTCCTCCACTGCTATACTTTCCCGCCACCTCTCACCCCCCTCCACAGGGCCCCTTATAAAGTCTCGCCTCTCAGTCAGCCATGTGTAGTTCATTCTCCATGTAGATGCCAGAGTGATCCCATCTCAGCATAAATGTCACTTCTCTCTCCTCACTGACCTTCCTGAGCTCTCAGGGTGACGATCAGACACCCCACTATGACGACCTATGTACCCACTAAGCCTGGGGGCTGCCACCCTTCTTGGTCCCACAGGTCCCTCCCCCTCACCTTCTGATCACCTCCATCCTACCCCCTCCACCTCAGGGCCCTTCTTTGGGGGGCTCACTGCAGCCTGGATGCTCTCCTTCTTCCCTGCCTTCTCCTCACCCTCCCCATGCACACTTCAGTTCACAGCTTCCCTCCAAGTGCTCAGGAAAGCCGCCCCTGACCCCAACACCCCATGGCACTCAGCGCAGCTGTGTAATGCCCAGCTCCCACCAGGCACTCAAGGCACAGGACAGGGTCCAGCTGTGCATGTCTTGTCTTATTTGCTGATGAACCTGTAGTGCTTAAAAAAGCCTCTGGTACACGGTAGGTACACAATAAATATTGAACAAATCAATGGATGCTCACAGCTCAATGCATTTAGTTCCTTAGAGGCAAAGGAGCTCCCAGGTTTACATTGACATCTTAACCCCCAACACTCCATGGATGGAAGGTGGCAACGGTGGAGGAAGACTTGACCTCTCCACTCACAGGTCTGAGGATGAAGCAGGAACCCATCCTTGCCCCACGAAGAGAGCAATGAAATAGATGCTCTTCCTGGCATCCCTGAAAACAGCTCACCCAGCAGGGCCTGTAGCTTTCACAAACACGTCGATTTCACCTATTGATTATATGTGTTCAGCAGAACCAGGCTCACTACATCTCCCCACATCCCCCATTGCCATCCTCACCCCCAACATGTACCTTCATGCTTTCTTCTCCTCCCCCCATGCAGAGCCATGGCGTATGGGCAGCCTAGCTTGGGAGGAATTGATTTTAAGCAAATGAATACCTCACAAATAAATGAAAATAACTGGCAGAAAAGCGTAAAGGCCAAGTAATTACCCAGGGACAGAGTAGAGGGGGTCAAAGAATCACCAGGGTGACAATACCAGTGACATTTGCTGATGTGTACAGGGCACTTACGATGGATCAGATCAGATACCGTGTCCTGTGTGTCGTATAATGTCATCTTTACTGCAACCCCCTAGGATGTTGGCACTGAGATAAGCCCCATTTCACAGCTGGAGACAATGAGTCTCAGCGCTGTGCTGTCACTCGTTCTGGATCCCTCAGCGAGTAAATGGAAGAGCTAGGACTCAAACTGGCCACTCTGATGGTAAAGGCCTCCCACAGCCCTCAACCCCACAGCTGACGTCTCCTTCACTGCCCCATTTCCCTCACCTCCCGCGATAAATTTCACACTAGTGGAAGGGCACCTTCTGATGCAAATGGGCTGTTACCAATTCGTTTATACACAATGTATGTTGTTGTCATGAAGTTTAGTGTCTGTTACCATGGAATGTATGGTCTAGTCAGCAAGATTTAAATGGAAAATCATACTAATTAATTACAGTTGTGATCGTATATCCTGCAAAAGGCACTGGCAACTGGGACTCATTGAATATAGTAGCAAAAAACTTAATATGACACACGGTCACATTAAGTGTAAAAGAGTATTTGGCTGCCAAGGGCCACATGTTTGGCCCTCCCCCAGGAACACTGGGATGCTCACTACCTCTAATAGTGATGGCTGCTTACAAGACACCTGGTAAATGAGACGAGGTGGTGTCTTGACCCACCTCTGTGGTCCCCCAGGTAGAGTCTAATGAGTTGGCCAGGGATCATGGGAGAGAGACTCCTGGGGACCAGGGTATCTGTGAAAGACACTGGGGAGGGAAGCCACATGGGTTGCTCTGGGGAAGGCAACCTCAGAGTCTTCATTTACCCATTCAGCAATCAGCTATGGAGCAGGCCCTTTGTGCCAGGCTAGATGATGCTGGGAAGACGACAGGGAGGTGGGACTGATAGAACCCAGCCTGCATGGAGCTCTCTCTAGCAGAGAGGGCCTCAGCACTTCTGGGCAGCACTGCAGGCAAGAGTGCTTGGCCAGCTGGAAAGCACTTGTCTTTGTTTGATTCCTCTGTGTTCCTGCAGGCTCCCCAAAGCTAAGACATCCTTCGGCCTGGAATGTTCTCCCAATTCTTAGTTTGTGGGACTATCAGCTGTCAGCCGCATCCCATTTCAGAGAAGTTAACACAGCACTCATCTCAGACCCAAGAAGACAATGTCATGCTTATCTCATAGGGGATTAAATGTGTTTATATTTGTGATGTGCTTAGAAAGTTCCTTCCACATGATAAATGCCATGTAAGTGCTTGCTTGTTAAAGGTTCCTCACCCCACCCTGTGAACCAAATGCCTCAGTTCTCCCACTTTGTGTTTAAGGACTCTGAGGTCAGGAGAGGTTAAATGACTTGCTCAAGGTGATGAGGGATCTGAACCCAGGCATCCTGGCTCCCGAGTCCACGTCCACACCTCAGGGTGGGGCTGCCTTACTCTTTCCATGTACATAATGCTCTGTGATGGAAAGTGTGAAGACACCTGCCCTCTGTTGACTGAATAACAAGCCCTCAGAGACTAGAAGATAATTGTCTTCTCCTTTCCCAGAAAAGCCATCCAAGCTCCTTTTCTTTCTCCTGTTCTCGTTTTTATGTTCCTTTCAAGAGGAGCATTGCATCCCCGTGTCAGCATGAGCCTCCACACTCTACTGCAAAGATTCAGAACTGGCTGGCTGGGGCCTCCTTGCTCTTAGGGTCAGCGCCACACCTCTGCCTTTGGAAGGGCTTCCATTTAGGCTGATGTGGGTTCACACATTTGGGAGGTGGAGGCCAGAGAATGCCTGGTCCACAGAGAGCTTAGCTGTGCCTCCAGAGAGCAAGGTTCCCAAAAGAGGACCCAACAAGAATCCCAAGACTGGCAGCAAAACGGGGTTCCTTGTGGAGGAAGCTCTCCAACTCAGATGGAGACCAGAGAGCAAAACTGGAGCTGGAGCGGCACACAGAGCCAGGTGAAGCTTGGAAACACCACAGAGTGAGCCCGACTGGTTCGCCCAGTCCCAAGAGAATCCCGAGCATTAACAGTCTTGTTGAATGCAGCGTGATCTAACACAAAAGGATTTCCAAAACCACCCAGCAAATTAACTTGAACCATAACCAAGTCTCCTGTAAATACTTCCTATCACAGCTTCTGAAATGGAATACAGATGGGTCACCAGGTCCTATACACTAAATTGAACCAGCTTATGCCCCCAAGAATGAACAAATCTAAGAAGGCATCGTTTAAAGGCAAGACATCTCAGAGGCCTGGACAGCTAGATAAGAAGATTCAAACTATCGCTGTGCTAATGCCAAGAGTACAGAAGCTCTGGGGACCTTGGCTCAAACATCAGCTCAGCCTCTTACCAGCTATAGACTCTCAGACTAGTCAATTAACCCCTCTAGACCCATTTGCTTGCCTGTAAAATGGGGATAATAATGTCGTGCCTTCTTTACAAGGCTGTGGGGAGGGTTAAGAGGTATGTAAAACTCCCGTGCCCAGTGTCTGCTCATGAGCAGCACCATAAATACGGTACAGCAGTGTCATTGACATTCCAATAGGATGTTTTACAACTCACCCAGCAATGTCTTATTAAAGTCTCACATATGAGGCTCACATAAGCAGGTCAGTCACCCCTTTAAAAACTGAGAAACCTAGAGAAGAAATTTTAATCACTTACACACTTCTCTCCACTAGATATTTGTTAAAGTCAAAGTGTTAGCAAGAATTTGCCTGGCTACATACATATTCGTATATAATTCACAGATGCCTACAACTATGAAAGACATCCTGAGGCAATTTGCAAGTTAAATTTGTATCATTTCATTCAAGGCATGAAGTGAAAAGGGAGCTATCAAGTCAGAGAGAACTGCAGAGAAGACAGCGGGGGTCCCCAGAAGTTCTCCCAAGATCTGCAGTGGGAGAACACTAAATTCAAGAATTTAGCATCTGCCCAACAAAGAAATATTATGCACATCATTAAAATGATGGCTATAAAATCCATGAAGCAATAGGGAGAAACACAGAGTGGAAAAAGTCAAGTTACAGAATTGGATGTACAGAATGATTTCAGCAGGAAGGAGGGAAGAGGGAAAGAAATACACCGGGAACTGGCAGTGACTGTGTTAGGGGTAACCTGTGCATAATGTTCTTTTTCTTCTTCCAAAGATATCTCATTATGGAAGTATAACAGAAACACTATAACCTTTGTGAAGAACATGTACTCTGGAGTGAGAGAGACTGGGATTTGGAGCTCAACTTTAATGGCTGTTCCCATAACTTTTTCACTCTTTTGGAGTTTCAGTTTCCTTATGTGTAGGATGGAGGTAATGATAGCATATATGCATCATGATTTTGAGAAGATAATACCACATCCAACATATTCTAAGTTCTCAATTACCATTAAATGAGTAAGCATAAGTTTTTCCAGTAGTCATATATGGATGTGACAGTTGGACTGTGAAGAAAACTGAGCACTGAAGAATTGATGCTTTTGAACTGTGGTATTGGAGAAGACTCTTGAGAGTCCCTTGGACTGCAAGGAGATCCAACCAGTCCATCCTAAAGGAGATCAGCCCTGGGTGTTCATTGGAAGGAATGATGCTAAAGCTGAAACTCCAGTACTTTGGCCACCTCATGTGAAGAGTTGACTCATTGGAAAAGACTCTGATGCTGGGAGGGATTGGGGGCAAGAGGAGAAGGAGACAACAGAGGATGAGATGGCTGGATGGCATCACCGACTCGATGGACATGAGTTTGAGTGAACTCCGGGAGTTGGTGATGGACAGGGAGGCCTGGCGTGCTGTGATGCATGGGGTCGCAAAGAGTCGGACACGACTGAGCGACTGAGCTGAGCTGAAGAAGTAGAGGCTCTCTTCTCCTTATCAATGGGCACTGGCCAACAGTGGCTGCTGTTCCGTCAGTTCCTCTCCATCCTCACTTCTGATGAAGATGGTAGAGGGAATTGGGTTGGAAGCCCAATTCATGTGCTGTTTTCCTGTCTGTCCCTAGGACTCTGTTCCTCCTCTAAAGTGAGGGGAGGGAACTCAGCACCTCTGCTCCAGCACTCTACTCTGAGGAGGAGTGAGGTGTCCTTGACATTAACAATTGAAACTTCCATATACTTTGAATCAGTTAAAAGAGTCAAACAGATCGATGAGAGAAAGAATATCCATCAATGGGAAAACAGGCAAAGGCCTTGAGCAGGCAATTCACCAAAATACAAATGCCAAACTATATACCAGTCAACTGCCTCATAACCAAAAAAAGTACATTAGAACAATGTCACCTATCAAATTTGCACACTTTTAAAGTTCATTATTCTCTAGTTGGCAGATATGAGGAAAAATCACCCTCCTATACTGTGGGCTCATTAACTGGCACAGTCCTCCTGGAGGCCAAGTTCATGATGTTTACATTAAGAGCCATAAAATGTTTGTGACCTTTGACTTCACAACTTGACCCATAACAATTTAACCTAATAAGATAGTTAAGGATGTTTACAATGATTTATCAACATGCTACTCTTCTCAGCATTATTTATAATAGTGAAACTTGGAAACAATCTTAACATCTAGAAATAGGACTAGTTAAATAACTACAATAAAGAATCTGCCTGCAATGCAGGAGACATGGGTTAGCACGTTCAGTCCCTGGGTCTGGAAGATCCCCTAGAGGAAAAAATGCAACCCACTCCAGTATTCTTGCCTGGAGAATTCCATGGACAGAGGAACCTGGCAGGCTACAGTCCATGGGGTTGCCTAAGAGTTGGACGTGACTAAGTGACTGAGCATGCACGGATGCCCAAACTGGGTAAAGGACATAAGGGCAACAGTCCATTCTGTCTCAAATTAATTCAAAATGAAAAAAATTAAAAAATAAACATCAAAAAATAAAATATACTTCACATTTTATAAACCAAGAAAAAGGAAAAGAAAGTGTAGGCCCAGGCAATGAAAATTCTTTTTAGTGTTACCTAAGCCCAAGCAAAACAAATAACTCAGGTAGAAAAATTAAAAATTATGTTTGCTCCCTGAACCAAACAGAAACTGTACTTAGAGTCTCTGCATGCTGTGTTCTTCCATTAGCATGGATAATTGGAAATTGACTGTCTTTAGAAATGATGCCCAGTTTCTCTCTCTGGGTACAGCACAAGATAAATTCCCAGGGCAGTGGCCTATGTTATTGAATCCAGCAGTAATTAAGTTAATGTATCCTATCTTGTGTGTCAAGGTATAATTCAGATGGTACAAATCCTTTATTGAACTCAAATTCAATAGTCATGTACAATTCCCCCATTTGTGCTATGTTCAAAGGTTGTAGGAAAATTACAAAAGGTGAAGCATTATCATTATATTCCTAGGAAGGTTGGGTGCTGTCATTGACACAAGTCATTCATGGGGCACCCTTTCAGTTGCACAGAGGAAAATGTTCTGTGGAGTAAACATCAGCACATCATCAATGGAGCAAAGGCCTGCAGCTCTTGCCTGCCCAGTATTTTTTACTCTTCATTCTGCTAAATATACTCTGATTCTACTTTAAGAAACCACCTCCTTCCTTCTCATAGCCCATATGATTCAGGAGGGCAGGTGTCCCACTCTAGTTCCAGACATTGGTACAGGACCCCAGCTGGTCAGCGAGGCTCCTTTCTAAGACTTTTGTTGGAACTATTAGGAAGGATAGGGGCTCCTCCTTTATAGGATGATACTAAGGTGATAGGAGGTAATCCCAGAATCAGGGCTGCCCATCTTACTGGTATCTTGGAAGAGATGCAGAATGAGGTCAAGGCAGGGGATGGAGAGCTAAGAGACATGGTGACCAACCATTTGTCAACATGTTTCTTGTCTCTCTTTCTTCCTCTCTTTCTTTAACCCAGTTTTAGTTGGGTTTCTAACACTTACTAACAGAGTAAATAATTTTAAAAAGGTTTTCTGGCCAAAAAATATATATATATCACTTATTTGAAATCTCAGCACCCAGATCTATCTCTGATAGACCACTCTGTTACCCCACTGTAAATAATTCTATCTTCCTGATTCTTTTAATTATCCTCTCTCACTTATTTGGTCTTCCCTTTCACCTCACACCTCAACAACACTCACGAAGCTCACCTTTCCCCAGAGCAATCAAGCTCTGCTCCCTTCCCCAAGTGTCACACAAGTGAAACCTCTGTAACTCAGGCTCTGAGTTTTCTCTAAGCTCTAAAAGAAACAGTTAAAAAAAAAAAAAAGAGGAGGGACAGAGAGAGAGATGGTGAAAAGAGTAAGACTGCATTATCATTCTGAGGTTAAACTTAGAAGTTTATTCTAACAGAAGCAGCAACCAGAAGTTGCCATGGCCACTGTTTTCATGGTAGCCACTTACCAGCTCAGGGGTCTTGGACAAGACACCTGAAGGTACAGGCTCCAGATACCTAAAGTCACAGGCTCCAGACACCTAAAGTTTAGGCCATGAAAGGAAGGGTCACATTAGATGGAAAGCCACCAACATGGTTTTCTTTGATTCAGCGCATCCTCCACAAAGAAAAGTGGCAGAGGAAACCAATCCTCAAGCGTACCAAGAAGCTAGACAAACTATCACTTCCTAATGTTCTTATGCAACTTTCACATTCTACCCACCTCCCCATAATAGCCAAATTCCTACGGAGCAGAGACTGTCTGCCTGCAAGCAAAGAACAGCTACACACTGGTAGCAAACACTTTCTGCATACTTACTACATGCCAGGCACTATGCTAGACACCCCTCTAACTGTATCTCCAACCCTCGCAGCATCCCTTTAAGGTAGATTGCTTTAGTCTCCTTTGTTAAACAAGAAAATTAAAGTTCAAAGAGGTTAAGTAATTTGACCGAGATCCCACAGTGAGGAAAGGTCTGCACTATCTACCCACCGACCCCTCCTTTTCCTCTGTGTCTTGTTGTATATCCACGTTCCATCTAACATATGAAAAGACATGAGCAGGAGCACATGTGTCAAGCTGGTGTCTTTGAAAGAAACTGGGAGAGCTGGGTCCACCAAAAAGAAAGGACCAGAGAACCACCTCCGCACTTATCCCTCAGCAGTTAACACTAACAATGATGAGTAAAAAGTACCTATTTCCAATGTGTATCAAGGACAAATAACAACACTGTAATGAAGGAAAAAAAAAAAACCTGGAACTGTCCACCGGGGAAGTGGCTAAGCCAAGTGGCACAGATCACTAGGACAGAGATCCTGTAGCCTTAAAAAATGATGTTACCTGTTGTGTACATGAAACGAGATCAAGCCAAAGGAAAAAGAAAAATAGGAACCAAAAGAATAACATCAATTACATAAAATCATTTTTTGATCATATACTATTTGCAGGCATAGTGACTAGTACATTACTTGGATTATCTCACTGAATCCTCAACTGTAATTCTATGAAGTGGGTATTATTCTTTCCCATATTTCAGATGGGGAAACTGAGGCTCGTGTTAAGTAAAATACCCGAAATAATTCAACTGGAACTCATTTTAGAAACTAGGGAAGTTTCACTCCAGAGCCTTCTCTTTTATCACTATGATATGAAAACACAAATATGAATGTGTATTCAAGAACAATGAATAGGAATGCCCATATACGCTCAGCACTTTTTAGTATTCTGGGACACAGAATTAACAAAGCAGAGAAGGTTGCATATTTCATGGAGCTGACATGCTGGGAGAGGTAGAAGACAGACAAATGTGAGAATGGAGACATGGACCATGGAGAAAGTACAGAGCAAGGTAGGAGGAGGGGGAGTGGTGCGGAGGGGGCTGGTGTAGATACTTGAATAGGGTCATCGAGAAAGGCCCTTTTGAGAAGGTGACACTGGACTAGAGAAATGAAAGGAGAGACCAAGCCATGCAGCTGGAGTCAGGGTAGGTGGGGGAAGAGGGGAGGTCCTCCAAGGGAAAGAAACATTAGTGTGAAGGTGATGAGGAAGGATTAACCTGTGAGTCCAAAGAACAGCAAGAATGCCAGTGTGGCTAGAAGAGGAAGAGGATGATAGAAGGTGAGTTCAGAAGGAGGGACAAAGTCACAGCAATATGGATGGACTTAGGGATTATCATACTAAGCAAAATCAGACAGAGAAAGACAAATACCGTGTGACACCACATGTGGAGAATCTAAAATATGACACAAAGGAGCTTATCTGCAAAACAGAAACAGACTCGGACATGGAGGCAGACATGTAGATGCCAGAGGGGAGGGGACACGGGAGGCTTGCACTAGAAGTTTCGCATTAGCAGATGCAAACTATCATATAAAGAATGGATAAACAACGAGGTCCTAATAGATAGCATAGGGAACTATATTCAATATTCTGTGATAAACCAAAATGGAAAGGAATATGAAAAAGAATATATAATATATGCTGCTGCTGCTGCTAAGGCACTTCAGTCGTGTCCAACTCTTTGCGACCCCATAGACGGCAGCCCACCAGGCTCCTCTGTCCCTGGGATTCTTCAGGCAAGAATACTTGAGTGGGTTGCCATTTCCTTCTCCAGTGCATGAAAAGTGAAAAGTGAAAGTGAAGTCGCTTATTTATATTTAAATAAATAGGATATACAAATAACATACATTATATATATTTATACAACCCACTCCAGTATTCTTGCCTGGAGAATCCAATGGACAGAGGAACCGGGTAGGCTACACTCCACAGGGGTGCAGAGTTGACACAACTGAAACGACTTGGCATGTACACACACACAATACACGTATAGCTGAATCCCTTTACTGTACTGCAGAAATTAATACAACATTGTAAATCAACTGTACTTCAGTAAAATAATTTTTTGAAAAAGGACGAACAAGATTCTGAAGGACTCTGTGGACCACTGTAAGGCCTGTGAATTTTATGAAACCAACTTTAGAGGACTGTGAGCAAGGAGTGATACGATTTGATTAGGTGGACCTAAAAGGGGGGCTCAGTGGTAAAGAATCCATCTGCAATGCAGGAGTCATAGGAGATACAGATTTGATCCCTGGGCCAGGAAGATTCCTTGGAGGAGGGCCTGGTAACCACTCCAGTATTCTTGCCTGGAGAATCCCATAGAATGAGGATCCTGGCAGGCTACAGTCCATAGGGTCCCAAAGAGTCGGACACGACTGAAGTGACTTAGCACAGCACACTAAAGGGGCACAGTGTAAGACTGAACTTCAAACTCAAAATACCTAAAGTCTATGAGGTCTCTTAAGGACACCTGGTTCACCTGCAGATGGGCTAACTGGTCCCAAAGGTGCCTGACCTAAGGTCAAAGAGCAACACGTGTGAAAGGGCCGGTTCCTTTAATGATCTGTGCGACTCTGGGCAAAGGAAAGGAATGAGCCAAGGAAAAGGAATTGCAATGTTTGAAATCAAAAGAATTTAGGAACTTAAGACCCCTCAGGTACAAGGTCACTGGGGGTGCTCGAATCTGTGTTCTTATGTGTAAAATGGAAATAATGGTTACCTGACAGAGTTTCTTTTAGGATGAGACACGTACACTTATCTAGGTGTGGTAATAGACTACTGACTACCCTGCAATGTGGTAACCCAATTTAAAGCTTAGCTGGTTCCCAGCTGTCTATAGGATAGAAGCTAAATGACAGTCATCCAGGCCTCATCTTAAATATCACCAGTTACGTAACCCAACCCTCACTTGCCTATTCCCTCGAAAGCTGTGCCAACCCCTAGGCCTCTCTACCACACGTCCCTGCTTCATTTTCTTGATATCACAAATCCTGGAGTTTCTTATTGAAAACCTCCACATGGCTATATCACAAGTACTTGAAACCATAGCTGTTAGACAGTGTTGTCCTCTCTCAGAGGACATCATAGTTGATGACTGAATTGGCTTGAAATTGAAGACCTTGGAGGATGAAATGATTGTCAAAGGACATTGTGAAACCCTCTTTTTTACCTGGAATGGCCTGGAGACAGTCCTGCCAGTGGACAGAGAGCTGGAGCCAGACACCTCTTCAGGCCCATTCTACTTTTTGGAGTTTTTTTTTTTTTTTTTTTTTTTTTTTTTTGTCTCCCCCTGTCTCTTTGCCACTGGAAAATCTGTCATTTGTAAGAAGAGACAATGAACCAGCAGCATCTTCCACTTCCCTGTGAAGCCTTAAATCCATACAAAATTGTACAATCTGGTCACGCAGTTGAAACTCAACTCTTGGAAAAGAAGGAGGGAGAGAGCTTTTTATACTCAAGAGCTAAGACTAAAATACGTAAAGAAAAATAACAACGCTGGCAGTGAGTATTGGCAGCTTCCCTGACAGCAAAATTCAATTTTAAAATAAATCAGGCAATTCTTCAAACTAGAGCTAGACTTCAGGAAATTAGGGTTTGTGTTCAAGTGGGCACATTACAATTCCATAAAAATTGTCTTAGCTCTTTCTCTGCTGTGGACTTGGGAAGATAATGATGTACTTAATGTTTCTGATTATGTTGCTGGGCGAATCGAGGGCCATGGAATAATTGGAGAAGCAGAGACAGAGAGGTTATTTGGAAAGAAATAAACCAGAAGCCATCCTCCAAGACTTGTGCTTTCAGCTCACAGGCTGGGCCAGACCTTCATATCATGCCCCCACCTCACTCCTACTTCTACTTTGACTCCTTTAAGTCAAATTCAACCAAGAGGGACGGAAGATCCTAAGTCTATTCTTAACAGGGATTGTTCTGTTTTCAAATAGATAGTGTCAAAGGCAGGGGAAACCCTGCTGTTGCTGCTAAGTTGCTTCAGTCATGTCTGACTCTTAGCGACTCCATGGACTGCAGCCCACCAGGCAGGCTCCTCCATCCATGGGATATTCCAGGAAAGAGTACTGGAGTGGGGTTCCATTGCCTTCTCTGGGAAAAAAAAACCTGCTCTGTGACAAACATCCCAATGGTTCAAAGCAGCAGGAAAGCTCTTTCTCTGAGAGCAAAGGGTCACTGTGCCTTCCAAACCAAGATTATTCCAAGTCAAAAAAGGAAAAAGATATTTAACAAGAGAATTTACGATTTATCTCCTAGCAAGGAGAGTCCATTAGTTTAGGTCTAGAAATTACTTGCCTTAAAAACACCCAACATAAAGAAAATCAAATCCTATAGACTGGATATAAGGCCAAAGTCAACCCTCTCTCTTTTCACACAAAAGGAAACAGAGGCTTCAGGACACTGAAAGTCATGTCCAAGGGGACTCTGCAGAGCCAAGAAAAGATCTCAGGTCTCTTCACTCCAGAGTAGGGTGACCAACCACCCTGGTTTGCCCAGAACTGTACTCATTTTAACACTGCACAGCCTTCCTCTGACTTCCAGTTTCTGGTCTGGCATGTAAAGAGTATGGAATCTTCACTCCTGTCCTAATGACTAAAAGGCTGAACAAGCTGAAAAATCAACAACTCTTTTTAGATCCATCAGAGAAGTGAAATCATAGGTCAAACAACTGCCTCCCAAATTGGGGGAACAAATAGATTCAGAAAATGATAGTTTACTGGAATAGAAACACTCAAGCAAAAACCTCTGCAGGAGCCAGTACTGGGATAGGATAACCTGAACTATAAGTAATGAATTACTGAAGGTTCATCAAGGACAAGTCTGAGAGTTAAAAACTCTGGCAGGGCCCAGGCAAAGGAAGATCCTCTTACTTGTGAGTTTTGCCTCCGGGTAAGCTCACAGTGAGGACAGAAGAGAAATGCCTTCACGCTTCAAGCAGACATAGAGGGAAATAGCCATTTTGAAATACACCAGAGCATTCTGTCCTTTCTCACCAGGCCTACCCATAAGAGAAACTATTTTACCACAGCCTAACATACTGGGGTGTATAAGAGCTCAGATAATCTGGGCGAAGGAAACACTCAACTCTAACCTGCTCCAGCCTTCCCCATGGAAGAAGGAAAATACACAACTGAGCCCCCTCTAACCATCCTGTCCCACATGAAGGGGGAACAATTCCAAGAAACACTGTGATGTTCACAGTTCAAGGACACAGATTCGCTGAGACCGGAACCTAATCATAGGACCATAGAACACTTCTCTTCCCCTACACTTCACCACCATATCACTAAAGGCCTATTTATCACAGTTCCTTTTACCCAATACATCATGTCTGGCTATTAGAAAAAAAATTGCAAGGGATACTAAAATGCAAATAACACACAATTCGAAGAGACTGAACAAGCATTAGAACCAAAGTCAGATATGGCTTTGGAATATTGAAATTATCGGGCCAAGAATTTTTCTTTCTTTTGGCCCATGCAGCATGTGGGATCTTAGTTCCTCAACCAGGGGTCAAACCCATGCCCCCTGCAATAGAAGCATGGAGTCTTAACCATTGTACCACCAGGGAAGTTCCAAGAATTTTTTTAGACTATGATGTATATGCTAAGGCCTCTACTGGAAAAAGTAAACAACATGCAGAAACAGATGGATAATCTAAAGAGAAAAGTGGAAATTCTAAGATAGAATCAAAAAGAAATACTAGAGTTCAAAAACACTGTAACAAAAATAAAGAATTCCTCTCATGGGCTACTAGTAGATAAAGTTTAGGGAAGACTCTTTGAGTTTGAGAATATGTCAATAGCAATGTCCCAAACTGAAAAAGCTAGAAGAAAGACTGAAAAAAATTTTAAAAGGAAGAGAATATCCAAGAACTGTAGGGCAACTACAAAAGGAAAAGTGCACATAATGGGTAATAGCAAAAGGAAAAGAAACAGAGAAAGGAACAGAAGCCACACATGAAGTAATATTGATTGGTTGTTGATGTTCAGTCACTAAGTCATTTCCGACTCTTTGTGACCTCATGGAGTGTATCACGCCAGGCTCCTCTGTCCTCCACTGTCTCCTGGAGTTTGTTCAAATTCATGTCCATGGAGTCAGTGATGCTATCTAACCATTTCATCCTCTGCTGCCCCTTTCCCCTTTCACCTTCAATCTCTCCCAGCATCAAGGTCTTTTCTAATGAGTCAGTTCTTTGCATCAGGTTGCCAAAGTATTGGAGCTTCAGCTTCAGCATCAGTTCTTCCAACGAATGTTCAGGGTTGATTTCTTTCAGGATTGACTGGTTTGATATCCTCGCTGTCCACAGGACTCTCAAGCGTCTTCAATACCCCAGTTGGAAAGCATCAATTCTTCAACTCTCAGGCTTCTTTATGATCCAACTTTCACATTGCCTCAAATTAATGTCAGATGCCAAACCCCAAATCCAGGAAACTCAGAGACAACCAAGCAAAATAAATGAAAAAAAAAAAAAACTACACCTAAGTATATCATATTCTAACTAAAAAAAAAAAAAAAGTCAAAGATAAAAGAAAAAATCTTGAAAGAATCCAGAGGAAAAATCATCTTACCTATAGTGGAACAGGAGTTTCCCTTGTAGCTCAGGTTGGTAAAGAATCTGCCTGCAGTGCAGGAGACCTGGGTTTGATCCCTGGGTTGGGAAGATCCCCTGGAGAAGGAAATGGCAACCCACTCCAGTATCCTTGCCTGGAAAATCTCATGGACAGAGGAGCCTGGAGGGCTGCAGTCCACAGGGTTGCAAAGAGTCAGGCACAACTGAGCGACTAACACTTACTTACTATAGTGGAACAAAGATGAAAATTAAATCTGACTTCTCAAAAACCATTCATACAAGAAGAGAATGGAGTGAAATATTTAATCTTGAGAGTAAAAAAACCACCAACCTAGAATTCTGCATCCTACAAAATTATCATTCAAAAGTAAAGGAAAAAAACTTTCTCAGATAAACAAAAATTAAGAGAATTTATTCTGCTAGACCTGCCTTGCAGAAAATGTTAAAAAGAAATTCTTGAAAGAGAAGAAAAATGGAAGGCCAAAACCTTTTATCTACATAAATCAATGAAGAGTACCAGAGAAAGAATATATAAAAATAAAACTTTAATTTTTCTTATTTTTTATTGATTTACCAGAGAGAAGCTAGGATGAGTTCTGCTTGTGCCTTACTCAGAAACGGAGACAAAGTGTCTCCGTAATGACTATAAAGGTTAATGGGGAAATACAACTTAATTTATAAAAGTTGTAGTTGAGGAGAAATCTTCTGAAATGGGTCTCCTATATAAACCAAGACATACCTATTAACAATTCCAAAAAATCAAATATTTGAAATTGGATTTCTTAAATCACAGGTTAAAATGAATTACTTCGGTACTTCTGTCCTTAGGCTATAAGCCAGCCTCTGAGAAGACAGCATCTGAAACAAGTCCTTTCGGCACCAGCACGAGGATTTATGGATTATTATGGCACACACACCTCTGAACTATGAGAGGAAAAAGTAAACTTGCCTTCTAAAATACAAACTTTAACACTTAGAGAAATCACATTTTATCTATTAAGAAACTTACTCCACTCACCTGAGGTGTTCACAGATCCTTAAGAGCTATGAAAATTGTATTAATACTTGTGTAAGAAGGTGGAGAAAGGGGCCTAGAAGAAGAGAAGAACCTGCACAAGGACTCCTTGCTGTGAAAAGACTGGTACTAAGGACTTAGGGTCACTTCTCTCCCAAGCGTGTTCCACACACTGCTTTCCCTTGAAGCTGATGCATCTTACTGGACCATAGATTCCCCTGGAATCCTAGGGAAATGCATCTTGCCAACACCTTGATTTCTGACCTCTGGCCTGCAGAACTGTGAGAGAAGATGCTCCTGTTGTTGTATGGCACCAAGTGTGTGATAATTTGTTGTAGCAGCCACAGGAACCTAATATATCCCCTATAGTCTAATCTCAACCAGCAGCCAGAGGATCCATTTAAATCATAAATCAGAGCTGATCACTCTTGGATTCATGAGGGAAGTTCCTAAGGTACCTCCCCATGTCCTTCATGATCAGCTGGATCCTCGGAGGCTCTGCGCCCCACTTCTCACACCTCATGACTTCTCTGATTTCCTCCCCTCTGCTCTCCCTCCTGCCCCTCCACTCCAGCCACATGGTACTCCTCAATCTACCTTGAATCCACCAGGGACACTTACACAACAGGGCCCTCTGCAGAGATCTCCATGGTACTTCCTTCACCTCCTAGACTTTCATTCAATTTCGCTTTCTCACTAAGGCCTACTCTGACCATTGTTTTTAAGATTGCAAGCCCCTTGCTCTGCTATTTCTTTTTCTGTAACACTTGTAACCTTCTAACATATAATTTCTGTATTTATCATGTTTACTATTTATTATCTGTCTTCTCCAAAAAACTATAAGCTCCCAGGTGGCAGCAATTTTTATGCTTTTGTTCACTGATATAATTGCCTGAAATAGTGCTTGGCCACAGTAGCTTCTGAAGAAAGATGAAAAAAAGAAAGAAAAGGAAAGGAATAAAAAGAGGAAGAAAGGGAAGGAGGGAGGGAGGAAGAGAAAAAAAGAAAAGAAAGGAAAAGGAAGGAAGAAAGAAAAACAATATCATAATACAGCTGATATTCAAACCCAAGGCTGTCTGGTTCTAAGGTCTTTACTATTTTTAATCCATGCCACCTCCATAGATTCTTGTTACAATAATACTCTTGAAATACCTGCCTTTGTATATCCTTGTATGTTAAACTCTCCTATGAGGAATCCCTCTTGCAAGTTCCATTATAAACACACATGGAGTGAGTCCAAGGCAGACTTAGTAGGCCAAGTGAGCTCAGTGAGCTCCAGCAGGAGCTCCAGAGCAGAGTGAGATGTGGGCTGTGTGCACAAGGAGAGAGGGGTGTGCAGGGAAGGGCAGAGGTGAGACATATTTGAAATAAGTCAGAAAATAAACCCAGAAGTAATTTAAGAAATGCCACAAGGCAATAAATCAGGTACTTCCAAAATGGAAAAGGGAGTCCAAACACCTACCACTTCTTAAATCACCTTTATATCAATCATACCAAGAAGGTAACTCAACTCTTACATTCAATTAATATCTTAAATTTAGCTTTTCTTCCTTTTATTGTATAAAATGGGCCTTCTTAAAAAACACTTCTTAGAGTGTTCATGGTCAAATCCTCCAAACTAGATCATCTTCCCATACAGTAGACCAGAGGTCAGCACATGTTTTTTTGGGAAGGTCCAAATGGTAAATAGGCTTTGTGGACCATACATTCTCTTTGGTAACAATTCAACTCCGCTATTGGAGTACAAAAGCAACCATAGACAATGTATAAAGGAATAGGTGTGGCTGTTTGTGATAAAGCTCTACTTACAAAGGCAGCCAGCAGATCTTGGTTTGCCAACCCCTGCATTAGACCACCCAAAACAAGTCCGTCTGTCTTTCACAGGTCAGTCCTGCAGATACTGTAAGATAAATTCAACAACTTCTCTATTCTCTGAATCAAAAAGTCCAACTTCTTCCTTTCTCGCTAGTATGGTCTCCACTTCCTCTATTGGAATCCTCTTCTAACACCGCCCCCCTCCCCCCATCATCTGTCTGTGAAGTTCTCATCGAGGGTCCTACGCTGAGCAGGATGCCCCAGCATGACCAGGCCATAGTAGAGAGGGCTCCTCAGCGCCTTCGCTCCAGCCATCATGACTCGAGTAACACTGCCACAGGGCGCTTGCCATCCTGCATCCCCCGTCCTACTGTTGACTCAGAACGCCCTCACCATAAACTAAAACCCCAAATTACATTCACACAGGCCAAGTCCCTACCCGTGTCATGTTTGTGCCCTCGGTAATTTAGGCCTCATCTTTGCCCCCATTAGATTTGCCTCATGAGATTTCAGGCTCTGGCTCCATTCAGCCAAGATCTGACTCCTACATCTGTCACTCGGTGTATTAGTCACCCTCCCATCTCTGTCATCTACAAATTGATGAGTGGACCTTCTCTGTCCTCACCCAAGTCCTTGATAAGAAGTCTCTGGGAGGATGTGGCCACTCACCCCCATAGTCTCCAGCACTACTACTCACATGAAGCCCCTTCTGTGGTTCAGAATGACATCCAGAGTCATGATTCCCCTGGCTGCCTTCTCTCTCCTTCAGATCCTTCATCACAGGAACTATAAGCCCAAGACAGAATAGGATAGAATTGTGTGGAACTTGTCCCCACATCAGTGGCCCGTGGTGGTGGGGAGAGAGGAAAGAGGAGGAAGAGCCCCTGCTGGGAGACAGCAGTCAAACTCCAGCACATTTAAAATCCAAAGATGTGCCTGTGCCTACTTTTTAGGGAAACGACACGACTGCAGTAATTTTACATGATTATCTCTGATGCGATATTGGATGGAGAAAGTCAGCTATCAGTGTTTTTTCTCTCACTACCATGAAGTGATTGAAAATGGAAACTTTTTACCAGTTTCTTAGGCTGGCTGAGTTTTTGAGAGATGAGGTAAATGGGTTTTTTTTTTTTCTTCATTGTGAAGTATTTTTAGGTGAAAAGCTAATTGTTTTACATTAGGTGCTATTTTTACTCATAGCACTTCTGACACCAACTGTGGGTGTTCTTCCTTCACACCCACCAATTCTCCAGACACCAACTGGGTGCCCTCCAATTCACCTCAATCCCAACACTAACCACCTGGGGTTGGCATCATATCCCATACCCCCACTTCAAGTGCCAGGCGCAAGTTCCAGACCATCGTGCTTCTGACCAGAAAGCTATAAACTGAGGGTTCCCACGGCCCTCTCCTCATGCTCAGTAACTCACCAGAACAACTCACAGAACTCAGGGAAGCGGTTTACTTACTGTTAGTGGGTTTATTACAAAGGATTCAATCCAGGAACAGCCAAATGGAAGAGGTACATAGGGCAAGGATGGGGCAAGGAGCACAGAGCTTCCATGCCCTCTCCAGGCGTACCACCTCCCGGTACCTCAGTGCATTCGCCAACCCAGAAGCTCTCTGAACATCAGGTTCGGCAGTTTTTATGAAAGTTTATTAAGGAGGCACGTGTGCATGCTTTGTCGCTTAGTTGTGTTCGACTCTTTGTGACTCTATGGACTATAACCCGCCAGGCTCCTCTGTCCATGGAATTCTCCAGGCAAGAATACTGGAGGAGGTGGCCATTCTTTTCTCCAGGGGGTCTTCCTGACTGAGGGATCAGACCCACATCTCCTGCATTTCCTGTATTGGCAGGCAGATCTTTACCACTGAGCCACCTGGGAAGCCCCTTATTAAGGAGGCATAATTGAGCAAATCATTAGCTATTAGTTATTGAACTCAACCTCCAGCCGCTCTTCCTGGTCAGGTGGTGACCTGAAAGTTCTAATCCTCTAATGGCTAGTTCCTCTGGCTAACAGGCCCATCCTGAAGCCCATCAACAATCATTTCACTAGCGTAAATGCAGGTGTGGTTGAAAGGGGCTCACTTCCTATTATTCAGGAAATGCCAAGAGTTTCAAGAGCCCTGTGCTGGAACCAGGCACAAATACGATTTGTTGTTCAGTCGCTAAGTCTTGTTCAACTCTCTGTGACCCCAAGGACTGCAGCATGCCAAGCTTCCCTACCCTTCCTATCTCCTGGAGTTTGCTCAAACTCATGTCCATTGAGTCGGTGATGACATCCAACCATCTCATCCTCTGTTGCCCCCTTCTCCTCCTGCCCTCAATCTTTCCCAGCACATGCTCAAAGTTCAGTTATATATTTTATTATATGACAGGTACAAATCACTGACTTCTATTTTTAAAAGTTTAAACATCACATCTACTTGGGTCCCAAGAGAAAAGCAACTCAGAAGAAATGTTGGTCTCTCCCTTGTCAGGAACAATCTAGAATCATCTAGGGTTTCATGCTGCAACAAGGAATCAAACTTTAAAAACCAGAGAGAGTAGAAAGAGCCAGAAATACAAAGTTTTTTATTGTGACCCTAAGAAGTAAGGCTGGAAGTTCATCAGACCTGAGTCGAGACTGATGGTGGCTTTTTCTTCCACTTGAATAGACAGTCAGACTTGGAGCATGTACGTGTGAGTGTGTGTGCTTCCAGCCAGTTACCCAAATAGAATTTGGTATTCATGAGTTTTATATTCATCTGTTTAAGGATGCTCAGACATAAATGGATCTTTAATTACGTGGGTCTAAATATAACCCCATCTCCTTTCACACGAACCTCACCTTTCACCGCATACATTCATTCGCTCCTACTAACTTTAGTTCTTTCGGAGCTTTCAGAGAAAAGCCTAGGGTGAGTTAGGGAAGGAGTTCCTTGTGTGCAAAGGGAAGACCTCTCCCCAACAAGAAAGCCCTCCCTCTTTTCTGTGAGTCTTTCCCTTTCTAGGGAAAGCGGGTGTGAGGAGCCTGCAGCTGCGTAATTGCAGCCTGACCTGCCCATCTGCTGTTTATGAACATCAGTGCTTTTCAGGCTGAGCAGTTTTGCCTTAATGGGAGGTTGTTACTAAGTGCCAAAAGGCTCCACTCCACTGCCCTGTACAGAAAGAGTTGAGGCCCAGGCTGAAAGTCAACGTTTCTGAGCAAAGTAGGACCATCCTGGTCCCTGTCCCCAGGACAATCTCTCAGCCTCTGGCTTCCCAGAACCTGCATGGTGCTCTGAAGCTCGTTTATTTCCTCCAGCACTGACATCTGCAAGTTACTCTGGTTCCCTGTCCGAAAGTAGAGTTGATTCTGGGCTGGTGGGAAGGAAGCAGAGGCAGAGGAATAGTGGGTTGGGAGTTGTGTTTTAGGTGGAAGAACCAGGCTGTGTGGATCCCATTAGACCTGCCTCACTGAGCCTGTTCCTGGAGACACACCACGTTTTCCCTCCTCCCTCCTTCATGCCCGAGAGCACAGCCACAGCCAGCTCCCAACCACACACTTCTACCTGCTGTGAACCCTTACTTGGCAACTGGGGTTCCTTTACTTCCTTTTCTTCTCCGGATGAGCTCAGATGACCCAAGGGAGTGAGATGAGGCCAGATTCCAATTTATTTCCTTGAGCTCCAAACCTGAGACATGTTCACTGCCTACAACCATGAGCTCTAATAGCTTGCCTGCCATTACAACCACCCCACATTGCAGCTGAGGCAATTTGCTTTTCAAAAGTAATAGAGAGTAAATTGCAGAGGAAATATTTTATGCAAATTAACCAAGCTTAACATTTTGATAAAGGCCTCTTTTTTTCAAATGAACCAAGGAATCCAATACTCCATTGCAAGTTTAACACAAAAGAAAATTTTAAAAGCCTGAGTTTTTAAAGTAGGTGACAGCAAGAGACATTAACCACCTGTAAGATGGAATACAGAAGGCAAAGTGCATAAATCTATTAGTTCAAAACAATATTTATGTGAGCTTATGGATTAAGGTGTTTCAATAATTTAAACAATTCTCTCCCTTCTTCTGAGTGGACTCATTGCTAAGCCAAAACATATTTGTAGTGGGATCAATGCTACATTTGCAAATGAGCTTGAAACGTGCTGTCAAACAGAGCAGGAAGAGAGCTAAGATTCCTCCAGTGTGAACTGTGGGCCAGGCCCTGTGCTAGGTGCTTGGCGTGTCTTATCGCTTTGCATCAGGAGTGCTCTGAATTCTCCCAGAGAAAATGACAAAGGGACCAGGAAAAACCACAAGCCCATTATGCTTGGTGAAGACACTTTGTTTGGAAAGAAAATTGCTGAGAAGAGTATCATTAACGTCTTTCTCACCTGCTCCCGGGACATCTACATAAGATAGCCCTTCAAAGTTGAAAAAGGTGGGTTGAAAACAAAATGTTTTAGAAGCCTACTAATACTGCCACCCTGGAGAAGGAAATGGCAATCCACTCCAGTACTATTGCCTGGAAAATCCCATGGACAGAGGAGCTTGGTAGGCTATAGTCCATGGGGTTGCAAAGAGTTGGACACAACTGAGCAACTTCATTCATTCAGTATTGCCACTCATCCCAAATCCAGGCTTCCCAGGAGCCTCAAGCCCATGTCCTCACAATTGCCAGATAAACACAATTTAGAGGAAGAGGCAGGCTTCAGCATAGGCAAATCACTTAATGAAATGTGATTCCCCACAGAAGTTCCCAAATCTGAGGCCTTAGAATTACTACAGAGGCAGCCAGTATCTACATGCACACCAGACTTTGTCTGTAGACAGAATACATGCTTCTTGGGTGTGCTGTTTCTCAGATGTGCGTCAGGGCCGGGGTGATTAACACAATGCAGATTCATATTTAAAAGTAACTGAATAGTATAGGTTTTGGCCATTCTCCATCCACAGACCTAAAAGTATAATCACTCTCATGTGGGGGTCCACAATGTTTTTACCTTAAAAAGAGTCCATAAACACAATCAACTTGGAAAGCAGTGACCTCAACAGGGCTGGAACAGCTGTCACCAAACTCACATGCGTTACTATGTAGGAAAAAAAAATTAAAAGTCACAGGCCCACACTATAGCCTCAGTGACTCTTACTTAGTAAGAAATCTCAGGAAGTTTGATTACCCATTGTTTTCCAGAGACAAAAGTTACAAATCAGTAATGTGGAAAAATATAAAGAACATTCATAACACTCAATTGATTCAACTATAGAACTTTCAAAGTCCCTGTGAGTCAAAAATTCTCTATAAAAATTAAAATCACAAACTGGGAAAATAAACATAAGCAAAAGGCTTAATAACCTTAATACATAAAGGCTTGGGTGTGTGTATACATCACACACACACATAGACATACGTCTTAATGTATAAGACAGCAGAGAGCCCCCAAGTTATAAAGGACATGAATAACATGCATAGAAGTACAAATGACCAATAAACACTTTATAAAATACAAACTGATGTATAGAACAGTCTTATGGACTCTGTGGGAGAGGGAAAGGGTGGGAAGATTTGGGAGAATGGCATTGAAACATGTAAAATATCATGTATGAAACGAGTTGCCAGTCCAGGTTCGATGCACGATACTGGATGCTTGGGGCTGGTGCACTGGGACGACCCAGAGGGATGGAATGGGGAGGGAGGAGGGAGGGGGGTTCAGGATGGGGAACACATATATACCTGTGGCGGATTCATTTTGATATTTGGCAAAACTAATACAGTTATGTAAAGTTTAAAAATAAAATAAAATTTAAAAAAAAAAAAACTCAGCAGAAGTCAAACATGTACAAAATTAAACAATTATATATCATTTCTCACCTATCCAACTGGTCAGAGATGCTTAAAAATTGTAATACCTAATAATGTCAAGAACCTACCGAGAAAGACATTTACATACTTTTAGTTTGAATATAAACTGGTACTATATTCTAGAAAGAAATTTGGCCATATGTAACAAGACCTTCTTTGAAAAATAGCTTCATCAAAGTATAATCAACATACAACAAATGATACATATTTGATGTGTATTATTGATAAAATCTGTCATACCTATGAAATCATCATCACAATCAGGATGCAGACATATGCATCATGCACCAGAAACTTCCTTGTGTCCTTTTGTAAACCCTCCTTAGCCTTTCATCCCACCCCCTGATTCCCAGTCAACCATTAAAATGCTTGCTGTCTGAGCTAGATTAGTTTTTACCTTTTAGAATTTTATGTAAAGAGAATCATAGAGAATGTGCTCTTATTTGGTTGGCTTCTTTGACTCAGCATAGTAATTTTAAAAATTCATCCATGAGAAAAGGGAACCCTCCTGCACTGTTGCTGAGAAAGTAAACTGGTGCAGCCACTGTGGAGAACAGCATGGAAGTCCCCTAATAAACTAAAAACAGACTTACTATACAGTCCTGCAATCCCATTCTTGGGCACACAAATATCCAGAAAAGATGAAAACTCTAATTCAAAAAGATACATGAACCCCAGGGTTCATGGCAGCACTGTTTACAATAGCTAAGATGTGGAAGCAATCTAAACGCCCACCGACAGATGAATAGATAAGGAACATGTGGTATTTGTATACAATGGAATATTACTCAGCCACAAAAAGAATGAAATAATGCCATTTGCAGCAATGGCATTTGCAGAATGGACCTAGACATTATCAAACTAAGTGAAGTAAGTCAGAGAAAGATAAATATCATATGATATCACTTATATGTGGCATCTAAAAAAAATGATATACATGAAAGAGACTCATAGACATAGAGAATGAACTTATGGTTACCAAAAGGGATAGCAGGAGAGAGATAAATTGGGAATTTGGGATTAATGGATACATATGGAAACAGTGTCAGACTTTATTTTGGGGGGCTCCAAAATCACTGCAGATGGTGATTACAGCCATGAAATTAAAAGACGCTTACTCCTTGGAAGGAAAGTTATGACCAACCTAGAAAACATATTGAAAAGCAGAGACATTACTTTGCCAACAAAGGTCTGTCTAGTCGAGGCTATGGTTTTTCCAGTGGTCATGTATGGATGTGAGAGTTGGACTGTGAAGAAGGCTGAGCGCCAAAGAATTGATGCTTTTGAACTGTGGTGTTGGAGAAGACTCTTGAGAGTCCCTTGGACTGCAAGAAGATCCAACCAGTCCATTCTGAAGGAGATCAGCCCTGGGATTTCTTTGGAAGGAATGCTAAAGCGGAAACTCCAATACTTTGGCCACCTCATGCAAAGAGTTGACTCATTGGAAAAGACTCTGATGCTGGGAGGGATTGGGGGCAGAAGGAGAAGGGGACGACAGAGGATGAGATGGCTGGATGGCATCACTGACTTGATGGACGTGAGTCTGAGTGAACTCCAGGAGTTGGTGATGGACAGGGAGGCCTGGCGTGCTGCGATTCATGGGGTCGCAAAGAGTCGGACATGACTGAGTAACTGAACTGAACTGAACTGATTACTATATGTAAAATAGATAAACAACAAAGACCTACTGTATAGTATAGGAAACTGTATTCAATATCTTGTAATAACCTGTAATGGAAAGAAGCTGAAAAAGAATACATATATATATATAAATGTATACATATATAAATGTATACATTTATATACAAATATAAATGTGTAGTATATATATATATATACACATACACACACACACACACATATATAAATAGCTGTGAAGAGAAGAGAAGAGAAAAGCAAAGGAGAAAAGGAAAGATATAAGTATCTGAATGCAGAGTTCCAAGGATTAGCAAGGAGAGATAAGAAAGCCTTCCTCAGCGATCAATGCAAAGAAATAGAGGAAAACAACAGAATGGGAAAGACTAGAGATCTCTTCAAGAAAATTAGAGATACCAAGGGAACATTTCATGCAAAGATGGGCTCAATAATGTCAGAAATGGTATGGACCTAACAGAAGCAGAAGATATTAAGAAGAGGTGGCAAGAATACACAGAAGAACTATACAAAAAAGATCTTCATGACCAAGATAATCATGATGGTGTGATCACTCACCTAGAGCCAGACATCCTGGAATGTGAAGTCAAGTGGGCCTTGGAAAGCATCACTACGAACAAAGCTAGCGGAGGTGATGGAATTTCAGTTGAGCTATTTCAAATCCTGGAAGATGATGCTGTGAAAGTGTTGCACTCAAGAAGCCAGCAAATTTGGAAAACTCAGCAGTGGCCACAGGACTGGAAAAGGTCAGTTTTCATTCCAATCCCAAAGAAAGGCAATGCCAAAGAATGCTCAAACTACCGCACAATTGCACTCATCTCACACGCTAGTCAAGTAATGCTCAAAATTCTCCAACGCAGGCTTCAGCAATACGTGAACCATGAACTTCCAGATGTTCAAGCTGGTTTTAGAGAAGGCAGAGGAACCAGAGATCAAGTTGCTAATATCCACTGGATCATCGAAAAAGCAAGAGAGTTCCAGAAAAATATCTATTTCTGCTTTATTGACTATGCCAAAGCCTTTGACTGTGTGCATCACAATAAACTGGAAAATTCTTCAAGAGATGGGAATACCACACCACCTGACCTGCCTCTTGAGAAACCTGTATGCAGGTCAGGAATCAACAGTTAGAACTGGACATGGAACAACAGACTGGTTCCAAATAGGAAAAGGCGTACGTCAAGGCTGTATATTGTCACCCTGCTTATTTAACTTCTATGCAGAGTACATCATGAGAAACGCTGGGCTGGGAGAAACACAAGCTGGAATCAAGATTGCCAGGAGAAATATCAATAACCTCAGATATGCAGATGACACCACCCTAATGGCAGAAAGTGAAGAGGAACTAAAAAGCATGTTGATGAAAGTGAAAGAGGAGAGTAGAAAAGTTGGCTTAAAGCTCAACATTCAGAAAATGAAGATCATGGCATCTGGTCCCAACACTTCATGGCAAATAGATAGGGAAACAGTGTCAGACTTTATTTTGGGGGCCTCCAAAATCACTGCAAATGGTGAATGCAGCCATGAAATTAAAAGACACTTACTCCTTGGAAGGAAAGTTATGACCAACCTAGATAGCATATTCAAAAGCAGAGACATTACTTTGCCAACAAAGGTCTGTCTAGTCAAGGCTATGGTTTTTCCAATGGTCATATATGGATGTGAGAGTTGGACTGTGAAGAAAGCTGAGCACCAAAGAATTGATGCTTTTGAACTGTGGTATTGGAGAAGACTCTTGAGAGTCCCTTGGACTGCAAGGAGATCCAACCAGTCCATCCTAAAGGAGATCAGTCCTGGGTGTTCTTTGGAAGGACTGATGCTAAAGCTGAAACTCCAGTACTTTGGCCACTTCATGTGAAGAGTTGACTCATTGGAAAAGACTCTGATGCTGGGAGGGATTGGGGGCAGGAGGAGAAGGGGATGACAGAGGATGAGATGGCTGGATGGCATCACCAACTTGATGGACATGAGTTTGGGTGAACTCTGGGAGTTGGTGATGGACAGGGAGACCTGGCGTGCTGCAATTCATGGGGTCGCAAAGAGTCAGACATGACTGAGTGACTGAACTGACTGAACTGAATGGATACACACATATAACTAAATCACTTTGCTGTACACCTAAAACTTTGTAAATCAACTATACTTAAATTTTTTAAAAATAGATTTATCCATGTTGTTTCAGATAGAAATAGTTTATTTCTTTTTATTGCCAAATAGTATTCCATTGTATGGATATATCACAATTTATTTATCTATTTTTCAGTTGAAGGGATTGGAGATATTTCCCAATTTGGGCTATTATAAATAAAGCTGCTATTGATGTTCTTGTACAGGCCTTTGTATGGACATATATTTCTTTTTATCTTGAGTAAAAACGTAGGAGTGGAATGAGTGAGTCATATGGTGGGTGCCTATTTAACTTTTCAAGGAACTGACAATTTCACATTCTCCTAAGCAATGTATGAGAGTTCCCATTCCTCCGTCACCAACAATTGGTATTGTTAGTGAAAGCAGGTATCAAGAGCTTTAAAACAGTAATAATTCTACAGTATGATCTAGTAACCTCACAAGACCCCCCAGGTATATGTCCAGCCCCTGATTTGTTGGGAGTTGCCCACAGTGTAAACAGAATCAGTGGATTTCCGAGCTGACTGGACACCTCCAACAAGTAAGGCTTGTCGGAGCTCAAATTTCATATGATTAGGAAATGAATGGACCCTTCACAATAGAGGACTTCCAGACATGTCTATCCACAGGATCACATTCCAGGGGAACATATACACACACCTGAGGAAGACTGTGAGGGGATGAAGCCACAAGAGATCCATCTGCACTGGCGAGCCAGATAAACTGGGAGGCTCCCTAGCAATGAGCTTTTCCTTCCAGAACACAGCTGTGAAGTGCAGATTCCCACTTATAGAGAAAGCTTTTCCCAAAGGACTCACTGATACTAAGAAAAAGGAAGAAAGTTATCAGTTGAGTCCCCAGACACTTGAATTGAATTTCCTTGAATTCAACATTCAGAGAGCTACTTTCACTATCCAAAGTTCACCTAGCCTCTACAGCTCACGGATAGAGTTGAAGGCACATAGATCTTAAAAGCTCACCCTACTCTTGCCCCACCAACTCACAAAAGTCCTCAGCCCTTGGAGATCCTCCACCTCTAACAAGTCCCCGAGGAGTGTCCTTTACAGGCTCATGGTGATAGGCCCACCTATCACCCAGCAGCCACTGCGCAGGACCTCCACGGCCCCCCTCTGCCTCATCAATGTCCTCACCATGAGCTACAACAAAGAGAGCCTCAGGCCTCTTGCTTCTGACAGCACCCTTCAGAACGCACTGATTCGTGACAATATTCATGTCATAAGTGCTCTCTCCAGACACCCCCCAGCGCCTACAGAGCCACCAGCTTTCCACAACCACAAGGGAGAACGCCCTCTCCCTGAGCCTGCATTACTCTGTCCTGTGGGCACCAGAGCATCCTCCAGCACTGTCATGACTCATGGGGTCCTTTGTGCAAATAGTAACTTCTGCTTCCATCCCTAAGCCCTCTCGTCATCAACTTTAAGAACTGGGTTAAGACCAGGCTGCAGAGCATCCTTTCCACCACCCTTGTCCTCTCCTTACTTTGCTCCAGGTGCTCTGGCCACCAGAAGTCAGCGCCTTCCTTTTAGACAAAATCCAGAAAGTCACATAAAGTGTAACTCCTTCAAATAAAGAACTAAGCAGGTCCAAGACCTGTGTTTCCTGCTAGATAATTGCCACTCATATGGTCCAACTCTCCTCAGGTTCAATATGGGTGAACTGAACCCTTCCTGCAAACATAGCTTCCTCCCTACCACTATCCCCTGTCTGTGTCTATTAGCAAAATTCTCTTTCTCCCCAGAGGTAACCAGACCCTCAGAGATCTCTTGCCTCCCTTCTCTCAACTCCACTCCTGGTCACCAAGTCCTAACCAGTCTTTCCTGCTTGCTGCTCTCTTCCTCTGGCCCCAGTTCTACAAACCTCGTACCTGGACAATGAGACAGCCCCTCACTGGCTTCCAGCCTTCCTCTCTCTCTGTCTCTCTCCCTCTGGCCCATAGCTGGCCCAGAGCTCAGTGAGAGCAAAGCCACCAAATCACCTCTCTGATTACAGCCCATTCCACATGCCCACTGTGATACTGGGGTAGACAGCCACCCATAAGCAAAGTCATGTCCTATTACCCCATGAGCATCAGTAACAGCGGCCATCTACTATGCACCTGAGACAGACCCTTTGAATACTTTATTTTACCAATCTTCACACAACTCTGTGAGGTAGGAGCTATTTCTCCATCTTACAGATAGGAAAAATGAGATCATATATTTAAATTATTTTTCCTCCAAATCTATTATTTTTCCTTAAATTATTTTTCCACTAAACCTATTTGAGGTCTCAAAATTCTGTGAGAATCTAACAAAAGCTACAGACCTCTCATCCAGAAAAATACATGTGCTTAAAAATTATAAGAAATATAATATATGTGTATTATATGTAATATATTTCTTATGGTGCATATTATGCTTGCAATGCAAAGTCCTGCATCCTATTTCATGGGATGAGCAAATAGAGTGAAGGAACCCATATGCCCTATTGGTGTACTGCCAGGTGAAGAATCCCAGCTTAACAATGTCTTTCACTCTCCCTAGAAGCAGGCATCCAGAATTTTAAGTTAATGGTCTTGAATGGTTGGGGTTATTTTTATTTTTCATCTTTATCTTTTAGCACATTCTATCCCCTTAGAATGGGACTAAGGCATCCAGCTCATGACTCTAAAGAAAGACAAGAAGGTGGGTAAGTCATTACACCCCAATTCGCCTAGAAAAGCATATTCCCATTTCCCTAAATGTGTGTGAGGCGTTTCTCCTGGGCAGCCAGTGTGGCTTTGGAAGAGATGAACAGAGCATAGGCTGTCACTGCAGGGAAAGTAACCCACAAGGTTAAGAAACCAACCACTTTCCTTCAAGATCAGAATTTAATCTGACTGGTGTCAGAAATACTTCCTGGTGGCACCAAGATTTAAACTCATGACACCAAAAGAACAGTGAATGTCCAGCTTTATAATCGCTAAAATGCCCTCGCCAGTCCCAGGTTAATAGGCTGCCATTCAGAACACAGGTTTAGCCGGAAACAAACCACAGCCATGACAAAACAAAACCTCTTCCTCTCCATCTCACTCTCTCCTCCATCCATTCAAAATTTATTAGACATCTACTGGATGCTTGTGGATTCAGAAATGTCCCTGCTTTCAATGAGCTCACCGCCTCCAGGGAGAGACAGATGATTAAATGGATAATTACAGTGTTGTCCGTGTGTGGATAAATGGACATTATAAGGGACAGGTTAAATTAATCAGGAAACGATCATACAATAGAGTCCTATATACCCATTACAAAGAATGATGCAGCCCCATATTTATTGACAGGCAAAAATCTCTTCAGTGTATTAAATGGAGGGGGGAAAGCAGATTGCAAAACAGTAGTTATGGCATTTTGCTCTCTGTAAAATTATATTTCATATATACACCAATGTTGAAAGGATGTTCACCAAATTATCTACCAGTTAGCTCTGAGTGGTATGTTTTCAGGTGATTTTTACTTTATCCTTCATGCTTTTCCATTTTGTTTATACAATTTAATCTTTTCAAAAGGAAACCTCTTTCTATAATAAAAATGAGAGGTACTCACAGCAGAAAATTCAGTGTGCTAAGTTCAGTAACAGAGATACTGTCACACACAGACACACATGCAGCGAACATACCCCACTCACTTGGAGTGAAAGGATATGTGAAAGGTCAGTGACTGTGTCTGGAGTTTTCTTCCATTTGGGGGTTAGCTAGCTATATGGACCAGAATTCTCAAAGCCAAAGATCTTGGAAAATAAGAAAGGATACCAAATGGCCTGTAGTGTTCACTACCAACAACGATAACAACTTCCCCATTCTGCAAAAGTGAGCTTCCCTTGACTAACCAAAGCAGTTTACTCTTGATTCTGCCAGAATACCAACCCCCACCCCCACCATTCTGGCCAGCCCCTATGTACTCCAGCCCTGTGGACCAGTAAACCCACTGAGCCCTAATCCTCTCCTTCATACCTGCCTTCCCCACTCTCACACCCAAACAAGGCTGATCACTGATTCACTTAACAAATACTTACTGAGCTCCCCTGTGTGCTTGGCTTCCGTCAGGAACTGAGGTGTAGAGATGAACAAAACAGGTACTGTCCCCATCTTCATGGACCTGGTGGGGGAGGGGACTGAAACAAAAGTCCTCTGGAGTTAAACTCCCTGCATTTATGTCCCGGCATCCCGCTGACCAACTGGGTTACATGGGGATATGGCTTAACCTTTCCGGCCTTCAGTTCCCTGTTCTTCCTTTCCTTTCCTTTCCTTTCTTTTCCTTTCCTTTCCTTGCATGAGTGCTCAGTCATGTCTGACTCTTTGTGACCCCCATGGACTGCAGCCTGCCAGGTTCCTCTGTCCATTGGATTTTCTGAGCAAGAATGCTGGACTGGATTACCATTTCCTTCCTGGGGGGATCTTCCCAACCCAGAGTTCGAACCTGCATCTTCTGCATTGGCAGGCAGATTCTTTACCACTGGCCTCACCTGGGAAGCCCCACTGGTAAAGGAGCTGTTAAAGGGGCATACAACCCTCACTGAGTCGCTCTGGGGATTACATGAGATGATGCATGTGACATGCTTGGCACAGAGCCTGACACGGAGCAGCCCCAGATGAAGGTTAATTACTATTGTCACAAGCACTTACATGTGTAGTGAGTTGTGTAAATGAAGAGAGCTTAGAGAGCAGAGCCTGGGAGCTCCCGGCAGGGTCATCGCCTACCTTTCCAGTAACAGTGGCCCTGTAGGGTAAAGGCAAATATCATCAGACTTGCCACCATCACTCTCTTTCAGTAAAATCGTGGTCATCAAGGATCCACAGCATTGCTGCAATCTCCTGACCACATGGGCAGTACTGAAAGGAAGGACGAGGCAGAACGTTAATATCTCTCCCAGAAAAATATATGGTAGGAGCCCCACCATGTTGACCTTTTCCACACACAGTATTTTGATTAACTGCTCATCCTATTCCTCCCCCGCAGGTCTAGAAGGCTATAAACAGAGAGGGGTGACTGGTCCGCCAGCCACATTTTGACTTCGCGGAAAAGGTTAAGAGACTGCACAGTGAAGCACAGTGTCTGGAGGAGGAGAGGAGCCACCGCGGCAGTCTGGAGGAGAGAGGGGAATGGGAGATGACGGCGCTGCCCCACCTTGAACCCCTGGTCCTGAGCCAGGCGCGGCCCTTCTGCCGGCCTATTCATTCCAAGCACCAACATCTGCCCTGAATGCTTCAAGGTAATTAGCACCACATGTTATCAACAGGAAGCTGGTACCCACGGGCACTTGAGATAATTGTTTCAGCACCGGCACGTCTCTGCCTACCGTGAAAGGTCACTGCAGCCAATATATTCCCACCACCCCCATCCCTCTCGTCAAATGAAAAAAGCTGTCCCCATGACTGCAGTTCTATCAGTTCTTTGGTGCCGGGCTCAAGGCACCCATACAAAGGCTTCTCAGAGGGACATGTGCTCCAGGAGTTTGTAGCGAATACTTCCTCTGACATCGCAGCATGGCCATCCCCTCATATAGGCAGTAGTTGAGGAACACAGCCAGGTTTCGTGTGTCTGGGACCTGATGTGCTCAGAAGAAGAAAATACAATTGCATTAGATGACTGTGACCAAAACTGCTCAGGACCCCTGCCAAAGTCCGAGGAAGCATCTTCCAGAGAGCCAGTAGAAGTGGAAATCTCAGTGCCCTGGCCAGTCCTGCTCCAGGAAGGTGACTGAGCCGCAGTCTCCTTCCTCTAGATCTGTGTCCCCTCTCCTGTTCTCTTTTCCCTGACCTCACCCTCTTAATACATCCTCCTCTGGGTCTCACCTTAGCCAGCGCTCACCCCCGAATCTCTCATAACCCTCAGTCTCTCCAGCCTTGTCTGTCCCACCCCAATCCCTCCTCTCTCCCACCAAAGGAGAACCGAGAAGGAGCAGGGGTCCCGGCTATCTTGTTCACCCCCTCTACCTCCAGTGTCCCAAACATCACTCAGTAAATATTTACTGAGTACATTTTGATCACACAGAGGGCATTGCTATTTGCTAACTGATGCTGTCCTGCTTCCCACTCCATGTAACATGAAATTCAGGAGACTATTAGTCCCCAGGGAGACATAATCAACAAGTTCTTTATCCCAGAGCAAACAGGAGCAAGAAGAATCTTAATTGTGAAGTGAGTCAGCAGCTGGAGGCCCCAGCACGAGTTTCTCAGCAGGCAGCCATGTCCTCCTGTCTGCGTGGAGAGCTGACGGCCCCCACAGGTCAAGGCTTCAGACACGGCAGCAAGAAATGCAGGACTGCCCCCAGGCAGCCAGCATGTGCTCGTTACTCTGTGTGCCCAGTCCACGGAGACCTCCTGCACCCGGGCCAGGAACGGGAGCTCGCCTTCTGCAGACACTGCCCTCCCACATGGCACCCCCCCAGTCCCACCCAGGTGATAGCTGCACCAAGTCACGGGGAAGGGAATTTTCAGTGGCTCCCCTGTCTTCTCCATCAGACCCCCACAAGTCCTCCCCTGCAGAGCACTGGCCACACTGGTTTCTCCCCACCTCTAGGAAGTGCCACCCCCTGGCTCAGGGCCTCTGGCTTGGTTAATGCCCTGCATCCTTCATTTCTCCTTCAGTCACACAGAGGGGCAAATCCCCGGGTGGAACCACAGTCCTCTCCTGCACGAACTTTCTCCTGCTGTCATTTTACTTCCAGCATGTGCTTACTTGGTTAATGCTGGTTTCCCCCACTAGACTGTCAACATCATGAGCACAGGGTCGAGCCTAGGTCTGCTTTTACTAACCACTTGTCCCCTGTACCTGGCACTCGGTGGCCGCCCTAGGTGTGCATTACCCAAACTGAGTCTTAAGAAGACCCCATTTGCTCAGTTAGCAATCAGTGTGCTCAGAGCACACTGATGCTCAAACAGATGCCCAGTGTGAGCATTAGTGTACTCTCGTCTCGTGGCATGTAATAACAATCTCAGACAACAACATCAGCATGTAATACGACCACGTGTAAAACTGTTAGCTAGCAGGAGGCTGCTGTGTAGCACAGGGAGCTCAGCTCCGTGCTCCGTGGTGACCTAGACGGGTGGGATGGGGCTGTGGGTGGGAAGGAGGCTCAAGAAGGACGGGATGTACATATGCTGCTGCTAAGTCACTTCAGTCGTGTCCGACCCTGTACGATCCCAGAGATGGCAGCCCACCAGGCTCCCCCGTCCCTGGGATTCTCCAGGCAAGAACACTGAAGTGGGTTGCCATTTCCTTCTCCAGTGCATGAAAGTGAGAAGTGAAAGTGAAGTCACTCAGGCATGTCCGACTCATAGCGACCCCATGGACTGCAGCCTATCAGGCTCCTCCGTCCATGGGATTTTCCAGGCAAGAGCACTGGAGTGGGGTGCCATTGCCTTCTCCGGGATGTATGTATACATGTAGCTGATTCATGTTGCTGTACAGCGGAAACTAATACAACATTGTAAAGCAATTATATTCCAATCTTAAAAAATAAAAATAAAAAAACTCCAAGCAATGTCGTAAGAAAGAAAAGTATTCATTCAACTTTAATGCAGTGTTCCAATTTACCTGAATATGGAATCCTTTTCTCATTCCTTTCAATATCCTAGGAAGAATAGTGTACCTTAGAACACTAGTTTGGGAAACATTATTCTGGGTAAGGTTTCTATTTTTAAATATCCTATTTAAACAGATTAGTGAACCCACAATTTTTCAAGAATGCTCTGAACCAAAACAGTGGGGTGAGAAGGATCTGCTGTTCCCAGGCTCTGACTCCTGTCCGCCCCACCCCTGCCCTTCCTTCCCATGGTCCAGGCCATGCCAGCTTTGTGCCAAAACCACGCTGATAGATATGGACAGAAAGTTCCAGGCTCATGTCCCTTGGGTTTAATTCAGGACGAAGAACAGGCTGGAACCTGCACAGGCCTGAAAAGGACTATACTTTTCACATTCACAATCCCTTCATATCACAGGTTGTCCACACAAAGAACAGCAATTGGGCATTTATACTCTTCAGATCATGTTACTGATGTTTTCCTTTTTGTCTCACAAAAAAACCTTAGGAGCCAGTAGGTAATTCTGATGTAATTTTTCTTATTTGAAAGAACAGAGTCATGGAGGCCAGTGGGGTGTGACTTGCTCAAGGTCACTCAGCCCCAGAAGTGGCAGAGCATGAACAGAGGACAGCTCCTGTTTCTCTCTCCCCTCTACAGGATGAGGTCACCGCTTCTAACTAAAACTCTCCCCAGAACACACAGTTTCTGGCCCAACAAGTCTGCGAGCAGAGAGAACACAGGCAGGCAACCCCAGTTCATCATGAGCCCAACACATCAATGGCAGAGGCTGCAAACAGGTAGTCTCTGAGCTGAATCTAGTGGTTTTTATTCAGTTTAAAGAGTGGTATTACTTCTCAGCTGCCTGCATTCTAAAACCCACTGGAGACCTGGGCCCTGGGGACTGCATTCCTGTGGCCACCATCAGTGGGGTCTCTGTCCTTCCAGACAGGCATGACCCCTCCAGCTAACTCCAGGCCCCCAGCCTATGACACTCATTTATTTACCTGCTGGGCCCTATGGGCACTGGAGTTTGACCCCTTGCTTTATGTGATGGTCTTGTTCACAAGACCACCAAACTCGGAGGTGGGGCCAGAATGGAGGGGCACAGGGATAGCTAAAGAAAGAGGGGGAAAGCACCAAGAAGGACATTTTCTGAAGCCTGGAAGAACTAAAAAGCAAGTTTCTGCCACAAAGAGAAAATACGGACCTAAATTTCCTTTAACCAGCAGTCAAACATTTTAATATTTATGCCTAGACTTTCCCAGGCAATTTTAATTCACATGTGCGCTTTTCCTATAGAAAATAAAAAGGAAGACAGAGGGTACAGAATGTGAAAAATACTCAAAATGCCATCATTTAAATGTAATTGAATCCTTTTCAAAACACGGTGTCCAGTGAAGCCGTTGCCTTGAGAGGCGTTTTGTCAGCTCCCTGCACCACTCAAAACCCAATGAAAGCTATAAAAAGCACCTGCCACCTCAGTGAACTCCAGATTCATTCGCTCTGGGCTTGGATTCTAACGTGGCCCCTTTGCAGCTGGAGCAGAGCTGGGAGCGACAGCTGAGGAACTTCTCAGGCCTGTGACAGGCGACCTTGTCACGTTATGTTTCAAAGCCACACACTGTGTGAAAAAGAGGCAATGCCTTCCAGGGTGGCCGCATCCCATCCCCAGCTCTATCAGGCAGGGCTGGCCCTGAGGGGAGAATACTGATGCGGAAATTGCCAACCACACTTTTTCCGAGTCCTTCAGAGTTCAGTAGTTCAAGTTGGCTCTTTCTTAGAGTAAAGTCACCTCGTATGAGCTATGGAATTGGCTGACTGGGCACTGCACTTGTACGGGAATTAATTTCTCCTCAAAGTGAACTCTCGAGTCAGCCCACCTTCCAGGCTCAGGTTCACCGCTGTCTCCACCAGGGAGCCCTCCACCAAGTCTCCAACCTTCCCCATTCTCACTTTCCTCCCAGCTGCTGGGGTCCTTGGTCTTTTTAATACTTGGTCCGCTTCCTTGAATTATTATTTTCCTTTTCTACATGGAGATCTTTGTGAGCAGCAGTTAAACAGGCTGGTCCCTCAGGACAGAACAGGGCCTCCTACTTCTCTTTACAAAAACCCATGGTAGGTGCAGGAATGGCCACCTCATGCAGAAGACACTCTGGACGTGAGACTCGGGCTCCAAGGATGGCAAAGAAAGAGCAGAAGCACAGGCCTGGCGGACTATGTGGCTGGGAAGATAGGCATCTCAGTGGCCAGTGGCTGGGGATTTCCCAAACCCTTGGCACTGCCTAAAACCTGGGATCCTGGCACTTCCCAGGGGAGAGACAGGACCCAGGAATGACCAAGGCTGAGCCTCTACCAGCCTGGTAGAATGGGAACTCAGATTTACAGAAATGAAACATGTCACACATCTGAGCCTGTGTGCTGGGATTCCCCTTGGCCTCAAATCCAACTGAACGAATGACAGAGAAATAAAGTGTAGATCGTCATCCTCAATGCGGTGGAGGGAGGGATGGAGAACGTGTGGGAGGAAGCTGCGGCATAGGCTCTAGGAGCAGAGAATAAGGTATGAGTGTGTCTCAAGCCTGGGGTCCGTGGATTAGGTTTGCTTACGAAACCACAGCGCCCATTTGGATATAATTTCTCTACCGGTCTCAACAGGTGCCCAGAACCTATTGTCAGTCCCCAGAACAAACCACTAGAGGCCACTTAAAGTCCCCAAGGAAGCAAGGCACCTTCTGAGCAGAGAGTTCTGGTCCCAGAGAAGGCACCAGGATGCAAAACCATGGCGTGTCATGCTCTAAGTGGCTGTAGCCCACAAAACATGCCGGATAGGAACAAGGTCTCCCTTTACCAGCAAGAAGCATGCTGAGCACATGGTTGAATCAAAAATGAATTAATATCCACAGATAATAAATGCTGGAGAGGGTGTAGCGGGTGTATACTTTTGGTAGGAATGTAAACTAATACAACCACTCTGCAAAACCACATGGAGGTTTCTTTAAAAAAAGTAAAAATAGATCTACCATATGATCCAGCAGTTTCACTCCTAAGAATATATACAGAAAACCAAAAATACTAGTTGGAAAATGTACATGTACCCCAATGTTCACAGCAGCACTATTTACAGTTGCCAAGGTATGAAAGCAACCTGTGTCCATCAACAGATGAATGTGTTCATCGACAGATGAAGACATGGTCTATATATACAATGGAATACTACTCAGCCATAAAAAGAGATAAATTTTGCCATTTGCAGCATGTCCACTTCACTTATGCTAAGTGAAATAAGTCAGAGAATGACAAATACTGTACAATATCCCTTCATGGTGAAATCTAAAAATAAAGCAAATAAATAAATATAACAAAACAGACTCGCAGATATAAAGAACAAAGTAGTGGTTACCAGAGGGGAGAGGAAAGGGGGGAGGGGCGGGGGGGAGTAGAGGATTAGGAAGTACAAACTACTGTGTATAAAATAAACTACAAGTATATATTATAAAGCACAGAGGCTTCCCTGGTGGCTCAGATGGTAAAGTATATATTGTATAACACAGCCAATATTTTGTAATAACTATAAATGGACTATAACCTTTAAAAATTATGAATCATTCTATTGTATCTATGAAACGTATAATATTGTAAATGAACTGCTGCTGCTGCTAAGTTGCTTCAGTTGTGTCCGACTCTGTGCGATCCCAGAGATAGCAGCCCACCAGGCTCCCCCGTCCCTGGGATTCTCCAGGCAAGAACACTGGAGTGGGTTGCCATTTCCTTCTCCAATGCATCAAAGTGAAAAGTGAAAGGGAAGTCGCTCAGTCATGTCTGACTCCTAGCGACCCCATGGACTGCAGCCTACCAGGCTCCTCCGTCCATGGGATTTTCCAGGCAAGAGTACTGGAGTGTGTTGCCATTGCCTTCTCCATGTAAATGAACTATACCTCAATAAATATACATTATTTCCCCATAACATGTAAATAAATAGGAAAATTCACAAAGGAAGAACAACAACTTTTAAAAATGAATAAATGAGTCAATCCACCAGTGAGGCCCCACCTGAACCTTTCATCCACTCAAGAAGTATTCATTCTACACCCGTTGCCACATGCCACACACCCTGCAAATGCCCTGGCACAAGAGCTACAGCAGGAGCCAGGTAGATGTGGACAGACACAGTCCCTGTCTTCATGAGGCTTGCCCTCTAAATAGGGGAGAAGACCACCCAAAACTGACAAATAAACTGTTTCAGCTAGGGATCAATACAGATAAAGAGAAGTAAAGCAAGAGAAAATGTTTAAATATTGGAAGAGAAAATATCTAGACAGTCACCTGCAGGACGGGTGACATTTGGGCAGAGACTGTGAAGATCTGAGATGAGTGCTCCAAGCAGGGGAAGAGCAGGCACAAAAGGCCTGAGGCAGGAGCGAGTCTGCCAGAGAGCGGGAGGGCCAGTGTGGCTGATGCAGAGGGAGGGCCACGGGCGGAGGGACTACACCACGCCACCACTTGTCATCCACTCGTGCTCAGGGAGCACAACCACCTGTGCCCGTGCCAGCCCCACAGGGCAATGTGAGCAGCAGGCCCAGTGCGGCTGCTCCTACCCCAGACCTTAGCCTCCAGCACTAGTAAGACCCCACAAAACCCTGCTCAGAGAGAAGACCCATGGAATGGCGAAACTGCAACAAGATAAAATGGGTACTTTCCAACCCAGAACTTTCTGAACATCACCTTTGGGTCCAACATTTATGTCTGACACTAGCACAAAGGAAATTTTGTCTCAAAGGGTGAGTTACCTCTGTTCTATTTCTGCATGTGGGGAAGTAGGAAGTCTAAACTGTGCCTCAGTTTGAAGAAGATTCCAGAGCTCCTCTCTTCCCTGTATGAATCACTGAAGGGATGCTGAGTCTCTAGATGGAAACATCAAGAGTGGACAGTTCAGTTCAGTCGCTCAGTCGTGTCCGACTCTTTGCGACCCCATGAATCGCATCACGCCAGGCCTCCCTGTCCATCACCATCTCCCGGAGTTCACTGAGACTCACGTCCATCGAATCAGTGATGCCATCCAGCCATCTCATCCTCTGTCGTCCCCTTCTCCTCCTGCCCCCAATCCCTCCCAGCATCAGAGTCCTTTCCAATGAGTCAACTTTTTGCATGAGGTGGCCAAAATACTGGAGTTTCAGCTTCAGCATCATTCCCTCCAAAGAATTCCCAGGGCTGATCTCCTTCAGAATGGACTGGTTGGATCTCCTTGCAGTCCAAGAGACTCTCAAGAGTCTTCTCTAACACCACAGTTCAAAAGCACCAATTTTTCGGCACTCAGCTTTCTTCACAGTCCAACTCTCACATCCATACATGACCACTGGAAAAACCATAGCCTTGACTAGATGGACCTTTGCTGGCAAAGTAATGTCTCTGCTTTTCCTTATGCTATCTAGGTTGGTCATAACTTTTCTTCCAAGGAGTAAGTGTCTTTTAATTTCATGGCTGCAGTCATCATCAAGTGGTCCTTAATTAGCCCTTGTGACTGGGCCTGCAGGGACAGTCTGCACCTATGCTAGAGACCAGAGACCTGCCCTAGAAGGAACAAGTCTGAGGGAAGTCCAGGGCTGAGGCCAAGTCTCCTCAGTGCACCCCTGGGGTTCTCCTCCATCTCCCAGGCTCTCTGCTCCTTCTGTAGGCTTCTGACCACCTGTCACATGGAACATTACTGCAGTCTCACCTCCCACTTCACACTGCCTAGACTGCAGGCCCAGTCGTGACCTCGCTGCTCTCTGTGTACAACCTTAAAAGGCTCCCACCACTCTAGGAACAGAGCCCAAGTCCCTCTCACAGTCCCATCCCTCCCACCATCCACTCCAACACTCAGTCCAGCTGCACCAGAGTTTCTCACAAATCTGGAACTGTGCTCACAGCAAGAGACAGGTTTTTCAGGAGACCCAGTGTACACATCCACACAAGCTTTTGATACACAGGTTTCAAGAAATGCTGATCCTTAACATATATAACCCTCAATGTTTTTGACTCCAGATTATTCTATTTGCTTTTAAAGCTGGTCATGACATACTAAATGGATTTCATGACCCACTAACAAGTCATGAACCACAGTTTGTAAAACAACATACAAGAGGGATACTGAAGTCTGAGTCATCTTTTCCTCTTGTCCCTCTGATATTTTAATACAAGCAGTTCTTTCTGGTGGAATCTCCTTTCTCTTCCCCATTCCCCCTTCTTCTTGCTAATGCTGTTGTTTTCAGTCTTGGCTGCATGTTAGAGTCACATGCCTTAAAAATGCCCAGCCCCCAGTGCCCTGATCCGATGTAATTGGTCACTATGGGGTCCTGACTTCCCAGTGATTCTCAGGCACAGCCAGGGGTTAAAAAGTCCTGGACTCACTCCTAGGTCAATCTTCAAGTTCATCTGAAACATCCCCTCTAGGAATCAGGAAACAGCCTCTATCCCCACTCCTACTCTTTCTCTTTCTCAGTAAACACACACACACACTCCCTAGTCCAGTCTCTGTAGCACCCACCACATGTTACTGTGCTTGGGGTCCTGTCTGTCTCCGTTTATGTGAGTGGCTTGAGGGCACATTCTGTGTCACATCTTACCCCTGTAAACCCATGGTGCTCAGCACACAAAAGCTGGTCAGGAAATATCTGTTACCTGAACCTGTGAGGAAGGTCCAATCATGATCTCAGTTTACAGATAAGGAAACTCATCCAGAAGCTTACATAAATGAGCCAGTGTTGTACAGCTAGAAGTGGTAGAGGTGGGAGGAGAACTCGGATTGCCCAGTTCCAAGGTCAGAGCCTGCTGACCAGCACAGTAGCTTCCCATCATAGCCTGAGAGACAAGAGTTACAGTAAGTCCACAGACCCAACTCACACAGTTACTGCCAGTCCATATGGATGAAGATCCAAAGAAAGCCATTAGGTCACCATTAGGTCACATAGTAGGGCTATTCCACCCCCCTCCCCCGCCCCCGGGTCTTTTCTGGCCCTGGGTTCACACAGCATCCTCCAGGGACTTGGCCTCCAGTCCTCTTACATTTCTACCCTGCCCTCTCACCAAGGATGCGCCAACCCAGACCCCATACTGGTAATGCTACTTGAACACTTGCAAATGGACAGTCTCAGATCACGACTCATCCCAAACTCATGTTCTCCCTGCTATCACCAGTCTCACCTCCTCCTCTCTGTCTTAATGTTTCCAATTAACTAAGTTCAAAATATCCCAGCCCCAACATGGCTGACTGGCTGCCTCCTCCCCGGCTCCCACACCATATCATCCTGGTAGTCACCTGGTCTCTCTTATCACTTCCCACACCCTACTTCTCAGCCTCACCACTCTATTGGCCCACAGCCAGCCTGCCCCCAGTTCATCCCCACTTTCCCCTGGACTGCAGGAGTGGTCTCCATACATCTTTCTGTTTCCAGGTTCTCCCCACCTATCGACCCCTCACAAATAGGATACCTGACAAATCTTCCCAAGCCCAGTTCTGGCCAGATCTCTTCCCTATTCAAAATCCCCAGGGAGCCCACACCGGCCTACACTGGTAGATAAAACTCCAGTGGCAAATCCACTGCTGTTACCTGAGAGAACAGGGCCTTTCCAGCCACATCTCAGCGTGGCTCTGCCATGAGTGCCTGTGCGGCAACTGACGGGTCTGCCAGGTGTGTCACTTCTCAGAGATGCCTCCTACCCGCACCCATCCAGGCACCAACACCACCCAATTGCAGGAAGGGCTCAAGGAGAAATAATATCACAGGAGGACCAGCCCAGTAAACCAGACGATTTAGACACTGACTTCCTACTCTCCAAGTTAGGACCATGAAATTGGGTCATAGCTCAGGTTCACTCATAAGCTAAAAGCAGGGCCATGGGATCATCAAACCTTGGCCATGGCAACTGTGAAAAAAGCAGGTGGTGATATTAATGGTTACAGTTTCTAGCAGAGCCATGAGAAGGTGACTATGGATAGGGTAGCACGAAATTACAAGAGTAGGAAGGCTGAAGCAAGGAGATCCACCAGGTCATGGGACCTCTGAGGGCAATAGGGGAAGGGAATATTGATCCCTGGTATGCCCTCAAGTCAGTTACACTTTCATTAGGGGAGGAGGTTCTGCCAGGATGTCTGTCTGTTCTCAACTAGGTAAGACTCAGAGGTTTTGAGGGGAACATTATTCAGAAACATCCTCCACTCAGCAGAGCTTTCTTTCCTCCCAGAGCTTGGGGAGGTTGGGACCATGCCTCCTCCAACCCACAACACACAGGGAATCAATCCCTAGGGTCCCATCCCAGGGGGCCCCCAAGTCAACCCCTTTCTCTCCCATGCCCTGTCCCTGACTCGGGCCTGATGCTACCTTGCCTGGGTTCAACTGATTGGTGCCCCTACTTTGGCATTCCAAATGCCTAATTGGGAATAATTATAACTCTTAATTATACTTCAATCATTACATACCAACACCGCAGCTGCTTTTAGGTTTTATTTTTCATTAAAGCAATGTTTTCAAGAGCCTGTTTAAAACGAAGGAAAAAAACTACTGAATAATCATTTATAATTTAAAAGTAAATAAGAACAAATTATGTTCATGTTTGTGAAACAAAATGCTCTATCTAATCCAGTTAGTTACTAACCTAAAAGTCTCCTTGAGTCACCTGGAGCTTCAGACTCAGGCACTAGACTCAGAGACTCTGAATCTGATTCCAGCATTAATTTCCAGTAACCATAGACCCAAAGATATCTTGCATCCATAGATCCAAAAGCTGTTTTTTCCAAGAAAGAATGGCAAGGAAAAGGATGGTCAGCTCAGAAGGATGACACTGAGAGACAAAAAAGCAGGTGACACAAAAATAATGCCAGGCACCGATAGAGCACTTCCCATCTTGAAGCACATACTCAGATGTATGGGCGTGTAACTCCAAGCCTCATTTTCTCAGTGGTTCTTAACCTTTTGAAGATAAAGCTGTGAAAACTTGTCTCCAGAAAAAGGCACTATAAAGAAAGCTGAGCACCAAAGAATTGATGCTTTTGAACTGTGGTGTTGGAGAAGACTCTTGAGAGTCCCTTGGACTGCAAGGAGATCCAACCTGTCCATCTAAAGGAAATCAGTCCTGAATATTCATTGGAAATACTGATGCTGAAGCTGAAACGCCAATACTTTGGCCACTTGATGCAGAGAACTGACTCATTTGAAAAGGCCCTGATGCTGGGAAAAAGTGAAGGCAGGAGGAAAAGACAACGACAGAGGATGAGATGGTTGGATGGCATCATCGACTCGATGGACGTGAGTTTGAGTAAGCTCCAGAAGCTGGTGATGGTCAGGGAAGCCTGGCATGCTGCAGTCCATGGGGTCGCAAAAAGTCAGACACAACTGAGCTGAACTGAACTGAGCCAAAAATACACAAGATTTTGCATATAATCTTAAGAGGCTCACAAGATTAATAAGGCTATCTGTAAATTCCTTAAGATATATGATTTGCAACCTTCCCAATGTTCATTTGTTTGTTTCTATAATTTGCATGCCCTAGCATGGAGGCCCTTGCAAATTATATGCACTACATAAGTATTAGGCAAAATTATTTACAAGTCATTCCATAAACATTGACTAAGTGCCTACTATGTTTCAGGCACTGGGCTCCTTGTCAGTGAGGTTGTAATGATAAATCAAATAGGGTCCCTTAAGGAACTCACATTTCAGTGGGTAAGGCAAGGGGAGGATATTTGCTATAGTGAGAAGGAATTGGGAGGAAGCTCTGGAAGAATGCTGGTCCCTGTGATGCTGCCAAGCTTGGCCGTGCTCCATAGGAAAGCATGGTGGGGTGGGAGGGCAGGGAAGTGCCTCAACACAGATGTGCCATGATGACATTAATGCCAAGACCTGGGTCCCATGCTAGGAATGCTGACCCCCTTCAGACAAATCCCTGAGCCTAACCCAGTGGCCAGAGAGTATGACCAGCTCATCCATGTACTGAGTATTTTCTAAGGACCCAGAAGATCAGAAGAGCCCCTACAGGTCACAGAAGAGCCCCCATGCGTCACAGAAGAGCATTTGGAAACTACCACAAGAGGGTTGGGGAAAAAAAAAAAAAAAGAAAACATGGTCAAAATATACTGTTGACCCTTGAGCAATGTGGGGTTAGGAGTTCAAACCCTCCACACAATGCAAAACCCAAGTAAAGTTTTTAGTCCTCCCTCTGTATTCATAGTGCCCCTGTATATGGGGTATCTCTGCATCTGGGGTTCTGCATCTGCAGACTCAATTCACCATGGATCCCATAGTACTTTAGTATTTACCATCAGAAAAAATCCACATGGCAAGAGGACCTGCACATTTCAGACTCTTACTATTCAAGGGCCAACTGTTTGAGAAGCAATTAGCCCCAACCAGGACAGAAGGAGGGCTTCTAGGTCACTCAAGTGGTAAAGAATCCACCTGCCAATGCACAGGCCACAGGAGATGTGGGTTTGATCCCTGGGTTGGGAAGGTCCCCTGGAGGAATAAATGGCAACCCATTTCAGTATTCTTGCCTGCGAAATCCCATGGACAGAGAAGCCTGGCGGGCTCCATGGGGTCGCAAAGAATCGGGCATGACTGAGCATGCGCACACACGCACAGAGGCCAGAAGAAGGAAGCTTTCCCAGTGGAGGAGCTATGTAGACTGGGTGCCAAAGGATGTAAAGAGACCCCGTCAGTGTGGTTGCTAGAACCCTCCAGACACACTGGAAGGGAAGGAAGTTGGAGAGAAGCACAGTGCCAACCTCATTTTTTTAACCTCTTCTACCTGTTAATACCAACGAGGGGGTTCCCAGGTGGTTCAGTGGTAAAGAATCCACCTGCCAGGCAGGAGACATAGGGTCAGGAAGATCCCCTGTAGAAGAAAATGGCAACCCACTCCAGTATTCTTGTCTGAGAAATCCCATGGACAGAGGAGCCTGGTGGGCTACAGTCCATGGGGTCACAAAGAGTTGGACACAACTTACGACTTAACAACAACAACAAATCTACCAAGAGCCCTTTTTGTCCATGTCTGTGTCTTTGCATGTTATCCCTAGACTACCCTCACACCCCAAAGCTGGGCTTTCCTAACTGTTGGACAAATACTTCAATCTCTTACTGGCTGACCTTGCTCCCTAAACAATAATGCAGCTTTACAAGGTTTACTTCATTTGTGTGTAGTTCCTTATTTTTACAAATACTTCAATATTAGCTTATGAAAGAAAAAAAACCAAAAGCCTATAACAAGAGGGGGAAAAAAATCATATAAACTTTGTACAGTTTAGAAAAAGAGGAAAACTATTTTGTGAGCCCAAAGCAGTACATCTTTAGTCTCCACAGTACTCCCTGGACTTAAGCCAGTCAACCACATATTCAATTTGGAAAAGAACAAAAACATAAACATAAAACTTCCAGTTAAATACAACCCACTGATCACAAGCATTTATCTCTTCTTCCTCTGAAAACCCCACTAAAATAATAGCAAAGTAAATTTTAAGTATAACTACCAAGGGAAAAGAGAATGAGAAAGGAGGTACCAGAGAATAAACATTTTCCACGGATTTGGGGAAGACAGCAAGTAGACGCAGGGTTGGTAATCTACATAGCTAGGCGACAAAAACAACCAGCAACGCATCCACAAAATAGAGACACCCATGATATACAAACTAATCCCTTCTTCCCTCACCCCAGCACAGACCTTGGAAATGCTCAGAATTTAAGGATCTAGGTGCCATCAAAGGCAGTAGGTGGGTAGCATGAGGCACAAAGTTGAAAATAAGAGGACTCATGAAAAGTCAGAATACAGAATTATTGTGCCTTCACAACCCCAAAGAGTCAGGTAACTAAGTCCACCCACCCAGTTGCCAAAGGTTTACTCTCTGGAGAAATCCATCCAGACAGGCTTTGGACTCAAGAACAGCTGGCATATTAGAGATAAACGTAGCTTAAGTCTGCAGTTCCCATTCCTCCACTCTGTTCTCAGAAGGCTGAAAACAAAGCATTCCACTCACAGGCTGGAGACTAGAGGATTCGTTTCCAGAGAAAACATGTCCAGATTTCTACATTTGCCTGGTATCACTTGAGTGAAGTGTACTAACAGACATACATCACATGCATGCACACACACACACACACACACACACACACACACACACAGAGTAATCAGCTTTTTCAGGACCCTATTGTGCAATAATACCCAACCAAAGATCATTTAACATTTGCGGAATTTTTCTGATATGAGAAGTAGATCAAAACAAACAGAGAAAATAAAGAACAGGTAAACTAAGCTAATCAAGAGAAACAAAAGTCAAAATTTTAATAAAAAATAGATACTACATCCAAGAAAAAAAATAAGATTCTCTTTGTTAAGAGAACAGAGTTGAAAAAAAGAAATCTAAAAGTAAAAATAAGATAGCTCAAATAAAAATCTATAAAAACCTTGGAAAACAAAGGATTTACCCCAAAACTAGAGTTTTCACCTAGCTTCCTCCCTCTTTTCTAGAAAGAAAGGCCAAAGAAAGGGAGAGAATTGAACATGGATTGCAAAAGATAATGGATTAATGGTTTCAAATAAGTTTTTAACCTGAGATTTCTTAACCAGCTAAGCTATCATTCATGTGAGAATAAACAAGTTCATTTTCAGAGTTGAAAGAACTCAAAACTTAAACAAGGGATCTGAAGCAGGAAAGCTGTTACTATTTCTGGGTGACACTGTGCCACAGGCCTAGAGAATAATCAGTTTAGAAGAAGCAAGATAATCGAAGCTTCTAGAAAGGAGGACTCCAGAAGAAAACCAACATCACAGAATTGATAGGCTATCTATGTGTATATTTAGAAAAAAACTGTGATAGAAGTGTAGAGGTTGCTACTGAAAAAGAAATGAAGGTTATGTAAAAAGAAAATTCTGCAAGTAAAAAGTAGGAGGGGGGAGACATTAACTCTAGGAAAACAAAACAAAATAAACATTCCTCCAAAAAGAAAACAACTGTAGTACTGTACTTAGCTTGTCCATAAACTAATCATAGGCATGTAACCATTGATTTCAAATTCAAATAAAATGTACTACATAATCATACTGGAAGGATGGGGAGGTAGCAGTGTGGTGAGAAGCGGACGGTAGGTAGAGGACTGTGTGTGAGCATTCTAAACCCACCCAGACGCTAAAAAGAATGCAATAATGTCTAAAGTGGGTACATTAAGAAATGGTAAAATAAATAAGCTACAAGGACATATTGTACAACACAGGGAATATAGACAATTTTATAATAACCATAAATGGAGTACAACCTTTAAAAATTGTGAATCACTGTTTGTACACCTGTAACATAATATGGTACCTTAACTCTCTATCTCAATAAATAAATAAACAGAAAGAAATGGCAGTGTTAATATATTATCTATAAAAACAGAGTTAAGTTCCCGCAAAAATATTAAAGATGTGGAAAGCAGCTGACTCGGGGACATAACTAAAAAGGGATGAGGGAGGGACATTTGACTGCTACTTTTCATTTTAAGTATTTAATGACTGTGCATATATTACCTTGGGGCTTCCCAAATGGCTCAGTGGTAGAGAATCTGCCTTCAATGCAGGAGGCATGAGTTTGATCCCTTGGTGGGTAAGATCCCATGTGGGAGGACATGGCAACCCACTCCAGTATTTTTGCCTGAAAAACCCCATGGACAGAGCAGCCTGTTGGGCTACAGTCCATGGGGTTAGAGGGTCAGACATGAATGAAGTGACTGAGCATGGCATAGTACATATTATCTTGATAAAAGTAAATTTTATTTTTTAAAATAACATATGAAACATGACCATGTCATTTAATAATATGTTTAAATGGTAAGAAGCTTCAAGGATTTTGTTATAGTTTAAGTTCTCTGAGAACAAACACACCCTTATAACACATGTCTATTGTTCAATGGCCACCTAGTCACTTTTGACTTTAGTTCAGACACATGTTACATACAAAAACAGGGGTATGACTGCTAACATTTTCCTACTGCTGCTGCTGCTAAGTCTCTTCAGTTGTGTCCGACTCTGTGCTACCCCATAGATGGCAGTCCACTAAGTTCCTCTGTCCCTGGGATTCTCCAGGCAAGAATACTGGAGTGGGTTGATTTTCCTACTATTCAGTAGCTAATGGTTCCCCAGGCCTCTGCAGTCCAGGCTTGGACTAATAGTTTCATGATTGGCCCAACCTGTCTGGCCCACACGCTAATGACCTCATTCATTGTTCTGTATGATAACAACGGTTGAGCCATGATTTTCAACAGCTGGAGCCCTGAGCAGCCTGCCAGGCCCAGCCAACACTCCTGCTGTTAAGGAAACCACCTGCCCCTCAGCAGAAGCCAGGAAGCTGCTCAGGCCAACTTGCTACCCTGGCTCAACACTGAGTATCGTGTCCTCTCCCGATACATCCTCAGTAGGAACATGATAAAAATGTCTTTTTGCAAGGTATTAATCTCATAATTGTGACAATTAATAATCTCCCTGTTGTGAATGTCATATCTTCCCAAGAAGTCATCAGCAGTTAGGTTCATACAATCTGTGACGCCTCCTGGGGCTGGGGTCCTGAATAGTCACTGCATCTGGACCCTCCTTCCCAGAGGTGCCAGGGACTCTCCTTCCGCCCCGATGTGGAAGCCAGCCTGTGTGATATAAGCCTGCTATTGAGTAGACTATCAAATGGGCCAGGCTTGACTTGGACAGCCTCAGTTCAAATCCAATCACATCCTAATCAGGCTTAATTGAGATTAATAACCTCTCACAACGGCGCTTAGCTAGTTCAACAGATATCCTGCTAAGGAAACAGCTCCGCCAGCCTCCAGTCTGGCCATGATTTCTACCCTTCTCCATCCCCACCCTGGATCCCAGCCCATCAGACCACCCAACCCTGCAGGAATGGAAGAAAACACCAAGGGCATTGTCAGGACTTTGAGAAGATGGGAGACACCAAAGCAGAACTACTACTCAGAAACATCGCAGCCCAGGCATGAATCTCTTTGCCCCACTCTGATGGCCCCTACAGGGTAGACGCAGTGAAGTTCTAGAAGCAGTGTGTCCATCATTGTTTCTGGATGGACCAGACCTAGACCTTCTGCACTGTGGCTTATGCCTTCCAGCTCTGCCCACCCTGGCTGCCACACTGGACTAAAAGTTTACATCCGTCATTCATTTCCTCAAAAGATGCTTGTTAAGTACCTACTATGTTCCAGGCACTGCATGATAAACTATAATTTACTGGAGACTAAGACCGACAAGGTACTTGCCCTTGGGAGTTTAGAGTCTATGCAGACAAAGTCAGTAATTTCAACATGCAGACATGGCCCAGCAAATTTTAATAAGGGCAGTGAATTGAGAGTGATGGATGGATAGTAGAGTGAAGAGAGGGTACCTGATTTAGATTAAGGGTCAGACAAGACCTCCATAGGGCCAAATGAAGGATGAGCAAGAATTACCTGGATGTGGAGAAAAAGAGCATCCCCATCACAGGCACAGTCTGTGCCATGTCCCTAAGGTGGGACCAAGACAAGTGATTAGTACAGCTGTCACCGAGACAACAAAGCAAAAAGAGGCCACAGCAGTCCAGAGAGGCTGAATTATGGCCAACCGTGTAGGCCCAATGGGAAGTTACTTAGGCAGGACAGCCCTCTCTGTGGTTTATGGTCAAGAATCTGCCTGCCACATGGGAGACCTGGGTTCGATCCCTGGGTTGGGAACATTCCCTGAAGAAGGGAATAGAAACCCACTCCAATATTTTTGCCTGGAGGATTTCATGGACAGAGGAGCCTGGCAGGCTTCAGTCCATGGGTTGCAAAGAGTTGGACACAACTAAGCTACTCACAGTTTCACTTTCATTCTTCACTGGGAAACTTTATTGCAGTTTCCCATTCAGAAAACACTTACCCAGAATAAGTATATACTAAGATGATAAGACTGACTCTCCCACACCATGGGTGAAATCAATGTCACATGGTCAGTGGAAGGGACTGCCCTAAAGAAATTCTAGGTGCTTCACTGCCTGGGCACATGGAGGCCACAGGGGAGGAACACAGGCTCCTGACCTCAAGAGGCTGGAAAGAAAAGCCAGGTCAGCCTATGGCTCCCCAGACAAGAAAGACCCCTTCAGACCCCTGCTCTCAGTTCAGTTCATGACCCCATGAATTGCAGCACGCCAGGCCTCCCTGTCCATCACCAACTCCCGGAATTCACTCAAACTCATACCCATCGAGTCGGTGATGCCATCCAGCCATCTCATCCTCTGTCGTCCCCTTCTCCTCCTGCCCCCAATCCCTCCCAGCAACAGAGTCTTTTCCAATGAGTCAACTCTTCGCATGAGGTGGCCAAAGTACTGGAGTTTCAGCTTTAGCATCATTCCTTCCAAAGAACACCCAGGACTGATATCCTTTAGAATGTACTGGTTGGATCTCCTTGCAGTCCAAGGGACTCTCAAGAGTCTTCTCCAACACCACAGTTCAAAAGCATCAATTCTTCAGCACTCAGCTTTCTTCACAGTCCAACTCTCACATCCATACATGACTACTGGAAAAACCATAGCTTTGACTAGATGGACCTTTGTTGGCCAAGTAATGTCTCTGCTTTTTAATATGCTATCTAGGTTGGTCATAACTTTCCTTCCAAGGAGTAAGCGTCTTTTAATTTCATGGCTGCAATCACCATCTGCAGTGATTTTGGAGCCCCAAAAAATAAAGTCTGACACTGTTTTCACTGTTTCCCCATCTATTTCCCATGCTGCTCTAATGGGGTTCTTTTAACTTAGGACTTCAGAAAGAAATAAAACAAGCTGAAAGGAACCGAACTTCACTTAAGAATGAGAATTCTGAAAATGTACCAAGTAATACTTTTTACATGGACACATACATTCCAAGCTCAGTCTAAGGCATTCTCTGCTAAGGGGCGGTCCTGAGAGTCAGTATTGTAAGAATTAGGAGGGGAGGGATGGGTCTCTGTTTCTTCAGATGGAAAAACAAGAAAATCCCCTGCTAGCTTACCTCAGCCCCATTAACTCATACTCTGCACATGGGCTATTCAAAGAAGCACTTCATAGAGAATCATAATTGAACACTTCAAAAAACTTCAACGCTGAATATATTTTTTGATGGGGCCTAGAAAGTAACAGCTTTAGTCCCAAGAGTTTGCATTGGCACCAACAGCCTGTACCAAGCCTTTAAGTCGACCCAACCCTTGGGAATAGCTTTTTTTTTTTAATTGGAAATGGGCCCCTACCTCATCCATTGTGGCATGAATACCGTGTCTATTACCCAAACTGCGGCTACAAAAGGAGAGAACCTGAGATGATGGTCACAGTGAAAACTGCAATTACCCATGGCTCCAGCTCACCTTTGTGCTTCCCCATCTCCGCACCTTTTCAATCAAGTGTTTTTTCCAAAACTACTGAAACTTGAGCACTGGGCTACGTTCCTGTGTGTTGTTGCCAGAATTCTCTTTCCTAAACATCCTAGGAAAGTCAGAGCCTCAAATTCTTGTCCTGTCTCACTCCTCTTGTCTGCAGACATTGAGTAGGGTATCCCAAGCCTTGTCAAAATCTGCTTTGGAAAACTGAGTCTTGGGAAGCTCTCTGCAGAGCAAAGGGTGAGAGCAGGTAAAGAAGTACAGACAAGGCGCCTTTGGCTGAAAGGGAAGCAAGCGCTTTCCCGGGGCAGATTACAGAGTTCCCCAAAACCTAAAACTACAAATCAGATCAGATCAGATCAGATCAGTCGCTCAGTCATGTCCGACTCTTTGCGACCCCATGAATCACAGCATGCCAGGCCTCCCTGTCCATCACCAACTTCCGGGGTTCACTCAGCCTCACGTCCATCAAGTCAGTGATGCCATCCAGCCATCTCATCCTCTGTCGTCCCCTTCTCCTCTTGCCCCCAATCCCTCCCAGCATCAGAGTCTTTTCCAATGAGTCAACTCTTCGCATGAGGTGGCCAAAGTACTGGAGTTTCAGCTTTAGCATCATTCCTTCCAAAGAAATCCCAGGGCTGATCTCCTTCAGAATGGACTGGGTGGATCTCCTTGCAGTCCAAGGGACTCTCAAGAGTCTTCTCCAACACCACAGTTCAGAAGCATCAGTTCTTCGGCGCTCAGCCTTCTTCACAGTCCAACTCTCACATCCATACATGACCACAGGAAAAACCATAGCCTTGACTAGATGGACTTTTGTTGGCAAAGTAATGTCTCTGCTTTTGAATATGCTATCTAGGTTGGTCATAACTTTCCTTCCAAGGAGTAAGCGTCTTTTAATTTCATGGCTGCAGTCACCATCTGTAGTGATCTTGGAGCCCCCCAAAATAAAGTCTGACACTGTTTCCACTGTTTCCCCATCTATTTCCCATAAAGTGATGGGACCAGATGCCATGATCTTCGTTTTCTGAATGTTGAGCTTTAAGCCCACTTTTTCACTCTCCACTTTCACTTTCATCAAGAGACTTTTTAGTTCCCCTTCACTTTCTGCCATAATAGCAGCATACAAAGCAATCCATGATACAAACTCCAACTGTTCCCTCCTCTCACTTCCCACTGGCTTTGCCTGAACTTAGGGACTCGCCACTCCTCTTCCAGACTGTTGTAGCAGCTTCCCTGCCTCCAGCCTGGCCTTTCTAATCTAGCTCCCCCATTAGGACCACACTTCTATCAGAGTGACTTTTCCCAAATTCAGTTGTGACTCTGTCACTCCCACACTAAACACTCTTCAACAACCACCCACTGCCTATTAGAAAAAGTCCAACCAAGCTCCCTGGAGTAATGTAGATGGTCTTTCATGATCCATGATCTCCTGTGACCTGCACTGTCTCATACAGTAAGACCCTACATACAAACCTTTAAGTTGCAGACTCTCAAAGATGCGAACATATGTTCCATCAACATCAGGCATGAGTGAAATTTCAGCTTGCCCTCTGTCTCTCATTGCTGATGGTCCTTCAGCTCCACCATCCTCCACCTCCTCTCCCTCCTCCAGTCAGTAACTCTTCTTACCTGTTCACTAGATGCCAGCCGCTGTATGCCAGCTGTTATACTACTGTACTTTTCAAGGCACGGTACTGTACATTTTTTAATGTTTTTTTTATTGTGTTTGTCTCCTTTCTATGTACTATTTGTATGAATAGTATTATAAACCTATCACAGTACAGTACTATATAGCTTATTGTGGCAGCCAGTTGGGTACCTAGGCCAACTCTGATGGACTTATGAACATGCTCTGGGAACAGAGCTCCCTTGTATGTAGGGGACTTGCCGTATTCCCCCCACTCTTCTCTTTCCCCAAGATGCACATCCTTCCACTCAACAGAAATGCATCACCAGTGATTATTCTTGGGTTGTGCCTGCATGAGGTTTGCATGCCCGGGCCTTTACATATGCCCTTCTCCCTGCTTGGGATGCTTTCTCCCTCTGCCTTATCTGTTTATAAACATTCACCGAAATGTTCCCTCCCTCTAAAGCTGTCTGTTCTTCTCTGATAACAGGTCTGCTCCTCCATTGTCTACTATGACCTGTAACACCACGTGGCAAGTGATGATTTACAGGTTTGTCTACCCCACCAGATTAAGTTCCCCAGAACATAGATTTTAAAAGCTTATCCTTCTCCAGTCCCTTATCCAGCACCTAGAGTGAAAGGATCTTTACATTGTCCTTGTCCATAACTAGAATCATTTTCATTTGAAAAAACTGAGGCCCAAAGAGGTGAGTCACAATGTTCATGGGCAGTAGACTTGGATCTAAAAATCAGTTTATCCAAATCTTAATCCAGAGGATTTTCCACCAGGGCTCCCTTCCCACATGGGGCTGGGGCTGCCCGTCTCTGCAGAAGGTGACATCTTCAATCTTAAGTCCCATTCGTCAGAGTCACTTGATGTAGAGGCCTCTGGGGTCTGATGTCATGCTGCCATGTTACTATGCTGCCTTTTTCTCCCATTTCCAGGAAGCTCACTAGACTCCCCAGCAGCAGGTTAGCATCAGATACCATAGCTCACTCAAGCCCCTGAAAGTCCATAGAAGGCCTCATGCAAAGCATTTTTGTCAAGGAATAGAAAAGTGGCCTGGTTGAAAGGCCCTGGACAGAAGGTCAAGGCCGAGACATAGCAGAGGGGCTGAGGGCACCTATATCCTCCACATTGTCTTAACCTCCCAGAGTCGTAAGTACAGAGAAGGCCATTGGGAGGGAGCCTTTAATTACCTGCAGGTGTCCCAATTAAGCAGTATTGCCTCCCCAATTAGCAGTCCCTTCCATTGGAAATCATTAGGCTTAATTCCATTTCCCAGGAAACATCTTAATCAAGCAAGCTCTGTCCCCAGCTCCTGAGGCAGCCAGACTCCTGCTGACGTCAGCCTGGCCCTGTCTGGCCTGGATGATGATGCTAAATTGGGTTCTGGGTCAATTTCCCAATTAAATACATTCCCTGGGATTACACGGTTTTCTAATGTTTAGCCAGACCAAGAGACTATGTTTCTTGAATTACTTATTAAAGGTAAGAGCATGTTCAAAGAAGGCCCTTTCCTAAAGAAGGTGATAAACTTGTAAACATACTCCCAAAAAGCATCCATTAGAAAAAATAAATCCTGGTCAAGCCCAAGATGACAAAGGAGTAGGAAGCAGAGTTTACCTCCCTCCATAGACACACTGAAACTATATCTACAGGTGGGACGATTCACACAGAACAGCTACTAATTGTAGACAGAAGACCTCAGAGGACTGAAAAGACAAGAAAACCTCCACATAACTGGGTAGGAAAAAAAAGACAAAGAAAAAAGAAGGAATCAGACCGAGGCCTGTGCCCCAGGCAGGGAGCTGTGAAGGAGGAGAGGCTCCTCATCAGCAGAGAGATTAGACTAGATGGAGGGAGAATTTTGGAAACTTCCGAGGGGAGAGCAGCAACCAGTCTGTGGAGGGCAAAATGGAGAGGAACCTGTACAGAGGGTTGGCACTGCCACCAGGTGCCCACAACCTAAGATACTCCTGTCGGTGAGGGTGGGGGTCGGTCGCTGAAGTTCAGACTCTGAAGTTCAGTCCCAGGGACAGAACCAAGATTAGGTGTGGAAACAGCCTGAAAAGGTCAGGCCATTGCAACTCAGGATGGACTAGGAAGAAGCCTTGGCCTGCCAGAAAGACAAGGCACCGTTGTTGGGAGGTGCATAAGGAGAGGGGCAGGACCACCACAGGAATTTCTTGCCCTGTGAGTGCTCCCAGGCTGTAAGACCCTCCCCGCAGAGCTCCAGCTGCAGTGTGAGTCACTGCTGCCATCTCGGGCTCCAGAGGCCACCACTGGCCACCTCTTCCAGACTCACAGGCAGATGCCAAGCCCCACCACTGTTGACCTAGAAGGGCACAGATGGCTCCAGCCACTAGCCATTCCACCAGTGTGCCCTGGGACCCACCCCCACTGACTCAGAAGGGTGCAGACAGCTCCCCGCACTAGGAACTCCACCAGGACCTGCCTACACTGTCCAGGGAGGGTGCAGATAGCTCCCACAACTAGAAAACTGCCAGTGGGTGCCAGGACCCACCTAGCTATCCTAGGAGGGTATGGATCACTCCCCCAATAGGCACTCCATCGGCAGATACCAGGACCTGCACCACTGTCCTGGGTGGGCACAGAAAACTCTGCTACTAGGAAATCCTCCAGTGGGTGCCAGGACCCACAGCAGTGATCTAGGACGATGCAGACAGATCCCGTGCTAGGAAATCACCCAGAGTAGGAGCTGAAGCTGTTGGGGGAAGCACATGGACTGAAACCACTCACCCTGGCCAGGCACCATAATTACCATTTGCATGAGGTGTTTTACAACAGGAGGTTCTGACATAAACCACAGCAAGATCTTTTTAATCCACCTCCTAGAATAAAGAAAATAAAAACAAAAATAAATAAATGGTATCTAATTAAACTTAAAAGCTTTTGCACAACAGAGGAAACCATAAACAAAACAAAAAGACAACTTTCAGAATGGGAGAAAATATTTGCAATCAAACCAACCAACAAAAGATTAATCTCCTAAATATACAAATAGCTCATGCAGCTCAATATCAGAAAAAATGAATAGACCAATCAAAAAATGGGCAGATCTCAATAGACATTTCTCCAAAGAAGACACACAATGGCCAAAAAGCACATGAAAAGATGCTCAACATCACTAATTATTAGAGAAATGTAAATCAAAACCACAATAAGGTTCTCACATGAATCAGAATGGCCATCATCAAAAAATCTATAAACAATGAATGCTGGAGAGGGTATGGAGAAAAGGAAACTCTCCTACACTATTGGTGAGACCGTAAATGTACAGCCACTATTGGAGAACATTATAGAGGTTCCTTAAAAAATTAAAAATAGAGTTATGATGTGGTCCAGCAGTCCTGTTCCTGGGCACACACCCAGATAAAATCATAATTTGCAAAGATACATGCACCCCAGTGTTCACTGTAACACTGTTTACAAATCCAAGGTCATGGAAGCAACCTAAATGTCCATCAACAGAGGAATGGATAAAGAAGACGTGGTACCCATATACAATGGAATACTACTCAGCCACAAAAAGTGAACAAAATAATGCCACTTGCAGCAACATAGATGGACCTAGAGATCGTCATACTGAGTGAACTCAGACACAGAAAGACAAATACCATATGATATCACTTATACGTGGAATCTAAAATTTAAAAGGTATAAATGGGAGCCTATTATACAGAGTGAAGTAAGCCAGAAAGAAAAACACCAATACAGTATACTAACGCATATATATGGAATTTAGAAAGATGGTAACAATAACCCTGTGTACGAGACAGCAAAAGAGACACTGATGTATAGAACAGTCTTATGGACTCTGTGGGAGAGGGCGAGGGTGGGAAGATTTGGGAGAATGGCATTGAAACATGTAAAATATCATGTATGAAACGAGTTGCCAGTCCAGGTTCGATGCACGATACTGGATGCTTGGGGCTGGTGCACTGGGACGACCCAGAGGGATGGAATGGGGAGGGAGGAGGGAGGGGGGTTCGGGATGGGGAACACATGTTCACCTGTGGCGGATTCATTTTGATATTTGGCAAAACTAATACAATTATGTAAAGTTTAAAAATAAAATAAAATTTAAAAAAAATAAAATAAATAAAACATGTTCAAAAACAAAAAAAATAAAAGGTACAAATGAACTTATTTATAAAATAAATTTATTTACAAAATGAACTTATTTACAAAAAGTAGAGTCACAGATAAGGCAATGGCAACCCACTCCACTACCCTTGCCTGGAAAATCCCATGGCGGAGGAGCCTGGTGGGCTGCAGTCCATGGGGTCGCTAAGAGTCGGACATGACTGAGCGACTTCACTTTCACTTTTCAGTTTCATGCATTGGAGAAGGAAATGGCAACCCACTCCAGTGTTCTTGCCTGGAGAATCCCAGGGACGGGAAGCCTGGTGGGCTGCCGTCTATGGGGTCACACAGAGTCGGACACGACTGAAGCGACTTAGCAGCAGCAGTGTCACAGACGGAGAAAACAAACTCATGGGTTCCAGGGGATAAGGAGTGGAGAAGATAAATTGGCAAATTGCAGTTGACATATACACAGTTCAGTTCAGTTCAGTTGCTCAGTCATGTCCGACTCTTTGCGACCCCATGAATCGCAGCATGCCAGGCCTCCCTGTCCATCACCAACTCCCGGAGTTCATTCAGACTCACGTCCATGGAGTCTGTGATGCCATCCAGCCATCTCATCCTCTGTCGTCCCCTTTCCTCCTGCCCCCAATCCCTCCCAGCATCAGAGTCTTTTCCAATGAGTCAACTCTTCGCATGAGGTGGCCAAAGTACTGGAGTTTCAGCTTCAGCATCATTCCTTCCAAAGAAATCCCAGGGCCGATCTCCTTCAGAATGGACTGGGTGGATCTCTTTGCAGTCCAAGGGACTCTCAAGAGTCTTCTCTTTTGAACCACAGTTCAAAAGCATCAATTATTCTGCACTCAGATTTCTTTATAGTCCAACTCTTACATCCATACATGACCACAGGGAAAACCATAGCCTTGACTAGACAGACCTTTGTTGGCAAAGTAATGTCTCTGCTTTTGAATATGCTATCTAGGTTGGTCATAACTTTCCTTCCAAGGAGTAAGCATCTTTTAATTTCATGGCTGCAGTCACCATCTGCAGTGATTTTGGAGCCCCAAAAAATAAAGTCTGACACTGTTTCCACTGTTTCTCCCTCTATTTCCCATGAAGTGATGGGACCGGATGCCATGATCTTCGTTTTCTGAATGTTGAGCTTTAAGCCAACTTTTTCACTCTCCACTTTCACTTTCATCAAGAGGCTTTTTAGTTCCTCTTCACTTTCAGCCATAAGGGTGGTGTCACCTGCATATCTGAGGTTATTGATATTTCTCCTGGCAATCTTGATTCCAGCTTGTGCTTCTTCCAGCCCAGCGTTTCTCATGATGTACTCTGCATAGAAGTTAAATAAGCAGGGTGACAGTATACAGCCTTGACGTACTCCTTTTCCTATTTGGAACCAGTCTGTTGTTCCATGTCCAGTTCTAACTGTTGCTTCCTGACCTGCATACAGATTTCCCAAGAGGCAGATCAGGTGGTCCGGTATTTCCATCTCTTTCAGAATTTTCCACAGTTTATTGTGATCCACACAGTCAAAGGCTTTGGCATAGTCAATAAAGCAGAAATAGATATTTTTCTGGAACTCTCTTGCTTTTTCCATGATCCAGCGGATGTTGGCAATTTGATCTCTGGTTCCTCTGCCTTTTTTAAAACCAGCTTGAACATCAGGAAGTTCACGGTCCATGTATTGCTAAAGCCTGGCTTGGAGAATTTTGAGCATTACCTTACTAGCGTGTGAGATGAGTGCAATTGTGCGGTAGTTTGAGCATTCTTTGGCATTGCCTTTCTTTGGGATTGGAATGAAAACTGACACTACCATATATTAAATAGATAACTAATAAGAATTTGCTGTATAGCACAGGGAACTCTATTCAATACTCTTTAATAGCCTATATGGGAAAAGAATCTTTAAAAAAAAGGTGGATGCATGTATGTGTATAACTGATTCACTTAGCTGTATAACTGAAACTAAGACAACTTTGTAAATCAACTATACTCCAATTTTTTTTAATTTAAATAAAAAATAAATAAATCTCAAACACCATAGGTTGAGAGCTACAAAGCACAGCATGTGTACATGATTTAAGGCAGGAAAATTAAAGGTGCCTTCGTTATCAAAGCCAGAGGAGCCCCATTTCTCTCCCCTTTCTTTTTCTTCACTATTCGCCCAAATTATTAAATTCAGGGAGATCTTTCCAGGTGCAGATGCCCACAGAACTTTTAAAGTTCTCAGTGTCTAAATTCAAAACATTTTAGTCAAAAGGTGAGGGAGAGGGACTAAAGAAAGAAGAGAATTTGGAGTTGTCCCCTGCTTGGATGACTGTCAACAGAATTTCGGCCTAATCCATGTCAGCACTGAACACAACCGCCAACCACCAGATTTACAGTTTACAGATGCTCCTTCTTGATTGTGTCCAACTTGCTTCTTTCAAATTCAGAGAGCCCCACTCTCATGCTGACAAAGGGTTCATCACCAACCAAGGGGCTCACTTCCCCTGGATACACCATCGTGAAATCCTTTAGACTGCAGTGTTGCTAAAGTACCTCTCCTCCCTACCCCAGCATGGCATCCTCCTGGCACTTCGCTGCTTTATTTCTTCCTTCCTCTTGCTTCATTCCCAGCAGAGTTAAACCCCATTGAAAGAAGAAAGGGAGGGAGAAAAAGTACAAGATGAACTTGGTTCAATCACAGTTTAGAGTCCCTGGAAACTTATCCACGAAAACCCTGCAAATGCATCTTAATTTTCACTTTGAAATAGACTATAAGTTCAAATCAAATTCTGTTTCCTTTAACTTTTTTATATCCATGTTAATCACATTCCTATGAAATTGAAGAGAGAGAAGTGCCCCTCTCCTTGATGCTAAATTTAATATGGAGATGATTAGAAGTGCATTTGCCATTGTTGCCTGGAGAGCTCCATGCATTAGCCCTTCAAAAATTAGATCAACACCTAACCATTCCTGCCTCTCCCCAAGTCCTCACCACGGTGCCAGCCTCTCTCTAAACGTGTGTGTGTAAAATTTGTCTGAAGTCAATTGTTTTCTATTGACTTTTACCATTTATCCCCTCTCTTCCCCAAAGACAACACTGTTTAGATCTGATAAAGCATCTGGCCTGTTAGATGAGCCAGTCTTTCTCCCTTACAGAAATACTGATTGAAAATGTCTCTCCTGTGATAGTGGACTAGAGACAGTTCCCAGGTGTGAACCACAGCCTGTCACTCGGTTCAGTTGTAAAGCCTTCTGGTTGGAGAAAATGGGACTCTTCAAATTTTCCTTAACAAGTCTCAAGTCAGCCCTATGAATTCAGATAACATGTGCCCTGTGTCTTGTGACCCAGTCCGTCTAGCCTTTGTGCCCACTCAAGGGAGTAAGCCAGGTTAAAGCCGTGTAATGATAGTACCAGTGGTCATGATATTAATAATAAATTGTTACTAATAGATAATTGTTGAGTCCTAACTATGTTCTCAGTTCAGTTCAGTTGCTCAGTCGAGTCTGACTCTTTGCGACCCCATGAATCGCAGCATGCCAGGCCTCCCTGTCCATCACCAACTCCCAGAGTTCACTCAGACTCACGTCCATCGAGTCTGTAATGCCATCCAGCCATCTATCCTCTGTCGTCCCCTTCTCCTTTTGCCCCCAATCCCTCCCAGCATCAGTCTTTTCCAATGAGTCAACTCGTCGCATGAGGTGGCCAAAGTACTGGAGTTTCAGCTTTAGCATCATTCCTTCCAAAGAAATCCCAGGGCTGATCTCCTTCAGAATGGACTGGTTGGATCTCCTTGCAGTCCAAGGGACTCTCAAGAGTCTTTTCCAACACCACAGTTCAAAAGCATCAATTCTTCAGTGCTCAGCCTTCTTCACAGTCCAACTCTCACATCCATACATGACCACAGGAAAAACCATAGCCTTGACTAGATGGACCTTTGTTGGCAAAGTAATGTCTCTGCTTTTGAACATGCTGTCTAGGTTGGTCATAACTTTCCTTCCAAGGAGTAAGCATCTTTTAATTTCATGGCTGCAGTCACCATCTGCAGTGATTTTGGAGCCCCAAAAAATAAAGTCTGACACTGTTTCCACTGTTTCCCCATCTATTTCCCATGAAGTGATGGGACCAGATGCCATGATCTTCATTTTCTGAATGTTGAGCTTTAAGCCAACTTTTTCACTCTCCACTTTCACTTTCATCAAGAGGCTCTTTAGTTCCTCTTCACTTTCTGCCATAAGGGTGGTGTCATCTGCATATCTGAGGTTATTGATATTTCTCCTGGCAATCTTGATTCCAGCTTGTGTTTCTTCCAGTCCAGCGTTTCTCATGATGTACTCTGCATAGAAGTTAAATAAGCAGGGTGACAATATTCAGCCTTGACGTACTCCTTTTCCTATTTGGAACCAGTCTGTTGTTCCATGTCCAGTTCTAACTGTTGCTTCCTGACCTGCATACAGATTTCCCAAGAGGCAGATCAGGTGGTCTGGTATTTCCATCTCTTTCAGAATTTTCCACAGTTTATTGTGATCCACACAGTCAAAGGCTTTGGCATAGTCAATAAAGCAGAAATAGATATTTTTCTGGAACTCTCTTGCTTTTTCCATGATCCAGCAGATGTTGGCAATTTGATCTCTGGTTCCTCTGCCTTTTCTAAAACCAGCTTGAACATCTGGAAGTTCACAGTTCATGTATTGCTGAAGCCTGGCTTGGAGAATTTTGAGCATTACTTTACTAGCATGTGAGGTGAGTGCAATTGTGCGGTAGTTTGAGCATTCTTTGGCATTGCCTTTCTTTGGGATTGGAATGAAACTGACCTTTTCCAGTCCTGTGGCCACTGCTGAGCTTTCCAAATTTGCTGGCATATTGAGTGCAGCACTTTCACAGCATCATCTTTCAGGATTTGAAAGAGCTCAACTGGAATTCCATCACCTCCACTAGCTTTGTTCGTAGTGATGCTTTCTAAGGCCCACTTGACTTCACATTCCAGGATGTCTGGCTCTAGGTCAGTGATCACACCATCATGATTATCTGGGTCATGAAGATCTTTTTTGTACAGTTCTTCTGTGTATTCTTTCCGCCTCTGACTCTTTTGTTGACCATTATGGCTACTCCATTTCTTCTGAGGGATTCCTGCCCGCAGTAGTAGATATAATGGTCATCTGAGTTAAATTCACCCATTCCAGTCCATTTTAGTTCGTTGATTCCTAGAATGTCAACATTCACTCTTGCCATCTCTTGTTTGACCACTTCCAATTTGCTTTGATTCATGGACCTGACATTCCAGGTTCCTATGCAATATTGCTTTTTACAGCATTGGACCTTGCTTCTATCACCAGTCACATCCACAGCTGGGTATTCTTTTTGCTTTGCCTCCATCCCTTCATTCTTTCTGGAGTTATTTCTCCACTGATCTCCAGTAGCATATTTGGCCCCTACTGACCTGGGGAGTTCCTCTTTCAGTATCCTATCATTTTGCCTTTTCATATGGTTCATGGGGGTCTCAAGGCAAGAATACTGAAGTGGTTTGCCATTCCCTTCTCCAGTGGACCACAGTCTGTCAGATCTCTCCACCATGACCCGCCCGTCTTGGGTTGCCCCACAGGCATGGCTTAGTTTCTTTGAGTTAGACAAAGCTGTGGTCCTAGTGTGATTAGACTGACTAGTTTTCTGTGATTATGGTTTCAGTGTGTCTGCCCTCTGATGCCCTCTTGCAACACCTACCATCTTACTTGGGTTTCTCTTACCTTGGGCGTGGGGTATCTCTTCACGGCTGCTCCAGCAAAGCGCAGCCACTGCTCCTTACCTTGAATGAGGGGTATCTCCTCACCGCCGCCCTTCCTGACCTTCAACATGGGATAGCTTCTCTAGGCCCTCCTGTGCCCGCGCAGCCACCGCCCCTTGGACGTGGGGTTGGTCCTCCCAACCGCCGCCCCTGGCCTCGGACGTGGGGTGGCTCCCCCCAGCCGCCACCCCTGACCTCAGACGCGGGGTAACTCCTCTCGGCCACAGCCCCTGACCTCGGACACGGGGTAGTTCCTCTCAGCCACTGCTCCTGACCACGGACGTGGGGTAGCTCCTCTCGGCTGCCGCCCCTGACCTCGAACTTGGGTAACTCTTCTCGGCCGTTCCTGCACCGTTGCAGCCTGGCACTCTAGGCCACTGCCCCTGACCTCGGACGTGGGAACTATGTTCTAGAAACAATTAAAAAGGGCTCTTCCTATAATATCTCATTTATGTGGTAGGTATTACTATTACCTATAATACAGAAGAGAAAGCTGAAGTTTAAAAAGGTCAAGTAATTTTTTCAAGAACAGGCAGCTATGAAACGACTGTGCTCAAAAATCAAGCCTGGCTTGTTCTACTGGCAAATTGTTTGAAACCCCAGAATGAACAAGAGAGGAAATTAACACTGAGCTGGGGTTAACAGCAACTATCTTAGACACTAAACCCTGATTCCTGCACAGTTTATGTGACTGCAAATTAGCTCAATATCTTAGATCTCACCCTGGAATCAGGTTCTGACTTCAGGTGAATCACTTTCTCTCTGAGTCTTAGTTTTCTCACGTATGCATCGAGAATACTAGACTGAGTGATCTCATGGGAAACTTCCAGCTCTTAGTCTGGGATTCTAGGTAGATGTGAGATAGATAGTGCTATTGACAGATGTTTAAAGCTGAGCACAATCTAATCTAGGTATGCCAAATGCACAGCATACAAACTACCTCTTCCCCAAGCTGTGCCCATGGCAGACATCACTAATGGATCACGATCCTCCATCTTGCTAAGCCCAGATGTAGTTTCAGGATCCTTTTCAATTCTATGCTGATGAAGCAACCGATCAAGACAATAACACACTGGATAAATCTATTTGGCTTCCAAATTTACAAATGAGGAAACCGAGACTTAGAGAAAGTATGAGGTTCAATAAACATTTTGGCCAATTAGTACATGCCAGGTCTTGTGTTAGATGTCTTCAGTTCAGTGAGAGATGTAGGCTGTTAAATGAACAATTGTGATACTTTGTAATGAGTCTTATTTGGCCTCATGGGAAGCCACCTAACTTAGATTAAAAGATTCATAGAAGGCTTCCTATAAGAAGTAGAACTTAAGCTAAGACTTGAAGGGAAATAGGAATTTGTCAGATGAAGAAGGTGTAAGAAGGCCACTCTAAAAAAAGGTAGGAATCCAACAGTGCAAGAGAGTTCAGATTACTCAAGAAGTTATAAATTTCTAAGAATGGCTGAAGCTTTGGGGCATAAAATCCAATGAGTTTAGAGAATGGTAAGCAGAGAGGAGGCTAGCAAGAGCCAGCCCATGAAGGGCCACACATACCATGGTACTAAGGCCATCTTCTGAAGACATGACTGTACTCCTCACACTGAGAGGTAGGGTCTTTGTCCATTCTCCTTGAAACCTGGCAGGCTTGTAACTACTTCAGCCAATATAGCACTATGAAAAATGATGCCATATCATTTCTGAGGCTAAGCCATGAAACACCATACAGCTTCTACCATCTTCACTGGAACCCTGATTCTTGGAGCCATGAATCACCATGTAAGACCAACTACCCTAAGACCACCATACTGGAGGGGCCACACATGGGTGCTCCAGCTGACAGTCCCAGCTGAGCCCAACTTTTGGTCTTCTCCACCAAAGTGCCATATATGTGGAGACATATAAGTGGAGCCATCTTGGGCTTTAGGCTAGCCCATTACCAGCTGGATATGACCAAATGACCTCTGTTGACACCCCGTGGAACAGAATTGCCCAGCTGAGCCCTGTCTGAATTCCTGACTCAAAGTTTATGAAATATAAATAATGGCTGTTTTCTTTAGCTACTAAGATTTGGAATAATATTTTTATGCAGCAATAAATACCCAGAACAGCAGAGGAGCACTGAAGGTTTTTAGGAAGGAGAGTGACATGATTACTGTGTTATGGAAGGGGCTATGTTGGGGGTCAGGGAGTGGGGAGTGGGGAGAATGGAACAGAACAATTCTCTGGGCTACTGCTGCTGTGTAGGTAAGTGATGACCAAGAGAGGGGCAATGAGGTGAAGAGAAATGCTGAGCTAATTTGAGCTATGTGTAGAAGGTAAAGTTAACAGAATGCAGTGAGTGATGGGAAAGAGGAGAATCAAGAAAGGCTCCTAGTGTTCTCGCTCTGGTGGATGGGGGCACCACTGCTGTGATGGAGAAGTTTGGAGGAGAAGCAGGCATGGGCATCATGGGGAGAGGAATGAGTCCATTGTCGTCATGTGAGGTGAGACAATGCAGGATGGGGTGGGCAGCAGCTGGAGAACTCAGGAGATCCACCTGGACCGGAAACCCAGGTTTGAGAGTCATGCAGTAAGGGATGGTGATGAAAGCCTTAAGATGGATGGAAGAACCAGGAATCTCACTGCAAGGAATGAGAAGAGAAAAACCGGGCACAGAATCACAGAGAGTAGGAGAGCTGAGACTGAGTAGAAACAGGGCACGGTCTAGCCAGCTAAAGCCACCCCTCCTGGCTGAGCCCCAAAGTTACTTACCACCTCCCTTCTCCCATTTCCTGTCCCCGAGGAAATCTGTGGCTTTGAACATGACAAACACTGAGGCAGAGAAAATGTGGGACTAGGCTCTCTTCCCCTGGTGCTCATCAGAAATGCATATGCCACCCCATACCAACTTCTTTAATTTTTTAAATGCTCTGCTGTATCCTCCTCTCTTCATTCCCTCCAGCCTGATTGTTTTCTTTTAAATGCTCCTCATTTCTTTCCCATTTCCTTTTCTTTCATCTGCAACCTGCTATTAAGGTTGTTTTCCCCACAGCTATTTTGACACCAAAGCAGCTTAATCTATTCTCCTAATTAGCTTGTGATACATACACAGAACCCAACATCCCCTGCACAGCAGCATCTCCCACACAATGGGGCTCTCCTCCTGCCTGTCCCATGGCTCCTCCGGCCAGATCTTCGTCTCCATGGTCAGGGAACCATGAGCCTGGACCCCTGGTCTGCCCCAGGACTACTTCAGCAGTCATCTTTCGAGTTCTTCCATGGAGTGAGGCATTGTCTCCAAAAAGCCATTAGAACGTACCATGAAAATTAAGGCGTGCTAATGGTATGTCAGATAGCTTTCTTTGAGAGTTAACTTCTGATGGAATAAGGGAACTCAATCAAAGCGGAACTCAATTAAGACACTGGATAGAAGAACCCAACTCAAGTCCGGATATAGGAAAATGTAAAAATGAACCTGGAGAGTGGACAGCTGGCTCTGGGGTGAACAGGGGCAGGGGGAATGTTAAGGTGAGCAGCTCAGAAGAAAGACATAGTGTGCCCTGAAGTGGGGTGCCAACGCCATGCGGAGGCAGTGCGATAGCCTCACAGAATCTCATGTGCTTTGACTCCTCCCACCTGCCCTGGTGGTGCTTCACGGTGTGCCAAAAACCAAGGGGTCTTGCAGCACTGCCCATCGCATGATGCAGAGGTGTCACCACATTGCCCATGATACAACTAGAAACTTCTGAAAACCCGGGTTCCTTGATTCCGAGAACAGTCTCTGTGGTCTGAGCCCCCTCCCTAACCACCCATAAAAAGAACCACAAGCCCTCAAAAGGAAGAATCATGCTATTATCTGAGCTGCAAACAGTGTTTATAAACCCTCTGAAAAACCCACAGTCCCTTGAGGTTTGCATTTCTTTTTCTGAGGCTCACACCCTCCCCTCCAGCCCCCTAATTCTCTGCAGGAGAATTACAGAAACTCACCATTACACTTCAGTACACATCTCCTGCTCTTTCCCTAAGGGGACTTGGGCTATTCCAAACTCTGTCTCCAGTATATATCAGGCTCTTTCCAATAAAGATTATGGAGCCTGGACTCCCAAAATAATTACAGAAAACACATTTCCTAGACAAGAATATATTTATCTTAAGAAGCATTACCTTCTTAATCTGCCTTGCCCTTTGCACTCCTGATGACTTCCCTAATTGAGTTTTGACAGTATTATATATTAAATCATAACTGATACAGTTAGAGCAGCATCTGGGCCTACACTGTCCTTCTGCCCTCATCCTATCAAAGCTCCTGGGTAAATACACACCTGCAGCTTCTGGAACATCCCAAACCTCATTTCCAAAAGCAGAAAAGTACAGAAACTGGAGAGATGTGTTCTTGCCCTCAAAGGTAACATATTTGTTGCAGGTGGCTGATCTGGAGAATACACAATGTGACCGAGAACATAGGTTTTAGACTCCATCAGACTGGAGTTAAAATTTACTAGCTTAGCCACTTACCAGCCCCATGGCCCTAGGCAAGTTATGAATTTTTTCAGCACCTCTTATTTTAATCTGTAAAATGGAGATGACAATAGTACCTGTCTCAGAGGGTTATGAGAGAGAACATTATAAAGCTCCCAGCACTGAGCAAGGCACTGGGGAAGCACTCGATAAATGACATTTATTAATTATACATTATGTTAGGGATGCCTTTTATAAACTTTGAGCTTTGTAGTTTGGTGCAAGGGCTATCTTGGGATGAGAGAACCAGGTGTCTTTCTAAACAGTACTGGGTAGCATCTATAATTTAGCTGTGATCTCAGGAGCCATCTTCACTGCCTGGTAATAAGTTTTGGTGTACCAACATTTAGGCACTCCTACATCTTCATATTTAGTGGTAAAGAACCCGCCTGCCAATGCAGGAGACATAAGAGACACAGGTTCAATCCCTGGGTCAGGAAGTTCCCCTGGAGGAAGGCATGGCAACCCCACCAGTATTCTTGCTTGGAGGATCCCATGGACAGAGGAACCTGGGGGGCCACAGTCCAGGGGGTTGCAAAGAGTTAGACGTGACTGAAGCAACTTAGCGTAGCACACACCTTCAGATTGCCTAAAGCTAGCAGTGGCCTTCACACAGACTCTTGGTCCACTCTGGGCTGCAAAACTGCCATTTTGTTGTGTTATTTCAGAGATGATTGGATGAAAACGGGCATCAGCAACCATCTAGCTCAAAATCTAAACCCCACACATGGAGATATTAAATCACTGAATTCAATAAACACCCTACCTACCTCCCAGCCGAGCTCATTTCTTCTTTCTAAGTCACTCCCACTCAACCTTTGGAATGGCAGTATATTAGCTGGGTCAGCAAATATTTAATGAGTACCTACTGCATTCTAGGAAGCATGCTAAGCAATGGGAGTAAAAACAAAATAGGCAAAAATATCCCTGACATCATGGAACTTATATTCTAGTTGGGGAATACAGACAATAAACATAAATGAGTGAGTGGTACAGAGAAAAATAGGCATGTTCACATACAAAGGGAGCAGGGAAAGAGTCTGCTGGTTCTATAGAGTATTTGGATGATTTTCTCCCCAGGGCTTTTCTCCCAAGGCCTCCCAGAGGCGTGCAGAAAGCAAGGGAATGATATCTGCAAAGAGCATTCCAGAAGCAGAACTCACAAATACAAAGGCCACAAGTGGGAGCAGAATGAGTCTAAGATGTTGGAAGACCAGCAGGAGATCAGAGTTTGTGCAGTGGAGTTACCAAGAGTGAAAGTAGGAGAAGACATCAGAGACATAGTGGAGGGTCAGATTAGGTAGAACTTGTAAACCAAGGCAGCAACTTGGTTTTTAACTTTGTAAAGATAGGCAGGCAGTCTGGGCTGCAAGTAAAAGAGAGACAGAAGCACTCTGAGTGGTGTACTGAGGACGGACTGCATGGGTAGCAAGGTAGGCGCAGAGACGTCATTTAGGAGGTTCCTGCATTATTTCAGGAGAGAGCTGATGGTGACTTGGGCCAGAAGATGCCAGTGAAGGTGGTGAAAGGAAAGCTCAGACCCCACTTGCTACAGGAAGCCTCATTCTCTCTTCTTTTGTGGTGCTTGCACCATCATACCATTTTCACTGTATTTCAGTTGTCTCTTTCCCCCAGCTGACTCTGAGCTCCTTGAGTTACGAACTCTATTTTATGCATTTCTATAATCTCAGCAACTAACCGAGTTCCTAGTACAGATCCACAGTCCTAATAAAATGAACAAACTTTTTTGCCCTCCCACTACACGCCAGATACAGTAGAGATGTACATCAGTGGTCTAGGGAGCATAGCAACGAATGTGTATGCTATCAAGAGTGATTCTGAAGGTTCCCGGTTTGTTGTTTTGCTGAAGCACAAATTCAAATTACTTGCCTGAAGATTGGCATGCAAGAAAAAGACATTTCTCTAGTGATTGGGTCCCATAACTACCCAGAATACAAGCTCTACCAAATTTGTTTTCTCTCCTTTTTCTCAGTGGCATTTGGCAGAGGGATTCAGATATTTCAGGATCCACAAAGATCTCTCTCCTGAAAGTCAAGAATCTATTGTAGATGCAGTATCTCCCTTCATCAGGCTCATAATCCACTGGGGAGACATGGACTATAATAAAATATAAGTGCTATAATAAGATGGAAATATGGAACAGAAATAAGGATATTTAACATCTGAAAATTGATTAATATAACATTCCATATTAACTGGGCTTCCCAGGTGGCGCTAGTGGTAAAGGACCTGCCTACCAATGAAGGAGACACAAGAGACACCGGTTTGATCCCTCAGTTAGGAAGATCCCTTGGAGGAGGGCATGGCAACTCACTCCAGTATTCTTGCCTGGAGAATCCCATGGACCGAGGAGCCTGCCAGTTCATGGTCCGTATGGCACCCCACTCCAGTTACTCTTGCCTGGAAAATCCCATGGATGGAGGAGCCTGGTGGGCTGCAGTCCATGGGGTCACAAAGAGTCGGACATGACTGAGCGACTTCACTTTCACTTATCACTTTCATGCATTGGAGAAGGAAATGGCAACCCACTCCAGTGTTCTTGCCGGAGAATCCCAGGGACGGGGGAGCCTGGTGGGCTGCCGTCTATGGGGTCGCACAGAGTCGGACACGACTGAAGCGACTTAGCAGCAGCAGCAGCAGAGTCGCAAAGAGTCAGACAGGACTGAAGCGACTTAGCATGCACACAGACCATATCAATAGAATTCTTTAAAATTTACTATCTCAATGGACAAAGAAAAAGCATTTAGCAAAATTCAACATGCTTTCATGATAAAAATCTCAACAAACTAGGAACAGAAGGGCATTTCTTCAGCATGATAAAGCATATCTACAAAAAACCCTACAGTTAACATATCAATGATACCAAAACTGAATGCTTTCCCCCTAAGATAAGGAACAACAGAAGTATGTATACTCTGCTACTTTTATTTATCATTTTACCAAATGTTCTGGCCAGGGCAATTAGACAAGAAAATGAAATAAATAAAAGTCATACATATTGGAAAGGAAGAAGTAAAACTATCTCTATTCACAGATGATACAATCTTGTATGTACAAAATCCTAAGAAGTCCACTAAAAAATTATTGGAACTAACAAATGAGTGCAGCAAGTTTTCAGAATGTAAGACTAAAAATGTATTGTATTTCTATAGACTGGGGCTTCCTAGGTAGCTCAGCTGGTAAAGAATCCACCTGCAATGCAGAGGACCCAGGTTCAATTCTTGGGTCAAGAAGATCCCCTGGAGAAGGGATAGACTACCCATTCCAGTATTCTTGGGCATCCCTGGTGGCTCAGATGCTAAAGAATCAGCCTGCAATGCGGAAGACCTAGGTTCAATTCCTGGGTTGGGAAGATCCCCTGGAGGAGGGCATGGCAACCTACTCCAGTATTCTTGCCTGGTGAATCCCATGGACAGAGGAGCCTGGTGGGCTACAGTCCATGGAGTCGCAAAGAGTCAGACATGACTGAGCAACTAAGCACAGCACAGCACAGCAATAAACCAACTGAAAATTAAATTAAGAACGTAACTCAATTTACAACAGCATCATAAAGAGTAAAACAGTTAGAATAAGTTTAGCAAAACACTACATATCTACAGTAATCAAGACCCTGTAGTACTGGCATAAAGATAGACATATGCACCAATGTACTAGAACTGAGAGTTCAAAATAAATCCACACTTCATGGTCAATTGATTTTTTAGCAAGGGTCTAAGATCATTCAAAAAAGCAAGAGAGTTCCAGAAAAACATCTATTTCTGCTTTATTGACTATGCCAAAGCCTTTGACTCTGTGGATCACAATAAACTGTGGGAAATTCTGAAAGAGATGGGAATACCAGACCACCTGACCTGCCTCTTGAGAAACCTATATGCAGGTCAGGAAGCAACAGTTAGAACTGGACATGGAACAACAGACTGGTTCCAAATAGGAAAAGGAGTACATCAAGGCTGTATATTGTCACCCTGCTTATTTAACTTATATGCAGAGTACATCATGAGAAACGCTGGATTGGAAGAAACACAAGCTGGAATCAAGATTGCCAGGAGAAATATCAATAACCTCAGATATGCAGATGACACCACCCTTATGGCAGAAAGTGAGGAAGAACTAAAGAGCCTCTTGATGAAAGAGGGGAGTGAAAAAGTTGGCTTAAAGCTCAACATTCAGAAAACGAAGATCATGGCATCTGGTCCCATCATTTCACAGGAAATAGATGGGGAAACAGTGGACACAGTGACTGACTTTATTTTTCTGGGCTCCAAAATCACTGCAGATGGTGATTGCAGCCATGAAATTAAAAGATGCTTGCTCCTTGGAAGGAAAGTTATGACCAACCTAGACAGCATATTAAAAAGCAGAGACATTACTTTGCCAACAAAGGTCCGTCTAGTCAAGGCTATGGTTTTTCTAGTGGTCATGTTTGGATATGAGAGTTGGACTATAAAGAAGGCTGAGCACAGAAGAATTGATGCTTTTGAACTATGGTGTTGGAGAAGACTCTTGAGAGTCCCTTGGACTGCAAGGAGATCCAACCAGTTCATCCTAAAGGAGATCAGTCCTGGGTTTTCATTGGAGGGACTGATGTTGAAGCTGAAACTCCAATACTTTGGCCACCTGATGCAAAGAGCTGACTCATTGGAAAAGACCCTGATGCTGGGAAAGATTGAGGGCAGGAGGAAAAGGGGATGACAGAGGATGAGATGGTTGAGTGGCATCACTGACTCAATGGACATGGGTTTATGTGGACTCTGGGAGTTGGTGATGAGGCCTGGCATGCTGCGGTTCATGGGGTTGGAAAGAGTTGGACACGACTGAGTGACTGAACTGAACTGAAGATCATTCAATGGGGCAAAGAACAATATTGTCAACAAATTGTGCTGGGACAACTGGGTAAGTCAATATGTAAGAATGAAGTTGTAGTCTTAACTCACATCATGTAAAAAATTAACTTAAAAGGGATCAAAGACCTAAATGTAAGAGTCAACACTATAAAACTCTTAGAGGAAAACATAGCAGCAAATCTTCATGACCTTGGATTAGGCAATGGATTCTTAGACATGGCAACAAAAACACAAGGAATAAAAGTAGAAATAGATAAATTGGACTTCATCAAAAGTAAAAACTTTTTTGCTTCAAAGGACACTATCAAGAAAGTGAAAGAGCATAGAATAGTAAAAATATTTCTAAACCATATCTGACAATAGACTCATATCTAAAATATAAAAAACATACACAATAATTAAAAAATGATGCAAATGGTAAATGATGCAAATGATTTCAAATGGTAAAAGTATCTGAATAGACATTTCTCCAAGAAAGACATACAAATGGCCATAAGCACATTTAAAAGATGCTCAAAATCTTTAGTATCAGAGAAATAGAAATTGAAACCACAATGGGATATTACTTCAAAGCCAGAAGAATGAATATAAAAAAAAAAGTCAGAAAAAGAAAACAAGTGTTGGGAGGATGTGGAGAAATTGGAATTTTTACACATTGCTAAGAGAGTCCTCTTTACATTGCTAAGGAATGTAAAATGGCACAGCCACTTTGGCAAACAATCTAGAAATTCCTCCAAAAGTTATACATGGAGTTATTTAGCAATTCTAATCTTAGGTATACACCTAAGAGAGATGAAAATGTATGTCCATACAAAAACTTGTACATGAATGTTTATAGCAGCATTATTTATACTAGCCAAAAGGTGGAAACAACTCAAAATGCCATTCATTGATAAAGAGATAAGAAAAATGTGGTGTATCTATACCACAGAATATTATTCAACCATAAAAGAGAATGAAATATGGATACAAGCTACAACATGGATTAGCTTAGAAGATATTATGCTAAGTGAAAGAAGTTACAAAAGACCGTGTATTGTATTGCTTTATATGAAATGTCAGAAGAGGCAAATATATAGAGATAGAAAGTAGATAAGTGGGTGCTTAATGTTAGACAGTTTCTTAGATGAGGCTGCTATTACAAAGTACCCTAGACTAGGTGGCTTACAAACAGACATTTATTTCTCACAGTTCTAGAGGATGGAAGTCTGAGATCAGAGTGACAGTACTGTTGACATCTAAAGGCTACAGATTGCTGATTTCTTGTTTTCTCCTCATATGGCTGAAAAAGAGTGAGTTAGCTCTCAGTCTCTTATCAAAATGGCACTAATCCTATTCATGAGGCTCTCCATCCTCATGACCTGCTCACCTCCCAAAGACCCCACCTCTAGATATCATCACACTGAGAATTAGATTTCAATATAGGAGTTTTAGGGGAAAACAAACGTTCAGACTATAACTGTTGGGACGATAGGCTAAGAGATGACAGCTAAAGAACGTGGACTTTCCTCCTGAGATGATTAAAAGACCGAAAATTGACTCAGTGATAGCTTCACAGTTTTGTAGATATACTAATAAACCATTGAATTCTATACTTTAGTGATTTAAATGGTATGTGAACTGTATCTCAATAAAGATGTTAAAAAACAAAGATACAAAGTGGGTAGAATAAAAATATATAACATGTATAATCAGAGTTCCAAAAGTAGGAGAGAAGAAAAAATGGGTCAGATGCAGAATTTAGAGAGGATTCTCCAGAACATATACGAAATACCAATCCACAGATTCAGAGGTCAAACAAACCCTAAGAAGGATAACTTTTTTTCTAATCACCTGATGTGGTATAGTGAAACCGCTGCTGCTGCTGCTGCTGCTGCTGCTGCTAAGTCGCTCCAGTCGTGTCCAACTCTGTGCGACCCCATAGACGGCAGCCCACCAGGCTCCCCGTCCCTGGGATTCTCCAGGCAAGAACACTGCAGCGGGTTGCCATTTCCTTCTCCAATGCATGAAAGTGAAAAGCGAAAGTGAAGTCGCTCAGTCGTGTCCGACTCTTCGCGACCCCGTGGACTGCAGCCCACCAGGCTTCTCCATCCATGGGATTTTCCAGGCAACAGTACTGGAGTGGGGTGCCATCACCTTCTCCGAAGACCACAAATGAAGGAGAGGAAAAAAAACCAACAAAAAATTATTCAGAGGAAAATGATAAAGAGGAATAAGTTATCTCAACAGCTGACTTATCAACAGCAGCAATAAAAGCCTAAAGACAGAGAAATTGCATGTACAATGTACTGAAAGAAAATTACTACCAATCTAGATAAAGACAAATGATCACTGAGAGATTTCAACTTTAATAGAATAAGGTGACAGGGAGGTTTCTCAGGAATATCTGGTATAATTTTTGTGTGTGATGGAAGAAGAGCTTTAGCACTGAGCCACAAGACCTGAATTTAAATGCTATCCTGTTATTATTAGGGAAAATAAAAATTGGACAGTTTGCAGAGCCTCTAGGCAAGTCAGTTTCCTCATCTGTATCACCGGAATGTCTGCTTACCTCACAGAGCTGATACAAAGCTTAAATAGAATAGAATAACTTGAATAGAATCACATATCCAAAAAATCATTGAAATCTTTAAAGAATGAAGCAACATGATGTATACTGATATGAAACTACCTCCAAGACATTTTGTTAACTGAAAAGAAGTAAGACATTTTATCGTGTGTATAGCAGGCTATTACTGGTGTATGAAGAAGGAGAGACTATAGTAGGTATATGCATAGACTATTTCTAGACAGAAACACAAAGAACTGATAACCATACTTGCCTCTGGATAGGAAAAGTACATATCTGGGAGACAGAAAGAGGAGATCTATCTGATAATTTTTATGACACCTTTAAAAATAGAACCATAAAAATGACTGGTAAAGTATACTGTAATATATATTTGTATAATTTTTGTTGTATAATTTGTATAATTTTAAAGTCAAAGTTTTTAAAAACATGACACCAAACCCAGATATAATAAAAGAATAGACTGAGAAATTCAAATATCCAAAAGTTAAAGGATCCTGCATGGTGATAATAAAAATATCACGTATTTCGCATGTCTTACCTATTCAAAAATTAATAGTAAAATAATTAATATTTAAATGTATTTGAATCTCTCATGTTACATGGTTCCCATAACATCTCTGTCCCTCTCTGTACCTTACCATTCATCCTAGGAGCCCTTTCTCTGGATAGCAAAGCATCCCAGCCTTTGCACCCCAACAGAGGGCCTCCCTGACTCATGGCTCCTTGGGAATAGTTTCTGCATCCCGTCAGATTCTCCTTTACTCCTGGGTGATGTTATTGATGTTTAGATTTTTACACTCCTAGCTCTGTGACATTCTACAAACCACATGGGCTAATGGAAGCAAAATAGTGGCAGCCAATTTGCATGTCATTTGATGCTCTATTCCTCTAAGAACAAAATGTATACCAGCTTCCCACCCATGACTCCTATAAATAAATGCCTACATCTCTTCTTCTCAGGCAGACTGACAAAAACCCCTAGCCTACCACTCACTACCCTCCTATAGGGAATGGTGCTGTGCTGTGCTAAGAAGTCACTTCAGTCGTGTCAGACTCTTTGAGACCCCATGGATTGTAGCCCCCTAGGCTCCTCTGTCTATGGAATTTTCCAAGCAAGAATACTGGAGTGGATTGCCATGCCCTCCTCCAGGGGATCTTCCCGACCAGAGATTGAACCCACATCTCTTACATCTCCTGCATTGGCAGGTGGGTTCTTTACCACTAGTGCCACCTGGGAAGCCCTATAGAGAATACATATCCCAAATTCCAGCCCCACAACCTCTGATCAAAATCATCTCTCAATTTTTTTTCAATTTTCAATCTCATCTCCCTCCCTGCTCAAAGCTAGAAACAATTTTCTGCCACAGATTTTGGTTGTCAGGCTCCTCGGCATAAAATATTCTCTTTCCTAGAACGAGAAGACATAGTAGTCCTTTTTGAGCCATGTAGCTTCTGTTGTTGTTCAGTCGCTAAGTTGTGTCCAACTATGCGACCCCATGGACTGCAGCATGTCAGGCTTCCTTGTCTTTCACTATCTCCCAGAGTTTGCTCAAACTCATGTCCATTGAGTCGATGATACCATCCAACCATCTCATCCTCTGTTTCCCCCTTCTCCTGCTGCCCTCAATCTTTCCCAGCATCAGAGTCTTTTCCAATAAGTCAGCTCTTTGTATCAGGTGACCAAAATATTGGAGCTTCAGCTTCAGCATCAATACTTCCAATGAATATTCAGGGTTGATTTCCTTTAGGACTGACTTGATCTCCTTGCTGTCCATGGGACTCTCAAGAGTCTTCTCCAATACTACAATCTGAAAGCATCAGTTCTTCAGCACTCAGCCTTCTTCACGGGCCAACTCTCACATCCATACATGACTACTGGAAAAACCATAGCTTTAACTATACGGATTTTTGTTGGCAAAATGATGTCTCTGCTTTTTAATACACTGGCTAGGTTTGTCATCACTTTTCTTCCAAGGAGCAAGTGTCTTTTAATTTCATGGCTGCAGTCACCGTCCACAGTGATTTTGGAGCCCAAGAAAATAAAATTTGCCATTGTTTCTACTATTTCCCCATCTATTTGCCATGAAGTGATGGGACTGGATGCCATAATCTTAGTTTTTTTGAATGCTGAGTTTTAAGCCAGCTTTTTCACTCTGCTCTTTCAGTTTCATCAAGAGGATCTTTAGTTCCCCTTTGCTTTCTGCCATTAAAGCCATATTATCTGCATATCTGAGGTTATTGATATTTCTTCCGGCAATCTTGATTCCAGCTTGAGCTTCATCCAGCCTGTCATTTTAAATGATGTATTATGCATATAAGTTAAATAAGCAGGGTGACAATATACCGCCTTAATGTACTCCTTTCCCAATTTTGAACCAGTCCACTGTTTCAGGTCCGGTTCTAACTGTTGCTTCTTGACCCACATACAGGTTTCTCAGGAGGCAGCTAAGGTGGTCTGGTATTTTCATTGCTTTAAGAATTTTCCACAGTTTGTTGTGATTCACACAGTCAAAGGCTTTAACACAATCAGTGAAGCAGAGGTAGATGTTTTTTCAGAATTCTCTTTTTCTATGATCCAATACATGTTGGCAATTTGATCTCTGGTTCCTCTGCCTTTTCTAAATCCAGCTTGTACATCTGAAAGTTCTCTGTTTGAAGCCTAGCTTGAAGAATTTTGAGCATTACTTTGCTAGCATGTGAAATGAGCACAATTGTGCCACAGTTTAACATTCTTTGGCATTGCCCTTCTTTGGTATTGGAATGAAAACTTTTCCAGTCCTGTGGCCACTACTGAGCTTTCCAAATTTACTGGCATATTGGGTGGGGCACTTTCACAGTATCATCTTTTAGGATTTGAAATAGCTCAGCTGGAATTTCATCACCTCCACTAGCTTTGTTCCTAGTAATGCTTCCTAAGGCCCACTTGAGCTTCTAAATGAATATATAAACTTTTTCTATAAGTTCAATCATGGCCTAAGATGATACTATTAAATGCATTCTAAGCATCATATTGTATTAACATTTTCAAAATTTAGATATAGTTGATTTATAATGTGTTGTTAGTTTGGGGAGTATAGAAAAGAGATTCATTATATATATAAAAATACATGTATATACATTTATATGTACATTTCAGATTCTTTTCCATTATAGGTTATTACAAGATATTAAATATATTAATAGTTCCCCTTGCTATACAGAGGGTGCTTGTTTTTTAATCTATTAATATTTTATATGTAGTAGTGTGAATCCATTAATTCCAAACACCTAATTTATCCCTCCCCAAAAGGCATTTTGATTAAAAAGAATGACGAATCTTTCACATTGCACATGTAAGTGATGTCATATAGTGTTTGTCCTTGTCTGACTTACTAGGCATAATATTCTCTAGGTTCATCTACGTTATTGAAAATGGGAAAAAATTCAACATTTGTTATTTGTAGGAATCTAAAAAATAAAACCAATGTATATAGCAAAAAAGATGCCTGACTTAAAACTATGTTACAAAACAGAGTAATCTAAACAGTATGGCACTGGCAGTAAAACACACACCGGGGCCAGTGAAGCAGGCAGGAAGCCCACAAATAAACCCAAGCCCTTACAATCAATCAACCTGTAACAAGAGAGGCAAAAATACACAATATGAAGAAAAGGCAGCACCTTCAATAAGTGGGGCTGGGAAAACTGGAGAGCTACACATAAAAAAATGAAATTAGAACATTCCATAACACCATATACAAAAATAAACTGAAAATGAATCAAAGTCCTAAATGTAAGAGTGGATATTCTAAAACTCTTGGAGGAAAACATAAACAGAACACCCTTTGACATAAATCACAGCAGTAGTTTTTTTGGATTTGTCTCCTAGGGTAATGGAAACAAAAGCAAAAAGAAACAAATGGGACCTAATTAAACTTAAAAGCTTTTGCACGGAATAGGAAACTATAAACAAAACAAAAAAGCAACCTACAGAATAAGAGAAAACATTTGCAAACAATGCAGCCAACAAGGGATTTATTTCCAAAATATAGAAACAGCTCATACAGCTCAGTATCAAAGGAAAAAAAAAAAAACCTAATCAAAAATTGGACAGAAGATCTAAATAAACATTTCTCCAAAGAAGACATACAGATGGCAACCAGGCACATGGAAAATGCTCAATATCACTAATAATTATAGAAATGCAAATCAAAACCACAGTGAGGTGCCATCTCACATTAGTCAGAATGGTCATCACTAAAAGGTCTACAAATAATAAATATTGGAGAGGGTGTGGAGAAAAGGGAACCCCTTCCACAGAGTTGGTGGAAATGCCAATCGATGTGGCCACTACGGAGAACAGTATGGAGGTTCCTTAAGCAACTAAAAATAGAGGTACTATATGATCCAGCAATCCCACTCCTGGGAATATATCCATAAAAGACAAAAACTCTAATGGGAAAAGATACATGTACCCCAGTGTTCATAGCAGCATGATTTACAATAGCCAAGACATGGAAGCAGCCTTGGTGTCCTTTAATGAATGGCTAAAGAAGGTGTGATACATATATACAAAGGACTATTACTTGGTTTCAGGTATTTTTACAGATTATACTTCATTAAAAGTTATTACAAGATAATGGCTGTAATTTCCTCTGCTGTACCACATATCCTTGCTGCTTACATATTTTACACATGGTGTTTGTACCTCTTAATCCCATACCCTTGTCTTGCCTCTTCCCTACTTCCCTCTCCTCACTGGAAACTACTAGGTTGTTTTCCATATCTTTGAATCTATTTCTATTTTTTTTTTGAAATACAGTTGATATACAGTGTTTTAGGTGTACAGCAAAGTGATTCAGTTGTATACACAAACACACTCACATATATATATATATATATTCTTTTTCAGAAAAATTTTCATCATAAGTTATTACAAAATGTAGTTCCCTGTGCTATATAGTAGGTCTTCATTGTTTATTATATATATATTAATGTGCATCCATGAATCCCAGATTACCATCTTGTCTCTCCCCCACCTTTCCTTTTATAATCATGTTTGTCTTCTATGCCTGTGAGTCTACTTCTGTTCTATAAATAAATTAATTTGTATCTTTTAAAAATATCCCATATCTATGTAATACCCTGTGGTACTTGTCCTTCCTTGCCTGACTTATTGCACTTAGTATGATAATTTCTAGGTTCATCCATGTTACTGCAAATGGCATTATTTCATTCTCTTTTCAGTTAGTTCAGTTGCTCAGTTGTGTCCAACTCTTTGCAACCCCATGAACCGCAGCACACCAGGCCTCCCTGTTCATCACCAACTCCCAGAGTCCACCCAAACCCATGTCCATTGAGTCAGTGATGCCATCCAACCATCTCATCCTCTGTCGTCCCCTTCTCCTCCTGCCTCAATCTTTCCCAGCATCAGGGTCTTTTCAAATGAGTCAGCTCTTCACATCAGGTGGCCAAAGTATTGCAGTTTCAGCTTCAACATCAGTCCCTTCAATGAACACCCAGGACTGATCTCCTTTAGGATGGACTGGTTGGATCTCCCTGTAGTCCAAGGGACTCTCAAGAGTCTTCTTTTTTGAACCACAGTTCAAAAGCATCAATTATTCTGCACCCAGATTTCTTTATAGTCCAACTCTCACATCCATACATGATCACTGGAAAAACCATAGCCTTGACTAGACGGACTTTTGTTGACAAAGAAATGTCTCTGCTTTTTAATATGCTGTCTAGGTTGGTCATAACTTTTCTTCCAAGGAGTAAGCGCCTTTTAATTTCACAGCTGCAATCACCATCTGCAGTGATTTTGGTGCCCAGAAGAACCTCTTTGAGAGGTTAAGGGGCAGTCCCCTCCTTGTCCCCCTCCTCCCATACCCACACCCTCTGGGACTTGCACTGAGAGTGTACAGCACAAAGAACACACTCAGCCACTGGAAGGTGATGAACAGCCAGTTCTTTCATCAGACAACAACACTTCATAGCCTGTTTTCAAAACATTTGAACTCTATAATGCATGCTCACTCTGCTACAAGGAATTACTGAAAATTGATCCGCTCCTCAATACTGAGAAGCAGTATTATTGTTCTTGGTCTGGTTGTTTACATGTCATCTGGGCTTCAGGGCACGTGAGGAGAGATTTCACAATTGAGGAGGGTATTAAGGGACCTAGAGAGTGAGATGGCTGAGAACTACTCAGAGCCTGGCAAGGACTTCTCTGCAGAGTAATCACAGACACCCACACCAAGGAGTCACGGCTAGAAATCAAGGTTAGCGGGAGTGTTCCAAGTTGGGGATCATTTGATTCAGCCCACTGCAGTGGCTCTTTTTATTCTCAGTATAATTTCTCAGTATTTCAGAGTGTCAGAGATAGAAAGGGCTTAAATATACCCCATGTTTTTCAATGTTCTCATTTACAAGCAAACATCAATAAAACCCTGAAACCCTGAGAGGGTGGGTAACTTCTAAGGTCACAGAATTAGTGAGATAATCAAGGCTGGACTCCAAAGCTCTGACCCCAATCCAGTGCCTACTCTTACAGTTACATTATGGTCACTCGGCCTCCACCACTCACTGTCTATGCGTCCATTAGGAAGTAAGTTACCTTCTCTGGGCCCCAGTTTTTTCATCTGTTGAATGGAGACATAATTAGCCCCTCTCTCTTTGGGTTCATGTGAGAATAAAATGAGATCATTCATGTGAAATGCATAGTATAATAAATGTTTGAGGGTCATAGTAAATACTCAACAAGTGAGAATTCTCATGATCACTAATATTATTAGTAATATTGCCACCTTACCTATGAAGAAACTAAGTACTGGGGCTTCAAGAAGACTTGACAAAAGAAAAAGATTTTAAAATAATTATTTTTGAACTCTAAACCCTAAATTGTTATGGATCCTTGAGATGATTACACTCAGGAATATATTTCTTGAGACAAACATGCTGTTAAGCCAGCAAGATTGTACCTCTCATACCCTCATGCCCCCAAGAGCTGAGCTGAGAACTCCAACACCCAGGAAGAGCACTAAACTCAAATTGCCCTTCACTTTCAATTTCCTCATCCTCAACATCCAGGTTGGCAATGAAGCCATCAGCAGACTGAAATTCTGTATTTGACCTGCCTCTGCCTATAATTTTCATTGCTCAAAATCCCAATTTTTGTTAATCCTCTAATCTGCTTAATGAAGCACAATAAATGTTTGAGGATTAATGAACATGTTAATAAGAAAAAAAAGAGATGAATTTACCAAGGATGCCTGGAAGATAAAAGAATGAAAGCCAATAGAGAAAAATATTAAAGGGTGTGATTAACTGTATATGAGAAAGATACAATTACCATGGCTGTTTTCCCAAAAAAACTCATCACATGCATCAGATTACATCGCTCCTTTTTCCTGAAAATAAACTAGAGACTTGACTCCTCTGTAATGGAATTCAACCCTTGGTTCTTATGAATCAGGACCAGATTGTAACGTTCTTGCCCAAAAAGTAGTGGAATTATTTCCAGCCAATTCAGAAGCTGTTCACTTTTGGTTATTTAGATCACTAACAGAATTAAAATAGAGAGAAGAACCAGCTTTCATACAAATCAAGGGAGAGTAAAGAGAAAAGAGGGGGAGAAAACCTGCAGGCAGGAATCAGTTAGACCAGCTCACAGCCTTTGCAGACTCTAAGACTCACTCCAAGAACCAGACCCAACTCCAACTCATACTGCACTTGTCACTCATTCCCTAAGACCTCATATTCCTCTCTCAGAAAAAGTCATTTTAAGACAAGCAAGGGACAACAGAGACTAAGAGAGAAGGATGGTACCTGTTCCTTGCCAGGGATTTTGTACATGATTAGTGTACACTATTTTATTCAAGCTTTGTACCAGCTCTGTGCAGAAAGTGAGCAGACATCCCTGGAGTACAGATGAGGAAGATAAATCCCCAAGAAGTTCTGTGACTTGCCTAAGTTTGGGGGTTTTTTTCCCCAATAGGGTGAGGATTCGAATTCAAGTTTGTAGTTCTATACTAAAGCTCTTCACACTCATATACACAAATTATATTGGAAATCCCCCCTAGAAAATTCCCTGTCACCTGAATTGAGTAAGAGAAATCTAGCAGAACAAGGGAATGGCAGGCACAGAGGAAGGAAACTAAGTTTTGTGAGCACTAACTACAAGCCAAGCCCTCTGCCAGGCCTGCTCCAAGCACCTGCTCCAAGCACCACACTCTCAAAACAGAGGCTCTGCAAGGAAGATGCTATTGTGTGCAGAGATGGTCCCATTTTACAGATGAGGACACTGGGTCACAGCAAAGCAAAATGACTAGCATGGGCTTCAGTTTCCTCATCTACGAAACTGTAGGATTGAACTTGACAGTCTCTGAGGTCTTTTCCATTTCTAAGGTCTGTGATTCTGGGACAAGTAAAGAGGCCACCTTCCCCACAAAGTGGAAGGAATATCTAGATCTCTTCTTCGATGATCACTGGCTCCCTCCTTGGTGTTCAGGAGCCAACTCCCATTGTCAGAAGCCCTCCTAGGCTGGAGGGCATGGGGGTCTTCTGAGAAATGGGAAGCCCCCATGGAAGTTTCTTTTGTCACTCTCCAGGTGAAAGATTCCCATGATTCTCAGAATTCAGCCCATACCCACTAGCCCACAGATTCCCATGGAAATGAGGCTTCCATCCAGGCAGACCCATATGCTGAGTGGGAGGCCCACAGACACACAACCAGAACAAACTTCCTGAGATCCCCACAGAGAAGCCCACTTTCTGCAAGCCTCCCCACCGCCCACATGCCTTGGATCTCCACTCCTCACAGCAAGAGCCACAGCCCCAGAGACCAAGCCAACACAGGGAGGGGATTTATGGATGTGTCTGGCTCAACCAAGGCTAACTTCCATTTCCTGATGTTGATAAGAACAGCAGCTGCCAAACATCCGTAATCCCATACCTCATGCCGCCCATGGCCCCCAGCACTCTGCACAGCCCACCCCAGTCAGTCCTTTCCATGACTTTGTGTTGTGGGTACTGCTGTTTCACAGGTGAGAAAACCAAGGATCAGAGGTTAACTGGCTAAAGTCACACTACTAGGAAGTGAGGGACTTGGGAGTACAAACTAGGTCTTTCTGACCTGACAGCCTGCTCTCAGCAGGCTCTCTTAGCAGCTTCCCCCAGGGCTGGCACCAGACCCGGTGCTCACCAAGCACCTGTTGGAAGGCAGGCGTGTCCGTATGACAGAAGGACAGGAGACCTGCAAGGAAGAGTTCCTTGCTCTGGGAAGAAACACAGGCCTGTGAACAGGCTGCAGGCAAAGCAGTGCTCAAAACACAAGGGAGACCCTGCACAGAACCCTGGGGAAACGAGCCACACCCTCGCTAAAGGCTAGAGGTGAACAGGGACAGAGGGTGGGGAGGACCTGGTGTTCGGGCTTAGGGGGGCTTCTTTTTTCATTCACTGTACAGTCAAAATTCACATGTTTCAGGAACACGTGTACACCTGTGGCAGATTCATGTTGAGGTATGGCAAAACCAATACAATATTGTAAAGTAATTAGCCTCCAATTAAAATAAATAAATTTATATTAAAAAAATACAAGAGAATCATCTCTAGAGAAGGTCTTTAGAGGGAAAAGGGATGGGACAAACCCGACGTAAAGAAAGGGGAGAAATCGTCCCTCATCCACTCAACAATTTTGAGTACCTACAATGTATGCCCCAGCCTCAATGCAAGACTCTCCTGCAGAGTGCAAGGGGAGAAACCCTGAACAGAGTAAATTCAAAAGATATGGCATTAACAATTGTGGTGGGCACCAAGCAGGCAAAGTGAATTATGTGAGTATTTAATAGAGCAATTTGATTTAGTTTGACAGGGTTGTGGTGGCCCTAACTGAAGACATTTAAGTAGAAGCATGAAAGATGAATAGGAGTCCATCAAACCAAGGGAGGGTGGAGGTGGGACAAGCATTGCAGGAAAAGGGAACAGCACGTGCAAAGCCCTGAAGGAAGGCCACTGTTGAAGACTGTGATGAGGCGAGTCAGCAGGGATGGGCCTGGAGAGTCCCACAGGGCCCGGTCACACTGAGTTCTGAAGGCTACGCTCAGTGTTTCGTCACTTTGCAAGCACCAATGGGAAGTTACTAAGCTGGCAAGAGATGAGTGGAGTTTCTTATGTTGGAAAAGCTATGCTGGCTCTTGTACAATGGATGGATGTGGGTTTGGGGGAGCTAGAAGCAGGGAAATTGGTTATGAGGTTAATGCTTCCACCTAGGTGACAGAGAAAGGGCAGCAGATTGCGGTGGTGCCACCTGCCGTGGGTCAGGTGACATTTTTGGCAGGGACTGGGATGGTGGCAACAAATAAGACTGGAAAGAGCTGGAGCCCCATACCCTCCCACCTGGACCTCACAGAAGCTCCAGGCACAATGAAATGGGGGTCTCAGCCTCTCCATCACCACTCCCTCTCATTTGGGGAAAGCCAAGCATAGTCTGGGAACCAGCTCCCCCAGCTTTTGCTCTCATGTCAACCCTCCCCACTGACAGCCAAGTGGAAGTCCCCAGCCAGGGATCCCTGGGGCAGGAAGGGGACTGGCACTCCTGAAAGGAAAATAGATAAAAAAAAACAGACGTGGGGGTGAGAATTCACCAGTGTACCTCACAAAAGAGAGAAACTTCAGATCTCAAGAAGCAGGGAAACCCAGTCCAACTCCTAATAAGTACTTTCTAACTGAAGAAAAATCCTAGTATTATTACAAAAGTATGTCCAATCATTTCTAAATGCCATCCTTTATCTCATTTCAGATTCCCTAGGGAGGATCAATAGACCTGTTTGCTTCTCCAGAAAGAGAAGCAGAGATAATGATGCCATCCAGGGAGGCACCAAGCCAGCAGAGCCAACAGCAAGGGGCCAGAGCGCCCCACTTTCAGACCAGCTAGAGCCCTACACAAGCCGTTCCCCACTAGCAGTTCACGGGGCAGCTCCCTTGTCAATCACCCCCCGACACCCACCCCAGGGCTGGTGGTTCCATCATCACCCTATTGTAACTATTATGTTACATCACCCTATGTAACTATTATGAGAATAATAGTTACAATCTGTGGCGCATCTGAAAAGTGAAAATGAAGTCGCTCAATCATGTCTGACTCTTTGCAACCCCACGGACTGTAGCCTACCAGACTCCTCCCTCCATGGGATTCTCCAGGTAAGAGTACTGGAGTGGGTTGCCATTTCCTTCTCCAGGGGATCTTCCTGACCGGGGATTGAACCCTAGTCTCCCACATTCCAGGCAGACGCTTTAACCTCTGAGCCACCATCTACTGAGAGCCAGACCCACATTTCAGACTGTGTCATCACAATTACACAGACGATGGATCTGAGAATCAGGAAGGTTCAGCGACTTGTAATTGACTTAACTAGGACTCAAACCCCAGGGCTGAGTTCTGAGTTGCCTTTAGCCACTTTGCTAAACCTCCCACTGGGCTCTCCTTGGACCACCACTCAAGATACTTTGGGTCAGTCACTTGGGGCCAGGGCAATGGAAGAAGGGCTAGCAGGGTCCTCTTCTGTAATGAGGACGAGAATGATGGCCCTCACAGTCCTCTGCCAGACAGCATATCCCCTGTTGCCTGCTGGGCTGAAACAAGGAGAGACAACCTCAGAGCTGAAAGCCAAGGACCTGGGCGCCAGGTAGTCAGAGGCCATTGGACTGCAGCTCCCAGAAAGGACTGCCCTGGAACCCCAAATCCAGGGCTGAGGCTGATGGCTCTCCCTGCCCTCTCTCCACTTGTCTCCAGGACAGATGGTATTATCCCCAGGGCTTTAGGTTGGGAGGTCTAACCTGACAGAGAGGCAGCAGAGTGCAGGGCCCTGGAGTCAGTCCAGTGGGATTCTAATCTTGGGAACATTGAGAACATCACTTCCCCTGTCTGTGCTCATAGTTTCCCCATCTGCAAAATGGGAATGACAGTAATAGTCCTCCCTGGGTGGGGGTTATTTGCAAGTGCTGGATGGGACAATGCGGGTAAAACCTGGCACACAGCAGGCTGTTAGCTGCCATCCCACCTTCTATGGAAAGGTCTCATCCATCCCGCAAGAATGGCCCATAGGTTAGTGCTGCCAAGAAGCTTTTCTGGGAGTGGATGTGCACACGTCCCCATGCAGGAGAGCAGGGCAGAGCACCAGCCCTCCACCTAGCCAGCACAACCAGAAGTTCATTGGAGCCTCGCTGGAGCCCTCTGCAATCACCCTATGCAACTGATGTGGAAATGGAGACACAGAAAGGCAAAGTGATTTATCCAAAGCAGTAATCATGTATGGGTGTGAGAATTGGACCATAACAAAGGCTGCGTGCTGAAGAATTGACACTTTTGAACTGTGGTGTTGGAGAAGACTCTTCAGAGTCCCTTGGACTGCAAGGAGATCAAACCAGTCAATCTTAAAGGAAATCAACCCTGAATATTCATTGCAAAGACTGATGCCAAAGCTGAAATTCCAATACTTTGACCACCTGATGTGAAGAGCTGACTCATTAGAAAAGATCCTGATGATAGGAAAGATTGAAGGTAAAAGGAGAAGGGGATGACAGATAACGAGATGGTTGGATGGCATCACCGACTCGATGGACATGAATTTGAGCAAACTCCAGGAGATGGTGAAGGACAGGGGAACCTGGCACGCTGCACTCCATGGGGTCGCAAAGAGTTGAACACAACTGAGCGACTGAACAGCAACGACAGCACAGCCAGGAATCGGTGCTCCAGGAAGCAGTGAACCCTGACCCAGTGCATGCTCCATCATTTCACACCCTCCTTTGTTCTTCCTGTGTGAAGCGTGCCAATGAGTATCTTGCCATTCATTTATGGAGACCACAGTTTCATCCAGACACTGTGCTGTGCTCTACCGTCAAAGATGAACGTGCTGATATGAACAGATGATTGCAATTTCCGGCACTGGTGTCTGTAACAAGGTCCTTTAGAGACACATAGGAGGCGGCAATCAACCCTGCTGGGGAGACGAAGATAGAAAGCAAAAGCTGCTGTGCAGAGGGACACCACAGGCAGGAAGACAAGCGAGGCTGGGGAGGACGATCCAGATCCAGGCTTAGAGAGCTACTGGGAGGGCCTGAGCCCAGAGCAGCCCCCTGTGTCCCTGTTTCCCTGTGTCTGTGTGCTGCCCTGGCCCACTCTCCTGGAATTTCCCCTGGTTAATCCCCAGCAGCTGTTCCTGACATCATCTAACACTCTCCTAACCAGTAGGTGCAATATCCCCCAGAGTAACCTCCTGGAGGCATGCTCACTGTGTTCCAGCCGTGCTCAGCTCCTGACACCTGCCAAAGAAAGCCAACAACATCCAGGCAGCCTCAGTCTCAGGTTCTCTCGAGACCCTCGCCCTGCACCTTCCTCTAGGGCTGCTTCTGGGCCAGGAGCTGGGGACCACGGTGCGGCCTGTGCTGGCGTGACCAGGCTGTCACCACACTCAGCCCTGAGGGGCCTTCTTCAGTTCCCAGCTCCAGGGCCCTCCCCAGGCCTCACTGAACCAGCTCATCCAGCTGCTTTATTATTAGCAACAGCAACTACTACTCATTTTTAATGCTTACTACATTCCAGGCCAAGAAAAAAAAAATTTTAATTAAAATGAATATTCTGCCCAGGATCTGCAATTCATGGTAACACATGCTACCCAAGAAAGACAGCTGAGTCTGTCTCCTTCAGAACCTTCCTTGACAACAAACTTCAACTCCTTATATACTGATCATATTTTCCTCTGGAGTAATAAGAGAACCTGAACGATTCTACTCCAGAAAGCATAGATATTTCAGGATTATTTCAGGGACCAAATGTCTCTATGATAACAAGATCCATTCTCCCCCTCCAAATGCGGGCCTGTGAGAATGATTAAAATGATAGACAGGCCTGCTATTTTCCAGAAATCTATAAAGACTGCAGCAATATACCCCAAAGTCTCCCCAGAGATAAAAGAGTAAGATTAAATAATTTGAAGATAATTTCTTCCATGAAAAGAATAATGTTGCCATCAAAATGAAAACCCTTGTAATAAAACCAAATTATGCTGAGACCTCGGGAGTACTCTGCTGCTCTCCTGTCATTTCCAGACAGCACTTCTGCAAACGCGGTGCTGGAACTGTGAGCACGGCTTACAGGGGAGGTGGAGGCTGGAGGATCGCAGGTGCCCACACAGCCCATTCCTGCAGGATAACACAGGGATATATAACACAGGATAACCGGTCGTATATTAAGTGCCCAAGTGAGTGAGCATACAACAAAAGAGAGAAGGGTGGCCAACACCAAGGAGTCAGAACCAAGCTGGGTCAGGCCTCAAGGAAATCAGAGCAACCAGCCACTTTTTTTGTCCAGTTCTGACTCCTTGGTATTGCTTAAAGACGAGTTCAGCAGGTTCAAGTTACCCACTTGGTTGGGGGCCTGGGCATCGAGTGGGCCCAGGGGCAAATCTGTGTTTGATTGGAACCCTGTGGGCTGACAGCAGAGAAAGGCAGCAGATGGGACTTGTAAGGGTGCCTGTAGAATTGAATTCTGCTGGAACCAGGGATCTGAGCAAACCATGTGCAAGGCTCCTCCAAAGGCTAGAGTGGGAGAAACTGGGCAGAGAACGTCTTTAAGCACGCACATAAGGATTCCGTTTCTGTCTCAGCACAGCACACCAAAAAGGCTGAAGATATCTTTCCTTCTAATTAAGGGTGTGTGCGAGACAGTCTGAATTAAACCACAGAGACACATACTAGTCACTTTAAATGCAATGAGAGGGGACTCCTCCTCCTCCAAAGAATCTATTGACAGCCACAGTCCCGGCCTTCAGGGAAATCTTTACATTCATATTAAGGCAATATAGGCAGAGAAAACAACAGGCATGTTCAGTGTGGGTCTTCAACTGAAAGTCTCAAACACAGACTGCCCGGCCCCCAAGATTTGGTTTGTGATGGGGCACTTCCTTACTGGGCAGTGAGTAGCACCAGGGATTTACTTATTTCATGGTGTTTAATGATTCACCGGAGTCTCAAAGGGGAGGCCATTTGGTCTTCACAACTAGCCAAACAGGGAGCAGAGGGGAAAGATGAAGAGCACAGCCTGAAGCTTCAGTAATGCCGGGTGTCAACAGGAGCCAGCCCCCAGGAAAGGCTATCTCCTCCTGGGGCCCCCACCTACTCTTCCTTTCCTAAACGCACCTCTCTAGGGTGGCAGGAGTCCACAAGTACCTGCCCTTCTCCCTCTTCTCAACATGACTGCTGAGTCACCCTGGTGTGCCCAGCATACACTGGGTTCTCGGGAATGGATAAACAGTGGTGAAGTCTGCAGGTCTAAGGCCTGCAGTCTGTGCAGCTAACTCAAAGGGGCACTTCTACCCTCTCAGCTTTCAGTCCTCCCTGTCCCACAGTGTTTGCTCCTGCCTCTCTCAAATTCTGCTCCCCCAGGAGGACCTGAGGCCATCATATACTTAGCTCTTGGGCCATTTCTTCTGCCCTGGGACTCCCATTTCAAGCTGTTTCCTTGGGATGAAAGATGTTGTCCCTATTTGAAGAACATCAAGCTTAACAAAGAAGGGAAGGAGGGAGGCTGGAGGCAGAGAAGGAGGAAGGAAGAGAGGCGGAGAGAAAGAGACCGAAAAGTATTTGACTTTGTTCAAGCAAAAGAAACTGAAAAAAAAGAGGAAAGGCAGAGGAGTCTATAAGCCCTGAAACCCAGAGGACCACGCTCCACCAAAAGAATCCAGGGAAAGTACTAGTTAAGGCCTTGATGCCAGACAGACCTGGATTCAAATCCTAACTCTGCCATTTCCTAGCTATGCAATTTGGGACAAAGTACTTGACAACCCCAAGTCATTTCATCATCAGTAGAAGGGGGATGCTAACACTAGGTTCTCAGGCCTGTTGTGAGGAATAAATGAGCTGATGTAGATAAACCATTCAGGGGAGTGCCTGGCATGCAAAAGAAATTCAAGAGCCAGTAGCTGTTAAACTGTATTTGTATTTCTAAACCAAAGAGGGGCCTCTGCTGTGCAAGGAAGGTACTTCCTTAAGTTGTAGGATGGAACTGACTCTTAAAGTCTTTGAGATTCTCTTTATATACAAGTGGAGAAGCTTCCAGGATCTCTAAAAGATAAGAGAATAAGGCTGGAAAACAGTTTTTAGGGGGAAAAACATGCTCTGGGGATGACACAGACAACTCAACATTAAGTCTCCATGTAACAATGTTTATGGTAGCTTTCAATAATTCTCCCACTGTGAGAAATATTGTAAGTTTCACACTGTTCAGGGGGAAAGAGTCATGTCTTGTTTCACTTTTCTTACACAGCCCATTTCATGTACTTTTGACAACTGTAGCATATCTCTATACATGATTCTCTGCCCCTGCCCCCATACACGGAATATCAAAACAACATATTAGGGTTGCCCCAGGCAAAAGAAGAAAAGGACAAGTGCACAAGACTGAGATGACAAACCTGGTTCATCTCTGGTGCCATTCTCACTGATCAGCAAGAGGCTGCCTGGTGCCTTATCTTGCAGGAGTCAGTAAGACGGTGTCATAATTGATTAGTGATGTGTGCTGTGGACCCAAAATAGGGTACCTAGGACTCTAGTGATGTGTTTTTCACATGACAAATTCTGTGATAATTCTCCAGCTACTTAGGAGATGAATTATGACCACATTCTGCTCAATAGTTGCTAAAGCAAGGAGGGGTCCCCCAAGGAGAGGCCCCCAGGAAGAGGATGGTCCAATGCTTAGTGCTTGGTGAAAACACACCACCTTCCAGGACAAAGTGGAAGAACCAAACTTAGACAGTTGGGACGTGATGAGAGACATCTGTGAGGGTTAATTTTATGTTACCTTGCCCAGACTAAGGGATGCCCAGATGGCTGGTAAAACATTATTTCTGCATGACTTTGTGAGTGTGTCTCTGGAAGAGAATAGCATTTGAATTAGCAGACATGGTAAAGATCAACCTCACCAAAGTGGTAGGGTGTCACCTGATCCTGGGTGTCACTGAGGGCTTGGATAGAACAAAAAGATTAGGGACGAAGGAACTCTCTTCTGAGCTGAGGCATCCACCTTCTCTTGCCCTTGGACTTTGGTGCTTCTGGTTCCTGGACTTTGGGACTAAGATTGGGACCTACACCACTGCCCACTGAGTTCTCATGCCTGCAGACTGGGGCTGATTTATACCAGCAGCTTTTCTTCTCCAGCTTGTGGACGGCAAATTGTGGGACTTCTCAGCCTCCATATCAGCAGGAGCCAGTTTCTATGATAAATTTCTATGTGTGTGTGTGTGTGTGTGTGTGTGTGTGTGTGTGGTTCAGTCATTTCAGTCACTCAGTCGTGTCTGACTCTATGCAACCCCATAAACTGCAGAACGCCAGGTTTCCCTGTCCATTGGCAACTCCTGGAGCTTATTCAAACTCATGTCCATCAAGTCAGTGATGCCATCCAACCATCTCATCCTCTGTTGTCCCCTTCTCCTCCTGCCTTCAATCTTTTTCAGCATCAGGGTCTTTTCCAATGAGTCAGCTCTTTGCATCAGTATGAAGTACAGGAGTTTCAACTTCAGCATAAGTCCTTCCAATGAATATTCAGGACTGATTTTTCTTTAGGATTGACTGGTTTGATCTCCTTGCAATCTAAGGGACTCTGAAAGAGGCTTCTCCAGCACTACAGTTCAAAAACATCAATTCTTCAGCACTCAGCTTTCTTTATGGTCTAACTCTCATCCATACATGACTACTGGAAAAACCATAGCTTTGACTAGGTGGACCTTTGTTGGCAAAGTAATGTCTCTGCTTTTTAATATGCTGTCTATGTTTGCCATAGCTTTTCTTCCAAGAAGCAAGCATCTTTTAATTTGTGTCTCTTATTTACTATATATATTAAATAAATTAAATGTCTTTTAATTTAATATATATATGGTGGTGCTAGTGGCAAAGAACCCACCTGCCAACGCAGGAAACATGAGATGTGGTTCCGATCCCTGGGTCAAGAAGATTCCCTGGAGGAGGACATGGCAACCCACTCCAGTGTTCTGGAGAATCCCATGGACAGAGGAGCCTTGCAGGGTACAGTCCATGGGGTCACAAAGAGTTGGACATGACTGAAGTGACTTAGCATGCACGCATGCATATAGGTTTTATTTGGGTCTGTTTCTCTAGAGACTTCTAATAGAACATTTTAACAAATAGCCATTTGATCATATTCGTCCACAGAAAGTTTGGGGAGGAAAAAAGAGCAAATGTAGCAATGGGTTGTGCTGCCCAAGAGCATGAAGAACTGTTAGCTGATGAATTTGCCAAATCTTTGCCAGACTTGTAGAAAAATTAAAACCAAATGGGACTAAGAAAAGCGAAGATAGACTCCTGTCAGCCTCCTCCAAAACTGATGAGGACTTTGGTCTGGTTTCCACATATTTGGGTCTTTTCCTTAGATATCCTATTGTTATTAATTTCCAACTTAATTCCATGGGGGTCAGAGAATGTACTCTGTATCGCTTCAGTACTTTTAAATTAACTGAGACTTTTACGGCCTAGATGTGGCTGGCTTTGGTGTACAGATGTTCTGTGGTAAATGGCAAAAATGGTTCAGTGAAAGGTGGAGTCTATTTTTCCATTCTCTGAGTCAGAATTGGCCAGGGGACATTAGTAAATGTGAGAGAAGCCTTTGCGACTTGGGGCCTGACCTCTTGCTGTGCCTGAACCTCTAAGACTACCATGCGAACAAGCCTGAGGTAGCCCGACCCCGATAACCTGCCAACCACCAGATATTTGAGTTCAGCCATCCTAGATCCTCAAGCCACTAGCTGACCTGCGGCTGACCACAGGCAAATGAAAAATCCCAGCAGAGACCAGCTAGACTACATCAGACCAAAACTGCCCAACCAATCTACAGAATAGTGAGAAATTGTACATAGCCATTATTCTAAGCCACTTAGTTTTGAAGTGCCTGTTATGCAGCAAAAACTGGCATTTATGTGTATATATGCATATTACATAATATGCACTACATACATACATATATATGTATACATATGTACAAGCACACATGCCCCAGTTATCCTTTCACTCTCCTTTTTTCTACTTTATAAAGGCTCTGGTATAGATTGTGGCTGTTAGATGTACGTTTAGGCTTCAGATTATATGCTATCAATGCAGAATTGTCACTGAACTAGAAGAGGAATTATATCACTTAGGGATGCAGTGACTGATGAAATTTTTTCAGAGGCTAGTTGCATTAGGTTAGAAAGGAGCAAGTTACATTTGCTCTGGTAATTTAGATAGGTGGGAAGAAGGGTATGTACAAATACTGAGTAGCAGATAGAACAAATGTGGCAGATTGTGAGGCCCGAGAGCTCACTAAGCCTTCCCATCCCCTCCTACAGGGCAGGGGCTGGAAAGCAAAAATACCACATCTCCCACTCAGGAAACTACATTCACTATCCTGAGAATAGTGATAAACCATAATGGGAAAAGAACATAAAAAAGAATGTATATATGGGTATAACTGAATTACTTTGCTGCATAGCAGAAATTAACACAACATAGTAAGTCAACTATACTTCAATAAAAAATTTCAAAAAATATACTGTTTCCCAGACTCATTTTATATCTAGGGTTTCTGGATGTGATTTAGGTTCTGCTAAGATGCTCTGAAGCCAAATGGAGATTGGGATCTTAGGATATGAGGAAAGAGGTGGGTGCCCACGCTCATGGTGTGGATGTGGCTAAGGTGGTTGGCAGGTGGGCAGGACCTGTGACAGCCATCTCTGACTCTTCAGGGCCCCACCTGTGACAGAGACAGCCCTGCTCTGGCAGTCAAGCTGTGCAGCACAGCTTTGAGAGCCAAGCAGCCTCCGGTCTGTTCCCTTACCTCTCCCAACAATTTCACAAGCCATTAAACATCCCGCTGTATGTCCCTTCTCTACAACTGAACACTGGTCAGAGAAGGACCAATTCTCCACTGCCATGAGAATCCAGCACACACTCTTAGATACCATTCTGGGTAAGAGAAAAGGGGACTAGGCAAATGTGAGAGGCTGAGAACTACCTAAATATGTTGTTAAAATTTTTTGAGTAAGACTAAATTTACCAGAATGGACTAAAAATTGAAGTTTTGGGGGTTTTTTGTTTGTTTTTCCCTCGCAGTAGCAAGTAAGTGGGTGACTTATAAGGAAAATCGGAACACTATTAGAGAAACTGAGACTGCATTTTCTCTTTTCATATGACTGTCTTTCCATTTATACTCATCATATATGTATTATCTCATTTAGTCCTTCCAATAACCCTCAAGCTGAAGACTATTACTACTCCCAGATCAAAGATGAAGTAACAAACTCAGAGAGATAGTGCCCAAGGTCACACAGCCTGTAAGCTGCAGGGCCAGGAATGTAACCTAGACAGTGTGCCCTGGAGCCTCACTCTTCACTGCTCTGCTCTTCTGGCCCCAGTTTCCCCTCCCTGCCGGTTTGAGCCCAGTCCTTTCCGGCTCCCAGTCCCCTTTGCTTCCCTCCCCTTTCAAAATGTGCTTAGGCATTCAGGCTTAGACAGGAACAACTGTTGAGCTGCTAACTTTGACAGGCTGAGGTGTTATCACTTTAACAGCATCGAGATCCTCTGAGTTTGAAGGATAAAACTTCAGAGTAAAGCAAGCAGAGTGAGATGCATGGGACCTTCCTGGGTTCCTGAAAACCACCCCACAGTCACCCAGTCTCTCTCCAGGTTCTTATACTGGCTCCCAGTTAACCTCCCCCCATCCCCCCATGCTCCAGGTACCTTCTCCCAATCTCCTCCATACGGAGAAAAAAAATCTACCAAAGGCAGCCCAGCTGCACCTATTGACACCCACCCACCCCCAGCCAGGGTGGATCTGAGAGTCAGCGACTTGGGGCCTCAGCAGTGGGCCTGAGAGCCAGCATGGGGGGCGCACATGTCGAGGATAATGTCCCCGATCCTCCATCAGCCTCCAGGAAGCAGCTTCACGGGGAAGCCTAGGGGAAACAGCAGTCAAACTGCATCTCCATCAGCCCTGACTTCAATTTGTTGAAATCTGTAACTCTCCCTGCATTTTCAAGGGAATGTGTTTAGGTGTGGGAGCATCCAACAGGAAACTGAAATATTGATGAAGATGAGCCTATAATCTTTTGATAAATAACATGCCTTCTAATACCAGATTTTGATATAATACAAACAAGTTGTCAACGTGTGAGCAAAAATTTGCATCCAAGAGAAAGGATTAACAATAAAGAAATCCTGTTCGTGCCGTTCATTTTTTCCTGTAACCTGAAGAAAACTGCCTTCCCTGAATAGTAGCGTGGTCTGGCATCTTTAAGTCGTTGGGAAGGGCACGACTTACTTCAGTTTAACAAACATTTCTGAGCACCTTCTCGATGCCCTGTACTGGCTGCTGCAGACACATACAGATCTGGTCCCTGCTTTCAAACCAATTAATTTTTTAGGAGAAACAAATCTGTGAATAAGTGAGCACAAAATAGCAGAAAATCATAGCAAAGAACATTGTCTTCAGCTTCAGATAGATGTGAAATCACAAGCCTGCACAGATTTTCATTAGTTATGGAGACCCTGTGCCAGTGGTTTAACCTCTTTCACCTTAAACTGAAAAGGGTGGATAACGATGCCTGTCTCTTGGGGTTGTCAAGAAGGTCACATGTGAAAAAAAGCTCTGTGCCACTTCCACTCCTGTGTTCCACTTGGACACACTGGTGCATAACCCCACTCCCTGGAGACGCGCATACCCCCAGCCTCCTAGAGTGTCCTGTGCTCACAGCCAAACTCCTCCCCAGAAATTGCTGTCAGCCCAGGGGAGCTGCCAAGGTTATACCCCCTGCAGGGGTGGGAGGTGAGAGTATGCATATAAAATGACCTTTTTCAATGTGTTATAATTCACATTCCATAAAAATTTGCCCTTTTAAAGTACAACTCAGTGGGGTTTCATATATTCACAAAATTGTATAGCCATCATCACTAATTCCAGAACTTTCCATTTCCTCAAAAATACCCCAGATATCTCATGCCCATTAGCAGCCATTCCCTTTCTCCTATCCCCCAACTCTCACAACCATTGATCTAGTTTGTGTCACTATAGAATTGCCTATCCTGAACATTTCATATAAATGAAACTATATAACATATGGCCTTTCATGTCTGGCTTCTTTCACTTAGCAAATGTTTTCAGGGTTCACACATGTCGTAACGTGTCTCAGTACCTCATTTCTTTTGATGTTGATCCATTCATCAGCTAATGGAGATTTAGGTTTCCACTTTTTGGCTATTAGGAGTAAAGCTGCTATGAACATTCTTCTACAAGTTTTTGTGTAGACATATGTTTTCAATTCTCTATATACCAGGGAGTAGAATTGCTAGATCGTGTGGTAACTTGATGTTTAACATTTTGAGGAACTACCAGACTATTTTGCAATGAGGCTACACCATTTTACATTCCCACCAGCAATGTATGAGGATTGCAATTTCTCTGCTAGTGAGTGTGAAGTGGTATCTCACTGTGTTTTTGATCTGCATTTCCCTGATGGCTAATGATGCCGAGCATTCTTTCATGCGCTTATTGGTCATTCGTTTATGTTTTTGAAGAACTGTCTATTCAAATCTTTTGCTCATCTTTAAATTTGGTTCTTTTTCTTTTCACTGTTTAGTTGTTCAGTTCAGTCAATCAATCATGTCCGACTCTTTGCAACCCCATGGACTGTAGAATGCCAGGCTTCCCTGTCCATCACCAACTCCCAGAGCTTGCTCAAAATCATGTCCATCAAATTAGTCATGTCATCCAACTATCTTGTTTTCTGTCATCACCTTCTCCTTTTGCCTTCAACCTTTCCCAGCATCAGGGTCTTTTCCAATGAGTCAGTTCTTCACATCAGGTGGCCCAAGTATTGTAGCTTCAACTTCAGCATCAGTCATTCCAATTAATATTCAAGACTGATTTCCTTTGGGCTTGACTGGTTTGATCTCCTTACTGTCCAAGGGACTCTCAAGAGTCTTCTCCAACACCACAGTTCAAAAGCATCGGTTCTTTGGCGCTCAGCTTTCTTTATGGTCCAACTCTCACATCCATACATGACTACTGGAAAAACCATAGCTTTGACTATACAGTCCTTTGTTGGCAAAGTAACGTCTCTGCTTTAAAATGTTGTCTAGGTTGGTTATAACTTTTCTTCCAAGGAGCAAGCGTCTTTTAATTTCATGGCTGCAGTCACCATCTGCTGTTATTTTGGAGCCCCCAAAAATAAAGTCTGTCACTGTTTCCATTGTTTCCCCATCTATTTGCCATAAAGTGATGGGACCGGATGCCATGATCTTCGTTTTCTGAATGTTGAGTTTTAAGCCAGCTTTTTCACTCTCCCCTTTAACTTTCATCAAGAGGCTCTTTAGTTCCTCTTTGCTTTCTGCCATAAGAGTGGTGTCATCTGCATATCTGAGGTTATTGATATTTCTCCCAGCAATCTTGATTCCAGCTTGTGCTTCATCCAGCCTAGCATTTCGCATGATGTACTCTGCATTAAGTTAAAGAAGCGAGTGACAATATACAGCTTTGACGTACTTCTTTCCCAATTTGGAACCAGGATATTGTTCCATGTCCAGTTCTAACTGTTGCTTCTTGACCTGCATACAGATTTCTCAGGAGGCAGGTCAGATGGTCTGGTATTCCCATCTCTTGAAGAATTTTCACAGTCTGTGTGTTGTGATCCATACAAAGGCTTTAGTGTAATCAATGAAGTAAATGTTTTTCTGGAATTCTCTTGCTTTTCCTATGATCCAACAGATGATGACAATTTGATCTCTGGTTCCTCTGCCTTTTCTAAATCCAGCTTGAACATCTGGAAGTTCTCAGTTCACATACTGTTGAAGCCTAGCTTGAAGAATTTTGAGTATTACGATGCTATGTGAGATGAGTGCAATTTTGTGGTAGTTTGAACATTCCTTGGTATTGCCTTTCTTTGGGATTGGAATGAAAATTGACCCTTTCCAGTCCTGTGGCCACTGCTGAGTTTTCCAAATTTACTGGCATATTGAGTGCAGCACTTTCACAGCATCATCTTTTAGGATTTGAAATAGCTCAATTGGAATTCCATCACCCCCACTAGCTTTGTTTGTAGTGATGCTTCCTAAGGCTCACTTGACTTTGTATTCCAGGATGCCTGGCTCTAGATGAGTGATCACACCATCAGGGTTATCTGGGTCATGAAGATCTTTTTTGTATAGTTCTTCTGTGTATTGTCGGAGGAGCCTGGTGGGCCACAGTCCACAGGGTTGCAAAGAGTCGGACACGACTGAGCAACTTCACTTTCACTTTTCTGTGTATTGTGGCCACCTCTTCTTAATATCTTCTGCTTCTGTTAGGTCCATATCACTTCTATTCTTTACTGAGCCCATCTTTGCATGAAATGTTCCCTTGGTATCTCTAATTTTCTTGAAGCCATCTCTAGTCTTTCTTATTCTATTGTTTTCCTCTACTTCTTTGCACTGATCACTGAGGAAGGCTTTCTTATCTCTCCTTGCTATTCTTTGGAACTCTGCATTCAGATGGATATATCTTTCCTTTTCTCCTTTCCCTTTCGCTTCTCTTCTTTCTCAGCTATTTGTAAGGCTTCCTCAGACAACCATTTTGCCTTTTTGCATTTCTTTTTTTGGGGGGATGGTCTTGATCACCACCTCCTGTACAATGTTACAAACCTCTGTCCATACTTCTTCAGGGACTCTGTCTATCAGATCTAATCCCTTGAATCTATTTCTCACTTGCACTGTATAATCGTAAGTAAGTAAGTAAGTGTTAGTCATTCAGTCATGTCCAACTCTCTGCGATCCCATGGGCTGTAGCAGACCAGGCTTCTCTGTCCATGGAATTCTCCAGGCAAGAATACTGGAGTGGGTTGCCATTCCCTTCTCCAGGGGATCTTCCCGACCCAGGTATTGAACCCAGGTCTCCCAGATTGCGGGCAGATTCTTTACTGTCTGAGCTACAGCAAGGAACCGTATAATCGTAAGGGATTTGATTTAGGTCATATCTGAATGCTCTAGTGGTTTTTCCCTACTTTCTTCCATTTAAATCTGATTTTTTTTGCAATAAAGAGTTCATGATCTGAGCCACAGTAAGCTCCTGGTCTTGTTTTTGCTGACTGTATAGAGCTTCTCCATCTTTGGCTGCAAAGAATATAATCCATCTGATTCTGGTATTGATCATCTGGTGATGTCCATGTGTAGAGTCATCGCTTACGTTGTTGGAAGAGGGTATTTGCTATGACCACTGAGCTCTCTTGGCAGAACTCTGTTAGCCTTTTCCCTGCTTCATTCTGTACTCCAAGGCCAAACTTGCCTATTACTCCATGTATCTCTTGACTTCCTACTTTTGCAATCCAGTCCCCTATAATGAAAAGGACATCCTTTTTTGGTGTTAGTTCTAGAAGGTCTTGTAGGTCTTCATAGAACCATTCAAGTTCAACTTCTTCAGCATTAGCAGTTAGGGCATAGACTTGGATTACTGCGGTATTGAATGGTTTGCCTTGGAAACAAACAGATCATTCTGTCATTTTTGAGATTTCACCCAAGTACTGCATTTCAGACTCTTGTTTTTGAGTTGTAAGGATTCTTTTGTTGAGTTATAAGAATTCTTTATATATTCTGGATATTAGACCCTTAGCAGATATTTGATTTGCAAACATTTTCTCCCATTCTTTGAGTTGTATCTTCACTTTCTTGACAGTATCATTTGAAGGACAAAAGTTTTAAATTTTGATGGAGCCAAGTTGGCCCTTTTCTTTTTGATCAATGACTGATTTTTGCAAAGATTCGAAAAGTAGTCCCCTTGTATCAACACCAGGCAGTTCTGAAAGATCCTCCCAGCTCCAGAGATCCCCAGCTGAATGGCTGAGGCCTCTGTTGCAATCACATTATGGTTCAACTTCTCCCTCTCCTCCTTCTGCTTCCCTCTCTCCTTCAAATGGGTTTCAGCTAACAGGACTAGTGACACTCTGAATGAATATCTCAGCACACAAGAGTATATTTTGGGGAGAACCCAAGTTTAGGAACTTCCACTGTTTTCCCACTGACCTCAAGAAAGAGAATTACCTCCTCCCCATGGTTTCAAGTCCTCCTGTGACACGGCTCCTACCCACCTCTCCAGACTCATCCTTCCCATACATTCTCCTCACACGCTATGATCCAGCCATATTGAACTACTTGTGTTGAACTACTTGTGTGAAATATTGAAACACATATTGAAAACTTATGTTTTCTCAAAAAGGCCATCTCTGTAGCCTCTGGGCCCTTATACTTGCTATAACTTCTTCCTCTCTCCCCCACACTAACCTTGCTATCATCTATCATCCATTCAAAGCAGAACCTTAGCTGACCACCACTTCCTCCAGGACACTGCCCCTGACCCTTTTGTGTGCATCCATAGGCCCCTTTATTCACCCCATTCTTATGTGCACCACACAGATTCTAATCCCTTCTTTATTGCTTTGTCTGCATGACCAGACATGAACCCCCCTTGGGCAGAGACCCTCTCATTTACCCCCATGTCTGTAGAGCTGGTGTAAATCCTGACATCCAAGAAGAGCTCGATTAATGTGCACTGAATAAATAAACACATATTGAATACATACAAAGTGCAAAAGCAGCCCAGACGATGCAGTGCCTAACTAGGGACAGTCTCAGGAAGGGAAGCTCCTGTACAGGGTACAGAGTGCACAGGAGCCCCATGCCCCTCCACCCAGGCCCGCAGGGGGAGGGCTCCACTGAAGCCCCTCCAGAGCCAGCTGTGCCCCTGGGCATCCCTGTACTATGCACTCAGACCACAGCAGAGCCCAGTTCCCTTGCTCACCCCACTGTCTCTACCTAGGCCTCCTGAGTCCCCCCAGTGCCCCCTCCAGTCCCCGCCCAGTCTGCATTCACAGGATCCTGGTGCCTAACATTTTCCCAGGTCCACGCAAAAAAAAAAAAATTCTGCTAGAAGCTACTAGAAATCAAACCACTCTGAGACAGGTATAAAACCTCGTCTAGCTGCCTGGAGAGGGTTTTATGGGTTGCCTTATCAGGGCACTGCAGAAGTCATAGGCACTAGGACAGACCATTCCTTAGTTAATCATTCAAATACAAGGCTGGGGTACATTAAAATGATGGATCTATGCCTGAAAAATAATTTGGAATGCCCTCTGTAGCCTCAGCCATTCCCCCCACCTAGATACCATCCTCCCAGATCCAGGGTGCAGCTTGAAGGAGAGATGAGGCCCAGGACCAAAGGAAGGCCCTCAAGGGGACTATTAGCTCCCAAGAGTATAGGCTCCCTCAGGACTGGGGGGCAATGCCTGTGCCAACCTGTCTGTCCATGTCCTCATCCTCAGAGGGACTGGGCCTGAGCCTGGTTTTATTACCAGGGTCCCCCTGCTAGTGTTAAACCCACTAGTTAAACCCACACTCTCCAACTTAGAGCCTTAGCTTTTACACACTATACCACCCTGTCAAGCTCTACTTCGCAACTAGATCATCCAGTTTTTCTATGGCCCTCTCCACGCTGCCATACAACCCCCTCACTAGGTTCAGGGAGAGGCCAAGCCCCTCTCAAGCTCAGATAGAATCCCCTCCCACGCTACTGCCAGGGTGGAGCAGGGGCCTCACTTGGCAAGAACAGACGTAGGACAGCCCCTTGGCACATCATTTCCTTGACCTCCTTCAGTTTAGCATGGCTCAGACGCCACTCGCTGGGCTACGATTAAATGTGAAGATAGCTTGCGGTGGGTGGGGGTGTGGGCAGGATGACAAGGGAGTTGTGGAAGTGCCTCCAAAAAGCCAACACCAAATCTCACCCATCTCCACCTCCAAGTTTGTGGCCCAGCAAGATTTATGGCACTGCACACAGGGGTCATTCTTGAGATAAAGGTCTTAATCTTGCAGCTGACAGGCCTCCTCAATCAGAGCTTCAGGAAAGCATCCTTGACTGATAAATGAGCTGTCCCTAAAGCCTCGGTGACAGGCTCTTAAAGGTCTCCATGGTTCAGAATGTCTCCTTCGTTCAGAATGTCTCCTTCATCCTGCAAGAGGCATATTCACCCTCAATGCCAACACAGCAAGGCAGACAGCTGAGTGAAGCAGGAGAGGGGGCCTTCCCCACTCAGCCCTGCCCCAGAGCCCCTGCTCTGCACCCCCTCAGCAGATGCTGAACACACATGGAGCACCACTGCGCTTCACTGACAAGGGTGCTGCACATGCTGAGTGTCCAGCCAAGATAATTGCCGGACAATGGACCAAAAGGACATAGGCTTTGGATCCAAGGAGACTGACCATTGGAGCAGGAGCCATATGGCACTTGGTTAACAGGAGCTTTGACTGTGGCCAACACTGCCAATTATCTACCCAATGTCCATTCTACCCTTCTTTCTCCCAGGCAGAACTCTGAGTTTGATTGGAATGGCAATGTGCCCAGTTAAAAGCATTCACCTCCCCTGACTCTCCTGCAGCTGCAGGCGCTATGAAGAACACTATCAGGAGTTTCTGGAAAGACTTTACTTTCCTTTTACGAGTACTGTACCTTCTACCTCCCCTTCTCTTTTTTCATGCCTTTTGCAGATATGAAAAGAACTATGAAGCCCCTATCTTACAACACGCTAAGGATGGAAGAGCAGAAAGGCAGAAGGACCTGGGATCCCAATGACACCATGGAACTGCTTATGCCAGCCCTGGAACTCCTATCTCTGGACTTGTGGTTCTCAGGGCGGGGGGAGGGGGAACCCACTCTTTGGTTAAAGCCACTATTGTGATTTTGTTGTTACAGTGAGCCAAACACAGTCTTGGGTGATAAAGTCCAAGCTTTAACTGATTCAGAATTTGAAAGAGTTGCTTCACCTGTTTCTAGCCTCATTTCCCCTATCTGTATAAAGAGAACAATGAGAGTAATAATTGCTGCTGCTGCTAAGTCACTTCAGTTGTGTCCAACTCTGTGCGACCCCATAGATGGCACCCCACCAGGCTCTGCCATCCCTGGGATTCTCCAGGCAAGAACACTGGAGTGGGTTAAATCACCCACTATGTGCAGGCACCAAGCAGTGTTTCAAATTCCCCACCCACTGCACTGAGAAAGTGACCACTGTATATAATGGGCAGAGACACATTGCCCAAAATAATACCTGCTGTGGCCACTTCATTGGGCCTTTTTTGAGAATCCAATGAGACCACATTTGAAATTCCTTAGGAATAAAGGGTTACACAGGTGCCTACTAAATCCCATGTTCTGTGCAGTCAGTGGGATCAAATCCAGGGAGATGCTCTGCTCCTGGAGCAGGAAGTAAACTCATGAGACAAGCCCCCATCACCATCCAGAGGAAAGGAGAAAACAAAAGGAGTTGAAACAACAGTTGCGCCAAACAGAAGCCACGTGACTGCCGGGTGAAAGCAGGCCCTGTCTGCATTGTCTCCCTTGGGGGCCTCCTTCAGAAGCTAAGCCCTGGGTGCATCCCCAGCCCACACAAGACTCAGGGTAGAGAGCTTCATCCTCTCTTCTGTCTATCTCCCCTCCATCGTACCTGGTCCGGTGACCACACGCAGTGAGGATGCTCTCTGTGCTGTCACTGCAGAAACTGGGTTTCTCATTCCAGAGGCTGCTCTGCCAGGCCCAGTCTCCCTGGAACCTTGAGTGACTGCCTTCTGTTTCAGGGCCTTTTCATGTAACCTTCTGCAAAAGCTCACAAAACTGGTACTACCATCTGTATCTTATAGTTGAGGGCACTGCAGCTAACAGGCAAAGAGACTGGCTCTAAACCACAAGACCACCTGACCAAGATCACATTTGAACTCATGTCTCCAGACTCAGAAGCTTCTGATATGAAGCTCTAAACTGACGTGTCTCCTGTCACTTTAAGAAATGATGCTGGCTCTGTCTGGCTTGCCTATGTATTTCTATACAAATGGCATCTCCTTGGGCAGCGTGCATGCATCTCGTTCATTGTGTTTCTGTTTCCCTCTGTTTCTATCTTTGTGTGTCTCAGTCTCTCTCTTGGTCTCTATCTCTCTTCCTTTGTGTGAATCTTACACCCTTTCCCTAGGTCTCTATGAGCTTGTCTTTCTCTGGGTGAGCATGTTTCTCTGCCCACCCCCGACTAGCACACTATACTGTAGCAGTTTACCAACTGTGTCCCTTACACAACTCCAACCTCCAGTCCTCAGGGACCTCCTGCTTTGTTGGCAGTTGTATGTCAAGTAGCCAACACAATGTGCTGAATGTATTTCTGTTGAATGAATAAATGTTTGCAGAACATATTGTGAAAGGAGAATGAAAGATCCCCCACACTGGGAAAGATGGGGTGGGGGTGGTCTCTCTCAGAGGCAGCTGGGAACTGAGAAGGGGAAGGGAAGGAAAACAGAGAAGGAAAGAGGTCTAAAGTCAACTTTTCCAGTCCTTATAAAACTCACAGTTAGAAGATTCACCAAACAGTCTTGATCATGCATGTGTTTGGCAGGGCCCAGGGGCCTAAGAGCTTAAATACACGTGCAGCAGGGTCATCCAAAACTACTTCCATGGAAGATATGGGTTCAGACCCTAGCTCCCCACTCTAGCTTGGCCTCTCTGAGTTTCATCTCCTCCCCAATCAGGTGGGAGCAAGAACAAGACCCTGCAAGTAGAGTAAATGTTCCTAAGGACACAAGAGCCCTCTGTTTACAGATAAGGAACTGAGTCCCAGAGAGGGGGAAGAGGTTCCATGCAGGCCACGCAGCCACCTGCAGGGACTCCCCCAGCCCTTGCAGGGGTTCCTCCCATCTGCAGCTAGTGAAGGACACAGACAGCTGAGGGAGCATCTGGAACAAGCCTTGAAGCTGGAGTGACCACAGGGCAGGAATCTCAGAAAGACCAGGCCTGCCATGACAGGAGCACCTACCTCTCCTCTCTCCTAACCCAGAGAGGGTGGTGGCCCTCAAGCCTGCAGTCACTGCCTTTTCTCAGTCCCAGAGCCTCCTCAGGTACAGGTGGGAAGGCATGGCCCTGTAGCCTCTCTGGACCCCTGGGGTACCTGGCTCTGCCACAGGAGCTCAGGCCAGTCTACAGCTCCAAGCCCCGGGCTCCTCTTCTGCAAACACAGAGGCTGACTAGAAGATGTCCAGAGTCCCAGCCAGATGCCCCCCCTCCATAGGCCTTGATATAGAACTTTATAGGGAAGTTGCCTGGGCAGAAAGGAGTGGTCAGTAGGAGACGCAGGCCACTCCGTGAAAATCTCAGGAGGCAGTCAGAAACAACAGATTTTGTATTAAAATAAACTAGCTAGGTAGGGTCAAAAGACCCTATTTGTAAATTGTAGAAGAATAAGTTGGTAGAAAAGCTACCAAATATGATTTCACTCTGGAACTTCTGGGTAAGAAGAAACCAGGTCAAAGGGTCAACGGGAGGGAAAGGTGTGTGTGCTCCAACTAGCAGCCATTTGCTCATCTGTCCCTCCCCAGGATCCTCTCAGCGGGGGTGACAAGGCCGAGGAGTGGTTCCACGGCAGGCTGGCACATGGCTCTGCCTCCCTGATGGCCCTGGAGGACCGGATGTTGGCAACTTCCTCACTCTAGGAGGCTCACATAAGGTACAGCCCACTGGGATCAAGGATGCCACAGCTCCACAAGCAGCCTAGCAGAAGGGCAGGTCTGCATCACTTCTCAAGGTTCTGTCTGACTGCAGGCCACTTAACTAGCCCCTGCGATCCTGTGACTTGAGCGTCACTCCTCTCTATGAGGTGCTGTGGGCATTAAAGCCCAGGACCTGCTGCTGAGCAAATGTGCAATAAATGCTTGCCACTATGATGATGGAAACAAGCACATCCTAAGCCCTCTTCTCAGCCTGATTCTCAAACTCAGTTGTGGACCAAAATAGCTTCCATCTGGGTCTGAGCCCCGGCTCACTTATAACACACCCTCAGACAACTAGATTCACCTCTCTAGGCTTCTGTCCAAGGATGGATACAACCAATAGTGGTTACTGCCCTTGTCACCACAGTGACAAATGGGATTCTTCGCCATTAATGTAACACTGGGACATTGTTGGTCCAAATGACTGAAAACTTGGGCTGCAGTATTTTTCTTGAGCCAGGTTTGTACTTCCCCAGGGAGCCCTGGGGCCTTCCTCTCCTTGGTGCTTCTCAGCACACCCTCCTCCCCTCCTCACAGCTGGAGCGGGAAGACTAAGGACACAGGCTCGGGAGAGTGACCAATATCCTGCAGCGCGGCTACCTCAGGCGGTGGTCTAGCTCCTCTGCATCTCACATCTTTATCTGTAAAATGAAGATAATAGTAGTAACTCAGAAGACCATGATAAGGATTAAATGTGTGGATAAAAGCAAAGTACTTAGAAAAGTGCTGGCACATAGCAAATACTCAGTAAATGTTAGCTATGACTATTATTTCATGTGTTTTGGTATTTTATAAGTCAACATATTTAATAAACAGCTGTGTATCTCTGATAAAATATATTTGCATTTTTAATGATTTAAACATAACAAAATATCTATACAATCTCTAGTTCTTGTAACAAACTTTTTTAAAAAAACCCACTGTTTATTTATAGCCAAATCTCTGCTTCCTCCTCTGGTGCCTGACACCATTTCACTCACCTCTCAGTGATCACCGGGCAGTTGTCCACATACCCACTGAGGGGACTGGCCTCTCTGGGCCTCACTGAAGAGCTCCATGGATTTGGCACTGTGCCAGACAATAGACACCAAAGAAACCCAGACTCTGTCCAATACATCTTGAAGAAAAAATATTTTTTAACTAAAAGCACGCAGGAGTGGGTCTGTCCTTCATGTCTGAGACAGGGTAGAGAGGCTGGGTGACAGAAATAAAATACTGAGAAAGGTTCTCACAGTTCAGCTTTTATTAAAATTAAAGGAACATAAATTACAGGAAACTAGAACATGAGTCCTGTTAAAAGAATACATATGAGGAACTGTTTTCCTCAGCTAGCACTGTAACCGATGGAGCAGGTGACAAGGGTTCTTTCATAAGCTCTGTGGTTCCTACCATCCAAGCAGAGAACACCCGATCAAGGACCTGACTCATGCAGTGTGGTGTACAGGGCGTCAGGGATCAAGTCTGCCTGCCAATGGACAGCTACACGGACACAGCACCCACACAGACATACAGATTCAGTGCCTTGAATTTGCTTTCAAAGAAAGTATTTTACACATTATGTACGAATTAAACAAGAAGTCCAACAAAGGTTCTTATTGCCACTGAAAAGGGGATAAAATAATTTGAAATCTCATAACCAAAGGTGAGAACGTAGCACTGGAGCACTTTGTTGCTCCAAATGCTCCAGTCCCATGCATTACTGCCTTGGCCAATGCTGAATCTGTAAGTCACGAGCCCCATGACAAGGGGTGCGCAGGGGCTCTGAGGTTGTGATTATCCACTACAGAAGAGACCTCTGACACTCCCAAATGTCAGAGGTGCCGCGAGCTCTCCTGCTTGGTCAATAGATACACAGCATGGCTGAACATGAGGGGCTTAGGACTCTAAATAGTGCAAAAACTTTAAAAAAAAATACATTCTAACCTCCTCGCCTCTCTAGGCAAATAGAAAAACTCCAGCTAATTGGATTAGGAGTTTGCTCAGCTTCCCAACTTGATCCACCAAGGTACGAATGGGGAGCACAGAGGCAAGTCAAATGGCACCTGTCCCAAAAATAATAAAGATTCTTTAAATGAGACTAATTGGCAGATAAATACACAAAATAGAGCCTGGAGTGTAGACACAGCTCAAGAGACAAGTAAGTTGTAAGTATAGTATGAACATCTGCAAAGCACATGCTGATCACATTCTTAGCAGGGTCCATGACCACTCTTTTCAAGTTCCTTGACAAGATGCTTTCTCAAGAGACATACATCATCCAGCAGCAAAGGGCTTAGGCCTGAAGCTCTGAAGAACAAGGATATAGGAAAGAATGAAGACTAGTCAACTGGACTTAGAACCTCCTTGGAGTATATGCTGAAGGGCAGGCCTTTCCCTGGGCTTCTCCATGCCAAACTCCAGGCCAGACTGTGAGAGATGCCAGGAGATGGGCCAACCAGACTCACCCTGCCTCACTCCTGCCGAAAGCCTGCCTCCAGAAAAAGCAGACAGGCATCATAGATGGGTAAGTGCTGCGTTAGGCTTAATGTTAAACCCTGAACAACTAAAAAAACACCAGTGATTTATGAGTTTTTTAGCAATCTCCCTTGCATGTGTTGTAATAAAGAAGCCTCCAAGTCAGCCTGAAGCTACTGAAAAATCAGTTTGGGTAAGGTGAGAAACAAAGGGAAAATACCTACAGGCATGAATGATGTTCGAGTGAATGGCACAATAGAACATAACATTTCATTATCATGGATAATAAGAAGCAATTCAAATATTGTGAAAAATTATTTTATAAAAATATCTACATTAAAATTTTAGCCTGAAAGCTATAGCTTCAGTTTTATAAAAAGGCAATCTTTGAAAGCATCTGGCTCAGGAAGATACAAACATTACACAACAGATATCAAAGTAAGACAGCTCAGAAAGCATCTTAGGGGATATTGCAACTGGTTTGTCACAAAAAGAATTAAGTATTCTTATTGCATAGCAGAAAATGAGGTCACTTTCATTTGCATAATACTGCAACTTTTTAGATGGAGAGATGCCATTGGGTACTTAAGAGAAATAACTTTGGAATTCAGTCTGACTTCTCTGTTGTCCAAATCAGTATCCAAGCAGAGTCTAAGCTGCTTCTAACCTTGGGCTGCAATTCCATTTCATCACTGTGATCAGACTTCAGATACACCACTGGCAAAGCTGCATTCACAAGCAGTTGTGGCAGTCAGAATAGGGGTATGGGGGGCTCACCTACCACATGAAAGCACAGACTTGAAAATAAGTCTGTTGTGCCCACTGTAGGGAGAAAATCATATGGTGGTAAAGGGAGAGCTAGTTTTGGATGGCATCTGCGGGCAGATACAGCACATTGGCTTTTTGGTGATGATGTACCAGTGTTCTAGTCCCCATGAGAAAGGACGCATGGAGGTGAGATGAACACAGCCTCAGAACACTGCCAACAGGGGCAGCACTTCCTGGGCAGGAAGACGTAAGAAGGGGCCACAACAAAAACCCAAAAGCAGAAAACACGCTGGCTAGCTCTCATGGAGGGGACCCTCTCTGGGAAGATGACCATGAACAGTAGCCTCCCCTACACAAGCATGATAAGCATGAAAGTTCAGCTTCTAAGTGTTGGGGGGTACTTCACGTTTCATCTGAAATCAGGAGCTGTGTGACGGCACGCATCAGACCCCAACCCCCAACCTTATCACCAACACACATGCACACACACACACACTCACACACAAACCCTGAAACAAAGTCCCAAACCTTCCTCAGAGAGGGAGGAGAACAACATTTGGAACAGAAAGCACATTTCTTCAGCTTCTGATCCAGAGTCAGGCAGAGCTCTGAAACCACAGCCACCTCCATGCCAGGTAAGGGCAGAAAACCCAGCTAACAGCATGTCTTAATCTCTTTGGATCTTTGGAACTGTTCTTCCAGGTCCATCAAAGCTGGATATTTCAGCCCCTTTCCAAGGCTGCTAAAGACCCTGGGTGCTTTGGTGTTCTCCAAACATCTCACTGATATAATATTCTGCTCAACATCGGAAGATGTTTCCCCCTCAAGAGAGTTGAGTGGTTCGTGCACAATAAATATACAGTAAATACACAGAGTGGCCAACTCGCTAGGGAGAGTCCTGGGTTTCTAACTTGGGGTGAAGTGGGAAGAATGCCAGCCTCCTGCAAAATCTGCTTGGAATGGGCCCAGTTGTATCAGAAGTCCAATGTCAGGGTTCATAAAGCTCCTTGGCTCCCTAAGGGTGGACCCTGACAACAGGGAGGGTAAATCCCAGTCCCCAAGTTGTGAGGCTGCTCCAGACATAAGATCTCCCCTCCTTATGCTGGAAATTCCAATATAAGCAACTTGCTAGTTCAGGAGCAGTACAGCTTTAAGGTTCTTCTTTTTTTTTAAAATGCAAGTGAGTCTGTGCACCCTCCAATACCCCTCTCCAGATGCCTGAAGTTCTGTCATTAATCATTTTTACCTGTGAATTTGCAAACCTTTCATCAAGCTCCTCTCTCAAAATGCAAGTATTCCTGAGAGACATCACACACCCAGGGCCTAGCACCATGTCTCCCCTCATGGAAGCAAGGAGTGGGATTTCTGAGGGCTGGAGAGACGGTATAGGCCTGGAATGCGGGAGAGGACAAGGGTGTCAGACAGACTAGGACCTTCATCACAGACTGCTGATGGCCAGGGCCAGCCAGTACACCCCTTTAAAGTCATCCGTGTCCATTTGAATCACACATGAGTCCATCCAGTGCAATGAAAAACCTATCTTTAGGTTTGGAGGTAGGGTGACCTTTTACTTCACCACCAAACCAGAACACTTAAGAGAGTAAAATGGGATGCTCTGAATAATTAAACCTGGATAATAAGTATAAACAGAGGCGTCCTATCCCAGGAAAACCCAGAAGCAGGGTCTTCTCCGAGACCGCTGTGGGCAAGGACCAAAGCCCTACCACTTGGTTTTGTTGCTTTTGTTTCCCATGTATTTTTTTCTCCAGTGTGTTTTTCAGTGCTTCACTGAAGAGCTGGTTTTCTCAGCTGAAGAGACACAAAATCTCCCAAACTTGGAATCCATTACATCAAAGACCAGGGGCCCAGAGACCAGGCAGTTCTGATGAGAACTTCTGGGAGAAGAGGTAAAGGAAGAGCACCCAGCCGAGGGGCTGGAGAACCCACGGTCCTAGTTCTAGTGCACAGAGGACACGGGGCAGCTTCAGGAGGGCCCCACTCTTCTGCAGACAGTGCCAGTGGTCTAGGCCAGTACATGGGCCTGGTCATTTCCGGACATTCCTGGTGTGTCCAACTGCACTTCCAGTAGACAGCAGCTTCCATAGTCGCAAGGTCCCCATGGGCCGATCCAGAAGAGACGCTTCTGTGACTGGTTTTTTAGCATAGCAGAAGGATCAGTAGTACAGAAATGAAGTAGACCGTCATCATCCCCCAACTTAGTGAAGCAAAATGTTCTGCACACGCACATACACACACACACACACAAGTTCCAGCTTCTCTAATACCCCTATAGAAACACACACACACACACACACACACACACACACACACACAGTGCTCAAAGGTGCAGCCAGAACTATCAGGAATCCACTGCTCAGGGCAGGGGACAAGACACCTCATGGAAGCCAGGGGTCAACCACTGTCTTCCCACCCAGACAATACTGCCAAGTTGGAGGAGGGCAGTTCCCGCCCCACTGCAGACTCTGGCAACGAGTGGCATCCAACCAGCGTGGTCCTGCTGTGCTGAGTCACAGGCAGCACCCCTCCCTTCCTCCACCTCCTGGCAGTGGGAGTTGGGGTCACAAGGGCTTGTGAATCACAGCAACACCTAAGATGAAAGGGGGAGAAAGTTACCATATTATTAATAGTTTCTGCAAACTTTTTCAGAGTCTCAAGGAGTTCACGAACAACATCCCAAGCCACAGTCAAGGGAAATGGGCATGACTTATACCCAAACACTGAAGGGCCTGTGGACTCAGGTTGTCAGCAGCCGCTGCTTCCTGCTGTAACAGCTAAGTCCCCACAAGATGCTTAAACATAAAGCACAGTCCCTCAACGCCACAGATGAGAGGTCTCACCTTGCATCATCACACCAACTCATCTCATACTGTAATGACTCCTCTTTCCAGCACTCAGCACCCTCACTGGAAACCTCACAGCTCTAAGTTTGTATCACTTTAAGAGAAGTGATGAGTGATTCATGCCCCCTTTTAGCAGACATGGAAATGAACTGGAAAGAACAATGGACTGACTTCATGGCAGCAAGAACAAGTTAATTCCCATCCTAGCTCTGCCACCACTCAAGCTGCATTGTGGCTTCAGATAAGTCCATGTACCTCTTTAGGCTCCGTTCCCATGTATTTAAGGTCATCTAACTGAATGTGAAAGTCGCTCAGTTGTGTCTGACTCTTTGCAACCCCATGGAATTCTCCAGGCCAGAATACTGGAGTGGGTAGCCTTTCCCTTCTCCAGGGGATTTTCCCAAGCCAGGGGTCGAACCCAGGTCTCCCACATTGCAGACGGATTCTTTACCAGCTGAGCCACAAGGAAAGCCCAAGAATATTGGAGTGGGTAGCCTAATCTTTCTCCAGTGGATCTTCCCAACCCAGGAATTGAACTGGGGTCTCCTGCGTTGCAGGCAGATTCTTTACTAACTGAGCTATCAACGGAAGCCCATCTAACTGAAAGATCCCTCCAATGCTAAATTCTACGCATGGATAAACATTCCAAATATGTCTGTATGTGTTATTGTTTTAGCCAAGTTGAACCACACTCAACAGCTAACTTATGAGCCTAAAATCTTACGTGTAATGGGCTGCAGCTGTGCAGCAGACATTTGCAGGCTGATTCACCCAACACCCCTTCTACTTGCTGTCCTCTGCTACTGAGAGTAGCAAGTTTCGAGCTCAGGTTCCCAGACTTCCTTGCAGCTGGAGGTGCTGCAATCCTGGCCCATGCAATTGTAAATACAAGTCTGCCAGTACTGCAGCTTTGGCTTTCTCCCTTGACCTGCCGGAAGAAGCTCACGTAAGGTGCAAGGGGCAGCAGGAGCTATTCATAAAGCTGGCAGAACAGAAAAGACAGGAGGAACCTGATTCTTCAATAACAGTCTGAACCTCCAGGCTAGCCAGGGACTCCTTTCTGCCTGGGACAAATACATACATACAAATAAGATACTTTCTTATTTAAGCAAGTATCTGACAGGTTTTCTGGTACCTGCAGCTGAACCAAATTCTAACTTACAGGTAAGGTGTAACTAGGAGCCCTACTTTAACATATTCCCATGACTAGACTATCAAATCTGGTTGAAAATAAGATTGAGAGAACATTGCTAAAAGAAAGCCCAGGACACCCAAATGGTGAGATTCTGTTGAGACACGCACTTCATGTCAATATCTGGATAAAGGTTCAGACAGAAAAGATCAGAGGTGGCAGAATCCAAGTCCTCAGACCCAGATGTGCTATCTGCCTTTCAGAACATCCTGCCTGCACCTGAGGCTCCTCCTTCTCAAGGCAGCATTTCTTTAAAAAGCAGGCTCCTGTACTGCTTTTTATATAAGCTTTCTGATTATAAAATAAAATATTCCCATTATGGAAATTTTAGATAACACAGAAGAACACCAAGAAAAAAAGATTAATCCCTACATACAAAGAGAATCACCATTCTCTTTTTTGGAATATATCCTGACTTCTAATGATAGTCATAATCAGCCACTGAGTGGTTTCTACCTGCCAGACAGGCATTGTGCTAGGCGCTTTCCATATATTCTCACGTTTCATTCTCACAACAGCCCCAAGAGGCTTGATATGATTTTATTTTCATTTCACAAATGAGAAAACAGGGGTTCAATCAGACTGACTGACTTGCCCAGAGGCCCAGGGCTAGTGGCAAAGCTGGGACTTGAATTCAGATGTGACTCCAACATCCATTTCTGTAAGCAGGAGCTACTCCAACTCCCATGACCCAGGACTGCTCGACCGAGCTCACATGGTACATATATTTTGCATCATCCTTTTTTTAACCTAAAAGCCTGTCACAAACATATTCTCATATTAAAAACACGTCTGCTGTATAAATATTCCACAGCTTATTTAGCTATGTCCCTCACGTTCGACAATAAGTATTTCTCAGTTTTTTGCTATGATAAATAATGCTCCAATAAATAACTTTGTCCATAAATCTTTGCATGTCGGGCCATTTCCGTAGATTCTAAGATAACAGATTCACTCAGTCAATGGGTTTGAACATAAACTGCACATCTGCTCGTCTCCCTGCCACCTACTTTTGGAGTAAGCAAACAGTAAAGAAATGGACATGAAATACTCAGCACATACCCAAAACTCTAACCACTCACACCTGCACTTTTCCCTCTCATTAAGACTCACATGGAGCCAAGGGGGCATCGTTCACTGGCCTCCCTGCCTCGTATAGGAAAATGCTCTGCACTTTTCACTTCAGCTTCGGAGAGAAAATGAGAGTGCTGGTTTTAATAAGTAACAGTGAGGACAGAATCACTCTAGGACCAAAATGCCCTGAAATCTTTTCTATTTAGTTGATAAAAATCCTCAATGAGGGAAAAAAAAAAAGGTAAAATAAATTCATTAATTGAAGCTTTGGGGAGACAGAACGCAATACAAAGCCCTTTGAGCCTGCACGGCATAGTCTTCTTTGCACTAAGATCCAAACAAAATGAAATAAGGACCTTTCTAATATAAAATAGAATAAGAATACCATTGGAGTCATAGTGAATGATAATGGTCATAAAATACTTAGGACAATGACTGGCATATTGTATGTGCTCAATAAATAAATATTAGCTCTAACTCTTCCAGTTTCTGGAGAACCAGATACAAGGAGCTGAGCTACACAGATATATTTGCTTGTCTCCCTGGAGACCCTTGACTTCAGCCCCACCAACTCTGATCCTGTGCCCTACACCTCACCAAAACTGTCACACACACCCGCTACCATAGGCATTCTTCTGGCAGCCCAGTGGTTAAGACTCTGTGCTTCCTGTGCAAGGGGCATGGGTTCAATCCTTGGTCAGGGAACTGATTTCACACACTAAAAAAAAAAACTTCTACAGCAGCTTCTTTCCTCCCCACCTCCCTCCAGCCTCTTGCTTCACCCCCCAACCCTGAGTTATGGTAGCACAAAAGGCATGGGCTTAGGACTGGGTTTGAATTCTGACTCTGACACTTTTTTTAGTCACATGATCCTGGACAGATTATTTAAACATTCCAAACCTCAGTTTCATCATCTATAAAATGGAAGGATACAGTCTCATTCAACCAGAGGGTTGTTGAAAAGAATATCTTGTAGGTAAAGATTTATAAACAAAGTTATTTACTAGAGCATTATTTATCATAGCAAAAGAAGACTCTGAGAACTACTTAATGTCTGACATGAGGGGAAGTAGCTAAGCTGTGAAATAGTTACCATATCTAACACACTGCTTTGTGGTGCAGGGAGTGGGTACCTGGCAAAAAACAGCTATCTGTGTAGCTGTGACCCAGCCTTTAAGTTTAGGTAGGCTTTGTCTCCTCCAGGAAGTATTCCCTAACTCTGCCACTTCTCGCGTGTCATGTCCTAAAGCCTGTGTAGCACATTTCTTTTAGCACTTACATGTACATTATTGTGTATTTCCTGGTTTTGGAGGCTGGTCAGGAAGGGCAATGAAATTCTAAAACCTCTTATGACAACTCAGATCAGTTGGAAGGGATGCCCTGGAACACTGTTAAGAAGAGTTCGGAGGCTACCTTCAATTTCACTGGGGAAATGAGTGTTAATTACAGGTATCTGCCGTGGGCACAGCATGAAGGAGTGGTGACATGTGACAATCATCTGCCATCCCTGGAGGAGGCACTTGGTCCCAAGTTAAGCAAACTGACCTGACCTGGGCCCCACCTGCCCCACCCCATCCCGGGCCCTAGTGTGGGGGTGCGGGTGGAGTGGCGCACACTGACCTGCATAGCTCCGCCCTGTGCTCATGTTGGTTGGCAGCAGCGTCCACTTGTCAGTGACAGGATTGTAGTACTCCACCGAAGCCAAGTTACAGGATCCATCATCCCCGCCAACCACATACAGGAGCCCATTCACTGCACAGACCCCTGGGAATCAAATAGAGGCCGGAGGAGGCATGAGAGCAGGAGCATGGAGAATGGGCGAAAGACAAGTCTAGATTGCCCTGGGGGCGCTCTTCCTTCCCTTTGTGGTAGCACAATAGATATTTGGCTCCTCAGGTTTAAGTCTGCTCAACGAATGAATACTCAACAGTCACTGGGCTCTGAGGAGCCCCCTTCCTAACAAGGTCATGTCTCTGACCAGGCAGCTTTCACAACGATGCAGGCCCACAGATGTTCCCTGCTCTGGCACGGAGCACCATAGGTACAGGCCCCGTTCTACTGCACAGGCACACAGGCCTCCCACGCTCAGTCTGAGCTAAGAAAGAAGACAGCTCAGGGGATCTCACCCACACTACTTCTACTCTGCTTGGTTCCCTGATAAGCCCTGTTTCATCAACACTGCGGGGCACTAATGGTTGTGCTTGTAATCGCTTCATACAACTGGTGTCTAAATCCACATACAGTTTTCAGGGAAAAGGCTTTCCACCCACCCTGATCTCAGAGGCAGCTGGTTTGGGGGCAAGGTCTCATGTAACAGGGACTCAAGAATAGGAAAATGTAAGTACTGCTCATTAAGACTTTAAAAGGCCACAGTCAAATATTCTGTGTTTTTTTCAAAATAAGATTCAGGGATTATGTGCTCAGATGCTCAATCGGGTCCAACTCTTTACGACCCCATGGGCTTTAGCCCAGCAGGCTCCTCTGTCCATGGGGATTCTCCAGGCAAGAATACTGGAGTGAGTTACCATGTGCTCCTCCAGGGTATCTTCCCAACCCAGGGACTGAACCCAGGTTTCCTACATTGCAGGTGGATTCTTTACCATCTGAGCCACCAGGGAAGCTCAAGAATACCGGGGTGGGTAGCCTATCCCTTCTACAGGGGATCTTCCAGATCCAGGAATTGAACTGGGGTCTCTTGCATTATAGATGGATTCTTTACCACCTGATCTACCAGGGAAGCCCAATTCAGGGGTGAGTGATACTCAGAAAGTAGTTATTACCAGTATTGGTGAACATACTCTCAAATACTGGTGAGCATAAAAGGCACCACTTTCCTGGGTGATGTCAAAAACACATATACTCCCTCTGAATCCAAGATTTCACTTCTGACCTTTTATTCTAAGAAATAATTTTAAATGTGTGCATTAATTAGCTATAAAGGCTATTTATAATAGCCAAAGCATTACTTACAGAAAAGATGGAAATGACCTAAATGTCCAATAGCAGCCTGGTTCTTTAAATTATGTTACAGCCATTTACAATAATATTATGTAAATAGGCTTAGTGTTATAATAAGATATTCATAAAAGATTGTAAAGTGGATCTAAAAAGGCAGGTTTTAATAAAGCAGTATTACAGCAAGATTCTATTTTTGTTATAAAAAATAGAAATATCTATATGCGAATGTGTGCTTACACATGCATTTACATCTAAACCTAATCCTTGCATTAGCTGCCTTGAAGGTTCTGTAATTCCTCATTCATGTGGCTCAAGGCCAAATGCCAGGTTATATCATAGCAGGCTTAGACAATGAGCAAATTAATAAACTCCCCTCTATTTACACTTTCAACAAGTCAGCTGCAAATGGGTTTAGCGAACAGGTAATTTGAGTATAAAGGAAATAAGTATGCCTAAAAGTCACCTGCTTGTATTTCCAGCCAGGGAAGTTGGGCTAAGCCAACACTTGGATACAGTGAGAAGGCATAAAGCAAGATATACCAACATAAGACATGACCCATAGGGCAAAGGTCTAAAAGGAAATGGTTTAATAGAGGTATCAGTCTCCAGGAACAAAACTCTAAACACTCTAAGGAAAATCATTCCTACAGGAAGGAAAAGGGGAGGCGAAGGGAAGGGAAGGAGAGACAGGAAATACAAACAAGAGAATAAGGAAAGTGGTCCTTTTGGAGAATGGATCACAAATCCTTTCATGGATGCCACTGAAAGGAAGGAAATCAGTTTCTGGGGGGAAGTGAGAGGTTCTCAGACATCGGCAAAGAAAAGATAGAACCAAGTGTCATTGTGTGGCCCTGTCCACACAGCTCTAGGCTTAGCTGCCCAACAAAGCCATTGGGCCTGGGCACACTGCTCCTCTGGGTCTGAGTCCATCCATGTGCAGTGAAAGTCCTCATGCTTCACTGGGAGGGAAGGAACCTTCTGCCTCTAAGAGGGGGCCCTCTGGCTAGCTTTGGGGGTTCCATGCTCTCTCTGCCCAGCAAATGGACACTCCCTGCTCAGGATACAAGCTCAGCCCCAGGCCACCGGAGCTCTCCGTTCTGCCTCTTTTAGGGCCAGTGTTTGCAAGGAGAAAACACCCACAACCTCCCCACAAGGAAAACAGGAAGGAGCCATCATATTACCTGCGTTGCGTCGGCACATGTTCATGTCTGCCACCTGCTTCCAGGTGTTTGTTCCAGGATCGTAAACCTCGACGCTCTTCCTCACCAAGGGCCCATCGTGCCCACCTGTGGCATACAGCTGCCCACTGAGGACCCCAACCCCTGAAAGGCAGAGCACAGAGTCCCAGCCTCAGGTTGGCTGCCATGACCAGAAACCAGGAGGCCTGGCACCCGTCCTGGACAGCCATCACTGGCAGGGTGACATGAGGAGTGCTATTTTGTCTCTCTAGAACGCAGGGTCCTTGTCTGTAAAACAAATATAACGACACCCTGCCTGCCTCATAAAATCGCCAACCAGAAAACCTCCAAATAGAAGGCAAATATGACCTCATTTCTATTTAAAGACACGTAAAAATATACATAATACGTGTGTGTGTGTGTGTGTGTGTGTAGTAAAGAGACTTCAAATGGAAACGACACAGCAGGTGTGCTGAGATCATGACTGCTGAGACCTCCCTGCTTATCTGGAATCAGAAGCTGTCCTTTCTGCCCCTGGGCTCTCCTCCTAAGTGGCAGAGGGGCCCTGAACCACTCTTGGTGGTGATAAGCCTCAGCTAAGGGCCAGGACTGCATCGTTTATAGGTTTCAGCATAACCTTTTGACATTCTCTAATACAAGCCAAGAGGATGTCATCCTTTAATACAAGAGGATGAGATGGTTGGATGGCATCACCAATGCAATGGACGTGAACTTGGGCAAACTCCAGGAGAGGATGAGGAACAGAGAGGCCTGGCATGCTGCAGTCCATGGGGTCACAAAGAGTCGGACAAGACTGAACAACAACAACAAGTTAAGGAAATAAAATCCAGAAGCAGGTGGGTGGCACAGTGCCCTAGAAAGGGCAGCTGACGTGGTGGCCAGGATACCTGGGTTCTGCACCCGTGTCTCCAACCTGCCCACCAGGTGGTGCTGCCCTTTCAAGGCCTTGGTTCTCGCACATGTACAGTGAGGGAGCCGGACTAGATGGGTAGTTTCAGTGGACCACAGACTACTCCACTCCATGGACAGGCTGCAGCTCAATTAGCTGGGGAATTTTTGAAAACATAGATTTCCACAGCCTCACTCCCAGGGACATTGGCCAGGAATCAGAAAAAGTGCCTTGGGTGATTGCGACATGCAGCCAGGTTTCAGACCCAAGGTCTCAATTTCCAGAATATAAACTTTACGTGGACGAGAACCACACTTGCCTTATCATGTCGGTTGCCCTGTGCCTGATGGCACATAGTAGGTTCTCAACAAATACTGCTTGAATGACAAGATGCATAAAATCCCACCAGTAATTATGCGAGTGTGCAAATGGTTCCTCGCAGTTGCCCTAAACTAACAGCAGATGGTGGTGTTGCATCAACAGTGGCTACCTGATGGACTCCTGTTAATAGAATTCACTGCGTTCCCAAGCTGCCTCACCTTCCCCTTCTCCATGCACAGAGGAACGAGCACACGCTGGAACCTAGAGATGGCCTCTTTTCTGCACAGCCATCTGCTGGCACTGCCCACCCCTGCTGAGGAGGCACTCAGGGACACCAAGCCCTTCTGTGGCCTCCTCTGCGAAAGTTCACACAGAGGTGAATAGAGTGAGCCACCGGGGCCCCCGTGCCAGGATCTCTGGGTCTTTAGAGAACACCTACTAGGACAAGTACGTGGGTGCCCAGCTCCAGAGGGGGAGGCGTCCCCAGATCTTAGGGAGGTGAAGCTCTAAAGAAACACTGCCCCGGGAGCCTGAGGCCAGGGCACTGAGGAAAGAATCCACCTCAGGGAAAGAGACGCCCCCTGAATTGAGGTCACTGTGCCTCCCTCTTCACCATCCAGGGCCTCGGGCCCAGGTGAGAGGCACGAACAGCCCGAGGGACATCCACTCAGCAGTGACCCCTGGGCAGCCCGACATAGAGCAGTAAGGCCTCCAGAGGCAGCTCTATCCACAGGAGGAGGCTCAACTTTCTGAGGTGGCTCTGTGCTCGGCTTTGCTCAGGGCCGCCCCTCCATACCTTCTGCTCCAGGTGCTCCCGGGAACAGCCAAACACCTCAGGGTGCTGCTCTGCTCCTGAGGAGCTGCCCCTGCTCCCTGGGCTATGACCACTAGCTCTCACACCTCAGTCACACATAGGATTTCCAGTAAGAACAAAGAAGACTCTAGCAATACTATCAACTGAAATTGCTAAAAGAGCCCTGTGAAGGAAGGAGAACCAGGAGACGTGAATTGAACTGGACCCTCAGGAATACCTACTGCAACCCACTCATTCCACACCTGAAGAAGCAGAGGCCAAGACCACATAGCACGCTCGAGTGGACCCAGAACCAAGGTCCAGACCTCCTGCCCTCCAGGCATGTGCTGTGGGAAGGGCCAACCTGTCAGGATCGGCAGAGACGAGCTCCCTAAAAATAGCCTTCCAAACACAAATGCTTCTTAAATGGAATCATACAGCTTTTTTTTTTCTAACTAGTGAGTGAGTATACAGTGATTCTTGAAAAATATTAAAACAGCCTAAAAAAATAAATAAAATAAAATAAAACAGCCTAATTTTCAAGGAATGCTGAGGAAGGGTCAAGTGGTATAAATGAGATCACAACTCAATCTTCAAAAATACAAAAAAGATAAAGTAATAACATTGTGGGGAAAAGCTTTCAGTTGTGGCTTCCCTTCCCAGAAGTCACATGGCCTACCCGCCAGCCAGGGTGGTCATCAGTCACCACTGCCACACGAACCGGGGACAGAGAGCCGGTGCCCAGCCCCCAGCACCTCCGTCTGCCCTCCCAGACCCTCTCCCCTGGGCCCCCACGTGAATGGGGCAGACAAAGCAGGGAAGAAGGGGCTGCTGCTCCACTTCCTGGAAAATCCCAAAGCTGCTGGTCTTCCCCCAGGAGGCCAAAGTGGGCCACACATAGGGATTTATTCTCCTCCCACGTCAGGAAGGGGGCTGACCTGAAGAAAAGTTGGGGAAGAGACACCAGTTTATTTCCAAATACAAACCTGACTTTTGACCCCCTAAGACAAAGACAGGCAGGCTTTAGCTTTTCCAGGGAAGACTGGGACTTCATAAGAACGAGACTCAGATAACCTGAGGTCAGAAAAAGCTAACTTTGAAGGGAGACAGACCTGAGTAGGAATCCTGACTCTGCCAGTGACTAATGAAAATGACAAATGACAAGACCTTGGGCCAATTAACCCCTGGTTGACTCACTTTCTAAACCTGCTGAGTGGAGTTACATTGTGTGAGCTATATTGTGAACCCCTGCAGGGCTGTGATGAGGATTAAACATAAATGAGGCATGCTGCTAAGTTGCTGCTAAGTTGCTTCAGTCGTGTCCGACTCTGTGCAACCCCATAGACAGCAGCCCACCAGGCTCCCCTGTCCCTGAGATTCTCCAGGCAAGAACACTGGAGTGGGTTGCCAGTTCCTTCTCCAATGCATGAAAGTGAAAAGTGAAAGTGAAGTTGCTCAGTCGTGTCCGACTCTTAGCGACCCCATGGACTGCAGCCCAACAGACTCCTCCATCCATGGGATTTTCCGGGCAAGAGTACTAGAGTGGGGTGCCATTGCCTTCTCCGTAAATGAGGCATAGAAAGTGCTTATTAGGACAGCACCTGGCACACAGCAAGTTTCACTTTCAAGAGATGTGGACACCTCCAAACAAATGGACGAGATGACAATGAAGGGAATGTGATCCCACTGGTTCTCTACAAAGGGATCCCCCTGAGAAAGGTTAAATCACTGCAAACGTGTGAGTGGGATTATATACACTGAAAGCAGACAGGAGGGAGGGAAAATAAGGTAGAATGTTAAGCTTTTGGCCTCCAGACCCACCAGTGAGAACAAACACAGTCTGCCCCCTGAACCCCAACTCCCTACCCCCACCCCATACCTGCACCACTGCGGCGAGTGCTCATGTCCGCCACATATGTCCACTCATTGGTCGCTGGGTTGTACTGCTCCACGGTGCTCAGGCACTGGCGAGAGGCCCCATCATAGCCCCCGACAGCATACAGCTTCCCTGGAACAGACAAAGTAGCCAGGGGTCGGGGGTGCCTCAGACCCTGGCATGGAACTGGAGTATAGCTGAAATTCTGCCTGTAACCCACTGGCACACCCTCACCTCCATCAGGCTTCAGAGCGCCTTCCCCAGGAAGACCAACCAACTTACTTCCCAACCAGAGCAAGCATCCTTCATGATTCTGCCTCCTACTGCCTCTTAAGCCCTGGGCTCCTCCTCAAAGCAGTACAGAAGCTTTATCTCAAAAAGCACCTCAACACCCAGTGCAAAGCTGGCCTGGCATCACCAGGGCTCAACATATTCTCACTGGTGAACTGTATTAGATCTTCTCCAGAACAAGGCACCGGGGAGATGGAAAATTTAAGGGCCCCTGCTGCAGCCAGGCTGGCAGACTTTCTGGCTAGACTCACAACAGCAGACAGAACAAATATGGAAAGATATTCTCCAACAGGAACCCAAACGTCTTCACCATGCTTTGCACTCTGTCCACAACCCAGGCAGGCAAAGCGTGTGAATGGAGTACTCTGTGTGCACTCTGGGCTGGAGTGGCTGGAATTGATCTGCAGATCCCCTTACAATTTCTGAGCCATGCACAAGAACCTGGAAGTACCATCATCTATTTTTTTTTCTTTATCTTGGAATAGGCAAAGGTTTATTTAACCAAAAACAAAAAAATGTAATCCTAAAGAAAAATATTGATCTATTGGATTACATTCAAGTTAAACTTTAAAAAAAAATTGAAGGATAATTGCTTTACAATGTTGTGTTACTTTCCACTGACCATCACCTATTTTTAAAATACAGTACCATAAGCTATTATTAAAGAGCATCATTTTGGCCTAAGGATGGTGCTTAGGTTGGGCAAGGGGGCAGGAAACTGGTACTTGAGCTCTCCCAGAGAGATTTGAACATTTGGGTTTAACATGTAGTCTTAGAATGCAGTGGAATTCTGTGTGTGTGTGTGTGTGTGTGTGTGTGTGTGTTGGGTGTGGGGGTCCCACTTCATCTGAGGTCTCAGTTCTGTGGGGGACCCTGGAGTTAGGGAGAAGGCAATGGCACCCCACTCCAGCACTCTTGCCTGGAAAATCCCATGGACGGAGGAGCCTGGTGGGCTGCAGTCCATGGGGTCGCTAAGAGTTGGACACGACTGAGCGACTTCACTTTCACTTTTCACTTTCATGCACTGGAGAAGGAAATGGCAACCCACTCCAGTGTTCTTGCCTGGAGAATCCCAGGGACGGGGGACCCTGGTGGGCTGCCGTCTATGGGGTCGCACAGAGTCGGACACGACTGAAGCGACTTAGCAGCAGCAGTAGCACACTGTAATAAGTGTATAATAAGGATGTATACCAGCTGCAGGCTAAATAAATACCACCAGATGCAAATCTACTTAAAAGGTTACCTAATCAAAAGATTCTTTTTGGTTAATATGTACTTTCTTAATGGAGAGACACCAAGAATACAACCAGTATGTGAAAAATCTGCAATTATTTTAAGTCAGAAAGAGATTCTCAGGCTAAGAACCATGTTTTACCATCAAGACTTTACTGCATCAAATATAAAATTATTTCTTCTATCATTGAGCCTGGTTTTGTTTTCTGCCTCAGAGTCCTCTCAACTGACCCTTTTGCTCTCCAGCCAGAGAGCAAAATCCTGACTCAGATAGGCTCCCCCAGGACCCAGGCTACTCTCGGGGTGTGTGCTGGCTCAGAGGTAACCACCTGCCTGGCCAGCTATCCATCACAAGGGAGGAGACAGGCCAGGGGTGTGGAGGAGACAAGACGCTCCTGAGGGCAACCCCAGTCTCTGAAATACACCATCTCTGCTCTGTTGGGAGCTTCTGCCTCATCTCTCAGCCTCACTGTCCCTTTTCCTACAGAGATTCTTCAGGACGGCTGGTAGCTAAATCCTGGTTTTCCTGTTTTTGTCCCCAGTTGTCGATCAGGCTGTGACGCCATGGTAACGAGATGAGGAGAGGGAGACAGCAGCCGAAATAGCTTCAAATTCAGGATGGACAAGATAAATAAACCCCCAGTCTGCCCTCTGTGTTGACGGGGTGTGCTACCACACAGCACTTCTGCCATGTAGAACATGCTTACAGAAGCCTCTGTCAAAGGGGTCAGGGGGAGTATTTCTGATGAGCACCATGCAGGCATCTCCTCTAACTCCCATCAACCATCTCAACCCTGTGTCAGCTGAAAAAATACCCACTCAAGGTTTCTCCTTTCAGGGATACGCTATTTTTAACCCCTACACTATTGTTTGATATTCCTGACTAAGGAGCAAGGGGGGAAATGGGAAGGTGGCTAGACAAAGCACTTACGCTTGGCAGACAAATCAATTTCTGTTTCACCAAGAGGATGAGATGGCAAGAAACAATTTATCTTGGTAGGAGGACAAAATCCTTGCACTCACTAAGGTGATTCGTTCTGTGTGTTAGAACAATATACTTTTAAATTAAAATTTAAACTACGTAATACTGGTACAGACCAAGAAATGCAGCAAGAGAAAATTACATTTAATGTCTAACTCCCTGCCTGACACTCTCCCCGAAGCACGTGTGTGAGCTGTGTGTACACATGAGAAAGAGAAAATGCCTGTGTACCTGTGTGAATGCACAGATTCTCAGCTAAATTCCCACTTCAGGACAGGCTAATAAGTCAGTGTTGTCCTGTGAAGTATAACAGTTGGGTCCAAATAATACTTTATGCTTTAATATGTTGAAATCATACATATTTCTAAAACTCCTCTCAGTTATTAATAACATTTGCCAATGGTCTGAGTTAGAATTTGGAGACCTGGGTTCAAGGAGTGGCTGTGCTGTTTACCAGTGTGGGACAGGCACACTGATTACTCCTCTGGGACTCAGTTTCCCCTTCTGGAGAATGGAGAAAATCCAAGTCCTGCCCTTCTCCTTCAAGAGAGTTTTAGGAACAAAATGAGAAACGATATGAAGGCACTTGGAGTTCCAGTGCACTGTCTAACCAGGCCCCAGACCTCGCCCCTCTCCTACCTCACCACACACATCCTTCCTGCCTGAGCAGGACCCAGCACCAACCTTCCCTTCAGTGACTAATCAGAACTGGGGAAAGGCACCCACCTCACTCAGGGCTCTGCTGACAGTGCTCAACATAAAATATGAGGACAAAATTGATTAAACAACTGGCTCTCCCCCTCCCAAACACACTGTACTCCTGGGTTATATCTTGACTCTGGACTCCCCAACTTGTAATATAGATAAGTAGCCTAAACGAGAGCCCAGCATTTTCCCTCTAGGCTCCTCCTAGTACCCCCAGTCCAGCTCACCTACTTTCTAGCCTTGGGCCAGTAGCTACACCTCTCTGAGTCTCAACTCCTCTCATCCGCTAATCACGATACTAGTACCCAACTCGGCAGTAAGGGGAGGAACAGAGCCAGGACACTGGAAGAAGGCCCGGGGGCCAGGGCAGGAACAGAAGCCATCCGCTGTCGCTCCTTACCTTCTACGACGCCCACGCCCACACTGCTACGGCGCGTGTTCATCGGGGCCACGAAGAACCACTCGTTGGTCTTGTAGCTGTAGGCTTCTACCGACGCCAGGCCTGGGAGACAAGCGACTCGTGAGGTTTCTATGGCGCCAGGCCTCACCCTGCTGGGCTGGGAGTGAGGATGGGGGAAGAGTGCAGACAGGGGGCCGAAAACCCAGGGGAGTATGACTCAGCACTACCTCTGCCTCACCATGCATCCCATGGCACCTCCATAAACACACCTGCAGTGTGTCTGCCTAAGGGGATCACTAAGACCTGACCTAGAGAGTGGGCTGTGAGAAGACTGAGGGTCTAAAGTAAATCATAAAACCACAGAATGGACTAAATACCTGAGACTGCCTCACTGAACACCTATTTCAACCCTCTGTGCCCTTGTCTTCCTCAATTTTTAGAGGAAAGATGAAAACTTGTCTTCCCAGACTTCCTTAGGGGTGACCAAGTCAATCCAATCTAAGCAGGATTTCTGAAGTAGCCTTTGCTTTTCTGATAAGAGGCCCCCTTCTCAGCCCTGCCCTCTTCCCCCCACCCCACTACTTCTTGCTATCTGGAATACAAATGTATTGGCAAGAGCTATAACAGCCACCTTGTGACCATGAGGACAAGTCTAAGAGACTCTGCAAGATCTTGGCCCAAGATCCTTGAATGACTAAACTAAGTCAGCAACTGCCAACCTCTGACTTTGTTTCACAAGTAAAACAAAAGCTCTCATTTGTTCAAGCTATGGTTTAGTCAGGTTTTCCACTAGCAGTCAAAAGCAATGCCTAAAAGAAACAATGCCCCACTATCCTTTGCTCTCTTTATTCCCAGTCCCCCCTCACTATAAGCAGCCTCTGGAGGGGCTATATAACTTGGAATTACATGAAAGAGGCAAGGCGAAGGTTGAAAAAGGTTACCAACTAGTGAAGATGGAAATGAAATTTCAGAGGGATATAGCGTATTGTTTTTCATGTCACTGGGGACCAAAAGAGTTAAGTGTTTACAGAGACATCCACCTGGAGATATAAGAAGAGATAAGAGAATTTCTCCAAGTCCATGTCCACTAGCGTTAATAGTTTCTGATTCTGACTTTGGAGCAAGATGGACACCAGGAGCAAGGAGACGCTTCTGCAGGGTCACAGTCTTGCACAGCTTTGGTGGGGCGGCAGAAAGGGCAAGGGACAAAGGCTGTGTGACTCAAGCCAAGCCTCTTCCCACAACTGAACCTCAGCTCTCCCGTCTGTTCAGCAGAGGGTTCAGATCACAGTCCCGAGACACCCTCCAGTTAAGCTTGCTCTATGTTTTATCTGTGGATTAAATGAGTTCCCAGACACTAGAAAGGACAAAAGGGCCTCTTCTGAGGGTGGGGTACTTCCTGGAACCTAGAAATGAGAGCACATGGATGGTACTGTGTGTGTAGGAAGGCGTGACTCTGACACACAAGCTGGGAGCAGAGGAAGGATGGGTATGTTCTTGGGACAGTACCTACAGAGAGACCAAAGGCTGGCCCAAGAGCTGGCTGAGCAAACCAGGCTTGCGGGTTCAGTTATTCAGTTGTGTCTGACTCTTTGTGACCCCTTGGACTGTAGCCTGCCAGGCTTCTCTGTCCATGCAATTCTGCAGGCAAGAATACTGGAGTAGGTTGCATTTCCTACACCGGGGGGATTTTCCCCAACTCAGGGACTGAACCTGCGTCTCTTATGTCTCCTGCATTGGCAGGAGGATTCTTTACTGCTGTGCCACTTGGGAAGCTTCAAACCAGAGTAACATGGAGTGCATGTCTCAGGCTGGATGGTGAGTAAGTCCGGGACCTACCAGTACTGCCATCAAAGCCCCCCACGGCATAGAGCAGGTCATTGAGCACAGCAGCACCCAGCGTGCTCCGGCGCTCCTGCATGCTGGCGATGGACGTCCACTGGTCCTTCACCCCATCATACACGTCCACTGTCCGCACACGCAGTGAGCCATTGAACCCGCCCACAGCATACACATGGCCAGCCATGAACACCACACCTGAGGCACAGGAAACCAAGGCATCAGGGTCATCTCAAACAGCTGATGACTCACATTTCGATAAGTGACAATGTGGGAATGAGGCAGGCATGTAAATACTGATAGTTTAACAGAGAAGGTGATCTCCAACTTGTGATATTTGGAAGTCGCTATGGGACTCATTGGATTTCTTCTCAGATTTGCATTGCTAATTTTGTTTGTGTCAAGCAAATATTTGCATTAGCCTAAAGTCCCTAAGCACATAAGAACTGATCACAGAAGGTACAGCTAGAAAGTGCGCAGGTGGGGAAGGGAAAGGAAGGGAGTGTGGAATGCACAATGTTTTCAGAAACAGGGAGCAGAGATCTGCAGTGTGGGAGCGGGGTCTAGGGGGCAGCCGGCACACTGGGAGACCATGCGGCTCACCTGCTCTGCATCTCCTGGAGGGAAGCTCAGCGATCTGGTCCCAGCGATCCTCCTCGAAGTCATAGCACTCCACGCTGCGGATGGCCTTGGGTGCCTGGCCACCAACCACGATCATGACCTCCAGAGAGACAAGTGGACATTAGCTGGCTGCCCCAACATCCAGACTCATGGGTCACCAACCCCGGCTACATACATGCTCACTGCTCAGGGTCCGTGGACGATCTGAAATGCCAGTTTACAGAGCTACATACATGAAGACGCTGCCCCTGATCACCAACAGGTATGAATATTCCAGAAAAATCTAGTGAACATCTTCCCACAGAAACACAACCATTAAGTCTATGCTTCCCAAGTGCCCCTACTCACAGTTGTATTGGGGGCATGTGCAGCCACTTGGGGCATCTTCTACAATCTGTGTGTCCTTAAGGAACGGGGGCAAGGAGACTAAATTTTATATTGAAACAAAATATTCACATATATCTCTCAACATCTGAATATATTTTGGAATAGAGTATAGAATTTGGATGCATTTTTAAGATAAAATTAATTCAAAAATATTTTTGAATGCATAGACTGTAGAGGGTACTTATTCATTGGAGTATGGGAAAAAAAATTGTAAAACACTGTTTTGTGGTGGTTACCACAAAAATATATGTAACTGATGATGTTCTGAAAAATAATGTTACTAGTACTATTTCTACAAGTAAGGTAGTAGCTGCCACTGCCAGTCATCATGTGAAGTATGTGGTCATTCCTCTGTCACTACAACTCAGTGAGGTAGATATTACCATCCACATTGATAGGTCAGGAAAGTAAAGCTCAGAGAATATAGGGAAACTGCCCAAGGTCACACAGCTAAGAGCAGCAGAAGAGAGACTGAAAGCCAAGTGCATCTGACACAGAGGTGAAGGCAGCCCCTCCCCGCTACTCACTGCCCCGCTCTAAAGACAGGGTCTATGCCAGGACAGCTCACTACACAATGGTTTTCAAACTCCAGGTCACATTTCTTTGGTGGGTCATGAAATCAATTTTGAAAAGTTTCAATCAGCACACTTTTAATAGAAGAGCACAGAAAATACCATAAGGATGTTATCTCATAAAAGACTTATTCTGGTTATACATACATGTATGTGTCTCCTGGAAAGCAATTTAGGCATATTTCTTAGTGTAGGATGTAGTATTTAAAAACAAACAAAAAAATGAAAGTCACTGTTTTGGCTGTAGCAACAGAACGTGATCACTCCATTGTGGTATCCCCATTGCTATGACAATTGTCATGAGCTATTAATAAATAAAAATTAAAGCACCAGAGTTAACAAAATTTTACATATTTCAATAAGCTTATACAAAATTCACGGCTGTCCCACAATGACATTACTCTCACTCACTCATTCCAATATGCTTTCTTAAGTGCAGAGAAAGAGATGAAGTCACAGGCAATCAATATAAGTCACAGGATCTTCTCATTACCTGAGGCTTGTCTTATTTACCCCAGTGGATCTCAAACTTCAGTGTGCATCAGAATCCCCTTGAGGGCTTGTTAAGACACAAACTGCTGGGCCTCACCCGCAGAGTTTCTGGTTTAGTAGGTCTGAAGTGGGCCTGAGAATACACATTTCTAACAAGTTGATGTTGATGCTGCAATTCCAAGCGTCATACTTTGATAACCACTGTTTTACTCCCACAAATATAGGGATTTCCTGATGATGTGCCATTAACCATTTTTGCCATTATACTTATCATAGTGTTCTTTACTCCTCCTCAAAGTGATTTTGGGGAGAAGAGTGATCACTGAAATCTGTGTCAGCACACAGGAGCACACCCCTCAGCTGAACATTATCCACCATAGAGGGAGACAGATATAGGGCTGACCACCATTGCTCAAGATCAATTATTTATGCCCCAGGATTCTAGAATCAGGCTCACCCACTGCCCATGTGGGTGGTCAATGGTCATCAGAGTTAGTCTGCAGCTCCTCTGTGACCAAATGTGAGTAACCAGTGTTTAAAAACTCAGAATTCAGTTCTGACTTCAGGACTATCCCAGAGGAACCCAGGACACATAGTCCAGGCTCAGGGATGCTGTTGCCTCCAGAAATAAATGTTCTGCATTTGACTTTCCTGTGCTCAGGAGGTCCACTGCTCTGTGTCAGGAGCAGTCCTTTTCAGAGAGATGCAGAATTCTACATTATTTCCTATCGGTAATTCTTGGCTGAGATCCACGAACAGTTCAAGAGGGGACGTTAATGAACACAGCCTCCTGGCAAACTTTAGACAATTCCCAACTTCTTCCTCCAGGGTTGAATGACCTGAGTTTATAAACATACCTAGAATTTGTACTGCCTTTCTGGTTTTGAGTTGGTAAAGTTCAAACGAAGTGAAACCATTTCAAGGATTTTCTTTGATATCTGATTTTGGGGCTAAGTAGGAATGGGGTCGCACAGAGTCGGACATGACTGAAGTGACTTAGCAGCAGGAATAAAACCAGTTTTTAGCTTTCTTTCTGCAATGACCTCAAGTACCCAAAATCCTCACACAAGTTGTTTCCTCTCCTTAAAATACTCTTCCCCAACCTGATCACCCTCCTCTAACACCTGCTTATCTTTCAGGTCTCAATTTACACATCACCTCCTCCAAGAGAACCTCTTGACCTCCAAAGCTGAATCACAGGTCCTTCCCCAAGATCACTTACACCCAGGTTCTCCCACTAAAAGTGCCCAATTTTATGCTCTGTCTGGTAACTTTGTCTCCCCTTCTAGACAGTTAGCCCTGCCAGCACAACAAAAAAAAAAAATCTGCCTCAATTACTAAAGATAATCCTTGGGCCTTAGGGTACCAGGTAAAAGTAATGACTCAGATATTTATTTAGAATAAATGAATAGTAAAGACCACATGCAAAGAGTTAAATGAAAAAACACACAGTTTTAAAAAAATTAGCCAGAATATCTCTTTCTTGGATTAAGACATGCAGGACACCAGATTACAATTCTAGGGACAGAATTTGAGGCAAACAAACAAAAAGAGAAAGGGGAGCTTTTCCCATCTTTTGATTCAACCACCAGAAGACAGAAGCTATCAATTCTTTGTAGAAGCTATCAAGGCTTCTGCCATAAACAAAAAAAGGGAAAGCTTTGGGTGACTTAACCATGTCCCAGAAACTATCTTCCACCAAAGTAGGGAGATATCAGTACATTCACACTGGAGAAAATCCAGCATTCGTCTCTGAGAATTTCCATAGTAACACAGAAACAATACTAAAGAAAATGCAAAAATTTTATGTACACAGACAAAAATGATACAGAAGAAGGTTTTCAAAATAAACTTGCCTTTGAGCTCATAAAACCACCGATGAGAGGCTGTACAATGATCTGGGAAGAGCAATTATGAGGTTTTGCAAATCACTGGTTTCTGAAAATGTGGAGGCAGCTCAAGGCACAGGGAGGAATAGGTGTGCTTTCTGCTTCTCTCGTAAGCATAAGAAACCCAATTTCTATGGCAGGTCTTGCAAAAAGCCATCATACATGGAGCACTATGCTCATTGCCATGTAATTGTGCAGTGTAAAAAAGAACAAATTTCCTATCTTAACTACTAATGGATAGTTGTTTCCATAGATACCTGAACTTAGCAACCAATTAGATAAAAACGAGTATTCCCCAGAGTCTACGTGTATTACATCTCTGAAACTGTAAACTTCCAGCTACTTAAAGAAACCACAGTTTGTCAGGGCAAGAACAGACTTGATCTATTCTTTCTTGCAAGCCCACATTGGACATTTCCAGAAAAACTCAGGCCCAAAGAGTCCAATAGGCATATTTCTTTCTTTCCCCAACATCCTAAGTCTCACTTTACTAAAGATGTGTAATGTCTTTAACACAAAGTAGTGAATCAAATCAGCTTGTTTAATGATCACTATTTTCAACATTTGTCCTTCCAGGCAACTAACTCTGAGTTAAGAACTATCAGTGGTCATATGGGAATCACAAAATAACTAAAGAACTGGTTCCAGGCTAACAATCATGCTAGACCAAACTTAATCACATTCAAGATCAGCAGTGTACTTGGGAGTCCAACAGGGCACCCAGGGTTCTGACTCCCAGTCTCAGTCATCACTGTGTAGAAGGCTACAGATCTCCTGGTGAGGAGGGAGTTCTGGGTGACACAACATTGGTGAGCCAGACTCGACAGGGCACAGCTACTGGATAGACTCCCAAGGAAAACACCCTCATTTTAAATAAATAAATAATTAATTAATTAAATTAAAAAAAAATAATAAAAGCCAAGTGGTCGTTTGCTTCAGGGATGTTAGAGAGAGACCACGGAAAGACTATCTGATTTCTTAGGAAGGAAACTGCACTCCCAGCATAACAAGATGGCTTTTAAAAACAAAAACACGTCATACTATTTCTTTCACTTGGATGAGTCTGACTCTACCAGTGTGACCTGGGAGCCAAGCCTGTTGCCCCTCCTTAGGATCTAACAACTGCTCTATACAAAGAGTCATTTAGGGAGCAGAGACTGGCCAGGAAAAGGGCAGTAAGTGAACAGCACAGAACTTCCCAGCAGGACCCAGACCCTAACTCACAGACTCTGCACTCAGGTGAGTGGAATGAACTAGGCTCTGCACACTGTGTTCATCAGGCAAAGGTAGAGTGTGTGTCCAAACTCTCTTCCACGACCGGTGAGCTGGGCAGAAGGCAGGCCCAGCCAGTCGGTCCCTCGGGCCAGGGCAGGAAGCGAGTCTCTCTTACCCTGGTGCGTGGGGCCGCAGGGCTAACACCAAAAATTCATCCGAAGGAGCATGTCGAGGTTGAGGCAGAAGACTTGTCCCAGCAGGTTCCTGAGCAACAGGTGCTCCAGGCAAGGACTGACAGCCAGGATGCAGAAATGAGGGGTGGAGAAGCAGCAACGCAAGAGCAATATCCGGGGGGAGGAGAACACGAGTGGGAAATGGACTTTGGGGTCAGACACATCTGAGCTCAAACACCAGCCCCGTCACTAACTCACTGTGTGAACATGGGCAGCCACTTACCCTTGCCAAGCTCACTTCCACTACCTAAAATACCAGGATGACAGGATACTTCCTCCTGGGTGTCAGGAGGCTTAAATGATATAAGTCATTTAGCGCAGCGCTTGGTAAAGAGCACACATTAAGCTTCTATTATTAGATCAACACCAGCATCATTACTACCATTTAAAACAGTTGCTAAAAACACAGATTCTCAGCAAACGGTAGAAAAGGATACTTATGATCTGTGAATGGGAGAGAGAATAACTCCAGGAATAATGATGGGGCTTTTTCAGGACCACAGAGTGTTTTCCAAGGTACAGCCTGGGTCTATTGGAAGGATCAAGATGAGGGAAGAGCACTGCCACTCACCAGCCTGGCCCAGGAGAGCAGTCATCTGACCCACCCTGCCAACAAGCCTTGGTTCCAACACTATCTTCTGACTGCCCAACCTAGGAGGAAGCCACCCACTATCAGCCCAAATGAGCTTTTGGCATCATCTAAAAGTTTAATAGAGATGTCAGCTGAACTGAGATGACAGTGAAAAGGGCCAGATTCAGTACATCTCTAAAGGGTTTATTTCCATCTTCCTGAAATCTCATTTCTCTGTTACCATCTGCAGCACACAGTAACGTAGGAGTGTTGTGAGTGTCTGGGAGACAGCCCCTAGTTGTCCATGGCAACCCAGCCGTGGGGAAAGTGCTGGGCGGTGAATGTGTGGGAGCTCAGATGAGGCTATTAGCTGTTCCGGCTTGAATGTGTCAGTATGATCAGTGTGTATGAGGCACAAGAAAAAAATCCCTTATTACCCTCTGCAGCTATCTCAAGGCAGAGTCTTGCTTCTTCCAGGGAGGAGATTTGGCTGGCAAACAGTTCATTGCTGAGAACTGCTGAGAACAGTACAAATCTCTCTCAACCACTTAGTTTCTCCAAGTCAGCTTTGTCAGAAAGCCAACTTAGACTGAACTCATGAAAGCCCAAACCTGCTGGCCCTTGGAATTCCTTGTGGCCACTCTTCCAGGGAGTCCCATTGTCTCCTAACTTCTCTTCTTCCTCATTTGGCCACTTCTATATTTCTACCTCACTTTCTCAAAAGGACTTCTTAAAAGTTCTCAGAGGGTAAGAATCGGATTTCTTTCTACCCAGTATTCAGCTAAAATGCTTTTGTAAAGTGTGGAGGCTGGTCTGGAATCACTCTGTTAAATCTCACCTCAGCTATTTACTAGCTATGCTTATAGACACGTTACAAATTCTTTGGTACTCCTCCACTCAAGACATGGAACCTAATCACCACCCCTCCCTTGAGTGTGGGCTAGACTTGCTGACTTGCTCCCAGCAAATAAAATAAAGCAGAGGTAATGGAATATCACTTTGAGAGAAGGTTATTAAAAGACTACAGCTCCTGTCACGGGCGAGCTTTCCCATTCTTTTACTGTAGAAATTACTCACTCTGAGGGAAGTCAGCTGCCATGTGTTGAGGACACCCAAGTAGCCTATGGAGAAGGCCATGGGGTGGGGAACTGATGCCTACTAGCAACCACGAGAGTGAGCTTAGAACCAGATCCTCCCTAAACGAGCCTGGAGGGGACTGCAGTGGGAACCAGCAGCTTGACTACCGCCTAACAAGAGGTCCTGCACCAGGACGATACAGCTAAGCCCCTCCAGGATCCCTGCCCACAGAAACTGAGATAACAAACGCTTGCTGTGTAAAGCCACCGAAGTTAGCGTAATCTATAATGCAGAAAGTGATAATAATACATGGTGAGAAGGTGACATAACCCGAGACTCAGTTTCCTCATGCATAAAAGGAGGATGATGACAGGTTTGACAATCCTACGAAGTAATAAATGTAAATCACTCAGCTCAGTGCCTGGCACATGCTCAGCAATTAGACCTGCTACCAACATCCATGTGGGGTTAGTACCATGTCATGGTCAAAAGCAAAGACTTTGAGTTGACCAGACCCATAAAGAACTCTTAGAAGTCAATAATTAGAAAATAATTTTTTAAATGTGAAAAGATTTGAACACAGATTTCACCAAAGAAGACATACAAATGACAAATAAGCACATGAAAAGATGTTTGACATCAATAACCAGAGAAAATTTACATTAAAGCCACAGTGAGATGCGACCACATACCTACTAGAATGGCCAATTTGTATTTTTTTAAAAATAGATAATACAAGTATGGTGAGACAATGGAGTAACAAAGACTCACATACATTGCTGCTGGGAAAGCACAATAGCACCATCATCTAAACAAATAGTTTAACAATTTCTTAAAAAGTTAAACATATAGTTGCCACTCAGACCAACAATCCTACTCCCAAGAGAATGTATTTACCCAAGAGAAATTAAAATATATGTCCACACAAAGATCTATAAGTGACTGTTCAAAGCAGTTTTATCTGTAAAAGCCAAAAGACTGGACACCAAACATCCATCAACTGATAAATGGATAAACAAAGCATAATACATTCATACAATGGACTATTCCTTAGAAATAAAAAGGAATGAACTCCTGATACATGAAACAACATGGATGAATCCCAAAAGCATGATGCTAAGAGATACAAGGCAAGATCAAAAAGCTCCATATGGCATAATTACATTTATATGACATTCTAGAAAAGAGAAGACTATAAGGACAGAAATCAGATCAGCAGCCATCAAGAGGTGGGGGTGGGAGAAGGGGCTTGACTACAAAGCAACACAAGAGAATTTTTTAGAGTGATTAAAATATTTCATATTTTGATGAAGATGATGGTTATATGACTGTGTATAGTTGTCAAAATTCATCAAACTGCATCCCTAAAAAAAAGCAAATTTTACTGTGAATAAATTATTATGCTTCAATAAACCGAAAAGAAAATAATCTGGGATGTTGATAATGAGGGAAGCTACACACTGTAGGGGCAGAAGGTATACCGGGAATCTCTAACTTCCCCTCAATTTGGCTATGAATCTAAAAGTGCACTAAAAATATAAAGTCTTGACTTAAAGAAATAAATGTATTAGAAATGCATCTCTTAATAAGATGAATGAGATATTATAGTGCTGTAATGAAAGAATATCTTGCTGAGAAAGAAAAAGAAAAAAAGAAAGGAAAAATGAAGGGAAGGTGAGAAGAAAGGGTAAACAGAAGCAGGGAGAGAAGGAAAAATAAAAAAAATAAAAGGAGGAGAAAGAAAAGAATCTTTTTTCACCTGTCACCAAAACCTGAAAATCTGTTCTAGAGGCAGTTTGGCGCAAGAATTTGTAATGGAACAGACCTTGTTAAAACCCCAGCTCTATACTTGCTAGCTGTGTAACTGGGCAAGTTACTCAACCTGTCTGAGTAAACTCTGTAGAGTAGGGACATGACTACGCTGACCTACTACCGCCACAATTGAATGAGCACAGTCTGTAATCTTCACAGTGACAGCTCCCCTCAGCACACCCCATTCCTCAACCCTGCAGCAGGGATCTTGTTAACTTAAGTGCCCACACAATGGTGACAGGAGTAAGAGTTTGAGAAGCAGGGTGGACAATACAATCTTACATCATTCAAGGATTAAAGTTGGGGGAACAATGAGGCAAAGAGTAGCCATGCCTTTTTTTTTTTTTTTAATCCCTTCAACAGATTCAAAGGAAATCATGGTTCCAGTCGCCTGTAGAAGGCTATGTGCCCAGAAATCTAAACATTTCATTGGAAAATAAATGGTTCTCAAGGAGTAGAGGCAACATGGGGACATCTTTGGCTTCCTGAAACAAGGGGTGGACTCTGCTCAACTACACACAAAGTATCTGGGAAGGGGCACAAGGTATGTTGCTGAGGCCGGGGGTCAGGCTGTTTAGTTCAGACGCAGACACAAACTTGGCTTTGATTTTCAAAACTGTTTTTTTGTGGGTGTATGTCATAACACCCAGATGGGGAGCCTAGAAAAAGGAGAGGTCACTGGCTATGGTTACCACACAAAGAAAATGGGCCAGTGATGCACCACTTATTAGCTCCAGAATACTCTCACTGGGAAAACACATCATTACCCTGATATCAGAAAGGATGAGAAACTCAGCTTCCAAAGAGAAAAGTCACAGACAAGCAACAAGGCCAGCTGAAAACCCAGGGTGTAAGAAACAGCCTGCACACAAAACAATACAACAGTGTACCTTAGAATCAGTATTCTTCAGAAACAAAGCTGGTGGAAATTCAGACCATAATCGAAGGTGACATTCAAGTCCATCGGAAAGAGGAAGACTTTTTAATAAAATAACTTTGAGGCAACTGGCTCATGACTTACCATACAAACAAAGCTGAATTCCTACTCTCACTCTTTGCACAAAAACCAATTCTAAGTGCATCAAGCAGAAGATAGATCAATTTGACTACCTATTATTTTTTTCAGGATTTCAAAATGTTATAAACAAATTTAGAGACAAACTGAAAACTAAGAAAAAATATTAAAATACATACAAAGACCTAAACTCTTTTAAAAGCACATCTAAAAACCATTAATAAAAAAAAAAATACAGTCCAACAACAAAAAAAAAATGGGAAAAGGACATGAACAGAAAAGTTCCATGCCCCACCCAAAATAAATGCCAAAAATCCCATGAAACCAACATTAACCTTACTCACAACTAAAGAAAAGCAAACCAAAACAAGATGTCCTCTTTAAAAGGATATCTGACATATAAATGTTTAGATATCTAAAAATGGAAATTATTGAAAGGCCCATCAATATAGTTACATAAATAACAGTATATAAATATAATTAAATGCTGTACCCCATTACAATTTAAATGCTGTTTTACCCATACTGATAACACTGAAAGTAGTCTGTGACACTTGGTTGAGTAGACAAAAAAGATTTCAATCTGTTAGCAAGAGTCCATTTATCTAAAAGTGTGTGTTTTGATTTGTGAATAAGTGTGCAGAGATACGTCCAGAAGAAAATTCACCAAAGTGATTGTCCCTGGGTGGAGGGGTTTCAGGTGGTTTTTACTTTATTTCCAAATTGCAGTATCCTTTTAATAACCTACAATGAACACATATTTCTATAATAAAGTTATTTTCACTTTGAAAAACATGAAAACATTTCAATGCAATATTCCAACAAAACAAAATGCATCAACATGCAGTAAGGCAAATGGTCTATCAGACAGCAGTCCATGCCCTGTAGTTGCCCTTCTAGCCAGCACTGGCAACAGGTGGCAAACAGGTAGGTAAAACTCTCAGGTTTACAAAGGTGGAGCAGGTGCAAGATGGTATGGGTTCAAGAATAGGTTTGGAGGGGGAGAAAAACACAAATCAAAATCGGGTTCTACAACATTAGCTGTGTTGACTTTAGGCAAGTTCCTTAATATCTCTGGCCTTCAGCTTCCTCCTTGCTGAACTAGGACAATTACTTCTACCTTCTATGTGATGCCTTCAGTTCACTGCTTGGTGCTCAGTAAGTACTCAATAATGCCAGCTGTTTCTATTATTATCTGGGACATTCACATTGCAGCCACTATGTTCTCCATGATCTGGTATCACACAGCAGAATGGAGAGAAGAAGCAGCAAACCTTGGAAAATCCAAACACTGAGTCTTGGACAACATGCTTCTTGAGCCCCGTGAAACCCTTCCTGGAAGCAGCAGGTGAGGAGTAAGGTAAACCGCAAAGGGGAAGGAGAGGGCAAGGCGAGGGTCAACATAACCCCCGAGTTCACCTGCTTGTAATGGATGAGCCAACATGACTCACCCCTCTCCTCCACCCTTCTTCCTGGGTTGACTGGGACCTCCCCCATAGACTTCGTATGTTAGGATCCTGGAAAGATGATGCAGATGCCAAGCCAGAAAGAACTTTACAGACTATATATTGCAGCATCCTTTTCATTCTGGAGGTGAGGGACCTGAGGACCGGGGAGAGAAGGGGACTCACAGGGAACCAGAGCAGCCAGCACCCAGCACAGACTCTCCATCATGGTCCCCTGCTATGCTCACCCTTCCCTCCCCCTGGCTCCCTCACATGCTTTCATTTCCCCCATTCCTTTCCCCTGCCTTATTACCTGTCAGGCTCCTCAAGGGCCCTTCTCTCCTCTGGCAGCCCTAATTGTCCCTATTGGCTCTGTGGTGAGGGGAGAAACCAGACTAGGGCTATTCTGACTCAAAGAATGGCCTAGAGAAAAGATTGCTGCAGCCACCACTAAGTCAAAACTTGCACAGCCATTCCTCTGCTTTCAAATGAAATAGAGCCCAAACCCTGGTGTGAAACAAGAAAGACAGAAGAAGACAAGAGCCTGAGTTCTTCTCAAACCTCCCTGGTGACACTGAAAGTTACCTTGACACTCTTAGGAAAGGAAGACCCTGGAAATGAGAGGTGCCGGCAGATTCGAGAAGAACCAGCAGACTCCATCTCCTAGGTGGTAAATACAACTGAGATGCAGGGCAGCCACGGGTGAGGAGAGACTTGGAGGCAGGTGTGCAAGGCCATTTTCCCAGGTCACAGTCTCAACTCTTGGTAGTGGGCTGGGACTTACCTTGGGCAGGCTGATTGGAGTCCTGGGCTTGGTCCTTGGGTTTTTAATCAAGAGCCTCTGATCCAGAGGGAGCAGATGGTATTTCATGGCTTCGATGAGGAAGTCTTTACAGGTGTTGTTATTCTTTATCAAAGCTTCTTCTTCAACTGTCTAAAGGTAATAACCCACAGATGATCCCGGGGCAGAGTTCAGCCCCATTTCCTAAGCCATCTCCCTGGGCTGAGTCATTCCTGTGCTCCCACACTCACCCATTCCCACATCGCATTGTCTCAAACCCCAAGACCTAAGTCCAGAGTTATAGCCGGGTGCCCGCCTCCTGCATCTCAAGAGTACAATGGAGTAAGTGATGAAGCTCTGGCATCAAATCCCACTACTTACCTCCTCTGATCCTCAGTTTCCTCATCTGTAAGATGCAAGGCAGGCATATTAAAGTACCCCACAACCTCACACGTTGTATTTTCTTGTAAATGTAAATAATATAAAGACAATTTATTGTCCCTAAGGCTTCTTTCCACATGCCCCCTGATTGGAATGTATTAGGTTGGTGCAAAAGTAATTGCAGTTTTGCACTGCTGAACTTTGCTGTTTGATATTGGAATACATTCTTAGATAAATGTGGTTATGTTATACATCATTTTAATGTGCATTTCTCGCTTTATATTTTCTCTGCTAATGACTAATTACTTGCTATTTATATTTATTTTAGACTATAGAAATGATGTTAGACAAAAACCAAATTTGAGTGATCTGAGATCAAAATGGGTTGTAAAACAGTGGAGACAACTCACAACATCAACAATGCATTTGGCCTAGGAACTGCTAATGAACGTACAGTGCAGTGATGGTTCAAGAAGTTTTACAAAGGAGACAAGAGTCTTGAAGGTGAGGAGCGCAGTGGCCAGCCATCGGAAGTTGACAACGACCAATTGGGAACCATCATCAAAGCTGATCCTCTTACATCTACATAAGAAGTTACCAAAGATCTCAATGCTGACCATTCTATGGTTGTTTGGCAAATTGGAAAGGTGACAAAGCTTGATAAGTGGGTGCTTCATGAGCTGACCAAAAATGAAAAAAACAAAATTATTGCTTTGAAGTGTCGTCTTCTCTTATTCTATAAAATAACAACGAACGTCCAGTGAATTTCTCAATTGGATTGTGATGTGTGATGAAAAGTGGCTTTTATATAACAACTGGCAACAACCAGCTCAGTGGTTAGACCACAAAGAAACTCCAAAGCACTTCCCAAAGCCAAACTTGCACCAAAAACAGGTCATGGTCACTGCTTGGTAGTCTGCTGCCAGTCTGATTCACCACAGCTTTCTGAATCCTGGTGAAACCAATATATCTGAGAAGTATGCTCAGCAAATCAATGAGATGCACCCAAAAATGCAATGCCTGCAGCCAGCATTGGTCAACAGAAAGGGCCCAATTCTTCTCCACAACAATACTCAATCGCGACCACACATCACACAACCAACACTTTCAAAGTTGAACAAATTGGGCTATGAAGTTTTGCCTCATCCTCCATATTCACCAACTGACTACCACTTCTTCAAGCATCTTGACAACTTTTTGCAGGGAAAACACTTCCACCACCAGCAGGAGGCAGAAAACACTTTCCAAGAGTTCTTTGAATCCTGAAGCATGGATTTTTATGCTACAGGAATAAACAAACTTATTTCTCACTGGCAAAAATGCGTTGATGGTAATGGTTTCTATTTTGATTAATAAAGACGTTTTGTCCAGTCACAGGACTTTTTGCCCTCTGCTCCTAGGAACCTCAGGCAGCCACCCCTATGGGCACATGCCTAGGTGCTGTTCCTGCTCCACGCTCCCTCCCTCTGCCTTTTATTTCTCAGCTGCCAAGATCTTGGAAGGCTGACTATTTCCCAGCTAGTTCAGTCATTCCTTATGTGAAGTTCAGAAGCCCCACCATTCTGGTTACCATCCTGTAGGTACTTTCTGATTTGGTCAGTCTTCCCCTTCATATGACTTCTAGAATGAACTCTTGGTAAGATATGTGAGTAATGATCCAGTACAATTTTTGCAAGAATGAATCATGATTTTCATGACCAAGTATTAGAGAAGAGAGCCTTTTTCTTCTCAGTTTCTACCTGTTATGGCCTGAAGTTGGCTTCTACTTTTTCAAGACTATCACCAGGCATTAACAAACACAAAACTACTTCTCAGAGCAGCTTCATAGAAATTGATTTTTCAAAATTAAATAAGCATCTGGTGGACTGAAAATGTTTTATACCTGGTATTTTAAAGATATTTTGACTACTGCCAAAAGAAATCAATTCCTTCCTGCTGTCTCCTTGTGGATGTCATCATACGGCACTGGGTTGTGTAGAGCACAGGCTCTGTGGGGAGGCAGACGTGGATTTTCACCTCGCCTCTTCCACTTACTGCTTGTGAACTTGGACTTTGCCTATTAGGAAAACCAGCTTTGAAGCTCAGCAAAGAAGGGAAATCCATTGAGAACAGTCTGTAAAGAGATCAAGCCCTAAGCCTTTGGAGTGGGAGCACTGACTCCAAGATCTCAGACTACCAGAGAACTAACCCTAGGGAGTATCAAATAGTCACGCAAAGGAAACCAATTGAACACAAGCCCCAGCATCACCCAACCACCAGTAGCACCCTGTGCAGGATGCCTCATCTAAACAACAAACAAAACAAAAATACAAGCCCAATCATCAGCAGACAGGATTACCACCTCACTCAGCCTTGCCCATCAGAGGAAAAATAAACAAACAAACAAAAACTCAGGACAACTCTCACCCTATATGAAGCTTACACAAACTACTGGACCAAACTTAGGAGGACAGAAACCAAAAGGAACAAAGAATTCAACCTTGAAGCCTGGAAAAAGGAGACCTCAAACACAATAAGTTAAAAAAAAAGGAAAAGGCAGAGAAATACTACACAAAAGAAGGAACGAACTAGAAACACAGAAGTCCAAATAAATGAAGAGGAAATACGCAAACTACCTGAAAAAGAATTCAGAATAATGATAGTAAAGATGATCAAAAACCTTGAAAACAAAATGGAAAAAAAATGCAAGATTCAATTAACAAAGACCTAGAAGAAATAAAGAATAAACATATCGAGACAGACAACATAATTACTGAAATTAAAAATACTCTAGAAGGAATTAATCGCAGAATATCTGAAGCAGAAGAATGAGTCAGTGAGCTGAAGATAAAATTGAGGAAATAACTTCTGAAGAGCAGAATAAAGTAAAAAGAATGAAAAGAACCGAGAATAGTCTCAGAGACCTCTGGGACAGTATCAAACACACCAACATTCGAGTTATAGGGGGTCCCAGAAGGAAAAAAAAAAAAACAAGAAAAGGTATGAGAAAATTTTCCCAACATGGAAAAGGAAATAGTCAATCAAGTCCAAGAGGCACAAAGAGTCCCAAACAGGATAGGCCCAAGGAGAAACATGCCAAGACACATACTAATAAAACTAACAAAAACTAAACACAAAGAAAGAATATTAAAAGCAGCAAAGGAAAAGCAACAAGTAACATAAAGGGAAACCCCATATGCTTAACAGAAACCCTATACACTTTCAGCAGAAACTCTGCAGGCCCGAAGGGAATGGCAGGATATATTTAAAGTACTGAAAGAGAAAAATCTACAACCAAGATTACTGTACCTGGCAAGGATCTCATTCAAAATTGATGGAGAAATAAAAAGCTTTTCAGACAAGCAAACATTAAGAGAATTCAGTACCACCAAACCAGCTTTACAACAAATGTTAAAGGAACTTATATAGTCAAGAAATACAAGAGAAGAAAAAAGATCTACAAAATCAACCCCAAACAATTAAGAAAATGGCAATAGGAACATGTACATCAATAATTACTTTAAATGTAAATGGATTAAATGCTCTAACCAAAAGACAGATACTGGCTGAATGGATACAAAAACAAGACCCATATATATGCTGTCTACAAGAAACCCACTTCAGACCTAAAGACACATATAGACTGAAAGTGAGAGGATGGAAAAATACATTCCATGCAAATGGGAAGCAAAAGAAAGCTGGGGTAGTAATCCTCATATCAGACAAAATAGACCTTAAAATAAAGAAGATTACAAGAGATAAGGAAGGACACTACATAATGATCAAGGGATCAATCCAAGAGGAAGACACTGGCAGTAACACAATAATAGTAGGAGACTCTGAACACCCCACTCACACCAATGGACAGATCATCAAAACAGAAAATTAATAATGAAACTGCTGCTGCTAAGTCACTTCAGTCGTGTCCGACTCTGTGCGACCCCATAGACGGCAGCCCACCAGGCTCCCCCGTCCCTGGGATTCTCCAGGCAAGAACACTGGAGTGGGTTGCCATTTCCTTCTCCAATGCATGAAAGAAAAAAGTGAAAATGAAGTCGCTCAGTCATGTCCGACTCTTAGCGACCCCATGGACTGCAGCCTACCAGGCTCCCCGTCCATGGAATTTTCCAGGCAAGAGTACTGGAATGGGGTGCCATTGCCTTCTCTGTAATAAGGAAAGACAAGTCTTAAATGATACATTAGAGGAGATGGATCTCATTGATATCTTCAGGACATTCCATCCAAACGCAGAAGAATACACCTTCTTCTCAAGTGCACATGGAACATTCTCCAGGATAGATCACATCTTGGGTCACAAATCAAACCTCAGTAAATTTAAGAAAATTGAAATTGTATCAGGCATCTTCTCTGACCACAATGCTATGAGACTAGAAATGAATTACCTGATAAAAACTGTAAAAAACACAAACACATGGTGATTAAACAACACATTTCTAAATAACCAACAGCTTACTGAAGAAATAAAAAGGGAAATCAAAAAACTTCTAGAAACAAATGACAATGAAAACACAACTCAAAACCTATGGGATGCAGCAAAAGCAGTTATATGGCAAAAAAAAAAAAAAAAATGATAATCTGGAAGAAATCAACAGATTCGTAGAAAAGTTCAGTCTTCCAAGACTGAACAAGGAAGAAATAGAAATTATGAACAACCCAATTACAAGCACTGAAATTGAATCTGTGATCAAAAATCCCCCCAAAAACAAAACCCCAAGACCAAATGGCTTCACAGGAGAATTCTATCAAACATTTAGAGAAGAGCTAATGCCTATCCTTCTAAAACTCCTTCAAAAAATTGCAGAGGAAGGAACACTTCCAAACTCATTCTATGAGGCCACCATCACCCTGATACCAAAACCAGACAAAGACAACATGCAAAAAAGAAAACAACAGGCCAATATCACTGATGAACACAGATACAAACATCCTCAACAAAATTTTAGCAAACAGAATTCAGCAACACATCAAAAAGCTCATACACCATGATAAGTTGGGTTTATTCCAGGAATGCAAAGATTCTTCAATATATGCAAATCAATCAATGTGATACACCATATTAACAAACTGAATGATAAAAACCATTTGATAATCTCAATAGATGCAGAAAAAGCCTTTGACAAAATTCAGCACCCATTTATGATTAAAACTCTTCAAAAAATGGGAATAGAAGGAACCTACCTCAACATAGTAAAGGCCATATATGATAAGCCTACAGCAAACATTATTCTCAATAATGAAAAACTGAAAGCATCCCCCTTAAGATCAGAAACAAGACAGGGTGTCCACTTTCACCACTATTAGTCAACATAGTTCTGGAAGTCCTACCTACAGCATTCAGAGAAGAAAAAGAAATAAAAGGAATCCAGATGGAAAAAAAGAAGTAAAGCTCTGACTGTTTGCAAATGACATGATACTGTACATAGAAAACTCTAAAGATAGTATCAGAAAATTACTAGAACTAATCAGTGAATTTAGCAAAGTTGCAGGATACAAAATCAATACACAGAAATCACTTGCATTTCTATACAATAACAATGAAAAATCAGAAAGAGAAATTAAAGAATCAATCCCATTCACCATTGCAACAAAAAGAATTAAATATCTAGGAATAAACCTACCTAAGGAGACAAAAGAACCATACATAGAAAATTACAAGACAGTAATGAAAGAAATAAAAGATGACATAAACTCATGGAGAGATATTCTGTGTTCCTGGGTAGAAAGAATCAATATTGTGAAAATGACTATACTACTAAACATAATCTGCAGATTCTGTGTGATCCCTATCAAATCACCAATGGCATTTTTCACAGTACTAGAACAAAAGTTTTCACAATTCATATGGAAACACAAAAGACCCCGACAGCCAAAGTAGTCTTGAGAAAGAAGAAAAGAGCTGGAGGAATCAACCTTCCTGATTTCAGATTATACTACAAAGCTACAGTCATCAAGACAGTATGGCACTGGCACAAAAACAGAAATATAGACCAGTAGAACAAGATAGAAAGCCCAAAAATAAACCCATGCACCTATGGGTACTTTATTTTTGAAAAAGGAGGCAAGAATATACAATGGGGCAAAGACAGCCTCTTCAATAAATGGTACTGGGAAAACTGGACAGATACATGTAAAAGAATGAAATTAGAACACTCCCTAACACCATACACAAGGATAAACTCAAAATGGATTAAGACCAAAATGTAAGACCAGAAACTATAAAACTCTTAGAGGAAAACATAGGCAGAACACTTGATGACATAAATCAAAACAAGATCCTCTATGACCCACCTCCTAGAGTAATGGAAATAAAAACAAAAGTAAACAAGTGGGACCTGATTAAACGGAAAAGCTTTTGTACAGCAAAGGAAACTAAGCAAGGTGAAAAGACAACCTTCAAAATGGGAGAAAATAATAGCAAATGAAACAACTGACAAAAGATTAATTTCCAAAATATACAAGCAATTCATACGACTCAATGCCAGAAAAACAACCAACCCAATCAAAAAGTGGGGAAAAGACGTAAATAAATATTTCTCCAAAGAAGACAAACAGATGGCTAACAAACACATGAAAAGAGGCTCAACATTGCTCATTATTAGAGAAATGCAAACCAAAACCACAATGAGATATCACCTCACACTGGTCAGAATGGCCATCATCAAAAAGTCTACAAACAATAAATGCTGGAGAGTGTGTGGAGAAAAGGGAACACTCCTGCACTGTTAGTGGGAATGAAAATTGATACATCCACTATGGAAGACGGTATGGAGATTCCTTTAAAAACTAGGAATAAAACCACCATATGACCCAGCAATCCTACTCTTAGGCATATACCCTGAGGAAACCAAAATTGAAAATTGCATCCCATTGTTCATTGCAGCATTATTTACAATAGCTAGAACATGGAAACAACCTAGATGTCCACTGACAGATGAATGGATAAAAAAGCTGTGGTATATATACACAATGGAATATTAATAAGCCATAAAAAGAGACACATTTGAGTCAGTTCTGATGAGGTGGATGAACCTAGAACTTATTATACAGAGTGAAGTGAGTAAGAAAAAGAAAGACAAATATCATATTCTAATGTATATATATGGAATCTAGAAAAATGGTACTGAAGAATTTATTTATAGGGCAGCAATGGAGAAATAGACATAGAAAACAGACCTATGGACATGAGGAGAGGGGAGGAGAGGGTGAGATATATGGAAAGAGTAACATGGAAACTTACATTGCTATATGTAAAATAGAGAGCCAATGGGAACTTGCTGTATGGTTCAGGAAACTCAAACAGGGGCTCTGTATCAACCTAGAGGGGTGGGAATGGGCGGGAGATGGGAGGGAGGTTCAAAAGGGAGGGGATATACATATACCTATGGCTGATTCATGTTGAGGTTTGACAGAAAACAACAAAATTCTGTAAAGCAATTATCCTTCAATAAAACAATAAATTAAAAAGGAAAAAAAGATGTGTTTAAGCCTAGTTACAGTGATTTAAAATTCACAGTCCTAAACTACAATTATGTTTGTATCAACCTAAACTTTATAATGTTTAAGGCAAATGGTCAGGCATTTGAGAGAAGGAGAGGGAGGGAAACAGGAAGACAGTGGGACCCAACAGCCAGCTCTTATAGGCACTGGGAGTAATAAGATGGTGTTCATGAAGAATTCATGCCCCTTTTCCTACTGTACAAGCCTCAGGGAGAAGCAGCCAGGGAGGCACTCTATAACATATCAGAGCAGAAAGAATGTCTTGCACTAAAGTCCCACCAACTGACCTCCACTTGGACCCCATCTAAGCTGGAGTTGTGACTTCTTCATGCCTTTTTCTAGAGCCAAGGACTTAAGCCTAAATATTTCATGTGCAAAGCTAAGCATGAACCATGTTGGTACCCCAACTCTCAAATCTCTGCCCTTGGGTGCAGGTCAGATTGCTACATGACATGTTTGTAAGGGGTAGTGTGATCCTTGAAGGCTACTTCATGTTTTCTTTGCTGCAGTGTTTGGGAGTTATCGGCAAAGGTCAGTTCCATTCAGCAGCTAACAGTGATTGAACGTCTCCTGGTTCAGCAGCTCAGTGCTGAACCTCAGGGAAGAAAATGATGACCAAAACAAGGCCTCTGACCATGATCCCTCAGGTCTGGTCAGAGAAAGAGAAAGGGCCTTTCCATCTCAACTCTCTCAGCCCTGGAGTGGTCATGCACAGGCCTGGCTGAGCCTCTCCTGGGTCCTTACCTGTAACTAGGAATGGGAATGTGGCCAGGGCCATCATCTGCAGAGCAGTGTCAGAAATGCCAGGAAAAGGAGGGTCAGTGAGAACACCTCTGTTACCTCTGGATGCCTCCTTCCCCACAGACAATCCCCAGGAACACTCCCTTTTCTGGGAAGGTTTTTTTTTTGTCCCACTGAGGGCCTAAGGCGAATTGGAACAAATCATAAACATTTAAGGTCAGTTAAAAAAAATTTTAAGGGTGGGAGAGGAAAGCTTGGGAAGAAGGAAAAATGCATGAGTAGCTACTTCTCCCAAAGCACTCATTCAGAGAGTACTCATGTGTACAGAGTTTCAATCTGGGATGATGAAAAAGTTTTAGAAATGGGTATGGTTATGGTTGTAGAGTACAATGAATGCAATTAATGCCACTATACTATACCCTTCAAATGGTTAAAAGAATGAAGTTTATATCATACATATTTTATGACAAGAACAAATTTTTAAATAAGATATACCATGTTATACACTTGGCACAATATTTTTAAATACTTAATGAAAACCTAATAAATGTTAGCTATTTAAAAAAAAAAAAACAATCAACAACAACAACAACAAAAAACACCTCCCCTAGGAATCAATATTGGTACAAGTCTGCCCAGAGCTTTCCTTTCTCTCCTCCTCCATCAGTCATCCTCAGTGGTTAGAACTGTTTGACGTTTCAAGGTCAAATGAGTGTTAATGAAATATCTCCTTCCGAAGGTGTTCTGAAAAAAAAAACCTTAAAAAAAACAGTCCCACACCACAGATCTCACGCCCATTGTCTCTGTCTTCCTTCTTCTCCAGACCTAAACCTGACCTTGCCCTAATAACCCAGGAACTATTTCCTAAAGTCTTCATTAAGTTTCCCTTGCAGGCACCAGATGGAGCTGGTGAGCACGGGTTCTCTAAGGCCCTTTAACTTTCTCCAGAACCCAATGCCACGGGCTGCCCTTGGTCCCTGTGCAGGTGAGACTGTGCTGAAGGCCAAGCATCCACCTCTACAGGAGGCTGGGCCCACTCCGTGGGAGGCTTGGTTCCGACAATGGGAGCTGGGGTGGGTTTGGTTCCTCTGCTGAGGGGGCCTCTTCTACAGGAAGAATGTGTGGCCACCAGGTGGCAGTGGTACCATCCACTGTGTAAAACGCAGGGCACGTCTGAAGGTTATTGAGTATACACTCTGGCCCCTGGGCTTCCCTGGTGGCCAAGAAAGTAAAGAATCTGCCTGCAATACAAGAGACCCGGGTTCAATCCCTGTGTTGGGAAGACCCCTGAAGAAGGAAATGGCAGCCCACTCCAGTATTCGTGCCTACAGTATTCCACGGACAGAGGAAGCTTGCGGGCTACAGTCCACGGGACTGCAAAGAGTCGGACATGACTGAGCAATTGGCTCAACACCCTGAGAAGAGGGCTGAGGTTCAGACATACAGAGAACATTCCACTGACCTCTGAGGCCTGTGGTCAACACTGTCACAAACGGAGGACTTTACAAGGGCTGGTAAGGATACTGTCTCCCACTAGCACCAACAGCAGCAGTGGTGTGACGAGAGGAGTAGTATCACTGAACACTGGGTTGTAGGCTTTACATGATTTACCTCATTTGATCCTCAAATGATCCTATAAGGGCAGGGGCTCTTTTCACCAGATGAGAAGGCAGAGGCTTAAAAAGGTTGAGGATTTACCCAGCGTCTTATGGTCAAGTGACAGACCTCTACTGTTGGATACTGAGCCTCCTCTTATCCTTGCTTTACGCCTGCCATTCCTCCCAGAGACTTCCTGAGAATGGCTGAGCTGGCCTTCCGCCTCGGCACTTGTAGTTTATCTATTAAGTTTTATCTTCTGCCTACTTGGAAAACATCTAATGCCATTTATGCTACAAAGTCAGTTGTGTAATGCACAAACAGAACAGAGAATATTAAAGGTGGCGCCTGCTTAGGGAACGTGGGGTGCTCTGGAGCCAGACAGACATGGATTTGAATCCTGACCCTGCCACCTACCTATTAGCTGGAGACTCCACATAAATCCCAACCTCCATAAGCCTCAAAGCCCACATTTGTAAAAAGAGGGTTATAACCTCTGCTCACAGGGTTCTTATAGGATTAAATGAAAAAACATGTGGCGCCATGTTTTAGAGGAAGCAGTGTGTGCTCACTCAGTCATGTCCGACTCTCTGAGACCCCACATAATGGGCCCACCAGGCTCCTCTGTCCATGGGGATTCTCCAGGCCAGAATACTGGAGTGGGTAGCCATGCCCTCCCCCAGGGGATCTACCTGACCCAGGGATTGAACCCACATCTCCTATGTCTCCTACAGTGGCAGGCGGATTCTTTACCACTGAGCCACCTGGCAAGCCCATATATGCAGTATGTATTCCAGGCAGCTGTGAAGAGCTGGCTTTTATGTCCTGAATTAGGCCCCCAAGTTGACTAACATGAAGCAAAAAAGGAACATAGAAACATGAACATAGAAATGCCCCTCCTAGCTGAAGTCCTGTACAACAGCAGCAGCTAGCTTCTGTTGAACACGTGTTGTTCCTGGGCTCCATGCTAAACACCTGAACTACATACTTACAACTCCTTTGGTCCTCATAACCACCCCACTGGGCTGTAGTACAATTTCCCTGCTAGAGAAAAAGAAACTGAGACTCAAAGCTAAGAAGTGGGAGAGGAGGAACTAAACCTAAGTGTCTCCTTTTCAAACCTATGCTCTTAAACCTTACACTAACACATCCTCGCACTGAGGATCAGTGGCTCAGTGCCCTCACTCCACACCAAAGACCCATGAAACTCCTCACCATTCCATACAACCAGTGTTGCCCACTGCTACTCCTAGAGGCCGGGGTGACCAGGGAAGCACTTGATTCTTCACCCAGCACTCACCTGGACAAGGTAATCCCTCGGCAAAAGAGGGAGACGGACATGTTCCATCAGTTTTGCCATGTGCTCTAAACGGGTCTCTTTCTCATAATTGATCCATGAAATCACAGCTTCAAATACCTGTAAGTAAAACCGAAATAGGGAACTTTAGCAAAGAGATAATAACTTTAAAATAGCTTTCAAACAATTTCTTCAACCTTAAAAAAGAAAGAAAAGTTACAAGTCATCCACAAAGGCATTTAACCTAAGGTCTAATATTGAAAATATTAATAAAAACAGAATATATTTACTACCTGATGTCATGTCAGAGAGTGCTCTCTGCCTCCCTCATACACACACACACACACACACACACACACACACACACACAAATGTACACTAAGAAAAACCTGCTGCCCCAAACATAGAATCATCCAGGTTCACTGCAAAATAAAAATCAATTCCAACAGTTACCCCAGGGTAGAAATGCAGAGCAATAACTCTGAATCAAATTTTACAAAGACTTCCCAAGAGGACCAGAAGCCCTGGGGGCAATGTCTTCATCACACAAACCCCTCTCTTCATCTATTTCCCATGTTCGTTTAATGCAGAACAAAAACTATAAAGATGTCCCCCACAAAAGTTGGTAATAATGGTGAATTTGAAACTGAATGACAGAGAATGGCAAAAATTTCTCCTTGGGTTGAACCTTTCCTTTGAGGAGAGATTTCATTTCTATACAAATCAAAACAGGTCTGGGAACCAAAAAGGGGAATCTATGGTTTGAATGTTCGCCTTACTCAAGGTTAAGTTCAGATTCAAACCCTGCACCACCATACACACAGACACGCATAAACGTCAGCATTGGAAACACAGCGGGGAAACCACCACTGTTTATGGAAGCTTAACTAACATGGCTTTTTAAGAGGGGAAGGAAGAATTTGGCAATAGCAATCAAAAATTCAAATGTGCATATCTTTGACCTAGAAATATAACTTCCAGAGCTCTAGTCAACAAAAATATTTACACAAGTGGTACAAGAATATGTGTTCCAAGATGTTTGCTGCAGGATTTTTCTAAGAGGATAAAGAAACTATCTGAAGTCCACTAGTGGAGAAATTATTAAACTAGTTTTGACACGGGATATTTTCAGCTGTTAAAAACAATAATAACAACAACTAATAATAAGACAAAACACTTTCTTGTGCCAGAAAGCAAGAAAGTGCTCAAAGATCAAGGGGACACAACAGACAGACCAGAGCGAGCTAGACAGGGCTTTTTCATTGCCAACATTTGGGACAATTCAAACACCTAACAGGATAATGAAGAAATAATTCAGTGCTGACTGGGAAGGGGCAAAGAAACTTTTGATGATAATGGATAGATTCTATATCTTAATAGAGAGGCAGCTATTTAGGCAAGTGCATTTGTCAAAACTAATCAAATCTTACACTTAATATCTATACATTTCACTGTGTGTAAATCATACCTCATTTAAAATATATTTAGTTAAAAGAAAAAGATAGCAATGAATCAAAACCCAAAGAATAAAAAGAATCCATACTTTAAAAAGTATGGGAAGGCTGCTCTTCACAGAAAAGTGCCAGCTAACAAGGTAAAAGCACAGAATTAAAAAAACATCACTTTGTAACCACCAGTATAATAACTGATTCAGTCAGTGTCGACCATAGATGCTGAAAACACTGGGTGAAAAATTGTTGGGAACAAGATATTTACAGTTCTCCAAGTGTCATCTGACAGAATACTTTTTAATTACTAGGGAGAGTGGGGGAGATTCAGATTGGTCGATCTGACAGATACCACCTTTAACTAGAGGTCAAAGTTAACACCACTAGTAAACAGGCCAAATTTATATTACACTCCTGAATGTGACTTAATGAGAGGGAAACAGCATTCCCTATGCAGTAGTCTTTCTAAAACGTTAAACCTGAATCTTATAGCAAAGAAATAGACAACTCCATGTGTAGGATATTCTTCAATACAAGTGTCCTGGATTCTTCAAAACTGTTAGCATTGGGGACTTCCCTGGCCATCCAGGGGACACAGGTTCAATCCCTCGTGCGGGAAGACTTCACATGCTGAGGGGCAACTAAGCCTGTGCTCTGTAGCACAACTACAGAGCCCACGTGCCCAGAGCCTGTGGTCCACAAGAGAAGCCACCACAATGAGCAGCCCAAGAACCACAACTAGAGAGCAGCCCCCACTTGCCACAACTAGAGAAAGCCCAAGTGCAGCAACAAAGACCTAGCATAGTCAAAAATAAATAAACAAAAAAATTTTAATTGCCATTTAAAATAGCTGTTAGCATTATGAAAGACACTAAAAAAGGCATGGAAACAGAAGAAGGAAATGGCAACTCACTCCAGTATTCTTGCCGGGGAAATCCCATGGACAGAGGAGCCTGACGGACTACAGTCCGTGGGGTCTCAAAGAGTCGGTCATGACACCATGCACGCTTAATCTTTTTCTTCAGAGACATAGAACTCAATGCAAAGTATGATCCTTATTTGGTCATGGATTAAAAAGAAACAACCATGAAAGACATTTTTTGAGACTGTTAGGAAATTTGAATGCTGACTGTATATTAGAAAATATATTGTGTCAGTGTTACATTTGTCTGGTATGATAATGGTTTTACAGCTCAGAAAGAGAATTTCCTTGTTCTTAGGAAGGGCAAGCTAAAATACTTAAGGGTAAAGTGTCATGATGTCTACAATTTACTGTCAAAAATAAAAGTTAAATATTCAACAAAATAAAAGATTATAGAGAGAAAGAGAGAAAGCAAATGAAGCACAGTGTTAACAAATGGTGAATCTAGGTAAAGAATATATGAATGTTCATTCTTTTCCAACTTTACCATAGGTTTGAAATTTTTCAAAATAAAAAGTGGAAGGGAGAAGAAAAGAAATACTAAGGGAAAAGGTAAATACTACAGAAAAATTTACAATTTCAAAATTCACAAGTTGAAATGAAAGCTATATCTCCCAGTGTGGGTTTAAAAACAGCAAAAGAGACACTGATGTATAGAACAGTCTTATGGACTCTGTGGGAGAGGGAGAAGGTGGGAAGATTTGGGAGAATGGCATTGAAACATGTAAAATATCATGTATGAAACGAGTTGCCAGTCCAGGTTCGATGCACGATACTGGATGCTTGGGGCTGGTGCACTGGGACGACCCAGAGGGATGGAATGGGGAGGGAGGAGGGAGGAGGGTTCAGGATGGGGAACACATGTATACCTGTGGCGGATTCATTTTGATATTTGGCAAAACTAATACAGTTATGTAAAGTTTAAAAATAAAATAAAAAATAAATAAAATTAAAAAAAAAAAACCTCCAATTTTTATTATTCTAACTGTGTATTTGTGTGTATTGATATGTTACTAATGCTTTGGCCCTATTTCCTAAACATGTACTTAAGTCAGGCTGAGAATACTCAGATTGGATGAGATATCAGAATGGAATCCATCAGAAAGAGAAGAGAAGGAAGAGAGGTGAGTGGAATGGAACAGAAGGGAAGGAGCAGTATACACATGTAGTTTGCTCCCATTTCTATATAAAATAACCTACATGTGTACAAACATAGACACACACGTCATGGAAATCCTCCTTGTCTAGTTCATTTCTAAAAATTATTAACTCACGGAGCTATGTGTCTCAACCTTATTGCATTATTTTGTAAATACTTGTGTGTTTCTTCAATTAGCCCTTAAGATTCATGAGAACAGGGATCTTGTCTTACTTGTTGGCACATAATATACATTCAAATGTATTTAAACAATGAATGGACAAAAGAGTTCAGAATGAGCTTGTAAGCAGGCTGGAGCAGGCAGCAGGATTAGGGAAGCAGAGCCAGGCCCTAGAACCAAAGGATGCCAGAGATGCCTGACTTTGCTGGGTTAGGTGACGGACAGCCACACCTGCTCTGCACCTTGGTTGCTCACACTGCCTTCCTCTTCCCTTTACTGGACTGTGATTCCTGCAGGGTGAGAAGGGTATCAGCTCTATCTCTGCACTTCCTGCCACCAAGCACAGTGCCAGGCACAGAGCACATGGCCGGATGAGAACACTTTCCTAAAGAATGAACAGCAGGGCCTTGAGTAGGTGGGATTCGCTGGTCGCACCCTTCCCTGCCAATCAGCATAGTCTTTGTTATAGAAGCTGCAATGCAGGCTGAGTCTAATGAAGTCGATATTTAACCTTATCTTTATTTTTGGCTTGACTTGTCTAACTGGTTCCGCTCAGTTGCACTGTTTACCTACTCAGCTGTGAAAGCCATAGCACTTGGCAGCAACGGTGACCTTCTCCACAGCTAGAGGAGGTCGCATATTTTTTTCATTTAGATGTCAAGCTTGGAAAATAAGCAAATGAACTTCCAACTAGCCTATGGGCCTACAATCGTTCCCAACAGCCCCTGCTGTCAAAAGAGTGGCCAAGGCAAAGGGGCAACAAGTAGAAGCAGCAGCAGCTCATGCCCAGCACCACACTCTCCAGGGATACCATAACCACAGACTCTCCTGACAGCCAGTGAGTATACACTCCAGCCCCGTACTGAGTGACTCACCCAAGTCCAGAGCCAGAAAGCAGCAGAGCTGGGTCCACATACTCCCATCTCTAATGCTCAGACTCTTTCCCGTTATTCTCAGTAGCTACCCAGTTGGCAAACCTCAGCCCACAGGCCACATGCACCTGTTTTTGTAAATAAAATTTTCTTGGAACACAGCCACGCTCACTCATTACAAATCATCTACGGCTGCTTTCACACTTTAATAGCAGAGCTGAATTGAGACGCCGTGGCCCACAAAGCCTAAAATATTTACTCTCTGGCCCTTTAAAGGAAAACTGCATAAACCCTTGGTCTGTTAGATCTAAGCAGCAACCCTGTGGCTTCAATCATGGGACAGGGTAATGTCTACTCAGATGAAAAAAAAATTTTTTTTTTGTGGACTCCATAATGAAATAACCGGTTGCCCCCAAGGCACACTTAGTGTTTCACTTTTAGACAAAGAAAGTGAAAGTCACTCAGTCGTGTCCAACTCTTTGCAACCCCAGGGACTATACAGTCCATGGAACTCTCCAGGCCAGAATACTGGAGTGGGTAGCCTTTCCCTTTTCTAGGGGATCTTCCCTATCCAGGGATCGAACCCAGGTCTCCCGCATTGCAGGAGGATTCTTTGCCAGCTGAACCACAAGGGAAGTCCATAGCATCATTTCCTCACTGCTTCATGTTTCAGAACCAATTTTTTGAGTGCTACAAGGTTGCTACATGGAAAGGAGATGGAGAAAATCGGATTTCATAGTCCTCAGCTCACACCTCTGATGTAAGCACAAGCCTTGGTCAGAAAACACTAGATGAACCCGATCCTTCCACTCTGCCCCCTAAGTTACAGAGGGAGCCAAGCCAGACATACCTGCATACTGAGCAAAGAGAGTAGCCCTGGGGCACTCTGCCCTGCTTGATTCATGCTGACGTACAGCAGAAACCAACACAATGTTGAAAAGCAATTATCCTCCAATTAAAAATAAATAAAAGAAAAATAAGGTGTTCTGAGAATGAAGAGGGGGACTCAGATTAAAATAGGGCAGGGCAGTGACTTGGCAAGGGGAAAGGTCCAGTTAAGGGTGATTCTCAGCCAAATACAGGATGGGGAAATAAGCTAGCTTTGAGAACATCAGGGGAAAACCTAGATTCTTTGGACCTGATTTGCTACTCAAGATTGAGAAGGACTAATTTCAGCAACAACAGCAGGCACAGTGCTGAGCATTTTACATGTATGACCTCATTTAGTCCACCCTTGACTCTGTGAAGGAGGTACCACTGCTCACATTTTATAGATGAGAAAATACCCTTAGAGAGGTTGGCAACCTGTGCGAGACCCTTCTGCCAGGAAGCAGTGGATCTGAGACATGGACTCACCTGTAATGCCAAAAATTCAGGTTTAACATTATGCAATATAGCATCTAAGAGGCACAATGATTTAAAAAACCTGGGCACACTGTTGAGCTGGAAAACTATGTTTCTAAATCCAAAATCCTAACTGCACCCTCCCTGTCATCCTAGAACATCCCCTGGTACATTTTTCTTTCCTAGGGACTGAGCCAATAGCATTTGCCAAATGCACTGCCATGATTTTAAATCAAGAAGACAGCACTTCCAATGTGATACACACACACACATACACACACACACACACACACACACACAGAATATGATTCAGCCATAAAAAAGAGTGAAATTTGCAACAACATGGATGGATCTAGAGGATATTATGCTTAGTGAAATGTCAGAGAATGACAAATACCATATCATCTCACTTATATATGGAATCTGCTGCTGCTGCTGCTAAGTCACTTCAGTCATGTCCGACTCTGTGCGACCCCATAGACAGCAGCCCACCAGGCTCCCCCGTCCCTGGGATTCTCCAGGCAAGAACATTGGAGTGGATTGCCATTTCCTTCTCCAGTGCATGAAAGTGAAAAGTGAAAGTGAAGTCGCTCAGTCGTGTCCGACTCTTAGCGACCCCATGGACTGCAGCCCACCAGGCTCCTCCGACTCTTAGCGACCCCATGGACTGCAGCCCACCAGGCTCCTCCGTCCATGGGATTTTCCAGGCAAGAGTGCTGGAGTGGGGTGCCGTTGCCTTCTCCGATATATGGAATCTAAACAACAACAAAACAAATGAACAAACAAGACAAAATGAAAACAGACTCACAGACAGAGAATAAGCAGATGGTTGCCAGACAGAAGGAGGGTGGAGGGATGGGTAAAACAGGTGAAGGGCATTAAGAGGTACAAACTTCCAGCTATAAAATAAGTCATGGAGATGCGATATATAGCATAAACAATACAGTCAATAATATTGTAATAAGTGTGTGGGGACAGACAGGTACTAGATTTAACATGATCATTTCATAATGTATTTCAGTGTCAAATTGCTATGATGTACACTTAAAACTAACAAAATACTGTATGTCAACTATATTTTAATAAAAACATTTTAAACTTAAATAAGATTACTTTTTTAAAAAAGACAAGACAGCATATCCAGACACAAGAGTGATCCTGTCACTCTTCTGTGCTCTTTCTCAAATCAAAACTTAACAGGCGTGTTAACTATATTCCCACTCTTTGCCACACACAGCATGGGACACAGCTGGGAGCAGTGATGGATTGGAGCTGGTCCCAATTCAGTGTCTAGTGACACTACCTTGGTGGAAATATTTACACCATGGAAATTAGCAAAGGGATCAGCAAACAAATCAAAGCTCTTGGAATTTTTTATTGGAGAGCCAACTGCTAAACATTTACCAGCATATCACTGGTCTGAAGTTTCCCCAGACTCTAGGAAAACCTCATCTAGTTGCCCTCGTCTCTCAGATAGTATCATCATCCTAAGGTTTGACACTGAAAAAGCTCTTTCTTGTAGTTGTTTCATTTCAGACCCACAAGAGTCCTGTGAAACAGCTAGAGACACTCACAAAAAGAGAACTTGAGGTAAGACAGTGAGAAAGTGGTCTACCCAGTCATGATGTCAGGGAAGCAATCCCAACTACTGCTTTCAGTCTGCACTTTCACAGCACCCTGTGCTCACGGTCTGTAGCCGCATATTTATTTGCATGTGTGTTTGACAATATCTGTCTCCCTGCATGTAGTTTTAAGTTCCATGAGGCTAGAAATCTTGTGTTTATCTGTTCATCAATGTCTCTCCTGTGGCTAACATAGTGTCTGTCACACAGAAAGCACTCAAGAAGTATTTCTTGAGAGAATGAATAGGTTAATCAAAGCAGGAATGACTAGGCACGTGGTTCTTTCTCTTCCTCCAACAGCACACTGCCAGAAATCTGACTTCATATAAACAAAAACAATGACAAAACTATAACAATAACAGCACCTTGCCTGGAAATTGTCCTTCAGGTTTCTACTACTGTCTACAGCCAGCAAAAACACTTCCACTATGATTCACTATACAAAGGATAAGGGAAAGGACTGAAGCACAATGGTTTGACACAAAGGCCTCCAAGCTGACAGACTACTTCAGTTGTACTAATCCTACAAATGACGGGAACATGACCCAAGGAGGGACAACAACTTCTAGCCAACACGGCATACTGAGCTGACTCAGAAGGAATCTTCCCCTATATAAACACATAAAAAAATGGTATAAAACCGAAAAAATAGATTTGAGCCATACTCAGAAGCAAGAGGTAAATGCTGAGTGCTTTAAATAACAAAGGATTTAGGTCTGGGAGCTGAATGAAAGCTGAGACCAAAATGGCTCACAGGCTTGCAGAATTCCAATATGGGCTTTAATGGTTCAGGACAAGTATCCCATCAGGTTGAATGTGTAGGCCACAGGCTCCTTGAGGACAGTGTAGCCTCAGCTGTAAAACCAGGAATAGATGAACTCCAACCATCTGCTATGGGAAGGTAGAAGGAAGTCCACCATCTCCTATGGCCTGGGGAGTGAAAACTTCATCTTCAAGAAACCAGAACCCAAGGCTCATGTCACATACAGATTCGGGGGTTGAATTAATACTACCCAGGTGGTACAAGGGTACTCAAGACAAAAATATAAAAACTATTTCCAAACCAGTAAACTTGTTCTAGAAGGGGCACCTTCACAGCCCAGGATAACCAAGACTCCCATGGATATAACACCCTCTGAAGATGGTCTCACCATCAAAAAATACAGATCACTAATGAAATGAAAAGGAAAATCGACAGATGCAATAATCAAAAATTATTTGGGGCAACCAAAGAAAGGTAGCTTCCTTAACGTAACCTTCCTCAAAAAACTAGGTTACCTTAAGGTAACCTTCCTCAAAATACGAGAAGCCAGAGACATTCTATAGTAAAGAGGTTCTAGGACCCAAAAGAGCCTGGGGAGCACATCATACACAACTACAAATCCCTTTTAGAGATTCATGATCCTCATTAATATACAAACACTCAGACAAGTCCCACACTTTCTTAACCTGGTTCCTTTGTTTTAGCCACTGTCTCCCAAATGCATCTCACTTGAACACTTTTTTTTTTACCTAAAACTATCTCATACCATTATGGTTTTATAGCATGCAGTTGGGTAAATACTGGCCTATAGAAGAAAGCCCTCACTTCCTAACCTTCTCCACAACCCCTACTCCCTTCCCAGCCATATCTTCCAGTTCCCCCACCAAAAATCCTTGATTTGCATTACACAAATTATTCTCCCCCAAGTAAGTTATTTCAAACTTCCATGCCTATATTCCTACAATTCCTTCAACCTGAATGGATTTCCAAAAACCCAACTTTTCATTCTCTAAGTTTTAGTTCAGATATTCCCTTTCCTATGAGGCCTTTCCTACCCCCAAAATCTGGAATAAAATACTCTAGGGTGCTTTCGTTGAACTTCAATTACAGCCAGCTACTTTTCCCAGCCACATTATCAGTCTGTCTGCCCACCAGACTGCAAGCTCTTTCCTTTTTTTTTTGGCCATGCCTCGCAGCTTACAGGAACCCACTAGGGACTGAACCTGGGCCACAGCAGTGAAAGCCCAGAATGCTAACCACTAGGCAACCAGGGAACTCCCCCAAAGTTCTTGAATGGTAATAACTAAGGGTCTCCCCATTAGGGTGGAGGTTCCTTAATAAAAAGCAGGGCAGCAGACATAGTCAGCTTCAAATCATAGAATCAACTACTGTAAATAAGCCTCAGTTTCCTCCTCTGCAAAATGGCCTTGTGAGTTGTTGTTAGAATGATGTGCAAAACAGTACTCTGGGCAAAAGAAGTCAGGCACAAAAGCATGCAAAATTCCATTTATACCAAGCTTAAAAGCTGATAAAACTAATCTATAAGAAGTCAAATAGTAGTTTGGCTTCTTGAAGTGGGAGGTAGCGGCTGGAAGGAAGACCTGGAGTTCTGTTTCTTGATCCAGATGCTGGCTTTGTAAAAGTTGAGCCGTGCACTTTGCATTTGCTCATGTCTTTGAGCTTACTGCAACATAAACACCTTTTTTTAAACAGTGTGTGAAATAATCACAGTGAGCAGTCAAGGTAGGTTTTTGGTCGTAGCGTGGTAGTATTCCAGTCACAGGTGCTTAGTGAACTGTGCTCTCAGAGGAGAACAGTAAAAAAGAGTATCACTGACTCAGGGGTCCAGGCCAGATCATTGTTTGCAGGCTGAGAATTTGGCAGGTCTAATGCTGACCTCAGAGTGTGGTAGGGCTGCCAAGAGCCCAGCCTAAGCACAGGATATACTTGCTTGGTCCCTGGATGGTGCCTTGGCAGCAAGCACTCAAGCCCAGCATACTGGCCAGGGAGCTCCTGCCTGTACCCCAGACCCATCCCTGGAGAGGCCAGGAATTCAGACAGGAGGGCCCACAACACTGAAGATCCCAGGAGACAAGGTCCAGTTCTTTCCAGGAAATACAATATCAGAATTTGGCCCCTGATGATAGTTTTAGGAGATAATAGTACATAAAATGTGATCATGCAGAAAGAAACAAATCTGTACTTCTCTTTCTAACACATACTTGACACTAATCTAATTTTTTGAAGAGATCCAACCAATTTCTTGCTGACCTATACCTGAAATGTGGGTCATTTCTCTGTTAGTTCTCACTCTAAAAAGCCTCAACAGAGTTTCATAAGGAGCGGAAATCTTGAGAAGTAGAAACATATTTACCAGCTGAAAAAGCAAAGATTCAGAAAAGTCTAGTATCCAGAAATTCAGTGGTCAAACTGCAGTAGAACTTAGTCATATCCCTTCTCCTCACAGTATGTGTGTCCCAGAAGCTTGCTTACCCTGCCCCTGGGTCAACAAGGCTGCATGTGGTGAGAGCTGAACTTTGTGTCTCAAAGGGGATGCAAGAAACAGGCTATCTGCTCACAGGATTAGCTCTAGCCCCTGAGACACCTCCCATAGGAGAGACTCAGGTGACTAGGAGGGGCTTGCTTCTCTGTGTCATTCCTCTGACTGAGCAAGGATGGGGGCAGGGACGTGATCACAAAGAACCACTGATTCTGTGATCCCTACCACATCCATTTGTCCGCTCTCAAATAACAGGAATTTTAAAACAAAAACTACAAGGAGGAAAAACAGGAGAGAAAACGGCAAAGATCCATCCCCCTGTCTGACCTCTAGTTCCCACATTTGTCCTTATTCTCTGGAAAAATATTAAAATTGTCCCCATAATCTCAGCTGGCTCAGGGCAGAGTCCAACCACAGTCTGCCTTGTCACTTGTTCAGGAAATGTCTGCTGAGCACCTCCTAGCGCCTCCCAGGGCTCTGCGTCAGGACTGTGTGTGACACATGGATGGCTAAGGTACCCTCATAGCCCTCAAGGAGCTTGAGCATAGTAGAAGAGATGAGGCATGGGCAAAAGCAAGTGCTCATGAGGAAAAACAGCCTCTGAGTTCTGGGAGAGGCCCAGATGGTGCTGGGGATGATGGACCAAAAGACAGCTACCAGCCTAGCTCCTGCCAGGCACAGGTCATGCCAACCACCCAGACCAACACAGGGCCTGGGAACAGCTTCCCCTGAGAAAGGCCCCAATCAATGGGTACATGTATCATCTTATTTCATCCCTAGAACAACACCATAAGATAGATACTATACTATCATCCAGAGAAGGCAATGGCACCCCACTCCAGTACTCCTGCCTGGAAAATCCCATGGACAGAGAAGCCTGGTGGGCCGCAGTCCATGGGGTCGCTAAGAGTCGGACACGACTGAGTGACTTTACTTTCACTTTTCACTTTCATGCACTGGAGAAGGAAATGGCAACCCACTCCAGTGTTCTTGCCTGGAGAATCCCAGGGATGGGGGAGCCTGGTGGGCTGCCGTCTATGGTGGGCAGAGTCGGACATGACTGAAGCGACTTAGCAGCAGTAGCAGCAAGGACCTGATGGGCTTCTCTGGTGGCTCAGATAGTAAAGAATCTACCAGCAATGTGGGAGACCTGGGTTCAATCCCTGGGTTGGGAAGATCCCCTGGAGAAGGGCATGGCAACCCACTCCAGTATTCTTGCGGGGAGAATCCCCATGGATAGAGAAGCTGGCAGGCTACAGTTTGTGGGGTTGGAAAGAGTCAGACATGAGCTACTAAGCACACAGCACACAAGGACCTGATGCCACTCTAGCAGTAACCATAGGACAGACAAAATTCCTGATTATTATGGTGTGTGCATTCTGGTAGGAGATAAGTAACTTGTTCAAGGTCGCTCAGCTTGTTAAAGTACTGGAGCCAGGATCGAATTCAGTTATTCTGGCTGCAGAACCTATACTTTCAAACTTCCAGCAAACAAGCTGTCTGGGCCCAGCCACAGACACTGAAAATCATCATTAATAGTAAAATACCACATTTCCTCTATTTCAAGATGCATAGTTGTAAGACATATCTGAAACCTGGCTGCATTTTATAATATATGTTGAAAGAAACTTGCAGGCTGCAAGTAGAGAAGTAAGCCATAATATAACTGATACTGCTGTTCAGGTGTGAATTTTGCTGAATACAGGTTATTTGATTGCTGATGCAACTGAATTTTATGCAAATGCTAACATTAAATGAGCTGGATTTTAACTTAACTGACGATCCCTAATACTGCTTTGAATACACTCAAAAAAATTTCGCTGTAACACAATATTGCAAGAAAAAGCCATTGTGCATGCAAGCGATTATGCCTATCACACAATGTGATTAAAAGGAGTAGAAATCACCAAATCTCCTGGAAGAGATTACAGAATCTTCAAAGCTTAAAAGGCTAGCATTCAAATGACAAACACCTAATTGTCAAAGCTTCCAGCTATTAAATTTCCAGAAATAAGCAATCAATTAAGGATTAAAAAAATTATGGGTTTTGCCAAAGAGAAAATATAGGCAAAATCCACTATTCATTAATAAGCCTCAAAATTACATGGCCAACCTTAAAAATACCATGAGTAACATATTTTCTGAAAAGCATAACTCTGAAGTTACACATAATTTCTGAGACCCAAAAATGATACACAAAATCAATAATGTGAAAAACACATACACTCCAAACTGATTCTACAGAAAGGGCAACTCATATGTAAGCATATGAATAAATGAAAGCTACTACAGGCAAGTTTTAAGTGTATATATCAATTGCCATGTTTCTGTTTCTGAAAAGATGCAGTTAACACCATGGTTTACTTTACCATTCAGTTCAGTTCAGTCGGTCAGTCGTGTCTGACTCTTTGCAACCCCATGAATTGCAGCACACCATGCCTCCCTGTCCATCACCAACTCCTGGACTTCACTCAAACTCACATCCATCGAGTCGGTGATGCCATCCAGCCATCTCATCCTCTGTCGTCCCCTTCTCCTCCTGCCCCCAATCGCTCCGAGCATCAGAGTCTTTTCCAATGAGTCAACTCTTCGCATGAGGTGACCAAAGTACTGGAGTTTCAGCTTTAGCATCAGTCCTTCCAAAGAACACCCAGGACTGATCTCCTTTAGAATGGACTGGTTGCATCTCCTTGCAATCCAAGAGACTCTCAAGAGTCTTCTCCAACACCACAGTTCAAAAGCATCAATTCTTCGGCACTCAGCTTTCTTCACAGTCCAACTTTCACATCCATACATGACCACTGGAAAAGCCATAGCCTTGACTAGACAGACCTTTGTTGGCAACGTAATGTCTCTGCTTTTTAATATGCTATCTAGGTTGGTCATAACTTTCCTTCCAAGGAGTAAGCGTCTTTTAATTTCATGGCTGCAGTCACCATCTGCAGTGATTTTGGAGCCCAGAAAAATAAAGTCAGCCACGGTTTCCACTGTTTCCCCATCTATTTCCCATGAAGTGATGGGACCGGATGCCATGATCTTCATTTTCTGAATGTTGAGCTTTAAGCCAACTTTTTCACTCTCCACTTTCACTTTCATCAAGAGGCTTTTGAGTTCCTCTTCACTTTCTGCCATAAGGGTGGTGTCATCTGCATATCTGAGGTTATTGATATTTCTCCCAGCCATCTTAATTCCAGCTTCTGCTTCTTCCAGTGCAGCATTTCTCATGATGTACTCTGCATATAAGTTAAATAAGCAGAGTGACAATATACAGCCTTGACGTACTCCTTTTCCTATTTGGAATCAATCTGTTGTTCCATGTCCAGTTCTAAATGTTGCTTCATGACCTGCATATAGGTTTCTCAAGAGGCAGCTCAGGTGGTCTGGTATTCCCATCTCTTTCAGAATTTTCCACAGTTTATTGTGATCCACACAGTCAAAGGCTTTGGGATAGTCAATAAAGCAGAAATAGATGGTTTTCTGGAACTCTCTTGCTTTTTCCATGATCCAGCAGATGTTGGCAATTTGATCTCTGGTTCCTCTGCCCTTTCTAAAGCCAGCTTGAACATCTGGATGTTCACGGTTCACGTACTGCTGAAGTGTGGCTTGGAGAATTTTGAGCATTACTTTACTAGCATGTGAGATGAGTGCAATTGTGCGGTAGTTTGAGCATTCTTTGGCATTGCCTTTCTTTGGGATTGGAATGAAAACTGACCTTTTCCAGTCCTGTGGCCACTGCTGAGTTTTCCAAATTTGCTGGCATATTGAGTCAAAATCGATAGCACTGCCATTTATCAATGGTACCTCCAAATAGAGAACTATGATAATTACAATGATAGCTGCCATTTATTGAGCACCTACCAAAACTGTATTTGCATTTTTTAATCCATTATCTCTAATCCTCAAGACAATTCTATAAGGGAGGCACTCATAGTATTTCAGTTTTACAGGTAAGTAAATTATGGTTCATAGAAACTAGTGACTTCTCAAGGTCATACAACCAGTAAGCATCAAGCTGAGTGTGGAACCAGTTCTGCCCACATCCAAAACCCAAGTGGTTTCCACAGCACTATAATGCCTCCCCCTACCAACAACCATCTCCAGGTCTGTCCTGGCACAACAAGCATAGATAAGCCCTCACTTGAAGAAAATTTACTATGACCTCAGAACAGGATGGGCTACCATGAATTTAAGATAGGAGGGTCTCCCTCTCAATTCAACACCCCTAAATTGATTCAAATCCTGCTGCTTATATGTCTGCTTTCATTTTCTCAAGCTACACTTGACATATGCTCGAGCAGGCCCTAAACTGGCCAACAGACCAACATTCATACACCAGTTAACTGTTTCATTCCTTCAAATTGTGCCAAGTTGGTAGCACAATCCAGAGAAGACAGTACAGAGGCTTGGCAAGAAGTGAGGAAGGCCTCTCCATTTCTGAGGCTGGGGCAGGAAGAAGCCTGCAGAGGTGCTGTTCACATCAGCCAGCAGAAGCACAGATGTCCCTAAGCCTAAAGGAGAGCTCAGCTTGTGGCAAGCACCTTCTGAGGATCCCTGTGAAGTCCAGGACTGTCCATAGTTCTAACCAACAACTGCTTTTCTTCTTGATCAAACTTTTGCAGGATGACAGGCAGGGCCTTGTGAATTTCACTGCATTCTCTGGACAGGTACCTTTGGATGCAGTCTAATATCCAACATAAAATCCTCCTCAAGGGCTTTTCTTTGAATATTCCCTCAGGAAAGGGCCTAAAGCTTGAACACTAAGGGTGGACCAGGACAATACAATATTGTAAAGTAAAAAAATAATAATAAAAATTAAAAAAAAATAAAATAAAACTAAAAAAAAAATAAATAAAAAACCCATTCTGCTAAAAAAAAAAAAAAAAGAAAAGAAAAGAACGAAACATTTACTGAGCATCTCTGAGGACTGAGATGAGTAAGCAGGGTGTGTGTGTGTGTGTGTGTGTGTGTTCAGTCACTTCAGTAGTGTCTAACTCTTCGTGACGCTATGGACTGTAGCCAACCAGGCTCCTCTGTCCATGGGATTTTCCTGGCAAGAATACTGGAGTGGGTTATCATTTCCTCCTCCAGGGGATCTTCCAGAACCAGGGATCAGACCCATGTCTCCTGCACTGTAGGCAGATTCTTTACCACTGAGCCACTGAAATCCCAAATAAGGTGTGGTCTGTACCATCTGGGAACTCACAGTGAGTGAAGGAGGTAAGACTGGCTAAGAACTAATTACAGTAAAAAGGAGAACAAGGTAAGCGTTTTCCTGGAACACAGAGAAGAAAATAATTAATTCCGGATGCCCAGTCAACAGTCAATTCAGTTAACATTGATTAGGCACCCACAAGGTAACACGTACTATAATAGGCATTTTACATACCTTACTTCTTTCAATCCCCACAACCACCCTGTGGAACATGCTCTATTACTTCCTACATTTCACAAATGAGGAAAGAGGTGGAGAAGCAAAGTCTCTTGCCCAACATCAAATCACTGATTTGTAAATACAAGAGATAAGATTTGGATCCCAGTGGCCAACACTCAAGTTTGTGTTATTTCCAGTATAGTAGACTATATCTCCTGGAGTAAAGAAATTCTTCCTGGTAGAAAAAGAATCTGAACTGTTTGGGAATTCAACTAGATGAAGAGCAAAGTAGAGAATATTCCTAGCATAACGGTTTACCAGGTGGCAGAGTGGTAAAGGATCCACCTGCCAATGTAGAAGAAACACGAGATGCAGGTTCGATCTCTGGGTTGGGAAGTTCGCCTTGCAGAGGAAATGGCAACCCACTCCAGTATTTTTGCCTGAAAAATTCCATAGACAGAGGAGCCAGGCGGGCTATAGTCCATGGGGTCGAGAAGAGTGGGCACGACTAAGGGGCAATCCCTGTTGAATGGACAGGGTCAGAGATAAGGAAGGCTGGGAGGCAGGACAGATCAGCAGTCACAGGTCAGCTAAGCAGGGGCAGAAGTCACGCTTCCAGCACAAATGAAGAGGTGTGTGGTCAGTGAGTTAGAGGACTGGGTGTCAGGAGACCTTGATTCTACTCTTGGCTTGGCTACCACAAAACTGTGTGATTTCCAGAAGTTCCTAACCCCTCTGTGGGGCTCGGTTTCCTCAGTAAAAATTCCAGTATCCAACCAGTCCATTCTGAAGGTGATCAGCCCTGGGATTTCTTTGGAAGGAATGATACTAAAGCTGAAACTCCAGTACTTTGGCCACCTCATGCGAAGAGTTGACTCATTGGAAAGACTGATGCTGGGAGGGATTGGGGGCAGGAGGAGAAGGGGACGACAGAGGATGAGATGGCTGGATGGCATCACTGACTCGATGGACGTGAGTCTCAGTGAACTCCGGGAGTTGGTGATGGACAGGGAGGCCTGGCGTGCTGCGATTCATGGGGTCGCAAAGAGTCGGACACGACTGAACGACTGATCTAATCTGATCTGATTGGAATTAGATGTTCCCCAAAGGTTGGCTGGGGCTTAAATACTGGATATTCACAAGAGGCCGTGTGGGACAGTGGTTAAGATCAAGTGACATGCAGACCAACTGAGTGGACAGACAGTTAATGCCTCTTAGTCTGTTTCCTTATCTGTAATGTGAGGACAACAGTGATGCCTGCCTCACAGGGCTGAGGTGAAGGCTGAACGAGCTGAAGAACATCAGGCACTTAGCATAGGGCTTGGCAAACTGTAAAGGTTTAAGAAATGGAAGCCATTTTGAAGCCATCATCATCATCACCATTACATCGTCTTTAAAGGGTCCATAAAGCATATATAGTGATCATGGGCCAGAAAGTCTTTTTTAAGGGACAAAAAATATATAAACCTTTTTTTTTTTAATTTGGAAAAGAGATCTCACTGAATCACAAGTCCTTCCCACAACCGCCTCATGAGAGAGGCTTCTGTTTCAAAGAGCGCCATGCCATACCTTCTCTTCTGAAGAAACGGTCAGCTTGTCACTGGATATCAAGCTGCACACCTGGTCCAGACTTAGGCTAAGAAATTCTTCCCCTAGCATCACCTCTGGAAAGTGCTGCTCTGTTTCAAAAAAAAAAAAAGCATAAGTTCAGAAAACAAAGTTATAACACACTCCTGCCCATCCAGGAACCAAGGCCATGACAATCTGTGGGATTCAGAGCAGAGTCCGGGGAGCTCTAGGGGAGGCGGGAGGGAGAGAGAAAGGTAGACATCCTGGCTGGAGGGAAACCAGCCTTTTAATTCAGCAGCGAAGGCATCCCCCTGTGTAACCCTCTGTCCTGAACATCATCACAGAGGAAAATTGGTCACTGAGTGGTGAGGTTGTATTTTTTCCATGCTCCATGAGATTAATAATGGCGCTGCAGAGAAACCTCGCAGGGGCCTGCCTATTTAATTGGGTTCATTTCCCCTCAAGGTACAGGCTGGCAGAGCTGCAGACGGTGCCCCCTGCCGCTCAGGCAAACAAAAGTGGGTCAGAACTGCTGCATGGCCAAAGTCTCTGGGGGTTCTGGTAGGAAGTCAGCGCTAGAAGCTTGGCAGAAGGCTTCATCCCTTCCTGCCCAAGTCAAGCCTGTTACCTCTGGTTCACAAGAAGGCTCAACTAAGCTTCTGTTCGGGTGTGGCGGCAACACAGCTGCCAAGACCATTGCTGGGAATGGTCCACAGTGGCCAGGCCTTCCAAGGCTGTAACATAGAGAGGAGTTTGGGACAATGAGAACGAGATAAATCTCAAAGCCCCAAGGGCCACATGAGGGAAATGCCAAGGACAATTCTGACCCTGACATTCTCCCAGGCCACCATCCTGCTATTACAGAGGCAGTGAGAGATGCCAGGGAAAGAGCAGGCACTTCCGAAAGAAGGAATCTAGATTCAAGTCCCAGCTATGTCATTTACGAGCTGTGTCCTGTGGCACCATTACCCTCATGTGTACAATGGAGATAAAAACCATGTCTCCCTCCCATGCTTTGATGAGAAAGGAATTGAGAACATGTTTTGCAAGCTGCTTCAAGGTGAACCAGCCCAAGGGCTGACAACTCCAGGTGCAAGAGTCTCTGGAGGTTACAGGATCCTTTGTCATTTGCCCCAGACTTTGCTCCTTCCTCAGTTCTCACAACCCTGCACCATCACCCCAGGAGCACCTGTGCTCTTTGCCCTCCAGACCTTTCCCCTTCTTCTCTGGTGGTCCTGCTGTAGCCTGAGAGCTTCTTGGATAATTCCAGAAGCCCCACCCACACCCCCACCAACTTGGTCTGGCTGGCCCCTGGAGTGAGATTCCAAGTGCCTCCATGCCTGGGAGGCCATGCTGAAACATCAACTCTGCCACAGCTGCACAAGGAAAATGAAAATCAAAGCATGCTAATCACACTCATCAACTTCTTAAAAACCAAACAAAGAAATTAAGGTTTAAGCCATTTCTTGTAAAAATCATTTTGAACTTTATATGTTGAAAGAATTTCAGATCCAGACAATTCCCATATACCCTTCATCCAGAGTCCCTAAATGTCAATATTTTACTCTCAAAGTCTGAGTTATAAATAATCTTTTCCATGTCTCATTGGGCAAAAAAGGCTCCCCACTTGTTCTCCACTAGCTTGATAATATAACTGAAGCCACAGTTAAAGCTTGCCCATCCTGAGGCTCAGGGATGTTTGTACATAACAACACAAAGTTAAAAGTCAGATCCATTACAGATGGAAGCAATTGTCACAAAATAAGAAGTTGGTCTTGCTTCTCTACACATCAATAGAAAAAAAATCTTTTGTTAAAGCATAGATTTTAAGTATGAGATTCAACTGTCTAACTTTTAGAATATTTAAGACTGTACTTATTTTTTTAAGTATCCATTCTTAAAGATTTTTAAATAAAAGTGAACATCCCATTTCTTTGATGATGGGAATTCATTCTTGGCCTGGAGGCTTGGAAATTAACAGGATTCTCCTTATACACTCTTCTGGCCCAAGAAGTCTTTGGACCAGTTGCCAGATGCATTGACAACATACAAGAAACAGCAGAGAGAAAAACTGACCAAGTGCAGGGCAGAGAGTTCCTGCAGACCAGCCATGGCTGAGCTCAGCAGGGGAGGCAGGCCAGCCAATGCCAACATCTCTGTGTCCCAGAGCCATACCATAGAAAAAAAAAAAAAAAAACTAACATTCAGAAGAGGGAAAAGAATAAGAGGAGGTGTAAGAGGAGGTGAGGAAGTAAAATTCTGAGGTTTAAGAAATTCTTCCTCAGAGCTCAGAAAGCCAAGAGATGAACTTGGGTTTTGAAAAGAAGAAAATGGAAGTGTGATGATGCATATCCTAGATGACTTGGTAGACAAACAAGAAGTACTCAAAGATAAAGCAAGGCAAAAAGTAGTCAGCCCTCCGCACTTCCCTATCTCTCACACCCTGGGGCATCGCAGCATGGGAGTCTGGGTCCCATCTCCCTGAAGTTGGCTGCTTCTTTGCCCATCTGGAACCTCCCACTGAAATCCCTTCAGAAATCCTCCCAGGAAGCAGCGTCTGGTGGGTAGGAGACAACAAGGGAGGTGTTGGACAGGAGCTTCTCTCACTCAGGGCTGGCACACCCAGAGACCAAGGAGACTTGCCAGGCATGAGCAGGACACAAAGAAGGGCCCAGAAACTCCTTCCCTTCTCCCTTCAGCCTGGGACACAGGGCTGAGCCCCAGAGGAGACCCCTTTCTGTTAGCAACACTCAAGACACAACAGGGTAGAAAAAACAGGAACAGGCTCCTCTGGCTAACTCAGTTTTCTGGGAAACAGGAGTTGCCCAGAAGACTCTGTACTCAGGTCAGCGCTCTTCTCAGGCACTTCCTGGAAAGAACCCACTCTGCTCCCGCAAGATACACCTTGAGAATCAGCTTCTGCCTTTAACACTTGTTTGGAAATTTTTTTAATTTCTTTTGCTTTCCTGTTAATGTATTAAGGGAGAATGTAATGACTAATTGGCTAACAGTCAGAAGACCTGGGTTTACCTAGCTCCACCTCTTACAGTCCTTTCTTTTCAGGCTCTGACTTCATTAATCATAAAATGGGACCATAAAGCCTGACCTCGATCTCCAGGTTGTTCTGAAGTTAAAAAATGATAACATATATTAGCCTACTTTGAGATCTATAAGAAACTCTTTAGAAATGAAGGAGAAATAGCACGTGCACATGTACCTGCATGACGAAGCCCAGTTCTGCAGGCAGCACTGCTCTCCAACGGAGAAGCCATTTCCACAGCATCAGTCATCCTTTGAGACTGCAGGACCTGCCAGTGAGGCTGTGGACTCCAAGGTCTCAGAATCCCACTTTAATTCCACTAAGTTCCACAAACTTTCTCGTGATATAAGTACTGAATTTCCTAAGGGTGGAGTTACCTCATCCATTAAATGGAGCTAATAATAGCACTTAACTCATAAAGGTGTGATGGGCATTAGATAAATATATGCACAATAATTCCCATTTTCTGAGACCACTGCAAGTGCTCAATAACTGTTCATATGTTATGGGCCAAAAGCAGTGTTTCTTCAAAAGGGAAGAAAGTAGAGCTGATGTCTACAAGGAGATAACTGGCTTACAAAAGGGTAACACAAGACACCAGTGACTTCAATCCAAAGTCCACAGGGCCATGCCAGGAAACGCACTCCACATTCAATAAAAGAAGGCCAATTCAGAGCATATCTAGAAAACAGCAACAGCTCAGTCTAGCTAGAGCCTAGGCTGTATCTTCATTCATCTAACAAATACGTACAGAGCCTCCACCAAGTATGGGGAACTGTGCCAGGCTCCCGGGGAGATAGAGAGGCAGGCAAGGCTCCATCTTGGGGGACAAGTGGAATGTGCAAGGGCATAGCATCTTTGAACCACAGGCAAGCCCTGTGAAAGGGGATTCTCCAAAATAAACTTTCATCTTATCTAAATTTATCTAAACTTTTCTTATCTTCTTGCTTTTTTCCCCTTTAGGGAGGAGTGTAAACAAACAAACAAACAAACAAAAAAAGTTAATTAGTATCTGGTTAGGAGTTCCAATTAACCAGGCTTTACTACAAGTAGAAAACACTGTCTAAGATGTAAGTTTTGGAGACACTGCATTGGGAAAGATCCTCAGTGTTCTCCCTACTTGTTGCAAGTAATAATAATCTTTTTCTCCAGCAAAAAAAAAAGTCCAAATTTTGATTAATGAAACATAACGGAACTGTTCCTGCCTATTTGGATGAGAAATTATAGAGAAGATGAGGGGCACCAGACAATTGTAAATCCTTTCCCCACCAAGTGACACAAATATATCTTCCCAGTGTGGAAAGGATAAGGAAACTGGGTGGCACATTCCCAGGAAAGGGGGACTAGCTGGGTCTTTTCAAAGAAGCAGGCCTGGACAAAGTTAAGGGCTTTTCCTAAAAATGGCTAACATACTAGGTATTTTACATATATTATGTCACTTATATCTTCCAAAAGCCCAGCTGAAGCGAATATCAATATCTCCACTTTACAGATGAAGAAATGGAAGCCCAGAAAGCCTAAGTCATGATCTCAGTATCACATGGCAGTAAGTGGTAGAGCCTGGTATTGAACTAATGCTATCTATATAGCCCTCCAGCTTTCTTTTGACTAGTGTTGGCATGATGTTGTTTTCTCCATCTTTACTTGTCACTGACTATGAATCTTCATAATTAAAGTGGGTTTCTTGTACACACACACACAAAAATAAACTAATGCTATCTATACATAATAACAAATATTCTGATAAGAATCTTAGTTTCCAAAATAATAAAAGCCTGTCCTGAGCAGACCATTTTGGTAAAATCAATATAGACATCAGAACATCCTAAGAATCCCTTAGGGATACTGCAGAGAAAGAAAGAAAATATGAATCTAACTATATTTCTTTAAAAAAAAAAAAACAATCTTAGAGTAGTAGTGTTTCAAACATTTTGGCATCAGAGCCAGGTTCAAATTTCAGACCCTTGGATAGAAATCTTTCCCTAACCCACCTATCGGGCTAGATGACGTGATATTCTTCTGTGTTCCCAAAGTCACCAAGATAAGAAATTAAAATCACAGTGCTCATCAACCCATCTTATCACCTGAGGTCCTTCTCTCATACTGGGACTATGATCCCCATGAGGGGAGGCTCTGTCTTATTTGAGTCTGTCTTGCTTGAATGTGAATCCTCAGTGTCTGCAGATATCAAGCTCTGAAAATACCATGCTTCCCTTCCCATGCTTCTTCAAGACTTCCTAGGCCTCAGGCAACCTCTCAAGCAAGTCCCAAGTCCATTCCTCCCTCTTGATGGTGTGAAATAAACCTAAAGCTTCGATCAGGTTTATCTAAACTACAAGCCCAGAACAAATGGAAGTGATAACTCATCTATGACTTCTTTGACCTGCAGAGATGAGATGAACCCAGTTAATTCTGGGGCCAGCAGCCCAGCAAACAGGTATGAGTGAGTGCCTCTGAATGGAACCACTTATCAGGCCCCAGGATTTGCTAATGAAAGGTGGACACACAAACAGAATCAAAACATTTTAGTAGGGTTTTAAAAAAACAGAGCTACTTTAAATCTCTCTCCCCTCCCCTCTATTACTCTATTTTTGGAGAGCAAAGGTAAGCTTTCTTGATCAGTTCTTGGCTTTCAGGGCCCATAGTTTCCTTGCTCCAGGGAGAAAGCTCAGCTGCCACAGAGAATAACACAGATTTACCTGACTACTTCCCACAAGGGTTACAACCACCAGCCCTCGGACTCTAATTTTCACTGCCTCCATTCTCCCTGTGATGGTGGGATAAGAGCTCTCTTGCCATGCTGACTTAATTCCAGAAGTGTATGTACTGTACCTCCCCTTGCTATCATACACACAGAGCAAAGGGCTGTATCAAAACTGCCCAGTTATCAGTGTTGTTGATTCAACAACAGACTTCCCTGTTCTCCAGAGAATGGAAGGAACAGGGAAGTCTCCTAAAATTCCCAGGAGAGCAACTAACAATAAAAACTACCACACTAATGCTTCATTTGCCACCTTCAAGGCAGAAGCAGAAAATCAAGGGGAGGCAGAAGTGAGGCAGCAGCCATGGGCAGAGAGGCTGAACTGGCCTGTGGAGTTGTGAAAACAAACAGTGGGCTCAGAGCACAGGCCCTGGAGTCAGGCAGCCTCTTCGTGAATCCTGGCATTGCCACTCACAAACTGTGTGATCTGGAGCAAGTTACTAAACTTCTCCAAGGTTTCGTTTCTTCATCTATAAGTTAAGAAAGTAATAACTACCTCTTACAGTTTTGAAGTGTGTAGCACCTTGCCTGGTACCTTGCAAGTGTTCAGAAATGGCAGAAACTTCCACCGTGACCATCGCCATCATCATTATCTTATGATGCCAAGCTGGAGGCAGCAATTTCTCCAGATAACCCTCACGAAGTCAGAGGGTTGTGTTTTTTCAAGTGCTTTGTCAAAGTTTTTTGCTGTCCTTAGTTTAATTACTTCATTCCATGGTCTTAAATGACTCAATCAATCGAAAAAAGGCCATTTCTCTCCACAAACATGTGAAATTCAATGGTTTTTCCATCCCATGGCTGGGTGGTTTCAGCTCAGCTTTGGCATGCTGATGTAAACACATTGTTCAAAGAATTTTAATTGCCATTTCATTAATAGGGTCCCATTAATATCCCTCCCAACTAGCTCTGCTGATGGCCCAGGCATGGTCATCCAATTACCAAACAACAAAATCCCCATAAACCTTGGCCCATGCCTCTGAAGTTAAAGATTAAGCAGTCCCTGGAAACAATAACAGTGAGATATAAGAAACAGGCTATGCAAAATTTGAGGGTCCTTTTCCCAATTACCTGGTACTAGCAGAACTATGACATCAGCAGCTGGGGGCAAGGGTCTTCCCCAGCCCAGTCAACTTTTAACTATGGGACTCATTCTTCCCCAGCCCAGCATAACTTATATCACAGCAAAAATATGGGGGCATAACCCTAAGGGGGAAACTGGACCCAGAGGAAGCAGAAAGGACTACCACAGGAAGAAGAGACAGGCCCATTGCAAACAGGAAATCAACCACGCAGTTAGGTGGAAAGAGCTGGTACTCCAGCCCCCAGAGTCACGCTGTGCCCTCCTTCGCCCCGGGGGACTGAAGACTAATCAGAAGGCAGTTGTCAACCTTAAAAACAGTTACTCTTTCTAGACAGCAATTTGGCAGTATCTTTTAATGCATACTCTCTACGAGCTACTTTGTGCTATGTACTAAGATGGCACTCTACAAGCACAATTTCATGGTTACTTACATACCAGCGAGTATACTCCAAAACATTACGTACAAGAATTCCTGTTAAAGCATTTGATGTAAAAGAAAAAAAAAAAAAAAAAACAACTAGTAACATCAATGTTCATTAAGAGAGGACTGGTTAACTAAATTATAGTTCATTATAGTTCATCCCTATGATGCAGCAGACAAAAAGAGTAAGAATAGCCATACACAAAAGTCTGGAAAGAACTTCAAGATATTGAACTAGGTTAAAAAAAAAAAAAGTATAATGAGTACAAAAGTCTTCTATTTGTGTAAGTTAAAAAGTGTAATATATACGTATCTTGTAGGGATATCCAAGACAGTCCCCTGCTCCCTTGAGAGGACCTGAGAGATCAACTGTGTATTTCATTCCTTTGGTCTTGTTTGAAATTTTTATCATGGATACAAGTTGATTTTATTGAATACATTCTCTAAAGTTTTAAAAACAGTGGCATAGAAATACACCTGCTAACATGGAAAGATGTTCAGAATATACTGCTAAGATTTTTTAGGCTGGAAAATATATATGTGGAATGAGAGACTGGAGAAGCTGTACACTAGGGTGCTGCCCATGACGCCCTCTGGGTAGGATTGTGGGGCCTTTCCTGCAATAATCACAGATGGTTGTATATTAAGATAGCAACAATAATAAGAACAGAAAGTTCATCTTAGAGAAGGAGCACGAACAGAATTCAGAGGCAGTTTGGGGTTGTGGACAGGCGAAGGCAGAGGCCAGCTGGCCACAGACAGGGAAGAAGTGAAAGGCAGACATACCTAGCTGTGCATATGTATACAGAGGAGCCACCATCAGAAGCTCCAGAAATGGTCCTTCTCCCGCAAAGTGCATGCAGTCTTCAGCAGGGGTTGTGGTGTTGACCAGAGGAGTCCCGTCTCTCCACCAGGTCCCGTGGGGCTCTGAGGTTCTCTTGCCACAGACGGCATGAACGGCTGGGAGGATCCAGGGCACGGCCCTATGGTGGCACCTACTTCTGCAGGAGGCTCTCCTACCTGTCCCTCCCACACCGACCCCAATCCCCTAAACCATGCTGAAAACAAAGCAGGAGGAGCAACCTCCCATCAGGGAGAAAAGCAAACAGGCCTAGGGTCACGCAGCTCCAAAGTGTTGGCTGGTGTGATCCCTGATCTGGAGGGTCTCCTTGTAGTCTGTGGGCTCAGATACCTCCTGACTCGAGGCATGGGGCCATGGAAGCCTGTAACCACACGGGGCCAACACTGCCCCTTGTGTGTGTGATTCTGGTCAGTACCCACACGCCCACACTTAAATGGGTGAGACAGCAGCTCTGTCTCAGGAGGCAGCAATGGCAGAGCCGCCAGGCTCCATCTAAGTTCAGGGGGTGCAAGACCAAAGACACAAAGCAGGCCCACAGCGGTGGCTGAGTGCGATGGAGTAAGCACAGATTAACCTTGTTTTACTTCTCTATATACCACACAAGGTGAAGTCTTAACTTCACACTGCTTCTTCTAATGTCTCTTCAACATAGTCTTATGACCTCTGTATTACCACACCACCTTAAAAATATGATTTTTATCTTCCCAGTTTCACCCAGATGAGGGCTACAAAGAAAGCTATCCCGGAGCTGGTCCCAGGTTCCCCGGAAGGCCTGCACAACAAGGAGGAGGCTCTCAGCCTGCAGTCACACTGACCGAGCCAGAGAAGGAGGAGGGCTCACGCATGCCGTGAGGGGCAGCCTCCCAACAGGGAAGAGAAGACATCCACGCCTCACTTTCCCACCCCAAGATGACTAAACACCCCGCATCTAGCAGAGACAGCTGGCCATCTGTCTACAACGTCTGGTTGTTGGAATCTGGTAACTGCATGGCACAGACTTTGAGGTTCACACTTCCGATGGAAAATGCCAGCTCTAGCCACAAACACTCCACAGTTTCTGATTCACAGGGCCACCCTATGGCCAAACTGGGCCTGGAAGCCACAGAACAGAGTAGTTATAAACATAGCTCTGGAGTAAACAATGTCTGGGTTTGAATCCTGTCTCTGTCTCTTCTAACTAACCCCAACAAATGACTTCACCCCTCTGCGCTTTACTTTCCTCAGCTACTGTATGCTTTAAATGAACATAAAATGCTTAGTCTAGGATGTGACCCAAAGTGAAAGCCCAGTATACACTAGCTGAGAGTCAGCCACCATGACACTGCACACACACATAGAGCACACACCCACGATGCTGCAGAACCACATCACCATGCCCTCAGGATCAGGGAGCACCAAAACCACAAGGTGCTCCAAACAGCCTCCTCCCCACTCTCCCACAGGTGAATCTCACCATCAGACAGGGAGAAGGGCAAGGGAGAAAACAAAGATTCTGGAAGTGGAGGAAAGCCAGGACACAAGGCCTAGGAGCCTTTGTTAAATGTGGGGAGTTCAGTACACAGCCCAAACCTCTGATGACCTCATGAGCCAACTACAAAAGGGTGTGATACGTGCTGTGTATGGATGCAAGCATGCACATTCTATAGAGAGGACTGGGGAGGAGAGACAGAGACCTCCCGGCATCTAAGCATTCTCCTTTCACCTCTGCACCAGCAGATGTCCACACGCTGACCTGGGCCTCAGTTAAGCCTTCAGCTTTTGCTGAAGCAAAGTCTGTGCACATCCCTCAAGAAAGTGGCTAGACTGGAGAAGGCTGGACTAGTGACCACTCCCTGAGAACAGAAAGGAGGTAGGGTATCAAGCCAGGTAATACAGGCACAGGAGGGACAGCAGAGAAACAGGAGAGTCAAGGATTAGGGTCAGAAAGAGTCAGAGGAATTCAGAATTAGGCAGACTGGGGAATGTCCTTCACAAAAATCATTATCGTTGACTTCCTAACATCTGGTCCCATTTGTGTCCTCAGAAACAGACCTCAAGAAGTGAGAGTCTGTATAGGCTCCTGGGGTCTTGATCAGAGCAAAAGAGGATGCTGAAAAACAGAAGAAATGCTTGTTGACTTGTGGACCAAGGGGCTAACACAGTGCAGGGAGCTGGCATGTGAGCAGCTAGCAGGCCTTCAGTTAACTCCCAGACATTGGCTTCCTGAACAGGAGACAGAACAGACAGCAGCCATGCCAGCACTTGGGCAGGGGAAGAATGAGAGGTTTTACTGCAAGGGAAGGAGGTAGCCATGACTAGATCTATCAATTCATATGACCAGATCTGTTTCCTAGGTCACTCATGACCTTCATCCTCAAATCACTACTCCCTATAAAAATCACAGGATGACAAGCTCTAGTGAGGAGAATGTCTCAAAAAAAAAATAAAATGGACTCAACAGATTATCTTATGTACTGAGAAGACTGTTCAGTGTACCTGTCTTATAAGAGTTAGTGATCATAATACTGTGTAAAAGAAAAAGCATCTATTCACTGCCTTACTGATTAAAACGAAAGTTTTCTGATAAAAAACCAATTATAACTTAGCTCAGCTGTAGAAATTATATTAGAAGAATAAAGAGAGGGGAACAGTGAATGTATATGAGGAGACGTCTATGAAAGCACAGTTATTCTTCTGTGAGAAGTCAACAGACAACATCTAAAACTAATAAACCCCAAACCAGTCATATAACATTTTATTTACAGCAAGAGAGGTAAATATCAGATGAAGCAACTTTTGGCTGAATCAGCACCTGTATTTTAATTCTTTCAGAAAGGCAAGCGAGTGGCTCTAGAGAGCAAGACTTGGTGTGGAAAAACAGCAGGAGACTCTTATCATTATGAGACTTGCAACAGTATTTGACTTTTCAAATGGTGTTCACAGAACATTTTGATCAAAATAGAAATTTTCCTAAACAAAGATTATTTCAAGACCTAGTTCAAATTATTCTTCCCCCCACGAAGTCTTCTCAGATCTCCTTCTTCTTCTCTCATGAAAATTACTGTCTGAACTTTTCATCTGGCAATTAGTCATATTCCACTTGGCACTGAGCTGAACTCCCCTATCGTTAATTATCTTTCCACCTGTGTCTTATCTCCTTGACTAAATCATAACTGCTTCTCAGTAGAACACACTAGCCTCATAATCTTTGAGGAGTCCACCACAGACCAGGTTATTAAATTCACAGGCTTGGAAAGGTGCAGCTACATTGTTCCCCATTACCTGCGTAAGCATTGGCCTGCTGCAGCAGGTCGGTGCAGGTATGCACGTCTGCAAAGGCACGGATGCCCAGGCAATTGGTGGGATGCAACTGAGACTGCAGGAAGTCACAGCAGTTCTGACGAACATCCATGAGCTGTAGCAAGCTGGCGGCTGGGAGCAGCACCTGGAAGATAAGGTGACATTCTGAGTCACAGGATCCCACCACCAAGGTCTCATCTCCCCAAAGTGGTGCTCTAGTCAGACCACGGCCAGGCTCAAGGCCTTTGCATGGCTCTCCACTGCCTGCCCAAGTAAGTCCAAACTTCCCAGCCTGGCCTTTGAGGCAACCCCAGCCTTAGTTTCCGCTACTCTCCACTGCATGGACCCTTTGTTGTTGTTTGGTTGCCAAGTTGTGTCCAACTCTTCATGACCCCATGGACTTCAGCACATCAGGCTTCCCTGTCCCTCACCATCTCCCAGAGTTTGCCCAAGCACGTATCCATTGGACTGGTGATGCCATCCAGCCATCTCATTCTCTGTCGTCCCCTTCTCCTCCTGCCCCCAATCCCTCCCAGCATCAGGGTCTTTTCCAATGAGTCAATTCTTCGCATCAGGTGGCCAAAGTATTGGAGTTTCAGCTTCAGCATCAGTCCTTCCAGTGAACACCCAGGACTGATCTCCTTTAGGATGGACTGGTTGGATCTCCTTGAAGTCCAAGGGACTCCCAAGAGTCTTCTCCAACACCACAGTTCAAAGGCATCAATTCTTGGGTGCCCGGCTTTCTTTATAGTCCAAATCTCACATCCATACGTGACTACTGGAAAAACCACAGCTTTGACTAGATGGACCTTTGTTGGCAAAGTAATATCTCTGCTTTTTAATATGTTGTCTAGGTTGGTGATAACTTTTCTTCCAAGGAGTAAGTGTCTTTTAATTTCATGGCTGCAGTCACCATCTGCAGTGATTTTGCAGCCCCCCAAAATAGTCTCTCACTTTTTTCCCATCTATTTGCCATGCAGTGACGGGACCAGATGCCATGATCTTAGTTTTCTGAATGTTGAGTGTTAAGCCAACTTTTTCACTCTCCTCTTTCACTTTCATCAAGGGGCTCTTTAGTTCTTCTTCGCTTTCTGCCATATGGGTGGTGTCATCTGCATATCAGAGGTTATTGATATTTCTCCTGGCAATCTTGAGTCTAGCTTGTACTGCATCCAGCCCAGAATTTCTCATGATGTACTCTGCATATAAGTTAAACAAGCAGGGTGACAGTATACAGCCTTGATGTACTTCATTCCCAATTTGGAAACACTCTGCTGTTCCATGTCCAGTTCTAACTATTGCTTCCTGACCTGCATACAGATTTCTCAACAGGCATGTCAGGTGGTCTGGTATTCCCATCTCTTGAAGAATTTTCTACAGTTTGTTGTGGTCCACACAGTCAAAGGCTTTGGCATACTCAATAAAGCAGAAGTAGATGTTTTTCTGGAACTCTCTTGTTTTTTGATGATCCAACGGATGTTGCCAATTTGATATCTGGTTCCTCTGCCTTTTCTAAATCCAGCTTGGACATCTGGAAGTTCACGGTTAGGCTAAGGCCCTTATAAGAAGAAAAATAAATAGCAGAGTTCTCTCTCTCTACCATGCAAGGACACAAGGAGAAGGTGGCCTTCTGCAAACTGGTAAGCTAGACCTCACAAGAAACTCAATCAGCTGGAACCCAGATCTAGCACCTACAACATTGTGAGAAAATTAGTTTCTGTTGTGTAAGCCACCCACCCTGTGGTATTTTGTTATGACAGCCCAAGCTAAGACAGACTGATTTCCTACATGGCTATATATTAGAATCCCCTGGAGAATTTTTAAAATACTGATGCCTGGGTCTCACCACCAAAGATCCAACTCAATAGGAATGGGGTATAGCCTGGACAGTGAGATACTGCTAAAGTTCCCTAGGTGCTTGTAATGTATAGTCAAGTTGAGAACACTGCCCTGTAGACTTTAGTTAATATCTTTACTCAGAAAGATATTTACTGAATAGCTAACACCCTCATTCACCATTTAATTACTGAGCACCTATGTGCCAGCCTATAAGATTCAGCAGGAGAAGTCAGACCCCTGATCTTGTTCTAGCATCTACTGGAATGAGGGCATCATCCCCAACTCCATCGGGACTCAAACAAACACACTGTACTCTCCCATCCAACAGATAAATAGTAAAGAACATCTTGGGGTAGGTTCTCAGCAAAAGGAGAGCTAAGGTTCCTTTTGAAAGGTCATGAGACACATGAGTATTTATACTGTACCCTGGGAGACAGAAACAAGTTCCTGCTCAAGTGTGTGTGCATGTGTTTTTCCTAAAAGCCAGGGAAGACTAGCTTGAACAGGCCAGATGGGTGCTCAGACAACCAACCCTGGTCGAGTTCCTTTGTACTTTGCCACAGCTCCTGAAGCCTGTCCTCAGATCAAAAAACCAGGGTAGTCAGCAAAGTCCTCCTCAACCCAGCTTTGCTACCCCTCCTCTCCCCTACCCTGTGGGAGGCACAGACAGTCTGAGAGTGACTTAAGGGAAAAAAAAAAAAAAAAAATCAGATAGCTGTGAATAGTTTGGCTTCAGACTGCATTGCTTGGGGCCCCCAGCATCCATTTCACCCCAAAACAACCCCCATGTTCTGAGTCCTTGCTCTCAGCTGCTCCCCTGGCTCTCAGGGAGAGTTTCTGGGCCAGCCAGACCCCAGCTGCTCGCGTTCACCCAGGCTTGCCCAGGAAGACATACACGGGCTGCAGATGCATTTGATTTCTTGACTCAGAGCACTATAAACGTCTTTTTCTTTTCTTTTCTTTTTTTTTTTTTTTTTTTTTTTTTTTTGAGTGATTTAAATTTTAGAGACTGATTGTCCCCGAAAACAGCTCTGAACCTCATCTCTAGTTCTCATCACCTCCATGGGCTAAGGCTAAAAACTTGGCCCCACTGCTCCATTCTTGGGCCTTGTCTCATCACTAGAGTAACCAGCCATCCAGGTTTGCCCAGGATCAAAAGACTTCCCAGGACACAGGACTTTCAGTGCAAAAGTTGGGGTGGTTGGCTCCCTTCCTCATTCCTGCCAACACAGAGATGCCACCAAGAGCCTCTACTATCAGTGGCCCCGCTCCAGACCTAAGTGCCTGCTCTCAAAGGGAAGTTCATCCTGCCTGCAAGATTAGACCTCTCCCTCATGACAGCTGAGTTCTAGAAAACGTCTCTCCTTCCTCTCCCCTCTCTCTTCTACCAGCAAGACAACTGTATATCACCATCAAATTCTTGGTATTTTCTGAACCACTGATTCATTCCAGAGAAGGAAAAAGATAAGATCACCCACTGGAGAGTTTGAGACGGTAAGTGAACACAGTCAGGCTCCAAATCTGACCACCTAAGCTCCATTCCCTCAAAGCAGCTATAAACTGGGGAACTCAATTAACCTGTGCGCTTGCTCAGCCTAGCCAAATAGATTCCAGGACCAGATTAGTCTTGGCCTGCTAGTAAAGTGGAGAACCATTAACCATTCCTGCTGAATACATACCAGGAAAGGAAAGCTGTGTTCCAAACTCCCCACATGACCTCCATAACACGTGCCCTAAACCAGCACCAGCTACAAACCCTAAAGCCGGGCCATGAGTTGACCAACCATCCCAGTTTGCTGAGACCTTGCCAGTTCTAGCACTCAAAATCCTGTGTCCCAGGAGAGCCCTCAATTCTGGACAAACTGGGACAGTTGTTCACCCCAGGAACAAGGAACCTGTATTCAGTTACACTGAGAAGCCCTGGTGGGGAGGAGTAATCCAATGCTGTCCAGCACATACCCTACTCGGGTGCAGGAGCCCCCAAGGGTCAGATGTGATTAGAGGATGCAATGGACAGCAGCCCTTTAGTGCCACAGAGAAGGAATTTCTGAGAGTCCAATCCCCACCCCCGAGATTGCATGCCAGCCAAGCCAAAATGCTGTCATGCCAGGGACACACACCCCCTCTCCCTTGCCCTCTTCTTTACCAGAAAGTCAGTTGCACACTTTGGTGCTAAAATTTTCAACCTCATGACAACTACCCAAAAAATGAAATAATAAATACTTACTGAACACACTCCTTAGATTATACTTTCAGTTTTTAAAACCTCCCTGGATACAGCTACCCACACAGCTTTCAACTTCCTCACTGTTCACAAAACCCATGTGGCAGACAAAAACTTTCAGAGCTTCCCCCATCCTGCTTGGGTCCACTCCTGCCCTAAAGTGTTCCCAAGCTGACATCCCAAAATGAGCGGGGCTGGTGGTTTCTCTAATTGCCCCTTCCCTCTCTTTGATCTTATGCTGTGATCTTCCCACTGCTTGCTTCACACAGGAAGGCATGAAGAAGAGCCAAGGTAGTCAGAATGCTGTATCACTGCTCAATTGCTGAGTCTTAGGGATAAATAGGGACCTGGTCCAGTGGGGCTCGGGGGCTGCACACAAGGAGAGGCAACACAGATCCTCAGAGGCTACAAAGAGCGAAAAACATCCAGGAGGTGGTCTTCACTTCCCTCTCCTACAGCCAAGGCTGGAAACTGATTTACTCTTCCCTTCTCTTGCCTGCAGCTCGACTCCCTCAAGCGGTAGCAGTAACAAGATTAGGAACAAGAGGCCAAGCGCAGGTCCTCAGCTTGGAAGCAAGCTGTCCTGGTGGAACTGCTAGGGCTGTGTGGCTTGGCCCCTGGAAGGAGGCTAAGACCTGAGAAGGAGAAGTTGGCTGGAACCACTGCAGGAAGGGAAGATGACCCTGGGTTAAAAGCTTTCAGCTTGCCTCTCGCCGTCTCAGCATTTTGGTTCTGGGAAAACAGGCTCTGGAATGACCCTCAGCAAAGAGTTTACAGGTTCCCCTCCAGCTTGCAAATGGCTTCCCCTCCATTTTTCATGCAAAGGCTCTGTTGTTTTTTTTTCTCTCCTTCAGATAACATGAAAATCCAGCAGAGGATATCCCGTCACAGAGTTTGTTTCCTTTAACAAAAACAAAAGGAAATGCCCTGCCTCAGAAAGCACCTACTCCTGGAATTTCAGGGAAGCAGGGCCATGCACGGAGGGAGGGTACCAGTCAGAGGACCAGGTGACAAGGGTGTCCAGGGCCTCTGCCCCCACACACACAGCAAGTTCTACCTCTGCCAGAACCAGGCATGAGTCCTGGCACAGAAACAGTGCTAAACAAAAAGTTACTGAGAGAAAGAAGAAGGGTGGGGGCGGTGTACAGGAGAGTTAGCAGAACTACACTGTGATTAAATGTGTCACTTAGAATATTTAGAAAAAAATTTTTATGGAAGTATAGTGTCACTGATAATTTTGACTTCTCCACTCACCAGCCATGTGACTAAAGGCAAATTACTTAACCTCTCTCTGCCTCTGACTCCTCAACAGTAAAATGAAGACAGTAATCAGTTCAGTTCATTTCAGTCACTCAGTCATGTCTGACTCTTTGCTACCCCATGAGTTGCAGCACGCCAGGCCTCCCTGTTCATCACTAACTCCCGGAGTTCACCCAAACTCTTGTCCATCGAGTCGGTGATGCCATCCAGCCATCTCATCCTCTGTCATCCCCTTCTCCTCCTGCCCCCAATCCCTCCCAGCATCAGAGTCTTTTCCATTGAGTCAGTTCTTCATATCGGTGGCCAAAGTACTGGAGTTTCAGCTTTAGCATCAGTCCTTCCAAAGAACACCCAGGACTGATCTCCTTTAGAATGGATTGGTTGGATCTCCTTGCAGTCCAAGGGACTCTCAAGAGTCTTCTCCAACACCACAGTTCAAAAGCATCAATTCTTTGGCGTTCAGCTTTCTTCACAGTCCAACTTTCACATCCATACATGACTACTGGAAAAACCATAGCCTTGACTAGATGGACCTTTGTTGGCAAAGTAATGTCTCTGCTTTTCAATATGCTGTCTAGGTTGGTCATAACTTTCCTTCCAAGGAGTAAGCATCTTTTAATTTCATGGCTGCAGTCACCATCTACAGTGATTTTGGAGCCCAAAAAAATAAAGTCTGACACTGTTTCCACTGTTTCCCCATCTATTTCCCATGAAGTGATGGGACCAGATGCCATGATCTTAGTTTTCTGAATGTTGAGCTTTAAGCCAACTTTTTCACTGTCCTCTTTCACTTTCATCAAGAGGCTTTTTAGTTCCTCTTCACTTTCTGCCATAAAGGTGTAGTAATAGTACCGCCTTAAAGGCTTGTCATTGGACTCAAATGAAATAATACATTTAAAGCAAGTAACACAGTGTTTGGTGCATAGGGAATCCTTAGTTACACTGGTTTTTATTATTCATTAATACAAGCTGAAGTCAAGATTATGATCATCCACTTCATAAGAAATTCGAGTTGACCACATCAACAGGGCACAGCAAGTTAGAGAGAGCTGGATTCAAATCCCGACTCCACCACTAACTACCTGTGTGACCGTGGGTAATGTACACTTCACTCATTGCAACATCAGTTCCTTCGACTGTAAGAGAAGAATCATAGTAGAACCTTCCAGTAGTGGTTACAATAATTAAATGAAATAATGCATGTGAAGTGATCAACACGTGCTTTGCTTACAGTGAGTATCAATAAGAATCAGTTACGAATTGTTGCCTCCACTGTAGAAGGGCAGTTCAGTCTTTCCAAGGTATGTGTGGCTGGAAAGAGAAGCAGGGCATAATCTCCCAGCCATTTAACCAAGCCCCAAGTCTCTAACCCTTGTTTTCCCAGGAACCTCTGTGTACACATCCTCATTACAGTGAATCCTCACACATACTGTCTTCATAGACAGCTTGTGAGCAACTCTCAGCAGATACATACATCACAGCAGGAGGAAGCAGCCACATGTTGATCTAAAACTTTCTCTTAACCAGTTTTGGTTTTCCCCCAAGGTCATCCCTGACCAAACCATAAAGTTAAGGAAAAAAGGAAAATAGTTCACATATATGATTGATTCCAAACTGCAGAGTTTTATTCCACATTGTGCTTTGCAGAGTTTTATTCCACATTGTGCTTCCCAGGGGAGTCCCTGCACATGCAGCCTCTCCTCACTCCCAGATAATACTGAACACAGCAGGTCCCTCCAGGGGCTCACAGGCCAGGGGGGTCACAGACAGGCAGAAGAGGAGGCAGGCCTGACCTCCAAGACTTTCCTTCAACACCCAGTACACACCATGCATCCTCAGTGAGGTCTGCCCTTAACCACCCTCATCAAGGTGGTGATGAACATTCTCTGCTTCCTGGGTACCTCCACTCTGGCCCCTACCACAATGGAGGGCACCCATTTGCCTGGCCACCTGTCTCCACCTTCAGACATGTGCCCCTTGGTGAAAACACTTCTGTGTTCACAGTGCTCTCTGTGCCTACCCTGTCTGTGGCACACTCCTCTAAGTTCTTTACCTGTAGTAATTCATTTAATGCTCACGCCAACCCTAAGAGGTTAAGCACTATTATTATGCCCATGAGACAGACAAGAACACTGAGGCACAGTGTTCTTGTACCTTGCCTGGGATCACACAGCTAGAAAATGGTGGAGCTGGGATTTAAAGGCAGGCAGTCTAACTCATGACCACCCAACAGAATGGGCACTATTATGATTCCTGTTTTACAAATGAGAAAACTGATCCTTGAGGCAGAATGTTAGTGGGGGTGTCAGAGAAGCTCTAGTTTTCCTCACTATGAGTACAGCCAAGATTTATTACCTTGAAAGGATACAAAGCAAAATCAGCAAAGGGAAAAGGTACTTGGGGCACATTTTGGAGAACAATAGCCACAAGCTTCCAGGAGTCCTCTGCGAATGGAGTCACAGAGAAGGCACTTAATCCCTCCAGCAATGAACTGTGACAACACGTGCAAAACATTACCAACCAGGAAAGCTAGCCTGAGTCTGAGAGGCCAAGACGTGTGTCAGGTGTCGGTTACACAGGCACCTTCTGCCTAGCGTGGACTGAAATTCCAAACTCTCAGAAGGAAAGCAGGTGATCGGCATAAACCATACTGCTTGCACAAACAGTTTACGCAGTGCAAGCTACTACCATTATCACTAGAGGAGTGGGAACTCTCTCAAAATCCAAGTTGCCGGACTCCCGGATGAAGACTGACCTTGTAAGCAAGCCTTTCTGAAGATAGCAAGCAGGCTTGCTACGTTAACTCTTTTCTGCACATTCCTCTATCACTTTCATGATTATAGTATCTCTAACACAAGATTTAAAAAATATATATTTACCCCCTACACTTTTTTTAGGTTGACATCTAGCATTTTTCATTAAAGTTGCAAAGGATATAATTTCCTGCATTTTGTAAATCTCAATATTTATATCAGTCTCAAAAGCATCTAAATGAATTTAAAAGACATGGTGATTTCATATAACTATCACCCATTAAAAAAAATTTTTTTTCCACACATAGCCTATACATATTTTATACTAAATTACTTTGCACTTGCTGTTACTGCCCCAAAGTTATTCAGCTGCTTAAATTCTGCTGCTTGACCTAGTATGTAACCATGGCATTGCCCACTCCACTCTGGATGGGGAAGACCAGAAATAATGGTATGGCTATGCATTTTACTGTGCATAAAAGAAATTTCAGTTTTAAAAGGGCGAAGAAGAATTAGACTAGATCACTGTAGAAACTATACCACCCAAAAGTCTGTCTAGGAGCCAGAGACAAAAACAGGCTATACCCTGGGCAGGTTCTACAGGTCCAAATGCAGGGTGCCTCAGACCCTCGGTTTGCAGGTACCCTAACACCCCTACCAGAGTACCATTTACCACACGAAACTGACTTCTACCCATCCTTCAGTCCTCAGCTCAAATCTTATCTCATGAAAGAGCCCTTCCTAGATTCCCCACTTCATTCAAACTGTTCCTCTCCTTCAAAGGACTTACAACAATTTATACATAAACATTACTTGTGTGCCTATTCAATGAGTGTCTGTCTTCACCCTAGAACACAAATTCCATGAAAGGAGACAATGGAATCACCTCTGCTCACCGGTACAAACACAGTGCCCAACAAAGTGTCTGGCATATGAGAGGCCCTCAAACATTCTGGCCAGATGGAATGAATACACAATTACCAATTTGGCCTCCCAAACACCTCAACCCTAAAAAGGGCATGGTGTTCTGAAAAAGAGAAATATATTGTGGTACTTTGCATATCTCTCATCATCTCATATAGTTTAATTTATCTCTCTCACAATAAATAAGGTAGAATTTTGCTTTAAAAAAAAAAAAAAGGAAGAAAAACCTTTCATATCCCATATAATTTCCATTACTTTAATAGCAAGATCCTTAATGATAAGAAATAGCACATCTTGTGTCTGGTGGTTCACAGGCTTCCAGAGTGGGCCACACCTCCACTATCCCACCTTCAGAGCCGTGACACTGATGTCTCACACCCCACAGTAAGGACACATACCTTTGGGTGAAGCAGTGTCTTTGCTGATTTCTCTTTTCTAGACTCCAGATGGCTGAGAAAGAGACCGGGGCGGCAAAAGGAGACAGAGGCACAGACAATCCACCTCACAGCCACACACCCCTGCTGACACTCAAGGCTGGTGCTTGGCACCTCCATGGGCTCAGAGGCATTTCATTGACTAACACTGACACGAGAAAAACTTTAAACAGCCTCACAAGCCGATACTCAAAATCCCCGAGATGAGATGATGACTGGGGAGAAGAAGGGTCCCCCAGGCTCCAAGAGTTTGAACCAGCATGAGTTAAAGACTGTCTGCTCTGGGGCTCAAGCTCATTCTGAGGGATTATGGCCTAGTGGTTAAAAACATGGGTCCCATGGTCAGGCAGGCAGGATATGAGGGTCGTTTGCCCTGGCCACGTATCTCAGGACAAGTCACCCACTCTCTTTGAAGCTTCAGTTTCCTCTACAGTTACCAACTGAATTGTTGTGAGGGTTAAACGAAATGATGATGTAAATGGGGAGCGCGGGGGAGGGGCTGAGTATATGATACACTGAGCTATCAGCTGGAGCTGAGTTTACCTGAACGTTCTCTTCAGTCACCTCAATCTCAGCCGTATAGATATAGTCAATCAGCTTACTCAGGGTCTGCCCATCCACATCCTTGATTTCTATCTTCTTGGCTTTACTCTCAGACATGTCACCTACAGTTCAAAACAAAAACAAAATGGACATGAACTTCATGCCTAGGAAGTGCTTAACCTTCACATGGTCTCCTACCCTGTCTTGGCAAAATAAAAGCACTACCTGTGCTGCCAGCAAAAGGAACACTCGGCCACAGAGCAGGACACACTAGTAGACATCGAGGTCACATCAACTTCGGGTCTGTGATCATCCACAAGCCCAATCTCAAGCATTCCCTAACTCTATCCATTGCCCCTTTTCATTTTGAAGGCAAATCTATCATGAGAAAGCATTCAACCAAGTTCCTGCACACTTGTACACAGGGGGCCAGAGAAAGTGAACAAGATATGAACCTGTCCTCAAGGAGCACTCGATCTAGTAGGGCAGATATATTAAACTATATGAGACAATGAGAGATATGCAAAGTACCAGTAGAACAACTTTTTTTTTAAACCAATTATTGAATGCTAACTATGGCCAAGCACTGGGCTTAGCACTTTAAACTATTGCCTCTTTTAATCAATGACTTAAGAGCATTATTCTTAACATCCCCATATTACAGATAAAGAAACTGAGGCACAGAAGCAAAGGTAATTCATTTTGCCTACAGTCACACATGTGGGAAGGGGCCAGGCAAGACTTGAAAGCCAGCAGTCTGACTCTAGAGTCCACACTAGCAATCACTGTGGTATGCTAAATCCAAAGAATGCAGAAGATAGAGCAACACACCCTATTTGTGGAATCCTGGAAGGCCTCCTGATAGGAAGTCACATTTGAGTTGGCTATTCCCCGTGCAGCAAAGGTGAGGAAAGATGAGCTGGATGCAGGAACCATCAGTGCAATGACAAAAGGATAAAAGGATAAATGTGGGGAACAGTAAGAGGGTAGCATGGCTGGTATGTGGAGTGACAGTGAGAGGAAGGAGGCTGGAGAGACAGCTAGGAGCCAGGACTTGAAGAGCCCAGTAAACCATGCAAATGAGTTGGGACTTTATCCTAAGAGTAGCACCACTGAACAGTTTTAAACGAGGGAATGACATCAACAAATGGGTGTCTTTGAATGAAATTTTGGACACATTGGGGGAGGCTGGACCAGTGGCAGGGAGAACAGATGGGAGGCCCTGATAACCATCCAAGAAAGAGAGAACACAGGCCTGCGAACTAGGGCAGCAGAGGCACCACGAGAGCACAGTCCTGAGGCCCCTGACCGCAGCCTGCTCTCTCTATACAGCGCACACATCTCTGTTTAGAGCGAGGCTCATTCAACAAAGGTTGCTGGTTTCAGGAGGAAAAGACAGGCAAGATGTGTCCTTGTAGACTGAAATGCAGGGCGACGTGACTGCAAGAAATGGGGCTTCAGAAGTCCTTACATGAGTGTGAAAACAGAGCCTGGGCGGTTGTTTTCTGTCTGTGGAATCTGTGCACTGGAGCCAAGAAAATACAGTACAGTACAGCCCGTGGGCTGCAGACGCCCACCTCCAAGCTGCATGGACTATGCATGATTCCCCCACCAATCCACAGTTCCCATCCTGACACAGCTCTAGATACGAGTGATGCCAGAGAGGGAAGAAAGATGGGGGCGGGGAGACCTATTCCAAACCCTGCTGGCTCCCACGGATCAGGCAGCCCAGTGACCCCCATTCTATTCTCTTCTCTCTGACTGCTGGGAGAAGGCAGCAAAATGGCCTCAGCACAAAGAGCCCTGAGACAGGACAAAGAGGCAAAGAGGAAACAGGAAAAGATGGTGAGTTTCTCCTCTACCCATAAAACAAGCTTTCACAATCTCTCTCTTGAATATACTCCATGACAAACATGAACACATACATAAGGAAATCAAAAGTTAAATTCCTCTCTCCAAACAGCTATGAAGATGTTCACTAGCAAAGGTCCAGTGGGTAATTATACTGCAAAAGATCATCAAAGATAGCCAATTCTCAGTTTAAGAACTTGGACCTTAGAAAAAAGGCTGGGGGAAAAAAAAAAAAAAAGCAACCTGACTACAAGAACCAAGAGACTCAGAAGTCTTTAGTGAGTGTGAAATCAGAGAGAGCCTGGCCTGATTGCTTGCTCTTTATGGAAGTAGAGCTTGGGAGTCAGGTTAGGGTTTTGTATCTTGGGGGTAAACAAGTGGAATCTCCTGAAATTGTATGAAAATATTTGTACATATGGGCAAAAGTTTGATTTTCTGATGAGATGAACAATCATTTTCATGATGTTGAATACCCGGAAAATGTTAAGACACAGTTTTCTAGACGATGGGATTTTTTTTTTCCAAGCTTCTTTATATGAATCAAAAATTTCTGCACTAAGTACTTAAAATTCCAACAAGCAAGGAAAAATTGGAGGAAAAAAAAATCCAGGGCCTCAAAGACCATGTCTTTTCTGATAAATTTCCTTTATAGGAAATTGGAGACTTAGATTAATATAAATCATAAGGACTTGTAAAATCCAATTTAATATCTCTGTGAACCAGTAGAAATTACTGCATCAAACAAAGATGTCAGCTTAAACAAACCCTGAACGTGGTAGTAATAACAGTTGCTACCACATGCCAGACCCTCAGGGTTTACACACATTATTTCATTTAGTCCTTGTAACAACCCCAGGAGGTACAAGATATTGCTTCCAATTTATAAATTATAGAATTGGCATATCAAGAGGCATTTGCACACAGCTAGTAAGAGGGCAGGGCTGGGATTTCAACCTTTGGCCTAACTTTAGACCTCATGTCATTTTTAATAAATCCCTCTATAATTTAAACCTGACCCTAACTAATGACCTTGACAAAAGTATTCCTAAAGTGAAGAGTGAAAGTGTTAGTAGCTCAGTCCTGTGCAAATCTTTGTGACCCCATGGACTGTAGCCTGCCAGGCTCCTCTGTCCATGGGATTCTCCAGGTAAGAATACTGGAGTGGGTAGCTATTCTCTTCTCCAGGGGATCTTCCTAACCCAGTGATCGAACCAAGGTCTCCTGAATTGCAGGCAGATTCTTCACTGTTTGAGCCACGAGGGAAGCCCATTTGACATATAACAAGCACTTAAATACTTGTTGGAGCAGAGAAAGAAAGAAAAAAGAGAGGCTTTCTTTTGACATTTCATAAGTCCACAGACTATAGTTAATTCTGAAGAAGGAGAAATCATCAAAGGCTTCTTCATTCTTGCTCTTTCACTCACCTCTGCTACTTTGACAAAATATTTCTAGAGGACAGAACATAAGCCCTGTAAGTCCCTCTGTCTTCAAGATTAACCCAAGTGCCCTCTTCTGCTGATTTTTCCCAAGAGGCCCAGCCCAGCCACCGCAGACTCTGAACTTTCAAAAAAGAAGAAATGCAGATGGCCAACAGGTACATGAAAAGATGTTCAACACGACTAATCATCTGTGACATGCAAATCAAAACCACAATGAGATATTACCTCACACTTGTCAGAACAGTTACCATCAAAAAGAACACAAATAACAAAAGCTAGTGAGGATGTGGAGAAAAGGGAACCCTCCCACCACTATTTGTGGGAATGTAAATTGGTACAGCCACTGTGGAAAACAGTGTGGAAGTTTCTCAAAAAACTAAAAATAGAACTACCAAATGACCTAGGAATTCTACTCCTGGCTGTATATCCCATCCCCCCCCAAAAAAAACAAAAACAATAATTCAAAAAGATACATGCACACCAGTGTTCACAGAAACATTATTTATAATTGCCAAGATATGGAAGCAACCAAAGCATCAATCAACAGATAAGTAGATAAAGAAAATGTGGTCTGTATATTTGATGGAATACTACTTAGCCATTAAAAAGAATGAAATTTTGCTATTTGCAGCAACATGGATAGACTTGGAGAGTATTATGCTAAAGTGAAAAAAGTCAGACAGAGAAAGACAAATTCTGTATCATGTCACATATGTGAAATATAAAAAATACAACAAATTAGTGAATGTAACAAAAAAGAATCAGACTCACAGATATAAAGAACAAATTAGTGGTTACTAGTGGAGAAGGAAGAGGGGAGGGGATGAAGAGGTACAAACTATTAGGGATAAAATAAGTTCGATTTCTGGTCCAGGAGAATCCCACATTCCGCAGAGCAAGACTACCGTGTGCCACAACTCCTGAGCCTGTGCGCTTGAGCCCACGAGCCACAACTACTGAGTCCACGTGCCACAGATACCGAAGCCTATGCGCCTAGAGTCTGCTCCGCAACAAGAGAAGCTGCACAATAAGAAGCCTACATACAACTAGAGAGCAGGCCCCACTCTCTGCAACTAGAGAAAGCCCCCGTGCAGCAGTGAAGACCCGGCACAGCCAAAATAATATATAAATATTTTTAAAATAAATTAAGAAAATAAGCTACAAGGATATATTGTGCAACACAGAATATAGTCAATATTGTATAATAACCATAAATGGAGTATAAGCTTTAAAAATTGTGAATTTTATTATATAGCTGTAACTTACATAATGTTGTAACAGCAGCTATACTTAAATTTAAAAAAGAAAAAGAAAGAAAACGTCAGTTGTACATTTCTCGTCCTCTGTTAACATCATATCCTGTTCTTCCAGATAGATCTTGATCTACCTAGCAAGGGCAGATATTTGTTTGTTCATTCACTCAATAAGCAAGTATCAAACAGTCCCTATGGGCAAGGCCCAGGGACACAATGGTGAACAAGTCATGTTCCCAGCCCTCATGGAGCTCAAACTAGTAGAAAGATGAGTAAACCAGCAATTTCAAAATGTGTTAAATGCTAGAAAAGGAGACTTAATTTAAAAGGTTCTTAGGCAGGGATTCCTCTACCCTGAACTGTATGCAAAATAATGAGCATACAGGAGCACATATTTACTTTTTTGTGGAAAGAATCCATTGTTTTCATCAGACTGATGAACCTGACCTATTCTGGGGCCATAAACCTTTGAGTCTGGCAGAAGCACAGCATATAAAAGGAGGAAGGGGGAGAGATGGCTGAAGATACAAGCAGGTTCTGGACAACTTGAGGGCCTTGTGCACCATGCAGAGAAGTTTAGACTTCATTCTAAGGGCAATGGGGAGCCCTTGACAGACTTTAAGCAAGTAAGGAATACATTAGATTTTTATTTAGTAAATATGACTATAGGTACAGTGTAGAAAATGGGTTGGGATTGACGGAACAAAATGGGGGTAGGTTGACAAATTAGAAGGCTGCTGCAGTAAACTGGGTGAAAGACGATGGCAGCTAGACTAAGGGACTACGTCTTAAACTTCTTTAAATCTTCAGACTCTACCTTGAGACCAGCATCTAGAAGTCTCCAAGAAGCATAGAGAGCCCAGGAGAGCAAGGCATAGTCTCAACCTAGCTAGCACATCACATGCACCAAAGTGTGAAAGTGTTAGTTGTTCTGACTCTTTGTGACCCCATGGACTGCAGCCCGCCAAGCTCCTCTGTCCATGGATTTTCCAGGCAAGAATACTGGAGTGGGTGGCCATTTCCTTCTCCAGGGGATCTTTCCAAACCAGGAATCAAACCTGAGTCTCCTGCACTGCAGGCAGATTCTTTATTATCAAAGCCACCAGAGAAGCTCACATGCACAACAGAGTTCTTTTTAGGTGGAAGACTGCCCAAAGGGGGAAGAGGTGTATCTTGAGGAGCCATGGGGGAAAATCTTTCACCACCACATAAGACAGGAGGGCTAGAAAATCACTGGCTTATATCCTAGATTGCTGATAGAAACCCAACCCCATTATTCAGCCAAAGGAGCCTCAAGAGTAAGAAAGGAATGGTAGAATGGCTGTGAGGTCTTTTCAAAGAGCCAGACACAGACCACCAGCCACCCCTCAAAGCTGTACAGCAAAGGGAAGAAAAAGTACATTCAGGAGTCCTTGTGTTACAGAACTCTTCTTTACTCCTCAATTGAATCCTTACTGTTGAAATTTAGTTTCATGATCTGGGTAAAAAGAAAACAGAAGATCTTTACCCTCTGCACGATGATCCTGCCTGGGTATTAGGATGGCTATTATACTCTCTCACCCCTAACCTTCACCTGTCTAAGTCCTAATATCTAGGCTGCCAACTCATTTGGCTAGAGTTGAGACCTCTGCCACATGTTAGCATCACGAGGAAAAGAAATAACCTGCCACCTTGCTGAATCCCAGCCAAGCCTCCTGCAGGTAAGGTTTGTAGGTGAGCCATCTATGCCAGATAACTGCAAAAGGTTGACCTCTGTCTCCTGTGAAATAAGGACATTCCTGGCCCTGCCTTTATGCCAAAGCTGTCTGACATTCAAAGGAGATAATGAGAGCGTGAGAACTGCAGCAGCAGGATTCAGCAGAGCTGCAGTGCTGGAGATCACCCCAGCACCCAGCCTCCCTGGAATCTCAGCCTTCCTCCACCTGGAGAGGCCTTTCTCCTCAGGTGGAGTACCAAATCAGGAAGGAAATGCCTATGTAGCCAGAGATGTTTCATGTCAACCCTCACCACCACCAGGGCAGCAGGTATCAGAGCCTCCCCATACATCCACATGAGCTGTATAAACTATGACAGGCTCTACACATAATAAGAGTTAGCTTTATTAAGTACCTATTCTGTGTTGGGTGCTCTTCCCTGGTGGCTCAGATAGCAAAGAGTCTGCTTGCAAAGTGGGAGACCTGGGTTCGATCCCTGGGTCGGGAAGATCTCCTGGAGAAGGCAACGGCAACCCCTCCAGTATTCTTGCCTGGAGAATCCTATGGATGAAGGAACCTGGCGGGCTACAGTCCATGGGGTCACAAAGAGTCGGACATGACTGAGCAACTAACACTTTCACAATTTCATTCTGTATTGGGTGTCTTATTTCCCTTACCTGTATCTGTTCCCTGCTTATTGTTATTATTGTTTGACTGTTATTATTCCAGTCTCAAAAACAAGAAAACAGGATCACAGAGGTTAAGTAACTGCTTACAAACCTATCAGTTGCTGGAGTCAGGTCATGATGGCTCCAAAGCCCTTTCTAAGATACCACACCATCCCCTAATGAAGGTGCCATTACCACCCTGTGTTTAATCCTTACCAAAGAGGCCTTTGCATCAACAACTCCAAACCTCCTCTATGAACACTCAAAAAAATTTCCGTCCAGTGGTTCTCTTCAGTGAAGGTCTGAAATTTCAAGACTGAGCTACGCCAAGTGCAGACAAGTCTACCCCAGACCATCTTGGTCAAATCAGTTGCACCTAATTGGATGCTGGTAGGTGTCTGAACAGTAGTCTCTTTTCCAGGGCGCTACACAAGCCTGTATTGAACTACATCAACACAGGCTTGCTGCTGCAGCTGCTGCGTCGCTTTAGTTGTGTCCGACTCTGTGCGACCCCCTAGACAGCAGCCCACCAGGCTTCCCGTCCCTAGGATTCTCCAGGCAAGAACACTGGAGTGGGTTGCCATTTCCTCCTCCAATGCATGAAAATGAAAAGTGAAAGTGAAGTCGCTCAGTCATGTCCGACTCTAGCAACCCCATGGACTGCAGCCTACCAGGCTCCACCATCCATGGGATTTTCCAGGCAACAGTGCTGGAGTGGGGTGCCACTGCCTTCTCCACAACACAGGCTTGAACGACATCCAAATCAATTCTTGAAAAAAAGTCACCATTTCTATATCAAGAGCAACATATTTTTAGACATGACTACCGCACCCATCACCCTCAAATCTAGGACACTTAAGCCACAAAAAGACATCTGACTTTGATGTGGTATGTTAGGGACAGGAAGAAGAAGTCCTATGACACTGTAAGCTTCTGCCCTGAGGTAACCAACTCTAAAAGATACATGGAAGACCAGGCTGTTTCTCCTCAATTCCATACAGACTCTGACCTTCCTTTTTTTCCTCCCCCCTGAACTGTTCTACCCAACTTCTATCTCCTTAGGGGCAAAATCCTCAGAGGCCAGACCCTACCTACTCTGACTACTCCCTCAAGGCCCTCTTAATACAAAGAAAAGATTCTACTCCCTAGTGTTCCCTCCCTCACTGCTCCATTGCTCTGGATTAAGTCATGCTAAACTGCACGATATGCAAAGATCTTCAAAGACATCAATACATCATTCAGACACTCAGAACACAGACATGGTCCAAGGCCTGGTGGAGTCAGGCATGAAGAAAGCCCGAAACAGTGGTTCTATGTGATGAGTGCATCCCTAGAGGTGAGTAAGAGAGCCTGGCCCTGACTGTTCTGCTTGTGGCTGGTTGGTGTCCACTCCCTCCAAGTCCCTTGCCTCTTACCTCCAGCACATTCCTGACTCTCCTCATTTCTAGTCACCATATATTCAAAGACACCAGTTGAATATCAACCTGCATCTAAAACCAACTTTTCTTAAAAAAAAAAAAAAAAGCCAATCTAATCAGCCTCAGTGTGTAATATCAATACACTAGACAGCTTACTCCAGGGCTTCTTGTGGGATGGAGCTCAAATGTCTTTTCCTGAGCCCACATATTCTTTAGGACTCGGTTCTTTTAATACCATAAAATGGGACTGCTTTTAAAATCCTGGATGATATGCAGGGATCTGTATGGAGTACCAATATTATAGGTACACAGAACCCATAGTAAAGGGCACGCTAAAAACAGGGGGAACAAAGTGACTGGGCTGTTTTGGGGAAATTATCTTCCCCTGGAATGGAGGTGCTAGATGGGGAGAAAGGGGTTGAGGGGAATCTTAAGTATTCCATACTCAAGGAAAAGGACAGGGTCAGCCCTGCTGGCCTCTACAATCACACTATTCTAAAGAAGTAGACTGCAATTCAGGTGACTGCGCATCCCAGATCCTCTCACAGGCTGGTTGCCTTTGGACACTCTCTTGTGGACACTCAGACCTCAGTTTCATATTTATTCCAAGTTATGGGAAGGACACTGTCAAGGAGTGGGGCTGATAATTGGAACCACCGACGGACATTTGGGCAATATGAACTCAGCAGACAAACAAATAAAAACATGTTAAGCCTGAGTAAAAGATCTTAATCACACCACTCAAGTCAGAAGAAAGCCATATATATTTCCTCTTCTTTGGGGCCTTAAACATGCCGATAGAAACAGACTTAACATGAATCAGCTGGACCTTTTCATTATTAATTTTATGGATTTTAAAGCTGAACGTGATAATGAGAACAAAATTTTGCAGTTACTTTTTTCTTGTACCTGTTTACCAATATTTAAGCAAAATCAAAGGGCCTGAAAAAATATACAAATCTGATACAGTGCTGATGGAAGCATATGCTGGTACAACTGTTCCAAGTGTTGTGGAGTAAGACACATGTCTCACAAGGATTCAAAATGTGCACACACTTTAATCAAGTATTACTTATTCTATTTTTTTTTCTGTAATGAACATATATGAATAGTGTTTGGATGAACATATGGATAGGTAGATAGGTGGGTGGATGGATGGACAGACAGACGATGGATGGAAGGAAAGAAGGATAGGAGGACAGATATTAACCAGATTCTATGGAAGTCATGGGCTGGGCCACACATTAGACTGCTTTCTTCTCTTCAATCTCTTCTCCTTTCAATTACTAGAGTCCAAGATCTGATCCAGAAGCATGTTTTCTCTCCCTTTTTAAAATCACTTTGTTTTTGCTTAGGCACTTCCATGAACCCAGAGGCAAGTTCATTAGCCAAAAAAAAAAACAAAAAAATGGAGCCAAAAGTATAATTTATTGCAGTTGCAAGTGGACTCCTCTTTCAATACTACACTTTTTAAATCAAATACATGGAGAAAAATGACTGGCAGAGCTATTTACTGAAGTTGCAACTAAATTTGTAGATAAGATAAATTATTTTAAAAGAAAGAAAGATGGATGAAAGACAAGGAAATAAAGAAACAAAAACCTTACTACTAGAGTTTGAGACTACTTCAAAGAGAAGTGGCTCAAAATTTCCAGGTAATGAAAGTAGCTGTTTTTCCAGGCTGCATTATGGAATTCCTAGTACAAGGCTCAAAGTGAGGTAAGCGTGGCTTGGTGCACTTAGCAAAAGCAATGCTCCAGGTTGAGATCAGTCCTTCACATGATGAGCCAAGAGAGGACACATATGGAGAACTCTCAAATAACAAGCTCTAAGCCCCCACCACCACCCACCCATCAAGAACCACTCCTGCCCAGCAGAGGCTGTGTATTATATTAGGAAAAGGACAAGAGCCTATTCAGGAAAAATGTGCCTGTACTCACCCATCCCTAGCAATCCCACATTCATTCGTTTAACCTTCAGTTATTCACTGTCTCCTAAACACCAGGCCCTGGAGTAGGCACTAAGGATTCAACAGTAACAAGACATGGTCCCTGAGCGCCCAAGAACTCACAATCAAGGGTGGGAGACATTTTGTTCATTTAAAAAATATTTTAGTGCTAGTGTGTACCAGGTACTCAGGATATGGAAACAAACAAAACTAACAAGATCCCAATCTTTATGGAACTGATATTCCAATAAGGAGACACAGGTAAAAAAAATACTTAAACAACTAATCAATATGATTTTCAGATAGTGATGAGTTATGAAAAAAAAACAGAGATGAGTTATGGAGTAGAAGGAGACCTAGTATGGAACTATGGCTCAGGTGGTCAGAGAGGAGGTGGCACCTGAAGTATAAACTGCAGGGTGATAAGCGGTGAGTACACGAGACTCCAGAGCATGGGCACCGCAGACACCAGGAAACAGGAGTGCAGAACGATAGTGACCACACTCAGAGGAAGCACAGGGTACGGGTGAACATGTGGAAGGGACAGCAGACCTCATCCAGGGGCCACACTCGGGCCAGCTGGCCTTCAGTCAGCCATGATAGATACAGCACTGCCTGCGCCTGGCTCAGGGGAGGCGCTGCGAGGCACTGCAGACAGGAAGCTCAGCCCATGGGTTTAAGGGAATTTGGGCTCAGAAGTAACACACATGCAACAGATGGACAAGGCTGTTTGGCATGTCCAGAAAACAGGGACTCCCTGGAAACCTGGCAAAGGTGCTGAGACAGAATGCAGATGGTGAATATACTTCTGTTTTACTCTTTCCACCCCAAGCCCCGCCATCACGTCTCCCAACTCTCTCTCAGGTTTAGTAGCTAAGTCATGTCTGACTCTTGCGACCCCACGGACTGTAGCGGGCCAGGCTCCTCTGTCCATGGGATTTCCCACACAAGAATATTGGAGTGGGTTGCCATTTCCTTCTTCAGGGGATCTTCCCAACGCAGGGATTGAACCCAGGTCTCCCACACTGCAGGCAGCTTCTTTACTATCTGAGCCACTCTCTCTCCCAACACTCCTGTAAAAAGGCTAGAGGAGGCTCAGGGCCCCTGCCTGGAACAAATGGCTAAGGACTGACAAGATGTGAAACAGCTAGGCCAGCCAGCCCTGGGCCAGGAGTCCAGAAGCCAAGTTCCCCTCATTCACCGTGTGACCTCAGGCAAGTCCCTTCCTCCTCTCAGTCTCAGTGTCCCCAAACTGCAAAATGAGAGGGAAGAAGCCTGAGGGTGAGCCCAAGAGTCTACATTTCTAACAAGCTCCCCGACATGATTACAATACACAGCAAAGTCTGAGAATTCATGGACTGTGATTCTACCTTTGTTCCTCAGAGAGAACTGCAATAGGGGCTGCATGCTCGACAGGCCTGGCTGAGGCTATGAGTCCATCACAATTCTTTGTACCTCCAAAGTGCAGAGCAAAGAATCTGGCACATAAAAGCTCCTCAGGGTGGAGCCTTCTCTTTCCTCCCCCACTCACACCACCACCCTCAACATTCTCCCAGTTGGGACTGCAGTCCCACACGTGTGGGTTTATTGTCTGCCCCTCATACCTGTGAACATCGCACAGAAGTAGGGGCTGCAGGCTGCCAGGACCACACGGTGGGCTTCTATCTCGACATCTTCTGCCACAATCATCACGTCACACAATAGCTGTTTGCTGTAAGACACCAGTGAGGGGAAAGGATGGGTCAGAGCACAAACACCCACCCCCAGCCATACAAGGGTACTTTTCTTTCCCACCCACATTCCATACTATCACTGTCCGTGGCTGCAAATGGATCTGCCATATCTTAAGTCAGGCAGTGGGATGGACTCATCACCTTCTCCAAGTCCCTGATAAGCCTGACATGCATGCTTTCCTGAGGCACTCAACTCTGTAGAGATCCAACTACAATGTAGCTGCAAATTCAGGGCTCCTCCATCTGTCTTCACATTTCTGCTCCCCAACTCTATCAGCTCCGACTGAGACAGGGGGACCGCTCAATGAGCAGTGGGAACAGTTTTGGGCTGTTAGTTGAGTGACTGAATGCACCAAGGAGCATGAGCACGCCCCTGAGGTGTGCCACCAGTGAGAACAGGTATTAACTATTCCCCAAGTGGTCCACTCACTGCCTATGAAACACTGGTAGGGGGCCAGCCATGTCTAGAGGACTTAAGTATATTTCTCTTCCCACCCAGGTTTAACACTATCAGCAAAGAAACTCCACGTATATACACAGTGCTCCCTAAAGACCCTGTGCAAACTCCAATCACTGCAATTATTAAGAAAACTGTAACCACATTTTTACTTGTTTTTCACCCCAAACAAGGTGACAGTCCTTTGAAAATGACTTATTTATTGTTATATCCTAGACACCTGGCTGAATGCATAGCACACAGAAGGCTCCAATTTTTACTAATAAATGAAGGAAGGAAGGAATGATATTTTAAACAGGATCAGTCTACACTCAGAGAGGGAACAAATATTTGACTACTTTGAAGACTGCAAGGATACTACAAGCCCTACCAATTCAAGAGTTTTTCCTCTACCAACCTTTCAAATTCTTATCATGGCTATTATCATTACAATAGCTAACATTTTTTTAATTACATGTGCCAGGCATTGTTCCAAGCATTTTTTAAAATATATATTATTTCATTTAATCCTCTCTACAACCCTAAGATGTTTAGCTATTATTATGTCCCATGTTTCAAAATAAGGAAACTGAGACCCAGAGACATTAAGTAACTTTCCAAAGGTTACACAGAAAGGGAGCAGTAGAGACAGGATTTGAATATAAGGAGCTGAACCCAAGAACCCACGTTCTTAACTTCTATAGTATCCTGGTCACCACTAGTCCCTCCCTCAGCTTGAAGTGCTAGAAGTGGGAGGGAAGACAGGGAGATTAAACACAGTTCAACCGTGATCCACTGGCAGTAGTTACTTGCACACTACACTGAATTGTGGATCACAACAAACTTAAATTCTGAAAGAGATGGGAATACCAGACCACCTGACCTGCCTCATGCCTCATGAGAAATCTGTATGCAGGTCAGGAAGCAACAGTTAGAAGTGGACATGGAACAACAGACTGGTTCCAAATAGGGAAAGGAATACATCAAGGCTGTATATTGTCACTCTCCTTATTTAACTTATATGCAGAGTACACCATGGGAAACGTTGGGATGGATGAAGCACAAGCTGGAATCAAGACTGCCAGGAGAAACATCAATAACCTCTGATATGCAGATGACACCACCCTTATGGCAGAAAGAAAAGAACTAAAGCGCCTCTTGATGAAAGTGAAAGAGAGTGAAAAAGTTGGCTTAAAGCTCAACACTCAAAAAACTAAGATCATGGCATCTGGTCCCATTACTTCATGGCAAATAGATGGGGAAACAGTGAGAGACTTTATTTGTTTGGGCTCCAAAATCACTGCAGATGATGACTGCAGCCATGAAATTAAAAGATGCTTGCTCCTTGGAAGAAAAGGTTGGTATGACCAACCTAAACAGCATATTAAAAAGCAGAGATATTACTTTGCCACAAAGGTCTGTCTAGTCAAAGCTATGGTTTTTCCAGTAGTCATGTATGGATGTGAGAGTTGGACCATAAAGAAAGCTGAGTGCCGAAGAATTGATGCTTTTGAACTGTGGTATTGGAGAAGACTCTTGAGAGTCCCTTAGACTGCAAGGAGATCCAACCAGTCCATTCTAAAGAAAATCAGCCCTGAATATTCATTGGAAGGACTGATGCTGAAGCTGAAACTCCAGTACTTTGGCCACCTGATATGAAGAACTGACTCAATGGAAAAGACTCTGATGCTGGGAGGGATTGGGGGCAGGAGGAGAAGGGGACGATAGAGGATGAGATGGTTGGATGGCATCACCGACTCAATGGACATGAGTTTGAGTAAACTCTGGGAGTTGGTAATGGATAGAGAGGCCTGGGGTGCTGTAGTCCATGTGGTCGCAAAGAGTGAGACACAACTGAGTGACTCAACTGAACTGAACTGATACTGAATTGAGAAGTCTGAGGTCATGACTGGGTTCCACATGACAGTGATGAGATAATGGTAAGCAGATGGAAGAGAAGCTACATATTTGCCCTCCCTGGTAGAGCATATTAAGCCAACTACTCAGATATTAGTCCAGGTTCACTTTTCAGAGAAATAGGGTCATAAAGCCTGAGAAGGCTAGAATTGCAAATGCCCTTAGAGATCACCCTATGATGCTCAGAGAGGTGACCCAAAACCACAAAAGCCTTAGTCTTCAATCCAGTTCTGACTCCAGGTACAGTACCATTTCTGCCTCATGATTGGTTGATACTTAGAATGGGAAAAGACAGAAGCTAGGTTAGCTCCAAAAGGGAAAGGGGATCAGGAAAGATTCAGTACATGGAATAAGGAACCAGTGAGGGGACTTCTGGGAAGGGTCAGACCTCTGGGCACCAAGAGGCAAAACCTGGGGGTGGGACCTCATCCTGCAGTGAACAGCACACCCTAAACACAAACCTTATCAGTATAAACCAGCTCAACTGGGAACAGAACTGGCTGTGACTCAACAGGCTATAAGAACATGAACAAATTGACCCCACCAATTTTCTCAACTTTCTTAGCTGCCTTGGGACATATACCATGGGGGCCAAATGAGATTGTAGGTACTACTTGAGAATAGTCTTGTTTAAATTTGGATAAAATATATTTTAAAAATGTATTCCCAACATGAATAGATTCATCTTGGACATTTTCACTTCTGTTAAAGATTTGGGAGAGAAAATAGAGTTATCAGGGCTATTTAAAAAGGCAAGTAATTTTTTTGGTAACTAGTATTAATATTTTGATAAGGAAAGTACTGACATAGATGAGTCACAGATGCTGAACAAATTTTCAATGTCAGGTACTGGGAAAGCAAATAAAGTGGGATATCTTACACAAACCCAGAAAGGCTGATAATTCTTGAACAAATGAAGATGAGACAAGAAGGAAAAAGGAATAAAGATGGAGAATCCAGTCAGCAAATAAATCAGAGCAGTTCTGAGAAGCAGGAGGTACATCTCAAGGCCAGAGAAACTCTAACCTGGGAAGGAAGGGGGGAAGTCGCTCAGTCGTGTCCGACTCTTTGCGACCCCATGGACTGTAGCCCACCAGGCTCCTCCATCCATGGGATTTTCCAGGCGAGAGTAATGGAGTGGGTTGCCATTTCCTTCTCCAGGGGATCTTCCCCACCCAGGAATCGAACCCGGGTCTCCTGCATCGTAGGCAGACGCTTTACCATCTGCGCCACCAGGGAAAGTAACCAATAAAAACTTGCCAAACACTCAAAGTAGGCTTTCCCACCACCTGTCTTCACACTGGAGACGTCTTTGTCTCCACTACACAGAGAAAAGGGAAGGTGCAGCTCCAGAGGCACTGCATGGCTCATAAGCACTTCTGAGGCCAGTCACCAGAGATCCTGTGAGATTCTTTTTTCTGAGTAATCACATACTACTCCAAAGGACAATCTGGAGGAGAGAAAGTTGAGTTATACACAATGTGTCTAAAGGAAATACAGTAGAGATGTTAGGAAGGAGCTCAGACCCTGGAATCAAACTGACCAGGATTCATGACCCCTGAGAATCATAGAATTGACATGTACTGTAAACAAGATAATGAATAGTGTTAATAATAAACATTCAGTAAATATTAATTGATTTCTTGTTTCCCTTTTTTCCACAAAATACTTCATTTATGATTAGAGTAAATTTTGGACATGGTAAATTTGAGCTGCCTTTTGGATATCTAAGTGGGGTTGTCAAGTAGGCACGTGGATACTAGGGTCTGGAATTTACAGGCAAGAAATGGCTAAGAAGTTGGGGGAAGAAGAAGAACCAACAAAAGAGATGAGAAAATAGCCAGTGAGACAGGAGGAAAACCAAAAGGGTGTGGTGCCCAAAAAGCCCAGTGAAAAGATGGTTGCAAAAAAGAAGGAACGATCAATTGTATCAAATACCGCTAATAAGTAAGATAATATTAATGTGGCAAGCCAGGGCAATTAGGCAAGGAAATGAAATGAAAGGCATACAAATTGGAAAGAAAGAAATAAAACTATCTCTATTCACAAATGATATGATCTTGTACATACAAAATCCCAAGGAATCCACTAAAAAATTAGAAGAATAAATAAAGGAGTATAAGAAGGTTGCAGAACATAAGGTCAGTATACAAAAGCAACTGTATTTCTGTATACTTGCAGTGAACAATCCAAAAAATATATTTTAAAAATTCCATTTACAATAGCATCAAAAAGAATTAAATATTTTAGGAATAAATTTAACAAAAAGAGTGCAAAGCCTATACCTTAAAACTATAAAACACAATTGAAGGAAATTAAAAAAGACCTAAATAAATGGAAAGACCTCCAGTGTTCATGAATTAGAAGATTAATACTGTTGAGGTGACAATTCTCCTCCAAAATTCAACACAATTTCTATCAAACTCTCAGCTGCTTCTTTGCAGAAAGGGACAAGCTGAACCTAAAATTCATAAGTGCAAGGGATCTAGAATGGCCAAAACAATCCTGAAAAAGAAAGGAGTTGAAAAACTCAGGTATCCCAATTTCAAAACTTATGTGCATACATGCTCAGTCACTCAGTTGTATCCAACTCTTTGCAACCCCCTGGACTGTAGCCTGCCAGGTTCTTCTGTCCATGAGATTATCCTGGCAACAATACTGGAGTGGGCTGCCATTTCCTCCTCCAGTGGATCTTCCCAATCCAGGGATCAAACCTGCATCTCCTGCAGTTCCTGCATTGGCAGGTGGATTCTTTTACCACTGAACCACCTGGGACACTTACTGCAAAGCTAAAAACAGCATAGTAATAGCACAAAGATAGACATACAGATCAACAGAACATAACTGAGAGTCTAAAAGTAAACACTCACATTCATAGTCAGCTAATTTCTGAAAGGATGCTAAGACCATTCAACTGGGAAAGAATAGTCTTTTCAACAAATGGTGCTAGGATTAAATGGATGTGCTTTGTTTGCTAAGTCGCTTCAGTTGTGTCCGACTCTTGGTGACCCTATGGACTGAGCCCACCAGGCTCCTCTGTCCATGGGATTCTCCAGGCAAGAATACTGGAATGGGCTGTCATTTCCTTTTCCAGGAGATCCTCCTGACCCAGGGATCAAACCCACATCTCCTGTATTGGCAGGTGAGTTCTTTACCACTAAATCGACTCGGGAAGCCCAATTAGCTGGATATCCACATGCAAAAGAATGAAATTGGATCTCTACCTAACGTCATATACAAAAATTAACTCACAATGGATTACAGACCTAAATGTAAGAGCTGGATCTAGAAAACTCTTAGAAGAAACATTAGGGTAAATCTTAACGACTTTGGATTAGGCAATGATTTGTTAGATAGGACACCAAAAGTACAAACAAACAAACAAAAAATACATTAGACATCAAAGTTCACAACTTTTGTGCTTCAGGACATCAGGAAAGTGAAAAGAAAACATACAAAATGAAAGAAAAACTTTGTAAATCATATATCTGATAAAAGTCTTGTATCTAGAATATATTAAGAACTTGAAATCTTACAACTCAATAATAAGTAGACATATAACCCAATATAAAATAGGCAAAGTATCTTAATAGAACTCTCCAAATAAGATATAGAAATGGCCAATGATGACATAAAAAGATGCTGAACATCATTAGTTATCAGGGAAATGCAAATCAAAACCACAATGAGATAACTCCTTACACACACTAGGATGGTCATAATCAAAACACAGGATATAATAAGTGTTGATAAGGATATGGAGAAACTGGAACCTTTATACACTGCTGATAGAAATGTAAAGTGCTGCAGAAAACAGTCTGATAGTTCCTCAGAAGGTTAAACATAGGTTTTATTTGATCCAGGAATCCCACCCTCAAGAGAAACAAAGCACACATCGACACAAAAACTTGTTTCTGAATGTTCCCAGCAGCAATATTCACAACAGCAAAATGGTCTCAAATTTGTACATCCATACAATGAAATATTATTCAGCAACACAAATGAATGAAATACTGAGACATGCTATAGCATGAATGAACCTTGAAAACATTATGCTAAGTGAAAAAAGTGGGTCACTAAAGACATATTATATGACTCCAAAATAGGCAAATCTATAAAGACAGAAAGTAGATTAGTAGATTAGTGATTGTCTAGTACTGGGGGGGCGGGGTGAGTGGATAGGAATAATGGGGGAATTACTGCTAAAGTATACGGGATTGGGGAGAAGTGATAGAAATATTCAAAAATTGACTGTTGGTTGCCCAAGTCTGCTAATATAATAAACACCATTAAACTGTATACTTTAAATGGGTGAACTGTATGTTATATGAATTATATCTTGATGAAGCTGTTACCAAAATTTAAAAAACAGCATATATATCTGCAAAAAAGAAAAGTCTAAATCAACAAGATATATGTACTCCAATGTTCACAATAGCATTGTTTATAATAGCCAAGACATGGAAGCAACCCAAATGCCCAGATGATTGACTTAAGAAGATCACACACACACACACACACACACACACTGGAATATTACCCAGTGATAAAAAAGAATGAAAAATCGCCATCTGCAGCAACATGGATGGACCTAGAAAATATTATGCTTAGTGAAATAAGTCCGGAGAAGGCAATGGCACCCCACTCCAGTACTCTTGCTTGGAAAATCCCATGGACAGAGGAGCCTGTTAGGCTGCAATCCATGGGGTTGCTAAGAGTCGGACATGACTGAGCGACTTCACTTTCCCTTTTCACTTTCATGCATTGGAGAAGGAAATGGCAACCCACTCCAGTGTTCTTGCCTGGAGAATCCCAGGGACGGGGGAGCCTGGTGGGCTGCCGTCTATGGGGTCGCACAGAGTCGGACACGACTGAAGTGACTTAGCATAGTGAAATAAATCAGACAGAGAGAGACAAATACTATACGATATTACATGTGAAATCTAAAAAATAATACAAATGATTGTATGTACAAAACAGAAACAGATGCACAGACACAGAAAACAAATTTATGGTTACCAAAGGTGAGGGGAAAGGGGCAAATTAGGAATACAGGATTAAAATATATAAATTACTATACATAAAAGAGATAAGCAACAAAGATTTACTATACAGCACAGGAAATTATACTCAATATCCTGTAACCTATAAATGAAATATAATCTGCAAAAAAATCAGTATACTATATACTTGAAACTATTAATAACACAATATTGTAAATCAAGTAAACTTCAATTTTAAAAAGCTATACTAAAAGCAAGAAGTACAAAATAATGTAAAGGCTAAAAAAAAGATACACTTCAAAAGAAAAACAGAAAGCAGTATACTAAGGTAGCTCATTACTGTCTTTATTTTATTACTATAGTAAAAAAAAAACCATATTGGACAATAATCTAAAAAGAAAAAAAGATGAAGCACAGAATTGTTTGCAGTGGATAGACAAGAAATTAAAACTGTAAAGATGAGAAAGAAGATTGTCTCTCATTTTCAGGCCTGATCAGGAGGTGCTTTTCCAACAAGGACCACGTGCCCACTTGCTGGCTGGCCAGTAAGTCAGAAAACAAACAGCCATCAGGGTTCTGCTGCCCAGAAGCAGCTGTTGGTCTGACCAGAGCAGAGTGATGAAGTACAAAAAGAGGAGGAAGCCTGCTTAGTTACCATGCCAGCAGCTCATTTTCTACCATGGAAGTATAAAGAATAGGAAACAGGTGAATTGTGTGATTCATAAATTGCAAAGAACATGTGTGCCTGAACAAAAAAAGCTTAAAATTGGAGGAGGGGAATGTGAAAATAATGCAGGAAATAATCCCAGGTCCCTGGAATATCAGGTAACATTTCATTAGCCTGACCCCTGGATGTCCAGGTGCTTCACCCTGGCCTTTCTCCTAACAAAGTATGCCTCTCCCCAATTCCGACTGAAATCGCCCAAATCAATCAAGTGTCTATTGAGGTCCCCTTTCTCTCCCTGCATCACCCATTCCACTCTAGTTTTTTCAGTCAGTCATCTAAATACCTTAAAACTTGATATAATCTTGAACACCACTAGAATGCAAGTGAGATTGAGGGGCAAGGCTTTGATTGTCCCACCTACTGCCACACTCCTGAAGCACATCATCATCAAATAAGCTAACACAGAATGTTCAGTTTGTTGCAGGAACTCATAAAATATCTAAGGAATAGCTATTATTATGTTACTTTCTGTTTCAGTTAGCAATTCTACTTCTAGGAATTAATTCTATAGAAATAATGTATATGTGCACAAGTACTTAACAACAGTGACAGCACTGATGTGTTATCACTGTTCTAAGCACTTACCTTATTCTCTTAACAAGCCAGCAAGACTGGAACTATTATTAGCCTCATTTTATGGCTGACAAAAGTGAGGTTGGGGATATTAATTAACTTGTTCAGGGTCACGCAGCTAATCAGCACTGGAGCCAAAGTTTAAAACCAGGCTGTCTGGCTCCAGAGTCTATGCTTGTGACCAGAGCACTATCCTGCCCTACGCAAAACCACTGTGAGTATCATTTATGCAAGGAATTGGAAAACCTAGACCTCCAACAACAGGGAACTGCTTTTAAAAAAACAAAAATAGAGTATCATTCAACCACTTTAAATGAAGTTGTAGAACAGTTAGTAACATTAAAAAAATTTTTCAACAAAATGTTAAGAATAAAAATCTGGTTGAACACACACACTACATAACAGATAATCAACAAGGACCTACTGTATAGCACAGGGACCTCTACCCAATATTCTGTGATAACCTATAAGAGAAAAAATCCTAAAAAGAATGAATATATGTATAATTAAATCACTTTGCTGTACAACCTATAAGAGAAAAAATCCTAAAAAGAATGAATATATGTATAACTAAATCACTTTGCTGTACATCAGAAACTGACACAATTGTAAATCAACTATACCCCAATAAAATTAAAATATTTTTAAAATTAAAAATCACCCATATGAAAAAAAAATCCAGCTGAGACATATATTTTAAAGAAAAAAAGATCTTCTCCTAAATGTTAATAATGGTTTCCACTGTGACTTTTCCCTCACCTGTATTTTCTAAATATTCTACAATATATTCTTTTTACAAAAAAAATTAAAAGAAAATTTTTTAATTTAAAGAAAAACTAAAGGGAAATCATGCCCAAACCTGAACTAAAATTTCCCAACAAAAACATAAATAGATTGTGGCCCATTTGAAAAAAAACAAAATGAGGAAAACAAGATTGTGATGGTTAATGTTTTGTGCCAACTCAACCAGGATAAGGGATGTCCAGATAGTTGATGAAATATTATTGATGGATGTGTCTGCAAAGGACTTTCCAGAAGAGATTAGCCTTTGAACTGGTAGACTGAGAAAAGAAGATCCCTTTCACCAATGTAGGTAGGCAACGTCCAATCTACGGAGGGCTTGCATAGAACAAAAAGGTGGAGGAAGGGTGAATCTTCTCTCTCCTTGAGATGGACTATACATCATCTTCTGCCCTCAGACAGGAGAGGTCTTGGTTCTTCAGGCTTTGGACCACAAGACATACTCCACTGGCTCTTGTGTCTCAGGATTTCAGATTTGGACTGAATTATACCTCTGGCTTTCCTGGTTCTCCAGCATGTAGACAGCAGACTGTGGGAATTCTCAGCCTCCATAATCAAGTGAGCCAATTCCAATAATAAATCTCCTCTTATATATATCTTGTTTTTCAGAGAAGCAGAACCAATAACATATATATAAATAAATAATAAAAATAGATGTTATTGGTTTTGTTTCTCTGAAAAACCCTGACTAATACAAAGATTATTCACTTAAGTTTCAGCAAATGACCAGTGTTTTCCGAAATAAGTTTCACAAAACACTCGTTCCGTACATAACAACCAAAGAGGGTTCAAAACCATGAGGGAAACTCTCAGTTAGACAAGTTTATTGTATGACTTCTCAGAGGTTTTAATCTACCTATATATATTATGAATCTTGGAGGGGAGTATAGCAGTTTTATATAGCATTTTTAAACCTCATTTTGGCTCAGATCTATTTTCTCAAGAGCATCTTGAGAAAATGTTTCTCAGAAGAGACTAGCAAATGGTAATTTACACAAAAGAGAAGCACAGGACTGTTGGAAGAGGTTAAATCCAAGTCGATGCTTTTAGGGAAAATGCAAAAGTGCGGTAACTTGCACAAAAAAAAAGGAGGGGGGGACATAGCAGGATTTTCAGTTATTTAAGCAAAAGGAAGAAATACTAATAATATAAAGTGAGAGTTGGGGGGAATTCTGTGGGCATATCTATTTCCTGAGCTCTGCCTTTAAGTATTACTGGAGTGGGCTAAACAAGGCAAAATAAGGTATGGTGAGAGACCAAGTCTTCTTTCCCCAGTTCTATTGACATATAACATTGTGTAAGTTCCAAGTGTATAATGTAATGATTTGATATATACTGTGTGAATCCAGGGGAGCCTGGTGGGCTGCCGTCTATGGGGTCGCACAGAGTCGGACTTGACTGAAGCGACTTAGCAGCAGCAGCAGCAGCAGCAGTGAAATAATTACCACAATAAGGTAATACATCCACCACCACACATAATTACAACTTTTACTCTTCTGGTGAGAACTTTTAAGATCTACTCTTTTAGCAACTTTCAAGTATACAATACAGTATTGATAACTATAGTTACCACATTATACATAAGATCCCCAGAACTTGCTCTTCTTAAATTGGAAGTTTGTACCCTTTGGCCAACACTTCCCCATTTCCCACAACCTCCACTCCCTGACAACCACTAATCTACTCTCTGAGAGTTCAGCTTTTTTAGACTTCACATATCAATGAAATCATACAGTCTTTGGTTTTCTCTGAGTTACTTCACTAAATACAATGCCCTCAAGGTTTATCCACATTGGTGCAAATGACAGGACTTCTTTCTTTTTTACAGTTGAATAATATTCCATTGTGTAAATATACCACATCTCATGTATCCATTCATTTACTGACCAAAACTTAACGTTGTGTTCATGTCTTTGCTACTGTGAATGCTGCTGCAATGAACCTGGAGGTGCAGATATCTCTTCGAGAAAGTGATTTCATTTTCTTCAGATACATGCCCAGAGTGTGATTGCTAGATTATACAGCAGATCAATTTTTAATTTTTTGAGGAACTTCCATATTGTTTTCAATAGCAGCTGTACTAATTTGCATTCCTACCAATAGCACACAAAGGTTCCCTTTTCTCCACAGCCTCAGCAGCACTTGTTATCTCTTAGGGTTTTTGGTTTGTTTGTTTAATAATAGCCATTCTAACAGGTGTGAGGTGATACCTCATTGTGGTTCTGATTTGAGTCTCCCTGATCATGAGTAATGTTAAGCCCCTTCCCATGTACCTGTTGGCCATTTGGGTATCTTCTTTGGAAAAAATGTTTATTCATGTCCTTTGCCCATTTTTAACCATTTTTTTCTGAGTTCTATGTTTTATATATTTTGGATATTAACCCTTCCTCAAATTTATGGTGTGCCAGTATTTTCTTCCTTTCATAGGTTGCCTTTTCATTTTGTTGATCATTTCCTTTGCTGTGCAGAAGCTTTTAGTTTAATGGAGTCCTATTTATTTTTTCCCCTGTTTTCTTCCAGGAGCTTTATGGTTTCAGGTCTTAACATTTAAGTTTTAAATCCATTTTGAGTTATATAAGATAGGCATCCAAGTTCATTCTTTTGCAGGTGAACATCTAGTTATCCTAATACCATGTGATGAAGGACCATCCGTTCCCCATTAAATACTCTTGGCTCCCCTCCCAAATATGAGTTGACCATATCCATGTGGATTTATTTCTGGGCTCTCAATTCTGTTCCACTGGCCTATGTCTATACCACACTGTTCTGATTACCACAGCTTTGTCACATACACTTGACCCTAGAACAACATGGGGATTAGGAATGCCAACTTCCCCCCACATGCAGAGGAAAACCCACATCTAACTTTATGTCAGCTCTCCATATCCACAATTTCATATCCGAGATACGGAATCACAGATAGTGCAGTACTATAGCAGTTAGTGAAAAAAAAAATTCACATAAGTGGACCCTCGCAGTTCAAACCCATGTTGTTCAGGGGCCAACTGTAGTTTGAAATCAGAGAGTGCAATGTTTCCAACTATGTTCTCCTTTTACAAGATTGCTTTGGCTATTCAGGGTCTTTTGTTGATTCCATTCAAATTTTAAGAATGTTTTCTCTATTTTTGTGAAAAAATGCCATGAGAATTTTGATAGGGATTGCAGTGAATCTACAGATAACTTGGGGAATATGAACATCTTAACACTATTCTTTTGAAGCAAGAACACAGGATATCTTTCATTTGTGTCTTCTTCAATCTCTCTCATCAAGTTTTCAGTGTACAGATCTTTCACCTTCTTGGTTAAATTTATTATTAAATGTTTCATTGTTTTGACACTATTTAAAATGAGATTGTTATCTTTATTTCTTTTTCAGACAACTCACTATCAGTGTATAGAAATGCAACTGATTTTTGTATGTTGATTTTGTATCCTGCAAATTTACCAAATTTGTTTTTAAGTTCTAACAGTTTTTTTGGTGGAGTCTTGTAGGGTTTTTTATATACAGAACCATGTTATCTGCAAAGAGACAATTTTATTTCTTCCTTTCTAATTTGGATGCCTTTATTTCTTTCTGTTGCCTAATTACTCTGGCTAGAACTTCCAGTACTATGATCAAAAAGAGTAGTGAAAGTGGGCACCCTTGTCTTGTTCCTGACCTCAAAGGAAAAGCTTTCAAACTTTCACCATTCAATATGATGCTAGCTATGGGTTTGTCACATAGGGCTTTTAACATGTTATGATATAATCCTTCTATACCCAATTTGTTGGGATGCTGAATTTTGTTAAACACTTTTCCTGCTCTATTAAAAAGATGTTATGGCTTTTATCCTTCATTCTATGAACATGGTGTATCATCTTTATTGATTTACCTTGAACCACCCTTGCACCCCAGGGATAAATCTCAGTTGATCATAGTATTTGATCCTTTCATCAGATCATATTTTACCAGATCATACATATACTGTTTGCTAGTATTTTGTTTAGGAGAAGGCGATGGCAACCCACTCCAGTACTCTAGCCTGGAAAATCCCATGGACGGAGGAGCCTGGTAAGCTGCAGTCCATGGGGTCGCGAAGAGTCAGACATGACTGAGAGACTTCACTTTCACTTTCACGCATTGGAGAAGGAAATGGCAACCCACTCCAGTGTTCTTGCCTGGAAAACCCCAGGGATGGGGTAGCCTGGTGGGCTGCCATCTATGGGGTCTCACAGAGTCGGACACGACTGAAGCGACTTAGCAGCAGCAGCAGTATTTTGTTTAAAAATTTTACGTTAATACTTTTCAGGGATATTGGTCTATAGTTTTCTTTTCTTGTAGTGTCCTTATCTCGCTTTGATATCAGGGTAATGCTGGCCTTGTTAAAATGAGTTTGGGAGTGTTTCATCCTCCTCGAGTTTTGGGAAGAGTTTGAGAAGGATTGGTGTTAATTCTTCTTTGAAATTTGGTAGAATTCACCAGTGAAATGATCCAGTCATAGGCTTTCCTTTGTTGAGAGATTTTTGCTTACTGATTCAATCTCCTTAATTATTATTGGTTTGTTCAGATTCTCTACTTCTTGATTCAGTCTTGGTAGTTCATATGTTTCAAGGAATTTATCCATTTACTCTAGGTTATCCAATTTGTTGGCATATAATTGTTCATAGTGGCCTCTTACAATCATTTGTATTTCTGTGATAACAGTTGTAATGTCTCCTTTTTCATTTATAATTTTGTGTTCTCTCTCTTTTGTCTTAGTTTAGCTAAAGATTTGTCAATTTTGTTTATTCTTTCAAAAAAACTCTTAGCTTCATTTTTTCCTATTGTCGTTCTAATCTCTATTTCATTTGATCTCTGCTCTAATGTTTATTAATTCTTTCCTTCTGCTAATTTTGAGCCTCGATTAAACTTCTTTTCTAATTCCTCCATGTGTAATGTTAAGTTGTTTATTTGGAGACCTGAAGCCTTAAATCAGATAAAGGACACAAGCCATACTCAAGGGAACAAAATGAGGAACTTCAATAGTGTCTAGGGAACACAATACAAATTCTTTAGTGACAAAGAAACATCAGGCATGAATGTTAGCACTATCCACCGCCTAAAACAACTATGGATGGAGCTTCTAGGAAATCTGGCAGGAAGCCTAATATTAATAAAAATTGAGCAATAGAGCATAAGACAAATCTAATTTAACTTGGTTTTTAATGCCAAAGCCTAGACCCTGCAGAAAAGAAAAACAAGTAAAGGGATATAGAATTGTTTTTACAAGTAGTTCAAACCCCTACGCAACAATTACATCTTCAGCTATACGTGCTTTGCTCATGCCATTTTCTCTGCCTGGAAGACATCTCCCTAACCTTACCACTTATCATTTCTCTAACTCTTACTTGTCCTTTAGAATTTAGCTCAAGCATCTTTCCCCTTAGGATGTGTTCTCCAAAGTTGCAGTTTTACATGCTTTCTTTCATGACACCCTTTAAGAAACTAATAATTACTGCACACCTGCCACCTGGCAGGCACCTGATACATTTTTCCTTCATAACACTTTTTCGCACTGTAGGAAGACCATTTTCATTGACCTATTATCATTTTTTACCTTGCACCCTCTCCCACACATCTCAGAGCCTAGCCAGTGTGTCTGGGGATCTTTAGTGAATAACTCAAAGCTCCTATGAAGAACTAGGTGCTAGAGATTAAAATGATTCAGAAATTTTTCCTGCCCTCAGGAAGCTCATGAACTACAGAGAAAAGAGGAGATAAACAGTTATAACATACAATAAGATGAAATATGTGATAAATAATGGCATTGGTACAACAAACACATGAAAAGATGTTCAACATCACTAATTATTAGAGAAACGCAAATCAAAACTACAATGAGGCATCACCTAACCCTGATCAGAATGGCCATCATCAAAAAATCTACAAATAATAAATACTGAAGAGGGTGTAGAGAAAAGGGAATCCTCCTACACTGTCAGAAGGAATGTAAATTGGTACAGCCACTATGGAGAACAGCATAAAAATTCCTTAAAAAATGAAAATAGATTTACCATATGATCCAGCAATCCCATTCCTGGGCATATATCCAGGAAAGACAAAAACTCTAATTCAAAAAGATACATGTACTCCATATCTTGGCTATTTACAATAGCCAAGATATAAAAGTAACCTAAATGTCCATTGATAGATGAATGGATAAAGAAGATATGGTATATACATTTTTTTTCATGCTGTGAATATATATATTCATTAATATGTACAGAAATTTGTTAATTTTCCTTTTCCTTCCCTTTTTAACTGTATTTTGTTTCTTCATATGTTAACATCCATAAAATGTACGTATGTACATTTTTGCAGAGTTAACATCATAGAAAACTAGATGGCATCTAGCAGCTAATGGCATATTATGGCTTAATGACAGTGTTTCTCTTTTTAAGTGGAAAAGCACTGATAATGATGCATTTTACAAATGATAAATGTCTTTAAGACTTTTTCAAGGTAATAAATAGGTGCTGGTGGTAGTAAAAAAAAAAAAAAGAAGAAGAAGATATGGTGTGTGTGGGTGTGGGTGTGGGTGTGGGTGTGTATGTGTATATATAGATATAGATATAGATATATAAGCTTCCCTGGTGGCTCAGCTGGTAAAGAATCTGCCTGCAATGCAGGAGACCTGGGTTCAGTCCCTGGGTTGGAAAGATCCCCTGGAGAAGGAAACGGTTACCCACTCCAGTATTCTGGCCCGGAGAATTCCATGGACTGTAGTCTATGAGATCGCAAAGAGTCAAATACAACTGAGCAACTTTCACTTTCACATAGATCTCAATTATATGTGTGTGTGTGTGTGTGTGTATAAAATATTATATATATAACAGAATACTACTCAGCCATAAAAAAAAAAAATGCCATTTGCAGCAACATAGATGGACCTAGAGATTGTCATACTAAAAGTGAAGAAAGTCAGAGAGAGCAAGATAAATATCACATGATATAACTTAGATGTGGAATCTAATATTACAATTCAAATGAACTTATTAACAAAAGAGACATAGACTCACAGACACAGAAAACAAACTTATGGTCACCAAAGGCGAAAGGGTAGGGGAGAGACAAATTAGGAGTTTGGAATTAACAGATATACACTTCTATATCTAAAATAGATAAACAGCAAGGATTTACTTTATAGCACTGGGAACCATGGGGCTTCCCTTGTGGCTCAGCTGGTAAAGAATCCGCCTGCAATGTGGGAGACTTGGGTTCGATCCCTGGGTTGGAAAGATCCCCAGGAGAAGGGAAAGGCGACCCACTCCAGTATTCTGGCCTGCAAAATTCCCTGATAGCTCAGTTGGTAAAAAATCCGCCTGCAATGCAGGAGACCTCGGTTCGATTCCTGGATCAGGAAGATTTGCTGGAGAAGGAATAGGCTATACACCCCAGTATTCTTGGGCTTCCCTTGTGGATAAGCCAGTAAAGAATCTGCCTGCAATGAGGGAGACCTGGGTTTGATCCCTGGGTTAGGAAGATCCCCTGGAGAAGGGAAAGGCTGCCCACTCCAGTATTCTGGCCTGAAGAATTCCATGGACTGTATAGTCCCTGGGGTCCCAAAGAGTCGGACACAACTGAGTGACTTTCACTTTCACAGGGAACTCTATATTCAATATCTTACAATAACCTATAATGGAAAAGAATCTGAAAAAGTATATATAACTGTATCACTTTGCTATACATCTGAAAATATCACAACATTGTAAATCAACTGTATTTCAATAAAAAAGAAAAATAATGGCATGGGCAAAGGAAGCTCTGATAAAGAAGAGGTTGTATGCACAGCCTTCATACAAAAAAACTCATTCAATGTCCTGAACCTGTCTTGCAACAAAGCTCAGCAAACATGCACCTCGGCCTTACAAATAGTCTGCATACCCGTCACTGTTTAGCTCAGCGAGAATGAGTGCTTTTGCACTTCATTTCTTTCTTTTTAAGTTAAATTGCATTTTAGAAGCTAGGTATTCTCCCTGTCCTGTGGTTGCCTTGACAAAGACGGAGTTGAGACCAAAGAAAGAGAGAGAGGCCAAAAGAAAATGCATGGCATCTGCAATCTTTCCTCTGCAATTGTGTGTAGGTGTTGCAATCACTCTATTATTGGCCTTCAAGCAGCTGGTTCAGTTGGAAATCAAGTTTATGAACAGAACTGGTGCAACCATAAAGGATTTTTCCCCAGTGATTAAGCACTAAAATGATAGGTGTTAAATAAATACAAAGAAAAGAGAGAGCTTTGGGGGAGTCATTCTGTCTCTATCAGAATTCGAAAGGGAGAGCCAACTGACTGAGAGTGGGTGGGGAAGAGTCAGACTTCACTAGGTGGTGGTGTTCTGACTCCTGTTCTCAAACCCTGATGACGCTCACCCAGCAAGTTCCTTCCAAAAGGGCACGGGCAAAATAGGAAAAGTACCTCCGCAGTTCATTCATAACCTTGAACGCCTTCCCCATGTGGGCAGGGTTGACAGTGATGGTCCTCTGGTTCTTTTCATCATCCCCAGTCTGTATCAGGGGCTGGGAGCTTGGTTTGATGCTGTGAACAGGAAGGGAGTGGGAAAGAAGAGAGAGGATCACATGTTGGCAAACTCATTGATCCAACTGTCACAAACCCATCCATTTGCCCACCCACCAGGGGCATCTCTGTCAGTCTTTTCCTTCACCACAGGCCCAGAAGGGAAGGAAATCACTGGGTCAGGAATTTCTTCAGGATCTTCCAGTGCAAAATGTACCCCTCAGACCCTAGTTCAGCTTCTTCCATCAAGCACTGGTGTGACTTTTTGGGAGGTCCTTATTCTCCATCTCTCCATCCCTAAAAGGGTATGGGGTGAGGGGAGACTAAGCACTGTACCCCACTCACTTCACAGGGATGTAGGTTCATTCAACAAACATTTAGTGGAGCTTACTACATGCCAAGCACTGTGTTTAAATTCAAGAGAAACATAATAGGTAAGTCACAGATCATGCTTTCACAAAGCTTAGAGTTCAGTGATGAAGAAATCCAAGTCAACATTTAAACATATCAGAGTATTATGATCTGATTGGAATTACAGAAGCACAAAGGGATTCCCAAGTGGTGCTAGTGGTAAAGAAGCTGCCAATGCAGGAGACATAAGAGATGCGGGTTCGATTCCTGGGTAGGAAGATCCCCTGGAGGAGGAAATGGCAACCCACTCCAGTATTCTTGTCTGGAGAATCCCATGGACAGAGGAGCCTGGTACGCTACGGTCCATAGTGTCGCAAAGAGTCAGACACAACTGAGGCAACTTAGCGTGCATGCCCACACAGAAGCACAAAGGATAGGCAACTATCTCAGTGATGGCAGGCTGAGGAAAAAATTACTAGAAGCTGAGGAAGAATACAAATCTTAAGGAATAGCAGAAATTAACCAGGTAAGAAGGAAGATGGGGAAACAGAGGAAACAATATGAACAAAGACCTAGAGAAAAGGAGTCCAGTGGAATCAGAGCACTACAAGTTCAGTAAAACTAAAAGTAGTCTTACAAGTGCCACATAAAAACAAAGCTAAGGAGTTTGGATTTCATTCTGAAACAATGAGAAACCCTCAGAGTTTTAAGAAGTGGAGCAGGAAGCAAGTGAATACATGTGTGCTTTAGGAAGATCACATTGGCCACAGCGTGGAGAAAAGTGGCATAAGAGTGAAAGCTTTGGAGAAACCATAATCCCATAGAAAGACAAGGGATTGTAACTGTTATAAAATGACTATATGTGGGTTAGGTGAGCAAGTGGTAACTAGCAAGAGGCACCTATAATCTCAAAGCCTTCTACACCAAAGACAAAACACTCATTCCTGTGGGATGCCAGCAAGGTGTTCAATCACTTCCAAGCAACAAGTCTCAACTTGATGGTGGGGTGGGAAAAAAGAATCAAAAAATTGAGCAAGAAAAGGACTTTCTCCCCAAACCGATAAAACTATTCAGCTCCAAGCCAAGTCTGGGACCTTGGAGTTATGTCTGTTTGGACCAGACTAAGCTTTGCCTTCTCACAGAAAACCAGAACCTTCTCCACTGGTGTAGATTTGGGGACCCACAGTTCACACCAACTCTAAGACACTGACAGTAACTTCCTTTGCCTTTCTCTAGTGGGCCTCTGTTGATGTTACCACCTAGCCTTGCAAACTGGCTCAAGAAAGGGGTTGCTATGGTTAAGATAAAGTTTCGGAGACCTGAGAGTCTCTCTAGATCTCACACTGGGACTGGTAACGTTGGAACATTCCAATATAACCAGCATGCCAGACCCACAGCTTGTCTAACCAGGACACTTGCCTCTACTGGCTTCCTTCCCACTTTTAGTTCAGCAGGAAAATGTAAGCCACAGAAATCTGAACTGTGGGACTGTTTGCATTCTAGGTACAAAGAAGTTAGCTAAGCACAGGATGATAAATATCAAGGCAGAACCATGTGTTTAAAAACATTAAGAAAATCTCAAAACAGAGAAAGTTATCAAGGAGAGGGAGGACCTAGTAAAAATTAAAAACTTCCTATTAAAAATCCCACAAGTATAATTTCTTTTATAACTTAAGTGTCCTTCCCTACTCCAGGCCAGATAGATGTAAGTTTCTATTTTATACTAAAAGTTTAATGATTTTGCTTTTGATATTTAAGCCCTTATTTTATCTAATGTTGATTTTTATGTCACCATATGAAATATGGATCTAATTTTTTCCTGTAAGTTCCACTTATTGAATACTTTTTCTTTTTCCCTACTCACTTTGTTATGCCACCTTTAGACATACATCACAGAATGATAAACATAAAATGTCCTAATGAATATTCTTGTCATCTTCCTCATTCTAAATTTAAAAAAGATGTTTGTGATGTTTCCTCACTGTATGTTAATTTTAGGATTTTTGTAGATGGCCTTTATCAAATTAAACTCACATTTTAATTTTAATCATAAATTATATTAATTTTATCAAATCTTTTTGTGAATCTAATGAGATGATCATATGGATGTTTCCCTTTAATCTGTTAATGTGGTATATGACATATTTTCTAATACTAAACTATATTTGCATTCCTGGAGTAAATTTAGAAACTGTAAAACACTGCACAAATATTCATTATAAATACTGTCTTCAAATTGCAGAGACTTAAAAGCCAGGAAGAGAAAATATCTGGTATTGATCAGAGAACAACTAAAGGTTTCTGACAGAAACTTTATGAGATTAGAGCTCATAAAGGCCCAGTGGACAGACATTATTAGTTCTATTTTACATATACGGGACAGATGTAGATCAAAGAGAGACATTCTGGAAGCGCTGACAGCTCTCCTGTGACTAGTAACTGGGAAGCTTGCTCTTCCTTGTTGTGTTAGTCTTTGAATTTTCCAGTCTTCCAGGATGGCCTAGGTTAAGTTTTGCCTCCTCTGTGAAGTCCTTTGACTACTTCATTCCTAAGTGATCCCTGCCTCCCCTAAACTGTTGTGGTATTTCTGGCCTATAACCCAACTGCACATAGGATACGAATGCATTTGATGACCTTTTCATAGCACATATTTGAACACCCAGCCCCCCATGCTAGTCTCCATGTTCCTGGTAAGCAAGGACGATGTGTCCAAAGACTCTCAACAGTTTAGCCTGCCCAGCTGAAGGCCATGCCCACAGCAGGTCTTCATGACATATTTACCATCAATGAAATCTGATCTGAAAATCCTCCACTTTGTCCCTGTGGGTGGTGGACAGTAGAGCATTGTGGGGATGGTCTGCCCCAAACACTGCCCCCAACCCTAACAATCTTAAAAATGAAAGTTGGTCTTCAAAATTAAACTATAAATTAATACACATAAAATCTTATAATAGTTATGAGTTATAAACAAAAATACATAAACTGTAAACATTAGGCCCTCTTTCATGGCATGCCACCTCCCACAGCCTTTTCTCCTACCCTCCCCTCTCCTCTAAAGTCCAGATCCATATATCCAGTATCTGAACTGACTCCCCAACTTCGATTTTTCATAGTAACTTATACTAAACTGATGTTCCCCACCGTCTCTGAAGCCTGCTCATCTTTCTGTACTCTCTGTCTCAGAGTCATACCCAACCACCCACTCATCTATGCAAGGCAGAAATTGGGATATCATTGGATGTCTTCTTCCCTCCCTCCCTCACTTCGCATACTACCACAAATCCCATCAGTCCTAGGTCCTTTAATCTCTCTCTACCCCATTCCCTAGTCACTGCTACAACTTCAGTCCAGGCCATCAGGATCTTACCTGGGTTGGTTACTACAGTAACTTCCTCCTCAAAGACTTCAGAATGATCTTTACAGAATGTCAGTGTGCATGGCACGTCCTATGTGAAACCTCTCACTGGTTCCTCACTGCATACAGAAGAAATCTCAGAGACCCAGACTGGTGCTTCCTCATTTCATTGCTGTCCTGAAGACTTTTTGTTACTCAAGTACTAAAATATTCACAATTGCCTAAATATACCAAGCTCTTTTGCCCTATCCCCACCCATTGTCCCCTATGTCTAGCTCATTTTCATCAACCCTCAGATCTCTTGCTGACGGTCTCCCACTTTGCAGGCAGATTCTTTACTATCTGAGCCACCAAGGAAGCCCATTAGTAAAATAATTAGGAAGAGATGAGTCTTTACTATGTCTTTAATATAATTTATTAGTAAATCACATAATTTTTAAAATAAGGGCTGTATTTAAATGACTGACTCACAAAATTCTTAAAAATTTAGCAAGCAGCTCTAGCAAGTGGGAGAGTGCTGGTTCTTGCATACCACTGCCCACCCTAGATTTTGAGCTCCATGAGAACCAGGATGGTATCTTATTTCCCTCTATATTATCAGCCTATGGCACATGGCAGGTACTCAATAAATTATTATTGAGTAACTGAATGGACGGACAAGTAAATGAGGTATAACTACCAACTATCCCATCTTTTCTCATATCCTCTAAAATAATTATAACTTTATCCCTCTCAACTTCCCTCTCTGTCCTTCCCCAAAGGAGGTGGTAGGGGGAGGGGAGGAGCTTTCTTAGCCAAACTAGTTTCCTGCATTGGTGATACAGAATCAGGAAGCTCTTGGCAGGAAGCGGGGCGGGAAGGGGTAGAAAAGAAAGTCACACTCCTCTAGAGAAGAAGGAAGAAAGCAAGAAGAGTTACTGCCTGTTGCGTTAGTTCTTAGGCTCTTTCCATCACTAAGAAAAATCCAGGCAATGAATAGAAAGGACAATAGCATGCATGTCAGCAAAGCAGGAGAAATAGAAACCTCTGAGCATCTAACTGTCCAGATGTGTTTGGGCAATCTGCCAAATGAGGAACTCTGGAGCATCCAGGGTGTGAGAGAATGGAGAGGAGAGGAAAGGGGAGTCTAAGAAACACTGTTGAGAGTTGAGAGCTGCATCCCTGCTGAAAGTCTTCAAGAGATGCAAATAAAGTTCAGGCAGCATGGGCCACACTGATAAGTCCAAATACATGATGGTCAAGCTATAAATGAGACAGAATAAAGAGAGGCAAAGTCACCTACGGGGGTCAACACAACTCTGTGAGTTGGAGGAAGGCTATGCCGAATGCATTAAAATCCCTCAATAAAGAAAATGTCCTTTAAAAAAAAAAAGGTAAGAAAATTTCCTTTAGAAAGGGAAATTGAAAAACAAGAATCAGGCTGAGAAAGCTCTTGGTCCAGCTCACCCCACACTATGGAAGAAATTATTTAATCATCAGATAATCATTAGGTTCAGCCTCATGTCAGATCCCTGCTGTGGAACTTGAAGCCTATAAACACTCAAATGACCTTACTCAGTCCCCAGCTCGCAAATTCGGCCTCTTGATCAAGTTGGCTTCCCCTGTGGCTTCCCTTTAGGAAGCAAGAAAGTGTGGTAGCAGGCCCTCAGGAACACTGTGCCCGTAACACTTTTCATCACAAATTAATAAAATGACACTCTGACTGTTGTACCTCAGTTTCTCATGATGAGTTCATCAGCATGACTCCACTTCTTCAGGTCTGGGCAGCAAAGGACAAGAGAAGATTTTGGAACCTACTGGGCTCTGGGTAAACTAGCTCTGGGAGAACTAGCATATTTCTCAATCCTAAAGTTCAAGGCCAAAATGACCCAATTGAGATTTCTGCATCTGGATGAATGAACAACCTGGCACTTGAAGATACCCAAGTAACAGGATTCAGAGTGTGATAGTGCCGCCCTATCCTCAAGGAACACCCCCACACACAGACTGCTACAGAGCTCCATATTCTCCTACTTTTTCACTTGGGCCACCTCAGTTTAAGCATCAGTTGATTCCCTGCAACAGGCCACATGGACCCAGGGAAGATAATGCATCAGTAAGCTATGGTTCCTGGGTAGTAACAGTTAACAGTTTACTGAAAGCTTACTTTACCTCTACTATCTCATTTTATCTTCAGAACAACCCTATAAAGTATAACCTCCTCAGGCACTGAGATAAAACTTGTCCAGAAATCCCACGTAACTACTAAGTGGAGAACTGACACTCCAGACCCATGTCTAATTCACTCCAGGGCCTATGCTCTTCATAGCAATGTCCACTGTCTTGGGATAATGTCCACAGCCCAACAGGCCAAGGGAGACTCAACCCTTATGATCCACTCCCTGAGGTTCTTCATGGTGTGGCCAAACTAAGCCAATGAAAAAGACTGAATCCCCTAGGACCTGTGCCATGGCACTATTTCACTTCACTGATTGTGGGGAACTACAGTATGTACTGGAGTTAATATTATTAATTGGACAGAACTCAGACAAGCCCGTCATGATGCATCAAACCTAGTCAGCAGCTGCTGCCATTCTTGTAATGTGCTCTTTCATAAACCAGTTCAAGAACAGGTATGTTACTAATCACATTCCTAACAGTCCAATTCACAAATAGCTTCCTTCCAAACCAAGAAGGCAATCCAATCACTTCAGCAGGCTGGGTAAAAATGCAAAATATAAGAAAAACATGAGTTCAGACAGACAGAATGAGACAAGGGGAGAGAAATACTGAAAGAAAACACAGCCCTCATTATGTGGCCTTTTGAAGCCAAACTTCTATTAGGTTTGAATAGGAGAGCTGAACTCTTCCATGTGTGTGGTTTTGATAGAGACTTTCACAAGTTAAAAAGAAAAGTCCATGAAAGCAGGGCTGAGAGTCTGAAAACCCTTTTAAATTATAAAAAGTTACAGATTTGTAACTTGACCACCACTGAACTTGATAGAGAAAAAAATTTAAGAACAAAACATGTTCAAGTTATTTTTTACACAGTGCATCAATGCTCTTTTCAGTCTAACCTAGTTTCAAGGTTTATCCAGAAATTGAAAAAAAAAAAAAATTAGGTCAATTCTATGATGGCAAATTTCATCAAATAAAATACTTGCTTTAGAAAACTTATCCCAAAATGTTCTTGTATAGATGTGTCTTAACAATATAAAACCTAGCAAGCAGCAAAAACCTAAAAGCTCAAATCTGGGTATGGGGAAATCAAGAGGTTTCTTCCAACTGACTTTGTTTTCTTGCAGTTGAAAACCTTGCTTCACCAAAAATTATTTCCAAAATGGAAAGTTTGGTTTCAATTATCATGGTTGAAATGCACATATGCTTCAGGCAGCAGTGATGCCCAAAAATTTCTACAGAAGTTTCCACCCATGCCTTCTATGGGTGGGAGAGGGCTGAGAGGAAGAGAAAGCCTGGGGCGCTGAACACTCGCTCTTCCCTGGGTCTTTCCAGTGATACACCGGGTGTTGTAAACTCAGCGTTTGGAGAGACTTAGCTGCCTACATCATGTTTTTGTTTTAATAAAATCTGTTCCTGATCAAGGATGGAAAAATAAGCTCTCAGGGTTCTAGGAGCAGGCTGTCCTCCATAAGGATGAGCCATTCTCTCTCTTAGGACTGCTCTCATAAATTCAAGGCACAGTGTTGGGCACACAATGCCCCTTGCAATAAGAGGCATCCTGATGCTTCTGATAAAGAAAACCACCACAATTTTAATAAAAATGGACAGCCAACATCCCCTTTTTGTGACACTTCTTCTAAAAGTTGTGGTTCTCTGCAATTCTTGTGAATATCCCAGAGACTATGCCTGGACATTTTTTTAACTGTGGTAAAATACATGTAACTTGAAATTTACCCTTTTAAGAATATAGTTCAGAGGCTTTAAGTATGTATATGTTCTTGTGCAATCATCTATTTCCAGAACTTTTTCATTTCCCTAAATTAAAACTCCATGCCCATTAAGGATTTCTCCCTCTCCCCAGACCCTGGCAACCACCAGTCGACTTTTTGTCTCTATGAATTTGACCATTCTAGATACCTCGTGTAAGTTGGGAATTTACTGTAGTCCATCCACAAGGCTAATTTCTAGAACTTAAATGAAATCCTAGTAGCCAAGCTACTGTCATTTTCAATGTGTTCTACACACACACACACACACACACACACACACACACACAATTTGTCACTGTAGTGAGGTCATGGCTCCAAACCACTAAGGCATCTGAAACCTCAGGGTGTCTATAAAAAGGAGGACTAAGGTAAGGCTTCCTAGGTGGCACAGTGGTAATGAACCTGCCTGCCAATGCAGGAGATGCAAGAGACTCGAGTTCAATTCCTGGGTCAGGAAGATGCCCTGGAATAGGGAATGGCAATCCACTGCAGTAGTCTTGCTTGGAAAATTCCAGGTGTCTTGTGGGTTACAAATCCATAGGAATCACAGAGTCTGACAGGACTGAGCACACACGTGTACACACACAGACACACACACACAGAGAGACACACACACTCACACACACACAAGTGTTGATGAACCCTACAAGAGGAAGTGCTAAGCCCTGTGTGGTATCTCACTGTGAGGAGACAGTTTAGATGGATGCAAGATGATGACCTGATAGCCTCTTAATTTTCTCATGGGAATGGTCCCACAAAATCTGCTTTGGATTATAAATATATGAAGGCCTTGAAATAAGCCTTGGTTAGTATCCAAGAACAAATCATGGAGTACAGCAGGGCAATAGATGAACACTAACAATAATAGCAACTACCATTTACTGAAAACTTACTCTGTGCCAGAAAAACTTACTAGGTGCTTTATCTATATTGCCTCCTTTGATCTTCACAACAACTCTGTGAGATATGGATACTGTCTCTCTACATCAAAAAGAAATATTAATTCTGAAAAAATGTGACACACTCAAGGTCAAGTTTATGAAATAGATTCACTGCAAGCTCTATGTTACCCTTAGCCCATGTTTTAATTAATAGCCTTTTAAGGTAGAAGTTATTTTCAAAACCTCATGGCAAAGAAAGAAAATTGTTCATTAGAAATCTCTTGGCTGAAAATTCTTAATGCTTAAAAACAGCCCCAATTAAGCTTTAGCAGGTTAAATGTAGAAGAACAAGACTTAGGATTCCTCCAGTCTCTAGAGGTCTGACATGTGATCCTAGGCCAGTCACCCAGTTTCTCTGGCCCCAAGTTTCCCAGGGAACTTGTGAAAGAAGCCTACTTCCCCCTTTTCTCCCCTACCTCAAAGCATTCCATGGGGTCAATTACCCATGCTGAGATAATAAGGCTGATAGCCAAGGATGAACCTATTGGCCAGAGGTTTCAATCGCCTCTTGGAGAGGCAATTTTTAGTTACTGGAGCTTCTCACAAAAGTCAGCTAATCAGCAAATAATTATCTAATACCTACTATGTGTCCAGCCACACTGTAGATAATGTGGAGTATTCAGAGGTACAGGCAACATTCTTGTCCTTGAGGACCTATCCCCCACTGTGGGAACTTGCAAGATATATGAAACAAAAGCACAAAAACATCTTGTGGGTGGGCCTGTTATTCAGTACCCAACTATGAGATTCAAACTAGAAGTAATGAAATTAGGAAGAACATCTGCCAGAACCAGAAGAGCTTAAGTTTCCAAGACAAAGTGGAATTTTAAAACAGCCTTGATAGATGAATAACTTTTGGAAAAGTGAAAGCAAAAGGCATTCCAGGCGAAAGAAACTCTGGAAGCTAAGGATCTGAGACTGGATGTAGTAGTGCACAGGATGAGTGATCACAAGAGAGACCCATAGATCTCTCGGTAGGGGTATATGTGTGAGCAGTAGGAATGGAGACTGGAGCCAGATTTCAGAAGACTTGAATGCCTGGCAGGGTAAGCTGGTCTTAGAGTGGGAACAAAAGGTAGTGAGCTCGGTGACCTGGTGAACACTGGAAGCTGCAAGGTTTGGATTTCTCTGCTTTTGATAGAAGGAAAGCAAAAGAACACGTGTAAAAACTAGGGGTTGCAATGCCAAAGACCTCAGCCATCCCAGTTGAAAGGCACCAGAGTGCTGAAGAACAAGAGAGCTCCTAGGAGGCCAGGGCTCATTACATTTTGGAACACAAAACTGAGAACATAGTAAGTACCCCAAAATGCTTGGGAAGCAGTGTTTTGATCTACTGTTGCTAGTCTCAAATGGACCTTTCAGTCCTAATATATAAGCAAACAGGCTTGATCCAGAATCTCTAAACCTCCATTCATATCACCCCTGCCCTCTGTTAGCTACTAGACCAATAAGAGAAGGTGAGGACACTGTACACTTCTGCCCTAAGGAAGCAGGCTTTCAAATGCTCTGTCACTCAGGGGGCTACACAGAATCCAACACTAAGCTCCTGTTGCAAAGGACACTCAAGGAGAGACACTCAACCAGCAGTACATTCAGTCTAAAAAGTCCCAGTTCTCTTCCCAGGAGTTACGTCAAGAGAGACAGCCCCTGGGGGCCTCTTCAGACAAGAGGACACTATGCAATCCTGCCAGTCCTAATGGGGTTTAGAGAGATTTAATGACATCATTTGCCCCCATGAGATGTAAGACTGGGGACAATCCATGCCAAAGAAATTGTTTATTGAGGTACGTCCTAGGCATTACTGACTTAGTGACCTGTTACCCTTTAACCAGCTGGTCACCACCTGAATCAAACTGGCGACTCAGAGCACCAGCCCTCCTCCCTCAGGGGTCCACTGGCTGTTAGTCTTCTCACCTCAAGGAAAAGGCAAGCCTCGTTCTCCACCAGCCGCAGACTCACAGAATGAAGAGGAGACGTTTTGGCACACAGAGAAGTGACCCGCCCCTGCACCACACTCAACACCTTCACAATTAAAGAATCAGAGCCTCAGATAACAGCCTTAAAATGTATTAAAATGCATGGGACTGCCAGGAAAAAAATCTCTCGCTAGTTAGATCCAGCTCAACAGAAGTACTGAAATTCCCTTCTGGTAATTTCTATTTCATAAACCCCTGATGAAAGGAGCAACAGTTTCTCTAAAGAATATAACTTCCAGTATCATTAGGAAACTTTTCAATGCAAATGGAAAGTTCCGAGCAAGTGTCACCTGAATGGATTTCTCGCCTTCTTACTTGAACTTGTGTGTGCATACAGGTATACAAACACACACATACACACACTTTTAGGAAAGACATCAGCTTGGCATGCTTGTTGACAACTTGAGCATGTACTCTATGCCAGGCCAGCCCTGCTATGACACGAAAAAACACCCACCAAAGAAAAAACACCCCGGGGAAAGTAGCCAGGAAAGGGAAACGCCTCCTTGAAACAGCCTGATACAGCCCATGCTGAAACTCTTCCCAAACACCAGTCAGGAAGTCACTTCTTTCAGGGTGCTCGGCTGCCCTGCAAACCCAGACCTGTCTCTGCGGAAGCCAGATCTCTGGGGAAAGGGGTTTCCCTGGTCTGACTCTGCCGCCGGCTGGGATCCATCAGTGACCAGGTCTTCCAACCCTGTCTAACCAACGTCAATACAAAAGCTGGTGGCTGCAGCGTGAGTGCGTGTATACATACACAAACACACATACACACACACTTATACACACATACATACCTTTCCCCGTCCATTGTGTGAGGCCCAGCCAGGGTGGCAGCTGCTGAGCTGTGCCTGTACCGGAGGATCCTAGCTCTGTTCTGCTCGGTTCTCCCAGCCAACCAGCAGGAGATCTGATCAGCAGCAGTGATTCAGCATGGCTGCAAATGAAGCCACCTCCCTCTCAATCCTCCTTCCTCTGACTTACTCTCGGCAGCTTCTACCGCAGAATCAGCAGCAGCAGAAAACGTCTTACCCAGAGCTCCCTGCAGCCCTTTCAGCTGCTAAAAGCAGCAACCCACTTGCTCCCCCTCCCCCGCAGGCTTGCTGCTCCTCCGTCTCCTAGGAACAGCGCAGCAACAGCAACCCAAGTGCAAGGCCACCTTTCTAGCCGCTTCCACATCTGCCCAGGCATCCCCAGGCGACCAGCCAACCCCAGTACCTCCTGCCTCCTCTGCCTAGACTGAAGAGACTTGGGCAGTTCCTCACTAGCCGGAGAAATACTGGTCCCCTCCTCCTCCCCTGCCCCCACAGGCTGTGAGTCTGTCAGCCTGGCCAGATTGCTGGAATGAGGAGGCCCCTCTGTGGCTTCCAGTGGACTTTATCCACCTGGGGAAATTGACTTGTAGGTCACAGCTCATTTTCCAATTCCTCCTCCCAAAATCTACAGCAGCTCTGAGAGTCTGATAGATGAAGAGAAGTTAGGGTAAAAGAGCCTGATGGAACCGAGAAGAATACAGAAAGAAGTAAGAAAAAGGGACCTGAAACAAATACTATTTGACTGCAAGAGGCTAAACTGCAGTAAAGCCATCACAATGGGACCACATACATTTATTTCCCCAGGCCATAATGAAAGACCACAAGTTCCACAGCACAACCCTAAAACACCTTCCTAAAGTCTCTCATGTTAAAATCTGACTTAAGCTGTAGCTCCAAGCAGTCAGTCTCCAACTAAATCCCCCATCTCCAGTCAGACTTCTCACGCTCTGGCATCTCCAATTGCCTTTCAAGCCTCAATTCTGACCCACCTATGCGAAAACGTAATGTAGGGGGCATGCTGGAGGCTGGTCTGTACCTCATAGCCACAGTCAAGGGGCATAATTGGGGCAATCAGCCACTGGTGTTTGCATGTTCCGTCCCCATCAGTTGTATCCAACTCTGCAACCCTATGGGCTGTAGCCCACCAGGCTCCTCTGTCCATGCAATTATCCAAGCAAGAATACTGGAGTGGATTGCCATTTCCTCCTCCAGGGGATCTTCCCAACTTAGAGATCAAACCCACATCTCGTGCAGCTCCTGCACTGGCAGGAGGATTCTTTACCACTGAGCCAACCTGGGAAGCTTAGCCACAAAAATGGGTTAAGAAACTTCCTTGATGCCTCAGAAAGACCACACATGAGCATCTCTATTCTTGGAATCCTCTGTGTCACGTCTCTGCTTTTCAGGACCCATATTACCACTAGCTGAGTGACTTTCAGTAAGTCTTTTCCCTACTCTCGACCTCAGCCCCTCATCCATAACATAGGGTCAAACTCTAGAGTCCCTTTCGGCTCTAAAATCACATGACTCTAAAAATGTCTTTAATGTTCCATTTTCCTTCTCATTCGTCTATAAGATTGTTTAAGAAGAAATTTTTACTGGACTCTAAAGTTTTGAGGGGGATTTAAGAAAGATAATATGAAGTATGTGAAAGTATGAGGGATACTTGCTGCTGCTACTGCTGCTGCTAAGTCGCTTCAGTCGTGTCTGACTCTGTGCGACCCCAGAGACAACAGCCCACCAGGCTCCCCATCCCTGGGATTCTCCAGGCAAGAACACTGGAGTGGGTTGCCATTTCCTTCTCCAATGCATGAAAGTGAAGAGTGAAAGTGAAGTCACTCAGTCGTTCCTGACTCTTAGCGACCCCATGGACTACAGCCTACCAGGCTCCTCTGTCCATGGATTTTCCAGGCAAGAGTACTGGAGTGGGGTGCCATTGCCTTCTCCGTGAGGGATACTTAGTAAACCTATTATAGTTGTAATTTTGACCTGTTAAATTTCTTCATTGCCAGAAAGACTTGAGACCATAATGAGGGAAGCCAGACACTGAGGTAACAGAAACTAGGAATAACTTAAACTTTACACAGCCTCCTGAACTCAAACTGGCTAGCATGTTACTCTCAACGATTACTCCCCACCTCTGACATCACAAAGTCCTCTTAAATAAGGCCATTAGACCACTACCCAACTCATTCTTTCTCAAGTGAGAAGGGGCTCAGGAGATTTTATTTACACCCTACAGCCCTGTATCACTACTTCTTCCTTTCACAACAATACCCCTCCTATCTTTCTCCCTCTGCCCCTTCCTCTTCTAATCAGCCTTGTGGCTCTGCTCCAAATATTTCCTCTTGAGGTGAATCACAGGGACCAGAAGTTTAACATCACAAATAAGGAAACTGAATCCCAGAATCCATGCCCGAGTGCAGACATCAACCAGGAAAGACGAGCGGATGATTCATAAAAGGGATAGGAGACTAAGATGAGTCTCTCACAACTTCATACCCCTAGTTACAACCTCACCATATAGGAAAGGGTGGGGGGATGGGGAGTGTCACATGAAACAAACCAGAGAGAAATTTTTTGAAGATCAGAAAAGTAAATACTAAAGGACCAAGCATATTTCAGGTTTCAATATATTACAACTCTTGAGAGCCAGTATAAAATCTTTACACAATTTCCTTGCAACCTACTTTTGCAGTGCTAACCAACATCACCACAATGCATATGTTGAAGCCATACTGCTCTCACCTGCACGTTATCCTCCACTCTGTCCATGAGAGAGAAGCTGAACAAAGACTTCTCGGAGAAGGGCATCAAGAAAAGAAAGGCAAAGCCAGGGTTAGAGCTGAACCAAGAATCAAAGTCTCCAGACTCCTGGCACAAAGTTGCCATCAGAAGCTCCTCTACTATCAGTGCTATACTTTACACTTTACACTTTATTATCCAAGCCTTCTCTGGGCCACAGGCTGAAACTGCTTGCTCAAGGCTAACTGTCCTAACTGGATTTCAGATTAAGGAGAGTCACTATTGGATTCTTGCAATAGAGGAAAGCCAAAGGAACCAAAGTAGTGCCTTCCTGGAGGAAGAGGTCCTATGTTTGGAACTTCCAGCAGTAGGGTCTCACCTCCTTGCTGGGCCTCCTCCCCATACCCAAAGCTTCTCCCATAGCTTACTAACAGTCCCCACCTCTCCATTCCAGAACCATTTACCCAACCATGTATATCAACTTTGTTCAGAATCTTCCAGCTCTGTGTGGCTGAGGAAAAAAATCATGTGAGGAGAAGAAACTTTTTAAGTAGGTTTGGTCTAAAGAGTTCTCTTTTCCACACTCCATGCAGCCTGCATAGCACAGCTTACCTGGAGGCAGTAAGCACGGCCCATCAGTCTTCCTTTTAAGTGTCTTTTTCTTCTTTTCTTGCTTTTATCCTCCTTCTTCAGAGCCTCACTCTTGCCCGGAAAATCCCATGGGCATAGAAGCCTGGTAGGCTACAGTCCATGGGGTGGGCAAAGAGTCAGGCATGACTGAAGTGACTTCACTTTCACTTTCAAAGCCTTAGTTCCTCACAACTGCAGGCACCAGAATACATACATGTGCATCAAAGCCATCTGGTTGAAAGTATAGGCATCAGGGGATCAAAAGACATAAGGAAACTTTCTAGTCTTATGTTAGTGCTCCATATCTTGACTGTGACGATACAATTGCATACAACTACTATATTTTATCAAACTAAACACTGAAGGAGGTGAATTTTGTCAATTATACCTCAATAAACCTGGGAAAAAGAAAAATACCACAGTACCAGGCTCTACCACACACCTATAGAACTGGGACCAAAGGAGAAGGAATTTCAGCAAACTTCATCAGTTCAGTTCTGTCGCTCGGTCGTGTCCGACTCTTTGCGACCCCATGAATCGCAGCACGCCAGGCCTCCCTGTCCATCACCAGCTCCCGGAGTTCACCCAGACTCACGTCCATCAAGTCAGTGATGCCATCCAGCCATCTCATCCTCTGTCGTCGCCTTCTCCTCCTGCCCCCAATCCCTCCCAGCATCAGGGTCTTTTCCAATGAGTCAGCTCTTTGCATGAGGTGGCCAGCGAACTTCATAGGTGACACTAATGCACAGCTAAATGGAAAGCCCACAAAGAACAGAACTCAAGCCATTAGAATCAGTCAGACCAGGATCTGAATATACTTACCAGAAATATAACCCTTAGCAAGGTACAAGTCTAAATTTCCTCATCTGCAAAAAGAAGATAATAATGGATAATAATAGTACCTACCCCCCAGGGTTGTTAGGTTTCAAGGCTATCAAGCACTTAGCAGAGAGCCTGGACTGTAATAAACAGAGTAACCATTAGCAGCTATAATTTGCATTGCCTATGCCAATGCTACCAAACTATAGCTCTGTGAGTCCTTAGTTTTGAGGTCGAGAAGTCAGACAGGGTACCTTGTGCCAGGAAGCATAGCCCTGGGCCTCTCCTGGAGTCATTCAGTGGTCCCTATTACCAACAGGTCACCAAGGACCAGGCAACACTAAAGTTAAATTAAGGCCCACCCACACCTGTATCACCAAAACTTCCCCTCAAATTCCTGACTACTTTATGAGTAGACTCTTCCTGTAGCTGCTTAGCAAGCCCCCAGCACAGCAAGCCAGGCAGAAAATGAAAAGGAACTCAAGGTCCAAAAAAGCCAAAAGGTAAAGAGAACAGCATCTTATCCAGAGATGCCTGGCTTCCCTCAGGACTCCTCCTGTGAGGGAGAACAACCCGTGCCCTGAACATATTCGAGAGAGTAATCACCTGTGGCATGTTACGTTGCACTTTAAAGCTTACAAAGTTCTTCATGTCCCTCATCTTCTTGGACTTAAAACATCCAGTGAACAGTAATAACAGCTCCCATCCCTTGACCTTTTACTCTGCGCCAGACTCTGTATTCTTGCCTGGAGAATCCCAGGGACAGAGAAGCCTGGTAGGCTGCTGTCTATGGGGCCGCACAGGGTCGGACACGACTGAAGCAACTTAGCAGCAGCAGCAGACTCTGTACTCAAGACTTTACATGTAGCCCTCTCATTTAATCCTCCCAATAACCCTGTGTAAAGCAACTATTATCCCTGTTTTAAATTTGAGGTACACAGAAATGCAACAAATTTTTGTATGTTGACTTTGGATCCTGCCAACTTTACTTAATTTTATTAGCTCTGATAGTTTTTTGATTGAACCTTTAGAGTTTTCCATTAATATATATATATCACCTGCAAATAATGGTAGTTTTACTTCTTCCTTTCTAATTCGGATGCTTTTTACTTCTTTTTCTTGCCTAACTGCTTTGGCTAGGACTTCCAATACTATGTCGAATAAAGGTTGCAAGAGTGGGTATCTTTGTCTTGTCTGTGATCTCACCTTTGAGTACGTTAGCTGTGGACTTGGCACATATGGCTTTTATTGTGCCGAGTTACAATCTCTCTACACTCACTCTGTTCAGAGTTATTAACATAAACAGATGATGAATTTTGTCAAATACTTTTCCTGCTTCTATTGAGATGATCATATGATTTTTACCCTTCATTTTGTTGATTTGCTGTTCCACAATGATTGATTTGCAGATATTGAAACCTGGAATAAATCTCACTTGATTATGCCAATGATCCTTTAAATGTGTTTCTGCATTCAGCAATAATGTTGCTGTTAATATTTTGTTGAGAACTCGTGCATCTATGTTGATTGGGGATACTGGTCTACAATTTTTTTTCTGGTGGCATCCTTGTTTTCATAACAGGTTAATGCTGGCTCCATAAAATGAGTTTAGTAGAGTTCTCTCCTGTTAAAACTAATAAATTCAGTGAAGTTAAGAGGATACAAAAATCAATACAAAAAAGTCTACTGTGTTTCTATATGCTAAAAATTAAGTATCAGAAAGAGAAATAAAGAAAAATACCACATTTATAACTGCATCCAAAAAAATATCCCCATTACCTAGGAATAAATATAATCAAGGAGATGAAAGACCTATATATTTAAAACCACATTAATGAAAGAAACTGGAGAAGATACAAATGAATGGAAACATATTCCATCCTCATTGACTGGAAGAATCAATATTGTTAAAATGTTCATACTACCCAAAACAATCCACAGATTTCATAAACTCTATCAAAATTTCAATGGCATTTTCACAGAAATAGAATAATCCTAAAATGTGTATGGAACTAAAAAAAAAATATCCAAAGCCATCTTGAGAAATAAGAACAAAGCTGCATCATCATACGCCTTGATTTCAAACTTTATTACAAAGCTATATCAATTAAAACAGTATGATTAGGTATCCCTGGTGGCTCAGAGGGTAAAAAATCCACCTGCAACGCAGGAGACCTGGGTGCAGTCCCTGGGTTGGGAAGATCCCCTGGAAGAGGGCATGGCAACCCACTCCAGTATTCCTGCCTGGAGAATTCCATGGACAGAGGAGCCTGGCAGGCTACAGTCAATGGGGTCACAAAGAGTGGGATGCAACTGAAGCAACTAAGCACAGCACAGCACATGATCAGATATTATCAACTGAAACAGTATGATTCTGGCAGATAATAGAATAGAACACAGAGCCCAGAAATAAACTCACACATAAATGGTCAATTAATTTACAACAAAGGAACCAAAAATACATGCTGGGGAAAACGCAAAGGTAACAAAAGCAAAAATAAACAAGTAAGATGGCATCAAACTAAAAAGCTTCTGCAAAGCAAAGGAAACAACCCAAAATGAAATGGCAACTTATGAAATGGGAGAAAAGATTCAAAATCATGTATCTGATAAGAGGTTAATATGAAAACTACATAAAGAAATCATATCTCTGGAGAAGGAAATGGCAACCCACTCCAGTATTCTTGCCCAGATAATCCCATGGGCAGAGGAGCCTGGCAGGCTACAGTCCATGGGGTCGCAGAGTCAGACATGACTGAGCACACAAGTAGGCTGATGTATATCTTTTGTTTTGTTTTGTTTTCCTAATGTTGAAACTTACTGTCAAAAGCTTTCCAAAGGGCAGCATATTATTGTTTGAGTTTTTGTTGTTTTAAACTGCCAAGGTACCTTATTGCTAGATACTAGAACTGAGAATGTTTGACAGTATACTTGGTATAATCATATTATTCTTCCGAAAAACTTGTCCAGAGGAGTAAAAGCAGAGTAAACAAAGCTTAAAGTAGCTCTTATTTTATTTTCACGTTGTGCATGTCTATCAGTTGGCTGTTTTCAGCGTAAGCTTTATCACCTCTGTATTTTAACTCAAATACTGCAGTTAAATTTGGGGAGGTTCCAAATGACGATTTTCATTTTATCTTCAATTCTTTTTATAAATAGTTTGGGGGACTATATTTGATAAATATCCCAGTTATACAAATTGCTTTGGCAACATTTTTCTCTTTCCAAACTACCTCCCATAGCTATACATTACGCTGTTACCATTAATCTGGTTTATTATCAGCTTAATTTTCTGTTTATAACTTATTTTTAAGCTATGTGGTAAAAAAAAAAAAGAGTGCATTTGAAATAGTTTGAGAAAATACACAAGCCTGTAATTAAAGGGAAACAATAAAATTATTTAATTAGTAAAAAAAAAAGAAATCATATAACTCAATAGCAAAAAAACTGATTTAAAAAATGGGCAGTACATATGAATAGACATTTTTCCAAATAAAAACATACGGGTACCAACAGGCACATGAAAAGACGTTCAATATCATGGAAACCATGGATCATTATGGAAATGCAAATCAAAACCACAGTGAGATACCACCTCACACCTGTCAGAAAGGCTATATCAAAAAGACAAGAAACAACAAATGTTGGCAAGAAGGTGGAAAAAGGGGAACCCTTGAACGCTGCTGGTGGGAATTTAAACTGGTGTAGCCACTGTGGAAAACAGTATTGAGGTTTCTCAAAAACTTGAAAATTCAACTACCATATGATACAGTAATTCCACTTCTGGGCATGTATCTGAGGAAAATGAAAACACTAACTCAAAAAGATGTATGTACCCCATTGTTCACTGCAGCACTATTTACAACAGCCAAGGTATGGAAACAACTTGTGTCCATTGATGGATGAATGGATAAAGAAGATACACACACACACAGAGATAACAGTATTATATAACCATGAAGAACATTAAAATGCTTCCATTTGCAACAACAGGGAGGGATATCATGGGCATTATAATAAGTGTTATAAGTTAGAGAAAGACAAACACTGTACAATCTGTCTTATACCTGGACTCTTTAAAAAATTATTTTAAAAAACCTCATACAGAAAACATATTAGTGGTTGCCAGAGGCAGGGGGTTATGGGAAGAAGAAATGGGTTAAAGGGGACAAAAGGTAAAAAGAAAAAACTATTTCTCTTCAGAAGTAGTGCAGCAGGACTTCCCTGGTGGCACAGTGGTTAAGAATCCGCCTGCCAATGTAGGGGACACGGGTTCAATTCTGGGTGCAGGAAGATTTCCACATGCCACGGGGCAACTAAGCCCATGTGCCATTAACTGCTTAGCCTGAGCACCACAAGTACTGAAGCCCACACACTATAGAGCCCATGCTCTGCCACAAGAGAAGCCACTGCAAGGAGAAATCTGTGCACCATACCTAGAGAGCAGCCCTTCTAACCACAACTAGAGAAAGCCTGAATGCAGCAGTGAAGACCCAGCACAGCCAAAAATAAATTTTTAAAAAAGTAATGCAGTAAACACAAGCTTGACTGAAACATGGAACATCAATAAACAAATAAATATGAGGAAACTGAGGTTCTGAGACTTAAATGACTTGATCACAACCCCAGATATCTGAGACCCAATCTGCCTGACTTCAGAGACCACTATTAACTACTGTGCTTGGGGACACTATCCCTATCTTACTACCTCCATTTTCGAGATAAGCCAGCTGAGACTGACAGAAAGCAACTGGCTCAAGATCACTCAGTGAGCTGGTGGCCAAGCAAGATATGGATACTCAGATGCCTGGCCTCATGCTCTCTCCACCTCACCTGAAGAAATGGAGCAACAGCATCTGAACCCCAAAAGATACTAACATCCAAGGCTCCCAATACCTACTCTTATTAAGTCCTTACCCATTCCTCTGGTCCCTTAGCTTACCACACCAAGCCAAAGAATGCTCTTGGGGAAAGCTGGAAACACACCACTGGACCCCAGTGAGTCAAAGAAAAGCCAGACCAACTACAGCAGCAAGCAGAATGTTTCACACAGGCTTGCACATTGCAAACACTTGTCTTTCCAGGTTCCCCCTAAGAATCCCATCTTCTAAGCATCAACCTGCAACTTATGCCCTCTGCTGGTAAATCTGTGCATCTCTTTGTAAGAAAAGTGAAATCTAATGACTATACCAATGACTTGGTAAAGGGCCAAAAATCTGCTTCCTTCACAGAACATTCTACACAAGAAAGAGAATTAATTCCTACTGACGATTTTTTCACAGATTCCACATGCTGCTGGGCAACTAAACCCGTGTACCACAACTACTGAGACAGCACCCTCCAGCCCTCAAGCCACAACTAATGAAGTCCAGGCAACAAGAGCACACACATGTGCTCTGCAAGAGAAGCCACCACAATAAGAAGCCCTTGCACCATAACTAGAGAATAGTTCCTGCTTGTCACAACTAGAGAAAGCCAACATGCAGCAACCAAGACCTGGCCAAAAATAAATGAATTTTTAAAATTTGTATTAAAAAAAGACTATTTATAATTGTAAATAGTTGCAACTAGATAATTTCAATTTCCCATGATTTCACTTAAAATTTTTTAAAATTTAGAAGGTTCAATTGTTTAATCTCAACTACTTTAATATAGTTACATACTCATATTACACTAAATACATATCATTATTGCATATTCAATTATAACTTTTATTGTGACAATATACATAAAATTTACCACATCAACCACTTTTAAGGGCACAATTCAGTGGCATTAAATACATTCACAGTGTTATGCGACAGGCACTACTATCCATCTGCAGAACTTCATTATCTCCAGAGAAACTCTGTACCCAGCGAACAATATTTTCCATTCCCTCCTTCCTCAAGCCCCAGGTAACCTCTATCTTACATTCTGCCTCTATGAATTTGCCTATTCTATATCCCTCATATACATGCAAAAAAATAATACATACCCTTCTGTGTCTGGCTTATTTCACTGAGCGTAATGTTTGTGAGGTCCATCCATGTATTAGCATGGATCAGAATTTCATTCATTTTTATGACTGAATAAATATTTCATTGTGTGTATATACCACATTACATTTATCCATTCACTTGTTAATGGATGATGTATTTTTAATATTTCACATTTTCATAGAGCACAATTTAGTAAACATTTCCCTAACATTTCACATTTATAGCTTCCAGTCTCTTGCTATAAATGTTCTCATCACCATCTTTGTGCAATAACTTGTTTCACTGAATTGTTCTCTTATGTTAAATTCCTAGTATTGTAGTCCTAGAGCCAAGGGATGGATACATTAATGGTTCCTACTAAGTAAATCCATATTTATCCTCCTCACTCATCATTTTTTCCAACCTAACGGGGAAGTTACTGTCTGCAATTTCAGTTATAAAAGTACAAAACTGTAATTAAACTCAACTGGAGGGAAGCAAACAAATAGTTCCACCAAATGAAAATAAAAGCTTTCAACATCATGGATACATGAATCCAGAGACTCAAAGGAACTGGTTGTGACTGTGAAGTCAGCAACAGATACTCAGAAGAGGTATGTCAAATGAGTAATTTTGCCACAATCTCCCTTCTGTGACTGAAGTTTCATATCCTGTGAACCAAAGTCTTATTATACAATCAGAACAGAACAACTTCCTTCCAAGGGGAGTAATACAGAGTAGTTAAATCAGACCAGCTTGCTACACATCTCGTTGCAGTGTATACAAGCAAAGCACAATCCTTCTAACATACTGACATATCTACACCTGTTGTCAAATGCTGTTGCTTCTAGTAGCTATACTTCCTTTCTCCCTAAGGTATTATTCATGGCATCTATGTCAACAGGCACCTATGTCAACAATTGCCTTCACTTAGATTATTTTAAAGATCTTCATGAGGCTGTCCTTTTTCTAAACTTGCTTACAAAAGATTTACATGATGGCAGTGAGTCTCCACATGTTCAAAATTGCTGTGCTGTGCTTAGTCACTCAGTTGTGTCTGACTCTCTGTGACCCCATGGACTATAGCTGCCAGGCTCCTTTGTCCATGGGGATTCTCCAGGCAAGAATAATGGAGTGGGTTGCCATGCCCTCCTCCAGGGGATCTTCCCAACCCAGGGATTGAACCCAGGTCTCCCGCACTGCAGGCAGATTCTTTACCATCTGAGTCACCAGAGAAGCCCAAGAATATTGCTAGAGTGAGTAGCCCCGGCACTATCCCTTCTCCAGGGGATGGATCTTCCCAACCCAGGAATCAAATCAGGGTCTCCTGCATTGCAGGTGTATTCTTTACCAGCTGAGCTACTAGAAGCTGCAATAATGAAAAGACCTAGAGCTTTTGGAAAAAGTGAAATTAACAAAGCAGAAACTGCTCAGAAGAGCTCTTCACTAGACACAGAGCTGACTGACCTATGTGACAGGTTTTCCAAAACTGCACCTTCTGTCCACAACGTGATGTTTTCCACTTAGTTACACTAAAAATATATATATTAAATTTAGAAAAAAAAATTTTTTTAATGTTAGCTGTTTCCAGTGGTTCCCAAGACCAATGCTAGGTTCAGAGATGAGCTAAAAGAACTCTCAGAACTCAGCACTGCTAAGTCTTGTACTCACAAATAAAGTTTACTACAGACACATAGTGAAGATACACAGTGGAATCATTTGGAGAAAAGACACAAGAGTCTGGAGGAGCCCAAGTGCAGGCCTCTTTATACTCTCTCCCTACCATGAAGGGTCACAAAAACTATACTTGTGAGTGATGTTTCTGCCCAAGGACTCAGTACTCCAGGTTTTATAGGTACCCACTGCTTAGCACATATCCAAATTCCAGAGTCCCAGAAGAAAGGAGGTTATTTAGCCTAAATCCTACTGCTTGCACAGTCTAGACCACCTTTATCAGTTAGGGAATGGTAGGAACACTACCTAAATCCAAGTGCCCAGACAAGGGCCAACCTTGCAGGTAGTCCCTTCTAAAGACAGCACATCATAATCAAAGATTCATTTTGGCCAGAGAATAATCTCTCCCTCAAAAATGCAGATGCCTGTAATAGAATTAGGAGACTGCAGGTCTTTTAATACCTTAATCCAAGTTGTTCTGATTGCTTTTCTCATAAAGCCTCATCAAAACCAACCACATCAACTAAAAGAACTATGTCCTGAGAAAATCAGAGAATCTTTTTAAAAAATTCAAGTAGAGCATATTCCTCTGCTCAAAACCCTGAAATAGTTGACCAATCATGCTATAAAAGCCAAAATCCTTACAATACTTTACAAAGCCCTACTATGAGCTAGTCCCTTTCTGACATCATCAGCTACTCCTTTGTTCTTTACTCAACTTCAGCCACTTTGACCAACTTGCTCTTCCTCAAAGTCCAGGTACAATCCTGCCTCAGGGCTTTTGCTCTCCCTAAGCCTCTACCTGGAATGTTTTTCCCCTAAACATCTGCACTGCTTAGTCCCAAATTTCCTTCAAGCTTCTGTTTAAATATAACCTTCTCAGAGACCTACCCATACTACCCCATTCACCGCATTTTATTTATGGCTGTGCTAGTTCTTCACTGCTGCATGGGCTTTTCTCTAGTTGCAGTGTACGGGCTTCTCATTACAGTGGCTTCTCTTGTTACGGAGCACAGGCTCTAGGGCATGGTGGCTTCAGTAGTTGTGGCTCCCAGCCTCTGAAGCACAGGCTCAATAGTTGTGACACACGGGTTTAGTTGCTCCGTGGCATCTAGGATCTTCCTGGATCAGGAATCGAACCCGTGTCTCCTGCATTGGCAGGTGGATTCTCTAACACTGAGCCACTAGGGAAGGCCAGCACTCCATTTTAAACTGCACTATCTTCACAAATATCCTGCCCTGCAGCACTGCTGGCTCCTGACCCTTTTCTACCCACACATTATTTTCTAAATACCATACAACTTATTATGCTTCGTTATCTGTCTCCCCCTGCTAAAACAGAAGCTCTACTGAAGGCAAGGATTTTTGTTTCTTCTTTGCTGCATTTCCAGCTGAATCACAAAATAGAAGAGTCAAACATTTAACCTGATACAGTAGGAAACAGGGAGATACTGAATATCAAGTGTGGAAAAACTCATTGACAGGTGGGGAGGGTAAACAGCTAGATCTTCTCCAAGTTTGGTGGTTTCTGGGAGACCAAGTCATTAGAAAATGTGGGATTTTTTTCACTAAAGAGATGACAACAGATGGCACATTCAAACAGGGTTACTGGAGTTTTAATAAAAGGAACTATTTACGAGGATGTGGGCACAGTTAAGGGAAAACCAACAAGGTCTGGTAAACCATCTTGGGGCTAGAAAAAGGGAGCCTGAAGTAGCAGTAGGAGGGAGTGGTTACCAGAGAAGACCTATAGCTGGCAACTGGAGCAAAGGTTGATAAGAGGCCTTGATAAACTATTTGCTCAATATGTATACTTTGGAGAGAGGGGAACAAATATCTTAACCTCACCTTTCTCTCACTCTTCTAGACTTCCTGCTGGTTTCTCCCACTGTCAAACCCAACATGAAGCCATAGAAGACAGTATAGTTCCTTAACAATCAAATTTCTGACAACACAGAGCAAGGAACAGAAAGGTATAGAGTGGATCAAAAAGGGCAAAAAGAGAATATCCCATAACCATTTTGTAAAGCTATCTACAAAAGACAGAACGTTTCAATGCACTTACCAGCATCTTCAACTTAGTATGTTCAAACCTTCCTTCTAAATCTTCTCGTTCCATTTCTGGTGACATCACCACCCTCCTTCTTACCACAGTAATTCTGACTGAACTACTCACTCTTCTTTACTTCTCCCTGCCATATCCAATCATTTGCTAATTAAACTTTTACAACTTCCCTTACATTCCATTTGCGTCTATTGCCAGTGCTCCTTCTTTGTTCATGCTCTCATGGTTAACATAAGCTGTCAATAGCAGCCTTACCACTCAAATGCCATCTATTTCACTCAGTGCTACTAATCAGTCTTCTAAATTACAGTCTGGCTACCTCTATTGTTTCTCAAAAACTTTATTAGTTATTTCCACTGGCTGCCAGATAAACACTAATATGGTCCCAACTTCTCCCAATTTCCCACAACTCTACTTTACCCTTAATATAAATTCAGTTCAGTTCAGTTGTTCAGTCGTGTCCGACTCTTTGCGACCCGATGAATCACAGCACGCCAGGCCTCCCTGCCCACCACCAACTCCTGGAGTTCACTCAGGCCCACGTCCATCGAGTCAGTGATGCCATCCAGCCATCTCATCCTCTGTCGTCCCCTTCTCCTCCTGCCCCCAATCCCTCCCAGCATCAGAGTCTTTTCCAATGAGTCAACGCTTCGCATGAGGTGGCCAAAGTACTGGAGTTTCAGCTTCAGCATCATTCCTTCCAAAGAAATCCCAGGGCTGATCTCCTTCAGAATGGACTGGTTGGATCTCCTTGCAGTCCAAGGGACTCTCAAGAGTCTTCAACACCACAGATCAAAAGCATCAATTCTTCGGTGCTCAGCTTTCTTCACAGTCCAACTCTCACATCCATACATGACCACTGGAAAAACCATAGCCTTGACTAGATGGACCTTTGCTGGCAAAGTAATGTCTCTGCTTTTCAATATGCTGTCTAGGCTGGTCATAACTTTTCTTCCAAGGAGTAAGCGTCTTTTAATTTCATGGCTGCAGTCACCATCTGCAGTGATTTTGGAGCCCAGAAAAATAAAGTCTGAAACTGTTTCCATTGTTTCCCCATCTATCTCCCATGAAGTGATGGGACCAGACGCCATGATCTTCATTTTCTGAATGTTGAGCTTTAAGCCAACTTTTTCACTCTCCACTTTCACTTTCATCAAGAGGCTTTTGAGTTCCTCTTCACTTTCTGCCATAAGGGTGGTGTCATCTGCATATCTGAGATTACTGATATTTCTCCCGGCCATCTTGATTCCAGCTTCTGCTTCTTCCAGCCCAGCATTTCTCATGATGTACACTGCATGTAAGTTAAATAAGCAGGGTGACAATATACAGCCTTGACGTACTCCTTTTCCTATTTGGAACCAGTCTGTTGTTCCATGTCCATTTCTAACTGTTGCTTCCTGACCTGCATACAAATTTCTCAACAGGCAGGTCAGGTGGTCTGGTATTCCCATCTCTTTCAGGATTTTCCAGTTTATTGTGATCCACAGTTATCCACTTGTATCTGGAAGTTTCATGCAGAATATGGCCACTGAAATCAGTAAGGCTTGGATTCAACTCCCAGTTCAATCATTTCACCCACTGGGTGGCCTTGGGTAAGTTTAACCTGTCTGAGACGAGCTTCAGCTACCTAACTGTGAAGCAGAGGGTTACTGAAATGGATCCAGCGAGAACATTTGCAAATGTACTTTATACAATATTTAGCACACAGTAGGGATATGAGAAATGCTGGGCTGGAAGAAGCACAAGCTGGAATCAAGATTGCCGGGAGAAATACCAATAACCTCAGATATGCAGATGACACCACCCTTATGGCAGAAAGTGAAGAACCAAAAAGCCTCTTGATGAAGGTGAAAGAGTGGAAACAGTATCAGACTTTATTTTTGGGGGCTCCAAAAATCACTGCAGATGGTGACTGCAGCCATGAAATTAAAAGACGCTTACTCCTTGGAAGAAGTTATGACCAACCTAGACAGCATATTGAAAAGCAGAGACACTACTTTGCCAGCAAAGGTCCGTCTAGTCAAGGCTATGGTTTTTCATGTGGTCATGTATGGATGTGAGAGTTGGACTGTGAAGAAGGCTGAGCGCCGAAGAATTGATGCTTTTGAACTGTGGTGTTGGAGAAGACTCTTGAGAGTCCCTTGGACTGCAAGGAGATCCAACCAGTCCATTCTGAAGGAGATCAGCCCTGGGATTTCTTTGGAAGGAATGATGCTGAAGCTGAAACTCCAGTACTTTGGCCACCTCATGCGAAGCGTTGACTCATTGGAAAAGACTCTGATGCTGGGAGGGATTGGGGATAGGAGGAGCAGAGGACGACAGAGGATGAGATGGCTGGATGGCATCACTGACTCGATGGACGTGGGTCTGAGTGAATTCCAGGAGTTGGTGATGGGCAGGGAGGCCTGGCGTGCTGCGATTCATGGGGTCGCAAAGAGTCAGACACGACTGAGCGACTGAACTGAGGCATACTTCACAAGCGTGGACGGCTGCGACAGCGCACGAGCGCAGCCGAGAGGAGCTACCCCACTTCCAAGGTCAGGGGCGGCGGCCGGGAGGAGCTACCCCATGTCCAAGGAGCAGTGGCTGAGCGGGCACAGGAGGGCCTAGAGGACCTACTCCAAGTTCAAGGTCAGGAGGGGCGGCGATGAGGAGATAACCCTCATACAAGGTAAGGAGCAGCGGCTGCACTTTGCTGGAGCAGCCATGAAGACATACCCCACGTCCAAGCTAAGAGAAACCCAAATAAGAAGGCAGGTGTTGCAAGAGGGCATCAGAGGGCAGACACACTGAAACCATAATCACAGAAAACTAGTCAATCTAATCACAACAGGACCACAGCCTTTTCTAACTCAATGAAACTAAGATATGCGCTGTGGGGCCACCCAAGACGGGCAGGTCATGCTGAAGAGTTCTGACAGAATGTGGTCCACTGGAGAAGGGAATGGCAAACCACTTCAGTATTCTTGCCTTGAGAACCCCATGAACAGTATGAAAAGACAAAATGATAGGATACTGAAAAAGGAACTCCTCAGGTCAGTAGGTGCCCAATATGCTACTGGAGATCAGTGGAGAAATAACTCCAGAAAAGAATGAAGGGATGGAGCCAAAGCAAAAACAATACCCAGTTGTGGATGTGACTGGTGACAGAAGCAAGGTCTGATGCTGTAAAGAGCAATATTGCATAGGAACCTGGAATGTTAGGGTCATGAATCAAGGCAAATTGAAAGTGGTCAAACAGGAGATGGCAAGAGTGAATGTCGACATTCTAGGAATCAGCGAACTAAAATGGACTGGAATGGGTGAATTTAACTCAGATGACCATTATATCTACTACTGCAGGCAGGAATCCCTTAGAAGAAATGGAGTAGCCATCATGGTCAACAAGAGTCCGAAATGCAGTACTTAGGTGCAATCTCAAAAATGACAGAATGATCTCTGTTCGCAAGGCAAACCATTCACTATCACAGTAATCCAAGTCTATGCCCCAACCAGTAACTCTGAAGAAGCTGAACGGTTCTATGAAGACCTACAAGACCTTCTAGAACTAACACCCAAACCCAAACACGATGTCCTTTCATTATAGGGGACTGGAATGCAAAAGTAGGAAGTCAAGAAACACCTGGAGTAACAGGCAAATTTGGCCTTGGAGTATGGAATGAAGCAGGGAAAAGGCTAATAGGATTTTGCCAAGAGAACACACAGGTCATAGCAAACACCCTCTTCCAACACCACAAGAGAAGACTCTACACATGGACATCGCCAGATGGTCAACACCGAAATCAGACTGATTATATTCTTTGCAGCCAAAGATGGAGAAGCTCTATACAGTCAGCAAAAACAAGACCGGGAGCTGACTGTGGCTCAGATCATCAGCTCTTTATTGCCAAATTCAGACTTACATTGAAGAAAGTAGGGAAAACCACTAGACCATTCAGGTATGACCTAAATCAAATCCCTTATGATTATACAGTGGAAGTAAGAAATAAATTTAAGGGACTAGATCTGATAGACAGAGTGCCTAATGAACTATGGACAGAGGTTCGTGACATTGTACAGGAGACAGGGATCAAGACCATCCCCATGGAAAAGAAATGCAAAAAAGCAAAATGGCTGTGAAAAGAAGAGAAGCGAAAAGCAAAGGAGAAAAGGAAAGATATAAGCATCTGAATGCAGAGTTCCAAAGAATAGCAAGGAGAGATAAGAAAGCCTTCCTCAGTGATCAATGCAAAGAAATAGAGGAAAACAACAGAATGGGAAAGATTAGAGAGCTCTTCAAGAAAATTAGAGATACCAAGGGAACATTTCATGCAAAGATGGGCTCAATAAAGGACAGAAAATGTATGGGCCTAACAGAAGCAGAAGATATTAAGAAGAGGTGGCAAGAATACACAGAACTGGACAAAAAAGATCTTCATGACCAAGATAATCACGATGGTACGATCACTCACCTAGAGCCAGACATCCTGGAATGTGAAGTCAAGTGGGCCTCAGAAAGCATCACTGCAAACAAAGCTAGTGGAGGTGATGGAATACCAGTGGAGCTATTTCAAATCCTGAAAGATGATGCTGTGAAAGTGCTACACTCAATATGCCAGCAAATCTGGAAAACTCAGCAGTGGCCACAGGACTGGAAAAGGTCAGTTTTCATTCCAATCCCAAAGAAAGGCAATACCAAAAATGCTCAAACTACCGCACAATTGCACTCATCTCACACGCTAGTAAAGTAATGCTCAAAATTCTCCAAGCCATGCTTCAGCAGTAGGTGAACCGTGAACTTCCAGACATTCAAGCTGGTTTTAGAAAGGCAGAGGAACCAGAGATCAAATTGCCAACATCCGCTGGATCATCGAAAAAGCAGGAGAGTTCCAGAAAAACATCTATTTCTGCTTTGACTATTCCAAAGCCTTTGTGTGAAGCACAGTAAACTGTGGAAAATCCTGAAAGAGATGGGAATACCAGACCACCTGACCTGCCTCGAGAAACCTATATGCAGGTCAGGAAGCAACAGTTAGAAATGGACATGAAACAACAGACTGGTTCCAAATAGGAGAAGGAGTACGTCAAGGCTGTATATTGTCACCCTGCTTATTTAACTTATATGCAGAGTACATCATGAGAACACTGGGCTGGAAGAAGCACAAGCTGGAATCGAGATTGCCAGGAGAAATATCAATAACCTCAGATATGCAGATGACGCCACCCTTATGGCAGAAAGTGAAGAGGAACTAAAAAGCCTCTTGATGAAAGTGAAAGAGGAGAGTGAAAATGTTGGCTTAAAGCTCAACATTCAGAAAACGAAGATCATGGCATCTTGTCCCACCACTTCATGGGAAATAGATGTGGAAACAGTGTCAGACTTTATTTTTCTGGGCTCCAAAATCACTGCAGATGGTGACTGCAGTCATGAACTTAAAAGACGCTTACACCTTGGAAGAAAAGTTATGACCAACCTAGATAGCATATTGAAGAGCAGACATTACTTTGCCAACAAAAGTCCGTCTAGTTAAGGCTATGGTTTTTCCAGTGGTCATGTATGGATGTGAGAGTTGGACTGTGAAGAAAGCTGAGCACCGAAGAATTGATGCTTTTGAACTGTGGCGTTGGAGAAGACTCTTGAGAGAGTCCCTTGGACTGCAAGGAGATCCAACCAGTCCATTCTGAAGATCAGCCCTGGGTGTTCTTTGAAAGGAAAGATGCTAAGGCTGAAACTCCAGTACTTTGGCCACCTCATGTGAAGAGCTGACTCATTGGAAAAGACGCTGATGCTGGGAGGGATTGGGAGCAGGAGGAGAAGGGGACGACAGAGGATGAGATAGCTGGATGGCATCAGCAACTCAATGGACGTGAGTTTGAATGAACTCCAGGAGATGGTGGACAGGGAGGCCTGGCGTGCTGCTATTGATGGGTCACAAAGAGTCAGACACGACTGAGCGACTGAAATGAACTGAACTGAGGCATACTTCTCTGTATGTGCCCCATGTTTCTGCCTATTTGTCCCTCTACTGAAATTTACTTTTCCCCCTCACTTTCTCTATACAGCCAACTTTTTAAGTCAAATACATCTGTCATAATGCTTTTCTTGATCCTTCTTCCTACCTGGAAGGCACTCTTAACACATTACTTGTAACTTTCTTATAAGAAATACTTAAACACAGCTAACATGGTTCATACCTCTCCTACTAGAGTTGAAGCAGTAGAGGAATAAAGGGCTCCCATATCCAAGCTCACCCAGCGAATCAAGAGCAAAGCCCAGGTTAAAAACCAAATCTCAGTTACTAAAAGTGCTCTATGACTTATGTCAGTACTTTTTAAAAGATGGCTATTCATTCACCTCATTAATTGTGCAAATACCTTGTGGTTGAGGGGGGGATGAAATAAAGGTACACTCATATCTCTTAACCGAAGTTGTAATATTAACATCTCTATGTACCAACAATGATAGTATTCCCTTTACATGTATAGTTACACTTCATTTGTTCAGTTAAAGTATAATTTGTTCAATTTAAAGTATAATTTGTTCACAATCCTGTGAGACAGATATTAACAGTAGTCTCTCCTTTTTAAGGACTTCCCGGGTGGCTCAGATGGTCAAGCGTCTGTCTACAATGCGGGAGACCTGGGTTCAATCCCTGGGTTGGGGAGATTCCCTGGAGAAGGAAATGGCAACCCACTCCAGTACTCTTGCCTAGAAAATCTCATGGACAGAGGAGCTTGGTGCAGGGTACTGTCCATGAGGTCACAAAGAGTCAGACACGACTATAAAGACAAGGAAACAGGTTCAGGACCATGTGCTCAAGGTCATGGAACAAGCAAGTGACTGGGTCAAAAAAAGAACCTGGTCTATTTGATACCAAAATTTATGTCATTAAGAAGTGCTATTGCTGCTGCTAAGTCGCATCAGTCGTGTCCAACTGTGCAACCCCACAGACGACAGCCCACCAGGCTCCCCTGTCCCTGGGATTCTCCAGGCAAGAACACTGGAGTGGGTTGCCATTTCCTTCTTCAATGCATGAAAGTGAAAAGTCAAAGTGAAGTCACTCAGTCGTCTCCAACTCTTCGCCATGGACTGTAGACTACCAGCCCCTCTGCCCATGGGATTTTCCAGGCAAGAGTACTGGAGTGGGTTGCCATTGCCTTCTCCACCATTAAGGACTATGAAATACTAAGTCAGATGCCTACTCTGAGGCTAATTACATTAACAACAAAAGCATCAAAGAAAAATGTACCTTTCATATGGTATCCAAATAACAAAACCAGTATAAGAGTGAAGCCTTCACTTTAATCAGAGAGTATATACTAAATGATGATGGGACTAACTCCAATTTGTCTGTAGAGTGTGAACAATCTGAGACGATCCCACAATGCTGAAAAGGATGCATAATTTCAAAAGAAACAGAATCTCCAACAGAATGCAAGTTACTTGAAGACAGGAACCGTGTTTGTCCCACTGCAGTTATCTCCAGATCCCAGATGTTTTGCACAAAGAGGTAATCAATCTCTGATGAAACGGACAGAAAATGCTGGGATAAAAACATATTGTCAAAACAGTACAAGTTCACATCAGATAATTTTAGAACAAACCCATTTCAGATATGTTTTGGGGGGTTTTTTTTTTTTTAAACAAACCATATACAGTGATAAAAGAATTAAAGGAGCCAAAGAAAATCTGCCTGAGAAGACAGCACACAGCTAAAAAAGGAAATCTTTAATCATTTTCCTCTCTGAAGATGCAAATCATTCAGCTCCAACTGCAAGTTTATTAATAAATTATCAATAAAAGTGCTATTAATAAGTATGTGCGATAGGTCAGTACAAAAGTAATTCATCTGCCCTTTAGCCTCCCTAATATATCTTTTTTAAAAAGCAGCTTTCTAGTATCTCCTTTTTTGTTTTATCCCATGGCATTTAATTTCTCATTTAGTTAGAATATGAAGTTCACCCACAAGCAGGTTCCAATGTCAAAGACCAATTTTCCCAAACCAGTTGCATGCCTGTCTTAAAAATGAGCAACAAATCCTATTTCCCAACAATATACTTCCATACATTATACTTAGTAAGCGACTAAATTTAAGCATCAAGAACATTCACGATGTACTAAACTCAAATTTAATTTGAAGCTAGTAATTCATGCCCACTTATTCTTCAAACTAACCCTGCCTCCCCCTGCCAAATTAAACAACTGTTAGCTTTATTTTTAAAACAAAATTTACAGAACATATTAAGTTTCTAATTATAGCAAATACATCAGAAACTGATTTACTTAGTGCAAACATTTTCTAACAAAATTATATTTTAAAACTAGCTAGTAAGTGAAAATATAGGGAAGATATATTAAAGGAAAAAAAATAGAAGAGTGAGAATATTGCTAACTATCGCTTAATAAAGGGGGTCTCCAAACTATGAATCATACTTTTCACAGAAACCTTTTAACATACAGTGATTATCATTTCCCATTCAAGATATCACCTGACTTGTACTTCTGTTGTTGAATGTGTCCCATATCCCTTAAGCTGATTTTGCTATTAAAACTTAGCAAAAACTGTTAAGCCATAAAACAATGAAAAGCAATAAAAATGGATGATGTACTTCTAAAGTCTCTGTGGCCTAGCAACATAAGAAAACACATAAGGAGCCCACACATCATGCTCTGTGTATTGGCATGTTAGTAGCATGCACTCGGCCAACTCATCTAGTCTAAATGTCAAGACCAGCCCAAATGTTTTCTTGACCCACCAAGTCGACACAATTGCTTATACCCATCTCTAACGAAAATGCCCGTAATCTACTACAATTATTGAAATTCCCACCACTCAAAAATTTCAAGTACCTTGTGAGCAGGGGCAGATCCTTTTTGGTATGTTGCAAATGGCAACACAAAACCTGCAAAAGTAGTTTGGAAACATACTAAACAATAAATCATGGTGCATCTATACTATAGAATACCAGTTTTATGATACAGAACGATCATGTACACATATGGGTGCTTTGAAGTTAAAATACTTACATATGTATGTATGTATATATAAAACAACCCAATATTTGTTCCTAAAATAAAGATAAATATATCTCCCTGCAAATAAAAAGACCTAGAAATAGGCAAACTGTTAACGTACGTCATCTCCAAGTGCTGGGAGAAAACAGGGAAGGAGCAACATGAGGGTCTTTATAGGCCATTAACTGTTTTATCATGTATTATCTAGCTTTGAAATTTTTCAGTAAAATGTTTTAGTTGAATATACCCTAAGGCTTTAACAAGGCTGCCAATAAGCATGTACTTTTCCCTGAATATATACTGAGAACAAAAACCCATGATACCAGAGAACTGCTGTGTTCTAGTTATCCAGCACATTTAATATGAGTGAGCCATCTCATCAACTAAGTGTATATGTGGTAAGCAAGAACATGACCTGCCATTCCAACAATCACTGCATTACTCATAATAGCAAGAAATGTTCATCAACCATTATGGTACAGCCATGCTATGGAACATTATACAGGCATTAAAAAGGATGAGGAAGGTCTATTTGTTCTGATATGAGAACGCCAATCATATAAACTGCTGAACTATTTCATCCTACTTTTAAAATGTAGGTACATACAAGAGTTTGCTGAACATACACCCAATAACAAGGATTGTCCTTGAGAAGAGGATTTCCTCTTTAGGGTTTTTACCATTCTTTGTTTAGTTTCTAAGCATTTATTTAAATGTTTAATTCTCATTTTTAAAAATACACCAGTCTCAGCATTCAGTACAGGTTCTCTTTTCTATTTCCTAGTAACATTGCCAAATGTTACTTGGCAACATTTGACCAAACATGCAATATTATAATTTTTAAAATAACAGGTAGAAAGGGAATTTTTATTGGAAAGTTTTTACAACATTCACTTTTAATAGAAAACATTAGACAAAGGTACAGCAAAGCAACCTGCAGTAAGACACTAAGGAAAAGGCATTCATTGTCTTACCCTGGTTTAGAGGCAATCTTTGTTGCTCCACTTAATTAAAAAAAAAAAAAAGCCTTCTAAAACAGGGAAGATAAATTATATTCCCAGTGACCAAAATCTTAACACTGATGCAGTAAGTTGGTTAAAACAGAAGAAAGAGACTTACCCTCTTCTAAGTGCAAATACTGTCTTTTGGGGAATAATCCTTACATTACCTAGATGCAGTTTTGCTTAAATTGACTCAACATCCAAATGCCCGCTTTTAATCAGCAAAAACATAGGTAATTTAGTTTAAAATGCAAATTCTAAAATTTGAGAGTATTAAGCACACTTAAGATAAACAAAGCTACAAATCAAATAACTGACACTACCATTTCTGTTCCTGAGCTAATTAATCAGAAATAGCAAATTCTTAAGTATCCTCAATGCTTTAACCTAACTTGAAAACAAAAATTCATTATGAAGATTTAAATATTAAATCTGTTCTAAATCACTAAGCTACAGAACGAAGCAATCAGTGTATCATTCTGATTTGTTACCACTAAGAATGTCAACCGTTTGGAAGCTTTTTAAGACTTGAAATTACTATCAATCTTTCAAACGTCTTCCAACTAATGATTACCACTGAATTTTACTAAAACACTGTAAATGCAGAAGTTCTTCACAACAGGAAGACAAAAAAAATTTATTTTGCTAATCTTTCAAAATTAGATTCAAGCATTGCACAAAAATTATATTCAATGCTGACCAGGTTCTGTACTACTTCCTCCCATGAAGTCTTGATTATATTTGAAGTAGTAATGTTCAGGTAAATCTTACAGGTGCAAAAAGTGAAACCATAACAAACAAGTCCTACATGCCAAATCTGGAAAGACTAAACACCTCTATTTCTGCCTTCACTGAATACCAATCCAGGTAAGATATGTGTAAAGGTAGACACATGACAACAAAGCGATGATATACCATTAACACTAAGCCATTTTTCTAATTAGGAAATCCTTTTACATAACTTTTCATACATCACTACATGGGAAATACAAAAGGACAACAACCTTATTAAATTCTGAAAACCCTCCAGAAGGTGGACTATTCCAGTTGAACCAGAAGAAACAGATCTTCCTCCTAAAACTGAGTAAAACACAAACACAATTATAATAAAAAACTTAAGCATATCGTTTTCTGTATCTTAGAGCCCCACTCTCTGCAAAAGCTAGACCAAATTACCACGTGAAGAAACACAGTATGATGTATTTCAATAAGAGTGAAAACAGAAATTTAAACAAATTGTAAAACCATTTCTAATGCAAAACTTGACTATCTTGTTAATTTATTCAATACGCAAACATATCTATCCCATTTGTTGTAGAGGTACTAAAAGTACCAAGTATCAGCTACCCTTTGTCAAAGTGACTAAGGAAATGGCAACCCACTCCAGTACTCTTGCCTGGAAAATCCCATGAACAGAGGAGCCTGGTAGGCTACAGTCCATGGGGTCGCAGAGTCGGACACGACTGAGCGACTTCACTTTCACTAAGCAAAATTCCAGTCAAATATTCTACCATATCAGTAAATCAAATGTAGGTACTAGATTAAAAGGTATTCTGAACCCACCCACCAGGTTATACATACTCTCACTCAATCATGTAAAGAATTGAATTCTTTATTTGTGATATCCATAAATGTTGCTATTCTATACGTCTATCCAGGAAGGCAATTTTCTCCTATACCATTGTTTTGTTTTGCTTTTTATAAACAACAACTTGAATTCTATTGCATGAAAGGGCTACAAATATACATTTGTTAACCAAGCAGAATACACAGATATTTTGCTTTACAACTTGCACCTAAGATACCAGTACACGAAGCTGGTTCATTAGTTATCATAGCAATTGGGGGCCACTGCCCAAGCTATGCATAGCAGTTTTACAGGTTCAAACCTCATGTAGAAAGGGCAGTCGTGATATGGGCCATTAACTACATTCCTGTAAAGCCCATCTTAGTTACAAGTAAATGTATAACCAAAGTCTGCACAGATTTTTGATGGCAAAACTTCTAAAATCTGATGCAACTGTCCTGAACAAGTTTTTAAACCAACTGTTTTGCAGATATACTGACATTCTGCCAGTAGATGGTGCCACAAAAGTAAGGGGAAGGATTTCCAGGAGGACAACAGTTCAGCTATAGGGGAAAAAAAAAAACATTTAAACTTGCTCTGAAAATACAAAAATGCACTTAAAAGTTTGAGGGTAAAATATAACCCTTATTTGTAACCATTCATTACAGACAAACCAGTAAGAGGGATGAAATTAGGCCATCTGAATTTTTTAAAACAGTTTATATGAATGAAAACACATGCTTAACACAAACTATTTCTTTAGAACTACACAGTACATATTTTGAAGCAAATTCTCATAGAAGTGACCACCCATGTCAAGATGATAAGCAAATCACTTAGTACAAGAGATGGATGTAGGAAAAACTTTAAAGATTTTAAAAAGCCACATCCACCACTTCAAATGTTTTACCTGTAAGGGATAAAATTCAACACATCACTACCTGGGTAACAGCAAGAAGAAAAAAAAACCTCACAGGACCTTTTAAAAGTTTCTCTAAATACACATTAAGAATTAACACGAAAAATTACCCTTAAAACGGTACGGAATGGATCCTAGAAAAAAATGTTAGACATGTACGGTCAAACACAATGATTTATTAAAAATAAAACGTAAAAATGATTTTTGTACATATGCTTCCAAATTTCGGGCATGGGATCCAAGGAGATTTTATAGAAAACGCTGTAGCCAGATATCAAGTCCTTACAACAAAGTAAACTAAACCCCCCAACCCCCGCCCAGGTTTTGCTACAGAATCAGCAAGTTCACTCCCTCCCCCTCCCCCCAAAAAACACAAATTAAAACAAGACATTTTGCTAGTATAAAAACGACCAAAGTCCAAGTAATAATAAAAAAATAGAGTCCATCAATGACTGTAACACAAAAATGTGTATGTGGAGCCAAGTCCATCTTCAGAGGGAGAGACGAGAGAGGTGGCAGGCATATAGGGCAACACCCCCAAGGGTAAGCAGCCTTAGAAGTGGCTCCCCCAAGGGCAAAATGGGGAAAGCGGTGGGAGTGAAAAGGACTTAGGAGTTGACCCTAGGTGGGTGGTTGCAAAGAGCTACCCCTATAGCCACTCCCAAGCATTAAAAAAACATTTTTAGAAGGAGCTGCCTCCATACCCACCCCCACCGCCATAGCCACCTCTGTAAGGTCCACTGTTGCTGCGACCTCCCCAGCTGCTGCCTCCGCCGCCGCCGCCGCCGCCGCTCTTCATGGGCCCATAGGACGACTGGTGCTGGCTGTAGCTGCCGAAACCGCCGAAACCGTTACCGTAGTCGCTTCCACCGTAGGACGAGCCGCCGCCGCCGCCGCCTCCGTAGGCGTTGTAGCCGCCGCCGCCGTAACCACCGTAGCTGTTATAACCGCCGCCGCCGCCCTTAGACAGGCCGTTCTGGTCACGACCACCGCCCCGACCCCGGCCGCCGCGGCCGCCACGGGAGGACCGGGAGCCGCCTCCGCCCCCACCGGAGTGGATATCCTCCTTGGGGACAGCCTTCTTCACCTCCACGCGATGGCCCTGGATCGGATGGAACTTGACCACCGCGGCCTTGTCTGCCGCGTCGTGATTCTGAAAATACACGAAGCCGAAGCCACGCTTCTTGCCGGACTGCTTGTCGGCAATAATCTCGGCCTTTTCCACGGTGCCAAACTGCGAGAAGTGCTCGATCAGGTCGCCCTCGGCCACGTCTCCCTTAAGGCCCCCAACAAAGAGCTTCTTCACCTTGGCGTGAGCACCGGGCCGCGCCGAATCCTCCCGGGACACCGCCCGCTTCAGCTCCACCGTGTTGCCGTCCACCGCATGAGGCGAGGCGGCCATGGCGGCATCGGCCTCCTCCACATTGGAGTAGGTCACGAAGCCAAAGCAACGGGAGCGCTTGGTCTGGGGGTTCACCACCACTACGCAGTCTGTCAGGGTCCCAAAGGCCTCAAAGTGGCCGCGCAGGCCGGACTCACTCGTCTGCACGTTGAGGCCGCCGATGAACAGCTTACACAGTTGAGAATTCTCCATCTCCACCGCCCGGGCCTTGCCCCCGCCCTGGGAGCTCCGAGGTTTCGCCGTCGCCGTGATGGTTGGCTAAGGTTTCTTCACAACTTGGGCCCAGCCGTCGCTGGAGCCGCCCCCGCCGGTCAGCGGCGGAAAAGGGAAGAAGGGAAAGGGAAGGGAAAAAGGAAGAGAGGAAGGGGGAGGGAAGGGGAGAGGTGCCGGCTAGAGGACGAGCCGAGGAAACTGGAAGGCAACCAAAGCCGCCGCTACCGCCACCTCCGCTCCCCTATCTGTGCACCACACAAAGAGGCCGCTGAACGCGCGCGCACCCTCCCCGAGGCGTGCGTCACCGCCGCGTACGGCAGCGCAGGGCAGTCCACCAATCCTCGCCTCGACCTCATTAGTCCCGCCTACCGCGCTGCAGCGCCGCTCTCGGTCACGGACTCCCCGCCCTCCGCGGTCTATTCAAGCCTTCGGCCTGCACTGCTCCTGCTGCAGCCTTTACCGCTCTGCTTTCTCTCCCAGGATCTCCAGTGCGCCCTCACTAGGGACTCTCTCTGCCCTTCGCGAACCTCTGCGATTCATTTGCCCCCAGCCCCCGCGGCTGTTCCCAGTGATTTTTCCCCCTCCCCTAGCCGTATCCCCTCGCCCAGCTCCGCAGTGGCGTTCGCGCCAGCCCCTTGAGAGACATGTCAGTTCAGCCAATCACAGCCATCCGCTTGCATCCACTTCCGTTTTCGGCAGCTGCTGGACGGGCGCGCTCCCCAGTGCGCGCTGGCCTCGGCGCCCCCTGTGTGCAGAGTTTTCTTGCTACCCAAACGCCGCCTCCCGCCCTGGGCTTGCCGCGGGGGCGGGGCGGGGCGCCGCGGGTGGTAGAGAGCGGGGACGCGCTGGGGGCCGTTCCCAACGGATGCGGCCTGGGGCGTCACGCGCGGGTTTTTTGAAAACTTGACTGTTAGGGTTAGGGTCTTGGATTTACCCGCCGCCTTTCGGCTGGGCCACTACACCTGGCGTCCTCGCTCCTCCCGTCCGCACAAAGATGGAGGGTAGGGGCCTGGTCGGGCAAGGCGGTTATTAACCGTTTGTAGTGGGCCAGAGGCGCGATTAGACAAACATTGGCACGTGGCCCTGCTCAAAAGCGAGCCCGAGGCCATGTGGAAGGACAGCAGCGCGCCGAAAGCGCTTCAGACTTTCCGACCGAGGCTTGGCCGCGAGACCCCCGCTACCCCAGTGCTGTCAGTGGAACCCTCTTACGAGGCTCCTCTCAGCGGACGTTTTCATACTCCTCCGGTGTACACATCTTTTCATAGGCCCTGTTATCTGTGCGAGCTTCCTTCCCAACTAAAATGTTAGGTTTTTTACGGCGTTTTCAATCGGACTGGGAGCCAAGTTAAACACATGAACACTGTACTGTATGTATCGCACACCCTTGATAACTGCCATATCGACCCAGGTGGGAATACAAGAAACTTATAATGGCTTCCACCTACTGAAACTTTTGTGTTCCAAGCAAGATACAAGGAGTGCCACACGGTGTATGGCATGTGATGGAGAGCCCCCAAACCATGTAGCAAATTAGAAATTCCTCACTGTATCCTGGAATGGAATGTATTCAGAATTGATTAAAGAGGTAGAACTTGCATTGAATCACCGAGTCAAAGGCTAGATAAGATTATTCTATAGAGAGTTTACCTGAACAAAATCTGGAGAAAATTTATAAGCCCCCAGGAACAGAAAGTGGACCAGTTTGATTGGATCAGGAGGTTTTTGATAGAGAAAAACTAAGTTAGGCTGAGGTCTTGGTATTATGGAATGTCTTGAAATTTAGATTAAGGAGTATAAATACTAATTCAAAGGCATATAGATAGGCTTCAAGGTTTGGGGAGAAACTATGTCTCTATTACCTACAAACCGTGTGACTATCGAGTTGTGTGACTTTGGACAGGTCACCTAACCTTTTTAAAATTATAGGTTTTATTATCTAAAATCAGAACATAAAACACCTACCCAATGTGGCAAAAATTAAATGAGATTCTGCATGTAAATGCAGAGCACAGTGCCCGGCACATAGTAAGTGCTCAATTTCTCAATTTATCCAATAACTACTATACCAAGTGTTGGGAACAGGGCAGTAAGCAACAGACAAAAATGTCTGCCCTCATGGAACGGACATTCTTGTGGGGAGAAGCAAACAATAGGAATGGTATATAGCATGTTAGATAGCAATAAATGCCATTGAAAAATTCAAAGAGAAGGATAATAGGAAAGTATTACCTTATTACAAAACACAATTCAGATACATCAGGATTTGCTAACCGACTGATGATAAATAATGAGGAAAATAAAAGCATTCCAGTGTTTGATATCTGGAAGCCTAAAACTGCCACATGATAGAACTACAAAAATCTAGGAAAAGAAACTATTTTAGAGGAAGTATGGGTGATGGTGAACATAGCTGTTAATGTTTAAGGTGAAACTGGGGTACTCATGGGGCACTGTGTTCTGGGATGCCCAAGATTATAGCTCTCATGAAAGATCAGACCTGAAGAAGTTTATTTTAGAGTCACTCAAATAAATGTTAAACAGTAAAAGATGAATTTCTGAAACAGAAGACGGTAACTTATTTTGTCATCTAAACTGTAAATTCTAAAGTAACATTTTTTTCCTGTATTGTTTTAAAATAATCATCCACACAGTCTTATTGAGGATCTGTTACTGATGTAATTACTATTGACTAGAAAAGCTTCATAGAAGCATATGTCTAGTATAAGCCTTACCTGTAGAAGGAGGGCAGACTTCCCTGTTGGCTGAATCCACCTGCCAGTGCAGGAGGTGCAGGTTCAATCCCTGGGTCGGGAAGATACCCTGGAGAAGGAAATGGCAACCTATTCCAATATTCTTGCCTGGGAACTCCCACGATCAGAGGAGCCTGGCAGGCTGCAGTCCATGGGGTCACAAAGAGTGGGACACAACTTAGCGACTAAACAACAACAACAGAAAGAGGGTAGGGATGATGGGAAACAACAAAGCATGTTTGAGAGACATTTAGAAAGTCAGGATAAGTGCAAGATAACTGGGATAGAAGACTCTTTTCAAGATTAGATTGGTAAAAGTAGGGACAGTGGATAAAGAGTGTTATATAAACACTTAAATGATGCTGTCATTTTCCTACCTCTGAGATCATTCAGGTGGAATAACAATTTTTTTCCTACTTTACCTTTTAGATCATTTCCTGAGTATGTTTCTTGGCTTTTCCTTGCTTACAAGTATCTCAGCCTTCCAAAACAAATGTTTAAAAATGTAACTGAAATTTAGACAACCTTTGCTTTCCATCCCTCTGGCAAGTGTGATAACAAGATCTAATTGAATATGATGTTTAAACAACTCAAAAGAACTGAACAGTAAAAAGGGTATATTTTACTGCCCCTAATTATGGCAGAAAGTGAAGAGGAACTAAAAAGCCTCTTGATGAAGGTGAAAGAGGAGAGTGAAAAAGTTGGCTTAAGGCTCAACATTCAGAAAACTAAGATCATGGCATCTGGTCCCATCACTTCATGGGAAATAGATGGGGAAACAGTGTCAGACTTTATTTTGGGGGTCTCCAAAATCACTACAGATGGTGATTGCAGCCATGAAATTACAAGACGCTTACTCCTTGGAAGGAAAGTTATGACCAACCTAGATAGCACATTCAAAAGCAGAGACATTACTTTGTCAACAAAGGTCCGTCTAGTCAAGGCTATGGTTTGTCCAGTGGTCATGTATGGATGTGAGAGTTGGACTGTGAAGAAAGCTGAGCGCCAAAGAATTGATGCTTTTGAACTGTGGTGTTGGAGAAAACTCTTAAGAGTCCCTTGGACAGCAAGAAGATCCAACCAGTCCATCCTAAAGATCAGTCCTGGTTGTTCACTGGAAGGACTGATGCTGAAGCTGAAACTCCAATACTTTGGCCACCTCATGTGAAGAGTTGACTCATTGGAAAAGACCCTGATGCTGGGAGGGATTGGGGCAGGAGGAGAAGGGGACAACAGAGGATGAGATGGCTGGATGGCATCACCGACTCAATGGACATGAGTTTGGGTAAACTCCGGGAGTTGGTGACAGACAGGGAGGCCTGGCCTGCTTCGATTCATGGGGTCACAAAGAGTCGGACACAACTGAGCGACTGAACTGAACTGAACAGAAAAAGAGAACTAGGGAAAAGGAAAAAGAATGAACTGAGAAAGAGAGGGGAAACTATGAACAGTTATATTTTCAGAAAGCAGCAACTCTATTTCTTTTTTAAGTCAACTTTTTATTATTTGTTGTTGTTCAGTTGCTCAGTCATGTTCAACTCTTTGCAACCCCATGGACTACAGCATGCCATTATATCTCAGAGTTAATTTTTGCAGTTGAGTTCTGTCATGGCCTGAACTGTGTCCCCACCCTCTCTTACCTCTAAATTCATAATGTGAAGCACTAGCCTTCAGTACTTCTGAATGTAACTATAATCAAAGATAAAGTATTTAAAGAGGTGATTATCTTAAGATAGGCCCTTAGGATAGAGCCCTAATCCAGTATGGTTAGTGTCCTTATAAGAGGAAGAGACACCAGGGGTATATGTGCACAGAAGAATGACCATGTGAAGAGGCAGTGAGAAGATGGCCACCTGCAAGCCAAGAATAAAGATCTCAGAAGAACTTAACCCTATTAGCACCTTGATCTTGGACCTCCAGCCTCCAAAAATGGGAGAAAAATTAATTTCTGTTGTTCAAACCACTTATTCTTTGGTATTTTGTTATGGAAGCCTTAGCAAACCAATACATGCTCCATTTTTATTTACCCAAGGTACTTTCCAAAATGGCACTTTGCTGTTTGTGATGAGTAGTGGACTCAACAGCCTTAAAATTTGACCATTCTTTTGGACCATTAATGATGCTTCTGGAAATTTATCCTAAGGAAATAACAGAATCTGTGTAAGTTGGAAACTTCTGCTGCTGCTGCTGCTGCTGCTGCTGCTGCTGCTAAGTCGCTTCAGTCGTGTCCGACTCTGTGCGACCCCATAGACGGCAGCCCACCAGGCTCCCCCGTCTCTGGGATTCTCCAGGCAAGAACACTGGAGTGGGTTGCCATTTCCTTCTCCAATGCATGAAAGTGAAAAGTGAAAGTGAAGTCGCTCAGTCCTGTCTGACTCTTCGCGACCCCATGGTCTGCAGCCTACCAGGCTCCTCTGTCCATGGGATTTTCCAGGCAAGAGTACTGGAGTGGGGTGCCATGCCCTCAAATAGCTATCTGATTGGGATTCCCTGGTAGCTCAGCTGGTAAAGAATCTGCCTTCAATGCAGGAGACCCCGATTTGATTCCTGGATTGGGAAGATCTGCTGGAGAAGGGAAAGGCTACCCACTCCAGTATTCTTGGGCTAACCTGATGGCTCAGTTTATAAGGAATCTGCCCGCAATGCATGAGACCTGGGTTTGATCCCTGGGTTGGGAAGATCCCCTGGAGGAGGGATGACAACCCACTCCAATATTCAATGAAGCAGAAGTAAATAGTCACTGTGCTGTGCATGATATCCCAGGGACTTACCTTACAACTGAAAGTTTGTACCTTTTGTCTGGTCACTTCTCTTGGACTTGGGAAGCTATCTTTTTCCAACCCCTCCATCTTTGAAATCCCCTTCGATATGGAGGAAACAAACATAAATCCCTTCTAAAAGCCTAGACTTTATACTGGAGGCAAATACATAGGTACTAAACAAGATAGTTAATATCTCTACAGATTGAATATATCTGTGTATTCTTTTGCCTTAGGAGAGTCTCTTTTAAGGTCAGTCCTCATTGTTTGTTTTTTTAACAAAAAGCATTTTATCAAAGTATTGCTCTTATGTTGCCCAAGAAGGAAAGGGGAAGAGAAGCAAGTGCCTTTGAGTGGAAAACAATGAGAGGAGACCCAATAATGACATGTTGACAATACTGCCATTCTGTTGAGTATGTAGTTTAAAGTCAAATTTAATTCGATTTGGTAAAATAAGTAAAGTGACTTTTCATACATCATCATAATTGTATAAGATTCATACCGAAGTATCAGTCATTGTTTTTCCTATACAATATCAATTTAACTGCTTTATAATATTCTTTCCTGAACTATTTACTATTTCCTTATTTGTTTAGAAAGAATATTCCAAAGTTTGTGTGGAATACTAGACCACCTTACCTGCCTCCTGAGAAACCTGTAAGCAAGACAAGAAGCAACAGTTAGAACTGGACATGGAACAATAGACTGATTCAAAATTGGGAAAGGAGTACATCAAGGTTATATATTATCACCCTGCTTCTTTAACTTATATGCAGAGTACATCATACAAAATGCTGGGCTGGATGACTCACAAGCTGGAATCAAGATTTCTGGGAGAAATATCAACAACCTCAGCTATACAGATGATACCACTTTAATGGCAGAAAATGAGGAAGAACTAAGAGCCTCTTGATGAAAGTGAAAGAAAAGAGTGAAAAAGCTGGCTTAAAACTCAACATTCAAAAAACAAAGATCATGGCATCCAGTCCTATCACTTCATGGCAAATAGATGGGGAAAACGTGGCAACAGTGTCAGATTTCATTTTCTTGGGCTCCAAAATCAACGTGGACGGTGACGGCAGCCACAAAATTAAAAGACGCTTGCTCCTTGGCAGAAAAGCTATGAAAAACCTAGACAGTGATAAAAAGCAGAGATATCACTTTGCCGACAAAGATCCATATAGTCAAAGCTACGGTTTTTCCAGCAGTCATTTATGGGTGTCAGAGTTGGACCATGAAGAAAGCTGAGTACTGAGGAACTGATGCTTTTGAACTGTGATGCTGGAGAAGACTCTTGAGAGTCCCTTGGACAGTAAGGAGATCAAACCAGTCAATCCTAAAGGAAATCAACTCTGAATATTCAGTGGAAGGACTGGTGCTAAAGCTGAAGTTCCAATACTTTGGCTCCCTGATGCAAAGAGCTGACTTATTTCCTAGCATCTTTCCTGATGCTGGCAAAGATTAAGGGCAAGACAAGAAGGGGCAACAGAGGTTGGATGGCATCACTGACTCAATGGACATGAGTTTGAGCAAACTTAGGGAGATAGTAAAGGACAGGGAAGCCTGGCATGCTGCAGTTTATGGGGTTGCAAAGAGACACAAGTCAGCAACTGAACAACAACAACGGTGACTATAGTTAACAATACTATATAGTATATTTGAAAGTTGCTAAAAGAGTAGATGCTTACTCCTTGGAAGGAAAGTTATGACCAACCTAGATAGCATATTCAAAAGCAGAGACATTACTTTGCCAACAAAGGTCCGTCTAGTCAAGGCTATGGTTTTTCATGTGTTCATGTATGGATGTGAGAGTTGGACTGCAAAGAAGGCTGAGTGCCGAAGAATTGATGCTTTTGAACTGTGGTGTTGGAGAAGACGCTTGAGAGTCCCTTGGACTGCAAGGAGATCCAACCAGTCCATTCTGAAGGAGATCAGCCCTGGGATTTCTTTGGAGGGAATGATGCTGAAGCTGAAACTCCAGTACTTTGGCCACCTCATGCGAAGAGTTGACTCATTGGAAAAGACTCTGATGCTGGGAAGGATTGGGGGCAAGAGGAGAAGGGGACGACAGAGGATGAGATGGCTGGATGGCATCACTGACTTGATGGACGTGAGTCTGAGTGAACTCTGGGAGTTGGTGGTAGACAGGGAGGCTTGGCGTGCTGCGATTCATGGGGTCGTGAAGAGTCGGACACGACTGAGCGACTGAATTGAACTGAACTGAACTGAAAAGAGTAGATCTGAAAAGTTCTTATCACAAGAAAAAAATTGGAACTGTGATGATGGATGTTAGCTCAAAATTATTGTGGTGATCATTTTGCAATATATATATTGCAAATATTATGTTGTACAGTTAAAATTAATAAAATGTTATGTGTCTAAATTATATCTCAATTAATTTTTAAAATTAATTTTAAAATAAAATACACGACCAAAAGCTTCTGGGTTTTTGTCCGTCGGAGGAAAGTGACCCAGCGAGCATAAGCCCTATGAGTCTACTTTATCCTCCTTCTGTACACTCATACACACATGGATAACTGTGCAGGCTGAACACTATCTTGAAAAAAGATATATCGCCTTTGTCTTGGGACCAGATCCACATCAGCAACCCCAAATAAACTTGGAATCCTTACATGTGAAACTAAACTCTAGTAATAACATATTTAATTGCCAACCATCTGGGTAGGAAGTTGGGAAAAGATGAGCAGAATTAAAGGATGTTATGGACTGAATGTGTCCCCCAAAATTCACATGTTGAGGCATAATCCCCAGTGTGCTGGTATGTGGAGGCAGGGACTTTGGAAAGTAAGTCATGAGAGTGGAGCCCTCATGAATGGGATTAATGCCCTTATAAAAAGACCCCAAAGAGCTTTCTAGCTCTCCTTCCATCATGTGAGGACACAGCAATAAGACAGCCATTTATGAACTGGGAAGTGAGCCCTCACCAGATACTGAATCTGCCAGCACCTTGGCCTTAGACTTCCCAGCCTCCACAAATATGAGAAATTTTGGTTGTTTATTGATGCTTTTGAACTGTGGTGTTGGAGAAGACTCTTGAGAGTCCCTTGGACTGCAAGGAGATCCAACCAGTCCATTCTGAAGGAGATCAGCCCTGGGTGTTCTTTAGAAGGAATGATGCTAAAGCTGAAACTCCAGTACTTTGGCCACCTCATTCGAAGAGTTGACTCATTGGAAAAGACTCTGATGCTGGGAGGGATTGGGGCAGGAGGAGAAGGGGACGACAGAGGATGAGATGGCTGGATGGCATCACTGACTCGATGGACGTGAGTCTGAGTGAATCCCGGGAGTTGGTGATGGACAGGGAGGCCTGGCGTGCTGTGATTCATGGGGTCGCAGGAAGTCAGACACGACTAAGCAACTGAACTGAACTGAACTGAATAAGTCACCAAACCTATGGTATTTTCCTTATATTGGCCCAAATAGACTAAGACAGAGGACTTAACAAATTGATGTTTCTCAGACTCCCTCTTTGTAAAGAACACACACCCAAGTACAAACATACCCACAGACTCACACACAGAATATGAGCCTTCCAACTTAAAAACATTTAGAACATTCTATTTTCATTTATTCATCATTCCACTTAATTCATTCATGGGCTAGATGCTGTAAATAAAGTCTCAAGCCTCTCAAGAAGTCAACAGTCTTGGAAAAGAGGGGAAATCAATGACAGTAATAACAAAGAAGTACGACAGATGTTGCAAACATGGTGTGTTGAGATAGAAATGGACAGAAACCCAAAGTTCAGCAAATTCTCCTAATAGAAGATAACTTTAGAAGTAGGTTTAAGAGTTAGTTAGGCATACAAGAAGGTAATAGCATTTCAAGTACAAGAAACAATGTGCGTACATGTTATGTTTGGAGTCACACAAGTAAATGATCAAGGCTCTGACAGTGTGAGCTTCCTGGTAGCTCAGCTGGTAAAGAATCTGCCTGCAATGCAGGAGACCCCAGTTTGATTCCTGGGTCGGGAAGATCCCCTGGGGGAGGGATAGGCTACCCACTCCAGTATTCTTGGTCTTCCCTGGTGGCTCAAATAGTAAAGAATCCCCCTGCAACGCCGGAGACCTGGGTTTGATCCCTGGGTTAGGAAGATCCCCTGGAGGAAGGCATAACAACCCACTCCAGTATTCTTGCCTGGAGAATCCCCATGGACAGAGGAGCCTGGCAGACTATAGTCCATGGGGTTGCAGAGAGTCGGGCACAACTGAGTGACTAAGCAGAGCACAACATAGCACATGACAGTATACGGTATATTGGCTTGTTGCTGCTGTAACAAATTACCACAAACTCATTGCCTTAAAAAACACAAATTTATTATCTTACAGTAAGGAAATCAGACAGATGTCTCACTATGCTAAAATCAATGCGCTGGCAGGGCTGTGTTCCATTTCAACTTCTAGTTTTAGCTTATAGTATAGTTTGAAATGTGTATAACAGTTTAATAAAGCTTTTCTTCCTCACTAGGAGCAAAGAAGGCAGCAGTCTGCAAGCCAGAAAGAGAGGTTTCACCAAAAACTAATTCTGACAGCACCTTGATCTTGGACTTCTAGCCTCCAGAGTTGTGAGAAAATAAAACTGTTGTTGAAGCCACCCAGTGTGTGGTACTTTGTGACGGCAGTCCTAGCAAATACTGCAATACCCACCTAGAAATGACGTGCTCTCAGCGTCCATTATTCAGGGAGTCAGACCTAACTCATCTGTTCCTGCAAAGCTTCCTATCACATCTTGCCTAGGTAAGATTACACCAGATTTACTGTTTAACCTACGAATTCCATAACAAGGTCACAGAATCACATTCCTTTAAAATTACATAAATTATTCATCATTTGGTTTTGAATTTTATGACTTTTATTTCTATTACTCTTAAAGTTGCAATAAGAACTTCAATTTTTAAATATTCATTTTCTTCAGCAAAATTTATACTGGATATTTTCCTCTCCATGAGACATGTAAAAATGAAGTTTTTAAATCTTACCGGTTAAGTCCATTTCAACTTCTAGTTTTAGCCTACAGTGTGGTTCAAAATGTGTGTAACTGCTTAATAAAGCTTCTCTTCCTCACTTATACAAAAAGTAAAATGTGTTCATTGAGATCAAACTTCCATTAACCTAAAGAGTGGCAACTCAGAGTAAGATTTAATTTGTGAAATGTTCAATACTCAAGACCTGTGAATTAAGTAACATTCATACTACCATATATATTTTGAGTCCTTAGGAATCTGATCCTACCTAATTTCTAATTATACACTAAAGAGAATAAAGAACAGCTTAGTCTACTCAGTAAGCTGTAAGAGTGGTATTCAGTTGTAGTTGGTCAGTGAGTTCAGATTAGGTATAAAGCCTTTCTGGATCATTCAGGATCTAAACATTTTTGGTTAAATGGTATTTGCTATCATAATTTCAATACATTAATATTAGAGAAAGGAAATTATATGCATCCTTTTTTTTTTTTCAAATAAAACTAGAAAAGCAGTGGAAAAAATAAAATAATTAGCCAAGATTTATACAAGCAACATTATATAAATGATTAGCATCTATGAAGGAGAAGGCAATGGTACCCCACTCCAGTACTCTTGCCTGGAAAATCCCATGGACGGAAGAGTCTGGTCAGTCCATGGGGTTGCTAAGAGTCGGACACGACTGAGCGACTTCACTTTCACTTTTCACTTTCATGCATTGGAGAAGGAAATGGTAACCCACTCCAGTGTTTTTGCCTGGAGAATCCCAGGGATGCGGGAGCCTAGTGAGCTGCCGTCTATGGGGTCACGCAGAGTCAGACACGACTGAAGCGACTTAGCAGCAGCAGCAGCATCTATGAAATCAAGACTCAAATGCTTCCTGAGGAACCTATTCCATATGATAATCACTGAAAGAGATCTCTCAGTAAATTTAGCAGTGATTTATTTTCTTGGGATAGACTATTTGTACAGCATAATTTACCTGAAATCTGTTTTACTTTGCTGCCCAGGATTCTAAATATGGTCAATTTTCCAGCCTCTGAAATAACATAGAAAGCACTTTTCATCCATAGGAATCAAATAAAGGAATTTCTTTCAAGGATTAAAATTGCATATAATTCAGTTCAAATTCTAATAATTTTCTAATTCCCATCATTGGTTTTGGGAGGATTTATTTTTCACCAAGTTCTGATATGATTATCCACTGCATACAGCCAAAATATATACTAATACAATTTCTAAGTTTCATCACAAGGTTTTAATAATGGTTTTGTAAAAACACTGAACTGATCTTACAGGCACATTCAAAAGTTTTACGAAAAATAAGCCCCATTATATCTAAGCATTTAATGTCAATAAAGCTCCTTTATTACCCTGTATCTCTACTTTAAAATAATCTTACTATACATTCTAGAATCACAAGAAGCATAGAGCATGAAGAGATTTATTTTAGGTCATCCATTCCAAAACTTCCATGTGCAGATGTGGTCCAGAGACTTAAAATGACATGCCCAGGGCCACACAGATGGGTAGTGGCAAAGTTACAAAGTCTAATCTGCAGTCAACTGACTTCTTCATATATGGCTAAGACTGTAACACTTTTCCTTGTATGGTTTCTGGATAGGCTTTCTTCTTTGGAAAATAAAAACATCATTAATGAAGGAGTTAGATTGTCATTCTATCCTTTTAGTCATCATTTATCCAAAGTCTAATGAAGTAGGCTCAATTCAGAGCTCAATTGCACCTGGCTCAAATTAAAAGAAATATGAAGTTTGGGTATTTGAATGACAATTTGCACCTGAAAGATAAAGCTATAATAAAACTGGAATTAAACCAGTCTTCACCCCATTGCTGCTCTCTGGCCCAAGTCAGTCGCAGAAGTACTGGGAAAATGTAGAGAACAGAAAGGGACCTGCATCTATCAAATGTGGGGCTAGCTGTTTCCTTCCTTCCTACCACTTCAGCTTCTGGGGCAGAAAAAAATAATAGAAAACTAAGCTTGTTGAGGCATCCTGATTCCATCTAGCGTTAATTTCTGGAGGCACATATCAAACTGAAATAGCTGTTTTGCAGAAAAGGTACAATGAAAGACTTAAACAGAATATTTCTGGGGGAAAGAAGTCTTTTCATGTGTAAGTAATCTCCCCTAGATCTTGCAAGCTATAAATGTGTACAGTGAGTATTAAAGTTACTTCATAGTCTAGGAGATAGAAGTATCATAGTCCTTTCCTTTTATCAAATCTCATTTTAAGCCACCACTCCTCAAGTTGATAGAAATTTAACCTCAGTCAATACTAGGGTCAAGTGCTATTCCTAGGACAAAGACTTCAGGTTATACACAGTACACTACTTAGCGACAGTCCTCTGATCTTTGGTCCAGATTGGTCCCTGCTGACAGGCTCTTTATCCAAGACTACAGGGTCCCTTGCAGGAAGGTGACTCTGCTGTTTCCTGAAACTCGCCTCTCAGCTTGAGCCGAGACTCTTTGTTTTTTTGTTTTTTGTTTTTTACCAAAACTAGAAATCCCAATACCAAAGGTTCAGCTTCCCACTGTATCACAAAACCTCTCCATGCTGAGAATAGGTTGCATCCCCAGGGGGTTACAAAAGAGCAGCACAGAGGGACTGGATGCTGGACCCTGCCACTCCATGGAGCCCTCCTTCCCCAAATAAATCTCTCTTTGGGGTCTCCATAGTAGACTCTCACTCTGAGGCTCTTGCCTGTCTCTCCTCTCCTCTGGGAATACCTGGCAAAAGTCCTTTAATAAGTTCAGGCCTTCTTTTTTTCTTCTTTTTAAAAAAAATTTTATCTCTTTATTCCAACAAATAAACAATAAGAATGCATGAATCATAGTATCACTAAGTTTGAGACTAAACATCAAAACTTGACTGTCTTCTTTCTTTTAAGGCAGAACTAAAGGATGAGATTTTTATTTAAATTTAACTTTTTATCTTATATTGGAGTATGGTTGATTAACAATACTGTGCTAGCCTCAGGTGTACAACAAAGTGATTCAGCCACACACATATATGTATGCATTCTTTCTCAAATTCCCCTTCCATCTAGGTTGCAGAGTTCCCTGTGCTACACAGTAGATTCCTGTAGGCTTTAAAAAACAAAAGGTGTTTCAACTTCTGCATTGGTCCTGCTGAACAAAAGCTCAAAAAAGAAAGTAGAAAAATATTTTTGGAATAGGGCAGGAAAACAGAATAAAAAGCAAACTGATATTTCAATGAATCATCCTATAACATATGTCTATTGTAAGGTATCCTTTTTCCTATTAACACATTATTTGAAAGCAGATTTGATACGACAGAGGCTGCATTTTCCATCCCTCTTCATGTTTCTGAGGAGGGCCTCCTGCAGGCACAAATCTAGGGCAATTTGTGACTGAATACTGAGCACAAGAAGCATCCTTGTGTAGTTTTTAGACAAATGGCTATCTGTACCAGTTGGGGAGCATCCTCCTCAACACTTTGCTCTTGGTTGTCAGTTTTAGGGTCATAGAAGTGAGTACATCTCCTACGTCAGTGAATGCTACCATCAATCATCTGAGGGTGTTATATGTCTTCTCTTTTGACAGCTGCCCCATCATCAATTTCATATTCTCTAGATGTGCTGAACTGCTTGCAATTCTCATAAAAGTCATGTTCTCTGAGCTCCAGGCCTTTGCATATGTGACTCCCTCTGCCTAAAATAACATTCCACAGCCTTTTTTCATGTTGCAGACAAAAAAAAGAGATAATGTGTATATAACAGGGACAACCTGGAAGGAATTTGGAATTACCTATATGGGCCTTGTTAGAGGAAAATTCAACAGAGAAGATATTTAATAAGATATGAAGGACTTCCCTGGTAGTCCCTTCCCTTAACCTATATGCAATGCAGGAGACCTGGGTTCAATCCCTGGGGCTGGAAGATCACCTGGAGAAGAGAATGGCAAGCCACTCCATATTCTTGCCTGGAAAATCCCATGGACAGAGGATCCTGGGGGGGGGGCTATAATCCATGGGGTCACAAAGTGTTGGACATGACTGAGCAACTAACACTTTTACTTTTTACCTTCCCTGGTGATACAGTGGATAAGAATCCACCTGCCAGTGAAGGAGACATGGGTTTGATCCCTGGTCCAGGGAGGATGCCACTAAGCCCTAACACCACAACTACTTAGCCTGCCCTCTAGAGCCCGCAAGCTGCAATTACAGAAGCTCATGAGCCTAGAACCTGTGCTCTGCAATGAGAAGCCCCCTCAATGAGAAGACCATGTACTGCAACAAAGAGCAGCCCCCATCCCTGCAACTAGAGAAAGTTCACGTGCAGCAACAGAGACCCAGCACAACCAAAAATAAATAAATAAATAAATTATAAAAAATAAAAATAAGATACCAAAACATTTTAATCAGAAACTTTAGCTTGCTCATTTAAACATAACTTTATTCTTTTCATGTTAAAATAATCCCAAATTTGAAAAAGAATTTCAATGATAATACTATATATTACTTTATCCTTGAGAGTAAATTACCAGCATGGTACTCCAGTGGCCATGATAACCAGATGTCCCCTTCACTTCACTCAATCTCCAACATCTTGGGCCAGGCTGCTGCTGTCACCACCATCCTGTGTGGACAACCTCCTTACCTGTCTCAGGCTCCCAACAATCAAAGGCTACTACCATCCTCCCCCTCTCTTCACTTGGACTCTGATATACCATGCCAGGCAGCCAACAGTGCTCCACACTCCAATGCAGATGCCTACACTGCAAACCCTACTGAGTGATTTTTCAATCGGATTATTTAGGAAGAATGAAAAGAAGGTAGGAAGATTGTAAGGTAGAAAAACAGGGATGAAGAGAAGAAGGGAAGGATATAGGGAAGATCAGAGGGAAGAAGGGAAGCGGGGAAGAGGAAAAAGGGAAGGAAGAAAATTGGTTTTACAACTGTGAAATGGCCAGGTAGTTCTCTTCAATTTTTGACAATCACCATCCACAGGAAACTTTATTTATGGGTAGGTAGATGAAAATATAGAACAGCTTTTATAACCATTCTAAAATAAACCACAATTGAAATCACACTTTAAAAAATCTAGTAGTTCTGCATTTTCTTTTACTGGCAAATGAAAACATTCCAGACAGAGGGAACAACTAGTGTAAAGATCCCAAGGAAGAAAGTAGTATTCCAGTGAGCTAGAGATTACTGACAGAGCAAGAGAGTAACAGGGGAGATTTCTTCTGCAAAAGGATTTCCAGTTCAATCAAACTTTTCATTATTAAGACTTTTAAAGTAGTGAAGAAGTTCTATTTGACATGTATACTATAGACTATAGTTACACTGTAGTTATCCTTAAATCCTGCTGAAAGTATATATCCCAAATGTAGAGACAAAAGTATCTGATTTATATATGAAGATAATAATTCAGGGCCACCATCCCAAGCTGTGTCCACCAGGATCCTCTGCTTCATATTCCAGACCCCTATACACTATACTCACTGGACTCTTGGATCACTATGGGTTCCATTGACTCCACTGTCTCTGGTCCCTAACAGGCAGCAGCTGACTCCTGAACATCCTTGGGCCCCACTCAGCATCTAGCATAACAACAGTAAATGCCAGATATCCTTAAAAATACTTCCTATTTGCGAGGATAAAGAATCTTGGCCAAACACTCATCCATCACAAATACCCTCTAAGGAGTTCAGCATAGGAATGCTCTTGTCACTTTGCCAGGTTGTACCTGAGTATATCAAGGACTGAAGGGATTAACATCTACTGCATGCCTATAATCCATGTGAAACAAACTAACTGAATATTTTTGGCTTCTTTTTCTTCCCTTTCGTGCCTAGACAACTCTTATTCTTATTCTCTTATTCAGAACTCAGTTTAGAAGTTCAAAGTCATTCATTCATTCATGAATTCATTTAATTAACAAATATTTTAAAAGAGAAATTAAGAAAATAATCCAATTTTCAATTGCATCAAAAAGAATAAAATACCTAGGAATAAATTTAACCAAGGAGGTAAAAGACCTGTACACTGAAAATTATAAGCCACTGATGAAAGAAACTTAAGACACAAATAAATGGAAATATATTCTGTGGTCATGGATTGGAAGAATTGATATTTTTAAAATGTCTACATTCCCCAAAGCAATCTACAGATACAACGCAACACATATCAAAATTCCAATAACATTTTTCACAGGAATAGATCAAACAATCCTAATATTTCTATGAAATTACAAAATGTCCTGAATAACCAAAGCAATTTTGAGAAAGAAGAACAAAGCTAGAGGCATCATAATTTGTGGTTTCAAACTATACTAAAATCCAAAAAACAGGGTATTGGCATAAAAACAGACACACAGATTAATGAAACGGAATAGAGTTCAGAAATAAACCCATGCATATGTGGTTAATTAATTTACAATAAAGGAGTCAATAATAAAGTACAGTCTCTTCAATAAACAGTACTGGGAAAACTGGGTAGTCATATGCAAAAGAATGAACCTGGACCACTATCTAACATTCACAAAAGTCAACTCAAAATGGATTAAAGACTTGAATATAAGACCTGATAATAAAAAGACAGCATATGGAGTAAGCTCCCTGACTTCAGTCTTCGTAATAATTTTTTGGATTTGACACCAAAAGCAAAAGTAAGTGGAACTACATCAAACTAAAAAGCTTTTGCACAGTAAAGAAAGCCATCAACAAAATGAAGAGGAAACCTACAAAATGGAAGAAAATATTTGCAAAATCATTTATCTAATAAGGGGTTAAGACCTGAAATATGTAAAGAACTTATACAGCTCAATAGAAATAAACAAAACAATTTGACTTTTAAAAGGGCAGAGGATCTGAATAGACATTTTTCCATAAAAGACATACAAATAGCTAACAGGTACATTAAAAGATGCTCAACATCACTAATCATCAGGGAAATGCAAATCAAAGCCACAATGAGCTATCACCTCACACCTGTTAGAATAGTTGTCATCACAAAGAAAAGAAATACGTTTTGACAAATATGTACAGAAAAAGGAACTCTTATATACTGTTGGTAGGAATGTAAATTGATGCAACCAATTCAGAAAACAGTATGGTGGTTCCTTGAAAAATGAAAAATAGAACTACCATATCATCCAGCAATTTTACTTTTGAGAGAAACAAAATCACTATCTCAGAAAGATATGTGCACTCCCATATTCACTGTAGCATTATTTACAATAGCCAAGATGAGGAAACAACTAAATGTCAACTGATAGATGAATGGATAAAGAAAATGTGGTGTGTATATATACACATAGTGGAAATTTTTCTAGCCATAAAAAAGAATTAAATTGTGTTCACAGATGGACCTTGAGGGAATTATGCTAAGTGAAATAAGTCAGAGAAAAACAAATACTGTATGATCTCATCTATATATGAAGTTTAAGAAAAATAAAACAAACATAGATACAGAGAACATATTAGTGGTTGCCAGAAGTAGGGGGTCAGAGAAGGCAATGGCAACCCACTCCAGTACTCTTGCCTGGAAAATCCCATAGACAGAGGAGTCCAGTAGGCTGCAGTCCATGGGGTCGCTAAGAGTTGGACATGACTGAGTGACTTCCCTTTCACTTTTCACTTTCATGCATTGGAGAAGGAAATGGCAACCCACTCCAGTGTTCTTGCCTGGAGAATCCCAGGGACAGGGGGAGCCTGGTGGGCTGCCGTCTATGGGGTCACACAGAGTTGGACATGACTGAAGCATCTTAGCAGCAGCAGCAGAAGTAGGGGGTATGGAGAGAGTGGAATAGGTAAAAGTGGTCAAAAGGTGCTGGGGATGTAGCATGGTGACCATAGTTAACAACTGTTGTTTCACTAAGTCGTGTCTGACTCTTGTGACCCCCATGGTCTGTAGCCCACCAGGCTCCTCTGTCCGTGGGATTTCCTAGGCAAGAATACTGGAGTGGGTTGCCATTTCCTTCTCCAGGGTATTTCCCCAACCCAGGGATCGAACCCACTTTCCTGCTTGGCAGGCGGATACTTTACTGCTGAGACACCTAAGAAAACTGAAGTCACTCAGTTGTGTCTGACTCTTTGTGACCCCATGGACTGTAGCCTATGAGGCTCCTCCATCCATGGAGTTTTCCAGGCAAGAGTAATGCAGTGGGTTGCCATTTCCTTCTTCATGGGATCTTCCCAACCCAGGGATCAAACCCGGGTCTCCCGCATTGCAAGCGGACGCTTTTTACCATCTGAGGTACCAGGGAAGCTCATTGTATATTTGAAAGTTACCAATAGGGTAGATCTTAAAAGTCCTCATGAGAAGAAAAAAAAAACAAAAAGATGTATCTATGTGTGGTGATGGATATTAACTAAACTTATTTTGGTGATCATTTCATAATATATACATACAGATTGTACACCTAAAACTAATACAATGTTTTATGTCAGTTACATCTCAATAACATTTTTTTTAAAGCAAATATTTTAAAAGTGTATGTTAAATTCTGAGAATGCAGCCCTGAACAAGATAGACAAAGCCCTGATTGCAAGGATTTTACAGCTGGTAAAGCAGGTACTGGGAGAGCACACAGACAACAGATAAACACACACAAAAATTAGAAATGATAGGTACAGAAACACTAGTGACAGGAAGCCAGTCATGTGAAGAACCAGGGAAGAACATTCCAGACAGAAGGAACAGCTAGTGTGAAGGTCCCAAGGAAGAAAGAAGACCAGTGGGGTGCATCCTGCTGACAGAAGAATGGCAGGAAATGAGGACAGAGATCTAGCAAGGGCTAGATCATGCAGGGCCATAAGTCAGGCACACAAGTTTAGATTTTAAGAGCAATAGAAACCACTCACAGATTTTAAACAAGGAGGCTCCATGATGTGATGCCTTAAAATTTAAAAGATGACTGGTGGCTACATGAATTATGAACTGTAGGATAGAAGCAGGGAAACCAGTAGGGGTCCTTCATAATAATCCAGGGAAGAGACAAGGATATCTGAGACTAGGCCAGTAGTAGTAGCAGCAGACATGGAAAAAGAGTTGAATTCAAATACACTATGGTAGCAGAGTCAAAAGAAACTTGCTGATGGACATAATATAGGGTATAAGAGAGTAAGAATCATCAAGAATGGTTCATAGCCTTCTGGCTTGAGCAAGCATGTAGACAGACTCCCACTTACTGATACTTGGAAGACTGGGAGAAGATGCAGGTCTGTGGGTGAAATCACAAGTTCTCTTTTGGACATGTTATCTGAAATGCCTATTAGAAATCTAGGAAGAGTTGTTAAGTAAACAAATAGGGGCGTGGAGACAAGGGAAGGGTCAGGGCTAAAGATATAAATTTGGAAGCAATTTGTACATAGTATTTAATGACACGAGACAAGCAAGAATATGTAGACAGAGAAGATACCTCAGGACACAGACCTAGGGCACTTCAACATTTAGAAGTTTAGTGGAAGAAAAAAGGAAAATAAAGAGGAGGAATATGAGGTAAACACACAAATGAGTATAAGAAAGAGCAAGTGAGACAGGAGAAAACCCCGGACTGTGTGATGTCGCGGAAGCCAAAATAAGAAAATGTTTGAAGAATGAAGTCTGATGTAACAGAATACCGCAGACTGGGTGGCTTAAACAACAGAAATTTATCTCTCACAATTCTGAAAGCTGGAAGTCCAAGATCAGAGTGCCAGCAGATTGATTTCTGGTGAGAGGACTCTGGTGCAAGTCTTTCCTGTTTCCTCACGTGACTGATGAGAGAGCAGAAGAGGGGAGGAGAGAGAGACCGACAGACACAGAGATAGAGACAGTGTGTACTTTGATCTCTTCATCCCATTACAAGAGTACCAATCATATCATGGGGTTTCCACCCTCATGATCTATGTAACCACAATTATCTCCCAAAGGCCCTACATCCAAATACCATCACATTGGAAATTAGGGTTTCCACATATGAATTTGGGGAAGAACAAATGTTGAGGACAAAACATTCAGTATATACCAGATTGCTATAAGTATTGGTGAAGATGTGGAAAAATTGGAATCATCATACATTGCTGATAAAAATGTAAAATGGTCCAGCCACTGTGGAAAGGTCTGGTGGTTCTTTAAAAGGTTAAACATACAGTTACCATATGACCCAAAAACCCCACTCCTCAGTATAAATCCAAGAAAAATGAAAACATATGTCCACATGAAAGTCTGAATACAAACGTTTAGAGCTGTGTTATTCTTAAGAACCCCAAAATGAAAGAAATCTAAATATCTCGAATAGATTATCTGATGAACAGATCATCTAATGGTGGCATATTCTTACAACTGAATGTTTTACAATAAAAATGAATGAAGCAGTACTAATGCATGGTACAACATGGATGAACCTTGAAAACATTTTGCTAAGTGAAAGAAGTCACATACAAAAGGTCACATATTATATGACTCTATTTATATGACATGTTCAGAATAAGCAAATCTACAGAAACAGTAGATTAATGGCTCTCTATGGCTGGCACAAGAAATGAGAGGGAAATAAAGAGTGAATGCTAATGAGTACCAGGTTTCTTTTAGAGGAGACAAAAATGTTCTAACATTAGAGTGGGTGATGGCTGCACAATTCTGTGAATATATTAAAAACATTGAATTGTACAGTTTAAACAGGTAAGTAGCATGGTATATAAATTAGAGAGAGGTTACCTAAAGCAAATACTGCTGACAAATCAGCCAAGATTAGAATGAAGTAGAGACCATTCTATCAGCATCAAAGTCATGTGTAACCCTGACAAACAAATGTTTAGTGGTGTATTCGAGACAGAAGGCAAACAGGGTGGACTGAGAGGAAATAAGAAGTGAGGAAGAGGACTCAAAGAAGTTTTGTTGTTAAGGATTGCAGAGAAACAGGTTAATGCCACAGAGGGATATGAAGTAAAGAGAGGGTTTGTTTTCATAAGATGGAAGATAATGCAGCATGTTTGTTACTGAGAATGAATCAATGTGGAAGGAGAGAAAGGTACTGAAAGAGAGAAAGTGTACTGTTGAATCAAAGTCCATAAGAAAGGGATGACTAAAAAGCACAAAAGTCTGAAGGCTGGCATGCCTTCAGACTTCAACAGGGAGAAGGCAGACAGCCGAGGCATACATGTCAGTAGACTGTGGATACGGTTAAGAAGATGAGAGGTGTGCTGCTATTTTCTACATGAGGCCTGAAGCAAGGTGACCAACTTAGGGTAAGGATGTGAAAGTATATTACTTATATTTCTGTATAACAAAATTACTCCCCCAAACTTAGCAGCTCATGAGATCATGTTTTTCTTCCCAGTTTCCTAGATTTGATTTTACCTAGAAGCCAGTTCTTAAACTTAGAATCATTTGCTTTTTGGAGATGCTAGAAATATTTTTAAGACCAGTAAGTCCTGGATTCTTTCTGTTTAACCAGCTTTTTTTTAGCCTCTCTCTCTCAACATTTTACTATATGCAGCAAGAAGAAACCAGGAAACACCTTCAACAGTCTGCCTGGAAATTTTCCTTAGCTATATTAACAAGTTCTTTATGTAATTTGTTACCTTCTGCAGCTGACAGTGTTGCTAAACTCTCTGCCTACATATATATGACCCTCTTTCCTTCATTTTCCACTGATATCTTCCTTACTTTTTAAGACTTCACCCACAGTCTTCAGAAAGGCCATAATGCTTTTTCTACTAGTCAAGACACTTCAACTATTCTCCAACATTCTCCTCAAAGTCTGTCCAGCTTCTGCTTATTGCTTCCTAAACCACTTCCACATTTTTAGGTAGAGGAATGGTACTTCCAGGTGCCAAGATCTGTATTAGTTCCCTGTGACAAATCACCTAAACTCTGCAGTTTAAAATGACAAAATTTATTATCTCATAGTTTCTGTGAGTCAGGAATTTGTAAGGCACTGAGCTGGGTGATCTGGGCTCAGGGTCTCACAAGAGGTTGTCATCAAGATGTCAGCCAGGGCTGGAAGACCTGCTTCCAGGGGAGCTCACTCACATCTATCATTGCCATAACACATTATCTCAAACCAAGTAGTTTAAAATAGCACAACTTATTATCTTACTGTCCTGTAAGTCAAAACTAGACTAAAATTAAAGTGTTAGCTGGGCTGCATTCCCTTTTGAAGGCTCTAGAGGAGAAATTGTTTCCTTCTAGAGGCCCTTTACATTTCTTGGCTCATGTCCCTCTCTTCCATCTTTCAAAGCCAGCATTGGTGAGTCTGTTTCCTTTCACATTTCCATTTTTTCCTACTGCTTCTTTCACTGTCCTATCTATCTATCCATCTATATCTTTCTCTCTCTCCCTTTGGCTTCTGACTACAACCAGCAAAGGAGCTCATATGATTAGACTGTTCCCACCCAGAAAATTCAAAATAGTCTCCCTATCTCAAGGTCCTTAACCTTATCACATCTGTAAAGTACTTCTTGCCATGTAAGGTAACACATTCACAGGTCTAGGGATTAGGATGTGGATACCTTTGGAGGGTCATTATTCTTCCTAGCACAGGGCTACAGACACAGAAGAGGAGAACAAGCACAGGGAGGAGTAAAGGAGGCCACACATTTGTACAGGTCATAAAGCCAACACTGATTTAATTAAGAGAGGCACTGAAGGAAAAATTTAACTTTGATTACTCAGTTTACTTAGCACTACATATGAGGTTGAAAATGCTAGATGCTGAAGCAGGGCAAGGTAAAATAAAGTAGGTAGAGAAGCCAAAAAATTCCACAGACAGACAAATTTCTGTGCCCTCAAACTACCGTTGTGATTTGGTGGTTTCAACAATTTACTGCTTCTCTTCAGTATATAACATGTTTTCAGTATAGTAACTATTATGTTACATATTTTTCAGTATCATATGATATATATTCAATATAATATTATTTCAAAATAGCTGAAATTCCTTATTTTCTCTCCAAATGCAATGTTCCATTCATATACCACCAGATGGCAGAGAAGAGCAAAGAATATATTCCTACATACCAAAAAAAAATTTTTTTTCATATACTTGAAGAAGACCAGCCCTTAGCTAAAGGTGGCAAACTCTTAACATCTTAGACTAGACAAGCACCTTATTTTTTAACTTTTTCACTATGGAAAATTTTAAGCATACACAAAACAAGAAGCAGTATAATAAATCTCTATGAATCATCAATTAGCTTCAAGAATTATCAACACATGGCCAATCTCATCTCATCTGTATCTTTTCCTTGTCCCCTTCTACTTCTTGTATACAGCATGTACTTGTTGGTTATTTATTTTAAATATAGCAGTGTATACACATCAATCCCAACCTCCCTAATTATCCCTCCCTACAGGTAACCATGAGTTCGTTCTCTAAGTCTGTGAGTCTGTTTCTGTTTTATAAATAAGTTCCTTATAACTTTTTAGATATTTGTATCTCTTTTTTTTTAGATTCCACATATAACCAATATCAGGAAGGGGCAGAGCCTAGACCAGAAGGGGCGGGGATTGGACTGGAAGCTAGGGTTAGGGTTAGGTTAGGGTCTTAGTCTTTAAATGTTTGGATTACAAGGTATGCTCTGCCAGTGCTGAGTGCTGGAACTAAAATGACACATTTTTTTAAACATTTGTGATTTTGGCAAAACCAATTGTTTTTAAAGTATTATATATACATATACACACATACATATATATATATGTATATATATATATGCCAGAAAATGCCACAGATTATCAACATGCACTCTTATTATCATCTCCATAAGATGACTAAAAGTAACATTTTGAACACATTTTATAAACAGCTCCATCTAATATCACTGGGCTGCAATTTCTGATTCCTCCCTTCTAGTTCTTAAGATTCTACTGGATTCCAGAGTTTGATTTTTTGTACAATGATTTCAACTCTGGGAGCAGCTTCTGAAATGAAGCTATAGGGATGTTATGACTTGGACAGGTGGCTGACATGTCTGTCATCTTTTGACATAAAAATAAACTTAGAAAAATAATCATGGAAATGAAGAAAGAAAACATGTAAAAGATGAAAAGAATAGGAACAGAGCCAGAAATTTCCAACAGGTAAGAAACTTGGAAACAAATCTCTAAAATGCTAAATAAAAATCTTGCAAGTGTATTTTTCAAATATTTTTTCATGTTAAAATAATCCAGTTTTTAAATATGTGAGAATTAGTAAAAATTAGAACTGCTGTATGTTCAAGCCTAATTATACTGGATGTCTTCTTGCTCATGTGATCTGAAAAACACCACCACAATTTTAAAATGCACCATTGTAAGGAAACTATCAAAAGAAATCAACAAATGTTAGCATTGGCAAATGAAGTTTTAACTACTTTTTGTTTATCTGTTTGTAAATAAACTTAAAACTGGTAAACATATGTATTGGAAGAGTTTATCTCTCTTTTCTTGATACATTTAATGTACTTTTAAGAATTAAAAACTTCAACATTTCCAATAATGAAAAGTCATTCATTAACCTTCATAGAAAATTAAAGCCAATTCAGGCCATCTGTACTTTAATTCAGTTGAGTCGCTCAGTCGTGTCCGACTCTTTGCGACCCCATGAATCGCAGCACACCAGGCCTCCCCGTCTATCACCATCTCCTGGAGTTCACTCAAACTCATGTCCATCGAGTTGGTGATGCCATCCAGCCATCTCATCCTCTGTCGTCCCCTTTCCTCCTGCCCCCAATCCCTCCCAGCATCAGAGTCTTTTCCAATGAGTCAACTCTTTGCATGAGGTGGCCAAAGTACTGGAGTTTCAGCTTTAGCATCATTCCTTCCAAGAAACACCCAGGCCTGATCTCCTTTAGAATGGACTGGTTGGATCTCCTTGCAGTCCAAGGGACTCTCAAGAGTCTTCTCCAACACCACAGTTCAAAAGCATCAGTTCTTCAGTGCTCAGCTTTCTTTACAGTCCAACTCTCACATCCATACATGACCACTGGACAAACCATAGCCTTGACTAGACGGACCTTTGTTGGCAAAGTGATGTCTCTGCTTTTCAATATGCTGTCTAGGTTGGTCATAACTTTCCTTCCAAGGAGTAAGTGTCTTTTAATTTCATGGCTGCAGCCACCATCTGCAGTGATTTTGGAGCCCAGAAAAATAAAGTCTGACACTATTTCCACTGTTTTCCCATCTATTTCCCATGAAGTGATGGGACCAGATGCCATGATCTTAGTTTTCTGAATGTTGAGCTTTAAGTCAACTTTTTCACTCTCCTCTTTCACTTTCATCAAGAGGCTTTTTAGTTCCTCTTCACTTTCTGCCATAAGAGTGGTGTCATCTGCATATCTGAGGTTATTGATATTTCTCCCGGCAATCTTGATTCCAGCTTGTGCTTCTTCCAGCGCAGCATTTCTCATGATGTACTCTGCATATAAGTTAAATAAGCAGGGTGACAATATATAGCCTTGATGTACTCCTTTTCCTATTTGGAACTAATCTGTTGTTCCATGTCCAGTTCTAACTGTTGCTTCCTGACTTGCATATAGGTTTCTCAAGAGGCAGGTCAGGTGGTCTGGTATTCCCATCTCTTTCAGAATTTTCCATAGTTTATTGTGATCCACACAGTCAAAGGCTTTGGCATAGTCAATAAAGCAGAAATAGATATTTTTCTGGAACTCTCTTGCTTTTTCGATGATCCAGGGGATGTTGGCAATTTGATCTCTGGTTCCTCTGCCTTTTCTAAAACCTGCTTGAACATCTGGAAGTTCACGGTTCACGTATTGCTGAAGCCTGGCTTGGGGAATTTTGAGCATTACTTTACTAGCATGTGAGATGAATGCAATTGTGTGGTAGTTTGAGCACTCTTTGGCATTGCCTTTCTTTGGGATTGGAATGAAAACTGACCTTTTCCAGTCCTGTGGCCACTGCTAAGTTTTCCAAATTTGCTGGCATATTGAGTGCAGCATTTCCACAGCATCATCTTTCAGGATTTGAAACAGCTCAACTGGAATTCCATCACCTCCACTAGCTTTGTTTGTAGTGATGCTTCCTAAGGCCCGCTTGACTTCGCATTCCAGGATGTCTGGCTCTAGGTGAATGATCACACCATCATGGTTATCTATGTCATGAAAATCTTTTTTATATAGTTCTTCTGTGTAAACTTGCCATGTCTTCTTAATATCTTCTGCTTCTGTTAGGTCTCCTTATTGCCAAATTCAGACTTAAATTGAAGAAAGTAGGGAAAACCACTAGACAATTCAGGTATGACCTAAATAAAATCCCTTACAATTATACAGTGGAAGTGAGAATTAGATTCAAGGGATTAGATCTGATAGACAGAGTGCCTGAAGAACTATGGACGGAGGTTAGTGACATTGCACAGGAGGCAGGGATCAAGACCATCCCCAAGAAAAAGAAATGCCAAGAGGCAAAATGGTTGTCTGAGGAGGCCTTACAAATAGCTGTGAAAAGAAAAAAAGCTAAAGGCAAGGGAGAAAAGGAAAGATATACCCATCTGAATGCAGAGTTCCAAAGAATAGCAAGGAGAGATAAAAAAGCCTTCCTCACTGATCAATGCAAAGAAATAGAGGAAAACAGTAGAATGGGAAAGACTAGAGACCTCTTCAAGAAAATTAGAGATACCAAGGGAACATTTCATGCAAAGATGGGCACAACTAAGGACAGAAATGGTATGGACCTAACAATACAGAATAACTAAGCCAATTATACTTTTATAAGGCTGTGAAAAGGTAAACTTTTGTTTCTTCGGTTTCTTAGGGTTACTTAATGCTGTACTTTGTTCTTAGGGAAAGCTCCAAGATTATCTTTATGAAGATTCTAGTTCTACTTATTTTCATGAAACACAAATAACCAATTTGATTGATTTTTAAGAAATGAACAAAATAAACTAGAAATATTACTTTGTGTGTGGTTTGGAAAGCAGAAGTCTCATTCCTGGCCCTGCTATTAACAATGTAACCATAAGCAAGTCACTGGGTCTTGGTTGCCATGTTTGTAAAATCAGATCTAGAGTACAAGACTGCTGTTGAGATCAAAACAGCCCACCTTGTTGGCCATTAAATTATTTTTTTAAATTGTAATTTAAGTGTAGTTTATTTACAATATTGTGTTAGTTTCAGGTATATATCAAAGGGATTCCGTCATATAAACATTTTTTCAGATTCTTTTCCACTATAGGTTATAAGATATTGACTACCGTTCCCTGTACTATACAGTAAATTCTTGTTGCTTATACCTATTTATGTATAATCGTTTTATTTGTTAATTCCATACTCCTAATTTATCCCTCACCCTCTCCCTTTCCCCTCTGGTAACCATAAGATTGTTTCCTACATCTGTGAGTCTGTTTCTGTTTTGTATATAGATTCATTTGCATTATTTTTTACATGATATTTATCATGTAAATGATATTTACACGTACATGATATTTATCTTTCTCTGTCTGACTTACTGCACTGAGTATGATATTCTCTAGGTTCATCTACGTTGTTGCAAATGGCACTGTTTCATTTTTTTCTTATGGCTAAGTAATATTCCATTTTATATATGTACATCTTTTTCAATCAACCGTTGATGGGCACTTGGGTTGTTCCCACTTCTAGGCTGCCATACGTAGTGCTGCTGTAAACACTGGAGTGAATGTATGTTTTCAAATTAAGAGTTTTTTATCTTTTCTGGATATATGCCTAGGAATAGGATAGCTGGATAACATGGTAGCTCTATTGTTAGTTTAAGAAATCTCTATACTGTTTTCCATAGTGGCTGTGCCAATTTACATTTCCACCAACAGTGTAGCAGGGTTCCACCTTCTCCACACCCTCTCCAGCATTTATTATTTGTAGACTTTTTGATGATGGGGTTTCCAGAGTAGCTCAACTGATAAAGAATCTGCCTGCAATGCGGGAGACCTGGCTTTGATTCTGAGTTGGGAAGATCCCCTGGAGGAGGGCATGGCAACCCACTCCAGTATTCTTGCCTGGAGAATCCCCATGGACAGAGGAGCCTGGCGGGTTACAGTCCTTGGGGTCGCAAAGACTCAGACACAATTGAGTGACTAAACACAGCACAGCACAGCACAGCACAGACTTTTTGATGATAACCATTCTGACAAGTGTGAGGTCAAACCTCATTTTGATTTTCATTTTCATTTCTCTTATAATTAGCGACGTTGAGCATCTTTTCATAGCACTTAAATTCTTGAGCGAATAAATAAATGGGGTAGTACTTTAAAGGGGCTTCCCAGGCGGCACTAGTGGTAAAGAACCTACCTGCCAATGCAGGAGACATAAGAGACTCTGGTTCAATCCCTGGGTCAGGAAGATCTCCTAGAGGAGGGCATGGCAACACACTCTAGTATTCTTGCCTGGAGAATCCCCATGGACAGAGGAGCCTGGTGGGCTATGGACCATAGCGTCACAAAGAGTCAGACATGACTGAAGCAACTTAGGATGCATGCATGCAGTACTTTAAAATAATTAAGCCCTAAGCAAAATGTGAGATATTATTTGCATCAACACACCCATAGAATCTATATTCCTAGAGGCTTAAGGAAAAGGAGAGAGAATTCCTGTAGGATGATCCTGCCTTATTTTGGGACCCTCATATACATACTTAGAGGGTGAGGGAGTGTAAAGTTTCACTTTACCCAGGGACACAGACTCTTTGGAGTTACATAAGGAAATTTTTTAATATAAAAGAAGTAGAAAATGTTCTACTCACCTGCTTTTAAAATTAAGAACAACAGATACAGAAATTTCTTCAAGAAGTATAAAATAGGAGGTGGCAGAAAATAGTAGAAAGAACATGAAACTCTCCAAGAAGCAGGGGACTAAGACTGTTGTTCCTGATCTGCCAGTAATTAACTACAAAGTCGCAACATCTGTCAAATTGGAGGTGTGTATTAAAATACCTATAGAGTTTCTTCTAGGTCAAAGCACAATAGCACCAAACGAAATAGAAGAGATAATCTAAAATATGCTTTAATTTTTCTTTGTTGAGGATAATTAAGGGAAAGGAGGAAGCAGAGAACACAATGAGGCAGATAGGCAGAAAGAAAGGAAGACGATTAGAGGTAAGGAGAAAACACAGAGACCAAGGGGCAGACACACATAAACTACCCCTAACAACTCTCCTCAGCCAAAAATAGAGTTGTACCTATAGAGACAAAGACATAAACTAACAAAAAGACAATCGGATATAGAAATAAATATGCATATGGAGACTTTGGCAGAGTAATGCTCTTATTTTGTTCACCTTGAAACTTTAAAACACAAAATTACCAAAAAATGTGTAATGTAATGCTATAATTTTGCATTTAAAGGCATAAATAGAGCCAGTTCAAGGCATGTGCCTCATGAGCATATCTAGATACAATCAAGCTGAAAGATTGAAGACTACCTATCTCTACCATATGTTACTCATATTTGGGGGCAAAATATCACTTGATAATTTGAGATCTCACATCTTTGGGTCATTTCCAACCAAACAGGCCAAAGATGACCCTTCCAAAAATTCCAAGAATTTTTTTATAAATCAAGGCCCAGTATTACATTGTTTCCAGATAGTCAAGATTTAAATGTTTTAACTTAATAGTTACCGATTAATTACATAAAGTGTAAATCCCACATTGCCATTCAAAGTCCACAATGGGGATTTACTTGTTAATCTTCTCTAAATTGTGCAGAGGGCACTGGATAATATAACTTCAGCACTTCCCTTCAATTCCCTCCCAGATGAGGATCATCTGACCTTCTTCTGGCTTTTCTGAGCTTCCAGCCTCCATAAGAATTTATAAACTGGAGAACTTATACTTTGCAACTAATCATTATAGAGGAGAGTAGAGGGACCTCTACTAAGTTTTAAACCTGCTGTTGCAGGGTGGTGAGTGATACTCATTCACTCAGCCCAGACAACCCAGATCAATAAGAATGGGCAACACAAAGGTTTCTAATGTTTATTCCCATCTCTACTACCAATCTGTTAGAAAATCTGCAAACTGTATGAATTTTCACATCTCTTAAGAGAAAACTCTTATTCAGACCTAACTTTGTAAGGCAGCACTAGTGGTAAGGAAGCAACAGTTAGAACTGGACATGGAACAACAGACCGGTTTCAAATAGGAAAAGGAGTATGTCAAGGCTGTATATTGTCACCCTGCTTATTTAACTTCTATGCAGAGTACATCATGAGAAACGCTGGGCTGGAAGAAACACAAGCTGGAATCAAGATTGCCGGGAGAAATATCAATAACCTCAGATATGCAGATGACACCACCCTTATGGCAGAAAGTGAAGAGGAACTCAAAAGCCTCTTGATGAAAATGAAAATGGAGAGTGAAAAAGTTGGCTTAAAGCTCAACATTCAGAAGACGAAGATCATGGCATCTGGTCCCATCACTTCATGGGAAATAGATGGGAAAACAGTGGAAACAGTGTCAGACTTTATTTTTCTGGGCTCCAAAATCACTGCAGATGGTGACTGCAGCCATGAAATTAAAAGACGCTTACTCCTTGGAAGGAAAGTTATGACCAACCTAGATAGCATATTCAAAAGCAGAGACATCACTTTGCCAACAAAGGTCCGTCTAGTCAAGGCTATGGTTTTTCCAGTGGTCATGTATGGATGTGAGAGTTGGACTGTGAAGAAGGCTGAGCACCGAAGAATTGATGCTTTTGAACTGTGGTGTTGGAGAAGACTCTTGAGAGTCCCTTGGATTGCAAGGAGATCCAACCAGTCCATTCAGAAGGAGATCAGCCCTGGGATTTCTTTGGAAGGAATGATGCTAAAGCTGAAACCCCAGTACTTTGGCCATCTCATGCGAAGAGTTGACTCATTGGAAAAGACTCTGATGCTGGAATAGCATTGAAACATGTATATTACCATATATGAAACAGATTTCCAGTCCAGGTTCGATGCATGAGACAGGATGCTGGGGGCTGGTGCACTGGGATGGCCCAGAGGGATGGGATGGGGAGGGTGGGGGGAGGGGGGTTCAGGATGGGGAACACATGTAAACCCATGGCTGATTCATATCAATGTATGGCAAAAAGCACTACAATATTATAAAGTAATTAGCCTCCAATTAAAATAAATAAATTAAAATAAAATAAAAATAAAATAAAATCTCATTTGACAGATGAAAAAATTGAGGCTCAGAGATGGGGAGTGACTTGCCCAATATCAAAAAAAGCTAGTTAGCAGAAGGACAAGTCTCTTGACAGAACAGTGCTCATTCTAGCATACCCATACGTATCTGTACATTGCCTATTTCTTTTTCATTCCTTTCCTCCTCCAAGCAAAGCTTGTTTTGTGGCAAGTAAATAATCAAAGTATTCTATTTCTCATTTATAGTTCTAGTCCACTGACTGTCATAAAGGGCTTAAATCTATCTTGACATTTCCCTTCAGGGAATACCTGTGAACTCTAATTCTATTGAACCCCTGAATCATCCAAGTCCTGAACTGCATTTCAAATACCTCTATTTACAAATTTTGCTATTTCTACTTATCACCACATTACATCTGAGCCATAGATCAGCTCCTTGGGTCCTTCTATATCAAATATACTGTCTCTGTCAACACTTTTTATTCATCTGTGGTTTCTCATTGTGGGTATCTATTGTTGAAACCACAACAGACACAAGTATTCTTGCAGTGATTTCTTTCCTTATAAGAATCTTCTAAGCCTTTGAACTCAGAAAGAATGTGAGAGCAGACCAGGGTAATTTCAAACAGTAAACAAAAGTTTGTTCTCTTTCACTCCTATTGCTCAGCTTTTTATCAATACCATTTATGCTGTTTTCTTCAAATTTCTAAATAATAAACCAAGATAAGGGGTATTTTTTTCATTTGCTCTCTTTCAACACGTTCTCTTTGGGCCAGAAGTATCACCACTTGGAATGGCAGGGCATTCACCATGCCTATTGTGTATCCTGGGATAAATAATTCACTGAATATGATCACCCTAAAGCTATGCTGAGCCATAGGATTAGGGACCCTCTTTCCTCTAGAAGTCAGAAAAAGAAGAGACCCAAAGGAAAAGAAACGTAAGGAATGCTTTCTAAATAAAGTTAATTCTGAGTAATAGCTCACTAGGCACTACCTACCCTGCTTGATCTCTAGAATCTGAGTAATGTACCCAGGAACTGCTTGTGCCAAGTCTGGTTCCAGCCCCAGAAAATGAAAGAAAGAAAAAGAAGGGAAGGCATATGCTATTTCATAAGCAGGCATGGTCTCGGAGTCTAACCCCCAGACTTAGGGATATAGATTAGCTCTAGGGAATGGAACTGGAGAAGGCATTGGCACCCTACTCTAGTATTCTCGCCTGGAAAATCCCATGGGCAGAAGATCCTGGTAGGCTGCAGTCCATGGGGTCGCTAAGTCGGTCACGACTGAGCGACTTCGCTTTCACTTTTCACTTTCATGCATTGGAGAAGGAAATGGCAACCCACTCCAGTGTTCTTGCCTGGAGAATCCCAGGGACGGGGGAGCCTGGTGGGCTGCCATCTATGGGGTCGCATAGAGTTGGACACGACTGAAGTGACTTAGCAGTAGCAGGGAATGGAACTGACAAATTTTATTCTGCACACAAATACTAAACACATACCTACATGCTTTATGATGGCTGTGAGCAACAAATTCAGTTGCATTATCTCATTTAAACCTCACAACGACTCAGAAAGACATTGTTTATCCTCATTTTATAGAGTTTAAAAATGGAGCCAGAAGGGTAGTTAACATATGTCAAAGTCATACAGACACCAAACGGTGATGCTCCAAGTAGAATTCAATTCCAAACATAGTACTCTGGCCTCTACAGCACACATATATAAAAAAAAAAAAGACAGAAGGTGATACAGATGGAAAGATACCTTTGAGCTACCTTTTACACTTAACAGAATGATGTTACATTCCCTTACTCATTATCTCTAAAGGCTATACTGTTGGGACAAATAAAACACCCTGAGATGAAAGAAAGGCAAGGATATCTCTCTATTCTATTTCCTCTGAGGGATACTCTTCCACCTACAGAACTGTCCAGGTTATTAAGAACTTGGATTAATTTTCGGGGTTCTGTTTAATTTTTTAAGATTCAAGAGCTTACTCAAGTCATTCATGCATTTCCATCAAGCAGACAAAGAGGAAGACTAAAACCTAATAACTATTCATTGGAAGATTCAGAGCAAAGTTCTTTCCAAGAACTGATGGTCAAAATATCCAGCCATAATACAAGTAAGCTTAGAAAAGCTCTTCTTACAACCCTGACATGATGAAACTTTTCCTAAACTATTCAAAACCAATATAAAGAGCAACAACTCTGCATTTTTCTGAGTCCTGTAGGCTCCCTTTCCTAGCCTTGCTCCTATTACTCATAGTCTCTACAGTAGTCTTAATTGTGGACTTTTTTTGAAACCTCTCTCTCTCACTACTATCATCTTTAAGAAGCAGAGAGAAGTTCAGAATGCCATCAACATAATGATCGCCAATCTCTCCCTCTCTGACATCATAGTATGTGTCATGTGTATCCCTTTTACTATCATCTACATTCTGATGGATCACTGGATATTTAGGGACATCACATGCAAAGTCACCTCCTATGTGCAGAGAGTCTCCATCTGTGTGTCCATATTCTCACTTGCGTTAATTGCTATTGAAAGATATCAGCTGACTATGAACCCCAGTTCCAGAAAACATCTATTTCTGCTTTATTGACTATGCCAAAGCCTTTGACTGTGTGGATCACAATAAACTGTGGGAAATTCTGAAAGGGATGGGAATGCCAGACCACCTGACCTGCCTCTTGAGAAACCTGTATGCAGGTCAGGAAGCAACAGTTAGAACTGGACATGGAACAACAGACTGGTTCCAAATAGGAAAAGGAGTACATCAAGGCTGTATATTGTCACCCTGCTTATTTAACTTCTATGCAGAGTACATCATGAGAAACGCTGGGCTGGAGGAAGCACAAACTGGAATCAAGATTGCTAGGAGAAACATCAATAACCTCAGATATGCAGATGACATCACCCTTATGGCACAAAGTGAAGAAGAACTAAAGAGTCTCTTAATGAAAGTGAAAGAGGAGAGTGAAAAGTTGGCTTAAAGCTCAACATTCAGAAAACTAAGATCATGGCATCTGGTCCCATCACTTCATGGCAGAGAGAGGGGGAAACAGTGGAAACAGTAGCTGACTTTATTTTGGAGGGCTCCAAAATCACTGCAGATGGTGACTGCAGCCATGAAATTAAAAAACGCTTACTCTTTGGAAGGAAAGTTATGACCAACCTAGACAGCATATTAAAAAGCAGAGACATTACTTTGTCAACAAAGGTCCGTCTAGTCAAGGCTATGGCTTTTCCAGTAGTCATGTATGGATGTGAGAGTTGTACTATAAGAAAGCTGAGCACCGAAGAATTGATGCTTTTGTACTGTGGTGTTGGAGAAGACTCTGGAGAGTTCCTTGGACTGCAAGGAGATCCAACCAGTCCATCCTAAAGGAGATCAGTCCTGGGTGTTCACTGGAAGGACTGATGTTGAAGCTGACGCTTCAATACTTTGGCCACCTGACACAAAGACCCGACTCATTGGAAAAGACCCTGATGCTGGGAAAGATTGAGGGCAGGAGAAGAAGGGGACGACAGTGGAGGAGAAGGGGACAACAGTGGATGAGATGGTTGGATGGCATCACCGACTCAATGGACATGAGTTTGGGTAAACTCTGCGAGTTGGTAATGGACAGGGAGGCCTGGCGTGCTGTGGTTCGTAGGGTCGCAAAGTCAGACACGACTGAGTGACTGAACTGAACTAAACTGATGAACCCCAGGGGCTGGAAAATCAGGGTAGCTCACACCTACTGGGCTATCACGTTGATCTGGCTATTTTCCCTTCTATTATCTATTTCCTTCCTCCTATCCTTTTTCCTCACCAATGAGCCTTTTCAAAACTTCTCTTTTCCCACTGACCTCTACCCACACTGGGTTGCCTGTGTAGAGAACTAGCCCTCCAAAATGAACCAGCTCCTCTTTACCACCTCCCTGTTTATGCTGCAATATGGTGTCCCTTGAGCTTCTTCCTTGTCTGCTACCTGAAGATTGTTACCTGTCTCCACAGGAGAAATGGGAAAATAGATAAGAAGAGAGAAAGTGAGAGCAGGCTCAGGGAAAGCAAGAGGATCAACATGATGTTGATTTCTATTGTGGTAACCTTTGGGGTCTGCTGACTTCTCTTGAACATTTTCAATGTCATCTTTGACAGGTATCATGAGATCCAATGAGCTGCCTCTATGACCTGGTGTTTGTAGCATGCCACTTGAATGCTATGGCATTTACATGTATAAATCCTCTCTTCTATGGCTTTCTCAACAAAAATTTTCAGAAGGACATGCTGTTGCTAATTCACCACTGCTGGTGATTTGCACCTAAGAAAAAATATCAAAATATTGCCATCTCCAGTGTGCACACAGATGAATACAAGGGATCATTAAGATTAGCTCATACATCAACAAGTAGATAAGAACTGGTAACACTTAATGCCATAGGCCTTCTTTTATGGGAGATGGAGAGGTAATGACTGGAGCTGGGCAAGATGCCAAGGAAGCCAGAATTTTAAAAAAGGAAAAAAATGTAACTTTATGCTAACCAGTTTTGCTTTAGGCCAGATCTATATGTCTCATATATCCACCCAATGCAAATATACACACACACACAGACACACACTCTCTTTCTCTCTCCACCCTATTCTCTTAGGAGAATAATAACTCAAACACCCAGCTGTCATCATTTGTGGCAAAAAATAAAAGTAAGAAAGCAAGAAAGACAAGGAACACTGATGGCTGGGGAACAAAATTCCCAGATATTATTATTCAATGGAATATCCACAGAAGTTATTACTAATGATATGTCCACTAAAAACAATGCTATATCTCCTTAGTGTTGAAGCAATTCCACTTTCTGAAATAGAAACTGTAACTTATAACCATGTAACTATTTAACTAATTAGCAATGTCAGAAAGACTCATTATTATTTACTAATTAGCTAAATAACTGAGTTTGGATTGGAAGTTGAAGGAATGGTCGATTTCACTTAATATTTAAACTAAGCATTTTAAATACAATTAATTCACATGCCTGAGTCAGATTCTCCGGTTTATGGCAATAGTACATTTTCTTCACTAACAACACTATTAGTGCCACTCGAATTGGTCACAAACTCTTTAGCACTCCAATTATGTTTTAAACTAACCTATTAATGGCCAATGTAGATAGATCTTTCATTACAAAATGACTTTTTATCTCTAACTCTTTATATATATTAAGTAGGGGTTATTACAACTCTATCATTGAGTCTGATGAACTTCATCAGTAACACACATAGTTAGCTCCAGATTTTTTAAAACCTCTTGCATAGCTTATGATTTAAACATTTAAAAAAATATCTCTCATCCCTACAGAGTCATTTATATTGGAGAATCGCTAGACTGTCTTCAGAAAGGATACTAAGCTACTGGTCAAATTAGCTCAGTGCCTTTTACAAATGATGACCAGTTTTATCTCTTCCTCGGATACATATTCTTTATACTTCTTTATACTATTAAACTTGGGGCTGCACCTTTCTTGTATGTTAAAAATATAACACACAATATATTGTCTTCTTTCTTTTGAATAAAAGGTCATCTTTCTACTGTGTGTATAGTTTTTGTTTCCACATGCATGTTTGCTAAATTGCTATTCATGTCAGACTCTTTGTAACCCCATGGACTGTAGCCCGCCAGGTTCCTCTATCCATGGGATTCTCCACGCAGGAATACTGGAGTGGGTTGCCATTTCCTCTTCCAGGGTATATTCCTGACCCTCTTATGTCTCCTACATTGGCAGGTGGGTGCTTTACCACTGGCGCCACCTGGGAAGCCCTTTTGTTTCCACATTGATTCCGTTCGGTTCAGTCGCTGAATCGTGTCTGACTCTTTGTGACCTCATGAATCGCAGCACTCCAGGCCTCCCTGTCCATCACCAACTCCCAGAGTTCACTCAGACTCACGTCCATAGAGTCAGTGATGCCATCAAGCCATCTCATCCTCTGTCGTCCCCTTCTCCTCCTGCCCCCAATCCCTCCCAGCATCAGAGTCTTTTCCAATGAGTCAACTCTTTGCATGAGGTGGCCAAAGTACTGGAGTTTCAGCTTTAGCATCATTCCTTCCAAAGAAATCCCAGGGCTGATCTCCTTCAGAATGGACTGGTTGGATCTCCTTGCAGTCCAAGGGACTCTCAAGAGTCTTCTCCAACACCACAGTTCAAAAGCATCAATTCTTTGGCGCTCAGCTTTCTTCACAGTCCAACTCTCACATCCATATATGACCACTGGAAAAACCATAGCCTTGACTAGACGGACCTTTTTTGGCAAAGTAATGTCTCTGCTTTTTAATATGCTATCTAGGTTGGTCATAACTTTCTTTCCAAGGAGTAAGTGTCTTTTAATTTCATGGCTGCAGTCACCATCTGTAGTGATTTTGGAGCCCCCAAAAATAAAGTCTGACACTGTTTCCACCGTTTCCCCATCTATTTCCCATGAAGTGATGGGACCAGATGCCATGATCTTCGTCTTCTGAATGTTGAGCTTTAAGCCAACTTTTTCAGTCTCCACTTTCACTTTCATCAAGAGGCTTTTGAGTTCCTCTTCACTTTCTGCCATAAGGGTGGTGTCATCTGCATATCTGAGGTTATTGATATTTCTCCCAGCAATCTTGATTCCAGCTTGTGTTTCTTCCAGCCCAGCGTTTCTCATGATGTACTCTGCATAGAAGTTAAATAAGCAGGGTGACAATATACAGCCTTAATGTACTCCTTTTCCTATTTGGAACCAGTCTGTTGTTCCATGTCCAGTTCTAACTGTTGCTTCCTGACCTGCATATAGGTTTCTCAAGAGGCAGGTCAGGTGGTCTGGTATTCCCATCTCTTTCAGAATTTCCCACAGTTTATTGTGATCCACACAGTCAAAGGCTTTGGCATAGTCAATAAAGCAGAAATAGATGTTTTTCTGGAACTCTCTTGCCTTTTCCATGATCCAGTGGATGTTGGCAGTTTGATCTCTGGTTCCTCTGCCTTTTCTAAAACCAGCTTGAACATCAGGAAGTTCACAGTTCACATATTGCTGAAGCCTGGCTTGGAGAATTTTGAGCATTACTTTACTAGCGTATGGGATGAGTGCAATTGTGTGGTAGTTTGAGCATTGTTTCCACATTGGCCTCCATATTTTCCCTCCTGAAAAATTTTTCTCTCTCTCCTTTACTTCCCTCTGTCTCTGTTTCTTGCCCCCCATCTAGCTTTTCCTTGTCTTCAGAATTTCTGGTTTCTCTGTTACATCATTTTGGGGAAAATGAACAAGAAAGCACAGCAGGATAACCAGAGGAAATAAAATGTAACAGTATCACAGTATTGGGCTTTCCAGGTAACTCAGTGGTAAAGAATCCTCCTGCTAATGCTTGAGATGCAGGTTCAACCTCTGGGTCAGGAAGATCCCCTAGAGAAGGAAATGGCAATCCTCTCCAGTATTCTTGCCTGGAGAAGAGCAGCCTGGCAGGCTATACAGTCCATGGGTTTGCAAAGAGTCAGACACAACTCAGCACGCAAGCATGCATCCATCACAGTATTAGCTACAGATAAAACCTCTTATCTAAAAACCAACTTCAAATGCTGTCAGTTTAGAATCCTAAAAGTACAGATGCAGCTCCTTAACCCAGAAAACATCTCTCCCTAGATACCATTTCTATCTCTTCTGACAAACAGTGGTTAAGACTATAATTAAGATCCAATGTGTATTTTACTTATAAAGATATGTTGAAACTAGTTTCCATTACTAAAAAGATTTAGACCAAGCCACTGAAAGCAGGAAAGGGCTTTCATCCAACTCTGATATCACCCTCTCCCTTCACCCAAACACAAACACCCTGGCTTCTCTAACCCTAGCACCCTATCCCAAGCACTCAAAAGAGATCTCCAGTCTGTTACTAAATATTATAGTGTCCATTTTGGCTCCATGATAAGAACAATTTCCTTCTCCTAAAAAGTCATTCTGTCTTTACTTTGGATATTTTCTTGAACTTTAATGAAACAAAAGTCATTAATGATATCAATAGTAGTTTTTCTTATAACAACATTTGCAGTGACATGGATGGACCTGGAGACTATCATACTAAGTGAAGTAGGCCAGACAGAGAAAGATAAATATTACATGATATCGTGTATACAAATGAATTTATTTACAAAACAGAAACATAGACTTAGAGAATGAATTTATGGTTACCAGGGGGAAAGGGAGGGGACAGATTAGGAGTTTGGGATTGATATGTACACATTAGTATATTTAAAATGATAACCAACAAGGACCTATTATATACCACAGGGAACTTGGCTCAATATTCTATAATAACCTAAATGGGAAAACAATTTGAAAAAGAATGGATCAGTATGGGTACAACTGAATCACTTTGCTGTATGCCTGTAACTAACACATCATTGTTAATCAATTATACTCCAAAATAAAATAAATTTTAATTAAAAATAATAATAGTCTTTCTTTGGCTTATTTTTATCTCATAAAGTAGTGAATTAACTAGTTTTAATGCATGCCTTTGCTTATAAGGGACTTACACGTCTGACAAGTGGGAGAGCACAGGTCTATAGGTAGCTACTTAGGAAGATATAATGAGAGTAAAACCAAGTGTTTTGGGGCCACAGTGGAGACAAAACATATTTTTGAGAGTAAACAAAGATTTCAGAAAAGTCCACCATACTGTTTCTACAGTATTTGTGGATGGTGCATACCAATTGGTCTTCGGTTGAACTACTTGGTGAATGAAATAAGACCTCATTTTCTCATTTGCCTCTCCCCCATTGCCAGATGTGCCTGTATTCTCCTTGCTATCAATCTATCTGAGACTGAAACTTGATGGTGTTTGTCTGATAGACATTCAAAAACAGTTCCCTCTAGCCAGTGTTCCAAGTATCTGTTCCCGTCTCCTGATCTCAAATCATTTTGGATTGACAGTAATTTATCTTATCTTTAAAAGTTTCCAGAAAACATGACTATTAGTGGGATGTACATTTCGGCCTACTTAACCAGAGCTGAATGACAAAATGCTAATACATCCTGCCAGAGTCCCATTGGAGAAGGAAATGGCAACCCACTCCAGTGTTCTTGCCTGGAGAATCCTTGGGACAGGGGAGCCTGGTGGGCTGCCGTCTCTGGGGTTGCACAGAGTCGGACACAACTGAAGCTACTTAGCAGGAGCAGCAGAGTCCCGTAGATTTTCTGTCTGATTGCCTCTAAAGATCTCCCAGACAGTTTCTAACAGAGAATCAACAACATAAATGATTCAACATAAAGAACACCCAAATGTGGGCTTTTATACCCAACTGTGGGTATAAAATATGGTGTATATTTTTCAACATATAATACTCTGAAAAAGGAAATGTAATATTCTGAAAAAGGTGTAAATAACTTGACAGAGTAACAAGCATGAGGCTTCATTTTTGTGTATGTATGAATATTTTCTCCCATTCTATAGGCTGCCTTTCCATTTTGTTGCTTTTAGTATTTCCTTTTTTATAGTCATTAGTTTTTATTTTATACTGGAGTATAGTTGATTACAGAGGCTTCAATTTAAAGAAGCTGCTCCTTACTCGGTACTCACAAGGAACAGTATATAATTCATCGGCCCAGTAAAAAGTCAACCTCTCTTCCTATAAGCTTTGTTTTTGTAGAATAATAAATCAAAAAAATATATTAAGTCCTCACTATGTCTTTAGCAGTGTGTTAGGTACAGAATAAGTGCAAGACACAGCTTTAAGAGTTTACAATCTAGTTGAGGCTTTAAAGAGTTTACAATATACCAAGGAGTAATTTCATGTCTTGGTTTTGAAGGCTTTCCTTATGGCCAAGTAGAAAACTGCCAAAACAAAAGTTAAGAGTAAATGAAGGCAGAGTTGATATCAAGAAGGACTCATTTTATCTTTATACCCATAAGTGAGATGTGTGCGTATGCTAAGTCACTTCAGTTGTGTCAGACTCTTTGCAACCACATGGACTGTAGCCTGCCAGGCTCTTCTGTCCATAGGATTCTCCAGGCAAGAACACTGGAGTGGATTGCCATGCCCTTCTCCAGGGGATCTTCCCTACCCAGGGATCGAATTTGCATCTCTTATGTCTTCTGCATTGGCAGGTGGGTTCTTTATCACTAGCACCATCTAGGAAGCCCTAAGTAAGAATATACTGGGGAAGAAAAGAGGAAGTATTCTAGAAGAGGGGTCAAGGAGAAGTATTCAAGACTAATAAGCCCAGGAATTCCTAAAATCCTCCCTGAAGTCACCTATGCAATAAATGTGCTCATGCAATAAACCAGAGAAATAAGAAGATGAGACTTTCCAGTGGGTTAAGGAAGGCACTTTCCCCTGTTTATGTGCCCAAATCAAACTCTTTGTTGACGCTGGGATGGTATTTGCCCTGTGGGAGAAGTAAAAGGATGTGTGGTGCTGGTGACAGGAATGCATCCATCTTCCATCTGGTCACTGACCGTTTTCTGTGATCCTCTATTTTTAGGTAGAGAAATCTGTCCTTCTAAACTAGACTGTGAACTTTCAGAGACTTTGATCTACATTTTTTATTCCTTCTATACTGGCCCCACGCTCAGAGTATTTAAGATAGGACTAGGCAAAAAAAAAGACCCCGATGCTGGGAAAAACTGAAGGCAAAAGGAGAAGGAGGTGGCAGAGAATGAGATGGTTAGATAGATCACCAACTCAATGGACATGAATTTGAGCAAACTCTGGGAGATAGTGGAGGACAGAGGAACCTGGCATGCTGTAGTCCATGGGGTCCCAAAGAGTCAGACATGACTTAGCAAACAACAACAGGCAAGGAAAAACATTTAATATAGATTTTTTAAATTATTTCTTAAAATACAAGGTAGGCAGTCATTACTCACAAATTATTGAATGCCCAAATCCAATGAAAGTGTAAAGACATAAGTCTCATTACACAGACTATTGTAATATCAACAAACTGCAAAATCCCGAGTGCTCTGGGTCTCAGCTTAAATGTTTTTCGAAAATCTTCTCTAGCCACCCAGGCCTGTGACAATCCTCTAGTCACCGCTCTTGCAGTACTCTATGTATAGAGAGCTACTATGCAGAATGATGAAGGCCTGTTTACATCTGCAAGACATGAGCTTGCAGAAGGAAGAAACTGGGTCCTATTCACAGTAGGGGCTCTAGTACCAAGCATAGACTCTGGCACAAAGGAGGAGTTCAATCAGTATTTGCAAACTGCAGATGTATTGACAGAATAAATCAGGGTGTAACAAACCTTTGCTTGGAAGTGGTGTGTGGACCTGAATACTAAGTGGAGCCTGTATTCCTGGAACTCAGTACTTAAAGAAACAGAATGTCAAACTTCTATCTGAAATACAAGAGCCAGTGCTCAGAAAATCTGCATGAATAGGAGAGTAAACATAAACATCATGGTTCCAGGGAAACCTCAAGGGCAAGATGGGTGTTTATGGCCCACGTGTTACTTGTCTATACAAGTTGTACCAAAGAGAATCAGCTAACTGAGAAGGTACTAAAGGTGGAAGAAAATGCCCTATTAACTTCCAATTAACTAAGCTGGCAAAGTTCTTTGAGCAAACAGCTCTTAGAAATGAAAGGCAAGTCTTCCAGGGCAACCAGCCTCTAGGAGAGTGGGCCTCTTTATGACTACTAGAAGAAAAACCATACTCTCTATAAAAGGCCAAGGAAGGGCAGAACTTTGTCTTTTTCAATGACCCATGTTGTTCTTCTCTGCTGCTGCGGCTAAGTCACTTCAGTTATGTCTGACTCTGTGTGACCCCACAGATGGCAGCCCACCAGGCTCCTCCATCCCTGGGATTCTCCAGGTAAGAATAGTGGAGTGGGTTGCCATTTCCTTCTCCAACGCATGCATGCATGCTAAGTCGCTTCAGTCGTGTCCAACTCTGCGACCCCATGGACAGCAGCCCACCAGGCTCCTCTGTTCATGGGATTCTCCAGGCAAGAATACTGGAGTGGGTTGCCATGTCCTTCTCCATCTTCTTCTCTAAGGGAACATAAAACCCAAAAGCAAAAGTTACTGCGTTACTGATTTGGAGGCAGTCTTCGTCATCCAGGAATCCCAGGAGATGCTCTCTATTTTTTTAACAGCAGCAGGAGTCCCTGACTCCTAGACAGTCACCAGTCAGTCATCTCCTGAAGATTCAAGTTTACACCTTTCTGTTCCCTTCAAATTTTCTCAATTTAATAACAAAGACAGGGACTTCCCCGGTGGTCCAGTGGCTAAGAATCTGCCTTCCAATGCAGGGGATGCAGGTTCAATCCCTGGTCAGGGAACTAAGATCCCACACGCTATGGGGCAATGAAACCCGCGTGCCACAACTAAGACCAGGTGCAGCCAAATATGAATAGATAAACAAATATTTTTAAAAAACAAATATTTTAATACGTGCATGTGTGTGCACACATGTTTGTGAACAGCACTTAGAAAAATGTCTGAAAGGGAATACTCCAAAATGTTAACAGTGTTTATCTCCAGGTGATAAGACTTTTGGGTGATCTATCTTCTTTGTTCCATCTTACCTTCTAACCTCCCTTCCCCTCTCTTTCTTTTGGTCAATTTGCTTATCTATAATTTATAATAGTCTACTATGAACATGCATTATTTGTACAATTTTTTTCAAATGGGTAAGAAAAGGTAAAATCCTTAAAAAAAAAACAAAAAAACTAAGAATCCAAAGTAACTGTCCATGAGGTAGATGTGGTACAAGAAGTTAAGAGACATGGGCCTAGCTTGGAGTTTGGGCAAATTGCTTATCCTTTCTAAGTTTCAAGTTTCCTCATCTGTCAAATGCATCACTCATTGAATAAACATTTAAGAAGCATCTACTAACTGATTAAATACAATAATGAGCAAGATTGACATAGTTCTTTACTCTCTTGGAATTTACAATCAAAGACAATACTTTTTAAAAAGGTAAATTGTGACAAGTGATATAACAGAGAAAATGTAACATTAAGAGGGCACTTAGCAGAAGGATGGAGAAGGCAATGGCCACCCACTCCAGTACTCTTGCCTGGAAAATCCCATGGACAGAGGAGCCTGGTGGGCTGCAGTCCATGGGGTCGCGAAGAGTCAGACACGACTGAGCGACTTCACTTTCACTTTTCCCTTTCATGCATTGGAGAAGGAAATGGCAACCCACTCCAGTGTTCTTGCCTGGAGAATCCCAGGGATGGCAGAGCCTGGTGGGCTGCCATCTATGGAGTCGCACAGAGTCGGACACAACTGAAGTGACTTAGCAGTAGCAGAAGGAACTAACTTCATCCGGGGCACAATGGGAACAGGAAGTAGATAAGGGAATCTTCCTTGAAGAAATGTTAAAACTAAGATCCAAAGGGTGATTAGGATTTAGCCAGGCAGGGATGAGGCTGGTTATGCTCTAAGCTGCTTTGTAATTCTGTGATTCTGTGTCCTAAGCTGTCCAGAGGGCCATTCTGTCTCTCCACTCATTAACTTACTTTATCTCCACCCCCCCAAAAAAACATTCTTGAAGGTAGATGTTACTCCAGTTTACAAATCACAAAAGTGTTATAACAGTTGCCTAAAGTCACACCTAACCTATCCAGTTCAAAATTTGATCAGCTTTCATTCATCATTCAACTAGCATTTAATGAGTACCTACCCAGTTCTCTCCCAGACATTGGTCATAAAGAAATGACTAAGATTGGGCCCCTACTCTTGAGGAATGCACTGTAAGCCAAACAATTACAACACGGTAAGAGTTTAGAAAGAGACAGAGTGGGACTGTGTCTTTTTAGCTAATTCTCTAGCTCCCCAAGGACACTGAGAGGATATATGATCACTGACAAAGACTATGCAGATTGGAAAATTTGCAAAGCTGTAGCTGAAGCCTGGCATCCCTGACTGACACTGACCAGCAACTCAGACTTCTATACCATTAAGCCTGGCCAGTCTGTTCAGATGAAAATTTTCCAGGGGAATGGGTGTCCGAATGGTACCCATGCATCTTACTACACAGAATAAGCACGCTCTCAGCTTCCCAAACCGAGGAGGAACTTCAGCAGTAGCATTAGGGGCTCCTAGAGAGAGACAAGTAGAAGCTAAATCATGTCTGCTGTAATCACAGGAAACTTCATCAAAGTTTTCAGGCAAATCCCCTGCTTCTTCATATGTCTTCTTAAAAAAAAATACCCTCACTCTCTGATTCCAGGGAGTTGAGAAAGAAATTACAAAACAGGATTTCAGAGCTGTTTCTAAAAGAGCTTCCACCAGGATCTCTTAGAAACAGAAGTTAAATCTAACTTTGGAGCCTAATAAAATGCTGGGCATCTATCAATATGTTAGAATGAGTCTGGGATATAGCTCATGAGTCAATGATTCAGTGGAACCTAAACCTACAGTATTGTGTGGAGGGACTTCAATTCCTCCTCAGAGCAGCTGGTGGGAAACAGGTCACAAAGCTTAGATGTTTACTCATCCTCCTGAAAGGCCACAAGAAGCAGCTACTTGCTCAAACATTCAGACTTAACAATAAAATTGTCTCTGATGTTGGTGGGACATGGACTGTCAAACAATGCCCCTGGAAGCCAGGATTTCTGAGACTCCCACCCCAATTCTTCCAAAAACCTATCTGTAGCCCTAAGCATGTCATAATCCCTCTGTGCCAGCTCAGTTCTGCCATCTATGGACATCGATTACTGCTGCCTTCCTTTCCACAAGAGATATAGAGATGGCACTGGAATATACACCTCCATGCTTCAGTCATTACTTGATGATATTGCTCCCAGGTGGAAAGAGATGAACAGGAAAGGGGAAACACATTATCAAAGCATAGTATAAAAAGTTTTGAGGCATCCAGGCCTGGGTTTGAATTCTGATCTTACCACTTACCAGCTGTGTGAAATGAGACAAGCTTTAACATCTCTGACCCTGGAGTTAAACATATAAGATAGAGAATAATTCCTGTCTTATAGGACTGTTGTGAAGATTCAAGATAATACATGCATGGTTCCAGGCACAAATAGGAACTGAAGAAATAGCTGAAACATTAAAATTTCTGACACCTACTTAAACCTGGAGGAGGGCACTCTTCTACAAATTCACACCAGTCAGAGTCAGCCCACAAATCAGAGAGTTGGGCTAAAAAATCTATGGAGGAATCTAACATCCTAAAGATGATGGGGGGAAAAAAGCAGACCATTCCACACTGCTTTCAGTATCCTTCCTCAACCCTGGGCACATAGAAAGAGACTTTCCACCTTCACTCAGCCATGGCCTTGGTATCACTCTGACAAGCAAACTCTTGTCACTCCATGAGACCTGGCTTCATATCCTGACAACAGAGTACTGCAGGGAAAGGGCATGTAGGTTGTTGGCAGAAGGGGTTGCAAAATTTTAAATGTGTGGTTGGGAAGGTTTCACTGAGATGACATTTGAAAAAGACTTGAAAGAAGTAATGAAGTAAGACATGCAGATAGCTGAGTGAAGAGAGTCTAGGAAGAGAGCAGAATAAGTTGTAAGGGCCCTAAAGCAGGAGTACACCTGGTGGATTCAAGGACCAGCAAGAAGACTGAAGTAGAGTGAGTGAGGGGAGAATAATAAGAGTATGAGGTCTAGGAAGAGAGGACCTTCACATGTGATCTTTAAGTGACAGTCCTCTCTTAGGCCTCAGTTCTCCTAAAAAATTGCACAATGATAATACTCAAGAACAGCATCCTTAGAAGGGTAAAGTAAAAAGACAGTAATAGTAAATAAACTAATGGACTGGGAATCAGAAGACTCGGGTTCTGGGTCTACATCTACTCTAATTGATGATGTGGCCTTGAACAAGTCACTTCTCTAAGTCTGTTTTATTTGTAAAATGGAATGATCTGGATTAACAGAGATTTTTGTTAATCTGAAAAAAATATACATAAAGTTACTTTTCAACAAATGGCTGGGACAACTGGATGTTCATATGCAAAAAAGAACAGTGATTCAATACCTTATTCCATATAAAAAGTCAGATTGATCGTAGACCTAAATGTAAAAAGAAGTTCTAAAAGTTACAGAAGAAAACAAGGGAAAAAATTAAGAACCTAGGTTAGACAAAGATTTCTTAGATACAACACTAAAAACATGCTCCTTTAAAGAACAAATTGATAAACCAGACTGCATCAAAATTTAAAACTTCTGCTCTTGAAAGGCACCGATAAAGGCAAGCCAAATTGGGAGAAAAAATTTGCAAAGCACATATCTGATATAAGACTTTCTGCTAAAAATATACAAATAACTCTCAAAATTCAATAACAGGAAAGCAACTCAGCTTTTCAAATGGGCAGAAAAACTGAAGAGACATTTCACCAAAGAAGATATATACATGACAAATAAAAACATGAAAAGATGCCCATGCTCATTAGTCATTAGGAAAATTTAAATGAAAGCCACATGACACTAACACTACACATCTGTTAGAAGGGCTAAAATTAAAAAGAGAGACACACAGAAAGAGCAGCAAGGATGTAGAGGAATTGAACCCTTATAAAGTGTTGGTGGGATCTAGAATGTTAAATAAACAGACAACAATTCTGAAAGATATGGGAATACCAGACCATCTGACCTGCCTATTGAGAAACCTATACGCAGGTCAGGAAGCAACAGTTAGAACTGGACATGGAATAACAGACTGGTTCCAAATAGGAAAAGGAGTATGTTAAGGCTGTATATTGTCCCCCTGCTTATTTAACTTCTATGCAGAGTACATCATGAGAAATACTGGGCTGGAAGAAGCACAAGCTGGAATCAAGATTGCCAGGAGAAATATCAATAACCTCAGATATGCAGATGACACCACCCTTATGGCAGAAAGTGAAGAGGAACTCAAAAGCCTCTTGATGAAAGTGAAAGTGGAGACTGAAAAAGTTGGCTTAAAGCTCAACATTCAGAAAACAAAGATCATGGCATCTGGTCCCATCACTTCATGGGAAATAGATGGGGAAACAGTGGAAACAGTGTCAGACTTTATTTTGGGGGGCTCCAAAATCACTGCAGATGGTGACTACAGCCATGAAATTAAAAGACGCTTACTCTTTGGAAGGAAAGTTATGACCAACCGAGATAACATTTTCAAAAGCAGAGACATTACTTTGCCAACAAAAGTCCATCTACTCAAGGCTATGGTTTTTCCAGTGGTCATGTATGGATGTGAGAGTTGGACTGTGAAGAAGGCTGAGCGCCAAAGAATTGATGCTTTTGAACTGTGGTGTTGGAGAAGACTCTTGAGAGTCCCTTGGACTGCAAGGAGATCCACCCAGTCCATTCTGAAGGAAATCAGCCCTGGGATTTCTTTGGAAGGAATGATGCTAAAGCTGAAACTCCAGTACTTTGGCCACCTCAAGCGAAGAGTTGACTCATTGGAAAAGACTCTGATGCTGGGAGGGATTGGGGCAGGAGGAAAAGTGGACAACAGAGGTTGAGATGGCTGGATGGCATCACTGACTCGATAGACGTGAGTCTGAGTGAACTCCGGGAGTTGGTGATGGACAGGGAGGCCTGGCATGCTGCGATTCATTGGGTCGCAAAGAGTCGGATACGACTGAGCAACTGAACTGACTGACTGACCATTTAAAAGTTAAACAGACAACTACCATTTGATGCAGCCATTCCACTCCTAGGTGTTTACCTAATAGAAATAAAAGCATTCATCCATGCAAAGATTTATACATGAATGTTCACAGAAGCTTTACATTAAATAGCCAAAAATCAGAAACAATCCAAAGCCTGACAGATGAATAAACAAACAAATGCAGTATATTTATATAACGGATACTACTTGGCAATAAAGAAGAATGAACAATTAACATAGGCTACAATACGGATGGATCTTAAAATAACTACAGTGAGTGAAAAAAGATGCATCAGACCCCCAAAGAGTACATACTTCATGCCATTTACATAAAACTCTAGAGAATGCAAACTAAACTACACTGACAGCCAGTCAGTGGTCATTTGAAGATACAGGATGAAAGCGAGGTTTTACACATGGAGACATGAGAAAACTTTGGGGGGTGATGAATATGTCAGTTGTCTTGACTGCACTAATGGTTTCACAGACACACTGTGTGTCAAAACTTATCAAATTGCACACTTTAAATGTATGTATTGTATGTTAATATACCTCAAAAAAAATTTTAAGAACACAAAGTATTCACTCCATTTCAAGTCAGCAAACATTTATTAAGCATCTACTTTGTGGCAAGAACCATGCCAGGCACAGGACAGGGCAGAGACAAATGAAACCAGGTCCTCAAAGCACTTTGAGCCTCCAGAGAGGAAGCTTGAAAGCAATTTCATGAACATACTGCCCTGTCACCATCCTCTGAGGGAGGGGAAGAAACAAGGGCAGCCTCTGATAGCGCGAAGAACCAAAAGGTAAAGCACGGATCAGAGTTAACTCTCTTCACTCTCTCTCTCTAGAATTCTCAGCCCCCAAATTGGGAACATTCTTCTATACGCCTTCATCTCAGAACTTTGGAACATTAGGGCTGAAACAATCTACTGGGAGGAATGAAGCTCAAGGAGGGAAGTGACTTGTTGTCTACCACAAAGCTTGTCAGTGGCAGAACTTAATTGAGCATGCTGGCCCCTGACTTCTGTTGAGAAATATTTTTGGAGTAAACTGCATTATAACAATATTAATCCTAAGCTGACTTTAGTGATTAATGGTTGAGGATTCTTAAATTCACACAGAAACTTCACATGAAACGGAGCTGGATGAGCTGGTTTATTCCTCCATAGTGAGCCTTCAAAGCAATTCTGTGAACACCAGGGTCAGAGCCACTGGAAATTCTGCTGACCATGAATTTAAGTGTCAAAGCTTCCAGATCAGCTTTCTCCTGCTCAGTCACCACTCACAGACTTCTCAGGAGAAGGTCTCTGTAGGTAGGCTAAGAGGTGGACGTGGGAAAACCTGTGCAGATAGCATAACACCCATGGAGATGATGAACAGATTGTACAGATCTCTTAGTTTATCCCTTCTTCTCCTTCACCTCTCCATCTGAACATAGTTCTACAACCCTTTCACTCTACACTCTAGGGGTGAATCCAAGCTTCTGTTAAGGCCAAAGAAAGAAGAGAAGAATAAGGAGAAAATGTACAGGAAGAATATATTTGTCAAGACAGGCTTGCATATGGTGCATGTGCAAGCTCAGTTGCTCAGTCATGTCCAACTTTTTGCAACCCCATGAACTGTAGCCCACCAGGCTCCTCTGTCCACAGGATTCTCCAAGCAAGAATACTAGATGGGTTGCCATTTCTTTCTCCAGAGGATCTTTCACATATAAATAAAAATAAATGCCATCTTATTGAGTGCCTATTCTCTTTTTAGAAAACCTTTACATACACTAATTTAATCACTACAACAACCCTGTATGGTGGTAGCATTAATAAAAAGAACAGTGATAACTAATGCTTTCCAAACTGTTGATTATGTGCCATGCATGGTTGTAGATAATAATTTATTAGTCATTAATCATTATAAAACCTATGAAATAGGGCTGTTCATTTTACTATTATCCTCATTTTACTAGACGATATAATGGAGTTGAGTGCATGCTCAGTTTCTCAGTCGCTCAGTCATGTCCAACTTATTGCGACCCCATGGACTGTAGCTTACCAGGCTTCTCTGTCCATGGAATCATCCTGGCAAGAATACTGGAGTGGGTACACAGAGATTAAAGAACTTGTCCAAGGTTACATAGCTAATAAGGTAGATATTATTATATCTATTGTATAGATAAGAAAATTGAGACTTAATGAAAATTGCCTATAAAGGTAACTAACTGGGGCAGGCTTTGAATCAATACCTTAGACTCTTAATCCACATTATTTTGTTCTACCTCTCTGCCAGCTTTATGTGGATTTTCTGCGTACAGAGAATGCCCTTTATAGGTAGCAAATGGTTAAGGCTGGCTTCCCTCATTCTTGCCTTTTTCCATAACTCAGGGGATACTGAGAACTGTCTTTTAACATATGGCTCTGAGAAGAATATAACTGGGAAGGCAAGCCTAACATGAAAGCCCATAGACTGAAATGTATCCTTTAAAATGATTTTCTTTCTTTCTCCAGAGGCGTTATGTGTCATAGTCCTTCAAGCATGCGTACCTGAGAGTTTCTAAGGCCTACCTTTCAGATAATTGGGGATTCCTAAAACAGGTGCTTATGGCAACTCTTCTTCCAAAGATTTTTTCAAATGTTTGCTACCAAAAGATTTCCTATTTCCCTTTACCTCAGAAAGTGCTCAAAATTCTCACCACTTGGAGAAACAAAAGCTGCTTTGAGCCTCTCAAAACACCTGGGAAATATTCACATTTATAAAGAAACTGAACCCACGGGAAGAAATTGGGATTGAAGTTTTCACTCTTCAATAAACTGATCACTTATTTCATCTTGGACAAATTATTTCCCTCTCTGTGCCTCAGTTTCCTGTTCTGCAAAATGAGCAGCTGGATTAGATGGTTTTCCAGGTCCACTAGAGCTGACTCTAGGATGAAAATTAAAGTGAGTTTGGAGTCTACAGCACTGCCATCCCTAGCAGGCGTGGGGGTGGGGAGACAGTTGTATGAAAGCCCAAAGCCCAGAACAGATTTGCAACCATTAACTGAAACCTATTAGGGCTGGTTTAACTTCAACAAGGAGGAAGGAAAGTGCCCTGGGATTTCGCTTTAAAAATTCAAGTCAGGGAACGCCCTGGTCGTCCAGTGGTTAGTATGCTGTGCTTCCACTGCAGGAAGGCATGGGTTTCATCCCTGGTCACACACATGGTGTGGCCAAGAACCAAAACAAACAAACAAACAAAACAAAACAAAACAAAACAAAACAGGATACAAGCCCTCTGAGAAATTCTTTAATATGGACTTGAAGGATTTAGTGGAGTTAGGAATTTAGGCAGTGATAAAGGAATAAATCCTCTTCTTCAACTTTGCAGAAAAGGACAAAGCAGCATCCAGATCTTTCCTTTTTTTCCCCTTTGCTAAGGATAGGTGCTAAGACAGGCTCCTGCTGCCACCTTGTGGCACACTGGACAGCTCAGAAAAATTTACTCACTCTGGATTCCTTAGTTTAAAATGCCAGATTTGGGAGAATGGCATTGAAACATGTATAATATCATATATGAAACGAGTCGCCAGTCAAGGTTCGATGCATGATACTGGATGCTTGGGGCTGGTGCACTGGGATGACCCAGAGGGATGGTACGGGGAGGGAGGAGGGAAGAGGGTTCAGGATGGGAAACACGTGTATACCTGTGGTGGATTCATGTTGATATACGGCAAAACCAATACAATATTGTAAAGTTAAAAAATTAAATTAAATTAAAAAAAAACACGTCTTCTTTCTCCTTTACAATTACACAGAGCTTGATAACTATGATCAACCCTATGATTCATTTTATTCTCCCAGTAACTATGTGGAGTGACAGGAAGGAAGTATAACACCACTTTACCAGACAATGTGATCTACCTGGAGTCACAGAAATTGGCAGTCAAGACTTGAACACACATCTCCTGACTCTAAATGAGGCAATTCATTCACTACTGTGTAGGGGCAAGGATGAAACAGGTTTAGGTATGTTCTGTGCTAAGTCACATCAGTTGTGTCCAACTCTTTGCATCTCTGTGGACTATAACCTGCCAGGCTCTTTTGTCCATGGGATTCTCCAGGCAAGAACACTGGAATGGGCTGTCATCCTTCTCCAGAGGGGATCTTCCCAACCCAAGGATTGAACTCCTATGTCTCCTGCATTGGCAGGCAGGGTTTTTTTAACCACTAGCACCATCCAGGGAGTGGTGATGAAACAGGTTTAGGTTTTGAGAGAGAGAGACTTGGGAAAAGGAAAGCTCAATTTATTCTGCAGACACAACTGGCCAAAGGCTACAATCAGGCTGCATGTCTACAGAAAAAAAGCAAGCAAATAAGGCTGGATTCCTGTATTCCTTTTTGGTTTTCACATTCTTGTTAACATCTCTAGCCTCTCCAGTTGGCCTCCCTCCTTCTGCTCCCCAACCCCAGGCTAGACACTGGGGCTCAAGACTTATTTATAGCTAAATGCTGAGCACCAAATAGATCCCGGGCAAGGGAGCCACAACATCCAGAAATCACAAAGAACTACTGGGAACACCACTCTGTCCCTGGGTTAGACTAATAAAATTTGTGGCTCAGACAAAAATCTCCTTGTAAGTTTTCATGGGAAGCCCAATTGGCTTGTCTCATAATGATGTCATGCTCACTGAAAGCTGAGGAGCAATGCTCGGTTTATATGATTTACCAATTGGCATATAGGAATAGCCTAAAATTAACCTGAGTTTCCAGTTACTTCAAGGCAACCATAACCTCTTTGATATGGAATTACAAAGCCCAGTGCCTAAACCTTACACTACCACAGGCATTCTTTTAGGTTCATTCACTCCCAAAGTGAGTAGAACACATTCACCAAATGAGTAGGGCACTATGATAATCCTCTGATTAAGACTTTGTTGCCTAGTGATGAACAGAGGAAAATAAGGAGAAAACATAATTATAAATGCATGGGAGATATAAATATTAACATAGGGGTTAAAAGGGAAAAATAAAATTCCTTTGGCTTGGTTGTTAGGGGATTGGGGGCAATAAAAAGTGGACAAAGAATAATTTCACAGATACAGAACACAAAAACCTTTGCAGTCTGGCCTTTACAAACCTTCCCTGCCCTCTCTCCAGCTATGACTTTGTTCTTACCCTATCATATTCTGAACGTAAATATCTTCAGTAATTTAAGGATTAAGGGTTTAGCCTTTGGAATCAGATAGATCTGGGTTCTAATCCCATCTCTGGCACATTAGACAATCTCGGACAAGGCTGGAACTCTCCCAACCTCAGTTTCCTTATTTGCAAAGTGGATATTATAATATTGGAGTGGCCAAAAACTTTGTTTGGGTTTTTCCAAGTATCATATTGGAGAAGGAAATGGCAACCCACTCCAGTATTCTTGCCTGGATAATTCCATGGACGGTGAGCCTGGCAGGCTGCAGTCCATGGAGTCAAAAAGAGTCGAACACAACTGAGTGACTTTCACAAGCATCTTAACCTGAACGAACTTTTTCGCCAAACCAATAATCCTCATTTTAAACAGTTTTTGTAAGAGTCAACTAATATAATGCATGCAAAGCACCTAGCTTTATGCCTGACAAACAGTAAAAACGTAGCAATCAATATTGTTAGTTATTTCTGTGCCTTTGATCTTGTTTTCTTTGCCCGAGATTCTCCTCATCTTCTCAACTGTTTTACACCTATTTCTCCTTTAGATCCATCACAAAAGTCTATTTTCTTGAGTGCCCCAGATCCTGCTAGCTGTACCTCACTGAGGTGAACCTTCATTCATACCTATTTTTGTGAAGTCAACCTGTTGTTGTTCAGTGGCTCAGTCGTGTCCGATCTTTGCAACCCCATGAATTACAGCACACTGGGCTTCCCTGTCCTTCACTATCTTCCGGAGTTTGCTCAAACTCATGTCCATTGAGTCAGTGATGCCATCCAAACATCTCATCCTCTGTTGCCCCCTTCTCTTCCTGCCCTCAATCTTTCCCAGCATCAGGGTCTTTTCCAATGAGTCGGCTCTTTGTGTCAGGTGGCCAAAGTATTGAAGCATCAGCTTCAGCATCAGTCCTTCCAATGAATATTCAGGACTGATTCCCTTAGGCTTGACTGATTTGATCTCCTGGCTGTCCAAGGGACTCTCAAGAGTCTTCTCCAGCACCACAGTTCTCAAGCATCAGTTCTTCAGTGCTCAGCCTTCTTTACAGTCCAACTTTCACACTGGTACATGACTACTGGAAAAACCACAGCTTTGACTATACGATGTCAACCTGTATTTGTTTATAAGTCTGTCTTTCACATATATGAGGCTCCAGAGGGCAGAAGCTAGGTCTTATTCATTATACCCTAACACCTAGCATAATACATGACTCACAGTTCCACTAGAGAAATTATTATTAAATAAATAAGATTATATTTGAACTGGACCTTAAACAAATAAGTAAGAATTAAAGCATATTTCTGAATGGACTTTTAAACGTGAATATTAACCTATTAATGTTGTACACTAAACCACTGGAACCAACTAGAACTGAGCATCAAGCATTATCCTTAAGATAGGCTGACTGGACCAAAGTGGGTCAAAATTTCATTAGTTAAGGCTGAGGTGGCTGCACAGATGAATAGAAGAAGCCTGGAGCCCAGGTGGATGCTCAAGAAACAGGTACGGGACTTCCCCAGGTAGCCAAGGGCAGTTTGGGGGTCTTTAGTGGAAGATATCAATAAGAGGGGGCAAAAATACACAGAACTGTACAAAAAAAGGTCTTAATAACTCAGTTAACCACAATGGTGTGATCACTCACCCAGAGCCAGACATCCTGCACTGTGAAGTCAAGTGGACCTTAGGAGGCATTACTATGAACAAAGATAATAAAGGTAATGGAACTCCAGCTGAGTTATTTCGAATCCTAAAAGATGATGCTATTAAAGTGCTTCACTCAATGTGCCAGCAAATTTAGAAAAGTCAGCAGTGGCCACGGGACTAGAAAAGGTCAGTTTTCATTTCAATCCCAAAGAAGGGCAATGCCAAAGAATGTTCAAACTACTGCACAATTGTGCTCATTTCACATGCTAGCAAGGTCACACTCAAAACCCGTCAAGCTAGGCTTCACCAGTACGTGAACTGAGAAATTCAGTACAAGCTGGATTTAGACAAGGCGGAGGAACCAAAGATAAAATTGCCATCATCCATTGGATCATATAAAAAGCAAGGGAATTCCAGAAAACATCTATTTTTGCTTTATTAACTACGCTAAAGCCTTTGACCCTGTGGATCACAATAAACTGTGGAAAATTCTTCAAGAGATCAGTTAAATATCGCTGGTTTAATTGGGACTGGTTAAACATTGGGAAAGAAGTACATCAAGGCTGTATAGTGTCACCCTACTAATTTAACTTATATGCAGAGTACATCATGCGAAATGCTGGGCTGGATGAAGCTCAAGCTGGAATCAAGATTTCCAGGAGAAATATCAATAACCTCAGATACACAGAAGACACCACCCTAATGTAGAAAGTAAAGACTAACTAAAGAGCCTCTTGATGAAGGTGAAAGAAGAGAGTGAAAAAGCTTACTTAAAACTCAACATTTAGGGAGGCGGTCCTAAGATGGCAGAGGAATAGGATGGGGAGACCACGTTCTCCCCCACAAATTCATCAAAAGAACATTAAAACGCTGAGTAAATTCCACAAAACAACTTCTGAATGCCGGCAGAGGACATCAGGCACCCAGAAAGCAGCCCATTGTCTTCGAAAGGAGGTAGGAAAAAATATAAAAGACAAAAAGAGACAAAAGAGGTAGGGACAGAGCTCCATCCAAGGAAGGAAGTCTTAAAAAGAAAGTTTCCAAACACCAGGAAACACTCTCACTGCCGAGTCTGTGGCAAGCCTTGGAACCACAGAAGGCAACATAGCTGGGAGGAAAAATAAATAAATAATTAAAACCCACAGATTACGTGCCCAACGGTAACTCCCCCAGCATAGAAGCAGCACAGACACCTGCACCCGCCACTAGCAAGCAGGGGCTGGGCAGGGAGGCGTGGGCTGCATTGCTTAAACTAAGGACTGGGCCTGAATGCCCCGAGGGCAATCTGAGGGAACTAACTTGGGCTAGCAAACCAGACTGTGGAATAGCTACCATGCGAAAAGCCCTAACCTAAGACATCGTCAGGCCCACTCACAGAACAAAGGACTGAACAGAGCTGGCCAGCTGCAGACCATCCCCCTCCGGTGACAGGCATCCAGAGCCAGAAGGGGGCAATCGCAGCCCCAGAGATGGATTATCTACTAAACTGCAAGCAGACTTCTTTGCTAACTAAGACTTCTTGGGGTTCTGGACAGTCAACATTTGCCTGAGAAGGTGCGCCAGTTGTACACCCAGAAAACTGAGCGGCAGGGACGGGGGAGGCAATAAGTCGCAGCAACCACGCTCGCCAAACACCTCATCACCTGAGCTGCTTGGACCTCGGAAGGGCACAAAACGCAGGCCCAATGGAGTCTGCGCCTCTGAGGACTACCTGAGTGCCTGAACCTGAGCGGCTTAGACCTGGGAGGTGCATGCAGCCGAGGGCCAGCCTTGGACAGTTCCCAGCAGAGCAACCTAGAGCCTGAGCAGTGTGGGCAGGGAGGTTACATGCGCTGTGAGCGGGGGCAGGCCCAGTGTCGCTGAGACAATGCGAGCACATGCCACTGTTATTTGCGCGTCCTTCCCTCCCCACAGTGTGAATGAACAAGTGAGCCTAAAAAAGTGTCCACCACCGCCTGCCTTGTGTCAGGGCGGAAATCAGACACTGAAGAGACCAGCAAACAGAAGAAGCTAAAACAGAGGGAACCACCTTGGAAGTGACAGGTGCAATAGATTAAAACCCTATAGTTAGCACCGACTACATAGGAAGGGGCCTATAGATCTTGAAAAATATAAGCCGGACCAAGGAACTATCCGAAAATGAACTGACCCCACACTGCCCACAACACCAGAGAAAGTCCTAGATATATTTTTACTATTTTTACTATCATTTAAAAAAAATTTTTTAATATTTTTAAGTCCTCTATTACTCCTTTAATTTTCATTTTTATAACCTACTATTACTTTGCAAAAAAAAAAAAGAGACCCTATTTTTTAAAGCAAACTTCATATATATATATATATATTTTATAATTTTTGTGACTTTGTTTTTTCTTTTCTTTTCTTTAATATTGTATTTTTGAAAATCCAACCTCTACTCTAGATTTTTAATATTTGCTTTTTGGTATTTGTTATAAATTTTGTACCTTTAAGAACCCAACCGTCAGTACCCATTTTTACTTGGGAGCGAGATTACTGGCTTCACTGCTCTCTCCCACTTTGGACTCTCCTTTTTCTCTACCAGGTCGCCTCTATCTCCTCCTTCCCCCTTCTCTTCTCTACCCAACTCTGTGAATCTCTTTGTGTGTTCCAGACTGTGGAGAACACGTAGGGAACCGATTACTGGCTGGATCTCTCTCCTTTTGAGTCCCCCCCTTTATCCTCCTGGCCACCTCTGTCTCCTTCCTCCCTCTTCTCTTCTCTGTATAACTCCGTGAACATCTCTGAGCGGTCCAGACTGTGGAACCCACATAAGGAAGTGATTACTGGCTAGCTTGCTCTCTCCTCTTTTGATTCCACCTCATCTCATTCAGGTCACCTCTAACTCCCTCCTCCCTCTTCTCTTCTCCATGTAACTCTGTGAACCTCTCTGGGTGTCCCTCACTATGGAGAAACTTTTCATCTTTAACCTAGATGTTTTATCAACAGTGCTGTATAGATGGAGAAGTCTTGAGGCTACTGTAAAAATAAGACTGAAAACCATAAGCAGGAGGCTCAAGTCCAAATCCTGAGAACACCAGAGAACTTCTGATTCCAGGGAACATTAATCTACAGGAGCTCATCAAACACCTCCATACCTACACTGAAACCTAGCACCACCCATGGGCCAACAAGTTCCAGAGCAAGACATACCATGCAAATCCTCCAGCAACACAGGAACACAGCCCTGAGCTTCAATATACAGGCTGCCCAAAGTCACTCCAAACCCACTGACACCTCATAACTCATTACTGGACACTTCACTGCACTCCAGAGAGAATAAATCCAGCTCCGCCCACCAGAACACCGACACAAGCTTCCCTAACCAGGAAACCTTGACAAGCCACCTGTCCAACCACACCCACAGCGAGGAAACTCCACAATAAGGAGAAAACTTCCAGAATACAGAAAGGCCACCCCAAACACAGCAATATAAACAGGATGAAGAGACAGAGGAATACCCAGCAGGTAAAGGAACAGGATAAACGCCCACCAAACCAAACAAAAGAGGAAGAGATAGGGAATCTACCTGATAAACAATTCTGAATGATAGTGAAAATGATCCAAAATCTTGAAATCAAAATGCAATCACAGATAAATAGCCTGGAGACAAGGATTGAGAAGATGCAACAAAGGTGTAACAAGGACCTAGAAGAAATAAAAAAGACTCAGTATATAATGAATAATGCAACAAATGAGATAAAAAACACTCTGGAGGGAACAAATAGTAGAATAATGGAGGAAGAAGATAGGATTAGTGAAGTAGAAAATAGAATGGTAAAAATAAATGAATAAGAGAGGAAAAAAGAAAAACGAATTAAAAGAAATGAGGACAATCTCAGAGACCTCCAGGACAATGGTAAATGCCCCAACATTCGAATCATAGGAGTCCCAGAAGAAGAAGAAGACAAAAAGAAAGACCATGAGAAAATTCTTGAGGAGATAATAGTTGAAAACTTCCCTAAAATGGGGAAGGAAATAAACACCCAAGTCCAAGAAACCCAGAGAGTCCCAAACAGGATAAACCCAAGGCAAAAAACCCCAAGACACATAGTAATCAAATTAACAAAGATCAAACACAAAGAACAAATATTAAAAGCAGCAAGGGAAAAACAACAAATAACACACAAGGGGATTCCCATAAGAATAACAGCTGATCTTTCAATAGAAACTCTTCAGGCCAGGAGGGAATGGCAGGACATACTTAAAGTGATTAAAGAAAATAACCTACAGCCCAGATTACTGTACCCAGCAAAGATATCATTAAAATATGAAGGAGAAATCAAAAGCTTTCAGTTCAATTCAGTTCAGTTGCTCAGTCGTGTCGGACTCTGCGACCCAATGAATCGCAGCATGCTGGGCCTCCCTGTCCATCACCAACTCCCAAAGTTCACTCAGACTCACGTCCATTGAGTCAGTGATGCCATCCGGCCATCTCATCCTCTGTCGTCCCCTTTCCTCCTGCCCCCAATTCCTCCCAGCATCAGAGTCTTTTCCAATGAGTCAACTCTTTGCATGAGGTGGCCAAAGTACTGGAGTTTCAGCTTTAGCATCATTCCTTCCAAAGAAATCCCAGGGCTGATCTCCTTCAGAATGGACTGGTTGGATCTCCTTGCAATCCAAGGGACTCTCAAGAGTCTTCTCCAACACCACAGTTCAAAAGCATCAATTCTTTGGTGCTCAGCCTTCTTCACAGTCCAACTCTTACATCCATACATGACCACAGGAAAAACCATAGCCTTGACTAGACGGACCTTTGTTAGCAAAGTAATGTCTCTGCTTTTGAATATGCTATCTAGGTTGGACATAACTTTCCTTCCAAGGAGTAAGCGTCTTTTAATTTCATGGCTGTAGTCACCAACTGCAGTGATTTTGTAGCCCAAAAAAATAAAGTCTGACGCTGTTTCCACTGTTTCCCAACATCCAACATCCACTGGATCATGGAATAAGCAAGAGAGTTCCAGAAAAACATCTATTTCTGCTTTATTGACTATGCCAAAGCCTTTGACTGTGTGGATCACAATAAACTGTGGGAAATTCTGAAAGAGATGGGAATACCAGACCACCTGACCTGCCTATTGAGCAATCTGTATGCAGGTCAGGAAGCAACAGTTAGAACTGGACATGGAACAACAGACTGGTTCCAAATAGGAAAAGGAGTACGTCAAGGCTATATATTGTCACCCTGCTTATTTAACTTATATGCAGAGTACATCATGAGAAATGCTGGACTGGAAGAAACACAAGCTGGAATCAAGATTGCCGGGAGAAATATCAATAACCTCAGATATGCAGATGACACCATCCTTATGGCAGAAAGTGAAGAGGAACTAAAAAGCCTCTTGATGAAAGTGAAAGAGGAGAGTGAAAAAGTTGGCTTAAAGCTCAACATTCAAAAAACAAAGATCATGGCATCTGGTCCCATCACTTCATGGGAAATAGATGGGGAAACAGTGGAAACAGTGTCAGACTTTATTTTTTGGGGCTCCAAAATCACTGCAGACAGTGACTGCAGCCATGAAATCAAAAGCTTTACAGACAAGCAAAAGCTGAGAGAATTCAGCACCACCAAACCAGCTCTCCAACAAATGCTAAAGGATCTTCTCTAGACAGGAAACACAAAAAGGGTGTATAAATTCAAACCCGAAACAATAAAGTAAATGGTAATGGGATCATACTTATCAATAATTACCTTAAATGTAAATGGGTTGAATGCCCCAACCAAAAGACAAAGACTGGCTGAATGGGTACAAAAACAAGACCCTTATATATGTTGTCTACAAGAGATCCACCACAAAACAGGGGACACATACAGACTGAAAGTGAAGGGCTGGAAAAAGATATTCCATGCAAATAGAGACCAAAAGAAAGCAGAAGCAGCAATACTCATATCAGATAAAATGGACTTTAAAACAAAGGCTATGAAGAGAGACAAAGAAGGACACTACATAATGATCAAAGGATCAATCCAAGAAGAAGATATAACAATTATAAATATATATGCACCCAACACGGGAACATCACAATATGTAAGACAAATGCTAACAGGTATGAACGGAGAAATTAACAATAACACAATAATAGTGGGAGACTTTAATACCCCACTCACACCTATGGATAGATCAACTCAACAGAAAATTAACAAGGAAACACAAACTTTAAACGATACAATAGACCAGATAGACCTAATGGATATCTATAGGACATTTCACCCCAAAACAATGAATATCACCTTTTTCTCAAGTGCACAGGATAGATCACATCCTGGGCCATAAATCTAGCCTTGGTAAATTCAAAAAAAACTGAAATCATTCCAAGCATCTTTTCTGACCACAATGCAGTAAAATTAGATCTCAATTACAGGAGAAAAACTATTAAAAATTCCAACATACGGAGGCTGAACAACATGCTGCTGAATAACCAACAAATCACAGAAGAAATCAAAAAAGAAATCAAAATATGCATAGAAATGAATGAAAATGAAAACACAACAACCCCAAACCTGTGGGACACTGTAAAAGCAGCGCTAAGGGGAAGGTTAATAGCAATACAGGCATACCTCAAGAAACAAGAAAAAAGTCAAATAAATAACCTAACCCTATACTAAAGCAACTAGAAAAGGAGGAAATGAAGAACCTCAGGGTTAGTAGAAGGAAAAAATATCTTAAAAATTAGGGCAGAAATAAATGCAAAAGAAACAAAAGAGAACATAGGAAAAATCAACAAAGCCAAAAGCTGGTTCTTTGAGAGGATAAATAAAATTGACAAACCATTAGCCAGACTCATCAAGAAATAAAGGGAGAAAAACCAAATCAATAAAATTAAAAATGAAAATGGAGAGATCACAAGACACAACACAGAAATACAAAAGATCATAAGAGACTACTATCAGCAATTATATGCCAATAAAATGGACAACTTGGAAGAAATGGACAAAATCTTAGAAAAGTACAACTTTCCAAAACTGAACCAGGAATAAATAGAAAATCTTAACAGACCCATCACAAGCATGGAAATTGAAACTGTAATCAGAAATCTTCCAGCAAACAAAAGCCCAGGTGCAGACAGCTTCACAGCTGAATTCTACCAAAAATTTAGAGAAGAGCTAACACCTATCCTACTCAAACTCTTCCAGAAAAGTGCAGAGGATGGTAAACTTCCAAACTCATTCTATGAGGCCACCATCACCTAATACCAAAACCTGACAAGGATGCCACAAAAAAAAGAAAACTAAAGGCCAATATCACTGATGAACATAGATCCAAAAATCCTTAACAAAATTCTAGCAATCAGAATCCAACAACACATTAAAAAGATCATACACCATGACCAAGTGGGCTTTATCCCAGGGATGCAAGGATTCTTCAACATCCGCAAATCAATCAATGTAATATACCACATTAACAAATTGAAAAATAAAAGCCATATGATTATCTCAATAGATGCAAAGAAAGACTTTGACAAAATTCAACATCCATTTATGATAAAACCTCTCCAGAAGCAGGAATAGAAGGAACATACCTCAACATAATAAAAGCTATCTATGACAAACCCACAGCAAACATTATCCTCAATGGTGAAAATTGAAAGCATTTCCCCTAAAGTCAGGAACAAGACAAGGGTGCCCACTCTCACCACTACTATTCAACATAGTTTTGGAAGTTTTGGCCATAGCAATCAGAGCAGAAAAAGAAATAAAAGGAATCCAGACTGGAAAAGAAGTAAAACTCTCACTGTTTGCAGATGACATGATCCTCTACATAGAAAACCCTAAAGATTCCACCAGAAAATTACTAGAACTAATCAATTAATATAGTAAAGTTGCAGGATATAAAATCAACACACAGAAATCCCTTGCATTCCTATACACTAATAATGAGAAAATAGAAAGAGAAATTAAGGAAACAATTCCATTCACCATTGCAATGAAAAGAATAAAAGACTTTTAGGAATATATCTACCTAAAGAAACTAAAGACCTATATATAGAAAACTATAAAACACAGGTGGAAGAAATCAAAGAGGACACTAATAGATGGAGAAATATACCACGTTCATGGATCAGAAGAATCAGTATAGTGAAAATGAGTATACTACCCAAAGCAATCTATAGATTCAATGCAATCCCTATCAAGCTACCAATGGTATTTTTCACAGAGCTAGAACAAATAATTTCACAATTTGTAAGGAAATACAAAAAACCTCGAATAGCCAAAGCAATCTTGAGAAAGAAGAATGGAACTGGAGGAATCAACCTGCCTAACTTCAGGCTCTACTACAAAGCCACAGTCATCAAGACAGTATGGTACTGGCACAAAGACAGACATATAGATCAATGGAACAAAATAGAAAGCCCAGAGATAAATCCATGCACCTATGGACACCTTATCTTTGACAAAGGAGGCAAGAATATACAATGGAGAAAAGACAAACTCTTTAACAAGTGGTGCTGGGAAAACTGGTCAACCACTTGTAAAAGAATGAAACTAGAACAATGGCAACCCACTCCAGTACTCTTGCCTGGAAAAACCCATGGACGGAGGAGCCTGGTAGGCTGTAGTCCATGGGGTCACGAAGAGTCGGACACTTACTGAGCAACTTCACTTTCACTTTCATGCATTGGAGAAGGAAATGGCAACCCACTCCAGTGTTCTTGCCTGGAGAATCCCAGGGACAGCGGAGTCTGGTGGGCTGCCATCTGTGGGGTCGCACAGAGTAGGACACGACTGAAGCGACTTAGCAGCAGCAGAACACTTTCTAACATCATACACAAAAATAAACTCAAAATGGATTAAAGATCTAAACATAAGAACAGAAACTATAAAACTCCTAGAGGAGAACATAGGCAAAACACTCTCTGACATACATCACAGCAGGATCCTCTATGACCCACCTCCCAGAATATTGGAAATCAAAGCAAAAATAAACAAATGGGACCTAATTAACCTTAAAAGCTTCTGCACATCAAAGGAAACTATTAGCAAGGTGAAAAGACAGCCTTCAGAATGGGAGAAGATAATAGCAAATGAAGCAACTGACAAACAACTAATCTCGAGAATATACAAGCAACTCCTACAGCTCAACTCCAGAAAAATAAATGACCCAATCAAAAAATGGGCCAAAGAACTAAACAGACATTTCTCCAAAGAAGACATACAGATGGCTAACAAACACATGAAAAGATGCTCAACATCACTCATTATCAGAGAAATGCAAAGCAAAACCACTATGAGGTACCATTTCACGCCAGTCAGAATGGCTGCGATCCAAAAGTCTACAAGCAATAAATGCTGGAGAGGGTGTGGAAAAAAGGGAACCCTCTTACACTGTTGGTGGGAATGCAAACTAGCACAGCCACTATGGAGAACAGTGTGGAGATTCCTTAAAAAACTGGAAATAGAACTGTCTGATGACCCAGCAATCCCAGTACTGGGCATGCACACCAAGGAAACCAGAATTGAAAGAGACACATGTACCCCAATGTTTATCACAGCACTGTTTACAATAGCCAGGACATGGAAACAACCTAGATGTCCATCAGCAGATGAATGGATAAGAAAGCTGTGGTATATATACACAATGGAGTATTATTCAGCCATTAAAAAGAATACATTTGAATCAGTTCTAATGAGGTGGATGAAACTGGAGCCTATTATACAGAGTGAAGTAAGCCAGAAAGAAAAACACCAATACAGTATATTAATGCATATATATGGAATTTAGAAAGATGGTAACGATAACCCTGTATGTGAGACAGCAAAAGAGACACAGATGTATAGAACAGTCTTTTGGACTCTGTGGGAGAGGGCGAGGGTGGGACGATTTGGAAGAATGGCATTGAAACATGTATAATATCATATAGGAAACAAATCGCCAGTCCAGGTTCAATGCATGATACAGGATGCTGGCGGCTGGTGCACTGGGATGACCCAGAGGGATGGTACAGGGAGGGAGGTGGGAGGGGGATTCAGGATGGGGAACACATATACACTGTGGCAGATGCATGTTGATGTATGGCAAAACCAATACAATATTGTAAAGTAATTAGCCTCCAATTAAAATAAATAAATTTACACTAAAAAAAAAAAAACAAAACAAAACATAACAAAAAACAAAGTCCTAGAAATCTCTTGATTCCTGAGATTCAGAGTCTTAATTTGCAAAATAAAGAATATTCTGTGGTTTGTAACTGCATTGATCACTGCACCTGTTTTTAAATTAAAAAAAAAAAAACTCAACATTCAAAAAACTAAGGTCATGGCATCTGGTCCCATCACTTCATGGCAAAATAGATGGAGAAACAACAAAAACAATGACAGACTTTATTTTCTTGGATTCCAAAATCACTGCAGATGGTGACTGCAGTCATGAAATTAAAAGACATTTGCTCCTTGAAAGAAAAGTTATGACAAACCTAGACAGCATATTAAAAGGCAGAGACATCACTTAGCTGACAAAGGTCCTTTTAGTCAAAGCTATGGTTTTCCCCGCAGTCATGTACCGATGTGAGAGTTGAACCATAAAGAAGGCTGAGCACCAAAGAATTGATGCTTCAAACTGTGGTGAAGGCTCTTGAGAGTCCCTTGTATGACAAGGAGATCAAACCAGTCAATCCTAAAGGAAATCAACTCTGTATATTCATTGGAAGGACTGATGCTGAAGCTAAAGTTCCAATACTTTAGCCACCTGATGGGAAGAGCTGACTCACTGAAAAAGACCCTGATGCTGGGAAAGATTGAAGGCAGGAGGAGAAAGGGACAACACAGGATGAAACGACTGGATGGCATCACTGATTCAATGGACATGAATTTGAGCACACTCCAGGAGATGGTAAAGGACAGGGAAGCCTGGTGTGCTGCAGTCCAAAGGCTGTAAAGAGTTGGACTGAGCAACAGAACAACAACAACAAGTGGAGGAGGAAATGGAGTCCCCTTTAAGAGTGGATAAGAGATTCAAGGATGAAAAGAAGAGGATCCAACTACCAATTTATAGGAAATGAAGAAGACAAAGGAATATCTTAAACTACAGAAATACAATCAACAAAATAAAAATTGCAGGAAACTCTAGGAGAGTTTTTTCAACAACATGAATTATGAGAAAATTTAAAAGGGGAAAGTAAAGCTATAGATTAAATGAGACTTAAAAAGTACATCAATCTACTGTAATTTGTAAACCTTATTTGGATACTGATTCAAGCAAACAAACTGTAAGAAAAAATTATAACACTTTACAGACAATTGGAAATGTGAACTCAGACAAGATAGTTTCAAATTTTAGTTTGCAAAATATTACCAATTTTTTAATTTAAATATTTTTATATTTAAATAATTATATAAATATTTTATAGTTAAAATATTAATAATTTTGGTTCACCTAAATTATTAAATATAGATAATGGTATTATGATTACGCTCTCTGAATGACTCATCTTTTAGAGAAACATTCTGGTATATTTACAGATGAAATAATATAATCTTTAGTATTTGCCTCAAATCAAAAAGCCTCTTGATGAAAGTGAAAGAGGAGAGTGAAAAAGTTGGCTTAAAGCTCAACATTCAGAAAACAAAGATCATGGCATCTGGTCCCATCCCTTCATGGGAAATAGATGGGGAAACAGTGGAAATAGTGTCAGACTTTATTTTGGGGGGCTCCAAAATCACTGCAGATGGTGATTGCAGCCATGAAATTAAAAGACGCTTACTCCTTGGAAGGAAAGTTATGACCAACCTAGACAGCATATTGAAAACCAGAGATATTACCTTGCCAACAAAGGTCCGTCTAGTCAAGGCTATGGTTTTTCCAGTGGTCATGTATGGATATGAGAGTTGGACTGTGAAGAAAGCTGAGTGCCAAAGAATTGATGCTTTTGAACTGTGGTGTTGGAGAATAATCTTTAGAGTCCCTTGGACTGCAAGGAGATCCAACCAGTCCATCCTAAAGGAGATCAGTCCTGGGTGTTCATTGGAAGGACTGATGCTGAAGCTGAAACTCCAATACTTTGGCCACCTCATGTGAAGAGTTGACTCATTGGGAAAGACCCTGATGCTGGGAGGGATTGGGGCAGGAGGAGAAGGGGACAACAGAGGATAAGATGGCTGGATGGCATCACCGATTCGATGGACATGAGTTTGAGTGAACTCCGGGAGTTGGTGATGGACAGGGAGGCCTGGCATGCTGCAATTCATGGGGTTGCAAAGAGTCGGACACGACTGAGAGACTGAACTGAACTGAACTGAACATTTTCTATTACAAAAGAATTACAAAATTTTTTAAGACATAAACTTGAGATACAAGTTCTAAATCTGGCTCTGACATCATTCTGCTCTACACCTACAGACCAATCTCTTCTCTATATACTTTAATTTTCTCTGCACAATATGAAATGTAAAACCCATTCCAATATACTTTCCATATATCTACTTATGAGCTATGTAACATTAGAAAGTTCTTTAATCTTTTTACACCTCAGTTTCCTTATCTGTAAAAAGTGATGAAAATAAGTAGCTGGTGTTTGGGACTACTGTGTTAGTTAAATTACTCTGTTAATGCCCACATCATGGTGCTTGGCACAAAGTAAGCACTGAATAAATATCATCTATCATTATTATTACCATCTATTGCTACATCTAAAAAATACCAATAGACAAGTTCTATTTTTTTTAATGAAAAGACTTTATAGTTTACTATTCCCTTATGCTTTCCTTCTCTCTATCTCCTTTCTTTGGGACAAAGGCAGGAAAATCTGAAACTTCCCCTCAAAAATATTTGCAACAATGTGTCCACTATCACAAGCCAGGAAAGAAAGAGTTTGGCTCTCCTTCTCAGAGTCACTGCTCTGGGTCTGGAAAAACAGAAGCGTCACTTTCATCATTTTCAGAATATAGTATGCAGCTGTTCTTCTGGTATGCCACACATCCTGAGGTTGCTCCCAAGGGCTAAAAACAGAGTTCAGGCGATTAGCCCCATGCAGCCAACATCATTCTTTTTCAAGGTGGCTCCATTTCAAATATAATGAGCACTTTGAATGTACCCCTTTTCTAACCAACAGTTGGTCTTCCCCACCAGACTGTGAGCTCCTTGAGGGCAGGACTGTGTCTAGTTTATAGCTTATGCTCCTAACATAACACCTGAGACAGAGGAAGTACTCAACAATATTTGCTCAATGAAGGGATGAACTGTTTGTTCTTCAGTTTTATTTAGCATGGGGCAGGAATGGGAAAGAAAAATTGATAAGCACACAGAGAAATAATTGGTGGAAAAATCTGTTTTTGTCAGGGTATACAAACTTGTTCACAACTTCAAATTATTTTCTTCTCCCTCTTTCCCACTACTTCCCACTATGCATCTTTTTAAACTTTCCTCCACTCCCATAAACTACCAAGAATATTCTTCCTCCAGAGCAATTTTCATGCTGTTCCCTCCCTCTGTTAATCTCTCTCTCTCTTTCCATCTCTTTCTCTCATTCTAATCTAATATATACATCCTTCAAGACTTGGCTCCATATCTTCCCTTCCACGAGTGATTTTCTAAATCACTGTAGCTTAAAGGGGTGTCTTCTTGACTTCCTTTAACACTTCAGATTTAGCTTCAGGCACTCGTGATATTATATCATATGCTGTGGTTAGCTGTATAGGTTTCATAACATTTACAAGATTGAGGGAAGGAGTCATCTTGGAATTTCTTCAGCATCTAACATAGTGCTTTGTACACAGCAGGTATCTGATGAGCGTTTAGTGCCTTTACTTGTTAAACTTTGCAGAATACGTAATATGATCATTTGACCCAATTTAAAGTATAAAACAAGTGAACCTTTAAGTAAGCTTTTTGTCTATAAGATCTTTTTCCTAAAAAGTTAACACATTGTTTTGGAAGTTTGGGTACTCTATTATTATGTTTTATTAGGCAATATCCTCTGTTTTTAGAAACCAAAGGAAAAGTGTCATGTAGCATATATTTTAATATATTTTTAATCAAATGATTTTTTAAAAATTCACATTATTAAAAAATAATAATTTCACATTTTCTTCAAATCCCAGGAAAAGGTAGTATCAAAAACTCAAGATTGAGAATCATTAAACAACTGTATAAACCTGGCTAGGCCCTTGGTTTTCCCAACTATCATCCCCAATCTTCTGCTGTTGTTCAGTCACTAAGTCATGTCCAACTCTTTGTGACATCATGGACTACAGCACTCCAGGCTCCTCTGTCCTCCACTATCTCCGGGAGTTTGCTCAAATTCACTCCACTGAGTTGATGATGCTATCTAACCATCTTATCTTCTGTCGCCCCCTTCTCCTTTTGCCTTCAATCTTTCCCAGCATCAAGTCTTTTCCAGTGAGTTGGCTCTCTACATCAGGTGGCCAAAGTATTGGAGCTTCAGCATCAGTCCTTCCAATGAATATCCAGGGTTAATTTCCTTTAGAATTGACTGGTTTGATCTTCTTGCAGTCCAAGGACCAAGCTACTTCTCAGCAATGTTATAAGACACAAAGGAAAGGAAAGCATTAAGAAGCTATATAAAATACTGAATATCTGTAGGCTATTATGCTTCTCAGCAGTGGCCACAGGACTGAAAAAGGTCAGTTTTCATTCCAATCCCAAAGAAAGGCAATGCCAAAGATTGTTCAAATTACTACACAATTGCACTCATCTCACACACTAGCAAAGTCATGCTCAAAATTCTCCAAGCCAGGCTTCAACATTATGTGAACCAAGAACTTTCAGATGTTCAAGTTGGATTTAGAAAAGGCAGAGGAAATAGAGATCAAATGGCCAACATCCGTTGGATCATAGAAAAAGCAAGAGAGTTCCAGAAAAACATCTATTTCTGCTTTATTGACTATGCCAAAGACTTAAATTGTGTGGATCACAACAAACTGTGGAAAATTCTTCAAGAGATGGGAATACCAGACCACCTTACCTACCTCCTGAGAAATCTGTATGCAGGTCAAGAAGCATAGTTAGAACTGGACATGGAACAACAGACTGGTTCAAAATTGGGAAAGGAGTATGCCAAGGCTGTATATTGTCACCCTGCTTATTTAACTTAAATGCAGAATACATCATATGAAATGCTGGGCTGGATGCAGCTCAAGCTGGAATCAAGATTGCCAAGAGATATATCAATAACCTCAGATATGCAGATGACCCCACACTAATGTAGAAAATGAAGAGGAACTAAAGAGCCTCTTGATGAAACTGAAAGAAGAGAGTGAAAAAGTTGGCTTAAAACAAAAAACTGGAAATAGACCTGCCTTATGATCCAGCAATCCCACTGCTGGGCATACACACTGAGAAAACCAGAAGGGAAAGAGACACGAGTACCCCAATGTTCATCGCAGCACTGTTTATAATAGCCAGGACATGGAAGCAACCTAGATGTCCATCAGCAGATGAATGGATAAGAAAGCTGTGGTACATATACACAATGGAGTATTATTCAGCCATTAAAAAGAATACATTTGAATCAGTTCTAATGAGGTGGATGAAACTGGAGCCTATTATACAGAGTGAAGTAAGCCAGAAAGAAAAACACCAATACAGTATACTAACGCATATATATGGAATTTAGAAAGATGGTAACAATAACCCTGTGTACGAGACAGCAAAAGAGACACTGATGTATAGAACAGTCTTATGGACTCTGTGGGAGAGGGAGAGGGTGGGAAGATTTGGGAGAATGGCATTGAAACATGTAAAATATCATGTATGAAACGAGTTGCCAGTCCAGGTTCGATGCACGATACTGGATGCTTGGGGCTGGTGCACTGGGACGACCCAGAGGGATGGAATGGGGAGGGAGGAGGGAGGAGGGTTCAGGATGGGGAACACATGTATACCTGTGGCGGATTCATTTTGATATTTGGCAAATCTAATACAGTTATGTAAAGTTTAAAAATAAAATAAAATTAAAAAAAATAAATAAAAAAATAAAAAAAAAAAAAAACTCAACATTCAAAAAACTAAGGTCATGGCATCTGGTCCCATCACTTCATGGCAAATAGATGAGGAAACAATGGAAACAGTGAGAGACTTTATTTTCTTGGGCTCCAAAATCACTACAGATGGTGACTGCAGCCATGAAATTAAAAGACACTTGCTCCTTGGAAGAAAACCCATGAAAAACCTAGACAGCATATTAAAAAGCAGAGACATTACTTTGCCGACAAAGGTCCATCTAGTCAAAGCTATGGTTTTTCCAGTGGTCATGTATGGATGTGAGAGTTGGACCATAAATAAAGCTGAGTGCCAAAGAATTGATGTTTTTGAACTGTGGTGTTGGAGAAGACTCTTGAGAGTCCCTGGAACAGCAAGGAGATCAAACCAGTCAATCCCAAAGGAAACCAACCATGAATATTCATTGGAAAGACTGATGCTAAAGCTGAAGCTCCAATACTTTGGCCACCTGATGTGAAGAATGGACTCATTGGAAAAGACCCTGATGCTGGGCAAGATTGAAGGAGGCAGGAGAAGAGGACGACAGAGGATGAGATGGTTGGATGGCATCACCGACTCGATGGACATGAGTTTGAGCAAGCTCTGGGAGTTGGTGATGGACAGGGAAGTCTGGAGTGCTGCACTCCAAGGGGTAGAAAAGAGTCGGACATGACTGAATGACTGAAGTGAACTGAACTGATTGTTTCTCAAAGGTAAGGGTTAAGATAGAAACAAATCCTATCTTAAAGGGTAAGCTGAGGCTTCCTTGTTACTTGGATAGTTGCCTTATTTTCTCTTCTAGATCATACACTCTGCCACTACCATCATATATCTATCACCTTGTTGCCTTTTCCCTTTTTTCACTCCTTGTTGATTAAAGATTAAGATATATACACCAATTACATTCCCCACTACCCCTATCCTCAGCAAACGAGTTCATTGTTGCCTTATCAGTGCCATTTCTTAAAGTTATCATAGTTTATTGCAGGAGCACACTTAGATTATCCAGTTCCATTTTTCACATGAGGAATCCAAAATCTAGAAAGAGTATATAATTTATTCAAGTGAGTGTCAAAATCCAAAATAGAATCTCATTTTCTTAATCCCCAGTTCTCAACATTACACCCAACAAATGTCTGAGCACACAGATGGCTATTAATAAATATCTTCTTGAACTGAAATGAATTATTGCTTCCTCCCTGTTTGACAAAAATACCTGGCCACCCTGTAGAATGTGGAAGGAAGAGGTGAAAGTGGGGCTCTGATTACTATGGCTTAAAAGGGAACTTGCTATAGATTCTGGCGTGGGCTGCCTGAGTTCTGATTTAGGCTCCACCACTGCCCAACCTAGATAGCATATTAAAAAGCAGAGATATTACTTTGCCAACAAGGGTCTGTCTAGTCAAGGCTATGGTTTTTCCAGTGGTCATGTAAGGATGTGAGAGTTGGACAAAGAACTAATGCTGTTGGAGAAGACTCTTGAGAGTCCTTTGGACTGCAAGGAGATCCAACCAGTCCATCCTAAAGGAGATCAGTCCTGGGTGTTCATTGGAAGGACTGATGCTGAGGCTGAAACTCCAATACTTTGGCCACCTGATGCAAAGAACTGACTCATTGGAAAAGACCCTGATGCCAGGAGGGATTAGGGGCAGGAGGAGAAGGGGACGACAGAGAATGAGATGGCTGGATGGCATCACCGACTTGATGCACATGAGTTTGGGTGAACTCCGGGAGTTGGTGATGGACAGGGAGGCCTGGCGTGCTGTAGTTCATGGGGTCACAAAGTGTCAGACATGACTGAGTGACTGAACTGAACTGAACTGCCCATCTGTATGATCTTGGGAAAACTGCTTTACATTTCTTAGTCTCAGCCTCCTCATTTGTAAAATGAAATAATCACAGAAACTACCTCAAAGGGTTGTTTATTAATTCAATGACATTTGTTGAAAACCTGCTCTGTAACAGGTACTCTGTTAGATACTCTTAGAAGCATGGACAAGAAAAATGAGAATCAACTCTTAGAAGCTAAAATCCTCCAGGATTAAGTGATATAACCTACATAAAATACCTAGCAGAGAGTCTGGTACCCAATAAATAGTCAACAAATGTTAGTCATTGTTATGGTTATCATTTAAAATATACTACTTACTCATATTTAAAAAGCAAATTAGCAAATAAATCTTACAAAGAGACAGCTCCAAGCAACTTTAATGCATGAAACAGCTCACATGGTGGCATTTCACAAGGACAGATATTATCACCATGGCAACGTTTCTCTGAGTTCCTGAAGAGCTCTTGCTTGGTACTGTGAAGGTTCAGGCATGGTCTGTGAAAACACCCTATAAACAGTATCATGTGGGGAGCAGAAAAAATCCTCTCTAATTTTGTACAAAAATGATAACTTTCTCTATATAATCATTTAATAAACTTACTGTATAAAATCTTAAATTAAAAAAACATAAATTAAGAGATAATTAGTTACATTGTAATGGGAGTTATCAAAGATTTCTTTTAATAGCCAGATTACCTAGCATATTCAAAACATGATGTTGTTGTTCAAAATTAACAAGAACATGAAAAGATATGCAATATCTTTGGTCATTAGGGAAATCAAACTCAAAACCACAATGAGATACCACCTCATACCCAGTAGGGTGGTAATGATTTTAAAAATGGAAAATAATAAGGGTCATTGATGGTGTGGGGAAATTGGAACTTTCATACAATGCTGATAGGAATGTAAAATAGTTCAGTCTCCATGGAAAACAATTTGGAGGTTCCTCAAAAAGCTAAACACAGAATTACCATATGATGTTATACACTGTTGCTCCATGATACATACCCAAAAGAATTAAAAACAGATGCTTAAACAAGTAGATGGTCATGCATGTTCACAGTACCTCTATTCACAATAGACAAAAGCATAGAAATAGCCTAGATGTTTATCAATAAATATATGGACAAACAAACTGTGGTATATTCATACAATGGGATATTATTCAGTCATAAAAAGGAATGGATTATAGATATATGCTACAACATGGATAGTTGCTGTTGCTCAGTCGCTAAGTCATGTCTGATTCTGCGACCCCTGATTCTGGACTGCAGCACACCTTCTTTACTATCTTCTAGAATTTGCTCTAACTCAGGTCTATTGAGTCAGTGATGCTATCCAACTATCCATCTCATCCTCTGTCACCCCCTTCTCCTCCTGCCCTCTATCTTTCCCAGCATAGGGTCTTTTCCAATGAGTTGGCTGTTCACATCAGGTGGCCAAAGTACTGAAACTTCAGCATCAGTCCTTCCAATGAATATTCAGGATTGATTTCCTTTAGGATCAATTGATTTGATCTCCTTGCTATCCAACAGACTCTTAAGAATCTTCTCCAGCGCCACAATTTGAGATCATCAATTCTTCAGCGCTCAGCCATCTCTCACACCCATATGTGACTACTGGAAAAACCATAACTTTTATTATATGGACAGTGTGGATAGATTTCCAGGATATTATGCTAAGTGAAAGAAATCAGATTATAAAAGGTCACATAATATATGATTATGCTTACATTAAATATATACAATGGATAAATCCATAGACACAGAATGCAGATTTGTAGTTTCCAGGAGTAAAGGGGAGGGAAAAGTGGGGGGAAACAGTTCAATAGATAAGGTGTTCTATCAGTACTTAGAGTGATGGAAATGTTGTGGAACTAGATAGAGGTGTGGTTGTACAACACTGTGAATGTACTAAATGTCAATGAATTGTTCATTTTTAAATGGTCAGTGTTATAACAAACATTCTAAAAAAGAAAATAAAGTTATATTTATGTTATATGAAATTCATTTCAGTGAGGTTTTTTAAAGATGTTATCCAAGTGGCCTTTAAACATAAAAAAAAACATAAAAAGATGTTATCCAAGTGGCCTTTAAACATAAAAAAAATAAAAAAAAAACATAAACATAAACATAAAAATGTGACCAAAAAAATTTATAAGTGATAGCTTGGCCGTCTCAGAAACCCATGTAAACAGGGCCTACATCTATTCACAGGAAAGGAACAGAGAGCCCTTACTAAAATCCTAGTTCCTTCCTAATGAAGGATAATTATAAGGTAAAATTATGACTTTCAGATAAATATAAAATTAATATATGTCAACAATTTTTATTATTTAACTATATATTTATATATATATAATATATATATAACTATATATTTAACTAATTAATTAAAGACAGAATCAGAAAATGTAAAAAACTGGTTCTAGAGATAGCCAGAAATGCTGAAATTAATTTGTTAATTAGCAAAACTAGCCTCTTGGAGGGAGTGGTCAACTGCACCTCCACAAAGCAAAATTGGTTTACTTCTTTATAAACAAGAATAATTTGCATTACCCTCAGTTTTCTACAACTTCATAGAGTTTAAAACAGTTCAAAGACATTGAAAAGTACAAATCACTACAGGAGCAAATAACCTGGAAGAAGGTACAGTCAATGTATAGCAATCTAAAGGATTCTCAGTAATTTTTTTTTTACAAATTTCACAATTTTTCCTGACATTCTTCTGGCATTCAAGGTAATTCACTACTTTGGCAAATGGTTTCTCTTCTTTGGACTTGAGGTCCTTGTCTGTTTTTTAAAAGTTTTTTAAAGAGGAGTTGGCTTGGATGACCTGAAGCTTGCCTTGATCTTTGACAGCCTGGTAAGAACCAGTTTCCAGGGGCCAGATGCTGAGTCACATATTCCTACAGCTAACAGAGCCCTTTAAGCCATCAGCACTCGTGATTACATCACATAAATTACTTCCCTTCTGATGGGACATGCCATCCCTTGATGAGGGAGACCATATTTCTAATGAATCATTCCAAAACAATTTGCCTTGTTGCACTATTACTGGAAATAGGATTATACTAAATTCCTCCAGCTTCTGTCAACCAAAAAGCATCATTTAATTTTTAAACAGCTTAATAAAACTAGACAGAGAAATAGTCTAGAGCTATGAAAAGAAAAGAAGGTAGTTGACCTACATGAGATGCTCGAAAACTACTGGCTGAATTGAATGGCTTTGGAAATTTTATACCCTGCATGTGGAGTTGCGATCAACTGTACTTACTAGTTTACTGTACTGCACTATAGTACTGTTGCATTATTTACTTTTGGATTACTTACTCAGGGACACTAAGGACTGAACTTGGGATTCACTTAGTTTACTGTAAATGTAGCATGACATCTATGTTTCTTCCTTTTGTTAGCTCTTCCATAGCATTATTAGCTGCTCAGTACTGGGCACACAGCAGCTCCTCAAGAAAGCTTGCTGTTTAATCATAATTTATGACAGAGTGAAAGTCTATACTTATCACAGAGATTTTCAGCTTATTCATGATAACAAGAAGTTTCTCCATTTATTGGATCTAAACTCTTTATATTATATTTTAGGTATATTGATCAATCCAGCACAATCAAAAGCATATCTACAAATGGCATGTAAAACAGAAGTCTTAAGTTTCAAAGAAAATATGTGCTGTTTCACATACCACCTCAAAAAGATCTACAACCCCTGCATAGATTCTCCACCAAAGTCAATACTGAGATTAATATTACATTTCTGAAATCAGTAAAATTGTAATCTTGACCCAAGCAACTGTGAGCTATCTCCTGTCTTATGGATTGAGAGGAAGGGCAGCTTGAATTTCCTTGAAATGCCAATACCAAAATTCTTTACATTCCAGCTAAAAATGCTTTGCTCACCATGAGACTTTGGCTTCTGCCCTGTCTTTTATACCCTGGTTTCCATTTAGATTTGATGTATAACTATCAGTGGTTAACTCAGGGTCACATATTCTTCAGTCTTCTGTTGCAAGGATGGGTACTCCCCAAGTGTGATTAATAGAAATACAGTGGAATAGGGAGACCCTTCCACAGTCCTTTCAGTTGATACCCTAGCCTCTCTTCTGACAGCTGTCATCCCAGTTTATGCCCCTCCTTGCCAGACAGCAGGGATCTACCTCAAACAAACCCAGCCGCGAGGGGCTCTTCCTGTGAGGACAACAGGAGAAGAAAAGCAGACAACGTGGAGACTGTGAGTACCTTTGAAACCAAGGCTGCTGGTTGGCTGGGTTTTCTCATATCATAGTGATCCTACAGATGAGGAAAATCAAGTATTCTAATTCCTTGGGCTCAGGACATGGGGAATATAATCCCCATGCTTTTAATTTATAGGAAGTCAGTACAGTGACTTCCCACCTCAACTCACAGGACCAAATATATTCACTCACTCACTCACTCATACACTTGTCAAAGAACACTTGCCTAAAATCTATTATTAAAGCACTAAGAAAAACACAGGAGAGGGTTCAAAGACAAACTGGAACTCAACATTTCCTGGCTCCAAACATCTGGAGCTGCTAAAGTCCCTGCACTTTCCAGCAGTCCTCTTGGTCAGATGTACCTTTTCAGTGCCAGGTCAAGGGCATGGCATACCAGAGAAAGAACAGCCCTTTCATTGCATCAGTGTTACCTGGCCCTTCACTCTACTCTGAAGAAGCCAGGCAGAATTTGAAGAAAGGTCTGCAAAAATGCTGCTGGTGACTTTAAGACTGGAAATGACAACTAGCAGGGGGAAAGATGAAGAGAGATTGTACTGACATAGCCAGAGGAAAGGAAGAGGGTTTGTGGAGGAAAGAAAAAAAAAAGAGTAATGAAAGGACAACAGTGAATAGCTGGTCTCTACCTGGGATGCCACTTTTTAAAGCTCAGTTCAAAATGTCTAGCACAAACACCTGCCTGCAAAGGATCCTTGGAGGCAGATTAACTAAAATGTCTATAATATATATTATGCCAAATGCAGGGAAATGGGTCGATAGACATCAGCATTACTGAATATCTGTTTCATCTCTCCTTCCAGCCCACAGATTTAGTCAAAAAACCTAAGGAAACCAAAGGAATTTGTTTTTGTGTACTTGGGTGTGTGGCTGATTTTTTTCTCTCACTTTTCTGCCATATTTTTCAAGTTTTCTAAAATTAAAATACATTTTTATAGAAACATTTAAATATATTATTTTATAAAAATGGAACAAATCTCCAGGCTTGGAGAAAGGGCTCTGGGTCAGTCTGCACATTGCTGAGTAGACCAAGAAATTCTAGAGCTCCCCGGACTCTTAATACCAATCATTGCCAATGTCTCAATCTGTTGGCTTTTCTAAGTCTAGCAGTTAATAAGGGGATAATAACATCTGCCTTCCTTAAAGACTTGTTCTGAAGGTCACAAGACAAATGTGTGAAAGTGTTTCTTGAGTATCAAGTACTTAATGAGTGTGAGACAGTATTATTCCAGTATTATTCCAAAAAGACAAATTTCTATAAAATGAAAAGAGAACAGGAATAAATATAAAGAAGGTAGTGATTTACATGAATTTCCCCTCCATTTGAGTTCAAACAAAATCCACAGAGTAATTCTGACCAGCAAAAGCTCTCTCCTCAAAACATCTGAAGCAACAACAGAAAGAGAAATTCAGCATCAGAATCTATTCCATGTCAGGTAACTTGGTGATTGTGAAACCTTCAAGTCCTAGAATTGAATATGTGAGAGGTCTTCCCACTTTTCAACCCTGGTAGACTCTGATCCCTTGGGGGAAACACTGAATCCCAACTGACATGGAAGAGACCTAGCAAAGTTAATGTTTGAAACTGGAAGAGATTGAGTGATTTCCCCTGAGACTGGCCCTGTGTTTGTTTCGAGTTCTCCCCCTGAGGTATTTAGCTCTCTCCCACAGGAGTTGGAGAAACTAATTAATTAAGTCTGACAAGAAGCAGCAATAAGTACAGGGCTACAGACTTTTACTGACACTAGTCCAGGGCCAAATATGTTTCTCATTCTGGCTCCTATTTCCAGTGCACATTAGAATAGATGATGTCAACACCAGCCGAGAAGACAAGTTATCTCAATACTCAAACCCTGGCAGGAGAATCTGTGCCCTGACTTATTTTTAGTGCTTTTCTACCTTAGTAATCCAGTCAGCTAAAGAAAAGCTAGCAACGGACTGCTCTCTGAGCTCATCACCCTTATTTATCCCTTAGCAATTAGCAAGACATTTAATCACCTGGGGAGAATCTATTAGGAGTTTGGGGTCCCATCACTCGCAGATTTTTAGAGGCCACAGAGGATTATTATCCTAACCCAAGTGGAAACGTGGGCCTCACTTTCTCATTGGTAGCGATATTTTACTCAGAGGAGAAAGACACGAAAGAAAAGTAGCTAACAAAAACAGATATGGATAGCCTATCATTTTTATCAGCAGGATGGAGGATGGCGTGAAAAGAAAGAATTGTGTTTGACCTTTTACAAAATGTTAGAACTTAAACTAGTGCACACATTCTCCCTATCTTAAATTTCAAATTGGACTGTTGCTAGGAGTTCACAATGAATACTTAGTGCCTGTTTACCAAGATGCAGAAAGTGAAGCATCAAAGATTAATCAGTACTTTCCACATTTTTCCATTTGGATTTAACCCCAAATATTTAACTTTATTTCAATCTCATACAGCTTGTGAGGACAGATTTATCCAACACCAGCTGTCCTCATATTTAAAAGCTGCTCCACAAAGATAAATTTAGAATCAAGGAAGGATCATATTCCTCAGCAAGAATTCTGCTCTATGCCCTACTGATGCCCTGAGCCACAAATGACAAACCAAATACTAGCATTATTGTTGTTGTTCTTGGACATTTCTTTAGAAGCCACAGTGTGGCAGAAACAGCATACAACACACAAGGCATGAGCCCTAAACTCAGAATTGTACCCATGGGTGTAAATTTATTCCCAAGGTTATGTCTCACCAAAGTGGGAGGAAGGTATGTATCGTTTTGACAGAGCAGGGAATGAAGTCACCTATCACACATACCCACCCCCTTACTTTTTCTTTTCTTTTTTTGAGATTTCCACTCCAGGAATTTTCCAAACTTGCACAAGGCTCAAATTAGATTGAAGTCTGGGTAAGATACAACTGTTCATTAAATCAAACAGAAAGACTAAATGTCATCATCTTGACATTAGACATTTAGTATGACAACAGTGCATTAAAAAAATAATGAAAAATAATCTCAAGATTCTAAAAGATTATTAAATATTCTCTTTGAATGAAGTCTAACTGTAAAAGTATAGTTGTAAAAACACATCATTAATGTTTTATGTGCAATGTGTATGTCTTATGTCACTCAGTTGTGCCCGACTCTTTGTTGCCCCATGGACTGCAGCCTGCCAGGCTCCTCTATCCTTGGGGATTCTCCAGGCAAGAATACTGGAGTAGGTTGCCATGCCCTCCTCCAGGGGATCTTCCCAACCCAGGGATCAAACCCAGGTCTCCCACACTGCAGGCAGATTCTTTACCGATTGAGCCACCAGAGAAGTCCATGTGCAATTTGGAAGGTCATATTTCTCAACAGGCATTTTACAAGAGTAGAAAGCAAAAGTGACTAATAAACACACAAAAGATATACAACCTCATTCAAGATTAAAGAAATGCAGGTTTACAAAATGATAATGTCAAATTATAAGGATTGTAAGGAATGATTCTCAAATAACTACTGAGAATGTATCATTTTAGAACAGGGGAATTTGGCCCTAACTATTAAACTTCAAAGAAATAGAGGAAAACAACAGAATGAGAAAGACTAGAGATCTCTTCAAGAGAATTAGAGATACCAAGAGAACATTTCATGCAAACATGGGCTTGATAAAGGACAGAAATGGTATGGACCTAACAGAAGCAGAAGATATCAAGAAGAGGTGGCAAGAATACACAGAAGAACTGTACAAAAAAGATCTTCACGACCCAGATAATCACGATGGTGTGATCACTCACCTAGAGCCGGACATCCTGGAATGTGAAGTCAAGTGGGCCTTGGAAAGCATCACTGCAAACAAAGCTAGTGGAGGTGATAAAATTCCAGTTGAGCTATTTGAAATCCTGAAAGATGATGCTGTGAAAGTGCTACACTCAATATGCCAGCAAATTTGGAAAACTCAGCAATGGCCACAGGACTGGAAAAGGTCAGTATTCATTCCAATCCCAAAGAAAGGCAATGCCAAAGAATGCTCAAACTACCACACAATTGCACTCATCTCACATGCTAGTAAAGTAATGCTCAAAATTCTCCAAGCCAGGCTTCAGCAATATGTGAACCGTGAACTTCCTGATGTTCAAGCTGGTTTTAGAAAAGGCAGAGGAACCAGAGATCAAATTGCCAACATCCGCTGGATCATGGGAAAAGCAAGAGAGTTCCAGAAAAATATCTATTTCTGCTTTATTGACTATGCCAAACCTTTGACTGTGTGGATCACAATAAACTGTGGAAAATTCTGAAAGAGATGGGAATACCAGACCACCTGACCTGCCTCTTGAGAAACCTGTATGCAGGTCAGGAAGCAACAGTTAGAAATGGACATGGAACAACAGACTGGTTCCAAATAGGAAAAGGAGTACGTCAAGGCTGTATATTGTTACCCTGCTTATTTAACTATTTGCAGAGTACATCATGAGAAATGCTAGACTGGAAGAGAAACAAGCTGGAATCAAGATTGTCGGGAGAAATATCAATAACCTCAGATATGTAGATGACACCACTCTTATGGCAGAAAGTGAAGAGGAACTCAAAAGCCTCTTGATGAAAGTGAAAGAGGACAGTGAAAAAGTTGGCTTAAAACTCAACATTCAGAAAACGAAGATCATGGCATCCGGTCCCATCACTTCATGGGAAATAGATGGGGAAACAGTGTCAGACTTTATTTTGGGGGGCTCCAAAATCACTGCAGATGGTGACTGCAGCCATGAAATCAAAAGACACTTACTCCTTGGAAGGAAAGTTATGTCCAACCTAGCTGCTGCTGCTAAGTTGCTTCAGTCGTGTCCGACTCTGTGCAACCCCAGAGATGGCAGCCCACCAGGCTTCCCCGTCCCTGGGATTCTCCAGGCAAGAACACTGGAGTGGGTTGCCATTTCCTTTTCCAATGCATGAAAGTGAAGTCGTTCAGTTGTGTCCGACTCCCAGCGACCCCATGGACTGCAGCCTACCAGGCTCCTCCGTCCATGGGATTTTCCAGGCAAGAGTACTGGAGTGGGTTGCCACTGCCTTCTCCATGTCCAACCTAGATAGCATATTAAAAAGCAGAGATATTCCTTTGCCAACAGAGGTTCGTCTAGTCAAGGCTATGGTTTTTCCTGTGGTCATGTATGGATGTGAGAGTTGGACTGTGAAGAAGGCTGAGAGCAGAAGAATTGATGCTTTTGAACTGTGGTGTTGGAGAAGACTCTTGAGAGTCCCTTGGACTGCAAGGAGATCCAACCAGTCCATTCTGAAGGAAATCAGCCCCGGGTGTTCTTTGGAAGGAATGATGCTAAAGCTGAAACTCCAGTACTTTGGCCACCTCATGCGAAGAGTTGACTCATTGGAAAAGACTCTGATGCTGGGAGGGATTGGGGGCAGGAGGAGAAGGGGACGACAGAGGATGAGATGGCTGGATGGCATCATTGACTCGATGGACGTTGAGTCTGAGTGAACTCCGGGAGTTGGTGATGGACAGGGAGGCCTGGCGTGCTGCGATTCACAGGGTTGCAAAGAGTCAGACATGACTGAGCGACTGAATGGAACTGAACTGATTAAACTTCAAAATGCATATTTTCCCCCTGTAATTCCACTGCTATAAATAAACTTACAAAAGCATTCAAAGGTGTATTTATAAAGATGCTCATTTAAGTATTGTTTTTAACAATCCAGATATTCTTCAACAGGAAAATGATTAACTATTATAAACCATATAAAAATTCTATGTAGGAATTCAGAAGAATGAATTAGATTTTTGTGTGCTATTATCAAATGATGACCCAGACATATTAAGTGGAAAGGCAAAGTGTAGAATACTATAAATAGTATGATTGCATTTATGAAAAAATAAAATGAAATTATATATATATATATATAAAGAGAGAGAGCTGTATGAATGTATAGTTACATATATAAGGGCTCCCCAGTGGCTCAGATGGTAAAGAATCCACCTGCAATGCAGGAGACCTGGGTTTGATCCCTGGGTTGGGAAGATCCCCTGGAGGAGGGCATGAGAACCCACTCCAGTGTTCTTGCCTGGAGAATCCCCATGGACAGAGGAGTCTATCAGGCTACAGTCCATGGGGTCACAAAGAGTCAGACATGATTAAGCACAGCACAGCACATAAAGGATATTAAAAACTGTTAAAAATAAAAATGAGAGACTAGAAGGGGTAACCTTTTTTAATTTTTATTTTTTATTGAAATATATGTGATTTACAATATTTCAGGTGTACAGCAAAGTGATTCAGCTTCTTTTTCAGATTCTTTTCCATTGTAGGTCAGTAGGGAGGAGGGTTCAGGATGGGGAACACATGTATACCTGTGGCGGATTCATTTTGATATATGGCAAAACCAATACAATATTGTAAAGTTAAAATATAAAATAAAATTAAATTAAATTAAAAAAGAAAGAAAAAAAAGATATTGAATATAGTTTCCTGTTCTATACAGTAGGTCCTTATTATTTATTTTATGTATAATAGTGTGTATTTATTAATCACAAATTCCAAATTTATCCCTCCCCCAACTTTCCCCTTTGGCAACCATAAGTTTGTTTTCCATGTCTGTGAGTCTATTTCTCTTTTATAAATAAGTTCATTTGGATTACTATTTTAGATTTCACATATAAATGATATCACATGATATTTGTCTTTCTCTGTCTTACTTCATTTAGTAGACTTACTTCACTTAGTATGATAATCTGTAGATCTATTCATGTTGCTTCACATGGCATTATTTTGTTCTTTAATGACTGAGTAATAGTCAGTTATATTTATACACACATCTTTTTCCATTCCTCTGTTGACACTTTGGTTGCTTCCATGTCTTGGCTGTTGCAAGTAGAGATGCAATGAACACTGGAGTGCATGTACCTTTCTAATTAGAGTTTTCATCTTTTCTGGATATATGCCCAAGAGTGAGATTACTGGATCGTATGGCAGTTTTATTTTTTTATTTTTTGAGGAACCTCCATACTGTTTTCCATAGTGGATGCACAAACTAACATTCCCACCAAGAGTGTAGGAGGGTTTGCTTTTCTCCACACCCTTTCCAGCATTTATTTGTAGACTTTTTGATGATGGCCTTTCTGATTGGTATGAGATGATACCTCATTGTGGTTTTGATTTGCATTTCTCTAACAATTAGCAATGTTAAACATCTTTTCACGTGCCTTTTGGCCATCTGTATGTCTTCTTTGGAGAAATGTCTATTTGGATCTTCTGCCTATTTTTTAATTGCGCTGTTTGGTTTTTTATATTGAGTTGCATGAGCTGTTTGTATATTTTGGAAATTAATCCCTTGTTAGTTGCATTATTTGCAAATATGTTCTCTCATATTTGTTCTCTCTCTGTAGGTTGTCTTTTTATACTGTTATGGTTTCCTTTGCTGCGCTGCAGCTTGTAAGTTCAATTAGGTCCCATTTGGTTATTTTTGGTTTGTTTCCATTACTCTAGGAGATGTATCCAAAAAATACATATTACTGTGATTTATGTCAAAGAATGTCCTGTCCAAGTTTTTCTCTAGAAGTTTTACAGTATCCGGTCTTACATTTAGGTCTTTTACCCGTTTTGAGTTTATTTTTGTATATGGTGTTAGTTGTTGTTGCTGTTCTGTCACATCCAACTCTTTGCAACTCCATGGACTACAGAACAACAGGCTTCCCTGTCCTTCTCCATCTCCCAGAGTTTGCTCAAACTCATGTCCATTGAGTCAGTGATGCCATCCAGCCATCTTATCCTCTGTCATCCCCTTCTCCTCCTGCCTTCAATCTTTCCCAGCATCAGGGTTTTTTTCCCTGAATCAGCACTTCGCATAAGGTGGCCAAAATACTGGAGCTTCAGCTTCAGCATCAGTCCTTGTAATGAATATTCTGGACTGATCTCCTTTAGGATGGACTGGCTTGATCTCCTTGCAGTCCATGGGACTCTCAAGAGTCTTCTCCAACACCACAGTTCAAAAGCATCAATTCTTTGGCGCTCAACTTTCTTAATGGTCCAACTCTCACATCCATACATGACTACTGGAAAAACCATAGTTTTGACTAGATGGACCTTTGTTGGCAAAGCAATGTCTCTGTTTTTTAATATGCTGTCTAGGTTGATCATAGGAGAAGGCAATGGCACCCCACTCCAGTACTCTTGCCTGGAAAATCCCATGGACAGAGGAGCCTGGTAGGCTGCGTTCCATTGGGTCGCTAGAAGTCGGACACGATTGAGCGACTTCACTTTCACGTTTCACTTTTATGCACTGGAGAAGGCAATGGCAACCCACTCCAGTTTTCTTGCCTGGAGAATCCCAGGGATGGGAGCCTGGTGGGCTGCCATCTATGGGGTCGCACAGAGTCAGACACGACTGAAGTGACTTAGCAGTAGCAGGTTGGTCATAACATTTCTTCCAAGGAGTAAGCATCTTTTAACTTCATGGCTGAAATCACCACCTGCAGTGATTTTGGAGCCCAAAAATATAAAGTCTGTCACTGTTTCCATTCCCCATCTCCTCTGCCATGAAATGATAGGGCATTTACTGGATGTAATTTTCACAATATTGATTCTTCTTACCCAGGAACATGGAATCTCTCTCCATCTGTTTATGTCATCTTTGATTTCTTTCATTAGTGTCTTATAATTTTCTGTGTACAGTTCTTTTGTCTCCTTAGGTAAGTTTATTCCTAGATATTTAGTTCTTTTTGTTGCAATGGTGAATGGGATTGATTCCTTAATTTCACTTTCTGATTTTTCATTGTTGGTATATAGAAATGCAAGTGATTTCTGTGTATTGATTTTGTATCCCACAACTTTGCTAAAATCACTGATTAGCTCTAGTAATTTTCTGATAGTATCTTTAGGGTTTTCTGTGTACAGTATCATGTCATCTGCAAACAGTGAGAGTTTTACTTCTTTTTTTCCAATTTGGATTCCTTTTATTTCTTTTTCTTCTCTAATTTGCTGTAGCTAGGACTTCCAGAACTATGTTGAATAACAGTGGTGAAAGTGGACACCCTTGTGTTGTTCCTGATCTTAGGGTGAATGCTTTCAGTTTTTCACCATTGAGAATAATGTTTGCTGTAGGCTTATCATATATGGCCTTTACTATGTTGAGGTAGGTTCCTTCTATTCCCATTTTTTGAAGAGTTTTAATCATAAATGGGTGACGAATTTTGTCAAAGGCTTTTTCTGCATCTATTGAAATTATCAAATGGTTTTTCCTTTCAATTTGTTGATACGGTACATCACATTGATTGATTTGCATATATTGAAGAATCCTTGCTTCCCCAGAATAAACCCAACTTGATCATGGTGAATGAGCTTTTTGATGTGTTGCTGAATTCTGTTTGCTAAAATTTTGTTGAGGATTTTTGCATCTATGTTCATCAGTGATATTGGCCTGTAGTTTGTGTATGTGTGTGTTGTCTTTGTCTGGTTTTGGTATCAGGGTGATGAGACCACCTTTTCTTCATTGTATATTCTTGCCTCCTTTGCCACAGATTTATTGATCAAAAGTGCATGGGTCTTTTTCCATCCTGTTCCTTTGATCTATACGTCTGCTTTTGTGCCAGTACCATACTGTTTTAATTATTGTATTTTCAAGCATCAGTTCTTTGGTGCTCAGCCTTCTTTATGGTCTAACTCTTATATCCTGTACATGACTACTGGAAAAACCATAGGGTATCTGATTCCTCCAGCTCCATTCTTTCTCAAGATTGTTTCAGCTATCAGGGGTCTTTTGTGTTTTCATACAAATTTAAAAAATTTTTGTTCCAGTTCTGTGAGAAACACCATTGGTAATTTGATAGGGATTGTGCTGAATATATGGACTGCCATGGGTAGAATGGTCATTTTAACAGTACTGATTCTTCCAATCCAAGAACACGGTATATCTTTCCATCTGCTTGTGTGGTCTTCAGTTACTTTCATCAGCATCTTATAGTTTTCAGAATACAGGTCTTTTGCCTCCTTAGGTAGGTTTAGTCCTAGATATTTTATCCTTTTTGATTCAATGGTAAATGGGGTTGTTTCCTTAATTTCTTTTTCAGCTATTTTGTTGTTAGAGTACAGAGATGCAACCGATTTCTGTATATTTATTCTGTATTCAGCAACTTTACCAAATTAACTGATGATAGTTTGTTTTCTGGTGGTGCTTTAGGATTTTCTATGTATAGTATCATGTCATCTGCAAAGACTGACAGTTTTACTTCTTCCTTTCCAATCTGGATTCCTTTTATTTCCTTTTCTTCCCTGATTGCTGTGGCTAAGACTCCCAAAACTATGTTGAATAGAAGTGTCAAGAATGGCCATTCTTCTCTTGAGGGAATTCTTTCAACTTTTCATCACTGAGTATGATGTTAGCTGTGAGATTATCACATATGGGTTTTATTATGTTGAGTCAGGTATCTTCTATGCCCACTATCTGGAGTTTTTCTTTTTAATCATAAATGAATATTGAATTTTATCCAAAGATTTTTCTTAATCTACTGAGATGATCACATGGTTTTTATTCTTCAGTTTGTTAATGTGGTATATCACATTGATTAATTTCTGGATACTGAAAATCCCTCACATCCCTGGGATAAATCCCACTTGATCATGATGTATAATCCTTTTACTGTATTGTTGGAATTAGTTTGCTAGTATGTTGAGGATTTTGGGCATCTATGTTCATCAGTGATACTGACCTATAATTTTCTCTTTTATGATAGCTTTGTCTGGTTTTGGTATCAGAGTGACAGTGGCCTCATAGAATGAGTTTGGAAGTGTTCCTTCCTGTGAATTTTTTTTGGAATATTTTCAGAAGGATAGGTATTAACTCTTGTCTAAATGTTTGTTAGAATTCACCTGTGAGACCATCTGGACTGGACTTCTATTTGCTGTGAGGTTTTAAGTTACTGGTTCAACTTCAGTACTAGTGATTGGTCTGTTCATATTTTCTATTTCTTTCTGATTCAATCTTGGGAGACTGAAACTTTCTAAGAATTTGTCCATTTCTTCTAGGATGTCCATTTTATTGGCATACAGTTGATCACAGAAGCCATTTATGATATTTTGTATTTCTGTGGTGACAGTTATAACTTCTCCTTTTTCATTTCTACTTTTTGATTTGGCTTCTCTCCTTTTTTCCATAATAAGTCTCACTGCTAAGTCACTTCAGTCGTGTACGACTCTGTGGACCCCAGAGATGGCAGCCGACCAGGCTCCCCCGTCCCTGGGATTCTCCAGACAAGAACACTGGAGTGGGTTGCCATTTCCTTCTCCAATGCATGAAAGTAAAAAGTTAAAGTGAAGTCGCTCAGTCATGTCCGACTCTTTGTGACCCCATGGACTGCAGCCTACCAGGCTCCTCCATCCATGGGATTTGCTAGGCAAGAGTACTGGAGTGGGTTGCCATTGCCTTCTCCATAAGTCTCACTAAGGTTTATCAATTTTGTTTATTTTTTCAAAGAATCAGCTTTTAGTTTCATTGATCTTTTCTATTGTTTTTTCAATCTCTATTTCATTTATTTCTGCTCTTATCTTTTTGAATTCTTTCCTTCTAATAACTTTGGGTTTTGTTTGTTCTTCTTCCTCTAGTAGGTTTAAGGAGGAAAGGATCAACTTTTATTTTTTCATTTTATACCTTCTATACTCTGAATTTTTAGAGTTTTTGCCCTAAGCATCTACTACTTTTACCATTTTAAATCTTTTGGCACTCACAGGTTTGTTTCAATTCTCTGAAAGATTCAGTTGCATAGAATATCCCAAGTTCCTAAAAATACTTTAGGAATCAAAAGAATTAAGTTATACTCAGTGTAGTTTTGGAAAACTCAGCAGTGGTCACAGGACTGGAAAAGGTCAGTTTTCATTCCAATCCCAAAGAAAGGCAATGCCAAAGAATGCTCAAACTATCGCACAATTGCACTCATCTCACACGCTAGTAAAGTAATGCTCAAAATTCTCCAAGCCAGGCTTCAGCAATACGTGAACTGTGAACTTCCAGATGTTCAAGCTGGTTTTAGAAAAGGCAGAGGAACCAGAGATCAAATTGCCAACATCCGATGGATCATCGAAAAAGTAAGAGAGTTCCAGAAAAAAATCTGCTTTGTTGACTATGCCAAAGCCTTTGACTGTATGGATCACAATAAGTTGTGGAAAATTCTGAAAGAGATGGGAATACCAGACCACCTGACCTGCCTCTTGAGAAACCTGTATACAGGTCAGGAAGCAACAGTTAGAAATGGACATGGAACAACAGACTGGTTCCAAATAGGAAAAGGAGTACATCAAGGCTGTATATTGTCACCCTGCTTATTTAACTATATGTAGAGTACATCGTGAGAAACACTGGGCTGGAAGAAGCCCAAACTGGAATCAAGATTGCTGGGAGAAATATCAATAACCTCAGATATCCAGATGTCACCACCCTTATGGCAGAAAGTGAAGAAGAACTAAAGAGCCTCTTTTTTTTCTCTCTCTCTTTTTATTTTTATTTTTTTTTAATTTTATTTTATTTTTAAACTTTACATAACTGTATTAGTTTTGCCAAATATCAAAATGAATCCGCCACAGGTATACATGTGCCTCTTGATGAAAGTGAAAGAGGAGAGTGAAAAAGTTGGCTTAAAGCTCAACATTCAGAAAACTAAGATCATGGCATCTGGTCCCATTACTTCATGGCAGATAGATGGGGAAACAGTGTAAACAGTGGCTGACTTTATCTTGGGGGGCTCCAAAATCACTGCAGATGGTGATTGCAGCCATGAAATTAAAAGACGCTTACTCCTTGGAAGGAAAGTTATGACCAACCTAGACAGCATATTAAAAAGCAGAGACATTATTTTGCCAACAAAGGTCTGTCTAGTCAAGGCTATGGTTTTTCCAGTAGTCATGTATGGATGTGAGAGTTGGACTATAAAGAAAGTTGAGCACAGAAGAATTGATGCTCTTGAACTGTGGTGTTTGAGAAGATTCTTGAGAGTCCCTTGGACTGGAAGGAGATCCAACCAGTCCATCCTAAAGGAGATCAGTCCTGGGTGTTCATTGGAAGGACTGATGTTGAAGCTGAAACCCCAATACTTTGGCTACCTGATGATAAGAGCTGACTCATTTGAAAAGACCCTGATACTGGGAAAGATTAAGGGCAGGAGGAGAAGGGGACGACAGAGGATGAGATGGTTAGATGGCATCACCGACTCAATGGACATGGGTTTGGGTAGACTCCGGCAGTTGGTGATGGATAGGGAGGCGTGGTGTGCTGAGGTTCATGGGGTCGCAAAGAGTCGGACACGACTGAGCGACTGAACTGAACAAGGTAGTTTTAGCACCTGGGCTTCCCAGGTAGCTCAGTGGTAAAGAATCCGCCTGCCAATGCAGATGTGTGTTGGACCCCTGGGTCAGGAAGATCCCCTGCAGAAGGAAATGGCAATCCACTCCAGGATTCTTGCCTGAGAAATCCCATAGACAGAGGAGCCTGGTAGATACAGTCCATGAGTCACAAAGAGTTGGACATGACTTAGAGACTAAAACAACAATACATTTTAGTGTATCCTGCTTCTCTGAAAATTGGTTATTCCTATAGCTTGGTAGAATTGGCCAGAATTTCATTCACTTTCTAGGACAGATAACAAAGAGGGAATTGTGTTCATATAGCCCTTATATTTTGAAAATGGATTTGACCCTCCAGGTTATATTTATGCCTTGTTGTAATTTCAATGATTAGGAACGATTTAGTATCACACAATCTAATTTCAGGAGAATATTAAGTATAACAATACTCTGAGCACATTAAATCACCAAAGACATTCATAAAGGGACCTATGATCTCAGGTTCAAGAATCCAAGGAGGTAACACTGAGTAAATGGCAAGAAAGCATGTTCTGATGTGGGAGAGCACTCTGTAGATTATAAAATGTAATAGAAATTTAGGTAGTAGAATGTCAGAATATTTTGTTGGGGCTTCTGCCTAACCTGATTTCACCAAGCCTTAGGCTGGACATAGGATCATTACTCAAATTTTACTCCAGATAAAATCCCACCACAGATGTAGGCTGATGTGGCAATTTTAATTTCCTTTGGAAGACACTATAGGATGGATTCTCCATAATATTTCTTTTCAGTATATGTGTGTGTGTGTGTGTGTGTGTGTGTGGTTTTTTAACAGACATCAGGTGCATAACACATAATAACTCATATTTTGAAATTATGAATTAACATTCATGGTACTCTTCTACTTTATCTTATTTACTGGTTTATTTGCTTAATGTTATAAACCCTTTACTCAACCCAAGAACTGGAACAAAACCAATAACTTACAATATCTATGTGCTCCTCCCCTATCTCTTCCCCTCACTGTTCCTCAATTGTTACCACTATCATATTTTTGTGTGTATTACATCTTTACTTTTTAAACAGTCTTATCAAGGTATATTACTGTACCTTAAAATAGGAAAATTAAGCAGAATAAGTTCATTCATCCATTAATAGTACAATGAATTTGATGAAGGGCAGGACTCTGCATTGGACATTATGAGAGATATACAAACACCTGAGATAGCAAAGCACTGTACCTGGCACTCAATATATTTTTCGCTGAATTGGATCAAGCAAAAAATTTACCAAGTACATATAACATGGCTGCATTCTTAAATAAAGAAGGGTTTGGGAGGGAATCTCTTGCAATTTGGACAAAGAGATCTATGATCCAAACAACTTCCCAGGGCCAGTTTTTAAGCAAGTGGCTCCTTTTTACCAACCTCCTCCATTTTCCTTTCTGCAGTCTACTTCATCTAGCATTAAAGGGCCAGGAGTTGAGTCTCTGCTACTTGATACCCAATAAGAAACTTTTACCCCATCTGTTCTATACATGATGACAGATAAGTCTCCCTTAAGTCCTATCAGGTCACTCTATACCCAGTACAGATCTGCAATGATTCTTAGCTCATTATATGATCTAAAACCTTACCCCGACATTCAAGGCTCTAAGGGATTTGATACTAACCAATCCTTCCAACTTTCTGTCTCAGGTCAAATTGACTTACTTATACTTATCGGAGAAGGCAATGGCACCCCACTCCAGTACTCTTGCCTGGAAAATCCCATGGATGGAAGAGCCTGATAGGCTGCAGTCCATGGGGTCACTAAGAGTCGGACACAACTGAGCGACTTCCCTTTCACTTTTCACTTTCATGCATTGGAGAAGGAAATGGCAACCCACTCCAGTGTTCTTGCCTGGAGAATCCCAGGGACAGGGGAGCTTGGTGGGCTGCTGTCTACGGGGTTTCACAGAGTTGGACACGACTGAAGCGACTTAGCAGCAGCATACTTTTTATGAATGCCTCACACTTTAACCAATGTTAAGACACTTTGCCCTGCTATTTGTTGAAATGTGCTCTATGGATCAACAGAATCAGTTTTATCTGGGAGCTTGTGAGAAAAGCACCATTTCAGGTCCCCACCCAAACCTATTCAATTTGAATCTGCATTTTGGCAAGATTTTCAAGTGATGCATCTGCACATTAAATTTTGAGAACCACTGTAAAATTATAAAGTGCTTTTCTCTGATGCTTAAGGAACTGTTATCATCATTTGTTTCCCTACAGAACACGTATGCACTTAGAAAGCAAAGGGTTATCCAAATTATGTTATCCAATTATGCTGTTCAGCCCTCAGAAACAAAGAACTACGCTGCATTGACTAATTTGGTGTCAGTTCTGCAGCTAAAAAGGTAACTAGAATCATCTTCCTTCACTCTATTGTCTGACAAACCAGACCCAACACAAACAACACACCCACACAAACACACAAGAACATACACACATAGGATCTTCTGTTAATAGGATTTTTAGCAGGAGAGGAAATTGCAAAAGAAAGGAATGTCAGGGACTTCCCTGGTGGTTCAGTGGCTGGGAATGTACTCCCAATGTGGGGGGCTTGGGTTTGTTCCCTGGTTAGGGAACTAGATCCCACACTCCACAACTAAGACTGGTGCAACCAAATAAATTTAAAAAAAAAAAGAAAGAAAAGTATGCTAAAGCCTGACATGAATATCAAAATTGTTTTGAGATCATTTAGACAGCCACTGTGCTGCTAAGTCACTTCAGTCGTGTCTGACTCTGTGCGACCCCATAGACAGCAGCCCACTAGGCTCCTCTGTCCCTGGGATTCTCCAGGCAAGAATACTGGAGTGGGTTGCCATTTCCTTCTCCAATGCATGAAAGTGAAAAGTGAAAATGAAGTCGCTCAGTCATCCCCGACTCTTAGCGACACCAAGGACTGCAGCCTACCAAGCTCCTCCGTCCATGGGATTTTCCAGGCAAGAGTACTGGAGTGGGGTGCCATTGAGTCCCCTTTAAACTAAAACTGAGCAGCTAGATTTACTTGATGTACTCCCAGGTCATGGTCAATAGTCTATGATTCCAGAGAACAACACTTTTACAGTCCCAGAAGTGACTGTAGGGACCAAAGACAGCCCTGAGATTAAGTATGAAGCTGCAAAGCCTGACTTCCTCTCTCGGTCCTCTCTAAACCCCAGCTTCTCTATAACCTCCTCTAAAACTTCTGCTCTACACATGTGTCTACTATCTTGACACTTTCATCTCCTGACATTTCTAACTGCCCTTGCCTCCATGAGCTTGTCACTGTCAACACTTCTTTCTCCTACTCTCTATTCAGCTTCTTGGTCTCTCACAGGGTTCAACATTGCCAAGGTGACAACAAGCTAATTAAACTGTGCTAAAATAAGGAAGTTAGGGAAGAACTATGTCCTGATTAACCTATGCTAATCACCTTTGCCCCTTCCCCTTGTGCATTCTTTGATAACTTTCTTTGTTTTTATTTTTTACTGAAGCATAATTGAATCACAATGTTGTGTTAATTACTGTTGTAAAGTGACTCAAATATACATATATATATATATATTCTTTTTCATATTCTTTCCATTAAGGTTGATTACCAGACATTGAATATAGTTTCCTGTGCTATTCAATAAGACCTTGTTGTTAATCTATTCTATATATACCAGTTTGCATCAGCTAATCCCAAACTCCAAGCCCAAACTTCTCTCACTCCTCTCCCCTTTGGCAACCACCAGTCTATTCCCTATGTTCCTGATTCTGTCTCTGGTTCATAGATAGGTTCATTTGTGTCATATTTTAAATTCCACACATAAGTGATATCATATGGTATTTCTCTTTCTTACTTCACTAAGTATGATAATCTCTAGTCGCATTGATATTGCTGCAAATGGCACTATCTTGTTCTTTTTATGGCTGAATAGTATTTCACTGTATATATGTACAACAGCTTTTTCTACTTCAAAAGATTTCATATTAATTGCACAACATCTTCTTTATCCATGCATCTGTCAATGAACATTTATAATAGGTTGTTTTCATGTCTTGGCTATTGTGAAAAATGCTGCTATGAACATGGGATGCAACTGTCTTTTTAGATTAGTGCTTTGTCTAGATATATGCACAGGAGTGGGATTCATAAGGTAATTTTATTTTTAGTTTTCTGAGGAGCCTCCATACTGTTTTCCACAGTGGCTGCATCAACTTACATTCCCATCAATAGTGTAGGAGAGTTCCCTTTTCTCCACACCCACATTTAATGATAGCCATTCTGATCGGCCTGAGGTGGTACCTCACTGTAGTTTTAATTTGCATTTCTCTAATAATTAGCAATGTTGAGCATCTTTTCATGTTCCTATTGCCCATCTACATTTCTTCTTTGGAGAAATGTCTCTTCAGTACTTCTGCCCAATTTTTGATTGGGTTGTTTTTTTGTTGCTGAGTTGCATCTGTTTGTATATTTTGGAAATTAAGCCTTTTCAGTTGCATTGTTTGCAAACATTTTTGATAACTTTCTTGAGAGAACTGACCTGGAATTTATATGCAGAGTACATCATGAGAAACACTGGACTGGAAGAAACACAAGCTGGAATCAAGATTGCCGGGAGAAATATCAATAACCTCAGACATGCAGATGACACCACCCTTATGGCAGAAAGTGAAGAAGAACTAAAAAGCCTCTTGATGAAAGTGAAAGTGGAGAGTGAAAAAGTTGGCTTAAAGCTCAACATTCAGAAAACGAAGATCATGGCATCCGGTCCCACCACTTCATGGGAAATAGATGGGGAAACAGTGGAAACAGTGTCAGACTTTATTTTTCTGGGTTCCAAAATCACTGCAGATGGTGACTGCAGCCATGAAATTAAAAGATGCTTACTCCTTGGAAGGAAAGTTATGACCAACCTACATAGCATATTAAAAAGCAGAGACTACTTTGCCAACAAAGGTCCGTCTAATCAAGGCTACTGTTTTTCCTGTGGTCATGTATGGATGTGAGAGTTGGACTGTGAAGAAGGCTGAGCGCCGAAGAATTGATGCTTTTGAACTGTGGTGTTGGAGAAGATGCTTGAGAGTCCCTTGGACTGCAAGGAGATGCAACCAGTCCATTCTGAAGGAGATCAGCCCTGGGATTTCTTTGGAGGGAATGATGCTAAAGCTGAAACTCCAGTACTTTGGCCACCTCATGCAAAGAGTTGACTCATTGGAAAAGACTCTGATGCTGGGAGGGATTGGGGGCAGGAGGAGAAGGGGATGACAGAGGATGAGATGGCTGGATGGCATCACTGACTCGATGGACATGAGTCTGAGTGAACTCTGGGAGTTGGTGATGTACAGGGAGGCCTGGAGTGCTGCGATTCATGGGGTCGCAAAGAGTCGGACATGACTGAGCAACTGATCTGATCTGATCTGATCTGATCATTATATCATATTCTGGGGCAGGGACTGGACTTAGTGAGAATTTGTCCTTTGGGTCTCAATATTTTTATTTATTGAACAAACTTTCAGCTCTGCCTCTCCCAAGCTCTCTGATATGGGTCTTTGGAGTTTTGACCCAAAGCTATTTCATATCTCCCAAATGAAATCAATACAGTTAACCACACATCTCTCTCACACTTTGGAATTAGCTTTTTATACACCACCCAGTTTGATTAATCTCAACACCAAATCTAATTTCTTATATATCTAAGCATATATATATATATATATATATATATATCTTATGTATCTAAGATTTCTTATATATCTTGTTTATTCTAATAAACAAGACCGCTGTCCGAGTTAAGTTTCTGACCCAGTGTCCTGTATATGAGAAGATTATGAACGGACATCTCTGTTCATATGCTTATAAGGTCCCTCCTAAACCCAAAGCTATAAAGATACAGTAAGCAAGACAGTGGGGGTATTAGAAGAGAGACAGAAACACAGAAGAGAAAATCATGAAATAGATTCATACAAGTAAAACAAACATGAATTTTGACAAAGGCTAGGCTTTTCATTGGAACCTAGGTCCCCTTTCCTCCTATTTCTCAAGAAGTACACAGGTCAAGAAAGTATATTTCATATAGTAGAGGTTAAAAGCTCACTGCTCTAGAAAAGGACTGTGTTGATTTTATTCTTGACTTCACTGTTCATCAGCTATGTGGGTTTGGGCAATGTGTATAACCTCTATAAGCTTATGTTTCCCAATATAAAAATATGTCTACATCTTGGAATTTTTGTAGGAGTGAATGAAATAATGTATATAATGTCATTAGTACAGTGCTAGTGATCAATCTCATTTTAAGTTGTTAAAATCAAGCTCACAGAGGACTACTGTACATGATCTGGTTTCGTCAGTTGGTTTTTTGGTTTTTTTTTTTTCCCTCTAATTTGCAAAGCCTGCTTAATGCTACAGATTCTCCTCTCTAGGACTCTTTTAGTTACACACAGCTCTAGCACATGCCGCTGTCCATGTGGAGGGTAATCTGACTCTCAGCTAAGGACAGTATGTGGTCTTAACTGTCCTTGTGCACACAACATTCCTCTTGGCAATAACTCTGCATGTGTGTGATGAGGACAAACAGAAATGGAAGAGCCTTTTTTAAAAACTGAGCATGATCTTATAACATAAAAACTTATGTACTTCAGCCAATGGTATCAAAAAGGACAAACATCCTCTTTCTATTTTAGGCTAAATATAAAAGGAAATAAAAATTTTAGGATTAAATATCAGTCTCTTATGAATTTAGCAGGATATGAAAGACATTAGAAGGAATCTAATCTCCCCCACCTCTAAGATGACTCGACAACTGGCCTGTCTGCTTCAGAGTGCCACCACTGGAGAGGGTGTCATTTGTGTTAAAGTAATGGCTCTTCCTGTTTAAAGACAAATGGAGGACTGGAATGTCCAAATTTCACAGAGAAGTTTGTGTCTTTGTCTGAACCAGCCTATCAAAGGGTTGGTATAAAACAAGTCAGTGTTGATGTGCCTTGATGGTGTGATAACTTTGGAAGTCTAAAGGAAAAAAATTATAAAGTGTGTACAAGAAAGGGTTCTACTCTCTGACATAAATCACAGCAAGATCCTCTATGACCCACCTCCCAGAGTAATGGAAATAAAAGCAAAAACAAACAAATGGGACCTAATTAAACTTAAAAGCTGTTGCACAATGAAGGAAACTATAAGCAAGGTGGAACAAGGCAGCCTTCAGAATGGGAGAAAATAATAGCAAACAAAGCAACTGACAAAGAATTAATCTCCGATATATATAAGCAGCTCATATAGCTCAATTCCAGAAAAATAAATGACCCAATCAAAAAGTGGGCCAAAGAACTAGACATTTCTCCAAAGAAGACATACAGATGGCTAACAAACACACGAAAAGATGCTCAACATCACTCATTATCAGAGAAATGCAAATCAAAACCACAGTGAGGTACCATCTCACGCCAGTCAGAATGGCTGCTATCAAAAAGTCTGCAAACAATAAATGCTGGAGAGGGTGTGGAGAAAAGGGAACCCTCTTACACTGTTGGTGGGAATGCAAACTAGTACAGCCACTATGGAGAACAGTGTGGAGATTGCTTAAAAAACTGGAAATAGAACTGCCATACAACCCAGCAATCCCACTGCTGGGCAGACACACCGAGGAAACCAGAATCGAAAGAGACACATGTACCCCAATGTTCATCACAGCACATCACATCACAGCACTACTGTAAACATCTGTTTACAATAGCTAGGACATGGAAGCAACCTAGACGTCCATTGGCAGACGAATGGATAAGAAAGTTGTGGCACATATACACAATGAAATATTACTCAGCTACAAAAAAAATAATGCATTTGAGTCAGTTCTAATGAAGTGGATGAAAGTGGATCCTGGTACACAGAGTGAAGTAAGTCAGAAAGAGAAACACCATTATAGTATATTAACACAAATATATGGAATTTAGAAAGACAGTAACAACGACCCTATATGCAAGACACAGATGTAAAGAACATTAGGTTTAAAGAGACACAGATGTAAAGAGACACAGATATAAAGAACAGACTTTTGGACTGTGTGGGAGAAGGTGAGGGTGGGATGATTTGAGAGAACAGCACTGAAACAAGTACATTACCATATGTAAAATAGATGACCGGTGCAAATTTGATGCATGAAGCAGGGCACTCAAAGCCAGTACTCTGGGACAACCCCAACCAGAGGTATGGGGTGGGGAGGGAGGTGGGAGGGGGCGTTCAGGATGGGAGGACACATGTACACCCATGGCTAATTCATGTTGATGTACGGCAAAAACCACCACAATATTGTAAAGTAATTAGCCTCCAATTAAAATAAATTTTTAAAAAAAAAGGGTTCTGGGGGTGAGGAGAGTTTGCAAAATACAAATTTTGTCAATCTGCCAAAGCTGGATTGAAAGTTGCTATTTACAAAACAGTAGGACTCTTAACTCTTGGCAACAATCTCTGTCCAGCAGTCACTGCAGGTGCTGAAGAATAAGACCAGAAGTGTTGCAAATTATTCTCCTGGAGTCTAGGTTTCTGTCACCACTGAAAACTTGAGTTTCAGTATTTTATCCTCAAATAAGAGAAAAAATGTCAAGTCCAATCTTTAGCTAAATTTAAAAATTCTCTAACAAAGTAAAAAGTGGTTTGCCATATAATTCAAACCAAATATCTGTTTATCTTAGTATTTGAGCCTTAAGGTCTGAATTTTTTGTATAGAAGAACTCTATAAACTGGGTCTTTTAAAACTGGTTCCTATACCACCATAAATAAGGGTCCAGAAATAAAAACAAAACCAATTTTTTCTTTAAAAGAGAGATAGTCTTGGAATACTTGCTCTTAGAGCCCTAAGCCTCCATGTGAGAAATCCAACTACCCTGAGGTCACTATGCTATGAAAAGCCCAAGTGGTACAGAAAGACCCAGCCCAAGAGGAAAAGATATCATGTGGAAAGAGAGAGAGAGGCCAACTATCACCAAGATGCCAGACTTGTGAGTGAAGGAACCATCTTGGATAAATGTGCTCTCAAGGCCCAGCTGCCCTAGTTGAAAACACATGGATCAGAGATGAACTGCCCAGTTGATGCTTCTTGAATTCCTGACCTAAAACATCAAGTCACAGTAGAGAGATCATATGCCCCAAAAAAGCACCTCAGTGAGCAAGAGTTTCAAGATAAGTCCCAGTTGTTTCCAAGCCCATTTAGCTTCTTAGCATCAGGGGGAAGAAGTAGTAACATTCCTAACACATGATCAGGCATCCTTTGATGGAGAAGCAGTCTGAGAAAGGTCATGAACAATGTGGACCTTGACAATAGGAAAACAAGTATGGTGCAGATACCCAAATAGAAATCTGTATGCTAGTTATGTATGCTAGTTGGGATCTTTCCAACCTAGAAATCAAATCCACGTCTCTTACATCTCCTGCACTGGCAGGTAGATTCTTTACCACTGCGCCACCTGGTAAGTATAGCTAGCATGTAACAGTTATCCTTTAAAACCGGTTTATATCAAAATACCATTTAGCTACTGGAGAAATCACGAGAACCCGGACAGTGAGTATTTTACTTTAACATGAAAAAAACGTAATTGATAATCTCTTTGGCACTGCATAAAATAGAGAAATTTGACAAAACATTAGGAAAAGGTAAAACACTGAGTGTGATTAAGTAAAATTTCCAGTCATCTAGAAAATAATCCTACCTTTAACATTCGTGTGTTGAAAATAGAAGAGATTTATTTTTCTAAAAAGCAAGAGAGGGATAATTTCCTAGTGATCTAGTGGTTAGGACTCAGTACTTTCACTGCCATGACCCTGTTGCCCTGGTTGGGGAACTAAGCTCCTGCAAATCATGTGGTACAGCCAAAATAAATAAGTAAACAAATACATAAAAATAAATACAAAGGACTCTTCCCTGGTGGCACAGTGGAAAAGAATCCAATGCAAGGGATATGGATTTGATCCCTGGTCTGGGAAGATCCCACATGCTGTGGAGCAACTAAACCTGTGCACCAGAGCTGCTGAGCCAGTGCTCTAGAGCCTGGGAGCTGCAACTACTAAAGCCCGAGCACCTGGAGACTGCTCTGCAGCAAGAGGAGCCACCACAGCGAGAAGCCTGCTCACAACCAGGAGCAGCCCCCATGTGCAACTAGAGAAAGCCCACACTTAGCAATGAAGACCCAGCACAGCCAAAATTGATAAATACAATTTAAAAATACAGATATACATACATACATACAAAAAAAGCAAGAAAGAGAGAACAAAAGACAAAGAAACAGCCAAACACGAAGACAGTATGATAAATGATCAAGAGATCTGGAAAAATAAAACCCACTGTTACTGAGGAATGGTCTAGATCAGCTGGGGAAGAAATGATAAGGTGCATTTTTAGAATTTTCTGTGTACCTCCTCAGAGCAGCCAGAACAGCCATCATAAAAAAATCCACAAACAATAAATGCTGGAGAGGATGTGGAGAAAAGAGAATTGTCCTACACTGTTGATGGGAATGTAAATTGGTACAGCCACTATGGAAGACAGTATGGAGGCTCCTTAAAAAACTAAAAATAGAGCTACCATATGACCCTGCAATCCCATTCCTGGGTATATATCCAGAGGAAAACATGAACCAAAAAGAAATATGCAACCCAGTGTTCATTGCATCACTGTTTACAATAGCTAAGACATGGAAGCAACCTAAATGTCCATCAACAAAGGAATGAATAAAAAAGATGTGGTACATATATACAATGGAATATTACTCAGCCATAAAAAAGAATGAAATAATGTCATTTGCAGCAACATGGATGGACCAAGAGAATGTCACATTGAGTGAAGTAAGTCAGACAGAGAAGGAGAAATATAATTACTAACATGACATCCCTTATATGTGGAATCTAAAAAGAAATAATACAAATGAACTTGCTTACAAAAGATAAACAGACTCACAGACTTCGAGAACAAGCTTATGGTTGCCAGGGGGAAGGATGGGGAGAACGGATAGTTAGGGAGTTTGGGATGGTCATGTACACACTACTATATTTTAAGTGGATAACTAACAAGTACCTACTGTATAGCACAAAGAACTCTGCTCACTGTTATATGGGAGCCTAGATGGGAGCAGGATTTAGGGGAGATTGGATACATGTATATATATGGCTGAGTCCCTTCACTATTCACCTGAAACTATCATAGCGTTGTTTGTTAATCAGCTATAGGTCCATATAAAATAAAAAGTTTTTAAAAAAGAATTTCCTGTGTACCAAAATATCCTCAGGAACTTTTCAAAGCCATCACCAAAATAGTCAGTTTATGTCAAATACTATCCTCTCTTCAAACAGCTTAAATATGTTGATATGTCAAATTCATTTTTGCAGAGACTAACAACAGTGGGCCACAGAGTATAGAGGCTCTAGACTTGTTCAAAAATGACAGAAATCATTAAACACACACAATTCACAACACCTTTTCTGACTTAACTCATGTATCTCCTTCCTCAACTATTTTGCCTCCCTCATCATGCATGAAAAATACATGTCTTCCATAACAGCTGTTCCCTTGTGGACAATTCATATTAATTATCATTCTGTAAATAAAGGTAACTTATTATTTAAAATATATACTAAATAATAAAATAAGCAAACAAAAAAACTGGAAATTCAAACTGATCCATCAAATAACTTAACACTTAAAAAGAATGCACCAAATTTAGCTTATTGTGTGAATTTTCACTAAGTATTCCCACTAAGGTGACACTTTGAAACATTTTATGTTGCTAATCTGCCTGACTTCCCTTCTGTTTCCCCAATTTTTGCCTAACTGTAGCTACTATCAGATTGTTTCACTGTGTACTTTTAAACAAACCTGATGTTCTACTTCTCAGACCACTGAACTTACATTACATCCATGAAGCTAGTCTAACCCTGCAGACATCCTATTCAGGCAGCATTATGAGAACCTCATCATTGTTCCTGATCTCTATGTATCTTGTCATCTTTCCAGGGTAAGACTGCCAAGGTCTTGGACTCTTCATTTGGTGGAGTCTAATTCTGTTCTCTTTACAAAGAGCTAGGGTTACACTCAGCAAAGGTTACCATTTACGTGAGACGTGAAGCCTGCTAGCATAACTCATCACCAAAGTGAAATCCCTAGCTATTTTTTCTCTCAAGGACATCCTCAGTGCTACCTAAAATCAAGAAGGAACACTTCAGGACAGGTCACACATAGGGCCCACACATATTCTGAATCCACCATATCATTTTGATAACTCTAGAGTATAGTATTATTTCACAGCAGCTGAGCAAAAGGGTTTTTCTTCCTGAAAACCTCCTTTTCTATCTCCTAGAGGAAAATACATGAGTATCAAATGTAATGACTACAGTGGATTTAGCAAGAGAAGAGTGAGCTTTCTTTTAGAAATATTCTTTTTCTGGAAGGAAGAGGGGTGGTTCTCATGCTTGGTTTGGTTTTATAACTTACGCAAATGAGTTCTGAAAGGTTTATTTGCATAAATAAATCACATTTTAAGCTGTTACCTAAAGCCCATCTCATCTTTCAAACTTCTGCATTCTGGAATGGCAGTCTAAGCCCCAGTCCTAAGTGCTGACTGCTTTTGCCTTTAGTGCAAATATTCATTTTTCTTTCCCTCATCCTCTGATGGAATCTATTCCATAAATATGAAAATCTATTCCAATAAATATGAAAATCAGAGATTTTAAAAGATCAAATTTTTAAAAATAAATTAATTTATTTTAGTTGGAGGCTAAGTACTTTACAATATTGTAGTGGGTTTTGCCATACATTGATATGAATCAGCCATGGGTGTACATGTGTTCCCCATCCTGAACCCCCCTCCCACATCCCTCCCCATCCCATCCCTCTGGGTCATCCCAGTGCACCAGCCCCGAGCTCCCTGTCTCATGCATCGAACCTGGACTGGCGATCTATTTCACACATGGTAATATACATGTTTCAATGCTATTCTCTCAAATCATCCCACCCTCGCCTTCTCCCACACAGTCCAAAAGACTGTTCTTTACATCTGTGTCTCTCATCATTATCATCTTTCTAAATTCCATATATATGCATTAATATACTGTATTGGTGTTTTTCTTTCTGGCTTACTTCACTCTGTGTAATAGGCTCCAGTTTCATCCACCTCATTAGAACTGATTCAAATGTATTCTTTTTAATGGCTGAGTAATATTCCATTGTGTATATGCGCCACAGCTTTCTTATCCATTTGTCTGCTGATGGACATCTAGGTTGCTTCCATGTCCTGGCTATTGTAAACAGTGCGATGAACATTGGGGCACACGTGTCTCTTTCAGTTCTGGTTTCCTTGGTGTGTATGCCCAGCAGTGGGATTGCTGGGTCGTATGGCAGTTCTATTTCCAGTTTTTTAGGGAATCCCCACACTGTTCTCCATAGTGGCTGTGCTAGTTTGCATTCCCACCAACAGTGTAAGAGAGTTCCCTTTTCTCCACAGTCTCTCCAGCATTTATTGTTTGTAGACAATAATTATTGATAGCAGCCATTCTGACCGGCATGAGATGGTACCTCATTGTGGTTTTGATTTGCATTTCTCTGATAATGAGTGATGTTGAGCATCTTTTCATGTGTTTGTTAGCCATCTGTATGTCTTCTTTGGAGAAATGTCTGTTTAGTTCTTTGGCCCATTTTTTGATTGGGTCGTTTGTTTTTCTGGAATTGGGCTGCATGACCTGCTTATATATATCGGAGATTAATTCTTTGTCAGTTGCTTTGTTTGCTATTATTTTCTCCCATTCTGAAGGGTGCCTTGTTTTACCTTGCTTATAGTTTCCTTCATTGTGCAAAAGCTTTTAAGTTTAATTAGGTCCCATTTGTTTATTTTTGCTTTTATTTCCATTACTCTGGGAGGTGGGTCATAGAGGATCTTGCTGTGATCAAATTTCTAAAATATTTTGAAAATGCAAACAGACCTAGAAGAAACCTTCTCACTTCTTATTAGATATGCGATAACCAAGACTCCAAAGGGTCTTGGCGTAGGAAATGGTAACCCACTCCAGTATCATTGCCTGGAAATTTTCATGGACAGATCAGCCTCATGGGCTACAATCCATGGGATCGCAAAGAGGTGGCCACAACTGAGTGCACGTGCACATGCATACACCAGAGAGTCTTGTCCAAGGCATATAACTAATTAATGATAGATCTAGAACCGAAATCCAGACTTCGTCAATCCTGAATTAATGCTCTCTCTCCCACACTATCTGGTGTCTCTATTTTTTTATCCATTTCTATATCATCTTCAGACACAGATGGTTTAATTCACACTAACCAGTAGCATATCCCAAAGTAAGATTCAGGACATCTCACGGCTCTATTAGTTATCACTGTTCCCTTTTATCAGCTGGAAGATCATGGACAGAAGATGGGAAATCCTGCCTGGACTCTTCATGCCACTGATGAAATGACAGCACAGGCTGTCTAGTGCCTTGTGCATGAAGTTTCATTGTTCATGCTTAGAACAAGAAGCATCTGAGATGTTGCTGGGGGCGAGGGGGGCTTCCCTTTATAAGAATTGGATTTCCTCTTTTTTTCTCATTAGCCAGGGAGCATAGGACAATTTGAAGGTGGGCAAAAACTTGAATTTCATTCACCACCAAAACTATTTTGCTGATGTTTTCTAGCTTCTCCTTCAAAATATGCCAAGAGGCTTAAACGAAATTCTAGCCTCTTGAACCAAATGACCTTTTATTTATAAGGTATGTTTCTTTCAGATCAGATCAGATCAGTCGCTCAGTCGTGTCCGATTCTTTGCAACCCCATGATTGCAGCACGCCAGGCCTCCCTGTCCAACACCAACTCCCGGAGTTCACTCAGACTCACGTCCATCGAGTCAGTGATGCCATCCAGCCACCTCATCCTTTGTCGTCCCCTTCTCCTCCTGCCCCCAATCCCTCCCAGCATCAGAGTCTTTTCCAATGAGTTAACTCTTCGCATGAGGTGGCCAAAGTACTGGAGTTTCAGCTTTAGCATCATTCCCTCCAAAGAAATCCCAGGGCTGATCTCCTTCAGAATGTTTCTTCCAAGAAGTTCCAAATGTTTCTTACACTTTCTCTCAATTCTTCTCTTCCCATGAGGGGAAGCATTTCATTTTTATCTTCCTTCCACAGCCAGAGTTTCCCTGCTGTTTCTAGGGTTTCCTTCCAGGGTCTGATACTTAAAGGTTAGAATCTCCAGAAGTCACAAACATTCTCAACTGATGTCTCAGCCAAGATTGCTAACAAATGTATTCATTCAACAAATACTTATTGAGTATCTCCTATGTGCCTGGCACTATTGTAGCCACTAGGGATACAAGAGTAAACAAAACAGATCTTCGAGAAGCTAATACACAAATTAAAAATGATTTCCATTACCCAGTGAATTCTGAACCACAAAAATGCTCTATTCTGATAAAAAAAAAATTAAAAAATCACTGCCGTCTCAACTACTCAGACTAATATCTGCAGTTTTACATTTATCCAGTAATATAGAGTTCATTTGCTACAGGCCTATATGGATTGCATTAGAAAACATGAAATTTGGATTCTAATCCTGACTCTTCCACCAACAGATTGCATGACCTTCAGCAAATACATAACCTCTAGGACCCTTAGAGTTTTGTTCTCTGAAGATGTTAGACAAGATTTACCATGTCTTAGTCTGCAATTCTGTGATTGGTTAACTTCACCTAAGATGGCTATATTCCATTTTTTTTTATTGGAATATAGTTGATTTACAATGTTGTACTAGTTTCTGCTGTACATAAAAGTGAGTCAGTTATATGCAAACACATATCCACTCTTTTTAGATTCTATTTCCATATAGGTCATTGCAGAGTATTTAATAGAATTCCATATGCTACACAATAAGTTCTTATTAGTTATCTATTTTATATATAATAGTACGTATATGTCGATCCCAGCCTCCCAATGTATTCCTTCCTCCCCTTTTCCCCTTGGTAACCATAAGGTTTATCAAAGTCTGTGATTCAACTCTGTTATGTAAATGGGTTCATTTGTACCACTTTTTTAGACTCCACATATAAGTGATATGATATGATATTTGTCTTTCTCTGACTTACTTCACTCAATATGAAAATCTCTAGGGCCCATCTATGTCCACAAATGGCATTAGTTCATTCTATTTTATGACTGAGTAATAATCTATTGTGCATATGTGCCACATATTCTTTATCTATTCCTTCATCAATGGACATTTAGGTTGCTTCCATGTCCTAGCTATTGTGAATGGTGCTGCTATGAACACAGGGGTGCATGTATCCTTTCAAATTATGGTTTTTTCCGGATATATGCCCAGGAGTGGGACTGTTGGATATGGTAGCTCTATTTTTTAGTTTTCTGGGGAATCTCCATACTGCTCTCCATAGTGGCTATACCAATTTATAGTCCCACCAACAGTCCAGAGGTTTCCCTTTTCTGGAAGAGGAGGAATCTTTCTATATCAATTGCTTTTATTTGTGGAGTGGTATTGAGGGAAATAACACAAACTAACACACACCTCCTAGGACAACTGTTAACAGCATCTGCTCATGCAATAATCTATAAAATCAATCAGCTCCATGCCTATTATGTCTTCAACACTGGACTAAATACTTTGGGGATGGGAGACACATGGAAAGACACTTGATCTTAAGGAACCTGATATACGGTGAAAGTACACAACAGTAAAGAATTGGAAACAAAAGTGTATTATAGGAGTTCCCTTGTGGCCTATTGGCTGGGATTCTAGGTTTTCACTGCTGTGGCCCCAGTTTAATCTCTGGTTGGGAACTGAGATCCTGAAAGTCATATGGCATGGCCAAAAAAACCCAGAAGTGCACTATTAATATAAGGACTGTAAGTTCACAAGAGAAGAAAAATCAAAGACAACTAGATTCGAACCCTCTGAGGAAAGGTGGAACTCTCCCTGGATCTACCTATAGCAATCACCATCACAATAATGATGATGTCCAACACATGGACATCACCAGATGGTCAACACCAAAATCAGATTGATTATATTCTTTGCAGCCAAAGATGGAGAAGCTCTATACAGTCAACAAAAACAAGACCAGGAGCTGACTGTGCCTCGGATCATGAACTCATTGCCAAATTCAGACTGAAATTGAAGAAAGTGGAGAAAACCACTAGACCATTCAGGTATGACCTAAATCAAATCCTTTATGACTATACAGTGGAAGTGAGAAATAGATCTAGAGAAATAGGATTAGATCTGATAGACAGAGTGCCTGATGAACTACGGATGGAGGTTTGTGACAGTGTCCAGGAGACAGGCCACTGCTGAATTTTCCAAATTTGCTGGCATATTGAGTGCAGCACTTTCACAGCATCATCTTTCAGGATTTGAAAGAGCTCAACTGGAATTCCATCAGCTCCACTAGCTTTGTTCATAGTGATGCTTTCTAAGGCCCACTTGACTTCACATTCCAGAATATCTGGCTCTAGGTGAGTGATCACACCATCGTGATTATCTGGGTTGTGAAGATCTTTTTTGTACAGTTCTTCTGTGTATTCTTGCCACCTCTTCTTAATATCTTCTGCTTCTGTGAGATCCATACCATTTCTGTCCTTTATCGAGCCCATCTTTCCATGAAATGTTCCCTTGGTAGCTCTAATTTTCTTGAAGAGATCTCTAGTCTTTCCCATTCTGTTGTTTTCCTCTATTTCTTTGCATTGGTCGCTGAGGAAGGCTTTTTTATCTCTTCTTGCTATTCTTTGGAACTCTGCATTCAGATGCTCGTATCTTTCCAGCAATACGTGAATCGTGAACTTCCAGATGTTCAAGCTGGTTTTAGAAAAGGCAGAGGAACCAGAGACCAAATTGCCAACATCCGCTGGATCATCGAAAAAGCAAGAGAGTTCCAGAAAAACATCTATTTCTGCTTTATTGACTATGCCAAAGCCTTTGACTGTGTGGATCACAACAAACTGTGGAAATTCTTCAAGAGATGGGAATACCAGACCACCTGACCTGCCTCTTGAGAAACGTGTATGCAGGTCAGGAAGCAACAGTTAGAACTGGACACGGAACAACAGACTGGTTCCAAATAGGAAAAGGAGTATGTCAAGGCTGTATACTGTCACCCTGCTTTTTTAACTTATATGCAGAGTACATCATGAGAAACGCTGGACCGGAGGAAGCACAAGCTGGAATCAAGATTGCCGGGAGAAATATTAATAACCTCAGATATGCAGATGACACCACCCTTATGGCAGAAAGTGAAGAAGAACTAAAGAGCCTCTTGATGAAAGTGAAAGTGGAGAGTGAAAAAGTTGGCTTAAAGCTCAACATTCAGAAAACGAAGATCATGGCATCTGGTCCCATCACTTCATGGCAGATAGATGGGGAAACAGTGGAAACCGTGGCTGACTTTATTTTTCTGGGCTCCAAAATCACTGCAAATGGTGATTGCAGCCATGAAAGTAAAAGACACTTACTCCTTGGAAGGAAAGTTATGACCAACCTAGATAGCATATTAAAAAGCAGAGACATTACTTTGCAAACAAAGGTCCATCTAGTCAAGGCTATGGTTTTTCCCATGGTCATGTATGGATGTGAGAGTTGGACTATAAAGAAAGCTGAGAGAAGAAGAATTGATGCTCTTGAACCGTGGTGTTGGAAAAGACTCTTGAGAGGCCCTTGGACTGGTAGGAGATCCAACCAGTCCATCCTAAAGGAGATCAGTCCTGGGTGTTCATTGGAAGGACTGATTTTGAAGCTGAAATTCCAATACTTTGGCCACCTGATGCGAAGAGCTGACTCATTGGAACAAACCCTGATGGTGGGAAAGATTGAGAGCAGGAGGAGAAGGGGACGACAGAGGATGAGATGGTTGGATGGCATCATCTACTAGATGGACATGGGTTTGGGTGGACTCCGGGAGTTGGTGATGGACAGGGAGGCCTGGCGTGCAGCGGTTCATGGGGTCGCAAAGAGTCGGAAACGACTGAGCGACTGAACTGAACTGACTGATCACAATAAAGATAGCATCTAACATTTATTGAGTGATTGATATGTGGCACAAATATGAGTTAAGTGCCTTTGTAGGCTATCTCATTTTTCCTCAAAACAGCCCTAGAAATAAACATTATTCTTGTGCCTGATTTACAGATTGGGAAATTGAGGCTTATAGAGGTAATAGAGGTAAACCTAATATACCTAATAAATGGTAAACCCAGGCAATCTGACCCTAGAGCATTCCATATCACTGAATGGTTATTTCCCCACACAGGAGATAAAGAGAAAAGGACAGTATTGGCACAACAGTTCAGTTAAGTCGCTCAGTCGTATCCAACTCTTTGTGACCCCATGGACTGCAGCATACCAGGTCTCCCTGTCCATCACCAACTCTCAGAGTTTACTCAAACTCATCTCCATTGAGTCAGTGATGCCATCCAACCATCTCATCCTCTGTCATCCCCTTCTCCTCCCACCTTCAATCTTTCCCAGCATCAGAGTCTTTTCAAATGAGTCAGTTCTTCACATCAGGTGGCCAAAGTATTGGAGTTTCAGCTTCAGCATCAGTCCTTCCAATGAATATTCACAACTGATTTCCTTTAGGATGGACTGGTTGGATCTCTGTGCTGTCCAAGGGACTCCAAAGAGTTTTCTCCAGCACCACAGTCCAAAAGCATCAATTCTTCGGCACTCAGCTTTCTCTATAGTCCAACTCACATCCATGCATGACTACTGGAAAAATCATAGCTTTGACTAGACGGACCTTAGTTGGCAAAGTAATGTCTCTGCTTTTTAATATGTTGTCTAGGTTGGTCATAACTTTTCTTCCAAGGAGCAAGCATTGTTTAATTTCATGGCTGCTGTCACCATCTTCAGTGATTTTGGAGCACAAACAAATAAAGTTTCTCACTGTTTCCACTATTTTCCCATCTATTTCCCATGAAGTGATGAGACCAGATGCCATGATCTTCATTTTCTGAATGTTGAGCTTTAAGCCAAGTTTTTCACTCTCCTATGCAGATGACACCACCCTTATGGCAGAAAGTGAAGAAGAACTAAAAAGCCTCTTGATGAAAGTGAAAGTGGAGACTGAAAAAGTTGGCTTAAAGCTCAACATTCAGAAAACGAAGACCATGGCATCCGATCCCATCACTTCATGGGAAATAGATGGGGAAACAGTGGAAACGGTGTCAGATTTTATTTTGGGGGGCTCCAAAATCACTACAGCTGGTGACTGCAGCCATGAAATTAAAAGACGCTTACTCCTTGGAAGGAAAGTTATGACCAACCTACATAGCATAGTCAAAAGCAGAGACATTACTTTGCCAACAAAGGTCCGTCTAGTCAAGGCTACTGTTTTTCCTGTGGTCATGTATGGATGTGAGAGTTGGACTGTGAAGAAGGCTGAGCACCGAAGAATTGATGCTGTTGAACTGTGGTGTTGGAGAAGATGCTTGAGAGTCCCTTGGACTGCAAGGAGATCCAACCAGTCCATTCTGAAGGAGATCAGCCCTGGAATTTCTTTGGAAGGAATGATGCTAAAGCTGAAACTCCAGTACTTTGGCCACCTCATGCGAAGAGTTGACTCATTGGAAAAGACTCTGATGCTGGGAGGGATTGGGGGCAAGAGGAGAAGGGGACGACAGAGGATGAGATGGCTGGATGGCATCACTGACTTGACGGACGTGAGTCTGAGTGAACTCCGGGAGTTGGTGATGTACAGGGAGGCCTGGCGTGCTGCGATTCATGGGGTCGCAAAGAGTCGGACACGACTGAGTGACTGATCTCTGATCTCTCTTTCACTTTCATCAAGAGGCTCTTTAGTTCCTCTTCACTTTCTGCCATAAGGGTGGTGTCATCTGTATATCTGAGGTTATTGATATTTCTCCCAGCCATCATGATTCCACCTTGTGCTTCTTCCCACCCAGCGTTTCTCATGATGTACTCTGCATATAAGTTAAAAAAAACAGGGTGACAATATACAGCCTTGACGTACTCCTTTCCTGATTTGGAACCAGTCTTTTGTTCCATGTCCATTTCTAACTGTTGCTTCCTAACCTGCATACAGGTTTCTCAAGAGGCAGGTCAGGTGGTCTGGTATTCCCATCTCTTGAAGAATTTCCACAGTTTGTTGTGATCCACACAAAGGCTTTGGCATAGTCAATAAAGCAGAAGTACATGTTTTACTGGAACGCTCTTGCTTTTTCCATGATCCAGCGGACGTTGGCAATTTGATCTCTTGTTCCTCCGACATTTCTAAATCCAGCTTGAATATCTGGAAGTTCATGGTTCATGTACTGTTGAAGCCTGGCTTGGAGAATTTTGAGCATTACTTTACTAGCGTGTGAGATGAATGAAATTGTGCGGTAGTTTGAGCATTCTTTGGCATTGCCTTTCTTTGGGATTGGAATGAAAACTGATCTTTTCCAGTCCTGTGGCTACTGCTGAGTTTTCCATATTTGCTGGCATATTGAGTGCGGCACTTTCACAGCATCATCTTTTAAGATTTGAAACAGCTCAACTGGAATTCCATCACCTCCACTAGCTTTGCTTGTCGTGATGTTTCCTAAGGCCCACTTGACTTCACATTCCAGGATGTCTGGCTCTAGGTGAGTAATCACACACAATTGTGATTATCTGGATCATGAAGATCTTTTTTGTATAGTTCTTCTGTGTATTCTTGCCACCTCTTCTTAATATCTTCTGCTTCTGTTATATCCATACTATTTCTGTCCTTTATTGAGCCCATCTTTACATGAATTGTTCCCTTGGTATCTTTAATTTTCTTGAAGAGATCTCTAGTCTTTCCCATTCTATTGCTTTCCTCTATTTCTTTGCATTGATCACTGAGGAAGGCTTTTTATTTCCTGCTATTCTTTGGAACTCTGCATTCAAATAGGTATATCTTTCCTTTTCTCCTTTGCCTTTAGCTTCTCTTCTTTTCACAGCTATTTGTAAGGCCTATTCAGACAACCATTTTGCTTTTTTGCATTTCTTTTTCTTGGGGATGGTCTTGATCCCTGTCTCCTATACAATGTCACATACCTCTGTCCATAGTTCATCAGGCACTCTCTATCAGATCTAATCCCTTGAATCTATTTCTCACTTCCACTGTAAAATCATAACGGATTTGATTTAAGTCATATCTGAATGGTCCAGTGGGGAATGGTCCAGTAGGGAAACTACTTTCTTCAATTTAAGTCTGAATTTTACAAAAAGGGGTTCTTGATTATACCAGTCAAGCTTCTGTCTCCTTTGAAATCATAGCACTTATTACTAGCAGCCTGTGGGGTGATTACATGCTGTCTTGTGATGTCACTGGCATTATTAAGTGTCTTCTGACATTTGTGTTTTTGATGTTTTGTGGTATTACTAAGATGTTGTTGCTGTTGTTCAGTTGCTAAGTCATGCCCAACTCTGCAATACCATGGACTGTAGCATAGCAGGCTCCTCCCTCATCCACTATCTCCCAGAGTTTGCACAAATTCATGCCCAGTGAGTTAGTGATGCTATCTAACCATCTCAACCTCTGCCACCCCCTTCTTTTGCCTTCAATCTTTCCCAGCATCAGGGTCTTTTCCAATGAGATGGCTCTTTGCATCAGGCAGCCAAAGTATTGGAGCTTCAGCAACAGTCCTTCCAGTGAATATTCAAGGTTAATTTCCCTTAGGATCGACTGGTTTGATTATCTTGAGTCCAAGACAAAAGTCTTCCCCAGCACCACAATTCAAAAGCATCAATTTTTCAGCTCTCAGCCTTCTTTATAGTCTACCTCCCACACTCGTACATGACTATGGATAGAAAAACCATAGCTTTGATTATATGGACCTTTGTCAGCAAAGTGATGTCTCTGCTTTTTAATACACTGTCTAGGTTTGTCATAGCTTTCCTTCCAAGGAGCAAACATCTTTTAATTTCATGGCTGCAGTCACAGTCCACAGTGATTCTAGAGCCCAAGAAAATAAAATCTGTCATGGCTTCCACTTTTCTCCTATTTGCCATGAAGTGATGGGACTGGATGTCATGATCTTAGTTTTTTGAATTCTGAGTTTCAAGCCAACTTTTTCACTCTCCTCTTTTACCCTCATCAAGAGGCTCTTTACTTCCTCTTCTGCCTTTAGCATAGTATCATCTACATATCTGAGGTTGATGACATTTCTCCTGGCAAGCTTGATTCCAGCTTGTGATTCATCCAGCCTGAGATTTTATATGATGTACTCTGCATATAAGTTAAATAAATTACTAAGACAGCTCCTATATTATTATTACCATGTATCTTTTGCTGTATTGAGCTTTTCATATACTTTCATTGTGCCAGCTAACTCTAAACTCCTTTGTATTGCTCCTGGGGTCTTGGCTAATTCAAAAGTTTGAGTGTTTGTGAAGCTTTCATTCATTAGAAAAACGATCCAAATCAAATAAATACAGTTAACACTACTTGATTCTACCCTATTTAGAGACTCTTTTTGTGCCCAGTTTTGGACATAAAGGTAATCTGTGTGTGTTTGCAATCCCTTCAGCCCTTATACACTCATAGAATTATAGCTATCTTCTGAACAACCAAAGAAAAATTCTATCTGTTCTTTGAAAATTAAAAAACAACTAACTCAGTTAAAAAGTAGTTCCAGTTTGCAGATGTAAGTTTACAAATTTATAATATAAATAAATAGAAAGGAATTTATTATATATAAATGAATGGAAAGGAATTTATTATATATAAATATAAAGGAATAGACATAATATATATGTAAATTTTAAATAATAATAAAATGCATACTCTGAAGCCATTATCCACCATAGGAAATAAAACATGAAAGAGCAAATCTTTTATATCATCAAAAGTTTTAAGTAAATTAACTCTAAAATGATTATAAAACCTTAAGATGATAAAGGGGGTTTTAAGACTAAAAAAAGACACCAACTATTACAGTATTATATCGTGAGATCAGAAGATTACAGGCCTCACTGGTGGCTCAGTGGTAAAGAATCTGACTGCCAATGCAGGAGACATGGGTTCAATCCCTGGTCTGGGAAGATCCTGCATGTCAGAGAGAAACTAAGCCTGTGTGCCTCAACTATTGAGCCTGTGTTCTAGAGCCTGGGAGCCACAATTACTAAGCCACAACTTTTGAAGCCCACGCACTCTAGAGCCCAACAAGAGAAGCCACCACAATGATAAGCCCATACACCTCAACCAGAGAGTAGCCCCTGCTCTCTGCAACTAGAGAAAAGCCAGTGCAGCCACAAAGACTCAGCATTGCCAAAAATAAATAAATAAATAATGATTTTTAAAAGGAGATTAGATAAATCTAGTCCTAATGATGGTATCAAATACTTTTGCAAGAGATTTTTTAAGTCTATTTTATGTCCATTAAAGAATTGTAGTGTAAAGTGACTATATAGCCTGGATTTTTGGAATAATTACAATTTCCATAATCCCATTTCCATAAACCAATGGCTTTTTGGAAATTACAATATTTTGTTATTCAAGCTAGTCTACATCTTCCAATGTACCTCTTCTATCAAGAAATAAAGATTCTTGTGGGGTCATGTGATCTATGCCGGTGTGGGTAAATAATCAGCATTCAGTTCAGTTCAGTTCAGTCGCTCAGTCATATCCGACTCTTTGCGACCCCATGAATCACAGCACGCCAGGCCTCCCTGTCCATCACCAACTCCCAGAGTTTACTCAAACTCATGTCCATCGAGTCAGTGATGCCATCCAGCCATCTCATCCTCTGTCGTCCCCTTCTCCTCTTGCCCCCAGTCCCTCCCAGCATCAGAGTTTTTTCCAATGAGTGAACTCTTTGTATGAGGTGGCCAAAGTACTGGAGTTTCAGCTTTAGCATCTCTGGAGTTTTTTCTCCACTGATCTCCAGTAGCATATTGGGCACCTACTGACCTGGGGAGTTCCTCTTTCAGTATCCTATCATTTTGCCTTTTCATAGTGTTCATGGGGTTCTCAAGGCAAGAATACTGAAGAGGTTTGCCATTCCCTTCTCCAGTGGACCACATTCTGTCAGCATAGATAAAATGAAAAAAAGAAAAGCATCAGGTTACAGATTTAGAAGATTCAGACTCTAGTCGCTATTGAATTACTGGCTTTCATGAAGTGAGCATTAGACTTTCAGGTAGCTAATGCAGAGGGAAATATAACCAATATTAAGATCCACAGTATCTATGAGGAAAAACTAAACCAGTTGCACAGGAGAAGCCCAATTATTCCTGATTCTAAGAACTGAGATGTATTTCTCTACTAAGTCTTCACAGAGATAATATGATCATTTACATCCCTTCCTTATAGTAAACACAGCAATGTGTTTCAAAGGGTTTTGTTTTCAATTGAGTTACAAGTGATGTAGAATATTATATAAGTTACATGGCAACTCACTCCATTATTCTCGCCTGGAGAATCCCATGGACAGAGGAGCCTAGAAGGCTACAGTCTATGGAGTCATAAGAGCTGGATACAACTTAGTGACTAAACTACTACAGGTGTACAATATAGTGACTCACAATTTTTAAAGCCTATACTCCATTAATAGTTATTGTAAACATTGACTACATTCTTTGTATTGTACTATATATCTTTATAGCTTATTTTATACATAATAGCTTGTATCTCTTAATTCCCTATTATTATATTGCCCCTCCCCACTTCCCTCTCCTCACTGGCAATCACTAGCTTGGTCTCTATTTTTGAGTCTGCCTCCTTTTTGTTATATTCACTGCTGCTGCTGCTGCTGCTGCTAAGTCGCATCAGTCATGTCCGACTCTGTGCGACCCCATAGACGGCAGCTCACCAGGCTCCCCCATCCCTGGGATTCTCCAGGCAAGAATACTGGAGTGGGTTGCCATTTCCTTCTCCAATGCATGAAAGTGAAAAGTGAAAGTGAAGTCGCTCAGTTGTGTCCGACTCTTAGCGACCCCATGGACTGCAGCCTACCAGGCTCCTCCATCCTTGGGATTCTCCAAGCGAGAGTACTGGAGTGGGGTGCCATTGCCTTCTAGTTTTCTGTAATAAATTCCACATATAAGTGACACCATACAGTATTTGTCTTTCTCTGTCTGAACTTATGTCAATTAGCACAATACCCTCCAAGTCCATCCGTGTTGTTGCAAATGGCAAAATTTCATTCCTTTTCTGGCTGAGTATTCCAGGAAATGGAAACCCACTCCAGTATTCTTGCCTGGAAAATCCCATGGACGGAGGAGCCTGGTAGGCTCCTCTGTCCATGGGGTCGCAAAGAGTCGGACACAACTGAGTAACTTCACTTTCACGTTCACTTTCATTCTGTGTATATATATCATTATCCATTCATCCGTTGATGGACACTTTGATTGTTTACATATCTTGGCAACTGTAAATAACGCTGCTGTGAACACTGGGGTGCATGTATCTTTTCAAATTAGTGTTTTTGTTTTTTCCAAATACCTATCCAGCAGTAGATATTCCTGAGTCATATGGTAGTTCTATTTTTAGTTTTTTGAGGAATCTCCATACTATTTTCCATAGTATACCCTGCCAACAAGGTATAAAGATTCCCTTTTCTTCACATCCTTGCCAACATTTGTTATTTGGGTTCTTTTGATGATAGCCACCCTGACAGGTATGAAATGATACCTCGTTGTGGTTTTGATTTGCACTGCCCTGATGATTAGCAACATTGAGCATCTTTTCATGTGCCTGTGTTTCCTCTTTGGAAAAATATCTATTCAGGTCTTCTGCTAATTTTTTAATCGAGTTGTTTTATTGATGAGCTGTATGAGCTTCTTATGTATTTTGAATATTAACTCCTCATCAGTCATATCATTTGCAAACATTTTCTCCCATTTAGTAGGTTGTCTTTTTGTTTCATCGACCATTTTCTTTGCTGTGCAAAAGCTTTTAAGTATAATTAGGTTCAATGGATTTTTTATCATAACAAATATGCTGAGGACTTCAAACCAAAATGCAAATTCAGAGATACTAATATATGCCCTCTGAAATGACATTTTTGGGAAATAAGTCAGCAGTTCTTCTGGGTACAAGCATCATAACTTCATAAAGGCAAACATCTGGAATTTTTACACTGCAGATATTAAAATAGTTCCATCCTTAGTCAAGAATTCAGATGTTTTGGATTGATCTGCTGTTTGTAATTAATTTGCTGGTCCTCGTATGAATATAATATACTTGAACTACATTTCATTAAATTCTCAGCAGATTTAGATAGAATTTCTTTTTTCCCTTTCTTATAGGTAAGTACCCAGAGAAGTGAGAAAACGTTTTTTCTCTGGGATTATGCTTGGCATATGTGACAGAAATGTCAGAGTAAGTACAAAATGTGAATGTGCATTTGTCATGTATGACTATAGGGGGAATTCTACTTTTAAAAAAATATACCAATCAATTTATCAACTTTCCAAAGTGCAATCTGATTATTTGCTTTGGAAGTTTTTTCTTCTGCAATTTAAGTGTTCAGTAAGAGCCCACTGATTATGGGCTGGAGGAAAAGACAAAGGAAATCTAAACCAAAACGACTAGGAGCCATAATCTACTAATACTTGCTCAAAGAGAAAACACTTGAATTATTACGCAAACCAAAAGAAAAATAAGAATTAAAGGTAAAAATGTCATAAATTTAGTATATACTCATGTATTCAGTGAGGCATTTGTATCAAAGCCACCTCTAATCTTTCTTTAACTGGATTGTGTTTGGTTTTGTTTCCCCTACAGGATAAAGAAGAAAACCACTAGAGTGTCTCTGACCATCAGTTCTCCCGTTAATGAAACCTCTAACATCAGATCAAGTTATTCTACCTTAGTTCAACCACTGTGTATTGACCCCCAGAGGGTAGGTTCAACTTTAAAAGCTTTCTGAGGGGTTTCAGTAATGGAGACACAGTCCCAGAGAGGAAGGAATCAATGCAATTTTCTTGAAAAGTATACACAGGAAAAGCTTCCAGCCGCATGACCTCAGAAGGAACAAGAAAGAAATCTATGGGTCTCAGAAATAACTCCATGGTAGTTCTGTGGGTTGGCCATTTGTCTGTGTGCCAGACCATAAGGGACAGTTGGTTTCTAGGAGCTCAGTCCCATAATAGAATATTCCAACTATCCAAGGAATGAATTCCCTTGTAATTAAAAAAGGAGAGGGGGATGTTTTTCAAAAACCTAAAAGATACAAGAACAACTGTAAGGAGGAAGGAAAAAATCTAGTGAGTAAAATTTAGAAGTTATTTAAACCTTTAATGTACAGTCTCTAAATAATCACCAATACTTATTTCTCAAATGTAATCACCTAGTGTTGTATTTCACCATCTCAACTAACGGAATACTGGAGGAGAGAGGAAAAAGGGGTGGCATTGGAGCAGATATCCAAACTGACATTTAATTTAGGAATATCACCCCTTTCATAAAGTAAATTTATAGTGTGGGTGGTAACAGCTAGCCCATGGCCACCATTCAACTAAGGTTTCAGAGCCTTGACAACATGGATGACAGTGTCTCTTCTGTTTCTTAACCAGATGCAGAGTCCCTGCAGCAGCCTGTTGGGATCCACTTGTGCTGTAGCCCCTGTGTTTACCAAGGTAATCTATGCACAGTGCATAATGGAGTTTGGATTTTATAGACAAATTGTAGGGTTTATCAAAGGTATAAGAAGAAGAAAAGAGAAAACTAGAAGGACCTCAGGGATTAAAATTCTTTATATATGAGAAAACTGAGTCCCAGAAAACATTTAATAATTGTTCAGTGTCACAGGGCAATTCATGGTTCATCCTATGCTCTTTAGACTTTTGCGCTGTGTCAATCCTCCAGCTCTGGAAGGCAGTTCTTAGATGGTTCTCTCCAAGCAGACGATGCTCTGCCTGACCTCAAGGTTCAATTCATCACATTCTCTTAACTGGCCACAAGATGCCCTTCTGAAGAAGTCAACAAGCAAAACCATATCTATTTCTGGCTTGGGTCACAGTCAGAGATCAGGATTTAGATGCCTCCTCTATCATTCACTGGAAACAGCAGGATTCAATCAGCTAAGTCAAACCAAGCTAAGGTTGCTATCTTCTGCAGGCTCTCTGTCTCCCAGTTTTCAAACCTAACAGAACTGGAACTATTGCCACTGCTGGCTAGGGTATGAGAAGTAAAGCTGGAACTTACCCAGATACAGGATGGGAGACACAGGAAACAATGTCGTTATGAGTTAGGAGCAGTGCTATCAATTCTGGAAGCCCACTTTCAGCAGATGCTATCAGGCACAAGTCTTCTCTCCTGCTGCATTCCTTCTTATAATATGCAGCCCTGGACATCAGGCTCAAGGGCTGGGCTGGTGATCATTATGTCTTACCTAGGTCTCACCAGGCAGAAGGACCTTAGGTCCTTTCTCTTTGGTCTGAGGGCCAAGTTATAACCTGAAATGTGATTCCAGATTCCAGAGGACCCTGGAGCTGAGAACAGGAGAGGAGGGAGATTAGGACTTAAGGGGTAAACTTACCACAAATGCCACTTGTTCATGTATGAATTGTGAGACTGTACTAGCTGTTGTTAATAAATACTTTTTACATATCAATATAACTCTTCATTCTTTAAAGAAAGTTTTCAGATTATGTCTCTGAAATGAGCCTCAAAACCTCAAGTATGCTGAGCATTTTTCTACCCCTATTTCACAGAAAAAGAACAGGAGTTCCAAAAAGGTTAAAAGTCTTCCAAGTTCCTATGATGAGCTTCAACCCTCTAGTGGAAAAGTTGTGATTTTGGCCCAATTCCTCTAAGTCATGATTCAGAATCATTAACAAATTACAATACTTCCCATGCTGCTCAACCAGTAATAAAGATTAAATCTGTACCTTCATAGGTACTAAATAAAAAAAATAACACAAAAAAGTGAAGACTTCTCAACTAATTGGTTTTCTATTTTGAAAAGCGGTTCTTGGGAAAAAGAATAAAAGCTTTCTCATTAAACGCAACTCCATGAAATTGAGATAAAAACTTACAGCTGACTATAAAGTACAAAAGATGCCCAGCAAGCTCCTTATTTTGATTAAGGTATAATCAGTTGTCAATAATCATGATGAAAATCATGCACACTTACTGCAACTGACACCCCAAATCACAGTATATGGTGAAACAATTTCTTCCATTCTGTGAATTCTGTGTTTGTTCTTCAGCATCTTCAAGATATCTCTACAACCAGAGGTCAGTTTGTCGTGTTTGAATGCCGAGTCCAGGCCACAGCCGCAGTTCAAGTTCATTGGTACAGAGAGAAAGAGCAGATAGCCGACTCAGATGACTTCCGAATTCTGAGAAAAAGTACAGTGATAAGCTTTATAATTTACTTTTTATTCTGATTTACCTTGAAATCTAATTCATGTTTTAACGTTTAATAACTGATTTGTTACAGGTTCAGAGATTGCTACTGCTAAACAATTACTTAAATACAAATAATTCCTCAACATAAACAACCAAAAAAGAAAAGACAGCTGCTTTGTTCTGATGAAATAATAGTTTTAATAGCTGTAAAAAAAGACTAATCTGTTTTCACAGCTTAATCTTAATTATCTTCCCAATGAGTTCTTGGCATACAAACAAGAAAATAAACGTGAGAATAAACATACTTTTTAAAGAGTAACACAAATGAAAACTGATGCATAGCTTTCTAAAACTTTACAGTTTAAGTTCCCTGTGCATACATGCTAAGTCACTCCAGTCATGTCCGACATGCTAAACACTGAGTTTATAAACAATTTCTAATTTAATCCTCACATCAGTATTTTCAGGTATGTGTTATCATCTCCATTTTATAAGCAAGAAAACTGAAATTAGAAATGCTAAACACCTTGCCAAAGGTCACAAGGCTAGTAAGTGCTATAGTCAAGTTTCAAGCCCAAGATATTTCTTACACTAAGTGAAGAAAATATACTCTCTTAAATATTAATTCAAAACAACTGAATATTTGCATATCACATTTAGGAAGAAACACCTCTATTATGCCACATGGTATTTCTTTTAAAAGTCACATTTATTTCATTTTTTGAAAGTAATAAAATTTATTACAATATAAAAAATATATAAAATCTAGAAGAAACGTAAAGTTATATTCTTACCACCCAGAGAAAACTATTATTAATCTTTTGTGTATTTTTCTGCAGTAATACTACAATATTTCTGTACTATTCAACTTTAATTAGAGAGAGTAAAAGAAAAGGATTTTCTTGGGAGAAAAAGGTCACCTCAGGATTAATGTTTCAGCAACAGTTTACATTCAGAGAAGAGATATAGCTGTTCCTATCTCACATTAGAGATGAATAACTAAGGCCCAGAGAAGTAATTTTCACAAAGTCACAGAGCAAGCTAGTTGTAGAACAGGACTGAAATACGATTTTTCTAGCTCTAGCACCCTGCCAAGTATTCATTCCATACCTTTTCTGAGTTTCTACACAATTTACAGCCTGTGATGCAAGATTTCAGTCAATGTTGTACTTGTTTCAAGTTATTTCTTGCATACACATGGCACCTTCTCTCAACTAAACTGCCATCATTTAAATTCTCTATTCTCTTGTTTTTTCTTTCAGAAACTTGTTTATCATCCATTCCTGGTAAGCACAATTTTTCAACATCTTGATAATAAATAATTAAACCAAATAAGCATCAGAAGACTTTGTCTCCTAAACTACTTTTGCCTTCAGAAACAGTTTTGAGGCTACCTTATGCCAACTCTTCTACAATGGAAGAAGCAAGAAAACTGGGATTTATCAGTATATTTGCTCGTTTATTCATTCATTCAACATTTACTAGATACAGGCAATGGCCAGGTTCCATTCGTGGCACTGAGGAATCCCTGACCTCACAGGGCATGAATTCTTCCTCTAATTCCATTTGATGTCCTCTTATCCATGTGTCTCATGAGCAACACACAGAGGCAGAAAGAAGGTGTCCTGACATCAAACATCTAAATTGTTGGCTGTCCAAGAAGTACATGTGATGGCCACCACACATCACTATCCTACCATCCTACCATGAGTGGCCTACCTATCCTACCTATCCTACCATGAGTGGCCATCACTATCCTACCATCAAGTCTAGTTACCATGGCAATAACAACATTTAGGTCAGTTCAGAAAATCATCCTTATAGGACCTTTATGCTAAGCACTAAAGCTACAGAAATCTAGAATTCAAGAGGTAAAGTGTAATCCCTGCTTTTAAGAAGCTGATAGTCTAGTAGAGAAAACAGATGTGTCTAAGAAGTAGGTGTTAGGGACCATGCTGGGGTTACTTCAGGTTGCATTGTTAGGATTTATCTTCATGAGCCCACTCAAAGACAAAAATCTAATCAGAGGGATTATTTTTTTAATCTCAGGAATACACTATTTATTCCCAATACCTACTCTCCCTGATATCCTCCCACACTGTTTGTTAATTTGGGGCACCTAAATACTCTGCTCAAGTTGAATCTCTCCCCTTTCCAGAGGAAGTGTGCACCTTAATTATCACAGAAGCATTTCCTGAAGATTCTGGAGACTTCAAGTGCATTGCAGAAAATGAGGCTGGGACTGCAGTCTCCACAGCAAGACTCTTTGTTTCTCCAGGTAATTACTCCCCAGGATCACCCTGCTCAAATTCAGCCCTGAGCCAAGAGGAAGACTCTCTCTGTTTCCATCTGAACTTTGGTGACTAATTCTATTTTTCAGAAGGAAAAGTGGAGAAATCAGAGGGTTCTCAAAAGTCACCCATAAGAAAATTTCCTCCAAAACTGGTCTCCTCTCCCTGGAGCAGTGACAGCCACACAAAGGATAAAAATCCAGACAATACTCCAATAAACCTTATGCAAACTATTCCTGAAACAGCCTGTCACAATGAACATGAGATCCAGGTTCCAAAGGAGGAGTTCTGCACCATCAATGAAAATTCCTCTGAGCTACAACCACAATGGTAAGGGCAGACAGACCTAACATTTACACATCCAACAAACGTTCTTGGCTCTATATAAAGAACAGTGAACATGACAAAGCTCCTGCCCTCGGCAAGCTTGCACGGATGAATCACTTTACCTCTGTCATTTCTCCACCATGCATTTCACCAAGGCTGAAACAGTAAGTCATGTAAGTTTTAGAAATAGTAAGAAATAATAAGTCTTAGATACATATTTAAGGGTTTGCTACAGAGACTTGTTGGGGAAAAAACAACAACAACACTGAAATGGCAGAAGTTTCTGAAGAATGGAGTCTTTTCCCAAATTAGAATTCAATGTCCTATCTCAATACAAATAGGTAAAACATTTTGTGATACAGATTTCTACATGGTTAGTCTTAGAATTGGAGAAGGCAATGGCAAGCCACTCCAGTACTCTTGCCTAGAAAATCCCATGGACGGAGGAGCCTGGTTAGGCTCAAGTCGAGTCGCTACGAGTCAGACACGACTGAGTGACTTCACTTTCACTTTTCACTTTCATGCATTGGAGAAGGAAATGGCAACCCACTCCCGTGTTCTTCCCTGGAGAATCCCAGGGACGGGGAAGCCTGGTGGGCTGCCATCTATGGGGTCACACAGAGTCGACTGAAGCAACTTAGCAGCAGCAGCAGCAGCAGTCTTAGAATACAGACACAACTGTCCTTGCATATAAAGGACAAAAGTATAAATAGAAAGATATATCAGTACGTGAACTTTCCGAGCAGCCTGTATGTTTAAAACAGTGGATGCGTGTTGATGTATGGCAAAACCAATACAATATTGTAAAGTAAAAAAATAAATAAAAAATAAAATAATAAACAATAAAAAGTTAAAAAATTTAAAAATAAAACAACACAATCCACCACCATCCCCAGCCCCCAAACACAAACATCAAACCAAAATACTGATTTTTTAAAAACCTAAAAATTGATACTTAAAAGTCATTGGACTTTTTAACAGACCTGGAACAGTGTGTGAAATACATAGTAAGAATTCAATAAATAGGAACTATCACTTCACTGTATTGTCTTTATACCAAGGTCAGTGTTATCTCCAGCAACAGCCTATAACTGTGAATTCTCAGTTGGTCTCCTGGAATCCCCTTAGCTTAATGGGATCACTAGTCGTCTAGGCAGTAGCTACCCCTATAAATAGATTCCTCACGGTATCAAGGAAGAATAGGTGTGTGGAAAAATAAATAAGACTGCAATTTATTCAACAAACATTTATTAAGCACACTGTATGTGTTTGTCAGTTTCTGTGCCTTGGTAAAATGGACAATACTCACATCCACAGTTTTTCTCCATAAGTACCTGTGTTTATCAGTGAGCCTTTAGGACTTAAAAAGGCCTTGAATTTACTATTAGTATCTTTCATTTAAGACTACTATCTTTTTCATTAATAAAATAATTTGTGGGGACAATTATCAGGTAAAAGTTCCATGAATGTTAGCAGGTTTTTACTGAATGCCTACCAAGAGCTATACTCTCCTAGACAAGATAAATAAGTAATAAAGAGTTCCTTCTTCAGAAAAAAACCTAGTTGAAGAGATACATTATACCACAAAATAGTCCACTATAGGATTTCTTGTTTCATTTGAGTCTCTGCAACACTGATTTAGTAAAATAGATACTATCATTGTTTTTCACTTAATTATTAAAGTTCAGAGATATGCAGTAGAGTGAGTACTTACACTCAGGTCTCCAAAATAGATAATAAAAAGGTTAATGTGTCTAGAAAGCTGCAGAGCATTAACCAAATTAATACTATCATTTGTACTGTCTGACTCCAAATCCAGTAGAGTATCCATCATTATTTCTTGAGAAGAATAAGACTGAGTCCACTGCTCCAAGGTGATTCCCTTTCGCTATATGTCTATGAAGAACTTCAAAAATCACAGTGATTAATGCATAACCTGAAAATGAATAAAACATTCTTCATTCTTTTGTCCTTTCATCTTCAATATGACATTTTCCTTCTCAGTTGATATAGCTGAGAAGGATAGAAATTAGCCTCATCACACACATCTGACCTCTGAAGAAGGTCAAAAGTTTAAAGCACCATTTTTACAATCACATATATACTTCACATTTTAAAAAACAAGAGATTAATGAGTGACAGTTAAACAGCTACCCACTGGTGATGAGGCAAGAAGGAATTTCCTGGACATGTAGCAGGAAATATTGCAGTAGGAAACACCTGCAACAGTAGGAAGTTACATACATCTTGTGAGGTATTAGAATGATTTACTAGAGGCCCTTACTGATAATTTAGAGACAGAAATGGGAAAGTTGTCTTTAGTGGGTAGGCTGGAATATGGTTCACCCACCAGACATCTTAATTCTTTCCGTTTTAGGATGATTTTTCTCAAATAAGCACCAAATCATTCAAACAGCCATATTTGTGAGAAAACATAAAACACCATTTAAAAAAGCACACCAAATATTAAAAGGCAGAAAAACAGATTCATGGTAAATTACTGAATATAGACCCTTAACTTTTGAGAATGGTGTTATAAAACACCTTATCTACCTTTCCAAAACCATCTCTTGATCCCCTAATTGTAGCAAGAACCTTAGTCTCAATGTACTGTGGAGCTACCACACTGTAATGAAAGTTTATCTTACAAAGGTCAAGGGAAAAGAAGAGGAAAAGTGTAAATGATAAAGAATAAATAAAAACTAAAATTCTTCCTCAACTATGGAACATTTGGAATCTGCCCTTGGCAAAATTGGGGATTTAAGTTTGTCCTGGGCATCTACCACACTTGGCTGGTAGGGCTTATCTCAATCAAACTCTGTTCTTGGGAAGAATCAATTATCAGTCGCATATATCACATTTAAAGTGCCTAGAATAGGGTCTTGCTCAAACTAAAGGCTATATGTGTCTATTATTCTTGTTATTGTCACTTGCACTTACATTTTAAGTCTAATTTGGATTGAAGGCTTTGCCCATATTAATGTAAACTGAAATATCAGTGAGCAGAAGTGGAGAAATATTTTGGGTGACTCCTTATAAAATGACTTACAATAAGACTCCTTACAATAAGTAAGCAAATGCCTATTCATCAAGTCCAGCATGCTTTTTCTACTAAGTAATGCTTTTTCTACTAAGGTGGCAGTCATCAAACTTTACCTGAACACCAAAGGAAGTTACACCTACATGGTTAGCTGTGAAGAATTTTAAGTGGCTCATTTGTGCTCAATTATCTATTTGTTGGACCCTGATGTACATAGCAATTACACCAAGGCTGGAGTATCCATGAGGGTTGTTGTTCAGTCACTCAGTCGTGTCCAACACTTTGTGGCCCCATGGACTGCAGCACGCCAGGCTTCCTTGTCCATCACCATCTCCCAGAGCTTGCTCAAACTCATGTCCATTGAATCAATGACGCCAACCAACCATTTCATCCTCTGTTGGCCCCTTCTCCTCCTGCCCTCAATCCTTCCCAGAATCAGGGCCTTTTCTAAGACCATGAGGGAGGGGAATAAATAATTATGTTTTAAACAACAGAACCACACCAAGCTAAAGCCACTAAATATGGATAATTCCAATTGATTAGCCTGTTCCTCATGTCACCTACCCCTCTCTACCACCTTTTGTTGATCTGAAGCTTTCTTCCTAATTATATACTTCTCTGCGCACACGCGCACACACACACACAAATGGAAACATAAAAGGCTAAGATGGTCTCCTTGGTGAAAAGAGAAAGGAAATTGTGTAACTATAAGGAGTAAGGGAGATAGAGAGAGCTACAGGACAGAGCCCTAATTGTAAACACTGCTTGATGGGTAGTTTCTTAAGTGTTTCAACTCTTTTAGAATAAAAGTATAAAGGTATAAGGTCATTAAAAGTATAAGGTCAAGGATCTGTATGCCATACAGATTCAGAGAACTTGCTATACAGACCAAATCATGTTTTTCCACTTCCCCACCTTCCCAGTGACATAACACCATTATTCTGCTCTCTTGCCTTTGCCTAGACACACTCCTTCTCTTGAAGCAAACTGCTTGAATCCCACTCTACCCCTCCTTCCATTTGGCAAGAGAGGAAAAAAAGAGGTCTTCATATGAATAGCTATCTAATAGAAATCAATTTGAAGCCCATCCATCAGTGGTCTTATTTCTGGAGAAATCTTAGTAGTCAGAATGTCAGTCTTAGAATACTATTTCCCTTTCAGTCCTTTTTTCAACAAGAAAGATCAAAGCCCCCATCACAAAAAGAGAAAATGAGTTTTCTCTACACCTTTTCCCATTTCTCAGTTCTTTGCTGTCCCCCCTACATGTGCTTGCTAAAGCTCTTAGTCAAAGTTCACATCTAAAATAAAGAGGCTTGCAAGAGAAGCTCATGTAATCCCACTCCTTAAATATCACTAAGACATCTGAGATATTGTTTAGATCATGGACTCTTACTTTGACATGCCAGCATAGGTAGATGGACAGGCAAGCACATCAGATGTCACTGCTTGGCAGCTGATAAAAGTCAGTGGTGCTATAATACTAAGCACAGAGCCACTAGATTAGTCTGCGAGGGAAGGGGATGCCTCTTCCTTCCCTTTAGTAGTAGGTTTAACCCAGCTGGCACTCTCTGGAACTCGGGTAAGTCCCTTCTTTATTCCTGCTTCAGTTTTGGGTTTTGTTTTTGCTTTTGTCCAAATCAGAACAGTATGTAAAAGGTGATCTTCAGATAAAACGTTCAAAAGCCACAAGATCATAATGGCATTACACTAAGATTTGAAAAGAATGAGACCTGTTCATTCCACTGAAACTATAAGGCATTAAAAAAGGTAGAAGGAAAGATAGTTGTGTGTCATTATTTTTCAATCATCAGTTTTCTTTGAAAAAGGACACCTGGCCTATCTGTAACTGTGCATGTCCTATAGCTTCAAAATATCCTCAGTTTTCTGTTTAAGTTTGTGGTATATTAGAGATAGGGGGGAAAGTTAAGATTTTTCTAAACAGGAGAGTTAATAGAACTTTATTCATAAAATCTTTGAAATTTATTTAACATTATTTGGAATACAATGATACTGTCATAAAACAGAAGGATTATAGAACTGATTGTTGAACAGTAACTACAAACACGAAGAAAAGCCTTCCAGAGTTATCTGCATGAACATATGTACAAAATTTTCTTCAGACATGAAACATTTGAAAGAACATATTTTTAATTGAATTTTTTAAAAAAATAACAGTAATTGTTAACTATGTAAGCTGATATCAAAATGTACAACACAGTTGACATTCTAAAAATATACATAAATAAAAACAGGGAACTTTCTGGAAAATATCTACTGGCTATTTGTTTAACAGTTTATTCCTTGCTATTTGAAATTAATCTGAATGATCTGTCAGCCCAAAAAGGAATTTAAAATCAAACACTGGATTCAATTCTGCAATGGAGTAAACCCATAGTATAAAACTACTTGCCTTGAAATAGTCTCTTTTTTTAAGAATATCTAATTAAAGCCTCCTTTTGGATGTTTTTCTCCAGTAATTTCAAGGCTTAATATAGTTAATTACTAAAATGCACCCTAGTTGAATGTGCTTGTGTTCATAAACTCAAAATTAAGAAATGTATGACTTTTTAAGTGCCTTTTTCAAAAGAATCTTTCTTTTGGCTGTTTAGTTGCATTTTTGTTCTTTCCTAAAACTGTGTAACTCTAAACTATACATACAACCTGAGAATCAAGTTGATGGGTTTAGAAATTTTTCATTAAAAATGATACTTTATTCAAGAGAGGACATTAAGTAATCATAAGACTAGGATTCAATGATGACAATTTGGTTAATTTTATTAGCTAAAAGTTTGATTTATCATTACTTCAGTGTTGGTTTATACTATATGAAGCAAACTAAACATATTCTGAATTAAATCAGTTGATATTTTGAATAAACACAGAATCAATGTTAAAACAATTTATGGGGCTAGTCTTTTTGTGTGAAGTATATATATAGTCCTTCCCAGATTTACCATACTAATGGAAAAAATCAGGTGAAAATATTTCTTTGAGGCTGATTTTAGTGGCAAATGATCCATCACAGGAAAAATGGGGACCTACTGTCAAAAGTCAGGAGTGCCAATGCAGTGTTGAGTAAGAGAAATGGCAATCATCTTTTCTTGGAAAAGTATAGGCTAGCTTCAAAGCTGCCTTACTTTTTTCTGTACATACTGTTTGCCATTTCAAAAGAAAAAATAATACAGGAATGAAAGCAATTTCAAAATTTAGTCTAAAATACATACTAAACACAAAAATAATTTAAAGTGAAACCAAATAATTAAGAGAACAGCAAGACCAATAACCAATAAAATCAAAAAATAACAAAAACTACAAAGGATTCTGGAATACAGTAACTTATATACATACAGAGAGATACTTGAATGCAGTCACTCCTTAATTATCTTCTAGTTTGGTACTATGGTCAATTGGGAATCAAAGGGAGAAACAGGCAGTGAATTATAAGGTAAAACGAAATCCACTCATGGTTGACCACAGTGAAGTACGGGCATTTGCCATACTTTGTGAAGTTGTAAAAGGATGAAGGAGCAAATATGGACAGTAATGTTCTTTAGAAAAGAAGCACACTGCTCACCCTGACTCACCATGTCATTCGTCACAGATCACCAAGGCATGAATTAATGGTGCATCAGAAGAGTTGTTCATTGGTATTGATGAACAATGGGAAGAATTCAAACTGAATAGAAGCTAATATATTTAACTGCTAATAATTTTAAATCAGTAACTCTCTGTGGCTAATGAAACTGCAGGCTTTTGTCAAAAGCTAAACACGAAATAAAATTAACACACTGAACAACATCATAAATTTTCTTTTCATAAACAAACACTTGGCAAACTCAAAATCAAAACTTTTCCTACATCTTGAAGCCCCCAGGTGTGCTTGAAGAATAACCCAGAGGCAAACAAATACTAATGAATTATTTTTTCTTATTCTCAAGTGGAAGTCATTTGTTCAAAGACAATGCATAAAGGAATGGAAAGTCTATAAGCCAGTGAAGTTCCACCTTGAGATGACTTTGAAAGCACATAAGTTAAAGAAAAAAAAATAAAGCACACAAACTCCTAAAGATCTTAAACAGTACCATTTTTATGCAAATACTGTAACTGAATCACTTTCTTCTTTTGAAGGAACAATATTCTTCAAGAGAAGGCCACTCCATCAAAGCCAGGAGCACTGTATCCCCAGGATCTCAACAAGGAGGCACAGACCAAGGTCGCTTCTGATTCACTGCAACCTCCTGTAATTCCAGGCTTGCAGACCCAGATTCAGGACCCCACCCCTTCAGGAGCAAGTCATTACAATAATAAGTTGCCTTCAACTTCCATAAACCAGCTAAACATGTTTAACTACGAACGTCCAAAACACTTCATCCAATCCCAAAATCCATGTGGCTCCAGACTTCAGCCTCCCGGACCGGAAATCTCCAGCTACTCTAGCCAGACCAAACAGTCCTCCATTACCATCCAACCCCGCCAGTGCACAGAGCAAAGATATTCTGCCTCCTCAACAGTGAGCTCTCACATCACTATGTCCTCCTCTGCTTTCCCTGCTTCTCCTCAGCAGCTTGCTGGCTCCAACCCAGCCCAAAGGGTTACAGCTACTTATAACCAGTCTCCAGCCAGCTTCCTCAGCTCCATATTACCATCACAGCCTGATTACAGCAGCAGTAAAAACCCTTCCACGGTGGACTCCAAGTAAGTGAGCTTAAAAGAAAAAGAAAAAAAAATATATATATATATAAAGAGAGAGACATAGTTAGATAAAACTGTGAATCCTGGGAGCTAGTATCTGGGAGAGAAGGGGGATGGGTTATGTACGTCATTCTTCACTATCTAAAAAGTCAATGTGACTTCATGGTCTCATTCCATATTTCTCCTGGAACACCTTGAACCAAGGTACTGGCAATAAGTCATCTGACCCATTCTCCAGTGTCCAGGTTGAGTTCAACCCAAATCACCTATTACTTCATATTATACTTGAACTATACATATTATACATAATAGGTAATGACTTACCTATTATTTTCCATCTTCCAAAAGAGATTTCTAACATACCCAAGAACAGTGAACTATTTCCCCAGCTTTAAGTTCCTCATGCTGTAAATTTGATCCCTCTGGTTCTAAGCTTAGCTGAGGTGAACACCTGTCTGCTCTTCTTCAGATAGGATTTCCTCTCACATAAGCAGAAGCTATTAAGTTTCTTCTCAGTTTTAGTCTTTTCTTACTATCCGTCTTTCCCTCTGATCCTGAATATCCACTTGGCTAAAAAGAAAATATGGGATTCAGACACTAAAGTATGTAAATTTTCCCAATGATCAGAAAAAAAAGCTTGAATAGATAAAGGTTCATGACCTTAAAGTTTCGAAGATCATTAAAACCACACTTTGTTCCAACTGGTAGGACCAATCTAAATACAGGGAAGAATACCTGCAGACTTATGCAAGCATGTACTATTTCCACAGCCCTAAAACTGTCCAAGGAGAAACTGATATGAAGAAGGACATAGTGGTTGTGCTTTTTTTAAAACATGAACTAAATACTTTGTGCTTATGCAAACTTTGGGCTATCAGTTTTCCTATTCCTCGGCTGGCTAGAACGTCAAGAGAATTAAATCAGAGGCATCTGAAAAACTGATGGAATATGTTTTGTTGGTTACAGGCTTATCAACAGATATGCTGAAATTCTTCCTAATTTCTCTCAGTTTTCTCTAGAGGCTAATTTTTTCAAGAGATTCCAATTGTTAGTGGTCTAACCACAGCAAATCAACTTGCAAAGAAAATTTTTCAGTATTTTTAAAAATAAAAACCAAGAAAGCCAAACACATTTGTTAGAATCCTACAGATACTAGGTAGAATCATCTGAAATGGCTGACAAAAATTCTAACCTACAAAAAGGCATTCTCACAGGTTTGGCCTAAAAATTTTTAAAAGATGCCTTCAGGAATTAAGAGCCCTCTTCTCCTCTTCCACCCCAAATTCCCATTATACCCATTATCACACATTGTAGATTTTTATTAGTTACATTTTACCCAGATAATCTTTTTCCATCTAGCTTTCAATTATTTCTAAATTTGCTGTATAAGCATATTTAAATCTAAAATAACCTTTTCTGACTACTATATTCTTCTTAGTAAAGTGTTTAATCCTATTCCAAATTCCTGTCCAGAAAAGAAGGCCATAAAATACTAGCAAGCCATGACCATGTACTTAGTTCCGTGCATAGAACTAAAGAGAGGAAAAAAGGATGAAATGGAGAGGATGAGAAATAAAGCATAGAAGGACCCCAAACTAGAGATCAAAGATCCAGCTTTAGCTGTTCCATTTTCAGCAATCATAGATAACTCTTTTAATCTTCCCACAGCCACTTGATACCCATTCAGTGTCCAGCTGTACAGGGTGGAAAGCTCTGGCCCTTTGAACATTTGTGCACAACTCCCTCATTGTTATGATGGGCTTAAGTTTGCCCTGTCTTCTAAAATAATTCCTTGGATTCTGACCTAGAGAAGCTTGAAAGCTTTAGTTAGCTTTTCATCAGTAAGGAACCCTTAAGCAAACGTTTCATACATTTGCTCGAACCAACAGACTGGAAATTTAGAGGAACTCTTTAAGTACTCCTTTCAAAAAGCTTGCTGTGTGACATTCAGCATGACTGCCTTACCTGCTAGGTGATTCAGTATGTTGATCTATAACGAAAGCTAATGATTTGGGTGATTAATGTTAGGGGGAGAAAACCCTATAAAGCACTGTGCAAGTATAACGTTAGTTTCTAATTACGAATAGATATCAAGTCCTAACCCTTAAACCATATAAAATGGTAATAATGCAGGTCTTCAGTGAACAAAGTGACTGAAGCTACATAAATACATATAAGTAATTCTCAGCCTTGGTTTTAACAGTCCTTTAGGATTTCTCAGACATATTACACTATAATATGACAGTGTGACAAAATTATTATTTAATGCTAACTCACTTTACCAAACACATGTAACTTTAAAAAATGATAGGCTAGCTCAAAAAAAAAAAAAAAAAACAGGCAGACTATTCTAACCATACATTTGAAGAAATAGTAGATCTATAAAACCAAGGGTACTTTAACACTTTGACCTGGGAATTCAATCTTAAAACAAAACCACCTTACTATTTACTTAAACATTTTGTTTGGCTATTTACTTCACTGAACAAATCAGACTTTAGTTGAGGATTGATATAGGCAATCCTGAATATCTGGAATACAACAAGGGAAAACGTATATATTCAACTTTCAATAGAGTATCTTGAATACAATGAAAAATATTCATTCATTGAATTAATAGTATCGCTTCACTATTTTGAAAGCCTCAGGTTAGTAGATATAAATAATACAACAGTGAGTAATAAAACATCTTTTTTCCCTCAGTATATTTACAATCTAGAGATTACTAACCAAGTCCCCAAAGTCTGCAAAAATTAAATCTCTGGCTCCACTCAGAGGAAATATATTTCCCCTTAGCTTACAAGTTCTTTTAATGATCCTCGAGAATTTTTGAACACGAACATATCAGAGAACAGACCAAGGCTTCCTCATCTGGATATCTGCAGAATGTTTATTATGATAATGGCAAAATATTCAGAGGGTAGTGGCCCATTTTCCCACACAATATAATATCTATTATACTAAACGGGTATAAGCTAGCACCTGCAGCACCCTAAGTAAATAAACTAGGTAAAATATGAATAAAAGCATGAGCTATCTAACAGATCTAAAAATACAGGACTCCTTAAACATCACCCCTGTCCTCTATCAGAATCAGCAGGGAAACTCTGAGAGGTGCAAGGACGTCTTAGAATAAAATTTAGGATTGGAGTTTGAAATAAGGATTTAAACCAATGCCATTCAAACTTGTTTTTTTCCAGACCCCCTTTTTTCTCAATTTACATTTCTTTCTCCTTCCTCCTCTAATCATATCTTTCTCTAAAAATCACATTAGCAACATTAAAGAAACTATTACTTTAGAAGTTGTTATATAGTGCCATACTTGGATTATCTAGAATATGAAATTAATAGGAAGTAGAAATTAAAGCCAGAGATTATATAAACTGTAAATTCAATGCAAAGCAAGAGAATATTCATTGAACACCAGTAGTCATGCTGGTAAATGTTTAACAATCAGCTCTGGAGGAAGGTGGTAATTGTGGCACTAACCAATTTCCCTAGTGTATATACCTTCACCAATCAATTTCAGACTTTCAACATGAGATCACAGTGAGTTGGGAAGAGACACTAAAAATCATTATCTTAAGCCCATATGAGTCAGCTCCAGTACACTAATGCTTACTATCCACCCATAAATCAAACTTAGGAAATTCAACTGAAATATTGGAAGAGCCCTCAGGCTGCCACTTACCGGATTCACTCTCACTTCTTTAGGGAAAATCTTCAGGGAAAAACATTCTTCTTATGTCTAATCTAAATTGCTCCTCCTGCTACTTAATTTTCATTTGCAAAGACAAAGAGAAAAGAAAAAACAGCTGGTAACCATTCTTATAAAATTCTTCTTGACTGTTATTAAGGCAATTGGTATTTTAATAACACCCACAATACTAAGTGGTAAATTCAACCTACCTAAAGGTGACTGACAAAAAGATGCCAATTCTATTTTACCACTTCTTAAAGATCTTATTTTTTTAAAATAACACAATAGAGTATTACTCAGCCATTAAAAAGAATATATTTGAATCAGTTCTAACGAGGTGAATGAAACTGGAGCCTATTATACAGAGTGAAGTAAGCCAGAAAGAAAAACACCAATACAGTATACTAATGCATATATATGGAATTTAGAAAGATGGTAACGACAACCCTGTATGCGAGATAGCAAAAGAGACATAGATGTATAGAACAGTCTTTTGGACTCTGTGGGAGAGGGAAGGGGGTGATGATTTGGGAGAATGGCATTAAAACATGTATAATATCATATAAGAAACGAATCGCCAGTCCAGGTTCGATGAAGGATACAGGAAGCTTGGGGCTGGTGCACTGGGATGACCCAGAGGGATGGTATGGGGAGGGAGGTGGGAGGGGCATTCAGGATGGGGAACACATGTACACCCGTGGCAGATGCATGTTGATGTATGGCAAAACCAAAACAACACTGTAAAGTAAATAAATAAATAAATAAAAATCTTTTATTCTTTTTAAAGCTATCAACAACCCTCAGTAGGCCAACCCATAAATGTTAGGTCATCCCAAAATGCAAATGCTAAGCTCACACCAAGAACTCCTGACCACGAAATACAAGGATCAAAAGAAGCTCTTATTCAAGATTTGGAGAGAAAGCTAAAATGCAAGGACAGCCTTCTTCACAATGGAAACCAAGTAAGCAAGATGCCTATTTTGTATAAAAAGACAATAGAACTATAAAATCTAATCTCAGTAAGACAGTTGTTTCTGTCTCACAGAGCTATGTCCATATAATCAGCAAGGGATAGGAATATCTAAAAAGAGGGAATATTTGGATCCTATTCTGTATTTCTCTGCATGAAATCCCTTCTAGGAGTTCAGCAGTAAAAGAATGAAGCAAATGAAAAAAAAAAAAAAAACAATCTGAATGACTTAATTCAAATTCTGTTTTAAGCATTGCCCTTCCATAAAAATGTCTGATGACCAAATAACTAATAGGAAATACTGTCAACCTGACTTCTTCATGTACTTTGGTATATACTATTGATGGAAAACAGCTACAATTCTTATTTTGCACATTGTATTATTAGTCACTGATATCTGAAACAGTACTGCTATGTGCCTTTAATCCACTATTGGATTGGCCAAAAAAATTGTTTGGGCTTTTTGAAAGAAAAAAAAAAAACAAAAACACGAGTTTGAGTAAACTCAGGAAGATAGTGAAGGACAGAGAAGCCTGGTGCGCTGTAGTTCATGGGATCGCAAAGTATCAGACATGACTTAGCAACTGAACAACAACAAAGCTTGTCTTTCCTAGGAGAAAAAAGAAAACAGAGATGAATATTTACAGATGAAGGAAGTGGAAATGCTTTGAATGAAAGAAAATGCTTTCTTAAAAATACAGTATCTATCATTCAATAGGCATAATTATGTTTCTTTGTTATAATTCTTGGTGGTTTTAAGGTAAAGTCATACAAACAACTTTTATTAAATCTCATTACTATCTCCTTTATGATTCTTTCTTTAAAGCGGCTAACATATGAGGAGAAGATGGCTCGCAGATTGCTAGGACCACAGAATGCAGCTGCTGTGTTTCAAGGTCAAAATGACAGTGAGGCACAAGATTCAGCACAGGTAAATTAAACTAATCTTTATCTAACTGGAGCACTTTTCTTTCATGTGATTTTTAGATGTATGCTTTTCTAAATATTTATAACTAGCATTTGAAGCAAAAGTCAATTACTTCCATGCTGCATTAGATATAAAAAAGGACAGGTCATGACTGGTTGCATACATACACAAAAATTTTTAACTTTACCCTATTTTCTGGTGGTTCTAATATCTGCATATGAAATATTACAAAGTCAAAACACCAGAAGGCTAATGGTGTCACTTTTCATCTAGACATTTAGGGGTCAGTTAGACCTAGGACTCTCCCTACAACGTCTACATGGACAGAAAATTTATGAGTTGTAAATCTTTAACAGGATGGAAGTTAAAACTCAGAAGAAAGTAATTGCAACCTTTTCTCATAAGCTGTTTATCATTTCAAAGTTTTAAAATAAACTCGTGTACTAATGAAACATCTAATTCCTTTGACATGTTCCATGTATTTTGAAATGCTTATTAAAAACAAAACAGACAACAAAAACCTTATGAATAACAGCTCCAGGATTAACAAAAGCATCCTTTCCAAGAAGGGATTAACTTTATGGAGAACATAAAGTGAATATTCCACAGGCATGTTCCTGACCAATTTTATTTTAACAAGTTAATCTCAAAGAGAAGTGTACTGCTGGAGAGGCAGAATGAACAGCTATTGCTTCCTGTCTTCCTTCTGTAGTTATCTCTTAGTCCTTCCTAAAAAGTCCACAGAAACTGAGAGCAAAAGGGATGAAACCAGGCATTCAAGAATTCCAACCTCATAAAAAGCATCCTTCTAAAGCGTAAGAGGAAAATAAGATTGTTTCTATTAAATGTGACTGTGTGTTAATCACTCAGTTGTGTCCCACTCTTTGAAACCCTACAGACTGTAGCCCACCAGGCTCCTTTGTTCATGGAATTCTCCAGGCAAGAACACTGGAGTGGGTAGCCATTCCCTTCTCCAGGGGATCTTCCCAACTCAGGGATCAAACCCCAGATCTCTCACTATTCACACAGGAGATCCAGGTTCAATCCCTAGATTAAGGCGATCCCCTGGAGAAGGGAATGGCTACCCATTCTAGTATTCTTGCCTGGAGAATTCCATGGAGAGAGGAGCCTGGTGGGTTACAGTCCGTGGGGTCACAAAGAGTCAGACAGTACTGGGTAACTAACACTTTCACTTTTTCACCAAATGTGACTAGATTTACTAAAAAGGATAGAGTGGGGTCTATCTAGCACAGCAAGTAACTAGAACCTGAAAACAGAACTTAAATCTCTCCTAGCTACTAAACAGTTCACATGCTCATTTATTCAACTAATTTATATGAACCATCTACTGTGTGTTGGGCTCTGGAGTTGAAATAGGAGATTAAAGCAAGAATAAGACATAAATATATCTCTATAAGAAGAAATAACTCAAAGTAACATCATATTGATGATGGTTTATCTTACAAATTCAATGTATGATTTCAAGGGCAAAGATGTATTGTTTTTCTCATTAGTTCTTCAAAAACTTTAAAATGAAGATGATAGTACCAAGAAAAGAGATAGCAGCAAAATATATTATGAAATCAGAAAAGAAAAATCTTACACTTCAAATAGTCTACTTAAATAATACAAAATGTCATCAAACTATTGGGTTGTCCAAAAAGTTCATTTGGGTTTTCCCTAAAATGGTATGAAAAAACCTGAATGAACTTTTTGGCCAATGCAACACATATAACCAAAAATATCATACCTATGAATACAAATCTATATATATTCAAACCACTATAGGAAAAAGTAAAAAACTTAATTTGGATATTATGATTTTAAGTGGATTTTTTTTTTACTAAAAAATTAGTTGATTGCTCTTTTTTATATTTTATTTATTTTTAATTGGAGGAGAATTGCTTTACAATATTGTGTTGGTTTCTGCCATACTGATTGTTCTTTTGACATTTTGCTTAGACAAACTCAAAGCCTCACCAACAATCATTGCAGAGTTATAAGAATTTTGTTCCAGAATGACAAAATACAAACAAAATTAAAGTTCATCCCAAAATAAATTATCTGTATTTATTTGCTATGTTGCTATACAGATGTTTTTCATATGTCCAGGTAAGGACTATATTTTCTACTTCTTCGTATCTCTCACTATACCAAGCACAATGAAATATGAGAAACAGGCACACAATATCTTACCAATTAATTATAATATTCATCAATTCCTGATTTCATCCTCAAATATGAATAACTTGCTAGTGCTCAGATATAAGTCCTAAAAGATGGTTGCTTAAATTAAATACATCATTATTAAGCAGGAAGTAATATTGTTTTCCAAAGGCTATTCATAGCTCTACACATAGCTTCCAGAGTGTCCATCAGGATTTTGTGCCCTGAGCCAAAAAGAAAAGTATTTTCCAGTCTAATACGTGTTTATTGCTGTTGGTGCCACTTATGAGTAGTAAGCATAATACCCTGTTATCTACTGCCAACACAAGTGACTTCATGACTATTACTGTTTTACCAAAGGACAATCTGTACTATGTGCTACCATTTCAAATACACCAGGGGGATTCATCATCCGTTGACATAAAAAACAGTCATTTGAAAAATGAACCACCATCAATTCAAAGTTTAGTTAATTTTCATAAACCATATCTTCTGAATAGTCTTAATTCTATAGATTTCTTGCTAGAATACTAGAAGGTTAGTATACCATATTTTAAATGCTTAACAGCTAAATATATAGAACTATCTATGACAATACAAACACAACCACAACAGAAATGTTCCTTTCAACTACTAAATTCTGCTTAATTTCAAGCTAACAGTGGCATGTTAACATTATCACTTTGTTTTAATTTCAAGCAGCACAATATAGAACATGCACGACTTCAAGTTCCTACATCACAAGTAAGGTAAAAAAATGTTTTTAATTTTAAAGAAGTATGTATTTTGCTACCTAAAACATGTTCATATTTTTAAAAATGTAATATTTACAAAATCCTTAAGTTTCTTACAAACCTTTTATAAAAAACAGTGTCACCGGAGGGGATAGCAGGTTGGCGGGCGGATAAATTAGGAATTTAGGATAACATATACACACTTCTAGGTACAAAATAGATGAACAGAAAGGACTTGTTGTACAGCACAGGGAACTATATTCAATGTCTTGTAATAACCTATAATGGAAAAGAATCTGAAAAAGATGTATCTGTATATAGCTGAATCACTTTGCTATACACTTAAAGCTAACACAACACTGTAAATTAACTATGCTTAGGTGGTAAAGAAACTGCCCACAGTGCGAGAGGCCCAAGTTCGATCCCTGGGTTGGGAAGATCCCCTGGAGAAGGGAATGGCAATCCATTACAATACTCTTACCTGGAGAATCCCATGGACAGAAGAGACAGGCGAGCTACAGTCCATGGGGTCACAGAGTCAGACACGACTGAGCAACACACACACACATTAAAAAGTATGGCTATAAAAAAGAAAATGTTTATACTGCTTTGGAACCAACAGAGAAGAACAATGTGAATTTTCTAACGTCCAAGATGACAATAAAAATTTTTATCTGTTAATTATCACAACTGTCTCAGAGGAAATTTTTTAAATGTCTTCGTCAAATAAGCCAGGACCATGTTTCCATACTAAACTTTCTCATAATGAAAACCCAATCCTAATTATACAGTCTTTGCATGTGACTATAATTGTCCATGCATTTTAACAGATTAGTTTCTTCATCAATTCATGGCACTGAAAAAAAGAAACAAAGATGTATCATTTGTCCCAGATGTTTCTAAATTGCTACCATTTCTAACAGTCATCAAATATGCCACAGATAAATACAGCTCTGCAGCCTCTCTCCATTGTTACTACACTATCAGATCAAACAGCATAGCCTCTGGGGTTTCAAATGTGATGGCTAAATCATATTTGCATGAAAGGAAGAGCAATGACAATTCTTCTGCATAGTGATTATTAAAATGTTTTTGTAGAAGCAGATCATCTTCAAGGGGAGACATGAATGATCAGGATGCCATCCAGGAGAAATTTTACCCACCTCGCTTCATTCAAGTGCCAGAGAACATGTCAATTGAAGAAGGAAGATTCTGCAGAATGGACTTCAAAGTAAGAAAAAAGTTCAAAAATATTGGATAAAAATTAAACAATGGGATAGTGTTTTGAAAAATGTCTCCTCCTCTTCATAGCTTTCTACACAGCCTGAAAAGTAGTATGTATGTATGTACGTGTGTGTGTTAGTCACTCAATCGTGTCCGACTCTTTGCCACCCCATGGACTGTAACCCAGCAGGTTCCTCTGTCCATGGAATTCTCCAGGCGAGAATACTAGAGTGTGTAGCCATTCCCTTCTCCAGGGGATCTTCCTGACCCAGGGATTGAACCTGAGTCTCCAGCATTGCAAGCAGATTTTTTACTGTCTGAGCCACCAAGGAAGCCCAAGTAGTATGTATAGTGGATAAGAACACTATACATAAGTTTACCTGGGTTAGAATCCTGGCCCTGCCATTTTCCAGCTGTGTAACCTGAGACAAATCATTTAATATCACTACCCTTTTGTTTTCCCTGTAAAATGGGAATAAAAATTGTACCAATGTCATAAAGCTATTTGAAGATAAACTGAGTAAATAGGTATAAGGTACTTACAATAGTGCCAAACACCTAATACCCTGTATAAGTGAAGCTTTCATAACAATAGGATTCCCTAAGTAAAATGCCTCTTCAAGAAATTCAAGCTACCCTGCCCTCTCTTGGCCTGGAAGAATTAATTCTTCAGGCTAAAATAACTTATTAGAAAGGCCTACATTTTTATTATCATCATTTTGGAGAATTTTTTCTTCATAAAATATTTTTCCAGATTCCTTATGAGTGAAATTCAGTGTACAGATTTGACTGTTAAGGCTTATATGAAAACACTTAACAAAATGACATTCATACACCAGAACTATAGCTCAAGAACACTCTGTTTTGGAAAGGTTATTAATTAGATTAGCAAGATTCATATATATGTGTCTTTAGGACTTCATTTGCACTTGCCATTAACCAGAAAATCCATATGACCTCCATATTCCTTGTGGAAACCAATATAACATAAATTAATGTCCTTAATATAGTAATTAAGAGCTCTTAAGGAGCTTGAGGTTGTATATGAAAGAGCTAGATGTGGTTTGAGATAGTCTGAAAATACTATATTAATTTCAAGGATTATCATTTTTACTACTTTGTTAAAAATTATTGAAAGAAAATATCTTTTAAGATCATACTTTGCATTTTTAATCACAAACCCACTCAGATACTGAATTGTTAAAATTCATAAATGGACAAAGGGGATCCAGTGATCTGTAATTTAAAATTCTATCATCTTGTATTTTCCTTTCTAGGTGAGTGGACTACCAGCTCCTGATGTGTCATGGTATCTAAATGGACGACCAGTTCAATCAGATGATTTTCACAAAATGATAGTGTCTGAGAAGGGTTTTCATTCACTCATCTTTGAAGTGGTCAGAGCTTCAGATGCAGGGGCTTATGCATGTGTTGCCAAGAACAGAGCGGGAGAAGCCACCTTTACTGTGCAGCTGGATGTCCTGGGTAAGCTTTCAAAGAGATACCAGAGAGCTCCTTAAAAACATGTCAAATCAAAAAAGAAACTGTTGAAAAAGACTTTACATTTAAGGTTCATGTCTATACTACAGAATCTAGTAGAACATCAATTTTTATGTAAAAGCCACAGTGGGCAGAGGTTGAGGGAAATTCAAAGAAACTAGAATGACAGATCTACCACTAAAGCTTTTCTGGAAGAGAAATAAGGTAACATTTCAGATAGACCAAAGAAGGCAGTATACTCTAGTTACATTTTTAGACGTACAGTATTTGTAGATCAAACATTAAAATGAAAATTTTTAATCTAATCATGTTTCTGATCTATAGTCTAAAATAATCAATCTGATTCACATTTTCACAGGTTGTTATAATCACACATAGTTTAAAATTGAAGAGTAAATGTTAACTTTTAGCCTTAGGCTATGCACTTTTTACCAGAAACTAGTCTTTAATTATGACAAAAATAGGCTGACTTGCTTTATAAAAAAAGTAGAATAAAACCCATGTCTCAAATTTGTTTTTAGTAGTTTTCATAAAACTAATGCCCTGTTTTAAAATATTACAATTTAACTGCTTTAAATATGTCACATTTGAAATGACTTAAGATATACTGCATCAGAGATATTTTGCTATAATTCACTGTTTATTGTATAAAAGCTTGACCAAGTTAAAGGATGGGCAATCCTGAATTTGTATTCTATCCAGATGAATGAAAAAGCTGTAAGATTATTCTATGATATAATAAGGGACCTCAGACTAAGGGAAAAACTAGTGATCTAGGAATTTTAAACACATACATACCACACACAGAATTCAAGGGATTATGCTTCGGGCAAAATCTTTCTATGCCAATAGCTCCAAAAATACTATAATGTTAGAGCTGAAAAAGACTTCAGCTGGCATTCATCCAATCTCCTCATTTCTCCTTCAGAAAAGCTAGTTATAGTATTATAGTACCAATTACTCTTTTCCCTCAGGTATTTGAAGAAAAGTAAAGACATAATAATTACTGGCATTTGTATATTATTTTATAGTTTACAAAGTGCTTCTTCATTCATAACCGCAACTGATCGTCACATAATTTTGTTTGGTGTGGGCACAGCAGTCACTATTACTTGGGTATCACTTTATAATAAATAAAATTTAGTCTCAGAAAAACTAAAAAAAATTTTCCCCAATGCGCATGGCTGGTGGGGCAAACAGAATTTGGACCCAAGTTGTTGGTTCTCTTTCCACCACTCAGTCTCCCAATAGGTAAGATGATGACAATGTAACTTAAATTCTTCAAATGAAACATGATTATAAAGTCATCATTACATTACTGTTTTAGAATTATAAACAGTATCACAATATACAACAGTATTGCATATTATTTTAACTAAAGCTGAAACATAAACCTTCCATTTCTGTTGTTAGTACTTTCTAAAACTTTTATATCAGCATACAAACTTCATAATACTTTTTCGTTAATATTTTTATAATATTTCAAATACGTGAATTTTTTTATTAATATGTAGCAAAAGAACACAGAAGAGCACCAATGTTCATCTACAAACCACAGAGTAAAAAAGTGTTTGAGGGAGAATCAGTGAAGCTAGAATGCCAGATCTCAGCTGTACCTCCACCAAAGCTTTTCTGGAAAAGAAATAATGAAATGGTACAATTCAACACTGATCGAATAAGGTAGGATAAATATTTTGAGAGTTAGTTACACTAACTACAGTGTGCTTGGGTGAATCCAGTTATCCTTTGAAATGCATTATAAATGGCATGTATTTGTGACGTCAATTTGTTTAATTTTAAATATATATATATAAATGAAACTAACACAATATTGTAAATCAACTATACTTCAATCTTTAAAAATATATAGAAATATGATAAGCCTCACTAAGCTAGATTGCACTAATCAGAAATTTAGCAGTTAAAGTAGGCTAGGATTTACCTTTTTACTAACAATAAAAGAAGATTACTCAAGGAAATAGATGATACAAACAAGATGAGGCGGATGTTTAATTCAAGAAAAGCAGTAGTTATGCAATGACTGGCTACAGACTCAGAATTTCCAAATGCTTTTTATTCTTCTTACTAGTCTGACTCTGTAGGTCAGAGACATCATAAGTAAATTCTCACAGAAAAACTAATTCCTTTACTTTCAACTTGTAATTATCTCTTTCCAGTTTATATCATGATAACTCTGGAAGAGTTACTTTATTGATAAAAGATGTAAACAAGAAAGATGCTGGATGGTATACTGTGTCTGCAGTTAATGAAGCTGGAGTGACCACATGTAACACAAGATTAGATGTTACAGGTATGTCACGCTCTTATAAAGTGCTATGTCAAGTGTTATAAAGAACTTAACTGAGATTTAGTAAGAAACACAAATTCCAGCATAGTATAAAATCTGAGGGATTCTTCTCATACATAGTCAGTTTTCTATTTTTTCTTTTCCTGTCTCATAATGACTACCTAGTGCAACCCATGTGTTTAGAACAAGTTTTCTAAATTAACTTTTATTTAATCTATTTCAGCCCGTCCAAACCAAACTCTTCCAGCTCCTAAACAGTTACGTGTCCGACCAACTTTCAGCAAATATTTAGCACTTAACGGGAAAGGTCTGAATGTGAAACAAGCGTTTAACCCTGAAGGAGAGTTTCAGCGGCTGGCAGCTCAATCTGGACTCTATGAAAGTGAAGAACTTTAACCACTCTACCAACATTGGAAAACACAACAACTACACTATCAATAATATATTCAATTAAATTTTTGAAATAAATCCATAGCTGTATTAACAGATTATGGCTTTAATTAGGTAACACAACTAATATATATTTATAATACATTTATCCTTTGATTCCTGCACATTTATTTACCTCTCTGGTTTGTGAAGCCTACAGAAAATCTGGATTTGTAATTGTAGAAGATCTTTAACAAATGTGAGATTTTAACATTTAAGTCATACACACACCTACAGGTTATAAATTAATATCAACATTTTAAACACATCTAATGCTTAATAAGATTTACTGATACTGCTTTCTAAATACTGTTTTATCTGTTTTTTCTGATGGGAATACTAACATGGTATAGATTATCTGAGTGTTCCTTAGTTTTATGTCAAAACAGAATAAAATTTCAAATATTTAAAACAGACTGTCTCCTCTTCACAAAAGTCTAGATCTTTAAGATAAAACTTCTGGTTTATGACACTCAGCAAAACCTATGAATAACAAGCTCCAGAAGGGCAACAATACTATATCCTAGAACAGTTTATCTTGGTGAAGCTCACAGCTCAGTTTATTCTTCCTGATACAAAACTAGACTTTTTATGTTTGCACCTCAAAGGCAATCACAATAACTTAAAGCATATTATCTCTCCTGAAATTGTGGTTTTGTTTTAACCAAATAGGTTTCTAATTTTTCAAGATCACTGAGCTCAATGGATTAAAAATAGTCTGCAGTCCTCTGTCTAATTCTTATAGTTGATGTAAATTTGAATACTTACATGGGAAGGGGGTTTCCTCCTCCATTTCTAGTTCAGATAACCTATTACTTTAGAAAACAATTTTGCCAGCCTCTGAGAGTCCCAGTACAGGAAAGAGCAAATCCTGTATATCTTTAAGTTAGGCCTCTTTTTCTCAGGTCTCTACTCCACTGGCTGCTGACCTTCTGCTAGACCTCTCCTATTCCTTTTATCATTGATCGTCTTTGACCCCTGCTGCTGTGTGGCCTAGTTTTCCTTTTTACCTGACATGAAACAGCATTTATCAACATTATTCTATATCTCTTCCAGAGGAATAACAAAAAGTGGCTTTACTTCTTACTTTCAAAACAGCTTGATGGGTTTCTCAGCTGGCTAACCTCGGGCTTTTCAGTTTATTCCTTTTTATTTTCGTTTTCACCAACGTGAGAATCCCCTCCAGTCTCACATTCTGGCGGGCTTGTGGATGCCTTAATTTACAGTCAGATTTGTTTTTTTCTATCTATAGCTAGTTTACAAATTCCATCTTTGCAAAGCTTCTGTGTCAGATATGAGTCTGGGCTCCCAAGAACTACTGTTTTGGCCTACTCTTTTACATCATCACTGCTAAACAGATTTTTTTTTTTCCTCCAATATATGTATTTCAACGTTCTCTTCAGCCATATTGGGTGGAAAGCGGGGTGGAAGCTATTTCTAGCAACAGCTCTCAATTAGTAATTATCGGTTTCTGAAAGCTGCAGAGGCGGACAGGGGTCTCCGTTACAATTTCGGGCGTTGGCGTTGAGCAAACCTTGCCCCAATGCGACTTTGGTAGTAATTTATTCTCCTCAGTCTCTTCAAGTCTATACGAGGACAAAACACCTACCTTTCTGGAAGGGGCAGTATGAAGACTAAACAAGCCAACAGATATTAAGTAGTCAAGAAAAAGTAGCCCATTATAATTAGTTACTACGACTTTTATGATTATGCCCAGGCCTAACGCCAGGTTTGCCCTAAAAATCGACAACAGACAGGAGACAAACGCCGCCATGCGTAGGCCGGCATCATACCTCACGCCAAGCCCTTCCACGCAGCCCTCAGTGCGCACGCGCATTCGCATCTTCAAGCCCCGCATGCGTGCGTTGTCAGAGGACTCTCAGGCACACAAGCTAAGGGCGCACGTGCACAAGAGTATCGCGCAGGCTCTGAAGGCCTAGGAAGGCGAAACGGGCGTCGTGGTCCAAGTCGGCAATGGCTGAGGCTTCCCGGTGGCATCTGGGCGGTGAGGGGCGCTCCTAGGGTGGGGGAGGGCGGAACTGGCAATTCTAAATACCCTGCAAGAAAGTTTGTAACCCCGCATTATTTCTGATGAGAGATATAATCTCCAGATCGGTTACCCTTCATAGCTTCTTCTTGAGAATCGGAGAGGCTCATTGTGTGTGACAGGAAAAGTGAAGCCTCTAGGAGACATCTCACCCCTTGCCCTTGCACAAAGCTGGATCTGGGTGCAGCCACTTGCTGTACACTGGCCTTTGCTGAGCAAGCCTTAGAAGGCCTTTGTTGATCGAGGGAGTAGTGACCTTAGCAGAATCCCAGGCAGAGTCCTTTTTCCTCCTCTAACAGAAGTCAGCCATCCCAAAGCAGTGTTGACGGATGACGAAAAACGATTAGGGACAGATGAGGGGATTTTGTTTGGTTTGTATTTTGCTTTTTCAGTTTAAAATAAGACTGGTGAGGAAACATCTGGGTTATAAAATTCATTATGAACAGTCATAAAATGATTGCCCACTATCACCATGGGAAAATGTTACTAATTATTCCTTCTTCATAAAGTGAGAGTAAAAACATAACCAGAAGCTATTGGAGCTTTCCTTCACAGTGTAAACAGCTAAAATTGCCTGTGCTTTTCCATCCCTATGATTTACATACATTATAAATTAAGGAAAATTTTTGTTTTATGTCTCACAGGAACTCCGAAACATAAACTGCGTTACAGAGAGGATGTAGAAATTAGAACCACACTTCAGGAATTGTTACTGTACTCTATTTTTTTAATAAACTTATGTATATGTAAGTACACAGATGTAGATGAAGACACTGAACTAAAGTTATCTGCAGATGAAAAATAAACCATGGGTTTTATTTTTAAAAAATAGGCTTTCAGACTACTGAAACCTCTCAAAACATAGTGACACATTTTATTTTTTTCCCCATTTATATTTTATTTTTTTATTTAATTTTATTTAACTTTACAATATTGTATTGGTTTTGACATATATCAAAATGAATCTGCCACAGGTATACATGTGTTCCCCATCCTGAACCCTCCTCCCTCCTCCCTCCCCATACCATCCCTCTGGGTCGTCCCAGTGCACCAGCCCCAAGCATCCAGTATCGTGCATCGAACCTGGACTGGCAACTCGTTTCATATATGATATTATACGTATTTCAATGCCATTCTCCCAAATCATCCCACCCTCACCCTCTCCCACAGAGTCCAAAAGACTGTTCTACACATCAGTGTCTCTTTTGCTGTCTCGTATACAGGGTTATTGTTACCATCTTTCTAAATTCCATATATATGAGTTAGTATACTGTATTGGTGTTTTTCTTTCTGGTTTACTTCACTCTGTATAATAGGCTCCAGTTTCATCCACCTCGTTAGAACTGATTCAAATGTATTCTTTTTAATGACTGAGTAATACTCCATTGTGTATATGTACCACAGCTTTCTTATCCATTCATCTGCTGATGGACATCTAGGTTGCTTCCATGTCCTGGCTATTATAAACAGTGCTGCAGTGAACATTGGGGTACACGTGTCTCTTTCAATTCTGGTTTCCTCAGTGTGTATGCCCAGCAGTGGGATTGCTGGATCATAAGGCAGTTCTATTTTCAGTTTTTTAAGGAATCTCCACACTGTTCTCCATAGTGGCTGTGCTAGTTTGCATTCCCACCAACAGTGTAAGAGGGTTCCCTTTTTTCCACACCCTCTCCAGCATTTACTGCTTGTAGACTTTTGGATCACAGCCATTCTGACTGGTGTGAAATGGTACCTCATAGTGGTTTTGATTTGCATTTCTCTGATAATGAGTGATGTTGAGCATTGTTTCATGTGTTTGTTAGCCATCTGTATGTCTTCTTTGGAGAGATGTCTATTTAGTTCTTTGGCCCATTTTTTGATTGGGTCATTTATTTTTCTGGAATTGAGCTGTAGGAGTTGCTTGTATATTTTTTAGATTAGTTATTTGTCAGTTGCTTCATTTGCTATTATTTTCTCCCATTCTGAAGGCTGTCTTTTCACCTTGCTAATAGTTTCCTTTGTTGTGCAGAAGCTTTTAAGTTTTATTAGGTCCCATTTGTTTATTTTTGCTTTTATTTCCAATATTCTGGGAGGTGGGTCATAGAGGATCCTACTGTGATGTATGTCGGAGAGTGTTTTGCCTATGTTCTCCTCTAGGAGTTTTATAGTTTCTGGTCTTATGTTTAGATCTTTAATCCATTTTGAGTTTATTTTTGTGTATGGTGTTAGAAAGTGCTCTAGTTTCATTCTTTTACAAGTGGTTGACCAGTTTTCCCAGCACCACTTGTTAAAGAGATTGTCTTTTCTCCATTGTATATTCTTGCCTCCTTTGTCGAAGATAAGGTGTCCATATGTGCATGGATTTATCTCTGGGGTTTCTATTTTGTTCCATTGATCTATATTTCTGTCTTTGTGCCAGTATCATACTGTCTTGATGACTGTAGCTTTGTAGTAGAGCCTGAAGTCAGGCAGGTTGATTCCTCCAGTTCCATTCTTCTTTCTCAAGATAGCTTTGGCTATTCGAGGTTTTTTGTATTTCCATACAAATTGTGAAATTATTTGTTCTAGCTCTGTGAAGAATACCATTGGTAGCTTGATAGGGATTGCATTGAATCTATAAATTGCTTTGGGTAGTATACTCATTTTCACTATATTGATTCTTCCAATCCATGAACATGGTATATTTCTCTATCTATTAGTGTCCTCTTTGATTTCTTTCACCAGTGTTTTATAGTTTTCTATATATAGGTCTTTAGTTTCTTTAGGTAGATATATTCCTAAGTCTTTTATTCTTTTCATTGCAATGGTGAATGGAATTGTTTCCTTAATTTCTCTTTCTATTTTCTCATTATTAGTGTATAGGAATGCAAGGGATTTCTGACACATTTTAAACACTTTAAATTCATTTAGATCAACACTATGTCCATTTCTTAAGGGGCACAACTTTAAGTCACAGATGTAATAAAAAGCTTTCATACTCAACTTTGGTTGAGTCAATTGCTCCTGTTGGCAGTTCTGTCTTGAATATAATTATTCCCTTGAGTTGCCAATTCTTGATTTCTTTTAGAGCCATACAGATACATCAGCTTCACCCTAGTCAGACTACAAATGGGTCAGACAACAAATAAGGCCTAAGAAGTTAGTCTCGATGTCTACTTTGATCTTTTCCCTAGCATGTTACACAGTTAATAGTAAAATATGCTAGTTCTGAGTTACAGGAGATAGAAATCAGTGCAAATCTTCAGGGAGGACCAGGAAAACATCTCAACCTACATTCCTCCTATCTGTGAGTTAATAGCATGATCAGTATTAAAGAGCATTTTGTCTTTATAGGACCCAGTATACAGTAGATGTAAGCTGGACTTATGTTGGTATGGCAGTTATTGGGCTGGCAAAAAAGTTCATTCAGGTTTTTCTGTAAGATGATATGGAAAAACCCATACAAACTTTTTGGCCAACCCGGTATTTATCAGTTAACTAATTAATTGGTATGTGGGAGTGAGCTTGAGTCAGATATTGATTAAAAAACAGCTTTAACCATCTCATAAGTTATCTTAGATTAGTTTTTAAATGCTTATTACAGAACATTTGGGGAGTGGAAAATATTTAAAATCACTCAATCACATTATTCAGGGATTTAAAAAGAAAACACCTTTTTATAATTAGGAAGTATGGGAAACAAATCTCCAACAGAGGATTTTTTAAATATTTTGGTGTATATAATGACATAATATGGAACATTAAAGAATGGCACGGGTTCATGTTTGCCATGGAATAATGTTGGAAGATGTATTAGTACTAAAAATAAAGGTCTTCTAGCAAAAAAGAAAGACATATTTAGTCTATATCCTGATCTAATAGTCCATGGGATGGCAAAGAGTCGGACACAACTGAGTGACTAACACTTTCACTGATCTAAAACCTACCCACCTACCCTAGAAAGAGTGAGAAAGAATACTAGTTAATGTTCTTTTCAATTTTATCATGTGCCAAAACATAGTTTTAAGTGTTCCACATGAACTATCTCACTTCTCAAAATGTTAGAAATATCCCTATGGTGGGACTCAAACCATTCTGTTTGATTTTAAAGTTCATATCCTTAACTACTCACTATATTGTGTTGCATACTCCCAGTGTTGGAAAAAAAGCCAATTTGCATGATAGTATGTAAAATGTAGTCTCAGTTTTGTAAAACTAAAGTTGTCTTCTCTATACTGTGTATGCATTTAGAAAAATCTGAAGAATATATGCCAAACCTAACTCTTAAGTAGTGGGTTAAAGGAAAGTTCTTCCTGTTTTGTATTTTTCTATTTTAGTTTTTTTATTATTGCTTTTATAGTTAGCAAAATAAAACTGAATTTTCAAAACAAAATTAGGAACAAATTACAAGTACATTTTTATCCTGATAAAAACTTGAGTTTTTTAACATAAATTTTAAAATAAAAAATTCTTTTCCTTAGTGACTTTTGGGATGGTAAACCCACATATGTATTACTTAAACAAAGTTATGTCATCTCTATTTTTGGACACATCTGTGGCTGGTGAAGAAAGAACCAACTTTAAGTCTATTCGCAGCATAACTGACTTTTGGAAGGTAAGGTGTGATTGGATGAAATAGTTTTAGGTATTGCATAAAAAAGCCTTTGGCACACATCATAGGGACTTTGATATTTATTGAAGGAATGAATAAAAATAAATGTCACTTCTTCAAACTATTATAATCAACCAGTGTTTATTGAGAACCTGTGTTCTCAGTGTGATATAGTTCTTACAACTTTAAATTTGTATATGGTGAAAATTACTGTTAAAAATTCCTTGAATTGCCAATAAATTCTTTGCCCATGTTGTGGCACAGGGTTTTCAGTATACCCTCAGAGAAGAAAGGTTATAGAAATGAGTTAATACTTGTTAAGTGCTTAGAACAGTACATAGAAAGTACTCAGTAAATGTTAACCACCTTCATTATAATCAACATCATCTACCATTACCATTATTAATGGTGGCTTGGATAATAATTTTCATACTTGTCCTCAAAATCATTGATTTTTATATTCTTATGGATAACATTATGAATGTAGATTCTGTTCACAGTTGATATGAAAATATTTTTCCCATAACATGTATTTTTCTATATGAAGTTTATGGAAGGACCCCTTTTGGATGGTCTGTACTGGGACTCATGGTACAATAATGAGAATCTGTATGATTTAAAGAACAGCAGTCGCATCTACTATGAGAACATACTTTTAGGACTCCCCAGAGTCCGTCAACTAAAAGTCCGCAATGGCACATGCAAGGTCCATTCATTCTTTCGGTCTTTGATGGATGAATGTTATGACAAATACACTTCTAAAAATGAAGATATGGCTGATTTTGGCCTTAAACAGCATACTGAGTAAGTAGTGTAAAATTACACATAACTTTTGTAGCACTTAGCATTGTATCTTCAAACAACTGTGAAAATATATTTATTTTCTAAATGATACCAACAGAGAGCTGGCAGGTAAGGAGACTCTTTCAATAATAGTATCAAAGGAAGACTCAGAGATGCAGTGTTGAGAAAAGGAAGAGTAAACCTGTTAATTTTTTGTTTACCATAGGATACAAAGTGGGTTTTTCCCCCGCAGCTGTGGTAGATGAAGTGTTCACTTCAGTTCAGTCGCTCAGTCGTGTCCGACTCTTTGCAACCCCATGAACCGCAGCATTCCAGGCCTCCCTGTTCATCACCAACTCCTGGAGTCCACCCAAACCCATGTCCATCGAGTCGGTCATGCCATCCAACCATCTCATCCTTTGTCGTCCCCTTCTCCTCCTGCCCTGAATCTTTCCCAGCATCAGGGTCTTTTCCAGCGAGTCAGCTCTTCATGTCAGGTGGCCAAAGTACTGGAGTTTCAGCTTCAACATCAGTCCTTCCAATGAACACTCAAGACTGATCTCCTTTAGGATGGACTGGTTGGATCTCCTTGCAGTCCAAGGGACTCTCAAGAGTCTTCTCCAACACCACAGTTCAAAAGCATCAATTCCTCGGTGCTCAGCTTTCTTCACAGTCCAACTCTCAGATCCATACATGACCACTGGAAAAACCATAGCCTTGACTAGACGGACCTTTTGTTGGCAAAGTAATGTCTCTGCTTTTTAATATGCTATCTAGGTTGGTCATAACTTTCCTTCCAAGGAGTAAGCGTCTTTTAATTTCATGGCTGCAGTCACCATCTGCAGTGATTTTAGAGCCCAGAAAAATAAAGTCTGACACTGTTTTCACTGTCTCCCCATCTATTTCCCATGAAGTGATGGGACCGGATGCCATGATCTTCATTTTCTGAATGTTGAGCTTTAAGCCAGCTTTTTCACTCTCCTCTTTCACTTTCATCAAGAGGCTTTTGAGTTCCTCTTCACTTTCTGCCATAAGGGTGGTGTCATCTGGATATCTGAGGTTATTGATATTTCTCCTGACAGTCTTGATTCCAGCTTGTGCTTCCTCCGGTCCAGCGTTTCTCATGATGTACTCTGCATATAAGTTAAATAAGCAGGGTGACAATATACAGCTTTGACGTACTCCTTTTCCTGTTTGGAACCAGTCTGTTGTTCCATGTCCAGTTTTAACTGTTGCTTCCTGACCTGCATATAGGTTTCTCGAGGCAGGTCAGGTGGTCTGGTATTCCCACCTCTTTCAGAATTTTCCACAGTTTATTGTCATCCACACAGTCAAAGGCTTTGGCATAGTCAATAAAGCAGAAATAGATGTTTTTCTGGAACTCATATTGAACACAAGGCAAAGTGCCCATTTTTGCTTTTATAATACTTAATCAGCTTCTCTGGCTCTGGCAAGATGCTCTCATACACATCCCAAATGCTTTTTGGGATTCCTAGGGAGTGTCTCTGAAGTACTCTGCTGCTTTCTCACTCTCTGGCTTACTTCAGTGATATCTTGTATTGTTGCCAGTAGGGCTTCCCTGGTAGCTCAGCTGGTAAAGAACCTGCAATGCAGGAGGCCCGGTTCAATGCCTGGGTTGGGAAGATCCCCTGGAGGAGGGCATGGCAACCCACTCCAGTACTTTTCCCATGGATAGAGGAGCCTGACAGGCTACAGTCCATGATATTGCAAAGAATCGGACAGAACTGAGTGACTCAGCACAGCACAGCACCTTGAAAAGGGGCAGTTAGGTTTACATACACTGCATCGGATGATCCCTGCCAAAGATATTTTGGCCATTGTTCTCCAAAGTGGCTGTGGTTAGTACTAGTACAGACTCACGTCTACACTTTATATTGAAAATGTAAAAGCCCAATGCCACTGACCCTACCTACCCTTAACATGGAAGGTGCTGATATCATTGCATTTAAGGTCATATTAAATCATAGAGGCAAAGTATCTTTTTTAGAATTTGATATTTATCAAAGTGATGTAAACATTTACAAAGGTCCACACTTTCCTGCTTATAATTTCCATTCCACAAGCAACCGCTTTTAGTTGTTTCTTCTTATATATACTTCATATTTCTAAATAGTATGCATATACTGCTGTAGTATGTAGTATGCATATAGTTTTGTATATCTATCATCTGTGTCACAGAAAATGTGTGTCATATATCGTTCTTATACCACTCCGTCCTCCAACAAACTTCCTATTCCTCTTAGCCTATGGTTATACCATAATTTTTGTTAATCATTGGTCAATATTTATTTTATATTTATATAAATATAAACACAGTGACTACATTTCCCTTCTTGAGTAGCTTCCCCAGTATCCCTAGGACTGATCATTGCTTTGTGGATTTGTTAACTTATTTTCTCTTTGTATGAGTTTTGGGTGTTCTTGAGGGCCACGATGTGCTTGTATAATTCTCTTGTTTTGTATGTAAGTTCTTAAGTATGGTGACACATTCTCTTAAATATTATACTGCTATAATAGTATAATAGTACTACACACTATTTCCCTTTCAATAAAAAATGAGATAAGTCAATTATTTAATTACACATTTTAATTTGATCTCAAGACTAATCTGTTAGGTATTCTAACATTCCAAATTATAACAATTACAAATAATTTACATTCCAAAATTAACATGGATTTAGACTTTTAGTATGTGTCATTTCCTAACAACCAAAATACGAATCAATTTGTGTTTGTCTTTCTAAAATGTAACATTCATTAATTAAAACCAGTATTAAAAATTGGAAGTAGGAGAGGGTTAGCATAACAAACATTCTTGTTTCATTTTAACAATCATGTGGAAAACGTGCAAACATACAACTATGGAATTTTCATTAAATAGTGTTTTTTCTTAGTGTAATCATTTTTATCTTCTCTGGTGAATGCAAACATGGTATTACTAATAGGAAAACAAGTTTAAGCAGAGCATCTTTGGATGATTGTTCAAATCTGTTTGGGGAGACTAAATAGGAACTGAAATGAAGAATCAAAGCTTAATTTTTTGATATCCCATCACTAAGTTCGCTGGGCTTCCTGAACTGCTCAGGGGGTAAAGAATCTGCCTGCAATGTAGGAAACACAGGAGACACAAGTTCGATCCCTGAGACAGGAAGATAACCCTGGAGGAGGAAATGGCAACCCAATCCAGTATTCTTGCCTAGAGAATTCCATGGACAGAGGAGCCTGACGGGCTATAGTCCAAAGGGTCACAGAGTCGGACACAACTGAACACACATAGCACACACACACAACTAAGTTAAAAGTAGAAAGAATGGAAACAAAATTTACTTATATAGATTTTACTTTGTGTGCTTTCATTAAAATAAGATACCTATATAGCAACATAGACATTGTAATAAAGTTTTTATTTATTGGACATTTGTAAATGGTATATGATTGTTAGAAGACAAACTGTAAAGCATCTTTTTCCCCACACTGAGACAGATATTTCTGAATTAAAACCCTGGATATTCTTGTCCTCCTCAAAGACTGAAGACACAAGGACATGTTAACAAAAAAAATTCATCATTGTATTATAGATTTCAAGTTCCCTGAGGCAACGGATTAAAATGTTTTTTTCTCATAGCACTTGTATTGTCCACAATAAGCACCAAAAAATGAAAACATATGCAACCTTAAGCCTTTTAGCTTAATCCTTAACTCACCACCTTGCTTCAAAATTACTATAATGCTTATGAACTTAGTACTACTTTTTTTAAACTACTTTTAAACCAAAAGTTAACTTAAAATCTTATTCTCAGTCAAGCTTTCTCATCTCTCCATTGTTCTTTTTATGTCTAACAGATGGAAGTACTCTTCTCCTCGTACGAACTCCCCTTGGCACTGGGGTTTTGTTGGTGTTTACCAAAATGGGGGGTATATTTTCACTTTATCAAAATCAAAATCTGAAACCCTAAACAAGTTCATTAACCTCCGAATGAACAGCTGGATCACAAGAGGGACTAGAGTTATTTTTATTGATTTTTCAGTATACAATGCTAATGTAAATCTATTCTGCATTATCAGGTGAGTGACTCAAGACCTCTTATTAGTATATTGAATTTAAAAGGCATCCAGAGCCCTCGTTAGAGTTTCCAGTTTGTGCATGTTTGTACTGAGATTAAAATCATAAGTTCCAATATAAATATAATGTAGTTCCTCCAATAATGATGAAGAAAAAGCAACATCATATTCATTGTTTTACTCTTTCAGGATATATTGCAGAACATGAAGAATTACATACAGTAGGTTAGTTTTATATTGCTTAAGACTATATAGCCTTATTTCTTGTCATTCTGCAGCTGGACAAATCTGAGATTTAGCCTAACGATTTCTTCCTTTAAATCAGATCATTCAAATCTGTTGATTTCCTTTCACAATGAGCTTCTTTATTAAGTTATTAATTTTTGTCTCAAGAATGAACAATTTAAGATTCAAACAATATATAACAGCAGCCAACATCCTAGACATGATTATAGCTGACAGTGATTTGCAAATGGCCCCAATTCTTCACATCTTTGCCATGTAAACTTGTAGTACCCTGTCACCCAAGGCAGGGTGAAATACCCCAGAACTAGATACTAGACTCAACCATGTGACTTTCTTTGGTCAATGGAATGTCAGCATATATGACAAAAGCAAGGGCTTCTCAGGTGGCACTAGTGGTAAAGAACCCACCTGCCAATGCAGGAGATGTAAAGAGATGCGGGTTTGATCCCTGGGTCGGGAAGATCTGCTGGAGGAAGGCATAGCAACCCACTCCAGTATCCTTGCCTAGAGAATCCCATGGACAGAGGAACCTGGCAGGCTACAGTCCATACGGTCACAAAGAGTTTGATACAACTGAAGTGATTTAGCACGCACACACGCATGATACAAGCAGAAATTTGAAAGGGGTTTGTACATTAAAACTTGCTGTCTTGCACTTCTGCTATTGCATGAGAATAACATGCCAGGGCTAACCCGTTGGACCCAAGAAAAGGATGAGAGACATCCCCTCTCACGAGGAGGAGGAGGAAACAGCTGAAGAGAAAAAAATTATTTCTGTAGGTCTGATTATCTTAGATAATCCGCCTAACCCGGACCATACTATTTGGCTTAGGCCTGAGGACTGGCAAAGCAAATACCATTACTGTGATTCAATCTGCCTGGGGACTGAATTGGCTTCTAAGCCATCTGGGAATGGGTGAATGCCTGATACAATTAAGGTTCTGTTAGAAAGGAGGAATAGGATAATGAATAGGATAATGATAATAAGGAATAGGATAATGAAGTCAGTAAGCCACTTTTTTCTCTTGAATTTTACATTTTTCTTCCGAATGGAATATGGAATCAGCCTTGACTCTGACTGGGGAACTTGGCCCTTGTGCAACAGTGATGGTGAAAGATAGTCACAGCCTTTAAAATGTATAAAATGAAAGCAAATGAATTACTGTCAGCAGCATGTTATAGTATTTTCTTTCAGGGAATCACCTTCTTAGCAACAGTATTCACCTTTCCCGATAGTCCTGGTAGGGATAAAGTAAAGAATACAAATCACTCCAATGCCCTAAATAAGAATAGAAACAATGGGGTAATTGGCTTACAGTCATACGAAGAACTCCTTGTAATACTACATTAAGTCCATATTTTCTATCTCTAGGTTTCATGCTTATTTTATCTTTTAAAATGTTTTTTAGAAATTTCAGCAGATTTTGAAACTTTTAACTGGTAGTATAATCAATAGTTGTATGGGAGCATATTGCTTACACTATGACCGTATCCACTTATTTTCCTTTTGTACACATACCTGGCAAACTAAATGCTCATCATTTTTTGCTTTTTGTTTACTAGTCTACACTTCAGGTCAAAATACTAAGTTTCTTTCACTTCACTCACTTGCTCAAATTTGTACACTGACTGTATGCAAGGTGAAAAAAAATCCTGTTTTCTATTTGTTAACTGGATGTTTTGTTCTTGATTTTGGTGAGGTATTTTTGGGGTTGAGGGGGGCAGCACCTTATTCCTGTACCAATAAGATTTGCTAACACCTTCAGGTAGGAATAATTACATTATGAATTTGTGATAGAGATCCTGGGTTCCTTGAATTACTGCCAATTCTTAATTACCTGCAGTTATGGAAAAAACTAGGAATACAGGGAATTACCTAAAAATCTTTTTATATTTGGTACTGGAGTAATTTTTATACTTCTACTTGCATATAGATCTTTGTATCCAAAATCCAGTGCCTAAAGTTAAACAGAAAACATTGGCTTTAGTATAGTATGTTATCTTGAGATTTAGAAGCAAGAAGTTATCTCTGATAAGCTAAAGGGGGAGAGTGTATTTCCCTCCTCTTAAATATTTGGGGAGCCCTGAATAATAACAGTAACTAACAGTACAGCATGTTCTTGAACATCACCCCTCATTCTGTGGGGATAAATTAGCAGCCCAGTTATGAATGAGCAATCAAAACATAGAGTAAAATGAATGTAAAGTCACATCTTTCTTTCTTTCTCATTTACACTGGTCTTTGACCACTGTGAATTTTCAGAACACCAAAAAAAAAGTGGAGCATTAAAAAAGAAGTAAATCCACAAGAATTTTCTGAGCCTGTTACTCTGAGAAAACATATTTTGTACAAAATAACTATTAAAGTATACAACATCACTGACTGGAAATTTCAATCGAATTAGGTACTGAAATATAAATTCTTGAAATGCAGTTACTTTCACAAACCTCATTTTACAGATTGGTGGCAGAATTCCCTGCAACTGGAGGAATACTTACTTCATGGCAGTTTTACTCTGTGAAGCTCCTCAGATACGTTAGCTTCTATGATTATTTTATTGCTTCCTGTGAAATCATATTTTGTATTTTTATTATTGTCTTCACAATACAAGAAATCAAAAAACTGAAAGAATTTAAATTTGCCTATTTCAAAAGTATTTGGAACTGGCTAGAATTATTACTTTTGGTGGTAAGTATATTTTCACAGATATTGTTGATAGAAATCACATCTGAACTCACAAATGAGGGAGCTGTAAAAAAAAAAAAAAAAAGTAGAATTTTCTATTCATCTGGGATTTATTCTAAAAGCTGTAAGTATCAACCATAAAATGAACTGTCAAAGTAGATATTAATGGTGTGTCTTCAAAAGGTAGAAGTCTTTTTTTTCTCTGATTTGGTCCTTGTGAGGACTAGCATAAACCTAGAGGAATAGGTGATTTCATAGGTATGATTTAATTGGCACAGTTAAGTCTCCCTATTCCCACCCAAAAATATGTATTCCTTACAGGAATGTGTTGAAAATAAAGATTATTTGGGAGCAAGGTCCTTCAAAATGTATTCTTCTACATTGCCTAAATCTGCCATCCTGAATTTTTAAATAGGTAAAAGACAAGCCTAGGCAGAATACTGAAGGTGGGAATAAGGTTTGAGAAGCCAGAAGGGGTAGCTTGTAGGTGCAGAGGTGCCACCAGGATTGGGGGAATAGTCCTTGAAAGAAGCTCCAAAGACTGCCAGTTCTTATAACTAGAAAATACTAAAATAAACGTAGAGGGCAGAGTGAGACAAACTGTAAGATTTTGGTTTTAGGAACAATGAGCAAATATTTGGGCTTATACAATCTGATCTTTCACTCTTATTGGCCCTTGGTTATAGCCAATTGAGTGTGTGTGTCTGTGTATTTGTGTATACATATTATATATAAATATATATGTATATATTTCAGCCTGACAGTGACAAGACAGGTCCAGGTCACCTGTTCCCAATGGCAGAACTTCACAAACTTGACAGGCCTTCTACCTGGTGTGTGTGTGTGTGTGTGTGTGTGTGTGTGTGTATACATATATATAAAATCTGTTTCCCAAAACCAAATTGAAAGTTTTTCTGGTACCCCCCCCCAATAATGCTTAACATAGGGCATAAGCATTAAATGTTTAACTGAGTATTTTAGGGAAAAGAAGTCAAAGGAAATTTTTCATAATAGGTATAATAGTCATATAGCTTTATAATAATAATAGATAAATAATAGATAAAAGATAATCTGGTCCTAAAATCCTCTCCTAAAAGAACTGTTAGACACAGCCGCCAGCCCAGAGCTGGATCACGTAAGTGCAGTTGCACACCCCCTGCTCCAGAATCCTCCAGAGTCAGGTGGAGTGTGCTGCATGGGGTATTTGTAAACTCTGGGATAAAGCCAGGAAGAAAGAATTGGATTGCGATGTCCCAGCATAGCCCTTCACTATTCAGCCCCAACACACACCTGTTTACCTGGAATGCACCTGGAAAGAGCTGCAACCAAATCTGCCTTCCTCCAGTCCCACTTGGTGGTTTCCAACCGCCCAGACCTGCCATAAACCACTGAATCCCAAATGATGACAGCATTCTTCCATGTTCCATTATTTCAGAACTGGTTTGGAGCAATCAAGCCCTGAGCCTTTGGAGTGGGAGCACTGACTCCAAGATCCTAGACTACCAGAGAACTAACCCTAGGGAGTATCAAATAGTGAGAACTCACACAAAGGAAACCACTTGAATACAAGACCCGGCATCCTCCAACCATAGCACCCCATGCAAGACGCCTCATCTAAACAACAAACAAAACAAAAATAAAAACTTAATCACCAGCAGACAAGATTACCAACTCACTCAGCCTTGCCCATCAGAGGAAAAACAAACAAAAAAACCCAGCACAAATCTCACCCTATATGAAGCTTACACAAACCACTGGACCACCCTTGGGAGGGCACAAACCAAAAGGAAGGAAGAATTCAACCTTGAAGCCTGGGAAAAGGAGACCTCAAATACAGTAAGTTAAAAAATAATAATAATAGTGAAAAGGCAGAGAAATACTACACAAAAGAAGGGACAAACTAGAAACACAGAAGTCCAAATACATGAAGACGAAATAGGCAAACTACTTGAAAAAGAATTCACAATAATAATGATAATAAAGATGATCAAAAACCTTGAAAACAAAATGAAGAAAATGCAAGAATCAATTAACAAAGACGTAGAAGAATTAAAGAATAAACATACAGAGACAACGCAATTACTGAAATTAAAAATACTCTAGAAGGAATCAATAGCAGAGTATCTGAAGCAGAATAATGAATCAGTGAGCTGAAGATAAAATGGTGGAAATAACTTCTGAAGAGCAGAATAAAGTAAAAAGAATGAAAAGAACTGAGAATAGTCTCAGAGACTTCTGGGACAATACCAAATGCACCAACATGTGAATTATAGGGGTCCCAGAAGAAGAAGAGAAAAGAAAGGGTATGAGAAAATTTTTGAAGAAATTATAGTTGAAAATTTCCCCAACATGGAAAAGGAAATAATCAAGTCGAAGAGGCACAAAGAGTCTCATACAGGATAAACACAAGGAGAAACAGGCCAAGACACATACTAATCAAACTAACAAAGACTAAACACACAAAGAATATTAAAAGCAGCAAGAGAAAAGCAACAAGTAACATACAAGGGAAACCCCATTCGCTTAACAGAAACCCTATACACTTTCAGGAGAAACTCTGCAGGCCCGAAGGGAAAGTCAGGATATATTTAAAGTACTGAAAGAGAAAAATCTACAACCAAGATTACTATACCCGGCAAGGATCTCATTCAAAAATTGTTGGAGAAATAAAAAGCTTTTCAAGCAAGCAAAAGTTAAGAGAATTCAGTACCACCAAACCAGCTTTACAACAAATATTAAAGAGACTTATATACTCAAGAAATACAAGAGAAGGAAAAAGATTTACAAAATCAACCCCAAACAATTAATAAAATGGCAGTAGGAACGTATATATCAATAATTGCTTTAAATGTAAATGGACTAAATGCTCTAACCAAAAGACAGATACTGGCTGAATGGATACAAAAACAAGACCCATATATATGCTGTCTACAAGAAATCCACTTCAGACCTAAAGACACATATAGACTGAAAGTGAGAGGATGGAAAAATATAGTCCATGCAAATAGGAAGCAAAAGAAAGCTGGAGTAGCAATCCTCATATCAGACAAAATAGACCTTAAAATAAAGACTACAAGAGATAAGGAAGGACACTACATAATGATCAAGGGATCAATCCAAGAGGAAGATATAACTGTAAATATCTATGCACCCAACATAGGAGCACCTCAATACATAAGACAATCACTAACAGACATAAAAGGAGAAACTGACAGTAACACAATAATAGTAGGAGACTCTGAACACCCCACTCACACCAATGGACAGATCATCAAAACAGAAAATTAATAAGGAAAGACAAGTCTTAAATGATACATTAGAGGAGATGGATCTCATTGACATCTTCAGGACATTCCATCCAAACGCAGAAGAATACACTTTCTTCTCAAGTGCACATGGAACACTCTCCAGGATAGACCACATCTTGAGTCACAAATCAAACCTCAGTAAATTTAAGAAAATTGAAATTGTATCAAGCATCTTCTCTGACCACAGTGCTATGAGATTAGATATCATTTACAAGAAAAAAACTGTAAGAAACACAAACCCATGGAGATTAAAACATGTTTCTAAATAACCAACAGGTTACTAAAGAAATCAAAAGGGAAGTTAAAAAAATTCTAGAAACAAATGACAATGAAAACATGACAACTCAAAACCTATGGGATGTAGCAAAAGCAGTTCTAAGAGGGAAGTTTATAGCAATACAATCCTACCTCAAAAAATAAGAAAAACATTGAAAAGACAACCTAACTTTACACTTAAAACAACTGGAAAAACAACAACAATAACAACAAAATCAGTAGAAGGAAACAAATCATAAAGATCTGAGCAGAAGTAAATGAAAAAGAAGTGAAAGAAACAATAGTAAAGTTTAATAAAACTAAAAGCTGGTTCTTTGAGAAGAGAAACAAAATTGACAAACCTTTAGCCAGATTCATCAAGAACAAAAGAGAAAAGAATCAGATCAACAAAATTAGAAATGAAAAAGGAGAAATTACAACAGACAATGCAGAAATACAAAAGATTATAAGAGACTATTGTGAACAACTATATGGCAATAAAATGGATAATCTGGAAGAAATGGACAGATTCTTAGAAAAGTTCAATCTTCCAAGACTGAACCAGGAAGAAATAGAGGTTATGAACAACCCAATTACAAGCAAAGAAATTGAAGCTATGATCAAAAATTTCCCAGAAAACAAAAGCCTAGGACCAGATGGCTTCAGAGAAGACTTCTATCAAATATTTAAAGAAAAGCTAATGCCTATCCTTCTAAAACTCCTTCAAAAAATTGCAGAGGAAGGAACACTTCCAAACTCATTCTACGAGGCCACCATCACCCTGATACCAAAACCAGACAAAGACAACACAAAAAAAGAAAACTACAGGCAAATATCACTGATGAACATAAATGCAAATATCCTCAAGAAAATTTTAGCAAACAGAATTCAGCAACACATCAAACAGCTGATACACCATGATCAAGTTAGGTTTATTCCAGGGATGCAAGGATTCTTCAATATATGCAAATCAATCAATGTAATATACCATATTAACAAACTGAAAGATTAAAAAACATATGATAATCTCAAATGATGCAGAAAAAACCTTTGACAAAATTCATCACCCATTTATGATTAAAACTCTTCAAATAATGGGCATAGAAGGAACCTACCTCAACATACTAAAGGCCATATATATGATAAGCCTACAGCAAACATTATTCTCAATGATGAAAAACTGAAATCATTCCCCCTAAGATCAAGAACAACACAGGGTGTCCACTTTCACCACTGCTATTCAACATAGTTCTGGAAGTCCTAGCTACAGCAATCAGAGAAGAAAAAGAAATAAAAGCAATCCAGATCAGAAAAGAAGTAAAGCTCTCACTGTTTGCAGATGACATGATACTGCACATAGAAAACCCTAAAGATAGTATCAGAAAATTACTAGAGCTAATTAGTGAATTTAGCAAAGTTGCAGGATATAAAATCAATACACAGAAATCACTTGCATTTCTATATACCAACAATGAAAAATCAGAAAGAGAAATTAAGGAATCAATCCCATTCACCATTGCAACAAAAAGAATTAAATATCTAGGAATAAACTTACCTAAGGAGACAAAAGAACTGTACACAGAAAATTATAAGAGACTAATGAAAGAAATCAAAGATGACATAAACAGATGGAGAGATATTCCATGTTCCTGGGTAGGAAGAATCAATGCTGTGAAAATGACTATACTACCAAATCCAAACTACAGATTCAATGTGATCCCTATCAATTTACCAACATTTTTCACAGAACTAGAACAAAAAATTTTATATGGAAACACAAAAGACCCCAAATAGCCAAAGCAGTCTTGAAAAAGAAGAATGGAGCTAGAGGAATCAACATTCCTGACCTCAGATTATACTACAAAACTACAGTCATCAAGACAGTATGGCACTGGCATAAAAACAGAAATATAGACCAATGGAACAAGATAGAAAGCCCATAAATAAACCCATGCTCCTATGGGTACCTTAGTTTTGAGAAAGGAGGCAAGAATATACAATGGGGCAAAGACAGCCTCTTCAATAAATGGTGCTGGGAAAACTGGACAGCTACATGTAAAAGAATGAAATTAGAACACTTCCTCACACCATATACAAAGATAAACTCAAAATGGATTAAAGACCTAAGTGTAAGACTAGAAACTATAAAACTCGTAGAGGAAAACATAGGCAGAACAGTCAATGACATAAATCAAAGCAAGATCCTCTATGACCCACCTCCTAGAGTAATGGAAATAAAAGTAAACAAGTGGGACCTGATTAAACGTAAAGGCTATACCCAGCAAAGGAAACTATAAGCAAGGTGAAAAGACAACCCTCAAAATGGGAGAAAATAATAGCAAATGAAACAACTGAAAAAGGATTAATTTCCAAAATACACAAGCAGCTCATACAACACAATGCCAGAAGAACAACCCACCCAATCAAAAAGTGGGAGAAAGACGTAAATAGACATTTCTCCAAAGAAGACATACAGATGACTAACAAACACATGAAAAGATGCTCAACATCGCTCATTATTAGAGAAATGCAAATCAAAACTACAATGAGTTATCACCTCACACTGGTCAGAATGGCCATTATCAAAAAGTCTACAAACAATAAATGCTGGAGAGGGTGTGGAGAAAAGGGAACACTCTTGCACTGTTGGTGGGAATGTAAACTGATACAGCCACTATGGAAGACGGTATGGAGATTCCTTAAAAAGCTAGGAATAAAACCATCATATGACCCAGCAATCCCACTCCTAGGCATATACCCTGAGGAAACCAAAACTGAAAAAGAAACATGTGTCCCATTGTTAATTGCAGCACCATTTACAATAGCTAGAACATGGAAGCAACCTAGATGTCCATCGACAGATGAATGGATAGAGAAGTTTTGGTACAAATACACAATAGAATCTTACTTAGCCATAAAATGGAATGCATTTGAGTCAGTCTAATGAGGTGAATGAACCGAGAACCTATTATTCAGAGTGAAGTATAGAGTGAAAGGGAAAGATAAATATCATATTCTAACGCATATATACAGAATCTAGAAAATGGTACTGAAGAATTTATTTACAGGGCAGCAATGGAGAAACAGACATAGAGAATAGATTTATAGACATGGGGAGAGGGGAGGAGAGGGTGAGATGTATGGAGAGAGTAATATGGAAACTTACATTACCATATGTAAATTAAATAGCCAACAAGAATTTGCTGTATGGCTAGGGAAACTCAAACAGGGGCTCTGTATTAACCTAGAGGGGTGAGATGGGGAGGGAGGTGGGAGGGAGTTTCAAAAGGGTGGGAATATACGTATACCACTGGAGAAGGGAATGGCAAACCACTTCAGTATTCCTGCCGTGAGAACCCCATGAATAGTATGAAAAGGCAAAAAGATAGGACACTGAAAGATGAACTCCCCAGGTCAGCAGGTGCCCAATATGCTACTGGAGATCAGTGGAGAAATAACTCCAGAAAGAATGAGACGGAGCCAAAGCAGAAACAACACGCAGTTCTGGATGTGACTAGTGATGGAAGTAGAGTCCAATGCTGTAAAGAGCAATATTGCATAGGAACCTGGAATGTTAGGTCCATGAATCAAGGCAAATTGGAAGTGGTCAAACAGGACATGGTAAGAGTGAACATCGACATTTTAGGAATCAGTGAAGTAAAATGGACTGGAATGGGTAAATTCAACTCAGATGACCATTCTATCTACTATTGTGGGCAAGAATCCCTTAGAAGAAATGGAGTAGCCATCATAGTCAACAAAACAGTCTGAAATGAAGTACTTGGATGCAATCTCAAAAACGACAGAATGATCTCTGTTCATTTCCAAGGCAAACCATTCAATATCACAGTAATCCAAGTCTATGCCCCGACCAGTAGTGCTGAAGAAGCTGAAGCTGAACGGTTCTATGAAGACCTACAAGACCTTCTAGAACTAACACCCAAAAAAGATGTCCTTTTCATTATAGGGAACTGGAATGCAAAAGTAGGAAGTCAAGAGATACCTGGAGTAAAAGGCAAATTTGGCCTTGGGAGTACAGAATGAAGTAGGGCAAAGGCAAATAGAACTTTGCCAAGAGAACACACTGGTCATAGCAAACACCCTCTTCCAACAACACAAGAGAGGACTCTACACAGGGATATCACCAGATGGTCAACACCGAAATCAGATTGATTATATTCTTTGCAGCCAAAGATGGAGAAGCTCTATACAGTCAGCAAAAACAAGACCGGGAGCTGACTGTGGCTCAGATCATGAACTCTTTATTGCCAAATTCAGACTGAAATTGAAGAAAGTAGGGAAAACAACTAGACCATTCAGGTATGACCTAAATCAAATCCCTTATGATTATACAACAGATGTGAGAAATAGATTCAAGGGATTAGATCTGACAGAGTGCCTGAAGAACTATGGATGGAGGCTCGTTACATTATACAGGAGACAGGGATCAAGACCATCCCCAAGAAAAAGAAATGCAAAAAGGCAAAATGGTTGTCTGAGGAGGTCTTATAATATATAGCTGTGAAAAGAAGAGAAGTGAAAGGCAAAGGAGAAAAGGAAATCTATATCCATTTGAATGCAAAGTTCCAAAGAATAGCAAGGAAAAATAAGACAGCTTTCCTCAGTGATCAATGAAAAGAAATAGAGGAAAACAATTGAATGGGAAAGACTAGAGATCTCTTCAAGAAAATTAGAGATACCAAGGGAACATTTCATGCAAAGATGGGCACAATAAAGGACAGGAATGGTACAGACCTAACAGAAGCAGAAGATATTAACAAGAGGTGGCAAGAATAGACAGAACTACACAAAAAAGATGTTCACGACCCAGATAATCACAGTGGTGTGGTCACTCACCTAGAGTCAGACATCCTGGAATGCGAAGTCAAGTGACCTTTAGGAAGCATCACTACAAACAAAGCTAGTGGAGGTGATGGATTTCCAGTTGAGCTATTTCAAATCCTAAAAGATGATGCTATAAAAGTGCTGCACTCAATATGCCAGCAAATTTGGATAACTCAGCAGTGGCCCCAGGACTGGAAAAGGTCAGTTTTCATTCCAATCCCAAAGAAAGGCAATGCCAAAGAATGCTCAAACTAGTGCACAATTGCACCCATCTCACACGCAAGCAAAGTAATGCTCAAAATCCTCCAAGCCAGGCCTCAACAGTACATGAACCGTGAACTTCCAGATGTTCGACCTGGATTTTAAAAAGGCAGAGGAAACAGAGATAAAATTGCCAACATCTGTTGGATCATCGAAAAAGCAAAATAGTTCCTGAAAAACATTTACTTCTGCTTTATTGACTATGACAAAGCCTTTGACTGTGTGGATCACAACAAACTGTGGGAAATTCTTCAAGAGATGGGAATATCAGACCACCTGACCTGCCTCCTGAGAAATCTATATGCAGGTCAAGAACTGGACATGGAACAACAGACTGGTTCCAAGTTGGGAAAGGAGTACATCAAGGCTGTATATTGTCACCGTGTTTTTTTAACTTATATGCAGAGTACATCATGACAAATGCTGGGCTGGATGAAGCACAAGCTGGAATCAAGATGGCCGGGAAAAATATCAATAAACTCAGATATGCAGATGACATCACACTTATTGCAGAAAGTGAAGAACTAAAGAGCCTCTTGATCAAAAAGGAAAGTGAAAAAGTTGGCTTAAAACTCAACATTCAAAACACTAAGATCATGGCATCTGGTCCCATCACTTCATGGCAAATAAATGGGGAAGCAATGGAAACATTGAGCGACTTTATTCTTGGGGTGCTCCACAATCACTGCAGATGGTGACTGCAGCCATGAAATTAAAAAATGCCTGCTCCTTGGAAGAAAAGTTATGACCAACCTCGACAGCATATTAAAAAGCAGACATTACTTTGCCAACAAAAGTCCATCTAGTCAGAGCTATAGTTTTTCCAGTAGTCATGTATGGATGTCAGAGTTGGACTGTAAAGAAAGCTGAGCACCGAAGAATTGATGCTTTTGAACTGTGGTATTGGAGAAGACTCTTGAGAGTCCCTTGGATTGCAAGGAGATCCAACCAGTCCATCCTAAAGGAAATCAGTCCTGAATATTCATTGGAAGGACTGATGCTGAAGCTGAAGCTCCAATACTTTGACCACCTGAAGCGAAGAACTGACTCATTTGAAAAGACCCTGATGCTGGGAAAGACTGAAGGTGGGAGAAGGGGACAACAGAGGATGCGATTGTTGGATGGCATCACTGACTCGATGTACATTAGTTTGAGTAAACTCTGGGAGTTGGTAATGGGCAGGGAGGCCTAGCGTGCTGCAGTCCATGGGGTCGCAAAGAGTTGGATATGACTGAGGGACTGAACTGAACTGATATGTATACCTATGGCTGATTCTTTTTGATGTTTGACAGAAAACAACAAAAGTCTGTAAAGCAATTATCCTTCAATAAAAACTTAATTTTTAAAACGTTGTTAAAGAGTCCTAAAGGGGTTATTTTTTTGGAACTGTAAAAAAATTTTTCTTAAGAGTGAAAAATATTAAACTCTTAGGTATCATGTAGTTAAATGGAGCAAAAACTCTTTTAGCCTAGTCAGAATTATATAATCATTTTATATATTTGTTTTATGCCTCAAAGAAACAAAAAGGCAAATAGATTTGCCAATATATATAGCCAATATTTTGTTACTTTTATGATAATTATGCTACATTAAAGTTATGTCTTATCCCTTCCTTTTGGTTGAACTTCTGATGAAGTTTTTCATGTATTTGTTTATAGGCTACACATTTAGAGGTAGAAATGATACCTAACTCTTCTTATTTTCCCATTTAGTTATGTTTTTCGACTGTTTTCTTCAGCTTATACTCTAATATGCAAATTTATCGCATGATTGGACGACTGTTAAGAAATACTGAAAAATATTCAGACTTCTATTTTCTTGCATACTGGCACATTTATTACAACAACATAATTGCCATAACCATCTTCTTTGCATGGATAAAGGTATTTGTATTTTATCAGATATAACAGATTAGATATGTTTTATTACATTAAATAAAAGCCTTCCCTGATGGCTCAGATGGTAAAGAGTCTGCCTGCAGTGTGGGAGACCCAGGTTCAATCCCTGGCTTGGGAAGATCCCCTGGAGAAGGAAATGGCAACCCACTCCAGTATTCTTTTCTGGAAAATCCCATGGATGGAGGAGCCTGGCAGCTACAGTCCATGGGGTTGCAAAGAGTTGGTCATGACTGAGCGACTTCACTTTATTACATTAGATAATAAGAACTCAAACTACAAAGTTATGGGGGAAAAAAAAAGATACTCTTAACTATACAGTAATTTTTAAAAGTAGTTTGGCTTTGTGATGATTGCCAGCAAATCCTCAAACATTCTTGACTATCATTAAGCATCTCTCTTAATCTGAAGCAGATTTCTTCTGAAATTAACTTACTCTAAGTATAATCTTTAGTATTCTATTTCAATTAATTTTGTTCTTTTTCAGATATTCAAATTCATAAGCTTTAATAAGACAATGTCTCAGCTGTCATCAACCTTGTCACGATGTATCAAAGACATAATAGGATTTGCTATCATGTTTTTTATAATATTCTTTGCTTACGCTCAGTTAGGATTTCTTGTTTTTGGATCACAGGTTGACGACTTTTCCACTTTTCAAAATGCCATGTAAGCTCTTAGTATAAATATATTTTCCAGTTTATAACAAAAAATCATGAATATGCCTATAAGTAGTGACATAAGCTTTAATAAATTTTAAAATGGTTTGATATTTTCACTGATGGCTAAATATTTGTTATACTCAAAGTGCAGTTAGGCATTGAAAGATCCAAATTGATGGTGTTATCCACTCTTCACTTGTTACTAGGTCAAGTTAGAAAAATAAATTTTTACTATTCTAGAAGTGAAAATTTTATCTAAGTTAAAAAATATTGGCTCCATTTCTCTATAGTATCTATTCTCTGGGCAAAAGAAGTGTTTCCTTTCGAGGGCATCTTTAGAATCCTTTCATTGATATTGACTTGATTGTCCTTTGCTGATCTGGCAAAGCTGAATTTTAAAAATGGCTTTATACACATAAAGCAATTAGCAGATAACTAACTTATAGAACTGACTAGGTAGAATGCCTAGAAAAGTATTCAGGCTATTCTTTAGAAGTGAGTAATTTTAATAAATTGACTTCCATTTTTGAGTAGGTAAAACAAGTTGTCTGTATAAAAATAATTATATATGTGTGTGTGTGTGTGTGTGTGTGAGAGAGAGAGAGAGAGAGATTGTCTAAAACAGGGGTCCCCAACCTCTGGTCTGAGGTGGAGCTGATGTAATAACAGAAACAAAGTGCACAACAAATGCAAGGTGCTTAAATCATCCTGAAGCCATCCCTGCTTCTGCAGTCCACGGAAGAACTGTCTTGCACGAAACCGGTCCCTGGTGCCAAATACTTTGGGCTCTGCTGGTCTAAAATATCAGGTCTCAAAAATGTGTTCTGTATAATCTAGACTAAGATTGTCTGGGGGAAATAGTTTAATATTTTAAAAAGTTTAAGAAATTTTCCATCACTCTTGAAATTTGTAGTTCATGGTAACATAGGGCTCTGAGAAAAACTACTACTTTCTTCGGTTCAGAATTCCTCAAATTGTCCTTGGTCCTTTTACTCAATTGGGGGTAAATTTTAGTGCATTCCATGGGATCACAAAGAGTCAGACATGACTGAGCAACTGAACTTAGTCGGGAAAATCTCATTATCCACATGTAAATAATTGAAGTACCACTGTTTGAAATTTAATAACATTTTTTCTGAAATAATCCTTTACTAAACAAGAGGATAGAATTCTACTTTCTACCTCTGCCACTAGCTATTTAATTTTTCTAGATCTTAATTTCTTTATCTGTAAATGAATGGGCTGAATTAAATCTCTCCCAGAGGTCCCTTCCAACTACAAATGAGAAGTCTAATTAGTTTACCCTGAGTCAATGTTAGCAGTTTCAACAACTTCTTGGTCCCTTCCTAGGATCTTAAGTGTAGTAATAAAACTAATTAATACTGGACATTAGATATGAATGTAATGTGTCTTACCTTGGATAATGGGAGGAAAGAAAGTATAAGACACAAATTAAGCAGACAGAAAGGTTCAGAATGGATTGAGGGAACTTCTGCTTTTGGTAATGATGTGCAAGGCTATTCAAATCAATCTCTTCACAATTTATGAGTGTCCAAAATCAGAAAGCAAGAACCCAGAGAAGTAGCTCCAGCATCCAAAGCTATTCTTCCCTGAAGGCTTTTTTAAAGCTGATAAAGATTTTAAGCTGTTATAAAATTTACCATCTTAACCACTTTTAAAACCATTTCTAAGAGTGAAGTACATTCGTATTGTTCAATCATCACCATCATTCACCTCCAGAAATCTATCTTGCAAAACTGAAACTCTCATATTCATAAAACAGGAATTCTCCATTTCTCCCCCTACTCCAGCCCCTGCAACCATCATTGTACTTTTTGTCTGTCATTTTGATTACTTGAGGTAATTCTCATAGAATCACACAGTATTTGTCCATTTCTAATTTATTCCACTTAGCATAATATCGTCAACAATGTTGTAGAATGTGTCAGGATTTCCTTCCTTTTTGAGGATGAATAATATTCCACTGTGTGTTACACACACATCACATTTTGCTTTTCATTAATCTGTCAATGACACTTGAGCTGCTTCCATGTTTTCATTCTTCTGAATAATGTTACGGTGAGAAAATGGTGTACAAATCGCTTTGAGATCCTACTCTGAATTCTTTTGGGTATATACCCAGAAGTAGAATTTTGGATCATATGGTAATTTTGAATTTTCTGAGGAACTGCTATACTGTTGTCCACAGTGGACACTGAATTTTACATTTCTTCTAACAGTGCACAGATGTTTCACTTTCTCCACAGCCTTATCAAAAATTATTTTGTTTTGATGGCAGCCATCCTAATGGGTGTGAGGTATAGTATCTCATTGTGTTTTGGATTTGCATTTCTCTACTAATTAGCAATACTGAGCATTTTCATATGCTTATGCATATGTTGGTCCACTTGATGATGTCTCAAAAGTCCCTTAAGGCTCTGTTTACTTTTTCTGTAAACTCTTCTCTTTCTGTTCCTCAGACTCAGTTATTTCAATGGCCCTATCTTCAAATTCACTAATTTTTTTTCTGCCTGCAAATCTACCTTTGAATCCCTCTAATGAATTTTCATTTCAGTTATTGTACTTTGCAGCTCTAGAATTTCTTTTTGGTTTGAGGTTTTCTTTTTCCTGATATTTCCATTTTGTTCATACTTAGTTTTCTTGACTTTCTCCAACTTCTTTTAGTTCTTTGAGAATCTTTAAAATGCTTAGGTCTAGGAGTCTACCGTGTGGTCTCACTCAGGGGTAGTTTCTGTTGATTCACTTTTTCCCTTTGAATAGGCCATACTCCCGTTTCTTTGTATGCCTTGTCATTTTTTGTTGTAAACCAGATAATCATGATGGTATGATCACTCACCTAGAGCCAGACATCCTGGAATGTGAAGTCAAGTGGGCCTTAGAAAGCATCACTATGAACAAAGCTAGTGGAGGTGATGGAATTACAGTTGAGCTCTTTCAAATCCTGAAAGATGACACTGTGAAAGTGCTGCACTCAATATGCCAGCAAATTTGGAAAACTCAGCAATGGCCACAGGACTGGAAAAGGTCAGTTTTCATTCCAATCCCAAAGAAAGGCAATGCCAAAGAATGCTCAAACTACAGCATAATTGCACTCATCTCACACGCTAGTAAAGTAATGCTCAAAATTCTCCAAGCCAGGCTTCAGCAATACGTGAACCGTGAACTTCCAGATGTTCAAGCTGGTTTTAGAAAAGGCAGAGGAACCAGAGATCAAATTGCCAACATCCGCTAGATCATCGAAAAAGCAAGAGAGTTCCAGAAAAATATCTATTTCTGCTTTATTGACTATGCCAAAGCTTTTGACTGTGTGGATCACAATAAACTGTGGACAATTCTGAAAGAGATGGGCCACCTGACCTCCCTCTTGAGAAACCTATATGCAGGTCAGGAAGCAACATGGAACAACAGATTGGTTCCAAATAGGAAAAGTACATCAAGGCTGTATATTGTCACCCTGCTTATTTATCTTATACACAGAGTACATCATGAGAAACGCTGGGCTGGAAGAAGCACAAGCTGGAATCAAGACTGCCAGGAGAAATATCAATAACTTCAGATATGCAGATGGCTCCACCCTCATGGCAGAAAGTGAAGAGGAACTAAAAAGCCTCTTGATGAAAGTGAAAGAGGAGAGTGAAAAAGTTGGCTTAAAGCTCAACATTCAGAAAACAAAGATCATGGCATCTGGTCCCATGACTTCGTGGGAAATAGATGGGGAAACAGTGGAAACAGTGTCACTTTATTTTTTGGGGCGCCAAAATCACTGCAGATGGGTGACTGCAGCTATGAAATTAAAAGAGGCTTACTCCTTGGAAGGAAAGTTATGACCAACCTAGATAGCATATTAAAAAGCATAGATATTACTTTGCCAACAAAGGTCCGTCTAGTCAAGGCTAGTTTTTCTAGTGGTCATGTATGGATGTGAGAGTTGGGACTGTGAAGAAAGCTGAGCGCTGAAGAATTGATGCTTTTGAACTGTGGTGTTGGAGAAGACTTTTGAGAGTCCCTTGGACTGCAAGGAGATCCAACCAGTCCATCCTAAAGGAGATCAGTCCTGGGTGTTCATTGGAAGGTCTGATGCTAAAGCTGAAACTCCAATACTTTGGCTACCTCATGCAAAGAGTTGACTCATTGGAAAAGACCCTGATGCTGGGAGGGATTGGCGGCAGGAGAAGGGGCCGACAGAGGATGAGATGGCTGGATGGCATCACCAACTTGATGGACCTGAGTTTGAGTGAACTCCGGTAGTTGGTGATGGACAGGGAGGCCTGGCGTGCTGCTCATGGAGTCACAAAGAGTCAGACACCACTGACTGAACTGAACTGAAACATTTAAGTCTAACAATGTGATAATTTTGGAAATCAGTTAATTTCCCTTCCCCAGGGCCTGTTATGTTTTCTGCTGTGGTTTTTCATTGTTGACTGTCTCCATGCTGAGGATCAGCCTGAGGTGTAAACTTAAAAGGTCTTCTCAGGTCTTTTCTGAACCTGTGCCATTCCTTGGGCATGCATGGTGATTTTCTCTATTTCCTCCACATATGCAGGGGGTTTTGTGTTTCTTTTTTCAGTGTCCTAGTCTTTAATGTCTGGTTCCCAAAGGGAAGAAAGAAAAAAATGAAGAAGGAAAGGGCATTGAGCCTCTAAATCCCAAGGACATTGCTTCGGCCAGAGAGGGAGGGACTTGCAACCAATGTAGTGAGATACCTGCCTTGTCATCAGCAGCAATCAGAACACAGACCCCTGATGTTTGGACAACCCAATCCTTCTTGCCCACCCTGGCTCCCACAAGCCATGCACAAGCTGCTCCAGGAATTCATGCAGGGCCACCTGCCACGGGCTGAGGGATTGGAAGTGCAAGTGCACGCGCACACATGCTCCCTCAGTCACGTCCAACTCTTTACGACCCCATGGACTATAATCCGTGGCTATACACCAGGCTCCTCTGTCCATGGAATTTTTCTGGCAAGAATGATGGAGTGGGTGGCCAATTCCTCCCCCAGGGTTATCTTCCCAACTCAGGGATCAAACCAGAGTCTCCTGCATTGGGAGATGGATTCTCTACCACTGAGTCACCTAGGAAGCCCAGGAGGTGGGTAGCTGCTGTCAAACTAAAAGTTTAAATTTACTCAAATTGACCAGTCCTTTCCTAGATGTTGCAAGCTTTCAACAGACTCTACAGAGTTCATTTCAAATGTTACATCAGATTATGCCAGTGAGACTGTTGTCAAGGTGGTGAGACAGATTCCTAGTGTCCTTACTCCATCTTCCCCAAAATCTCCATTGTGAAGGCATTTTTGCTGATCCAGAAGAGTTAAGAAATTGTGTCCCTAGTTACTTCTCAAGGAGGAGACAGAAGAGAAACCCAGAGCCTTTGTGTGTGTGTTGGAAAGTGGGGTAGGGGGAGAAGAGCAGTATCTGATAACATCACCACACATAAAGCAGGGATCTGAAGTGCTACAGCCTCAAGTTAAAAATAAATCCCTCAGTGACTTGAAGTCAGGGTTTAATCACCTAGGTATCCAGGGAAGCTCATTATCTTGAACTTGGTTTAAGATAGCCCCAAGCTAGAATGTCCATATACACCTGCAGACACATATACAAATCTCTCTGGAAAACAGTATCTTCATCCCAAGTCCTTCAAGTATAATTTTCTGCTCATGGTCAAAGATAACCTCATATAAAAGGAGGAAAAAACCGTAAGAACTAAAAGATACAACAGACAACAGAAACAGACTCAAAGACTTCAAATATAGTAATAATAATATATTTAGAGAAATAAAACACAAGTCAGAAAATATCTTTAGAGAACAGGATAGTGTAAAAAGTGGCATATTTGAAAAAGTATCAAATACTTATCATTTCTTAAATACAACTTAAGCATAAAAAAAATCATATTAAAAACACTTAAATAAAACCTCATATTCTCCTATGCCAGAGAGAAAAAAAGTTTGATTTGCTAAGAAACTTTGGTCTCCTAATTCAGCATTTCTCTGTCATATGTAAAAAGCATTTGAATCCAGTATTAGAAACTAGATAAATACTTTACATAGGATTTAGTCAGGTCTCAGGTACCAAGGATGAAATTCCAGAAAACTCGAGTCCTAGGACTCCAAATAGCTGATTTCTTTGAATACATTTTCTTCCTTTATTGTACACGGTGCTATGTTTCCCTTCATGTGATTGGCTTAAAAAACAAGAAACATTCTTTTTTAGTCCTTTGACTGAAAAAATCATGCAAAGTGTCTGTTGTTCAGTCACTACGTTTTGTCCAACTCTTTGGAACCTCATGGACTATAGCACTCCAAGCTTCCCTGTCTTTCACTGTCTCTTGAAGTTTGCTCAAACTCATGTTCACTGAGTCAGTGATGCCATCCAAATATCTCATCCTCTGTCGTCCCTTCTCCTCCTGCCTTCAATCTTTCCCAGCATCAGCGTCTTTTCTAATTGAGTTGGCTCTTCACATCAGGTGGCCAAAGTATTGGAGCCTCAGCTTCAGTCCTTCCAATGAATATTCAGGGTTGATTTCCTTTAGGATTGACTGGTTTGATCTCCTTGCAGTCCAAGGGACCGTCTAGAGTCTTCTCCATTACCACAATTGGAAAGCATCAATCCTTTGGCCTTCTTTATGGTCCAACTCTCTCATCTGTACATGACTACTGGAAAAACGATAGTAAAGTGTCTACATACTGGTAAAAACTCCTTTCCGGGTTTCCCCTTAAAATATATATATATTAATATATATATTACATTTTTATAATTTTTAACCTATCTCTGGTATGTCTGGCAATACCACTGCAAATTAATGATGAGAAAATAAGACTTCAGGTTATGAAATCCCAATTCTACCTCTCCTACTACTATGTTCATTTGAAGCCTTAATTTCTTAATTTTTCCATCTATAAAATAAATAAAATGAAGCTTTATAATATTTTCAATGCTATTTCACATCAAAGCCAAGTTTTTATATTTATTGGAGAAAATAAAACAAAACTCAGGCTCATGTTTGAGGATCATTACCAGCACTTGCTTGAGACCTGACAAGTGATAAATTGTTGGCATCCTTACACTTCAGTAGAGGAGAAGCAGGAATTAAGCATATCATTGATAAAAGAAGTTGTAGGGTTCTCGGTCTATTTCCAAGATGAAAGTCACTTTTTGGGAAGGTCAAAGTATCCTAAGTTTTATAAGGGCACAGGAATGGCTAAGGAGATAACTGTCAAGACAAGCTGGTAAGGAGGAATCTCAAGGTTCAAATCTTGGAGGTGAACACTGGGCTCACTTTGGTTAAATAAACTGAAGTCCCACCATTTCCTAAACTATCTGTTCAGCTATTAAGTCTTGCCTTCAGGGGAATTTTCTACACCCGGTTGTATGCTAACAAAACTAAAGCCAGAAAGCACATACTATATGCAGTTAGGTATTTTTCCTAGACACATTAGTAACCATTAGTTGTCATGTATGTATGAAGAGATATAATATTTTCTAATGCTTTTCTTTATCCCCATAAAAGATTCACGCAATTTCGTATCGTTCTTGGAGATTTTAATTTTGCTGGCATTCAGCAAGCCAATCGTATCTTGGGACCCATTTACTTCATCACTTTCATCTTTTTCGTGTTCTTTGTCCTGCTGGTAAGAAAGATCGAATATACTCCCTTTTTTTGCTTATATTTTCCAGAATAAAAAATATAACTACTAATTTAGAAGAAATTACAGTATCACTGCTTAGTTGTCAGAACACTTACATTTATTAAGAATGGTGTAGATTTCTAGTAATCCAGCAAGTCTAAGTGATTTTAAGTTGTCCAATGGAGGATGTGACCATAATAGTTACCATCTGAGTGTTTACTGTATGCCAAGAGTTGCTAAATCTTTTACACATATAACTTGAATGTCCCAGGTCTCTCCAACCTGGGATATTTCACACCAGTAAGTATGAATCAGGTCATTCATATTCTGCCCATCACAACAGCTTTTGGCCCTTATGGCTGAAAGCTCACACCTCTGTCATTTTTATGAGTCCCGAGAATTTATAAGTCTCTCACATGCGCTGGGGACAAACCTATTTGGCCTTCTTAATCAAGGAACTTGCTTTTCTACTCAAAGCACTGCTACTGTCCTCCATGACAACTTTTTTTTTTTGGTCATGCACAGCAGTTATACCCTGATGGTGGGCAGGAGTCCTCAAAGCAACAGATCTGGGCCACAGAGAAATGTGGAGAGGTGGGCTTGAGATTAAGAATACCCTCTCCACAATTCTGTGTTAATCTGCACACTGGTAGTAAAATTGTACATTTAAACAACTCTACAGAATTTTAAAGGAAAAAAAAACCCCTATGAACACATATTATTCTAAGTTTTATTCTGATATCTAACATTAATAAATTTCTATATATTAACCAGTTTATATGCACTATTTTGGAGAAGGCAATGGCACCCCACTCCAGTACTCTTGCCTGGAAAATCCCACAGACAGAGGAGCCTGGTAGGCTGCAGTCCATGGGGTCGCTAAGAGTTGGACACAACTGAGTGACTTCCCTTTCACTTTTCACTTTTATGCATTGGAGAAGGAAATGGCAACCCACTCCAGTGTTCTTGCCTGGAGAATCCCAGGGACGGGGGAGCCTGGTGGGCTGCCGTCTATGGGGTCGCACAGAGTCGGACATGACTGAAGCGACTCAGCAGCATGCACTATTTTACATTCTGTTTTTCCCATTTATCATAAACATACTTGCCCATATCCACACACTAAATATTTCCCATTCCACTAAAATTTTTTTATATATAGTCTGCATAGCCATCTCTCTCTTACTGAGCACATGTTACTTTTAAAATTTAAATCTAATTTTACAAATCCCAGCACTTGTCAAAGCCATTAACTTTTAAACTAAATTTTTATTGAAATACTTCATTTGACTATTTCTCCTCAGAACATGTTCTTGGCAATAATTAATGATACCTATTCTGAAGTGAAAGCTGACTATTCAATAGGCAGAAGGCCAGATTTTCAACTTGGTAAAATGATTAAAAAGGTATGTATGTCAAATTCTCCTAATCAGAATTCTGAGGCCAATCTTGTTTGGTTGATACCCCAAGTGGTAGTGCACGGAGGGGTTTTGGGTTTTTGCTTTGGTCTAGTGTTACTCATATTTGTACTGTTTCACTACCAGGAGAAATGTTCTCTGGCTTTAAAAATGTGACCAGAAAGTATTTCAGAGTTCAGTATATCAAAAAGCTATTGAGCACTAAATGCAAAGCGCTATTTTCTGTATGGAAATATCTTATCTGTTCTAGCCTCTTTCCTTGCCAGCCCAGTTTGAATCATGTCACTTCTCTGCTCAAAATTCTTCAAAGTTTCCCTGGGCTTGTCAAAATTAAGTTCAAATTCTTCATTCAAACATTCAAGGGCCTTCTGTAGTCTCAAAGTGTCAATATATCTTTATTCATTATCATTTAAGTATATAATTTTTACTTTCTATGCTTCCATTTACAGCACTGCATGCGCCAGCTAATATTTTGAGCACATGCTTGCTCTCATTGTGTCCTCTGGGCCTCTGTTCATGTCATTCCCTGACTCTGCAGGAATATTCCCTCTGCTCTCTCACTGACATTCTATTCTCCCTGTCAGAGAGGAATCTTCCTTTTCCTCTCAACATGTATTATGAATTGTAGCAGAGTCATGTGTATACCATTCTATCTCTGCGCATCCTCAGCTCTAACCATAGCATTTCACATACAAAAAGTCCTATTAGATGTGGGGTTTGGGGGCACTTAACAACTCTGTCCAAGAACTTATCTGTGAAAGTAATCTATTAATATGTTCCCCAATGAGATTCCCATGTGGCTCAGCTGGTAAAGAATCCACCTGCAATGCGGGAGACCTGGGTTCAATCCCTGGGTTGGGAAGATCCCCTGGAGAAGGGAAAGGCTACCCACTCTAGTATTCTGGCCTAGAGAATTCCATGGACTATAGTCCACGGGGTGGCAAAGAGTCAAACATGACTGAGCGACTTTCACTTCACTTCACTTCATTTCAGTAAGCTTAACTGTGGGGTTTTTATCTTTTATCTCTTGATTATGATGTTGGTTATGTGCACTAAAGTATTAATATCATCAATGCAATAAACAATAGTATTTTTAAAAGATTTTCCCCAAAATTCAAGTGTGATGCCAACTTTTTCACCAGAGGCAGAAACTGTAAGTAGTGACAAGGTGAAAGACAGATAACCATAGTATTTGCTCTACATTTCTTAGGGCAATAAGCCCCTAAAGGCAAGCATTCCCTCTTTCCTTTATCTTAGACAAAAATTAAAACTACAGAATATATTTCTTATGAACTTTTAAACTATTTTAAATTATGCCCAGAGTTACAACAACGCTCTCGAAAAACTCAAACTAAAAAAACCTGAAACAGATGAAGACAAGAAACGGTAAGATGACTTTTCTTCAATTTTTAACTTACCACTTTAAAGCTCTGTATTAGAAACTTACAGTGAGAGTAAGGTTTTGATTATCAAACAACCACCATTCGATGTGCTGATTCTAAATAAGTTGTTAAGACATCAGTAGCACCTCATAATTTCTGAGTGTCATGAAACTCTAAACTAATTTAAAATATAAGGCATGCCATGCCACTGAGAAAGCTTTAACAGATAGCAACAGGATTTAACAGCTTTAATAGGAAAGTAGTGTTCCTCTTAAAAAGGTAAGAAATTATTTTAGTACATGCACATTAATACATGTTTTTAGCTAATCAAGTAAACAAATTTTTACACAAAATATTTAAGAATATACTTACATTTATTGCATCATTTTGGTGTCAAAATGCTTCCCAAATACAGATCTCTGGAAGTGGGACATAATATAAACAAGTTTTTACAGCTAGAGATATGATACTCTAGAGAACTTATTAATGACAACACTGTGTGAATAATTAGTGTTATCAGAAAGAACAGAAATGTAATTCACCCTTAATATAGATCTGGTAGTATTTTATACTGTCATTTTCCTTTTTACTATCATATGCCTCTGTTTTTTATTTTATATTCTCAGTATGGAAAACAAAGATTTGGCCGAAAAAGCCAGAAGAGAAGGTTTTGATGAAAAAGTAAGATTTTAATTTTCTCATAAAGAAGTGATAGCTTTATTAGAAAAAGTTCTTATTAAGAACTGAATGATTTGCTTTCTTCAGAGCAGTAGTTGCTACCTCCCGATTTTTCCCAGGATCTAGATCCTTTTTTATTTAGGACAAATTGTTTGGATTCCAGATATTCCTTCTCCCTTATTGGTGCTCTTTGCCAGATACCCTCATCCTATAGCTGTACCCTTCACTGTGGGATTAGCACACAGAGTTTAGTAAGTATATTCTATTGAGATGATTATGTAATCATTCTCTTATAATCATTAATGTGATGAATCACTTCAATGATTTTTCCTGTATTTCAAAGTTGTAACATATCTATTCAACAAATGACTAAACATATGTTTACTAAATAATTATCAAGCAAATCGTCACATACCACTACCACCCAAGTGAAAAAATAGAACACTGCTCTACTTCTGGATGCTTCCCACTCTCCAATATACTGAGAAAGAGAACAGCAAGATTGAGAGATTAGAATAAGTATGTACACTGCTAGAGTGAGGGTTCTCATTATCAGACAATGGAATTGGACAAATGGAAAGGTTGAAGGTTAAAATGAACGTTGTCTTGGATTAGAATCGCAGGAGTGTCTGTGTGTGAGAAAGCTAGAGTGACATCCTAGTAGTAGTGACACAAGTGTCCAGACCTTGGGTTTCCAAATACCATGCTCCTCTAAAAGGAACCAGTGCTCCTTGGAAATACAGTTAATTCCAGGACTGGAAAGTACAGGTGCTTTATACTATACACTCCACATTTCATAAAAGGACACAAAAAGTCAACGTGAATGGGGCTCCTACTGGCCAACTCTGGGACTATTTAAGCACTGTAATGAATAAAAGAGGATTCCATGAGTCCACACTGATCTAAATATTTACATGAATAAAAGTCTGAGGAAGAACAGTACATTTCAGTACCTCTCCACAAAATACTTAGTACCAAAAGAAAAGGAATAATGTTAGGGTAGAGAGGTCTGGAATCGGTACCATTAACAGTACCAGAACTAAACTAAAAATCATATGCCACCTGATAGAACACTGAGAGAAAACACAATCTCTTCTGCAAAATTTTCAGAGATGCATAACATGACAAAACACTACACAAAAGAAACTGAGGGACATTTCTACAAAATACTGGCCTATCTTCTTCAGAAGTGTCAAGGTCATGAAAGTCAAGGTAAAGCTGAGGATCTACACCAGACTGAGATTAAAAAATAGGTAAACACAGTGCATAATCCTGGACTGGATCCTTTTACTATAAAGGGCATCACTGGCACAACTGGGGAGTTTGAATGGGGAACTGAGGATTTAGATGGTAATAATCCATCACTAGTAATTTTCTGACTCTGATGATTATACTGTGTGCATAAAGGAGAATGTCCTTATATGAGGAAAATACACACTCAAGTATTCCGAGATAATAAGGCATTTGTGTTGGCAACGTTAAATACTTCAAAGGATAAAAAGTATTTGTGTTGTTCTTACAACTTTTCTGTAAGTTTGAGATTCTTTTAAAAAACAAAACTATAATTCAGCAAGCCATTTCGGAAATAAAAGACAACATAAACTTTTAAAAGACATCTACTGTGTACCTGGGAAAAATTACCTAAAATGAACATGAGACTTGTCCAAGTAAAACTTAGATTTACTTAGAAATCTAAGAAAATTAGATTAGCACATCATTCAGCACCAAAAATCAACAAAACACCTACAATATATGCAAGGAAAGAAAATGTAAGCCAAGATTTATTTATATCCAGCAAAGCTGTGCTTCAAGTAGAAAGGCTTAAACAGTTTTGAAATGTAAAAACTTGGGGAATACCACTGTATTCCTGAGGATTCTATGTGAGGATCATCTTCAGCCAAACAAGAGATGATTGCGATATTTTAGAAAAAGAAGGGAGAAGATACAACACAGAAAAAGCTGACTACTTATTTCATATGTAATAGCTAAAACGTTGAAGAATTATCATTTAGAGTTAATAACCAAAAAAAGAAGCTTTACATATTTAAGAGTATAGTAGTAAATACGATATTGTTTTATTAATTTTAAAACATTTTTCCATATTTTAATATCTTTGAAATTAAGATGTACCTTATAATTGATAACGTGCCATATTTTAGCTGGTGACAATATTTTTCCTAAATATCACATAGAATGGTGTAATGGGTTTTACGATAGACTCCATCTCTTAGATACAACAAAATATGGTAATATGATTAAATATATCTGGGAAGTAGAGAGGAAAGAAATGAAGAGGAAGAAATTACAACCCAATTTTTGTTGAACTTCTTTGGTTCTTGTGGAGGGAACCAAAACAAGAAAGGGATGACCTAGGATGTATGAAAAGATACATGACCACAAAAACAAAAATACATACATTCCTAAAAGGAAGCAGTACCAAAACTGAAGATATATCACATGGTAAGACTTTAAATATACCTTAAAACAATATAACTGTGACCAGATATATCTGATATATCAGTAAAGACAAATAAGCTTAATTTACTTACTCTCAGAAGATATATCTAGTTTTTCAAAAATCCACTCATGAAAATAGATACTTTGGGCCATAGAGAAAACCTCAATAAATTGAAAATAATATTTATCAAAACTAAGCCCAAAAGAGAGTTTTAAATCCATTCTATAGAAGAAATAAAGTCATCAAAGAACTACTTCTAAAGTAACTCAGGCCCAGATGGTTTCACAAGGGAATTTTACCAAATTTTTAAGGAATAAATAATTTCAAGCTATTTGATTTATTCCAGAGCAAAGAGAAAACTGAAAACTTCTCAACTATTTTTATAAAGCAACTATATAATGATTCTAAGAACTGGTAAAGGTTGTATTCTTCAAAAAACAAAACAGAAAAAGAAAATATCACATATATCATAAAGCAAAAATCCTAGATAAAGTATTAGCAAACAGAATCCAACAGAATACAATATGACTCAGATAGGGTTTATTCTAAGAATGTAAAGATGATTTAAAACTATATAATCAACTAAGTAACATAATTCATTCTATTTATAAATCAAAACAGGAAAATCACATTATTATTTTCCATAGATGCTGGGTATTTGATAAGATTCAACATCAATTTTGAGGGGGAAAACAAAACAGGAATCAACGGACTCTTACTTGACATGATAAAAACAAATTTACCTCACCCCAAAGCTAGCACCTTACCTAACAGGGCAACACTGGACATGTCAAGGACAAGACAAAGATGTATTAGAATGATCAGTCAAAAGAATTAAGCAGGAGAATTACATGAGGAGTATAAGAGTTGAAAAGGAAAAAGTAAAAACTACCTCTGTTTGAGATATGATTCTCTTTTTCAGGTATACAATGAACTGAAAAATTATGACAAAAACATTAAGTAGTAGGAAAAAATAATTTACATAAATACAGTCGTCATGTCATATATGCCAACATCAACCAGTTCATTAAATAATAGAAGAATCTATAAGAGCAACAAAATAAAAATGCCCAGGGATTAATTTTTAAACATTTAAAACCAAGATAAGGAAAAATTGAAAACATTCTTTAAAAACAAAAAACACCTGGCCAAATGACATACTACATGTATGAGTGAGGACCTAGTCAGGAAAATGGAAATGATACTATGTATTTCAAACAGAGAAAATTACAGAGAATTGGTTACTCAGGTACTGGAAGATAGAAACAGTAAAAACACTGAAGCAACTCACAAATAATAACTGTAGAAGGATACTACCACTCCCAGGGCTAAAGTTACAAAAGGTGGGTTTATCAGAACCTAAGACACTTAAGAAGGGGCCTGGAGCTGTTGCTCAGGCCTCTGGGGTCACCTCCATCCCACCTCTACTGCTCCTGATACTTCTTATGGAGTGTGATGAATCTAATTCTGGGGAAGCCAAAAGAAGCTGGACCATTGCAGCCTGGAGCCAAACACTGCTGGAGATAACTATCACGTGCAGAAGCAATGCTGATAGAGAGAAAACAAGAACCTTCTCCCTGCCATCATCCAATAAGGCAGAACCTAATAAATCTGGTAGCAAGAGAGTCTGGGGAATGAGGTTTGCAAAGCATGAGACCCAGCATCAAAGCATATAAAAGAGCATATGTAAGAGTATAAGAGGGCAAATTTTCAGTTGAGAGATATTAGATGAATGGTCAGCCCAATTCACCCCTTCGGCAATTTAGTACACACTTGAACTTCCATAAAATGACAATATTTCTAGTTTCCATCTAATAAGACGGAACTATCCTATATACCAATGAAAGCACTCTTATTTTTTCCCCAGAAGGGGAGAAGCAAAGTACCAAGAGTAACTGTGGCCATCTCTGGATGACATTAAGATCTTTTCAACTCGGATCACAATTCCTTAAGAACTCAATGTGTAAACTAAACGAGTTTATTTTTAGACATGAAAGTATTAAGAGGCACTGCTCAAAGAATTCCCTGGCTTCCAAACACAGCCCTCTCTGAGCTCATTTTGTAGCAACACCAATTTCTCCTTGGTAACTGGGATGAGTCACCTCAGTGACTTCTTTGCCTGCTCATTCAGTAGCCTGAGGAATCCCAAATAGCCTGAGGAATCCCAAATAGCCAGGTGGTGATCTAAAACTCAAGTCAACTGTGTCCCTTGGTGGAGGTACACTATCTACAAGGGTCTGTTTCTTTAGACCTTCTCAGTTACCAACCAGTCATCAGTTAGGGTCCAGTCCGAAAAACAGAAACATGTTATGTAGTTCAAAAAGGGGAGTTACATCACAGAATTCATTTCTGAGCATGAAAGAACGGCAAGAACCACTGTGGAATGCCCAATTAATCCACAAACAATTCTAAGCAGTTATCACCTACAGGAAGAGGTGGAGTGACTAGAACCTAGGAGCTTGTGCAAATGCTCCCACCTAGTTGCTGCTCTATGAGGAAATGTATTATTTATCTATGAATGTCAAGGAAAGCTTCATAGAAAACTGATGGTTGAGATGGGTTTTTTGAAGGATTTGAAGGATGTATATTTCACCAGGAAGCGGAATGGGAATAAGCCAATATTCATAATTTTAAAAACCCCTAACCCTGCTAAACAGTTTTAACACCAAGTTCTCTTGGTGACTCTGCTTATGCATAAACCTCAAAAGCAGGCAGGGCAAAAAGCCAGAGCAGCTCAAAAATCACAGCCCTGGAGAGTAAAGTTTAAGATTCTCAACCCTGTGATGCTTATGTGCCATAGGCCTGAAATAAGAGAAAAATATAAAGGTTGCAGCACATGCTTTTCCTCTAACTTTACAGGAGATTCAAAGTGCAGAGCAGATGAAAAAATGGAAAGAGAGGCTTGAGAAAAAATATTATTCTACAGAAATTCAAGATGACTACCAGACTGTCACTCAACAAGAATTCCGAGAGTAAGCATTTGTTCTAACCAGGGTACTATGGAATATCATGATATGAGGACTGGGAACATCCCATAATTTTCCTGAACCCAGAATCTTATTCTTTTAAGATGCCACATTTTTCCCCAGTTTTACCCAATTTTAAAGTAACATAGAAAGCATAAGACTCCATTTATTTAAAAGGAAGGTGAAAGTAAGACCAATTGCTTTTGTCCTTACATGTCTAAATAACAGGAAATGCCATTTATACTTGGCATGCATAGTAAATACTGTGCTCCACACAGCTTTGGAATATTAGATCTGTAACTGGCCATACTAGGCATGTTTTGGGACCTTAAAATACTATCCTCCCAAAGTATTTCACAATAGGCGCTAATAACCTACTGTCTCCTTAGGTACAAAAATGTTACTGACTCATTCTCTATCTCCTTCTAAATTATCCTCTAGCCTCTTTTTATATGCTGTGGAGCTGGAGAAAGAATTACACTATGTCAGTTTAAAACTAAACCGAGTGATGAGGAAGGTTTCAGCTCTACAATACTGAAAAAAAGTGGAGGTGAGAATCTGTGATACAATCATGGCGCATTTCTAACAATTTATTTCTGAACTGAGTTAGTTCCTAAATTTGTCCCCATTTCGGGTACATTTTAAAAGCACAAAACCAGCCACCATCAAACTATCATCAGGGTCAATGATAATCATCAAATTATTTCTAGGAATGGGACACAATATACAATCTATGCACATTACAACATGCCTCCACAATACATACACACAGATACAGGTAAAGACTTTTATAATGAGATTTATTATTAAATTCTAGGAATGAAAATGCAAAGTATAAAATAATATTGCTTTTAGTTCTTGGGGCAGGTCTCTAAGTAAATGGTTTAGTAAGTAAAGACACTTTTCACAGTGTTACACAGAGTATAAGAACTGCTGGTATTCTCATCACACACCATGTTCTAACTTCATGGGCCAATAAACGTTTAGAATCCTAGAAAACCAATATATAAGACCCCAGGTAAAATAATCTCACCTCCATTCTTCCTAGCTGGAAGTCTCCTGGAAAAAGGCAAAGTGCAGAACAAACATCCCAACCACCTACAGAAATTTCAATAATATCTTCAAATGACAAATTCATCTAGACAGTCTAAAGTAACACATTTGAAATTTCTCAAAAGTGCTTCCTCAATTACTTTATAAAGCAAAATATCCTTGAAAAAGAAAATAAAGAGCAAAGCAGGAGCTTTAGGGTTATAAAAATGCAAGTTATGTTTGGAAAGTATAAATAAGGGTGCTGCAAAAGCCCTGTTTGGATGGTTGGGAAACTGTGAATGGCTAGCATTTGGGAAACTGCAAGGAAACTTTTCTAATAGAGGTTACCTAAGCCCTCCTAGAAGAGCCACATGTTCTCTTAACCTAAGCAACATTATTTGACCATAGACTCCCACGTTGTGCTCAACAGTCCCTGGACTGTGAAACTCAAAGGAATTAAATATACTCACCTTCCTCAAACCAAGCTCTTCTCTTAAACACTGTATTTCAAATTTTCTTAATAAGATAACTGACTGCAACAAGAAATGAAGACTATCCTCTCTGCATCTTCTCCCTAGATTTCCAAAGAGAATCAACAACATGGCTCTTCTTTGTCTTACCACTCCCTAGAGCTATAGTCAGTCACGTGGTTTAGTAACCCTGCAGTCTCTCCATATGGTCTCTGGTTGGGGTCATTCAAACAGAGCCTAAGAACATTAAGGCAAGGGAATATTTGAGGTTTCTATTTTTTCTTTTTTAACATCTAGTGAAAAAAACAAAAAACATTTACAGAGACTTAGAACATTAAAGTTCTTTTATTACAAAAGTCTATACAATGAGGTGCCAGACACAGCAATGCAATGATACTTACAGTCATATATATCTATATATTATTTGTATATAGATATACAGTTTTTACTTGTACCAAAGTAAAATTATCACAAACCGCCTAATTCTACCACTTACTGCTGAACTATGACACACAGTACTGTCACATAGCATGCGTGCTGCTATGCTACTTTTTATCTATTCTACTCACAGCCAAACACTAACAGTGAATAACCAACATCATGAAGCAGCTGTTAATTCTAAAATGAAACCAGTCAGGCCAATGACTTATAAAAATATGGTACTAATATAGATTTAGCATTATAAAGAAGGAATATATTATTTAAAACATTTAAATAGTGCATATGGACATTTTTGCATGTGGTATATAAAATAAAACATTCATATAAAACAATACACAGTGTACATTAAATAAGATGTTTGGATATACTCCTGTCTGGAGACTAAAAGACATTAACTAAATGCACACTGCATGATGAATTCAAAATCAAAGTGATAACATCTTTTGGTATTTTCAATTTCACGATTCTAGGTGTACATTATGAATAACCAAGCTGTATCAAAAGGAAACCACATGAAAAGGGCTGGATTTAGTGCTTTATTCCCCAACGTGTTCACTACCAAGGAACATTCCCTCCCCCCAAAAAAGGCATTGCACACACAGGTGAAATGTGAAGTACTAGAAATGCTACTTATTATCAAGCTACTTCATGTGCTATGTAATAGTGCCAGGAGTCTGAGGTTCATGCTTCCCTCACCTTATTAAAGGATGTTGCAAAAGTCTGTGTTTGTATGAAACAAATTATGAATATTAGCTAGTTAAGAAAACCATGCATGAGTCACTGCATGCAAAACATGGGCACAAAGTGAGACACACATCAATCCAAAAAAGCACCAGGAAAAAAATTAACACTTAGATCAAGCCTGATCAGAATATGCTGTTAATGACTATTACATTGTTAGCACAAATAAAGTCACTGTTCTGTGAAATTAATTAGAGAATTATATCAGGGAAGAACCTGAAGAAAAGCCATGCAAACCCAAAGAAAAAAAGATATGCTTAGAGTGTATGACAAGGGGCATACCACAATAATCACATAGCCAGGTGCTTTAAACAGCATGTGACTGAGCAAATCCCTTTAGAGGATGTTTTATTTATGGATTTTGCTAATTTAAAAAAAAAAAGATGCACCCCTCCCCACAAAGATACAAGAAAAAATGCAGTGGTATAGCCCTTGTTAAGAATAGATTCACTTCAGGCATAATGATTCTTTTGCCAATTTAAGCCCATTTGATTGAACACACAAATCTGAGCACCATCAGTTCCTACATGCTGACATGGCTATTTTCTCACATTATCTGGAGGTGGGTAGGGGGAAAAAAATGCAGGATCTAATCCAGACAAATCACATCATCACCAACTGATAAACTGCAACTGAGGAAACAAAGAATAACTTAAGTCCCAAAGGCAGCATGTGATATAATTCAGTTCTGTGTGTGATGTGTGGTGTGTATTTTCACTAAACTAATAAGCAAGGTCACTTTTTGGTCTAGCCATTGTTATCTTCATCCAGGAGCTGCGTGACCACTGAACTGCAAAATTTTGCTAACATACTATGGATGAGAAAGCGTCACTTTGGGCATTTAACAGAAATATGTTCCATTGTAGGACTTGAAATTTCAGTTGATTTTGGTTTTTTAAGAAAACATAGAACATAGTTGCATATGTGCACATTTATAGGCTTTTCTTTCAAATTTTCAGTCATTCTGTAAGAAAAAGGCAACCGAAGAATTCAATGTGAAGATTTTCCTCTCAATTTTCTTGAGTAATGAGAAACAAAATAATAAAGTTGGTAATAACAAAAAGCTTCTATCTTCAAAGTTCTTAAAGTTGAAAAGATAAAATATTAGTCTTTTAATAACACGATGTATCTGCAGTACAAAACAATGAAGAAAAGTGGATGTTTGCTAAAGGTAGAGAGGACAGTCTGTGGTTAATATGGAACATCGCACTCCCTAGATAAGGTCTACTTACCCTCCCATCATTTCTCTAGTGGCACCACCAGCAAGTATAAAATGAAACTCTCTTGAGTGCCTGACAGAATGAACTTAAGAACCAGCCAAGTACACACGATGATAGCTTCAGGGAATACAACTGATTTTATGATGTTTTCAAGGACCATATTTTATATGGATTTTGAAGAATCTTGTTTGCTGATAAGAACTTCAAGAAGCCTAAGCTTGGCTTTAATTTTCTTGTATTCCCTGTACTCCTCAAGCACTGGAACACGATCCTCTTTCTGGGCATTCCTAGGGGAGAAAATAAAACTTAGAGATCATCTGGAAAATAAAATCCCAGAAGCTGTCATAATGTGAGACAGAATATTACCCAATATAAGCTCAAATAAAAAACTGCTCTGCAAGAAAAAAAGATTATTGGACTATTTCCCTTCAACCCAACAGAATATTCCTAAAACACTTCGAATTCTGATCATTGATACTGATAATATCCATTAATGTGTTTGGATATAATGTGTTGACACATTAATGGATATTATCAGTATCAATGATAATTGGAGGTTATAACAGATAATCAAATATTTTAATAAGACATGCATTGCTAGACTCTGTCAGGTCTGTAAGTGTATTATAAGTTCTAGAGAATTACAGTGTGTCATTTCTGGCTTCAGTGAATTAAGATGTAAAACATATTACTGGTCGCAAAAAAGTCGTCTTTCTCACTTTATATTAGGGATCCAATGCAATTCAGTTTAATAATCAGGTAAAACATTGAACTATACTAATTATAAGCAAAGGTTTTTTTCCCAGTAAGACAAACAATTAGAAAGCACTTGGAAAATGCACTTGAGATTTTTTTTTAACCATATATGCCACCCTACACAGAAGACTCTCAAATACAATAGTTTCCTCTTATTCATGGGGATACATTCCAAGACCCCAGTGGATGTGTGAAACCAAATCCTATATATACTTTACATTCATACCTATAATAAACTTTAATTTATAAATTAAGACACAGTAAGAGATTAACAATAACTAATAATAAAACAGAATAACTATAACAATACACTCTAATAAAAGTTATGTGAATGTGGTCTCTCTCAAACATCTTATTGTACAAATTTAATGCCTTTTTCATATTATTAATAACTAAACATTTATCATGCATTGGGCCATAACTTTTACAGTCTGAGGTATGATAGCAAAATAGTACGAATTTCTTTTTCCTTCTTCACAATTTCATGGATAGATGTTCTTACTATAGTTCTTAGCAACCTCAGCATATGATTTTTTTTTTTTTCCTTGACTGAGTTAAGAATTTTCTTTTTCTTTCCGTCTCTTCACCCCTCTTTTCACTTTTCTTTCCCTCTTTTCACCCCTCTTTTCACTTGAAGTACTCTATGGCTTCTCTTTGGCATATCCGAATTGCTAACACATCTACTCTTGTGCTTTAGGACACATTAAGTTAAATAAGGATTAATTGAATACAAGAACTGAGATACTGTGATGGCTAATCTGATAAACGAGATGGATACTGAGTGACTAAGGGGCAGGATATGCTGATCAAAAGGATGATTCACGTCTTGGGTGGGCCAGCACAAGATTTCATCACACTACTCAAAACAGTTCATGATTTACACTTTACGAATTGTTTATTTCTAGAACATTCCATTTAATAGTTCTGGACCACAGTTAATCATGGTGTAACTGAAACAGACATAAAACTGATGCGGGAGAACTACTATAGAGTTAATGGCTTGGTAACATCATCTGGTAACATGGAAAAACTCTTCTGAGCCCTGAGATAAACTGTCTCTTCTGAGCCCTGAGATAAATTAATTGTCACTCTGGCCACAATCTGAATTAGAATGTATTTCCCTTACTTTTAAAAAAGTCCCACTGGGTCAACTGTGCATTACCCAGTTAGATAAAGGCACTGGCCATACTGTATTATAGGAGCCACAAGACTGCCACAGTAATACACACCTTGGAAGTATGTGTCCTAGAATGAGACAACACACAACCTAAGCAGCCATGGTCTCAGTAGAAGAATCCAAACTAATTGAGAATAATACACACATTTGGGACCCTTTCTAAAAGGAGATCTCATTCACAAACACTTCCAAAAGGGTAAGCTGCTAAGTCGCTTCAGTCCTGTCCGACTCTATGCGACCCCATAGATGAAAGCCCACCAGGCTCCCCCGTCCCTGGGATTCTCCAGGCAAGAGTACTGGAGTGGGTTGCCATTTCCTTCTCCAATGCATGAAAGTGAAAAGTGAAAAGGAAGTCGCTCAGTCGTGTCCGACTCTTAGCAACCCCATGGACTGCAGCCTTCCAGGCTCCGCCATCCATGGGATTTTCCAGGCAAGAGTACTGGAGTGGGGTGCCATTGCCTTCTCCATCCAAAAGGGTGGATACTGAATTAAGAAACCTAAAATAACTGCCACTCAACCACACCTCTCTAGGACAATACTGATTTATTTTGTCAGATGTTGTTTATTCCAGCTCTACCTTTTTCTTCCATTAACAGCAGGGCCGCAAGGAATAAAGGAAGGTTTTTTACTTTTATTTTCAATGCTAGCATCCTTATATGCACAATTTATTTCTATTCTTATCTATTTATTTCAACATACGGGCAGGACATGTGACTTAAGAAGAAAGAGGATTAAATTTTGTGATGCTCAAACAAACCTTCCATTTTGTTGATAAAATGCTTCTTCAAAGTCCCTTAATGTTTTACGTAGTTTCTTTTTTTCAGCTCTGGCTTTCCAAAGTTGTTCCAGCAATTCGGGCCTAAAATTGAAACAGGAAGAAAACATCTGAAAGGGTACTTTAAATTCACCATGTTCTTAACAGTGTTTCTAACCCTGGCTGCAAAATCAACTCAGCTGGTGGGCTTCTGGAATAACCAATGTCTAAGATTCACCTTAGAGCAATTAAATCAGAATAGCTGCTTGTAGGGCTCAGCATAAGTACTTAAAACAAACATAAAACAACTTCCCACATGATCCTAAAGTAATGCCAGGGCTAAGAATTAGAATCCAAGGCCGCATCAGGTAAAGAAGCTGACAGAGCATAAATGAACAGATAACTCTCAGCTGGTTCCAGCACTTTGTCATACAGCAAATGTAAGACTTTAGTTTCTTTTAATTTTTATCACACACTAATTTTCAGTTCAGAAAATGTGAATGACAACACATTTTATAAAGCACACTTTCTAAAATCATTTTATTTCTTGAGCACTGTATTCATTCTCTCCAAGTATTCAATTATTTAACACTGAAATTTCTTTGCATCTAAATTTTTGAGTATTTCTTACATAAATAGGCTAAAATCACAAACCAGCATACATACATAGAAGCTGCTCGAGTACTTGACAATCGGAGATCTAGAGCCAGTTTTTCCTGATTTTCTTCAACATCAGATTCTGAGTTTTCCAATGATGACTGTGCCTGTACAGCAGTTTTCAAGATATCATTTAACTCAGAGGACAGACAAACACCATCTTCTTCTTCTTCCTAAATATATATATGCAAACAGAGAATCAAATATGCCATGGTTTCAACTTTTCCTTTAGGAAAAAGATCACAGAATTATTTCTCTTAAGGACTACCTTGATTTCTTCAAAAAAATGTGCAGTTTCTCCCTCTATGATCGGCTGTAACATCTGACCTCTTCGCTTGGTGGATGGAGATCCCTGTGACAATAAACATACAAATGGGTCATATTTTTATTATTCAAGGAAGATTTACTTTGCTATTACAGATAAAGTATAACAGATCTTAAACTTTATTTTAACAGATCTTAAACTTTATTTTCAAAATCCTAACCATATGCTTTAAAAGTTTTTAGGAATTTCTAACTATATTTTTGCTTTTTACTTGTTATGCATGCATAAGAGTGATAAGTGATAATTTATGTCTAGGTAATTCTAAAGAGCTCATTCAATAAATGCTTTTAAAATTCTAACTAAAGAAGTGTCACTGATAATTTAATTGGGAACATGTTTTCTTTTTAACAAAGTGGTCAACTTTCTTGGTCTGAGGACCTCTTTATATTTCTTTTTAAAAAAAAACAGTTCATTAAGATGTAATTCATATACCATAAAATTCACTCTTTTACAGTATACAATTTAGTGGTGTTTGGTATATTCACAAAGTTGTGCAATCATCACCACTATCTGTTTCTAGAACATTTCATCACCTTAAAAGGAAACTATATTCATTAGCCCTCTCTCCCTAGCCCATGGCAAACAACAATCTATTTTCTGTCTCAATGGGCTGGTCTATTCTAGATATTTCATACAAATGGAATCATATACTAAGTGGTTTTTGTGTCTTTTTCACTTAACCTAAGTGTTTTTCAAGATGTATCCATGTTATAGTGTGTACCAGTACTTCATCCCTTTGCATAGCAAGTAATATTCCACCATACAGATATACCTCATCATGTTTATCTATCAGTTGGCTGCACATCTAGACAGTTTTTTATACTTTAGCTATTATGAATAATGCTACTTTTAAGACATGCCTACAAATTTGTATGTGGACAAATGTTTTCAATTCTCCTGAGTATATCCAAGGAAGAGAACTGCTATGTTATATAGTAACTCAATGTTTAAACTTTTGAGGAACTGCCAGCACCATTTGTTGGAAAAACGATTCTCTCCTATTCTCTTGGCTTAACTTTTAGACTCCAAATTTCTCTTTATGATAGTCAAATTTAGGAGTCCATAAGATCTAGAAATGCTTCCTATAGACTCAGTTTTTAAAGACAAACCTGTGGAATTCTAAGGTGATTTTCATAAATAAATTCAAAGACTACTTATACTATTAGGGAATTATGAAAACGTCAGAGACACACAGAAACCCTTTGTAATCAAAAGATAAAACCAGTATTAAATAAACTAGCTATGTGTGAAAAAGAGTATACACTATACATGATTCACTGTTCAAAGAAAACTGCTTATATCTAAATAAAGTTCTGTTGAGTGACAGCCAACTAAAAAAATGGCCAGTTTAAAAAAGAATGTTTCTGTAAGGGTTAAATGTAAAAGCCTAAAGGGAACCGCTATTCAAGAGGCCATCAGCATAAAAATGGCCAGCAAGTTTAAGTAAACAATAAGCTCCTAAGAATGAATTCACTGATGCAGAATGGGCTACATGCTGTCTTCTATTTGAGCCTGAGACACAGCTAGAGCCCTACCATCTAATGGTTAACTTGGAGATAGCACTCAATATGCACTGTTATTAAGAGTTTTCTTTAAAAAAAAAAAAAATGCACGCATATATGAATATGTATTATTTTAATAGACTTTTTCATTTAAAAAGATGAATAGGTTTATATTATTCTGCAGTTAAGGGAACTGATGGCCATCACAAGAGTGATGTATTTTCAAAGACTTGAATTTAAATGGAAAGAAATCAGGCAAGGGTCTGAAATATTGAGTTTTTCATTCTATAAGTAGATGACCCTGGGCACATCACTCCTGAGTCTCAATTTCATCACCTGTGAAATGAGGCTACCATCCTCTATCTGTTGTAACTTAACTTGTCAGGACTTAATAACATAATCATAGATTAAAATGCTTGTAAGAGTGCCTGGGAGATAGTAGTAGGCACTTACTAATTTCCTGTTATTTTAAAAGCAGTAACCTCACCTTACATACACAATCCTTGTTATCTTGGCTGTGTATTTCTCCAATATACTACTGTATGGATTTTTTTGGAAAGAGTGGGTCTTGGTAAAATGAACTAGATAAATACTCGCATGTTTTACTTACAAGGACAGGAGTGATGCTAGCTCTTGTCAGCATCTGTTTTACAAGTCTGTATCTATCATAGAGAGGTTTAACAATATGCCTTTCTTCCCTGGTCACCTGAAGCAAGAAAAACGGAAATCGCCTAGTTATCTGAAATCTAAAATTTCTAAAATATTAGGCAATATGACTTTCCCTCCAATTTTTAAAAAGTTATTTTAAATAAGCAGGAAATCATCCAAATGTAGGAAACAATGCTCTATGAAACAGCTCGAAGATGTGGGCCACAAAAGTGATTCATGTTCTTTTAAGACAGAAAATTAAATCTTTTCATCAAGAGAAACATTACCGGCCTTCCATGTTGACTTTCATAATAAAGAAGACTTTTCTGGAGAGAAGTTTTCTCTTCTACCAAATGATCTTTTGTCATTTTCTAGAATAAAAAAACAAAAAAAACCCTCCCATTAGCCACATCATTCCCTTCAGCAATGTGTAATTTGATTGAAAGGATCAGCCCTTAGGTTAATAAGAACACATCTTTTACTTATGGATTCGTAGGCAACATTTTTCAGTCTCCTAGAGAATCTGGTCTTCTAGTAACTAGGTACCAATTCCCTTTGGTGGTTTGATTTATATTTTATCTGAATAAGTTATGAACACAAGAGCTTAGTGACCTTGGGTTAGTTACCTTCTTTTTGTTCAATATCCTAATCTAAAGTGGGGATAATATCACCTATCTCATAGGGCTTCCCTTGTGGCTCAGCTGATAAAGAAACTGCCTGCAATGTGGGAGACCTGGGTTCAATCCCTGGGTTGGGAATATACCCTGGAAAAGGGAAAGGCTATCCACTCCAGTATTCTGGCCTGGAGAATTCCATGGACTGTATAGCCCATGGGGTCTCCAAGAGTCGGACACGACTGAGCGACTTTCACTTTCACCTCTCTCACTTTCACCTATTTCATAGAATTCTAATGAGGACTAAACAAGTTAATACATTGTAAAGGCATTTACACAGTGCCTTCTCAGCATACAATAAACAAAATAAATGCCTATTATCTTAATTTTGCACATAATCTTTTATTAGCATTATAATTTTGTTGTGTGTGAGCACATATTCAAAATGCATGCATACACAAGTATAGATCTTATAACGTTGTATTTCTCCTAAACTATTAAGAAAATTTGGTACTGGTATAGTGGAAAGCTCCTGAAAAGAGCTTAACAATATCGATTTGTGACCCTAGACTTCTACACTATGATTTCTGCTCCCCTTCACCTGGCATTTTTTTAATACTGAAAATAAGATACTCTTCTGACATCTTTTAGTACTCCAATGGTAGTAGGCAAGAGCCCCAAATTTATTTGCCCATAACCCCCTCTCCCTCTGTTTGACAGCGTGACCTTTAACATACCAATGAACCAATGTTCCACAGACTATACTTTAATCCAAACAAACTCTCCAGTTACTCTCTGTTGTTGCTTAGCCGCTAAGCCATGTCTGACTCTCTTGTGACCCATGGACTGTAGCCCACCAGGCTCCTCTGTCCATGGGATTTTCCAGGCAAGAATACTGGAGTGGGTTGCCAAGTCCTCCTCCACAGATCTTCCCAACCAGGGGATCAAACCCACGTCTCCTGCATTGCAGGCAGATTTTTTTATCACTGAGCCACCAGGGAAGCCTTCCAGTTATTACCAGGAGTGGTTAAATAGACCCTGTTTACCACTAGAATGAAAATAAGAGGTAAAAAGAAAAAATTCAGGGGATACGTACTTTCTATAATAAGTATTTTATATTAAGTACATTCAGTAGTGTAAACTTTGTAAAACACTGACTTCAACCTCAAGTTTGAATCTTAAACCTAGGAGAATGAATCTGAATAAAGCTGCTGCTGCTACTGCCAAGTCGCTTCAGTTGTGTCCGACTCTGTGTGACCCCATAGACGGCAGCCCACCAGGCTCCCCTGTCCCTGGGATTCTCCAGGCAAGAACACTGGAGTGGGTTGCCGTTTCCTTCTGCAATCAAAATCATTTATAGCAAAGGGAGTGGGGAGGAGAGGAGGTTGGTATAACATAAAAGCAAAACCAAGAAAAACTGGGGAGGGCAGCCACTAGAATTTCTAAGCCAGCTCTGTTTGAAGGCAGAAAGACTCTAATATTGAGACCATGAGGTGTACTCTGTTGTTGAGAGGGGTACACATCAGGATTCATCACTAAAAGTTCACCTCAAGCAATCTACCTCTGCACTCTTTCAGCAAACTTCAGCACTTTGTTCATCACAAAAATGCATTGTTAGTCCTCCTAGCCATACTGTGTCATTTTAATGGACATAATCACAGTCACGTGGCTACTGAAGGGATTCACTGGAAGAATGCACAGCCAGAAACTGGCATAAGCTAAGAGTTTAATACATGCAACTACTAAGATACAAGGCCAAGATTCAAACTCAGGTATATCAAACACATCCATCTTGCTAACTGATTCCAATATAAGTGAACAGATCACATTCAAGTTTTTTTAGTTTTATTATTGTGACTCAGGCATTTCTGTTGTGCTGATAAAAACATTTTTCTTAACTGCAAACTTGTTGACTCAGGGCAGCAGATTACCTAGACATCATTATGCCTCTATCGCAATTATTTTATTTCAGTGATTCTAAAGGCTAGCCTGGGCAAAAACCACAGCTCAAGATTACTTTGATATCTTCTGGAAGACACCTCTCGACACGTTTTTCTTTGAGTCTTTTCAGAATAAGTTCAAGTGTTGCTTCCTTAGATGGCTTCTTCTCCTTGTGAATGACCTTGGAGTCATCTTCATTCTCTTCATCTTCATGGTCTAGAGAAGAGCCAAAGCTTTTTGGAAGAGTGTTACTACGTGGACGTGTCTGAGGTACAAATTCTCCATCAGAAGTTTTGTGTTTTGCATCTAGATTTTAAAATCAAGAGGATAAATCAGTACCACTGATTTTAGCTAAAATGCAACTAAATCAAAAGAGACACAAGACATACAAGAGGAAAGTATACTTCGACAACACACAGGCTCAGGTATTTCAAGATCACATGAAGTATTTAAATTATATATATACCAGGAGAACTGTATGATTTTTCTTTCAACCAATATTCATAGAATGCCTACTAGAGTAAGATGCTCTGATAAGCATAACAGCAGTAAACAAACAGACATGGTCTCTGTTGTCATATATTCAGGAAGTAAAAAATAAAAACTAAGAAATTAGATTCATAAAATAATTTAAATGAGTGCTAAGTGCTATAAAGCATGTCACAATGTTAAAGAGACATGCTTTTTGAAAGAGCAACTCCTTTGGATGAAACTGACAAAGAAGGCCTTTCTGAGATGGTGACATCCTAGCTGAACATGGAATAAAAAGGGACTAACCTAGTATAGAAGAACATGGAATTAAAAAGGGACTAACCTAGTATAGAAGATTTAGGGGAAGAACATTTCTGCTCAGTTGAGGCAACAGCCAAGCCAATGTTCTTAAACCGTGACATATTTTAAAAAACAGAAAATAAGGAAAAGTGATAAAATGGGGGGAAAGGGCAGAGTATAAAAAGCCTTGAAAGCCAGCAAAGGGTTTGAACTTTGTTCTAAATGGAAAAGGAAGCCCACTGAAAAGCTATAAATAAGACAATACATAGTTTTTTAATAAAAAATAATTCTGGATGCAGAGAATGCACTTACTGTAGGACAGTAAGAGTGAAAGAAAACTGGGAAATTAGGAGGCTAATAATTTAATAACACTCATTAGTAATACATTCAAAGTAGTGATTTTCATTTATGGTTGGAAACTGGTGTTAAATGAGAAAATTTTTTACAGAATTGTAAAGGGAAATTCTAAATAAGTAGGAGAACTTAATTAACCATAAGAATGTAAATAAACTCAAATGACAACAGGGACTCAGTCTTGTTCACTGCTACAACCTCAGATGTCTTCAAGTACTTGGTACTTACAGACATTAAAATTTTTGTTTTATAAATTCAAATGAGTAAACCAAATGTGATACTCCATCTTATATACCCACACTTGGTACAGATAATTCTTTAAGTATTAACAATCATTAAAAAGCATATTCACTAAATACCCACAAAGTAAATGTTATCTTAGCAACTGCTATACTGGGCTGACACCCAGTAACACAAGACCCAGTTTTTGATGCAACACAACTTACAATTTAGTCTTTGTAGTATAAATGATTGATGATTAGATATTCTCAATCTTAGATGAAATACCCATCAAAAATTCTTAATACCTACCCAAACTCAAAACTGCTTAATATTTGAAATACTCATACAAACTTCACAATACAATACAATACAATACCATCTAGAGCACCCATCAAAAGACTATTACTAATAAAAGAAGAGGAAAGACATTTGGAAGAATACAATATAGTATTTCAACTTTGATTATAACTAATAAAAACAAGAGAACTTTTATTTTGCCAGTGTTCAAGATTTAAGTTATCAAAAATTATAACTATAATGCTCAGATATTATTATAAAGAATATTTTAAAATGCAATTATATTGAAAAATGCCCATTTTATACCTTTAATTTGCTTTCGCAGTTTGGTGAGCTCTGTCATCCATTTTAATACCTTTGGATTGGCTGCTATATCACTGTAGGAGGGCTGAAAAATTAGAAAAACAGAATCACAGATTATGTACTCATCAACCCCTGTCTGTGCTAAGTCCCTCTCTAGGAATTGCCTTTGCCCACATGAGCTGCCTGGCCCAAGGTTACAAACCCCTCCTCCGGAGCTGCTCACATCCGTGACTGGTTATATAGGATTAAAAAGGCCTGACTTCTTCATCTTAATTCAGTCAATCCTGAATCATATTAATTCAGCCATCCTAGTTGGAAACACTGTGGAATCAGGCTGAGGCCATGAATGCAACTATATCCCAGGTCTACATTCTCCTCTCAACCATGCTGCCTTACTCCTTACAGCTGCAATTCTCCCTAAACACTCCCTTGGAAATGGCATGCTCTGATATCTCTGTCGCAGAATGCTTCCCAGATAATCCAATCTACAACAACTCTACGACTATAAATCTACTTCATAGACTGACACTGTTTCTTCATAAAGATAATGTTTTTAAGAAATTTGTTAATACCTCAGTAAAATTAATAAATGAGATTCTAAAAAAAAAATATATAAGAAACAATCATTAAAATCTTTGTGGGTATGCAACATGGGGTTTTTTGTTGTTGTTATTGTTGGGGTGTTTTTTTGAGTTTTTTTTGCAGCATGCAGTGTGGCATACAGGATCTTAGTCCCCTCACCAGGAATGGAACCCTCACCTCCTTGCATGGAAGTGTGGAGTCTTAACCACTGGACCACCAGGAAGTCCCAAAGGTTATTTTAATTTCTGCTCAAATAGTATTTTACAGTGTTCACAGCAGAGAGTTCACTCAATCTTCATTTATCTTACTTTAAGTAGACAGGGCAAGATATTAAGTAAAGCTCTCTCAGAGGAGGGTCTAGCAACTGGCAGAAAGCAGATCTAACTAAACGTCTTCTGACTTCAAGTATAAGACTTATCCTACTTCACATGTTCTAACGATTAAATATCCCACCCCTTCACCCCCACCTCCCCTGGCTACCTGTGGTTTTTGAGGGAGCAGAAACAGCATTAATATAATTTGTCAATGTAAAGTATTTGCCTTAAAATTCAACAAGCTCTTTTCCAACAGAAATACAAAAATTCAGTGGTACAATGGCAAGAATACTAGTCCGGAATCAGAAGGCTGCTGCTGCTGCTGCTGCTAAGTCGCTTCAGTCGTGTCCAACTCTGTGTGACCCCATAGACGGCAGCCCACCAGACTCCGCCGTCCCTGGGATTCTCCAGGCAAGAACACTGGAGTGGGTTGCCATTTCCTTCTCCAATGCAAAAAAGTGAAAAGTGAAAGTGACGTCGCTCAGTCATGTCCGACTCCTCAAGACCCCAAAAAGTGAAAAGTGAAAGTGACGTCGCTCAGTCATGTCCGACTCCTCAAGACCCCATGGACTGCAGCCCACCAGGCTCCTCCGTCCATGGGATTTTCCAGGCAAGAGTACTGGAGTGGGGTGCCAAGGAACTATATAATCTCAGATCTATATGAGCGCTATTTTTCTGGATGTCTTAGATTAGTTCTCTCTCCCAGGAAAGAGATGGGAGAATGTCCTCTAAGTTCCAAGAGATCTACTTTACAATGGGCAGTGTTACAAACTCACCTTGCCATTTCTTTCCCTTTCAAATTGTTCCTCAAATTGTCTGATTTTTTTCTGAAGTTTCTTGACTAATTGATACGGTGTTCTGTCCTCTCTTTTTTCATCTTTTGAACTAAAGGATGATCTTCGAATCCTGAATTAAAAGAAGAGGTGAACACTGTAGTTAAATTTTCAAGTTATCAACACCATCTCTCCTATTACCCTGATAAAACATCATACTATTATCAAGAAGTAAATTTTTTAAGTGCAATTAAACCCCTAACACTGAAGGACAAATGGTAAAAAGAAACTTGAACTATGCTAGAGACCACAAAAAGCTAACACAGTAGCAATGAAAACAATCTGGAATTATTCAAAAGGCGCTTGGGCAAATGCAGATAAAAAACAAAGACCCCAAGCAGCTTAGAGCTCTTTTGGTGTCCAAACTGCAAAGGAAACGTTTTAACTTTCAGGATCAATTTCAGTCATGAATGAATAAATAAATACATCACGGAAATATGTCTATTAGAGAGCAAACCTTAATAGATGCTCAATGAACTCAGAATTTGGGGGCACTCAAAATAATAAACCACAAAAGCATGCTTCATGAAATTGGGAAGAAAGCTTTCAACTATAGGCCTAGAGGATTAAAATCTCTCAAAGGACCTGGGTATGTGATAGGATTCACTGCCCATAAGAACATAAAAATCACTTACCTAGCAAAAGAAAGTGCTTTAGATGAGGAATCCAACATTTCCGGATCATGTAGGAAACGCTGGCTTTGCCCAAAATCTAAACTCCGATGTGATAACACTGGAGGACAGTCTTCTTCCAGCGGGTGATGATTCATTCTTCCAGCTTGTGGAGACAGCTGAGCTTCTCCAGACTCAGAGTCTTCCTGCCAAGACTTAAAAGCAGGAAATGGCTCTGGAAAACAAACACAAAGCATAGTACCATGGGTCTCTTGGTTCTGTATGAAAAAAAGTCACACAGTATCAGCTATATGTTCTTTAAACCATATCATTCTGTAGTGGTTCATATAATATAATATTTATGGGATCCTAGGATCTTCATACAGCCTTACTACAGTTTAAAGTTGTCTGAGCTTCACTTTTTACTTCAGTTCTAATTTCACATAAGGAGTTACACTTTAAATTTCTGAACCCGTCACAAAGCAAGAAGGGACACTGTCAAGCTCTTCAAAATTATACTGAATGCTATTTTTCCAGTAGGGAAAAGTCTTCATTTAGAAACAGTAAACATTTAACAGTCCTTAATTGGGAATTTAACTGAGCCAAATGCTGCCAGATGAATAAATTGTCCCTCACTGTCAAGTGACTATGTTAAGAAGTGGAAGCTATTCCCCATGCTATTCAGAATACTCAGCAAATGGAGCTCTTGGACTCCAACAAAAGAACTGTTAGATTTATAAACAAGCAGCTAATTCACCTGACAATACCTGGACTCTAACATTAAACAGAGGTGGTTATTTTCTGCTACAGGATTTCTGTGTATAATACATATTTTAATAATTAAACCCAAAAGTATTAACAACACAAAATTTAACAGCAGTACTCCTTCTTAAGCACATTTATTTTATTGGAGTTATCCTATAAGTTCTCATATGAAGCCGTACTGAGGTATCTGATGTCTCTGCACAAATAAGGCTTGATTACATACAGAACACATACAGATAAACACACAACCCATAAATATACTCCAAATACAAAATTATCTTCAAGTATCCCCCTTGATTTGGGGAGGGGATAGGGACTTTTCCATCTACACATTAACTTAATATATGACTATAGTGTAAATTTTGATGCTATGGCTTTTAATAGCAAAAATTAGTTAAATATTTTAGGATGCAAAAATTGGCTTGACAGTGTCAAAAAGCAAGAATGACATTTTTTTTTCGCACAATACCTATGAACTGCTACTAATTTAGTTTAACTTTATGCATTAGCAATTTAAAGCATTACATTTTTTCAGGATAATAAGAACATAATCAACTTCGTTTTTTAAAGCCCAGATCTATCTGATAACTAAAAATTGGGTACATAGCGTGCAATCCCGTAATAAACCCAGCAATAAAGTGATTTTCAAAGCAACCCTTGTACCTGCTTCCCAGAAAATAAGTAACTAGTAATAAACATTTTATGAGAAATCTCCTGTTTTAAGAAAAGAGGGAACTAACAAAAAACAGTATTTTCTGGGTGTCATTTTTAACCCAGAACAGTTTTCCTAATATTTGGGGACAGCAGGAGAAGGGCTAATAAAAAGGCAAACAAAGTGAACCATAAAAAGGCAAAAAAGCTAAACTATGGTGAACCATACTTACCCTCCCCATCTCTCTGCAGATGCATTGTTTTGAAATCAATGAGGGGAAAAGTGATAGGGCATGACGCTAATAAAATGGAAAAAATGGCAAAAAATACTAAAGTGAACACACAGCACAGTCAGAACAAACCATACACATAACTAACACAAAGCCAAAGATACCAAAAACATTTCCCTAAAACCAGTTAGGCATTCTGCTCAAAAACTTTATTCAAAGAAATTACTACTAACCAAACTTTAAAAACAAACACAAACATACATTTCCATTTCAGCAAGCAAGGCAAAAAAATTAAAGTAGTGCTGTTCTATTAAAACTCAAACATAAAACTGAAGAAATGGAAACTTAATCAGGTACTGTGGAAGCTTTTCAGTATAAACAATTTGACAGAAAAATATTTCCCTTAGTTTGCTCTGCAAAATGATTCTACTGTTATCTCATACAAGAGTGAGCAGGTAAGAATCTGAAGATGTCCACTTCCATTAAAAATCAAGACCTTTGGATGGCTACAAATGCATACTGGTGGCAGACATGTGCTACCCACTCGCTAACTGCATTCTGCTGACTACCCTTGGAACAATACAAAAACCCAAGACCCACATACTTAGGAAGAATGAGATGGTCCTCCATTTGAAGTCACCCTACTTCTCTGTTAAGAGTCATTTCAAATGGGGTACATCTCTTTTTCCAAGGTATGCAGATCTAAAGTAATTTGGTTTCTTGAGGAAGACTATTATTTTAGAATATCCTAAACTCCCAGTTATGGAAAAATCAGTCTCTGTATTGTGGGCACAAGTGGAAAGAGCAACATGGTCTGCTAACAGCCACTCTCCCAAGCACATGCAGAGTTCATGGCTGAGAAGTTCACTCAGGTGTCGACTGCTGTTGGCTCTCTGAAAGTCACTGACCCGTATTCCTGGAAAAGCCAGGAGGAGGTCTATGTGGACTTGTCACAGCTGTTGAGCCAGGGCAGCTCAGACACTGAAAATCAGGGATCAGGAGTACATAGTGACCTTCCCTTCCCTACCACAACAATCTGTAAACAGTCAGTGGATTCCGACAAGGCAACAAAAGAAAGCCTAGCATCAGGCTCTCTTTAAGGGAAGCCTTCAGAAAGCTGAAGCTGGACAGAGAATGTCCTATCTCCTCAGACAATGGAAAACAAATGGTCTTCTATGCTTAAAACTTAAGATCAGGACCCTCAGGCCAAGGACTATAAAGGGCTATTTGTCTGCATCCTCCAAAAAGCAACAGCATTAAATACTCTGTCAGAAGCCCAGCTTCATCTTTCAGAGACTCCTTTCCTAACTTTCAGCTCAAAGGATGCTCTGATGACCACCACTCCTTCTCAGTAACTACACCAGGATGAGTAACTTAAAGGGACATTTGAACTTCATTGCCACCAGAATGCTAATACATCCCTAACCCTGGGGAGCATCTTCATAAATTCCAAACATCCTGAATAACCCAGAACAAAGTAAATGGAGGATAACTTCCTGATTTAGTCTAAGTTATGACACATAATACACCGCTGGGCATGCCAAACATCTAGACCAAAAAGGGAGGAGTAGGGATTGAAAGACAGCAGTAAAGATTGGCAGAATGACTTGGTTGGGGCTTTTAAAATATTGGCTATACCTTAAAAATAAATAAAAATGCTCCAACTGTGATCAGGTGTGCAGACTTGAGGTGGCAAAAGGAGCACATGATATTGGTATTTCAATTCCTCATACGTTATTGGCTAACTTGCCAAAGGTGAGATTACGAAGAGATCTTCATTCAAATGAACAAATATGTAACTTTAAGATTTCTGAGTGGTCTCCTTATCTCTTTACATAGGACAGGATATGATCCAGAAGCCCCCCTGGATCCAAATATGCTTCTTATTTCTACTCCTCAACTGCAACATTTTATTTCAAAGTTTACAAATACACAGCAAAGTTTTTAGAGAATTTTACAAAGGACATCCATATACCAATCCCCTAGATTCTACTACTAACATTTCACTATACTTGCTTCATAACATTTCCAGTCCATTAACCATCTTGTTTTCTTCATGGATTTCAAAGTAAACAGTAGATATTCATATACTTCTCCATAAACCCTTCTGCATGCTGATCATTCACTGAAGTTTGGTATTTATTTATAGTTTTTGCTCCTTTTGATTAAAAAAAAACTTACATACAATGAAATGAAGGTCTTAAATACACATCTGCCGAGTTTTAACCCATGTGGTTTTGCCTTTTAAGTTAAAATTAAAATTTCTCTCCCTTGTAAAACTTGTTAGGACCCTGCTCCCATACCTTCAAAACCTAACAGAGATACAGGGACATAGTACAATATTTGCTTACAAATACCTCTGAAGATAATTTCTTTTTAAATGTATTTCTGATGATTATAAAGAAAAGGTAGCTGTATTCTAGGCTCTCTATTTAAAGTGGTGAGATCCCTAAAGCCTAGCATACTGGACTTTCAAAAACCGGGAGATAGCACCTGATTTGGTTTAACAATTAACAACAGCCTACCCTTGATTTTATTTTCTTTATGTTTTAACATCCATCCTCAGAGTTAATGGATAAGAATTAATTCAAATGAGATAACTGCCCCATAATTTCATTAGCGCATTTGAGTAAAAATAGTCACTCACTCTTACATGAATCAAATAAAAACGAATAAGGTTGCTAAGAAAAGAGCAGTAATCTCATTACTGCCTTGGGTAATTTCAGTTACAAATAACATTATCAGGAAAATAATGTGTGTGGGTAAAATTACCTTCCCATTTATCACCATCAGAAACATTCTTCAGATCTAAATGTGGAATTTGGACACATGCTGCTTCCCCTTGAACACCAACACTTTGACTTCCTGGCACTTCTGATTCAGTGTTGGCATTCAAATCACATATCTTGCTACTAGAATCCTGTATTTTAAAATAAAGAATACATTTCACAAACAAGAAGCTTTCCATGCCCTATTTAAAAACAACCAGCTTATGTTCTTGCGTGGTCCTCATTAGTTTACCTTGCCTACATAGGCAACTGTCCCAGTCCCACCATTCAAGACAAAGTTTGGATCCCAAACTGAGGAAATTGTTTTCATAACCAAGTTGCTTGCAATCAAAAGTGGCAAATTAGAAAACAAAAGCAAAAACAAACCAAAAATCAAAAGTGGCAAATCAAGTTGCTGTTTGACTGTAAAACAACTGGTGAGAGTATTTGCATTTAAATCTCCTTTAAACCTATTAAACGCAAGAGTCAAAGGCCAGATACCATAACTGGTAGGTTAAACCTAGTCAAACTTTAAAGAACCATAAAGAAAAGTAATTCTTACCAGAATCAAGTGTGACAATTTATCACTGTCAAATGACAAATATTCTTTCCTAAAAATCAAGTAAAGTTATTAGTCTTTTAAGAATAAATTGGTTACTATCACTGCATATTTCTTATCTAGATTCCTCTCTTCCTCATACAGTTAGCATTTACAGTGTGAGAAAAGAAAACGACAACTGCACATATGCCCGTTCTTTGGAGCCCTGTATCTGAAAAACACACACTACTGAAAATATCCAGAGAATCAGTTCATGTTCAGAAAAATTAAGTACATTCACCACTCCCTTACACATCTACTTCCCAAAACAAAAAACACTTTAAAATGAAAAATATAATTCACAATAAATAAAAAACAAAAGAAATGAATATATAATGGAAAAGATTCTATAAAATAAGTAATAGTTTTAACCAATTGACTTCATTTTTCCATATTCTGGGACATCTTTTTCCATTTAAAGATTTTTTTTTAAAGTATAGCTATGTCCTAAATTTTAAATCTGATGGTATTCTATTACAATCAAAACAAAGTTACTACTTCTAAACCTCTCCTTCTTCAAAACATAATGGTAACAACATAAAGAGGAAATTTTATAAAATTTCATTTATTTTCCTATAAAAACTAATCCCTATCTAGAACAAGTGTTAAAGCAAGCTGTCACAAATCATCTCTACTTACTTGACCTCAACAGAATATCTAGCATCACAATATGCTGACTGTAGGAATGTTCTCCTCCCCAAAGACACTGTGGCACTGCAATCTACAGTGATACTCATAGGTGCTGCTCCTCCCCTGCCATAAAAGTGTGCACTCAGAAGACAGGTCTTGATCTAAATGTGGCAAGTCAGCTCCTCATATATATATAATTACCTTGTTTGCTAAACATGAAAAACAAACTAAATTCCCCGGCAAGCAAAGGCTCTCTTTTGCTTAGAGTGGGAACAAATGGGGGAATGAGTTAAATTCTAGCCTACCAGATTAAAAGACCTAATCATCTAAATTTGAGAAACATGAGGGTTAAACAAGCAAAATGTAATCTACCTAACCAAGAAAATCTTTTGGTCTAAAAAGCAGCTTGCTAATCTATACGTAAGTTGAAGAGGAAAGAGCTTTCTCGAAAAAGCTTGAGTCCTCACTAGATGGATCCTTATTGTTCTATCAAATCCAGATGTCATCATTTTGAGGATGCATGTTAATGCTGTTAATCTTTTATCTTCAGCCCATAGCTCCAATATTCCCTGGGCTGGAAGAGAATCATTCCTGCCTCCTGAAAGGAAGCACAAGGAGCTGCTGTAAGCAGGCAATCTGTGGACCTTCAGTGTAGGGGGATGCTCCAGAGATACGGCTCCAAAGAATTTACTTGCCCTAAGAGAACAGGTTTTCTACTCACAATTAAGAGAGATAACAACATTAATGCAAGTTTACCCTTGCCAACAGGCTACCACCAAATCAGTAACGTATGGGATTTCTCGGTATTAACAGTCTAGTCTGCAACTTCATTACTGATGTGTTTTCAGAAGATCAAACCGTCACTATTAAGAAAATTATCCACATTTTTTAGCAACGTCTTAATGAATCATAAAAAGAGTAATGACATTCAAAACTTTAAAACATTCTAGAAAGCTTCTGTTCAAAGGGACTCTATCAAGTATCTATGGTGACTAAGGATTCGTTCAGTCGTGTCCGACTCTTTGCGATCCTGTGGACTGTAGCCCACCAGGCTCCTCCATCCATGGGATTCTCCAGGCAAGAGTACTGGAGTGGGTTGCCATTTCCTTAGTTAAAAGACTTATTGCCTAGGGAATGCCCCCTTCCATTACTGCAAGCCAAGGACATAAACAAGCACTAACTGCGTCGGACTGTACTAGGACACACAGAGGAACTGGAATAGGAGCAAAAAATCCCTATATGTTTGTCCAGGCAAATATGTTACAATCTTTCAGTTTGCTGTCCACAGTTCCAAGACTTCTGAATTAACTCACTGAAGCATGTATTCAGAGTATCAATAAACTCCCGAACTGTTCTACAAATCAAGTGAAAAGTTTGAAGTGTTTCCAAGAAGGCAGTGTTCTAATTTCTGAATGTTTTCCAATTTATAACACCTGTCTTAACCTGTATCTACTCTGAATATTTATGGACATTTAATATGTCTTATGCTGCTGCTGCTGCTCAGTAGCTCAGTCATATCTGACTCTCTGTGACGCCATGGACTGTAGCCCACCAGGCTCCTCTGTCCAAGGGATTTCCCAGGCAAGAATACTGGAGTGGGTTGCCATTTCCTTCTCCGGGGACCTTCCCAACCCAGGGGTCCAAACTGAGTATCCTGCTTTGGCAGGTGGATTCTTTACCACTGAGCCATCTGAGAAGCTCCAATATGCTTTATACTTAGGATCAAAATAAGATGTTTGGTTTTGTTTGCTTACCTAAAATATATGTTGTAACAGAAAGCTTCATCTAAAAAATTCACCCCGGAATCTGTAAAGAACTCCAATTTTCAAAATGAATAGTTAATTAGCAACAACAAGAAAAAATGCTTACCTCTCAAGACAGTCATCTTCACCATCACCATGGTCACTGCATGGCTCTAACAATATACCTACACACTGACAAAAAGAACACCACTTATTAATGGAGTTCCCATCCCCTTAAAGTTGAGAAGTTTCCAATCCAAATTAGGATATTAGATTATAAGTTAGTCAAATGCCCCTCTTTTAACTACTACTTAAAATAGTCTGTAGGTGTTAACATCCCTTTTTAGAGAGTAATTGACCTTCCTCAAAACTTGAGTTGTGTTTACGGGGGTGCATGTGTATAACATGAGGACCCTGTTTTTCTTGCTACCCTACTGGGCAAGAGCTACTGCTACCGCTATCACATTCTTTTTCCTTCCTTAGAATTTTCTCCTCTAAAAATGACGGTCAGCTACTTCTCTTTCTCATCAGCAATGAACATACAAGTTGGTTAACTTCCTAGCAGGTAACAGAGGAGTCACATAGTTCACCAGATCCCTTTATGACATATATTTGAAATAACAACTCTGAAACTCAAAAGCACATGAGAATGCTCCCTAATTTTCCAATGGGCTTTGAGACACCATTCCATGCCTACTCCTCCCTAAAATAAATACCTATCAAGTCTAATACAAATGTCCTGTGCATACTTCAAACTATGTAAACCTTTTAGTGTTTTTGATGATCACCTCAGAAATCAAGATTTGATCTTCCTAGATTCTTAAGAAACTACTACTTGTGCAGTTTTGTTTAATGTGAAAGACAGTCTGTAAAAAGTTATTAAAATACTCTCTTTTTGAATATATCTCTGTGAAGCTAACTAGCCTCATGCACTTGAAACAAAAGAATCTATAGCAACAGAGAGAATGCAGAAGCACATATGGGAATCCAGCTGACTTCTAAGTCAGACAGTAGCAAGATCACTAAGTATGTATAACAATGTCATGCCTCAAAATAACTTCTTTTAAAAATAGCTGCTTTTTATTAAGAAAAAAAAAGGCAATCTTATTTATGTTACCTTGAGTGAGTTTATTATGTTAAGTGAATTAATAAACATTTTAATTGCTCAGTTTTAATTTCTAATATACTAAATACTAATAGACATACCTAGGTACACAGAAGTTTTTTGGGACCCTCAATAATTTAGAGTTCTAGAGTATAAAAAGGTCCTTGGGACCCAAAGTGTATAGAACCACTGATCTAAAAATCAGACTTCAACAACCTCCATGCTCTGGAATATAGCTTTACATTCTTAAATATGAGGGTTTCAGGAACTGTGAAAAACCATTATACAGATTCAATATTTAAAACGAGCCTTTTTGCTCTACTCCACCAAATTCAAGTCCCAGTTCTTTCCTTCTGATGAAAAATAAGACAATAACAAGCACTTATGTGCCTATCTTATGGTTGTTGTCAGAGAATCAAAAGAAAGAGCTTTTAAGAGAAACTGTAAAGCTCTATTATAAAGCATACTATTACATGACCAACCCTAACTTAACCTATAATTCTTTTTACTATGAAATAACTGAAATAAAATATGATCACTGATATAACTAATATCCACATATCCTCCACCCAGATTTAGGCAACATAATTCTTAAATAGTGAAAAGTATTAAACAAGATCTCAATTAGGGATAATATAAAAAATGCAGTGACGGCAGCAAAAGCTGACAGCCCAGCAGTGGAGAAGACAGATGAAATTCAAAGTCGAGTGCAGAACTGTGCTCTACACAGTATCTCAGGACAAAGAAAAATAAAAGTTATTAGTCATGTTAGCATACAGCCAGTCTTCATTTAACATACAGGAAATATGCAATACTTTTCTTAGAAACTAAAATATACTTCATCACCTAGAAAAAATGTTACTTTCTCAGAATTCATTCCAGATAAAATATTCAACCCTTAATACACAAGAAGAAAAAAGCTCTTTTTTCTAAAATATGAGATGACAAAGCAGCCTGTGCTGTCTTCCCTCCCTTCTCCACAAACATCAGAGTCCTTATAAAGGACATCTAAGGCACGCTGGTCTCAATTCAGGAAAGCTAGAGCCCTTTGGTGAAAAAAGGTGGTGGCAATGGCAGCAGTGGGAGCAGCAGCTACAGCACAATCATATTGCCAGGGTATTAGGGGCTGTCAGGACTTACTGACAGGAGCTAATTAAAGACCAGTAATTTCCTTGGTCTCCAGCCATTCCTTAGCCATCCACAACGATACTTCCACACAGCTTAGTCGCTCATCCTTCCATCTCCACTGACCTAGTTTTGCTCAAGTACGGCAGCTACTTCTTTTAGATAAGCTAACTATCCCTGCTTTATTCTACACATTTCATCTGCTTGTAAGAAAACTTACTAAAGCATTTTCAACCACCAGATGGCAAAAATAAAGCTACAGAACTTTAGAATCTAAAAATTTGGATTATCCAGAAAAACTTAAAACTGTAGTCTCCAACTTGACTTTATAGTTGAACAGATACAAAAACACGTTGGAGCAAAAATCTGCTGTGTGTTAAGCAGAAAAAAACTTTTTAATTAACAACTTTCCATTTAAATGAGTGCCAACTCATTATATTTTTCTGTCAGTTAGATTAAATGTGAAAGGTATGTGCTCAGTCATGTCCAATTTTTTGCAACCCCATGGACTGTAACCCGCCAGGCTCTTCTGCCCATAGAATTTCCCAGGCAAGAGTACTGGAGTGGGTTGCCATTTCCTACTCCAGGGGATCTTCCCGACTCAAAGAGACCAAACCTGTGTCTCTTATGTCTCCTGCATTGACAGGCAGATTCTTTACCACTGCGCCACCTGGGAAGCCCCATCAGTTAGGTTATGGAGACTTAAAAAAAATGTTTTAATTGAGGTATAGTTTATATACAATATTATATAAGTTTCATATATATAGCATAATGATCCACAATTTTTAAAGGTTTTATAAAAATATATTAAATATTCTTCAATCTAGCCCAATTTCTTTCACTGAATTCATGTGGGCAAAACTGATGAGGTCGCCACAGCAGATGAACCATCAACAAAATGAAAAAATAACCTACAGAATGGGAGAAAATACTTGCAAAATCATGTATTTGGATAAGGAGTTAATCTCCAAAATATAAAAAGAACTCATAAAGCTCAATAGCAAAAAACAAATAATACAATTAAAAAATGGGCAGAACATCTAAATAGACATTTTCCCAAAAACGAAGTACAGATGGCCAACAAGTACATGAAAAAGTGCTCAACATCACTATCAGGAAAATGCAAATCAAACCCGCAATGAGATACTACCTCACACCCATTAGAATGGCTATCACCAAAAAGACAACACAAAGTAAGTGCCAGTGAGGACGTGGATAAAAAGGAACCCTCGTGTTTTGGAGATGGAAATGTAAATTGGTACAGCCACTAAGGAAAATGGTATGGAGGCTCCTCAAAGAATCAAAAATAGAACTACCATGCTTACTAGCAATTCCATTTCTGGATGTTTATGTGAAGCAAAGAAAAATGCTGCCTCAAAAAGACAGGTGCACCCCCATGTTTACTGCAGGATTATTTACAATAGTCAAGATACAACCTAAGTGTCCCTCAATAGATAAACAGCTGAATAATTTCCTGTGTGGGTGTGTATACATGTAACACACACATAATGGAATATTATTCAGCCATTAAAAAAATAAAAACCCAGCATCCTGCCACTTGCAATAATAACATGGACGGACCTTGAAGGCATTATGACTAAGTGAAATAAGTTAGACAAAGACAAATACCATATGATCTCACTTTTATGTGGAATTTTAAGATAAAGTCAAACATCTATATAGAAAACATATCTGGTGGTTGCCAGAGGTGAGGGTTGGTAGTGGGGAAAACGGGTGAAGGTAGTCAAAAGGTACAAACTTTCCAGATAAAAAATAAATAAGATATAGAACTATAACATACATCATCATAACTGTAGTTAATAATACTATATTGTATATCTGAAAGCTGCTGAGAGTAGATCTTAAAAGACTCATCACAAGAAAAAAAATTTAACTGTGTGGTAACAGATACTAATAACTAGACTTGTGATCATTTCACAATATATACAGGTACTCAATGTTATGCACTTGAAACTAACGTAATATGTCAACTAAACCTCAATGTTTTTAATTTTAAAAGAGAGACTGTTTTAAAAAGAGAGACTGATTTAAAAAACAACACATTATTGAATGGTTGTTGCCTGTCAGAGGTATTGAGTATTTCTGTTTAAAAAAGAAAGTGGAGTCTCATAACAATTCAAGTCAAATTGATAGCTATTTCTTCCTCTTGGTTGTCTGCTAGAGCTTCCCAAATACTTCTGGCCTTCACTTCTGAAAGGAGGTACTTAAATTCCAGCAATTTCTCAGGGTTCAGAAGATATAAATAGGGTTCAGAAGATATAAATAATTGCAAATTTGGCACGGTGCCAGCCATGAAGGTCTGCTAATCTGGAAATGAACTGATTTTATGAGAAATCTGGGCTTCCCCAGTGGCTCACCAGTAAAGAATTCGCCTATACTGTGGGAGCCACAGATGTGGGTTCAATCCCTGGGTCAGGAACATCCTCTGCACAGAGACCCACTCCAGTATTCCTGCCTGGAAAATCCCATGGACAGAGGAGCCTGGTAGGCTACAGTCCACAGGGTCGCAAAGAGTCGGACATGACTGAAGCATCTTGGCATGGCACGATATGAAAAATTTACTGATAACATCAGATATTTTGATATGAACTCAAATCAGGCTACTGATTTACCAACACTTTCCACCCTCAAACAGTACAAATTACTATAGAACTTGTTATAACTAAAAACTTAAGAGATCAATCTCATCGTATCAATACAAAAATCCTTAAAATTTCCTAAGACCTGATATTTTATATCTGATAAGAGACTTACTCAAAATAATAAAGAACTTTTAAAACTCAGCAAACAACTCAATCAAAAAATGAACAAGAGACCTGAACTCAGCCAAGATATTCAGATGGCAAAATAAGCATATGAAAAGATGCTGAACCCTATGTCATGAGGGAATTGTAAACTGTATCAACGAGATAACACTAGATACCTATTAGCATGGCCAAAATCCCAAACACTGGCAAGGATGTGGAGCAACAGAAACTCTCATTCACAGTTGATGAAGGAAAGAGAAACAGCCAAATTTATGCAAGCATTTAGCTTATAATAAAGGTATAGAATTTTTTTTTTTTTAACCTTGCCATGCAGCTTGTTTAAGCATGTTAAGATGCTTATAAAATGTTTATAAGATGTTTATCAGGGCTTCCCTGGTGGTCTAGTGGTCCCTGGTGGTCCAGATAAAATCCCTGCTCCAGGAAGAGGCCACATGCTTCAGTGCAACTGAGCCCATGAGCCCAAGCTCTAGAGCCTGAGAGCCACAACTACTGAGCCCACACATGGAAACTACTGGAGCCTGTGCACCCTAGAATCCATGCTCTGCAGCAAGAGAAGCCACCGCAATGAGAAGCCTACACACCACAACTGGAGAGTAGTCCCCACTTGGTAACTAGAGAAAAGCCTGCACAGCAACAAAGACCCAGTACAGCCAAAATAAACAAATAAATGAGTCTTAAAAAAAAAAAAAAAGATGTTTTAAGACATTAAGATGTTTAATTAAGATGTTAAGATATTCAAGATTGCCAGGAGAAATATCAACAACCTCAGATATAGAGATACCACTTTAATGGCAGAATGTGGTCTCTTGATGAAGGTGAGAGGAGAGTGAAAAAGCTGGCTTAAAACTCAACATTGAAAAAGCGAAGATCACGGCATTCGGTCCCATTGCTTCATGGCAAATAGATGGAGGAAAAGTAGAAATGGTGACATTTCATTTTCTTCAGCTTCAAAATCACTGTTGATGGTGACTGCAGCCACAAAATTAAAAGACACTTGCTCCTTTGAAGGAAAGGTATGACAAACCTAGACAACGTATTAAAAAGCAGAGATACCACTTTGCCAATAAAGATCCATATAGTCAAAGCAATGATTTTTCCAGTAGTCATATATAGATGTGAGAGGTGGACAATAAAGAAGGATGAGCACTGAAGAATTGATACTTTTGAATTGTGGTGTTGGAAAGGACTCTTGAGAGTCCTATGGACTTCAAGGAGATCAAACCAGTCAATCCTAAAGGAAATCAACCCTGAATATTCATTGGAAGGACTGATGCTGAAGGTGAAGCTCTAATACTTCGGCCACCTGATATGAAGAGCCAACTCATTTGAAAAGACCCTGATGCTGGGAAAAGATTGAGAGCAAGAGGAGAAGAGGGCAACAGAGGATGAGATGATTGAATGGCATCACTGACTCAATGGACGTGAGTTTGAGCAAACTCAGGGAGACAGTGAAGGACAGGGAAGCCTGGCGTGCTGCAGTCCATAGGGTTGCAAAGAGTTGGACACGACTTAGGCACTAAACAACAACAAAGATATTCAACGCTGAGCAGAGCTTCTAGGTATAGGAATCTAAAGTTCAGAGAGAGATCTGGACTAGAGTACAAACTTGGGAGCCTTTAGCTGAGAGATGGTATTTAAAACCACTAGACTAAATGAGATTACCACTGGAGTAAATGAAAATTAGTGACTTGAGAAAACTGGGCCCTGGGCCACATTAAATTTCAGAACACAAAAAGCAATCAGCAAAGGTATACAACAGCCAGTCAAGGAGGAAAAAAAACAACAGAGGAGTGAGATATCCTGAAAGCTAAGTGAAGAAAGTGTATCAGTGGAGCAGAGAGACAAGAACAGAATCAATAACCATGAACAGATGAAAAAAGATTAATCTAATATGCCAGTGAAAGAAAGTAAGATATTAGTTACATACGAGTCCAATAAAACTAAGTCCAGGAGCAGCTTAAATTCTGTGAAATGTTTTCCAGTTCATAAAATAGGTCTGTACTTTTACTTCTTTGTATCTTTATAACAAACCTCTAGAATGGGTATTACCTCCCACTTATATAAAGAAAAACAAAACAAAACAAAAATTCAGAAAAGTTAGGTAACTAGTCAAAGTTATACTGCTATTAAGAGGCAAAGCCTAAACACAAATCTTTGATTCCTTACAATATGTATGTTAGCATATGATTTAGAATGAAAACATGCTGAAGAAAATTTCATCATCCATTAAGTATCTTATTTTAAAAAGTGTTAACAAAACTTTGAAACACATCTTAGAAAAATGCTTTGTACACTCAATGAAATTATTTTTTAAATGTTATTACTAAAAATTGTTGACAGTGAAAATAATTTACTTCTTAAATGATGTTCATGGGTTTTCCATAATTATGAAAAGATTCCATGTTCTTCAGAAAATATCTGGGACATACATGGCTTTTAAAAAGAACAAAATTCAACCATAAAACCAACAATCACTTCAGGTGACACTGTAATTTGTTTCCTTCCAGAAAAGTATTTAAAAATAAGGTATTCTGCATCTACTTCTCTATTCAATGATGGTTCCTGATCTCCACTGAAACAATGTATGTTCTTCGGACTTGGACTCAAGACAAACACATGTATCAGCAAAAAGAGTGAACTATGGTTTCTGGTACCAAAGAACACATGAAGCAATCAGAACTGTAATCTAGTACATACATGGGTCCCCACCCCCTGGGCTGCAGTCTGTTAGGATCCTGGATTGTGAGGATCAGCTCACAGCAGAGGTGAGAGGCAGGCAGGCAAGCGAGCAATACTTCATCTGCCACTCATTACCACCGGCACCAGCACCCCCCACCAAATCCATGGAAAAACTGTTTTCCATGAAACTAGTCCCTAGTGCCAAAAAGGTGGGGGACTGTTGACCTAGTACACGTAACACAGAGATTTTTAAGTCTCTACATTTCTTACCTGGTTATTTTCTTCATCCTCAAATACAAAATCTTGCTGCATAACTTCATTGTCTAAATTAGTGCTAGCCACAGGTTCTGAACAGTCTCTGTTATGTTCACTGGCATTAATAATACCATCAGCAATATCAACCCTAGTAATGAAGATTAAAAAGTCAGATCAGGCCACATGTTGAATATGTAATACCTTTAAAATACATAAATAAAAGTAACAATCAGAAACTTTTTCTCATAGTAGAAAACATATCTTTTTCATAAAGATCCAGTTTATTTAGCATGTCAAGTTAGATTATAAAGGATTCAAAGTTTATTTCTGTCCCTCCATGGGATGTTGTAAGGACCTTAATTTATTATCCACTTTGAATATTTTCACAGCAAATGAATGGCTTTAAAAATAATTTATGTGTCAAAACAGTGATCTCTCTTACAAATGCACATGCTAAATCATAGTAACGACTTGTTTGCAGATTAAAACCCAAGTCTAGCACTGGGCAACAGTGTTTAACACCTTTTCAAATACAACAGGAATAGCTTCCTACTGCAGATTTTTTCATCTTACATAATTTAGAATACGTAAAACACTGCAGGTTGTTTATAAAGATGATACCCCAACCAGACAATATGAGAATTCTACCATGAGAATATGAGTTATTTCTGTAATAATATCTGAGCATAGACATAGGTTTTCAGGATCTCTAGCTAAGCCAAAAGGGCAAACTCCAAGAAATCTGCTTATATTATATCCTTTGAAACATTTTTCTCTTTCTACCATTTGGATACCTCTTCTTTCCTTCATATTCAACTCAAATACTTCCTACAGATCCACCTGTATAGTTCAAATAATGCCTTCAAAGCACACAAATCAGGGCCATCACATCACTGCACAGGCTGGTGGTGATGCCATCCGTGCAGATTATATGGCACACCTGCGGTTGTACAATCCGGTATTCCATAAACATAGTCCCAGCATTGGTATTTATAGCTATTAATTTCTCAGTTTCATTCCACATGTGATAGCTAGTCTGGTGTATTTGACATATTTGGCCTTTAAAAATCTAATTGTTAACACAAAAACAAAATTCTACCTAGTCATCTATTTTTTTTGTTTTGCCTTCCTATGAATTCTCCAAATTTGGGTATGTCTTTCTTAAGATCATGATCTATGCTGCTCTATAGATTTGTCCCCAAAACAAAAACTGACCAATGCAAACTATAAATATCATCTGTAGACTCAGAAGAAAGCATCTCTAGGGCTGAGGTAACAGGAAAGGATATGAAGCTTTCGTCACTTAAAGATAACAAGTCAGATGAAGAGTGGAGTAACATCACACACCACACAGTACATGGGGTACTTTTAACTTGCACAAATCCAATTATTAACAGCTAATCTAAAACAACAGAGGGTAGGGAAGGCAAAGCCTGGAGACAGGAAAACAAGTTAAATAGAAAGGATGATTCCATTCACCAATTCATTCAATGACCATGTGCACTAGGAGTGATGTCAATCTGCTGTCCCAGTACCTATCTATCTGGAAAACTACATGCCATGGTGTGACCATCTGGAAAATAGAATATAGGTCTACTCTTTTTAAAGTTATTTTTCACATAACATAGATCCTAAAGGTAATTAGATAAGCCCGCTACTTCATCTGGTGTTCACAGACTTTGTCAGACTCAATGTCTACTATCTTAACAGAAGACTTATGAGATTTTTAATGTGAAGAAGTATATACAATTTATAAGCAAGTATATACAAAGTTACTTTTCACACTGACTTTCAGAAATGGTCAAGTAAGATCAGACACTATCATTAAAAACTGTTTTTTAAAAGGTGAAACAATTTTATAATTCAATAAAAAATAGTCAAATGTTTTAAAAGTTTCTTACTGGTTATTAGATCCTTCCCCATCACAATTAACACTTCCTGCTTCATTATTACACACGAGACTTTGCTGCTGTAAGTTCTTAAGATCATGATCTATGCTGCTCTGCAGATCAAAAAGGTGCTGTTCCACAGCTGCTCTAATTGTTCTTTCTAAAATGCTATAAAACAGAACACATTTTAGTGAGAAGCAGTCACCCTAACTAGGTTATTTGGTCACATAAACACAAACTTTAAAATGTACAACCAGTTAAAAAAATATACAATGGTATTCAAATGAATAGGCTAGAGTGGAAAAAGAAATACAGAAAAGGAATACATGATAATTGCTTAAATTTTAAAATGAAATTTGCCCAGACAGACATTACACAAATCAATCATGTCAATATTACTACTGACGCAGGAATGATCACTTGTCCCAGTAATTCATTCCTCCCTACAACATAACAAAGCCATTTAAAAAGACTTCTCAGGGAATTCCCCAGTGGTCCAAGTGGTTAGGACTCTGCATTTCCACTGCAGGGGGCACAGGTTCAATCCCTGGTTGGAGAACTAAGATTCCACATGCCATGCACCATAGCCTACAGTAATAAAGCAGCCATTTGCGGGGGGAGTGGGTGGGGCACAGAACCTTTACTAGAAAAAAAAGCTCTATTGGCATTGTTCAGTCATTTCAGAAGATTAAAAAAAAATCATCTGAAAAAAAGTTCATCTTTGTGTATCAGTGCAATGCATTCCTTCTTCATTTGTTCTGACTAAAGTACATAAAATACTAACCAGTTTCACTACCTTATGTACAATCTCTCCTCTAAAGTATTTACAATAAATACATGCTTTTAATTTCTACAGCTTATTAATATTTTTAAAAACTTTTTAAGCTGTCTTCTATAAGTATACTACTTACTCTGCAGAGGCTGGTAAGATGCTGATGGGTGATGTATGGGCACTGTAATCAAAGAAAAAAATTAGCTGTAAAATTTTCAATACTAAATGACTACAAAATGTGGTAAAAACTCCACATTTACACTACCTTGATACACCCAGGAGAGTGTGCACTAAGTTTTATTTTTCTAATTTTCCAAAGAAACTCTTTGTCACAGAAGATCCTTAAAATACTTATTGTCTGTGTGTGTTGGTTCATTTGTGTTGGGGGGCGGGGGTGAGGGGCATGCAACTACTTCACCTGGTGCTTACCTGGAAATACACTGACCTATTCTAAGCCTGAAGGGAAAAAAAAACTGACTTCTGGGCCAAACAAAAGTATCCACCTAGGACAGTATGGAGGCCTCAATGCTGGCCTGTGCTCCGTGCCAAAAGTAATAGTACATACAACTACTCAGAGGATATTCTCAAGCTACAAAATGAAAAGGCAAATTAGAAACAAAAATTCAGGCCACATCATTCACTGTGCTGGTAACATTTTCCTTAGCAAATTTTATACCACAGTATCTACTGATACCTATAAAAACATAGATAATAGACTCATTTTTACCACAGCTATCAAACATACAACTTAAAACCCACAATGAGATATATATATATACTACTAAAATACTGAAAATTAAAGTGTAGGTAAGGATGTGAAGCAAATAGAACATTAACATAATGCTGATGGGAATGTAAAATGTTTCAACCACCCTGGAAGCCCGTTGGGCAGCCTTCTTATAAAACCTACTATGTACACAATAACCCAAAACCTATGGGACTCAGTAAAAGCAGTGCTAAGGGGAAGGTTCAGAGCACTACAGGCATACCTCAAGAAACAATAGAAAAGTCAAATAAATAACCTAACTCTACACCTAAAGCAACTAGAAAGGGAAGAAATAAAGAACCCCACAGTTAGCAGAAGGAAAGAAATCATAAAAATTAGGGCAGGCATAAATGAAAAAGAAACAAAGGAGACCATAGCAAAAATCAACAAAGCTAAAAGCTGGTTGATAAATAAAATAAACAAAACATTAGCCAGACTCATCAAGAAAAAAAGGGAGAAGAATCAAATCAACAATATTAGAAATGAAAATGGAGAAATCACGACAGACAACACAGAAATACAAAGGATCATAAGAGACTACTATCAGCAACTATATGCCAATAAAATGGACAACCTGGAAGAAATGGACAAATTCTTAGAAAAGTATAACTTTCCAAAACTGAACCAGGAATAAATAGAAAATCTTAACAGACCCATCACAAGCACAGAAATTGAAACTATAATCAGGAATCTTCCAGCAAACAAAAGCCCAGGACCAGACAGCTTCACAGCTGAATTCTACCAAAAATTTAAAGAAGAGCTAACATCTATCCTACTCAAACTCTTCCAGAAAATTGCAGAGGAAGGTAAACTTCCAAACTCATTCTATGAGGCCACCTTCACCCTAATACCCACACCAGACAAAGATGCCACAAAAAAAGAAAACTACAAGCCAGTATCACTGATGAACACAGATGCAAAAATACTTAACAAAATTCTAGCAAACAGAATCCAACAACATATTAAAAAGATCATACATCATGACCAAGTAGGCTTTATGCCAGGGATGCAAGAATTCTTTAATATCCGCAAACTGATCAACGTGATACACCACATTAACAAATTGAAAGATAAAAACTGTATCATTACCTCAATAGATGCACAGAAAGCCTTTGACAAAATTCAACATCCATTTATGATAAAAAACCTGCAGAAAGCAGGAATAGAAGGAATATACCTCAACATAATAAAAGCCATATATGATAAACCCACAGAAAACATTATCCTCAAAGGCGAAAAACTGAAAGCATTTCCCCTAAAGTCAAGAACAAAACAAGGGTGCCCACTCTCATGGCTACTATTTAACATAGTTCTGGAAGTTTTAGCCACAGAAATCATAGAAGAAAAGGAAATAAAAGGAATCCAGATTGGAAAAGAAGAAGAAGTATAAAATTCACTGTTTACAGATGACATGATCCTCGACATAGAAAATCCTAAGACTCCACCAGAAAATTACTAGAGCTAATCAATGAATATAGTAAAGTTGCAGGACATAAAATTAACACACAGAAATCCCTTGCATTCCTATGCACTAACAATGAGAAAACAGAAACAGAAATTAAGGAAACAATTCCATTCACCATTGCAATAAAAAGAATAAAAGACTTAGGAATAAACCTACCTAAACAAAAGACCTATATATAGAAAACTATAAAACACTGATGAAAGAAATCAAAAAGGACACAAATAGATGGAGAAATATACCATGTTCATGGATCAGAAGAACCAATATAGTGAAAATGAGTATACTACCCAAAGCAATCTATAGATTCAATGCAATCCCTGTCAAGCTACCAACAGCATTCTTCACAGAGCTAGAACAAATAATTTCACAACTTGTATGGAAATACAAAAAAACCTCGAATAGCCAAAGCAATCTTGAGAAAGAAGAATGAAACTGGAGGAATCAACCTACCTGACTTCAGACTATACTACAAAGCTCCAGTCATCAAGACAGTATGGTACTGGCACAAAGACAGAAATATAGATCAATGGAACAAAATACAAAGCCCAGATATAAATCCACGCACATATGGGCACCTTATCTTTGACAAAGGAGGCCAAGAATATACAATGGACAAAAGACAATCTCTTTAACAAGTGGTGCTGGGAAAACTGGTCAACCACTTGTAAAAGAATGAAACTAGAACACTTTCTAACACCATACACAAAAATAAACTTAAAATGGATTAAAGATCTAAACCTAAGACCAGAAACTATAAAACTCCTAGAGGAAAACATAAGCAAAACACTCTTTGACATAAATCACAGCAGGATCTTCTATGACCCACCTCCCAGAGTAATGGAAATAAAAGCAAAAATAAACAAATGGGACCTAATTAAAATTAAAAGCTTCTGCACAACAAAGGAAACTATTAGCAAGGTAAAAAGACAGCCTTCAGAATGGGAGAAATAATAGCAAACGAAGCAACTGACAAAGAATTAATCTCAAAAATATACAAGCAGCTCCTGCAGCTCAATTCCAGAAAAACAAACGACCCAATCAAAAAATGGGGCAAAGAACTAAACAGACATTTCTCCAAAGAAGACATACAGATGGCCTAAAAACACATGAAAAGACGCTCAACATCACTCTTTATCAGAGAAATGTAAATCAAAACCACAACGAGGTTCCATCTCATGCCAGTCAGAATGGCTGCTATCAAAAAGTCTACAAACAATAAATGTTGGAGAGGGTGTGGAGAAAAAGGAACCCTCTTACACTGTTGGTGGGAATGCAAACTAGTACAGCCACTATGGAGAACAGTGTGAAGATTCCTTAAAAAACTGGAAATAGAACTGCCATATGACCCAGCAATCCCACTGCTAGGCATACACACCAAGAAAACCAGAACTGAAAGAGACACATGTATCCCAATGTTCATTGCAGCACTGTTTACAATAGCCAGGACACGGAAGCAACCCAGATGTCCATCGGCAGACGAATGGATACAAAAGCTGTGGTACATATACACAATGGATTACTCAGCCATTAAAAAGAATGCATTTGAATCAGTTCTAATGAGATGGATGAAACTGGAGCCTATTATATACAGCAAAGTAAGTCAGAAAGAAAAACACTAATACAGTATACAAATGCATATATATGGAATTTAAAAAGATGGTAACAATGACCCTATATGCAAGACAGCAAAAGAGACACAGATGTAAAGAACAGTCTTTTGGACTCTGTGGGAGAAGGCCAGGGTGGGATCATTTGAGAGGGTAGCATTGAAACGTGTATATTATCATATTGTGAGGTGGATCACTGGTCCAGATTCAATGCATGAGACAGGGTGCTCAGGGCTGGTGCACTGGGATGACCCTGGGGGATGGGATGGGGAGGGAGGTGGGAGGGGTGTTCTGGATGGGGAACACATGTGTGCCTGTGGCTGGCTGATTCATGTCAATGTTTGGCAAAAACCACTGCAATATTGTAAAATAATTAGCCTCCAATTAAAATTAATTAATTAACTAAAAAAAAACAAAACAACCTACTATGTGACACAGCAATTGTACTTTTGGGTATTTACTCAAAAGAAATGAAAGTTTAAGTCCACACAAAGACTTCTACAAGCATAGCAGCTTTATTCAAAAGAGCCAAAAATAGTCATCAATCCTATTATAGGTTGATTGCATAAACAACCTATAGGTAAATGCATAAACAAAGTGTGGAATATCCCTACAATGGAATATAGTTAGAATTTTTTTTAATTCTAGTCGTGAATTCAGTCTTGAATAACTGACACATACATTAACATGAATCTCAAAAAACATTATACAAAGCAAAAAGAGCCAGACACAAGAGTAGCTACTCTATGAGATTCTATTTATATGAAATTCTAAAACAGGCAAAACTCATCTATGTAGTGATAGAATGCACATCAGTAATTGCCTGGGGCCAGAAATTGCAGGGAGCAGGGGGAGTACAATTATAAAGAAGTAAGGGAAGAGACAGAAACAGTCTCTATCTTGAATGCTATGGTTGTTAATAGATACATCCATGACACACATGGTAAAGAATCTGCCTACAAAGCAAAAGATCCGGGCTTGATCCCTGGGTCGAGAAGATCCAAGATCCAAGATCCAAGATCCTCTGGTGAAGGGAACGGCTACCCAATCCAGTATTCTTGCCTGGAGAATTCCACGGACAGAAGAGTCTGGTGGGCTACAGTTCACAGGATCGCAGAGTCGGACATGACTGAGCAACTATCAGCACTTAAAAAATGAATACATTTTACTGTATGAAAAATATGTCTCAGTAAAGTCAATTTTCTAAGGAAAAAAGTCAGTAAGAGGAAAAAAACTAATGTACAATAATCAAAGTTAGATAGTGGCTACTGTGGGAGAAGAGAGATTGGTAGCACTTGAGAAGGGACAGAAGCAAGAACCCATGCTATGATTATACAAGTTGAGTTCATTCTGGTAATTCAATGACCTTATGATTTGCGAACTTTTCTGTATGCATGTGATTCCTTAATGAAAAGAATCATTTTTAAAAGTAAATTTAAATCAGTTCTATGAAAATACTCTGTAAAATGTGCCAACACAAACTCTAACCAACATGAGGAAGAAAGAAGGTCTATCAGAGGTTAATATTATCAGGACTGTCTGTAGGAAACGAAATGAACACCATTTACCATTCATCCAATAATCTTCAGGTCTCCCTTAAACACATCAATAGCAAATTGCACAACTGCTTTATCAGACAACACTAACAATCCTGGTTTGGCACACATAACCTCTCTAGTTTAAAAAAAGTTTTTTTTAACTGCCAATATTATGCTACTTTTCATGAATGAATTCAGTTCAGTTCAGTTGATCAGCCATGTCCGACTCATTGTGACCCCATGGACTGCAGCACACCAGGCTTTCTTGTTCTTTGCCATCTCCCAGACCCTGTTCAAACTCATGTCCATAGAGTGAGTGATACCATCCAACCATCTCATCCTCTGTCGTCCCCTTCTCCTCCTGCCTTCAATCTTGCCCGGCATCAGGGTCTTTTCTAATGAGACTTCGCATCAGGTGGCCAAAGTACGGGAGCTTCAGCATCAGTCCTTCCAATGAATATTCAGGATTGCTCCCCTTTAGCACTGATTGGTTGGATATCCCTGAAGTCCAAGGGACTCTCAAGAGTCTTCTCCAACATCATAGTTCAAAGGCATCAATTGTTCAGTGCTCAGCCTTCTTTATGGTCCAACTCTCACATCATCACATTTCTAGTACATGATTACTAGAAAAACCACAGCTTTGACTAGACAGACCTTTGTTGGCAAAATAATGTCTCTGCTTTTTAATATGCTGCCTAGGTTTGTCATAGCTCTTCTTCCAAGGAGCAAGTGTCTTTTAATTTCATGGCTGCAGTCACCATCTGCAGTGATTTTGGAGCCCCAAAAATTAAAGTCTCTCACTGTTTCCAATGTTTTCCCATCTTAATTGCGATGAAGTGATGGGACTAGATGCCATGATCTTCGTTTTTTTAATGTTGAGTTTTAAGCCAGCTTTTTCACTCTCTTTCACTTTCATCAGGAGGCTCTTTAGTTCCTCTTCACTTTCTGCCATAAGGGTGGTGTTACCTGCATATCTGAGGTTATTCTTATTTCTCCTGGCAATCTTGATTCCAGATTATGCTTCATCCAGCCCGGCATTTCACATGATGTACTCTGCACATAAGTTAAATATGAATAGTGACATTATACAGCCTTGACGTACTCCTTTTCCATTTTTGAACCAGTCCGTTGGTCCATGTCCAGTTCTAACTGTTGCTTCTTGACCTGCATACAGATTTCTCCAAAGGCAGGTAAGGTGGACTGGTATTCCCATCTCTTTCAGAATTTTCCAGTTTGCTGTGATCCAGACAGTCAAAGGCTTTCACGTAGTCAATAAAGCAGAAGTAAATGCTTTTCTGGAACTCGGTTACTTTTTCAATGATCCACTGGATGTTGGCAATTTGATCTCTGGTTCCTCTGCCTTACTTAAATCCAGCTTGAACATCTTGAAGCTCTCGGTTCATGTATTGTTGAAGCCTGGCTTGGAGAATTTTGAGCATTACTTTACTAGCACGTGAGATGAGTGCAACTGTGTCATAGTTTGAACATTCTTTGGCATTGCTTTTCTTTGGGATTGGAATGAAAACTGACCTTTTCCAGTCCTATGGCCACTGATGAGTGTTCCAAATTTGCTGGCATACTGAGTGTAGCACTTTCACAGCATCATCTTTTAGGATCTGAAATAGCTCAACTGGAATTCCTTCACCTCCACTAGCTTTGTTCATAGTGATGCTTCCTAAGACCCACTTGACTTCACATTCCAGGATGTCTGGCTCTAGGTGAGTGATCACACCATCAAGGTTATTTGGGTCATGAAGATCTTTTTTGTATAGTTGTGTATTCTTGCCACCTCTTCTTAATCTCTTCCACTTCTTTTAGGTCCATACCGTTTCTGTCCTTTATTGTGCCCATCTTTGCATGAAATGTTCCCTTGGTATCTCTAATTTTCTTGAAGAGATCTCTAGTCTTTCTCATTCTATTGTTTTCCTCTATTTCTTTGCATTGATCACTTATAGGAAGACTTTGTTCTCTCTCCTTGCTATTCTTTGGAACTCTGCATTCAGATGGGTATATCTTCCCTTTTCTCCTTTCCCTTTCACTTTTGTTTTCTCAGCTAATTGTAATGCCTCCTCAGACAACCTTTTGCCTTTTTGCATTTCTTTTTCTTGGGGATGGTTTTGGTCTCTGCCTCCTGTACAGTGTCACGAACCTTCATCCATTATTCTTTACGCACTCTGTCTATCAGATCTAATCCCTTGAATCTATTATTCATGAATGAATTATTTTTAGCAAAATGCTTTCATGCTGATACCCTCAAGTAAAAAGTACCTAATTTTTTTTATATTTAAATGAAATCATTTCATCATTTTCATTTCTGAAATCAGGAAAAGCTGGGGTGGGGGGTAGGAATCACATATATGTGCACAAAGAACAGTGTAGCCATTAGTTTCTTCCTAGGAGTTTCAGATGAGCTGAAAGTTAGTGACTTACAGGAAAAAAAAAAAAAAAAAAAACAAATATGGCAAATCAAGCTTTCCCCAAAGAGTATTTAAATGTCAACTAGGATATCAGATACTTTTCTGACATTCCACTACAATGATGTGTTGATTTTTCATTGATTATGAGTTGCTGTTTCATTATAAAAGTTAAATCTGGTATATTTTCCTCAGTAAGATGAGCAGTCTCTAAGTTTAGTAAATTTTTGACCTATTTAGAAACATTCATTTTACTTTTAATACCTGTTATCCACTGACATGTTGATATATGTTGATGTGAAGAAAATTTATAAATCTAACATCATTCTTGTTGCCATTTAATTTGTGATTTCTGGTGAGCTCCTTCTTTATCTTACAACAAATTCTCCAAAAGTTCTAATTCTCAACTGCTTACTCCATCAATCTGTTACTAAAGCCTTGTGCCATGTTTTAATTTTTCATAGGGCTTACATTCCTGTATTTTTCCAAATTTGCCATTGTTAGCTATCTACTCATCCTCCCAGAAAGATTTTCTTCCTCTTTTTTATTAGGTTAGGTTATCAATGGAATACTAGCAGATATGTGCACAATAGACACTTCACAAAGAATCAAATAAAAGATAAATAATCACTCAGTAAAATGTCACTAATCAAAATGCAAATCAAAACCACAAAGAGAAACCTCATACCTGTCATTATGGCTATCATCAGAAAGAATACAAATTAATTATCCTTCAATAAAAAATACATTAATTTACAAAAAAAAGAATACAAATGAACAAATGCTGGTGAGGATGAGGAGAAAAGGGAACCCAAGTATACTATTAGGGCTTCCCTGGAGGCTCAGTGGTAAAGAATCTGCCTGTCAATGCAGGAGATGTGGGTTCGATCCCTGTGTTGGGAAGATCCCCTGAAGAAGGAAATGGTAACCCACTCGTGTATTCCTGCTTGGGAAATCCCCCAGACAGAGGAGCCTGGCAGAATACCGTCTATGAGAATGCAGAAGAGTTGGACACAACTATGTGATTAAACAACAACAGCATGCTGCTGGTGGGAATGTAAATTTGTGCAGCCACTATGGAAAACAGTATGGAGGATTCCAAAAAAACTAAAAGTCAGAACTACCATATGACCCAGCAATTCCACTCCTGGGTACATATCCAAAACAAAAAACAAAAAACCCGATTTCAAAAGATACATGAACCCCAATATTCATAACAGCATTATCTACAATTGCCAAGATATGGAAGAAACCTAAAGGTTCATGAACAGATGAATGGATAAAGAAGATGTGGTACATGTATACATACATACACACATGGAATCCTACTTAGCCATAAAAAAAGAACAGAATTTTGCCATTTGCAGCACATGGATAGATAAGGAGGGCATTAGGCTAAGTGAAATAAGTCGTATAGACAAAGACAAATACTATTATGATATCGCTTATATGTGGAATATAAAAAATAATACAAAAGAATATATATATATAATAAAAACAGACTCACAGACAGAAAACAAACTTATGGTTATGAAAGGGGAGAACGGACAGATAAATTAGGAGTATGGGATTAACAGATTCACAACCCTACATATAGAACAGACAAGGATTTACTGTACAGCACAGAGAACTATATTCAATGTCTTGTAATAACCAGGAAAAAATCTGGACAAAAATATATATACATATAACTGAATCACTTTGCTGTACACTTGAAACACCATATTATAAATCAACTATATGTCAATAAAAAACTTTTTAAAATTTTACTATATTTGCATAATTATTTTTAAGAAATATCAGCAAATAAATATATAAAATGGACTAGGCTACACAGAGCCAATGTATCGTTTTTAAACTACTAATGTTCATAAAATTTGGAAACACAACATGAGAAAGTACATAAATTATGTGTGCAACCATGTATCAAAATGCTTATATTTAATAAATGCTTTTATAATTATTTATAATTATACACATACACTAATAAAAGATTAAACTAGAATATGGAAGCTTTCTAACTACCCCTTAAACAGGGATGTAATCCATGGGCCTCTTATATCAGACTCTCCTGAAGTGACAATGTTATTTTATTGGAGATTTGGACTCTATTCTAGACTTCAAATAACCATAAAACCAAAGTAAATAAGAGAGTATAGTAATGGCACAAGAACAGACATACGGAATATAAACAGACCCATGCCTGATTTAGAACAAAGGTGCCACTATAGAAAGCAGGGAAAAAAAACAGTATGTAGAATGAAAAAGGGAATTTGGCATCTGTCACACACTGCAGACAAATCAATCCCAGGTAGATTTCAGACCTAAACAAGGAAGATTAAAGGTACAACTTTTACAAGACAGGAGTATATAGCTAGGAAAAGACTTCTTAAACAGGGAACAAAAAGCATTAACCACAAAGGGAAAAGAATGGATAAAGAAGATGTGGTACATGTATATATACATACACACACATATATATAATGGAATCTTACTTAGCCATAAAATAAAGAACAGAATTCTGCCAGAATTTTTTATCTACAATTATAATTGGGCAATGGCACCCACTCCAGTACTCTTGCATGGAAAATCCCATGGATGGAGGAGCCTGGTAGGCTGCAGTCCATGGGGTCGTTAAAAGTCGGACACAACTGAGCCCTTCACTTTCACTTTTCACTTTCCTGCATTGGAGAAGGAAATGGCAACCCACTCCAGTGTTCTTGCCTGGAAAATCCCAGGGACGCTAGTGGGCTGCCGTCTATGGGGTCGCACAGAGTCGGACACGACTGAAGTGACTTAGCAGCAGCAGCAGCTTAGCAGATAATTGGGAATTATTCATCAGAAGGCACAATATGAGAAGGAAAAGGTATAACACAATGAGAAAAATACAACACTGATTTTTTAAGGGCTCCTAAAAAGGGCTCCTTTTTCAATAAGAAAGAAAACCCAATTAAAAATAGGAAACAGACTTGACCAGGCACCTCACAAATGTGAAAAGGGGATTAATCTAATTAAAATGACAATGAAATACTCAATGTGAAGCAATGGGAATGCTCACACACTGTTAATGGGAATGTGAACTGGAGAAGCACCATGAAAAACAATTCATCAATAGTTACTCAAGTTTAGAGACAGTAAACGTGCATGCATGTGAGTACCAGAAGATGTGTACAACAATGTACATAGCATGTTACTCACAATTGTCAAAAATAAAAATAATCTAATTGCCCAACAACAGTAAATTGAATCACTGTGGTGTAATCATAAAATGGAATACTGGAATACTTTACAAATGAAATGAATAAACCACAGTGACATGTGACCACATAGAGAAATCTCTCATAAAATGGTCAGTGAAAGAAAATGGATCAAGAAAACATATATAGCAAGATATAATTTTCATGAAGCTCCAAAAGATATAAAAAAGTGATTGCCATAAAAGTAAGGAGATCAGGATTGTGAAAGCTATTGGGGTGCTTTCAGTGTTTATTTCCAACTCTAGAATATTTGAATACTTGCTTTTACTAATCTGTTTTGATATACATTTGTTTTACACCCATTTCTGTAACTTTGATTTCTTTCTCAGTTTAAAAAAAAAAAAAGCTTTAAGAAAGGAGATTCCAAAAAAAAAAAGAAAGGAGATTCCTCAGTTCCTCTCCAAACCTGAGGTAGGACCTCAGAGTTTACATTTTTAAGAAGCATCAGTGATGATTCTTATCCATACTAATAAATGTAAGAAACACTGGCCAAGAGCTATCTAGCCTCCCAAAAGATTAAACTTTAATCATATTTTCCACCTATCCAAAGAAGTCAAACAGAAAAAAAGTTCTAATGGTCTTAAATTTGGAGGGCAGCCAGAGGATTTGATCTTTCAGTTTCCTTTCCTTTTTAAACACTATTGGAATTAAAATATATGTAAAAATATTCATCAGCAAGCCAGATTATTAGAATGAAAGTAAAGATTCTTTGGCCCTGAAGAACAAGCTAGAACAATCAAATAAATAGCTATTTTCAATAGAAACCTTCTCCCTACCCCCAAAAAGCTATAGTAAACAAATCAAATATAGATTTTGTACTGAATGAGTCAGATTGAGGCTACAAAGTTGACTGTAAAACTGTTTTCAAAATTCCTCAAGGGCAAAGGACTGACTTAGTTTTCATATTTCAAAGAATTTAATTATTCTTTATTTTCAGATTTTTGCCACGTTCTGTGGGGAATAAAGTACTTATGTACAAACCAAAGCTAACACAAACCTATGGCTAAAAAAAAAAAAAAAAGATTTATCAATATGGCTATGCATCTGCAGCCGAAGCAAAATAATGTTAAGTAGGTGAATTTTGATTAGTAAAGATACACAAAGAATAAATGCTGACAAATTCAAGGTCAAATTACTCAGGTACTATAGACAGATGCCATAAAGACCACTTAAAAATCTCTTTTCACTAAACCACCAGACAAGGAATATCAGACAAAAAGGATAAACAATAAATCACAAGGGTCACACGTTATTTCAGGCTACAACTAAGTGTAACGTTGAAGACTTTAGTGATTCTCTGACCTTTTTCTCCCTTCTGCTGTGAACTCTATTTTAAAATCTGCCTAGAATCACAGGACCTTCTTGAGAATATAAAATCAATCTTGCAGCCATTTATTCCAATTACTAATTTTTTGTAATCAAATACAATTATCATAGGGAACTACTACTATTTTAATTTCCCAACTGTAAATATTTAATATTACAAATAATACTTAAATAAAAGTATTGAAGCTCTGTTTCAATTAAATCTGATAAAAGATCACTTTACCTGTGTAACAGAGCCTTGCAAGCCATTCTGAACACTGTGGAATCTCCTAACAAAAACATCAAGTAAAGCAACTTCAAACACCATAAACGATGGTGATGGGCTTACAAAAATTGCTGAGCAATCAGAGCTGCAGTCTAAACGGAAGCAGGCTGCAACATGAGGTCACTACTGACAAGGACCCAATCAACAGTCCACAAATTTTTTCCCAAGTACTATGCAACTCGGTGGGAGGTAGGGAAAGGGGGACAAAATTCTGAATCTGGCTTATTCTATAAAAATATTTAAGCATAACCTACTATAAAGGAAAAAAGTCTGTTTGTTTTCATTAATCACTACTATATCAAGAGCTATAAATTATGACAAATATGATATTGCTAAAACAGATGAACGAAAGAGAACTATTACTACTCATTATCCAAATCAGAAAGGCATTAATGGTTAATTTTTACAATCTAAAATAAGGATGATTTCCAGATAATTTATGCCAGAGCCCCACTAAATGACTATTTCAAAAACTATAGTTTTGGAAAATAAATATATAAAACAAAACAAAAGCCACATATTCCTTTCCAATCAAAAGCAAAATCCATTTCTTCACTTTCCCCATCAATCTGGGAATACCCTATACCCATGACAACAGTAAATTGAAAAGATTCCTCACTATTAGAAAGTTAGTAAGTTATAACAACCACAAGTCTTTAAAATACCATGTATCATTTTCAGGGCAATAGGAAGGAGGAAGAGAACCTGTCTGGTTCTTATTATGCTCTGAAACTTCAAAAAATGTTTTACTTTAACAATTTATCTTATTGACCCAAAGCATAAATTTTACTTTTTTCCACCCAACATTTCTGACACTCCCACCCAAGTACATTTTCTTCCTCTTTTCCCTTTTAAGTGGAACCTAGCTAGCGAAAATGTGGTGAAATGATTACCAATTGAAATACTCTGCAAATTGCTTAGTTACCGGGCTTAAAGGAAAAAGTAACTACTATATTTCTTGTGCACCTATAATCAGCTGAAGGGACATTTCTTCAACAATAGAAAAGGGTTAGTTGCTAGGTTGTGTTTGACTTTTGCAACCCCATGTACTGCAACCTGCCAGGCTTCTCTGTCCATGGGATTTCAACATATAAGGTATCCACAGAATGAAGTGCCAACCAGTCTCAAACTCAACTTGGAATTCTTCCTTAACCACTACATCTTCTTTCCTGCATTACACCTAAAATCAAACCATCATAAACTATTGAGCTCACAAAAATGAAGCCCTAGCAGCAACAGCACATGAAAAAGAGCATCAAACTTTTTATTCTTTATAAATTCCAAGTTTTAGCAAGGCATTAAAAGTACAATTTTAAATGAACTTTACAATAGTGCCAATTAGCTGGGGTTTTGATCTGTAGTTCTAGAAGCAATATAAATTAAAAGTTAACTAACCTCAAGCCAAAATAAACCTTTTCAATACAGTCTAGGAAACAGACTGTGAAAAGCACAGTGAAAATAAAGAACTCTTACAGAACTCTCTATTTTCTATTAAAAGGTAAAGAGTCCCCTAACATTTGAATACCTAAATAAAGCCAAGTAGTATATAAACATGTGAATATAAAGCAATCATTTTTCATCTAAACAGATACAACACACTTTAGAAACAAGCTTGGGATTTCCTTATACTTCTTGAGTAAGACTGAGCCTCAGAAGTAACCAAAACTTCTGCTTTTTGTGTAACCTAGGTTACCCATACCCTAAATCCCACCATTTTTTCCACTCTGCACTTGGCTCAATCTTAACAAAATATGGCTAATGGCAAACAATGTATAGAAATAACAGATGCATAAATAAGTCACTCAGTACAACCCATACACAAATATTTAAACCAAGTAGTAGAAAATATTTAAACTGGTTCTCTAAGAGTGGTCTGTGAACCAAAGATCAAAACTGGTTTTTCATAACATTTCACTGTGCTGATATTTGCATGATGATGCAAAATCAATGGTAGAAGAACACTGCATTGGGTCTTAGCATAAGGTTTAGGCAAGTGGTACCAAACAAACCATGCCCAGTGCATTCCTCATCACTACTCAGTTGCAATCGTTTTTTAAAAGGAACAAGTCCTTGATGAAGAAGTAATATATATTATTAATTTTATCTCAGCTCTTGAATATACTTCAATATGTGGTGTGACAAATAGGAAGTACACACAAAGCAAATTCTGCTGCACAGCTTGGAATGATGCTTGTCTTGTTTGAGTTGAGAGCTTAACTTTTAGCATGGAACACTCATTTTTACTTGAAAGATAGACTGACAGATTATAGTTATTCCAATTTGAATATCTGGTAGAAATTTTCTCAAAAATGAGCAAGACTAACAGAACTAATAAAATTTGGGTTTTCCAACAACAATTATAATTCTGGAAAATCTGTATCCTCCACCAGAAGCTTAATAGCATACTAATACTTAAAGATACTTTTGATATAATTAGTGGTGATATTAAAGAATATATATTTTGATATAATATCACTATTTGGAAACTCTGAATAACTCAGTAAGGCAGTATTTTTCAAAATACCAATATACCATATTACAAAATCAAGCATGGCTAAAAGATTCTCTCAAAGTACAGGAGAGACCAACGGATCAGAGTATGAAAAATTCAGATATGCTTTCAGGTTCCACATTACAAATAACCTTTAAAAAACTACAACTTATTGAGTTTTGGCGTACTGTCAAAGAATATCCACAATTATCTGAAAAGACTATAAAAATTCTCTACCTTTTTCCAGCTACCTACTTATATAATGCTAGATTTTCTTCACATACTTAAACCAAAATTACAGATGGCAACAAATTAAATGCCAAAGAAAATGTGAGAATCTAGCTACCATCTATCAACTTAGACATGAAAAAGATGAGTAAAAATGTAAACCATGCCACTAAAAAATTTCTCACTAAAGATTCTTGGAGGATTCTGAAAAAGCTACTTTTGATTAAAACGTTTTACATTAACATGTAATGAGTTCATTACTACTTTAAGAAATTTGTCAGTTTGGGTTCCCAAAAGAGTAAATGCCAATAGCTATAACCCACAGTAACAATTCTTTGTGGTCCACAAACTAAACCAAAAAGTGTGAGACTCAATGACTTAAAACTAACAAAGGAGGAGACATCTATCAACAACAACAAAACCTGTTAGATCATAAATAGCTGTACTTCAGCTACAAATCCTAAGCATCTTTCAAAGTACAACTCAACAAAGAATACACTCAGCAGTTTATGCTATTTTAATTTATAATATGGTAAATATCCAAAGGTATAAAATCAACATTAACAAAAGTCTTTGGAGTCCTTAATGATTTGTAAGAGTATAACATCTGAGACCAAAATGTTTAAGAATTGCTCAATTGTCACTTAATGTTTATTTCCCTGAGGTCTCTAACGTATCTTCCCACAGAAATACAAAGTAGGCTATCTAATACTTCCATAAAATATTTGTAAGCTACCTCAGAGGAAAACTCAAAGAGACAAAACTCTAATGGGCTTCACCAGTGGTCTACTGGTTAAGAATCCGTCTGTCAATGCAGGGGACACGGGTTTGATCCCTGGTCCAGGAAGATCCCACATGCCATGGAGCAACTAAGCCCATGGGCCACAACTACTGAGCCAGTGCTCTAGAGCCCTCAAACCACTACTACTGAGCCCACGGACCTCAACTACTGAGCCCACAAGCCTAGAGTCCGTGCTCTGCGTAAGAGAAGCCATTGCAATGAGAAGACTACACATCGCAATAAAGAGTAGCCCCTGCACACAACTAGAGAAAGCCCATGTGCAGCAACAAAGACCCAGCAAAGTCAAAATACATAAATACATAAGAAAAAAAAAAAGACAACACATTTAGTTAGCAGAAGTTCAATCACTAGCTTCATGCAAAACAGTATCCATTAATTCCCTAAAATGAATTTATTAAGAGCTCCCTATTTTCTAGGTCCTATGTGTTCTAGGATATTTCTTGCCTACCTTTCTTTCATCAAAGGTGAATGTATTTTTGTATATGTATGGCTGTGTCCCTTCGCTGTTCACCTGTAACTATCACAATATTGTTAATCGGCTATACCCCAATACAAAATTTTTAAAAAAAATTTTTTTAAGGTGAATGTATTCTTTGCCTTTATGCTCTCAATCAGCCAAAACTAAAATTTAATGTATATATACTAACTGAAATTTATAGGGATCAGCACTAAATCTAGAAGACCACTGTGACAGACACATCTATTTGTGTTGCCTGATACCCCGACCCCTTTCTTTTGGTATTAGCCCCATTTTTCTGTGGCAAACTAGTTCTTCCCTCCATCCAATGCTCTTGATACATGCATAATTTACAATGACTCACCTCTACCCTGGTTGGGGAATGGACACACAATCCAATTTATGCCAGATCCTCTCCCCTGCTACCCGACAGGAATCTGATCTTGAGCAGAATGATAGATGGAAGGAAGCAGTTTGAAATCTCACAGCAACAGTCACATGCTGAAGAGATTCTTCCATGACCCTTTTATACTAAATTCTCTAGAGCTCTCATGTTCTTCTCTCTGCTTTTCCTTTCAAATCTGGTACCTATCCAGCATTCTTCTAATAAATTATCTTTTTTCTTTCCATTAGCCAAGATCTGTTTCTATGATTTGCAATTAAGGAATCCTGACTACCCTCAAATCTCCAATAACTCCATCTAAAAAATGGCTGTGTTGGAGGGAAGGAGGATCCTCTACAAAGCTAGACAGATGATCCAAAAAAAGAAACTATTAGCAGCATGTATTTCAAGCAATATTTAACCTTGCTGGTAAACAAATAATATGCCTAACGAATTTACCTCTCTAAATGAGCACTATCCAAAAGAAATTTTTACAGTGATAGAACTGCTCTATATCTGCACTGTCCACTATGCTAGCCACTCATCACATATGGCTACTGAGCACTTGAAATGTGACTAGCACAACTGTGGAAATTTTTTAAATTTTATTTAATTAAGTTTAAATTTAAATAGCCACATGTAGCTAGTGGTTACATTATAGGGAAGCATAACTCAAAGAAAATAAAGAACACGAGTTTAAATCTATTGTTTTCAGGTGCTCAAGAAAATATTGCTAACGATAATGAAAACTGAGACAAGTATTTTAAGCAGTCTGGAAATACTTACCAAAAGTCACAGAAAAATTCTCTCTTTGAGCCTAATGAATTTTCCAAATTTATTTGGAAAAAGTCAAAAGAAGGATAAAAGGACCTAAGAACAAAAGCTGTAGAGTAAGCTGGAATAACTCAAAGATCAGAAAAAAGAATTAAAGTAAATACATAATTAAGACATAGCTAAATACTTTAACATATAGCTTATAAGTATTTTCATATATATCTAACATAGAATTAAGAATATCATGTAAACAGAAAAGTACAAACAAAAAATTATACCAGGGGCAAAAAGGTGAACTGGAGGAGAAAATGGCAACCTACTCCAGTATTCTTGCCTGAGAAATTCCAAATTCCAAGGACAGAGGAGCTTGGCAGGCTACATACAGTCCATAGGGTCTTAAGAGTTGGACACAACTTAGCAACTAAACCACCACCAAAAAGGTGAATAAACATGTTAATATACCAAAATTATCTTCCTGTCTGAAGAAACTATAACTAATATAAAAATATAGAGTCCCAAAGAGACACTTAATAGTAGTATTTAGAAGTATGGGCTTTCCTGGTGGCTCAATGGTAAAGAATCTGCCTGTAATAAAGGAGACATGGGCTCTATCCCTGGGTTGGGAAGATCCCCTAGAGAAGGAAATGGCAACCTGCTCCAGTATTCTTGCCTGGAAAATATCATGGACACAGAAGCCTGACGGGCTACAGTCTATGGGATCACAAGAGTCAAATATGACCTAGCAACTAAACAAAAGTTTACAAGTATACACTTTAAACTACTTTATAATTTTTCTAGATGACACTGAATAGTTCTTTCATTAAATTACTAGTTATTTTTTAAATATTTTGCTGTCTCTTAAATTACTATTTAAATGAATTAATTAGTAATTAAATATTTAAATTAATAATTAAATATTTGTTTAATCAAATTATTATTTTCTCTACTTTTTAAATCACTATTTTATTGAACACAAATCTAATGAAAAACATCTAGTGACCTAAACAAGTAACCGTCCACCTAATTAGAAAACCATGGAGCTTTACAGACAACTAGGACAGAATTTACCAAACCTAGAGCTATGAATGGGGCATTCTTGAATTCTCTAATGCTTCCTAAACACTGTGTCCAATGGTCCTACCCATGTGCTACGATAGTGCCTCCAGCCTACCATCTTTAATAGCACTTTATACATGAAAGGATTAGAAAGCACCATCTTAAAGAATCACAGAGTCCTCTCCTCAAAGCCTAGTTCAATCTAGTGCCTAGGAGCTGGAAATATAGTCAACTCAACCACTATATGTTTCTCTAGCAATTCTACTTTCAAAGGTTCTGAAATTTTACCTAACCCAACTAATACACTAATAATACAAAAACAAATAACCTTTAAGAGGAAATATACATAAGAGATTATTTTTTTAGAAGGTATTAATAGCTGAAAACTCCTTAACCAGTTTATTTCTTTAAAATGTTCTTATTGTTCTTTTTCATATACAAACTAATCTTTCATATATTACTATAATCTGTGTAATGTAGTGCTTGAGTGAATTTACAACCAGAATGAAGTGCTCAAAAACTAGTCCTTTCAAATGAAATACTACCTTGTTGATGCTGTAACACTATTTGGTTCCAGGATGTTTTCAGTCATCCTTAATTGTACCACCTCTGGCATGTCATCTGATTTTCCTGCACCCTCTTCTGGAAGTTCTTCTATACGTTCCAGCTTTTCATCTTCTTCTTCTTCCTCAGAAAGTTCATTAACCTATATAAATAAGAGGAAACCGAGAATTAAAATTTAATGAAACTGTTAACTGATATCTAAAACATACTATTCTAAGAAAAATTTAAACACAACTCATTTTCAGCTTCATTTCCTTAAGACTAATTTCCCTTACAAAGTATCTGCCAACTTCTCCACATTAGAGTAAAATTTCAAACCAAACATAATATTTTTAAAGCAGAAGGTAATGATTATATTAGTGTATCACTAGGAATATGAATAAGACTGCAAACTATGAAAAAGCATGCACACTATAACATTTAAAAAGCTTCATTTCCTAACCAATCAGATTTGTAAATCTAAGAGCTACAACGAAGACTTCAATTGACCCCTCCAATTTCCAAGTGCACTGAACAAGTGATTTTAACACAGAGTAAGTGTGGGGGAAAAAAGGGCACAGAAATTTTGCCTTAAGGTCTTAACTATGTTTTAGAAAATGATGGCTAACTTCTAAATGGTTCAGACTCAGCTCTTCATGCAGAAACTGGACCTTACAACAAGGAAGAACTCACTATTTTTACCATGAAGCACAACTCAAGGTTATAATTCTCTTTCTGTCAGGGGCTAGAAAACATTTTCTATTATCAAACTGGCTACATAAGTAAATAATCATTCTAATTAAAAAGACACAAATATCTAAGAAGGAAAACCAACAAAATATTTTCAAATGAAAAACATATTTTTCTAAGCTATCCCATAGAAGAAACTAGCCATAAAGTCATACCATTTTTTATAAATTAATACTACTCATTAAAAACATTAAAGAGTAAACTTAAATAGTTCTGTCCATTCTAGCCAAATGGGCTGACAATAGCTAGAATAATTACTGCTACATGTAACACTGGTGTTTTTCCTGACAGGCAAATACAACAATTGCTACAAGACTCTCAGAAATGAAAACTTGAATCAGAAGGTAATTATACTTTGATACTCTACCAACTCCTAATTAACAAGTACTGAAAATCATTGGCCTAAGTGGTTATTGGAGGAGGGCATGGCAACCCACTCCAGTATTCTTGCCTGGAGAATCCCTTGGACAAAGGAGCCTGGTCGGCTCCAGTCCATGGGATCGCAAAGAGTTGGACACGACTGAGCGACTAACACACACACAGAAATGATTAACTGAGAAGTTAGATTTATACATAAAGGTGAAAATTTCAAATGACAGGTCAGTTTTTAAACTGGATGAAATGGAAAGTTACTCTCTTTATCTATGTATTTAATAAATTACTTAAAATCAAGAATGTATTTAACTAATATCTACTTGATAATCCAAGGAAAAAAACTGGCAAGAAAATACTGTTCTTAGGTTTGAGTACAAGATTAGAAGACTGCAAAAAAAAAAAAAAAGTAAGGTGACTATTTAAACTGAGAATAGGTAACTATTCAGTACACACATTTTTGGTTCAGAAGGACTGCAATTTTAATGTTACATCACCGATTTTAAAATCAGTTTGTCTACAGTCAATAGCTCTTTCCATTAAAACTTTACACCCAATTATAATGAATATATATTTGATTCAATAAGCTTTATGTAAATTAATAGATATTTCCTAATATTTTCACCAGTAACCATCAACTAAGATAGGACACAAACACAATCTATTGCCTATGGGTCTTTCTTCTCACTCCCCCAACCCCACCCCAGGCCTTCTAGTGTAATTTCTTGCAGTAAAAATTCATTAAATTGGTTTGGGTAAGAGTAAAAATTAGATAAAAATGCTCCATCACCCCACAGCTTAGCTTCAAAAGTTCTTCTTGATCCTCTTATCAACTTGACCTTCTGCTTATCAATACTCTATTCTGTTCATAAGTTATTCTGAACCTACCCTATATAGGCACCTGACTCAACTTCACTTATGGAAAACCCTCAGCCATACTTACATCTCTTCCTTCTTTGACTGCTGTAATTCCCTTCTCTAGGACCTCGTGAAATGCCTGCTCTCCAGACTCCAGCTTGTGGAGAACGCTGCTACCTGCCTTCTCAAACGTATAAAGAAACATAATTATCACCTACATCTTCAAACCACTCTACTGGATTTGCAATCATTTAAGGATCCCATACACAGAATCTGTTCTCTGACTCTGGGTCATTACTCAAACACTCCCTATTCAACATCTCCAATCAAAGGAGACTTCTCATACTATTAAAAAAAAAAATCTACTACCTTGAAAAGGACCTAATGGCCAAATACTTGCATTAATGGGATGAAACTCTGAAAGTAGAGAGTGCTAAATAAGTTTTGCTTTCCTCAAATGTCAAAATCAGGGGGAAAACCAATGCACTGCCACGACAGGCTGGGTCTGCCCACCTCTTTATGTATGTGGATAACAAATTAGCAGCATTTAAGTTATAACAACTTTAAAATGCAACCAAACGGTGCTGAGTTTGAGGAGATTTTACTTTCACTCAGTATCTGATCAATTCAGCTTCACAAGTCAAATATGAAAGATATGAAATCTACCTTAAAAAAGAAATTTCAGAAATCTGTACTATTGAAATCCAGTTATAATTCAAACTAAGAAAAGTAGACAATAGATTCTGGTGATTAGCAACATGAGCCAAGGTAAGTGATATACCTTGCTGTCTCTCAGGACTAACTACACTACCCTGTTTTTTGAGCATATTCTGTTCAATATGCTAATATCCTCTTTTCTATTCACAGTCAAATCTGCAGAATTCAACATTATTCACAGGTGTTAATTGACCACAACTATTTAATGTAAAGCACAATATATTTTGAGTCAGTTTTTATAGTGCTTAAAAAAATACAGAAATATAAATGCAATATATGTGAGCTATGAATATATTTCAGTTTACGTAAGAAAGCTGCAAGATAATAGAAATATCAGAGAATTATACCACAATGTAAAACATAATCAAGATATACCCTGCAGACTTTAGAAGAATTGGCATCATCAGTTTCTTATAAGTCAAATCATCTCAGAAAAGTAGAAAATGAGTAACACAAATGTGTGTATGTTGTTTCATTTTCAGCAGCCATTAACTTTATTTTAAAAAATTAACTACTGAACTAAAATGAAAAGAAAGGTGGCACACAGAATCCCCCAAAGATGAGAGTTCATATGGATATCAAAAAGCATTAAACATTTAAGGCACATATATTCACTTGTCCTCTTCTTGTCATTTTCTTTTCAGCAAAAATAATTTTGAACAGCTGTGTCAGTTCTTTATTTTAATCAAGTTTCTTAAGTCACATACTGTATAGTTGGAAACCTTCAAAAAAATATGCCAGAAGTTCTATGGAGCAGTTTCAGGCTACAAATTCTACGGACTTGATTTATCTCACAAATACATATACAACATATATATGTGTGTGTGTGTATACATATGTATTCATCCTCAGTTTATACATGGTAAATTATAATTTGACATCTATTACTGTTTTCTTAATAGTTTCTGATACTGGAAAAGAGAGAGGAGAGGAAGAAAGGAAAGGAAGAAGAAAAAGAGGGAAGGAAAGTCAGACAATGGTAAAAATGGTTACATGAAGAAAATATAAAAAATTTAAGGAACCAACCTACAGCTAACTAATCAATGACAAATGAGACAAGACTAAACAATGGAGAAAAGGCAAATTCTCCAATAAGTGGTGTTGAGAAAACCAGACAGCAATGTGTAAAAGAATGAAATTAGAACATTCTCTAACACCACATACAAAAATAAACTCAAAATGGATTAAAGACCTAAATATAAGTCTGGATACTATAAAACTCTTAGAGGAAAGCAGAGGCAGAACACTCTCTAACACATATTGTAACAATAGCTTTTTGGCTTCATTTCTGAGAGTAAAAACAAAAATAAATGAGACCTAATTAAACTTACTATAAACAAAACAAAAAGTCAACCTACAGAATGGGGGGGGGGGGGGGGGGGGGAATAACCAATGCAACTCACAAGGGATTAATTTCCAAAATATACAAACAGCTCATACAAGTACAATAAAAATTAAAAAAAAAAAAAATGGGCAGAAGATCTAAACAGACATTTCTCCAAAGAGGACATGTGATGGCCAAAAGGCACATGAAAAACTGTTCAACATCACTAATTATTAGAGAAATGCAAATCAAAACCACAATGAGGTATTAACCTCACTCCAGTCAGAATGGTCAGTATCAAAAAGTCTACAAAAAATAAATGCTCGAGAGGGTGTAGAGAAAAAGCAACCCTCCTACACTCTTGGTGGGGATGTAAATTGGTGCAGCCACTATGGAAAACAGTATGGAGGTTCCTTACAAAACTAACAATAGAGTCGCATATGATCCAGCAGTCCCACTCTTGGGCATGTATCTGAAAAAGACAAAAACTCTAATTTGAAAAAATACACGCACCCCAGTGTTCCCAGCAGCACCATTTACAACAGCCAAAATATGGAAGCAATCTAAATGTTCACTGACAGATGAATGGATAAAGAAGATGTGACTGATACATATATACACATGTAACTGATACACACACACACACACACACACACACACACACACACACAATGGAATATTACTCAGCCATAAAAAAGAATGAAATAATACCATTTGCAGCAATATGGATGGACTTAAAGATTATCATACTAAGTGAAGTAAGCCAGAAAGAGAAGACAAATATCATGTGATGTCACTTATATGTGGAATCTTAAAAAAAATAAATATTTATAGAATACATCCATAGACATAGAAAACAAACTTATGGTTACCAAAGGTGGTGGTGGCGGGGGGGGATACATAAGGAGTTTGGGACAATTGTGTACCACTACTATATAGCACAGGAAACTATACTCAATACTTCATAATGATTTATAAGAGAAAAGAACCTGCAAAAGGAGAAAAGAACCTGAAAAAAGACAGCTACATAACTGAATGTGTTAACATGGATAACTGAATCACTATGTTGTACATTCGGAACTAACACAATGCTGTAAATTAACTAAACTTCATTTAAAAACACAAAACAAACCTAAGTAAAGTATAATTCCCAATTATTAAAAAGACTTATCTATAAAAGTTCACAATGGTATAGAAACCCTTTTAAATAAAAGCTGGGCTACCTAGGAAATAAAACTCCTAACTCACATAATCAAAGCCAACACCTATAAGAATGAATGAAAATATGTATGATAAACATTCAAGAGATGCTGCTTTATAGTTTAAGAACAAATGAAAGGAAATAGTCCATTGTCCATCAATAAACAGCATAACCATATAATTTATCATCTAAACTTGGATACATTTGAAAGTGAAAAGGGAAGCTATTAAAACAACAATAATTTTTATTATTTGACTATATTATATTATAATTTTTTACTATTTCTTCCTAATAATTACATTAGAAAGCAGATATAAACTACGATGCCTCTGAGAAAACTGGGATGTGCTATCACCATTTCAAGTGGATACAGATACTATGAATCAGATAAATTATATGCTACATTCATACAATAGAGAACTTACACAGATATTAAAAAAAAAAGACTACGTTCTTTACATTCCAATAAAAGATCTCCAAGATACATTGTCAAATGATTAAAAAAGAACAATGTGTAGAATACTATGTAAAGTATGCTACTTTCCATAAAAATTAAAATATTAAATTAAAAATATTAAAAATTCTAAGAAGAAATATTTACTTACATTTGCATAAAGAAATTCTGGAAAAACACATTCAAAAACCAATGAGAGGGAGAGGATGGGCACAGGTAAGAATAGGACATTTTACTATATATTTTACCTCATTTATTTTTAACCAGGTGAATTATTATTTTTAAAAAGGTAGCAGCCCCACCCCACACTCAAAATATAAATAACATTATAAGTTTTAATATAAAAGTTTGCTTGACAAATCATTTCACTTAAGTACACAAGAAAAACTTCTAGACAGACCTAAAGCATGAATTCTCAACCTGAGAAGTCTGGATTAATGTGGCTTTACAGTCAAAAACAATAACTCAGAATCAATATTCTCACTTCATAAAGAAGAAATGAATGAGGACCCTTTTGTAGTCTCAACCATTAAGGCATAACAGTAACAACAAAATATACTGTTGAGAAATGGGTTTTAATATTCAAGAGCCACAAAATTTAAAAGATCTGCAACCTAAACTATTACTCTCCTGATACTTCCCTAATGGGAATTAATATGATAACGGTTACACTGCTGCACTGACTTGCTACTTCAATCAAAAAAACATTTTTAAAAGTTTGTGTCAATTTTATATACCACCTTTCCCTCTACCTTCTAATTCTCAACCTCTGCCTACTTTCCTCTATGCTAGCAATTTCTTTGCAAAAACAAAAACACACTACTCTTACAAAATAAACAATGCTTAATTTAACAAAAGAAAAACACAAGAAAACCCACAAAAGCTCTAGCGTATCTCTGGTTTCGATTCCTTTTCCATATTATCCAAATTGACGACAAGAAATTGTTCAGAAAAAAAATCACATTCATATACTACATGGAAATACCACCTATGATAATGTATAATATAATAACCAAGAAAATTACGTTCTAAACTTTTAGTACTTAAAAAGTCCACGTAAGTTTGGGCCAAGCCTTTAAGAGCATATTCTTTACCAAATGAAAAAAACCTCCCTCCAAGTAGAATATTTAAAATAGTCTCACCTGTTCAGTAATTGAACTCAAATCATTAGATGAAAAATCTTCCTCTTCATTCTCAAAAAACTCATAGTAATTTTCCAGAAGTCCAGCCATTATCCTGCTTACTATTTCTTGTTCTTTCAGATCTTCCACATCTGTGTAAATACTAAAAGAAAAGTCCAAACTGAATTGAGAGTCCTTAAATCCATCACAGACAAAGTCTGAAGAAACTGAGTCACTTTATAGACCTGAGTGATTTATGCCACCATTCTGTGCCTCAGTTTGAACATCTGTAAAGCCAACCTAATTTGTACCTTGTTCACAGAAATGCTGGGAGGATTAATCAGATCTACTATAAAAAATGATGGTTCATCAAGCAACCTATGACCCTTGGGAGACAGTATAATGATTCTATTTCATAAATATAATGTTATTTAATAAAACAAAAATTTGTGAAAAACTCACTGGAAGACATCTGGACCAAAGACAGCAGCCAAAGAGTTTGCTGACCAAATTTCTTCATGATGTGATGCTACATTGGCTAAAAATCTACACAGGAACTTTAACAAACTGTAATTAACAGGTGGAAGCTGTTGCAAGAGGAACCTCAACTTTCTTCCAAATTCATCTTCATTATTATAATCTATAAAACATAATGACAGGGTTTTTTCTTAATGAAGTAAAAGCAAAGCTCAGATATTTTGCCAGATTCACATTACTCCACCTACATCACCAGTTTACTATAACAATTCAAAACCTCTTCACTTCCTCTACTAGAGGCCAAATGCCTTAGGGCTCTGCATTTCTCTTATTAAGTGGAAGAACTGGAGAAGGAATGCAACCCCTCAACTGTTGGAGAATGTTTTCTTCATCTATTATTCACTGGCACCAATCCTAGAGCTTATTTTAATTCTCAACATACTATCTCTTTTGCATGACTGTATATGCGTTTCCAAATTAGTGCCAACTCTAAGAAGTCAAAACGTACTCGTCAATACCAATCAACACCAACCACTAGTAAGCAAAAATGAGAAGCAATTTAACCAGCTAAAAGTATCTGAAAGAAAAAACAAGGAAGAAACAGAGTAAAAAACAGACTTTCTTCTTTTAACATTCTGAAAAGGACAATTAAATTCAGCAATATCAACAGAACTATCAATAAATTAGGATACATTCCAGGACTTCCCTGGCAATCCAGTGGTTAAGACTCTAGGCTTCCAATGCAGGGGGTTTAATCTCTGGTCAGGGAACTAAGATCCTACATGCTGCATGATGCAGCCAAAAAAAAAAAAAAAAAAAAAAAACCCAAATTCCTCTTCTCGGTTTACCAAGTGAATTTTCAGCTACCAAAAGACAGGTCCTGTGTTTAGGTCAATAAGTTTTCATTAACAGAAATTAGGTCTGAATCAACCCACTGACTGGTGAGGGTCCCAAAGAGGAGAAGTAATTTCTCAGAGGTACCTCAAAAGGAAGTAATTAATTGCTCTAATAGGGAAAATTAACCCAATTATCTTTCATTCTGTATTTTTCTTGAGGTCCTTAAAATTAATTTAAAAATAATTATTGGGGGGAAAAATTATTGGTAAAAGGTTATGACCATGATATTGGTCATCTCTACAAAATAACACAACTCTAAGAAGTTAACAGAAACGGCTATGGTCATATGAGTTTTACTTAAAATTTAAAATGCAACCAGTAACAATTCTTCTACATTACATAACATTATCAACTGCCCAGGTACTCTGTCTTTATAATTGGTTGGAACAGTCCCTGAATGAATGTTTTTTTGAATTTCTGTTTTCTTCTAAACTTCTGCTTCTACTGCTGCCAAGTCGTTTCAGTCCTGTCCAACTCTGTGTGACCCCACAGACAGCAGCCCACCAGGCTCCCCCGTCCCTGAGATTTTCCAGGCAAGAACACTGGAGTGGGTTGCCATTTCCTTCCCCAATGCATGAAAGGAAAAGTGAAAGTGAAGTTGCTCAGTCATATCCGACTCTTAGCAACCCCATGGACTGCAGTCTACCAGGCTCCTCCGTCCATGGGATTTTCCAAGCCAGAGTACCAGAGTGGGGTGCCATTTTAAGCCTGCTGCTGCTGCTAAGTCGCTTCAGTCGTGCCCGACTCTGTGCGACCCCACAGACGGCAGCCCACCGGGCTCCCCCGTCCCCAGGATTCTCCAGGCAAGAACACTGGAGTGGGTTGCCATGTCCTTCTCCAATGCATGAAAGTGAAAAGTGAAAGTGAAGTCGCTCAGTCGTGTCCGACTCTTAGCGACCCCATGGACTGTGGCCCACCAGGGTCCTCCGTCCATGGGATTTTCCAGGCAAGAGTACTGGAGAGGGGTGCCATTGCCTTCTCCCATTTTAAGCCTACTACCTAGTTAAATCATAACCAGGAAAAATATATGTACATATCAAAGAAGATTCCCCTGACTAGGAAATCTTTTAACCATTGTTAACAGTTTTTTTTTTAATGTAACAACAAATTCACAGAATTGTGAATTGTGTTTTCTACCAAAATACGATGTATAAACAACTGGACAAACTATCATGAGCTAAACCAATGGCTGATAACATTGACAATGAAGGGAATGATTGTCATAACCTGGGGGAAAGGGGTACCAGTGGATCTAGTAGACAGAGTCCAGGGATTCTACTGAATATCTTAAAATTCAAGGATAGCCCCTATACTAAAGAATTACCTAGCCCAAAATATTAGGAGTACCAAGGTTGTGAAATATTAAAATATTAACATAAGAGTTACCTACGATAAATGGAGAGAATTCTGTCCAGAGACCCAGACACCTTCCCAAATGAATGATTAAAGTATGAACGAATAGATTTTATTACAACAGAATTACAAGTATCACCTCAAGTACCGCCACACCTATCTGCATACCTATTAAAGAAATGGGTGTCTTATATGGGTGTGTGTGCATGCATGTGTGTGTGTGTATGGGTGTGTGTGCTAATGGTTATGTACATGGGCAATGGAGGAGAATGGTGGTTTTCTGAAAACAGGCCAAAAGCATTTATGCACATCTTAAATTCCTTCACAAGTGAATACTGACACAGAATAATTAGTAAGATATATATTGTAACTCCATAAGTAACACAGTACATGATACTGTCGTACTTTTAAATGAGTAACAGTGAAAATGACACTCTCACTGACAGAACAGCTTCTGACTGGTAGCATCAGTGAGAGGCAGTAACTTTATTATCACTAAATCTTATTCCACTTATTCATTTATAAATTTTCAGTCAAAACTGAAAGATTATCAGATTCTTAGAACTTTAAAAGACCTGTCTACAATTCTATAACACAGGGAAAATGGAATCCTATCATTATAAAAACAAAATGAATGGCTCTAAAGACATAAAAAAAGCTCAAAAAACTCTAACACATCAGTTTCATTATATATATTTAATGGGTGCAAAAATGCTTATTAGGTGACTCAATATAAACATCTGAAAAAATACCTACTTCCAAGAAAAGAAATTTGAAATAGATTCAGAAATTCAAAACAAAAATAATATTTCTTGGGACAAAAAAAGAAAATTACACTTTGAAAAAAGGTGACGATATTGATACTTTATTCTGAAACCTGTTCTTTGATCCAGGTGGCACAATAAAGAAACAAAACTGAATCAGGCTAACCATTCCTGAATAAATCAAGTATAAAATGAGCTCAATCATCTAGCTGTATAGAGAAAAACATACATAACAGGATCATAAATTATCACTGTATTGACTTTTAACACATAAATAAGAGGCATCTATTAACTTAGGCTTGCTTTTAAATTTTAAAAAAAATAATAAATTTAAGAAAAAAATAAAATGGAAAAATACTCTCAAAAGGAAATCCTCCTCTTCTAACCATACACAAGGATATATACAAACAAAATATCCAGCTCTCACAGCAAGTAGGGATTAAGGAAACAGTTATAATTTCTTACTATCACTGAATTTCTCTAGAAGTTCCATTTCGAAAATTTAAAGAGATTCCACAATACAAAGAAAAGCCAGAAAAAATATACAGAGTGAAGTAAGCCAGAAAGAAAACACCAATGCAGTATACTAATGCATATATATGGAATTTAGAAAGATGGTAACGATAACCCTATATGTGAGACAGCAAAAGAGACACAGATGTATAGAACAGTCTTTTGGACTCTGTGGGAGAAAGCGAGGGTGGGATGATCTGAGAGAATAGCACTGAAACATGTACATTATCATATGTGAAATAAATTGCCAGTCCAGGTTTGATGCATGAGACAGGGTGCTCAGGACTGATGCACTGGGATGACCCAGAGGGATGGGATAAGAAGGCAGGAGGGAGGGGGGTTCAGGATGGGGAACACATGTAAACGCATGGTTGATTCATATCAATGTATAGCAAAAACCACTACAATACTATAAAGTAATTAGCCGCCAACTAAAATAAATAAATTTTTTAAAAAATCCAAAGAAATGGATAATACAGTTGATCTCTGAACAACACAGGGGTTGGGGTACCAACCCTCCACACCATTGAAAAGTCGTGTGTATCATTATAGCAGGTCCACCAAGTCCACAGTTCTTCATGTGTCGATTCAACCAATTGTAGATCATGTAGTACCGTAGTACAAATTTTTTGAAAAAAAAAAAAAGGTAAGTTCAAACCCATGTTGTTCAAGAGTCAACTGTATTACATGTCAACTTCATAAATTTTCCTATGTAATGAAACATGTCACACTATTATATACACATGAATACCATTTGGCTCAAGAAACAGAAGCATCTCATTGCTTCTTGGTTCTTTTACCTTTCTGCATACCTCACTTTTATTTTTCTTATCCATCCCAGGTAAGCCCTACTTTTAGTCACCACCAAAAAATTAACCCAACAGAGACAAATGAATTTCTTTACTTGGTTTGCAATCTGATGTCCAATTTGATATTTTATCACGGGGTAGCAAAGAATCGGACACAACAGAGACTTTCACTTTCCTTCAGGCATCCAAGAACAAGTTTTAGGTATAGTCCAAATTTAGAATCAAAGCTATCTTCTGGCTTTTGCTAGAATATTCAATCAAACCAAGGATAAACATAGTAACATCACCACTAACCAACATCATTGGCTATTATGGGACCTTCTGCTGCACATCTTTTTTTGTTGTTGTTCCTTCTTTTCTCTCTCTTTGTTCTTATCTCCTGCTTTTCCTCTTTCTCATCTTATATCTTAGGCTCACTAAGACCAATCATAAAAAGTAAACAGCACTACAGGAATCTAAGAGGTTGCCATTCCTTTAACTAGACAGTTCAGCCCCAAAGAGCATATGTATTCAAATGGGAACTTAAGACATTATTCTCAGAATTACCATAATTACTGCTTACATGTCAAGATTTCTAAAAGATAAAGATTTTGAAATTAAATGTTAAGGGATTGATTGGTAAGATTCAGATTATATTACCTTGAGACAGTTGCATCAAGTGAATATGCAAACTTCCAGGGATAACAGGTTCAGGAAGTTCTTGAAGGAAAAACCTAAGAAGACTAATAGCTGAGGGAACATCTGCTTCCTTAACCAAATCCACCTCTTCTCCACTGTCGTATCTCTGCCGAAGCCACTCCACTGTCTCAGCATTTCCATTGACTTGAAAAAGTCCTTGTTGCTCCAGACCTCCTACATTAATTAGTTCAAGGCAAAAATTAAGTAAGTTTCAACTACTATATATATTCATTCTCCAATGAACTTAAAATATTCATACTTTCAGAAAGCCATTCTTGTCTCCCTGATTGGGCTGAACACCTTCAAATCACACATCTAAAAACACACACTGTCTCTGTCTTGAGGGATATTGTACTTTATCCCACCCTCTTATATTCGTTAAAAAATATTCTTATCATCCCTCCCACTAAAATATGCTCTAAATCAGGCATATCTGAATATATAACTTTAAGTGAAAGATACACTAAAAAAAAATAATTTCCATCAGTTTTCCTCACAATATTGTAGACATGGAGTACTGAGGAAAAAAATAATCCAAGGTCAAAAAGGGATAAGTTGTGTCTATTAAAACAAAGGCTAGCCCTCAAAGGAAGGAAATATATACCATGTTCCTCAATATAGTCCACTACATGGCGGACTATGAACGGAACCTCATTGTCTGGATGTCCTCCCTGCTGCAGCTCATCAAGTGGAATTCCAAATATTTTGTTAGCAAGAACGGAGTTGCAGTTACTCAAGGAAGGGGAGGAGCTCTTCCTCATATCTTTTTTGCAGCCAGAAATCAAAGCTGTCTTTTCTGCCAAATGAAAGGGAAAAAAAAAAAAGACTATAATGATTAACTGGTGGCAATATGACTACATACATGAAAGAAGAAGGCTGTACACATGAATGTGTTCTTATCTATTAAATATGTTCCAGTTACCAGGCCCATAGTGTGTTCTACAATTAAAGCTCAATACAATCATCTAAACATTTTCTCTACTATGTGAAGTCAGTTCTGAATGCCCCCTTTAGTGAACATTGCTCACTTGTGTCCGACTCATTGCGATTCCATGGACTATACAGTCCATGGAATTCTCCAGGCCAGAATACTGGGGTGGGTAGCCTTTCCCTTCTCCAGGTGATCCTCCCAACCTAGGGATCGAACCCAGGTCTCTCACATTGCAGGCAGATTTCTTTACCAGGTGAGTCACCAGGGTAGCCCAAGAATACTGGCGAGGGTAGCCTACCCCTTCTCCAGCAGATCTTCCCAATCTAGGAATCAAACTGGGATCTCATGCACTGCAGGCAGATTCTTTACCAGCTGAGCCACCAGGGAAGCCAATACTAATGCCATGCCATGACTGCCTATTTATCAAACAATGGCAAAACTGATCACTGAACTTCACAACGGATATTAATGTCTCAATGACAAATTAAGGGGCAAATTTTGCACCAATAAGACCTTACTGACCAAGCTTAATAAAACACAAGTAAAAGGTCAAACCTAATCATTTCTAGACTCTGGTATATGAAGCTCATCTAACCACTCAATTCATAAGCAACCTAACAAGAGAGAATCTTTTTTTTTAAATGATAGGCTAATAAGAACAAGATTAACTAGTTCTTATTTCTACATGACAGAGCAGCCATGTTTTTATAAACAAAGGAAATTCTTCAGCTCTAGGCATCCTGGTGGCTCAGACAGTAAAGCGTCTGCCTGCAATGCGGGAGACCTGGGTTCGATTCCTGGGTTGGGAAGATCCCCTGGAGAAGGAAATGGCAATCCACTCCAGCACTCTTGCCTGGAAAATCCCATGGACGGAAGAGCCTGATAGGCTACAGTCCATGGGTTCGCAAAGAGTCAGACACGACTGAGTGACTTTACTTCTTCTTCTAGGCATCTACCTTTAATGAGAATGTTCTTTTATCAATCCTGCTGCTTCATAATTATTCAAAAGAAAAACTTCCACAGTCTGTCTAGTCCAGAAGAAATAAATTATTCATCTTAACTCTGTAGGACTTGTGATCAATAAAGAATCAGTGGACAAAAACAATGTTTCCAATTTCTGAATCATCAAAGAACAAATAATCTCAATAAATATTCATTTTCTAAAATAATCATTTATGGGAATTCCCTGGTGGTCCAGTGGTTACTACTCTGTGCTTTCATTGCTGAGGGCGTGGTTTCAATCCTTGGTCCGGAAACTAAGATCCCACAGCCCATGTAGCATGGCCAAAGGAATAAAAAATAAAAATGAAATAAAATTTTATTAATTTATATAGATAAAGGAAAGAAAAACTTTTTTCAAAAATTGATAATGAACAAAAAGACACCAACTGAGCTTTTTTCATCACCCCAGAGACACAATTCCTTTCACACTACAAGAGAAAGATAAGAGCAAAACAAAAAAAAGCTCAATATTCTAAAAGTTTACACAAATAAATATATATGTATATGTCCATATGTATAAAAGGTAAACCCACTGGAGAACAAATGAAACTTATATAAATAGTAAAAATTAACTTAGGGACAGGAAAATGCCATAAATGTAAACAGTTTCAGACAAGCAAAATCCATTCTTTAACACATCTGATGTCAGCTAATAACTACAAAACCTGAAGTTAACTAGTCAATAGCAGCAATAGGAAATTAATTCTAAAATCTCTGTGGATATATAAGCATGGGATAATTACTATTGTGAAAACTTACCTTTGAGTACTTAAACACCTAAGTTTAAAAAATGGTTTCTGCACCAGCTACCCTCACTGAGCAAGCATTCTTTTGTCATTTATGGCTGTTTGAGATTATGGCAGAAGATCAGCCTATAGTTCCTCATTGAAGAAACGCAGAACTCGATCAGTACTTCAGCAGTTAATCTAGAAGAAAAAAAAAAATTTCTTTTAATTTCCTATAACATCTTTAACTGTGAGAAGAGACTAGAATAAGCAGTGAATCTATTCAGGAAGGCAACTAAAACAAAAAGCATTCTTCTGCCTAAAAAAAATCTGTCTGAGAGGGATTTCCCTGGTGGTCCAGTGGCCAAGACGCCAAGCTCCCAATGCAGGGAGCCTGGATTCAGTCCCTGGTCAGGGAATTAGATCCCGCACACCGCAACTAAGACCTGATGCAGCCACATAGATAAATAATTTTTAAAAAAATCTGTCTGAGAACAAGAGGCAAAATCTTACACAAGGTTTCAAATTATGATGGCTAACCTGGGTATGAATCTTTCTGCTAAAGATAAACAAACGCATTGCACAGGATAATCTTTGACAGCACACATCTTCAGGGATTACACCATTCTCATAATACATTTTTCCTCAATGGACCCTTCATTTGTGCACACACCCACACACATCCCACCCAGTCCTATTCCATCCTTACTCATATACTCAGAACTAAACATGGAAGCACTTTTAGATCAGAGTGAAAGACATGAGTTTAAGCTTGGTACCACACTTACATACTTTACTTTGTATACAAGAAACATTCTGTTATCCAGAACACAGTAGTACGCACCTTCTAATTTGAAGAGGCAATAGTGCATGTTGGAAAAGAGGAGTTTTCCAACTAGAACTAGAAAGTGCATATGCAACGTGTATACACAGCACTAGAAAGGTGCATATTCAAATATTAGCTCTGTAGATGTGATCCTGAACAGCTTCCATGTCGCTAAGCCTAGGTTTCCTTATATAAAAAATACCTACACGTGTTACATTTTACTGAGAAAATCCATGCATGCATTAGAAAGAAAATCAATTTCTTTCTCTTCTTGACATACTGTTAAAAGGCCAGCAAAAGAGGCTGTGGAGAGACAGAAGGGCAGGGAAAACCTGTTGGCAATGTGTTTAATATTTGGTCTCATCATCTTCTGTAAATTCTAATAATCTATGTAAAATCTTCTAATAAGCTCAGTACACTGCAGGTCCCTGCTCAAGAGGGTTCAGGTAAGCAGAAGAGTATTATCATACAGTGTGGTTTTCAAAAACGTGTTAATAGTAACATATACCTCCAGGAGGAACATTAAAAACGGAGGGGAAGGAAAACCACATTCCCACAACAAATGTTTAGTAGACGATTACTTCTAAAACATCCTGAAATGCCTGCTAAAACATGTAGTCTCTTACATGAAAAACAACTTCAAAGTTATATAAGATCTTTTAGAGAGATTAACTTCAGGGACAACACATCTAATAACCAACCAACCCTCCTCTGTGATTTCAGAACTACAATGAGCAATGAAATCGAGTATATTTTGTATAACCACACTCGCTAAATCATGGAGCTAGATGCAACACATATATTTTACTAACTGCAACCCACTAAACAAAACATTTCACCTTAAGACAGCTCATTTACCCCTCTTTTAAAAACTGGTTACCCCTAGAGAAAATCTATTAGTAAATAGCCTGATTCATTCTGAGTAACTCTCAAAAAGGTTTCATGACCAGTCAACTATTTTATAACCTACATGATTTCAAACTTTTAAATCAGAAGAAAAGTAATAAAGACAAAAGGAGATAAAATCCCCTGTGACTAAGTCCCCTCATCTATTCTCCTTACTGATATCCTCAATACTCAAATCTAACCTAAATTCCCTGCACAAAATTCCTCAATTGTTTTCCAATGCCTAGAGCCCTAGGCTCCAAATTTTTCAATCAGGAAAAAGATTACAACTATACCTCTCATACATATGTATATCTAAGGTAAAATATTGAATACCCTAAGATATTATGAACATAAGAAACATAACACTCTAATAACATTTTTAAAGGTAATTCTCTGGCAGTTTAGTAGTCAGGGCTCTGCACTTCCACCCAAGAGGCACTAGCTTGATTCCTGATCAGGGAACTAAAATTCTGCTTGCAGCACGACTCAGCAAAAGGAAAAAAAAAATTAACATTAAAAATAAACAGAAATGTAAACTGTATTCCTCCACCTCCACACACATTTTAACAGATCATTCTGCCCATTCAAAGTGCCAGCACCTCACTTTTGAGACCAGCGACCTACAGCACTGCTTTCCTAACTTCATCTGGGGATGGGGAAGGGTTGTTCAATATACAGATATTCAGTATACAGCCACAACCCCAACCTAGCATCCATGAGAACCTGGCCAGGGCCTCTGTATGTTTAATCAGCTCTTCGAGGGACTGTAATACATACAAAGTTTTATGAACCTCTGACATACACCATAGACTGCAAACTCTATTGCAAGGCCTACAAGTACTTCACCTAAAATCTCCTTTCCTGACATTCCTCTACCTCACTCTGCTGCTGCTGCTGCTAAGTCGCTTCAGTCGTGTCCGACTCTATGCGACCCCATAGACGGCAGCCCACAAGGCTCCCCGTCCCTGGGATTCTCCAGGCAAGAACACTGGAGTGGGTTGCCATTTCCTTCTCCAATGCATGAAAGTGAGAAGGGAAAGTGAAGTCGCTCAGTCGTCTCTGACTCTTAGCGACCCCATGGACTGCAGCCCACCAGGCTCCTCTGTCCATGGGATTTTCCAGGCAAGAGTACTGGAGTGGGGTGCCATTGCCTTCTCCACCACCTCACTCTACTCTCCAACAATATTTAAATACTTGAAATTCACAAACCACACCTCCCAAGCTGTGCGTGCATTCTGTTTTCTGTCTTGGAGCCCTAACTCAACACCATGACAAATTCCATCTTGTACATCAAACTTCCAATTCACCATCAAGTCTCAACTTTACTTCCTCTGTCAAACCCTCCATGACTTCCTGAGGCAAACAGTTCTCCTCTTTTACTCCTATTGTGTTTCTTACCTTTTTAGCAATGATTCCATAGAATCTAAAAATACGTCTGTCTCTTTTTTTCAAGAGAGGACCTTGTAGGTAGCGACCCTGTCATTTCATCTTTGTATAGCCTCATACAATCCCTAACACATAATTTAAAGTTTAAAATATATGTTGAATAAAGACATAAATAAGAAGCATAAATAAGAATAACACTGGCTACACAAAGAAGATAAATAAGAACTGAACATCTCCTTAAGTGATTAAAAACTAAATAAAACATCAAAAGTGGCTGCCGTATTTCCTTCCAGCAACAAAGATAATCAAAGCAAGAAAGAAAAGCACTTTATAATAACTTTAGAGTATAATATATAAAACTACGAAACAATCACTGTTGTATATCTGAAACTAATAATACTGTAAATCAGTTATAATTTTTTAAAAGAATGAAAAGAAACTCTGATTTATATCTGTAAGCACTTCGTAAGTTATTTCTCATACCTAAAAAATGCTATTTTTTTTTAATATAAAAGGCACTATTCCCCTTTTACAGGTACTGAGCCTCAAGGCACTGAGCTAAACTTCAAAATTTGTAAATGATGCTAGAATGTGCTGCTGGATCTAACTCCAAATCTAACAGAAGTAATTTAAGTCTTAAGAAACTAGAACATGAAAATGAGCAGTATTATACAGGCAAAAAGATTTACTCTCACATCTACTTGGAAATAAGCCACAAATCTGATTTTAAAAGCCAAGGAACCCATAAGGTACCTGAAGTTAGTCTCCAAGATAGATGAAGAAACTTCCTCAAAGGATGACCTTTTAAGATATTTATCAGGAGTCAGATCTTGAGTTTTATAAAGTTCACATAACAGTGCATGAAAAACAGGTTAGAGTGCTGGAGTGATGTTTAATCCTAAAGTATGAGAAAATGTGACACTTTAAATGACGTTTCCTCATGAAACGGTTTAAGTGTGTGCTAGAGCAAGCTGGCTCCCAAAATATTCCTTTACGTGCACTCCGAGGTCACTGGTTACTACTTTAGCATGATTTTCTACCAAGTCAAACTGAGTAAATGTTAAATTAGTTCTTCCGACTAAGTACCAACATGACTGAGCCTTTCAAAAAAAAAATAGCTCTACAATTTAGAAGATGACACAAAATATCTGAGAAAGCATATATGCATTAAAGAGAACACATTCTAGTCAATCACATCATGCGTATGATCTCAACTGTGACAAATGTTGACTCTTCAAGACTCCTCTGTTCTAGTAACTTTTCACGTTCCTCCACTGAAAACGTGCTCACCTTGGGCCTACTAATGAGTATGATCTTAAGACTAGCATATCATTTCTTGCTGCTCTTTAATAACAAACTACAATACACTTCTTTTTTTTTTTTTAACCATTGGAAGTAATTCCACAACTTGTTCTAACCAAATGGATCCCTTGAGAGCAGAACATTTCTCTCTTTTTGCACAGACCTGTGTAAAAATTGCTGGGGGGGTATGGGGCAAGAGTGACATACAAACAAAAAAGCACTGATTATACTTATTTTTTGTATACGTCTTTTCCACTTAATTATGAACTTTGAGAGGAAAAAAAAATAGATTTCAACTTTGTTTCCCAGGTTGTGAATATTATACAACAGCAGAACTCTAATATCTGAAATGATGCTATCATTTCTGGTATACTTTCCAGTTCACTATCCAAATGAATCTTCACAACCATTCCCTGTGAAATAAGCATAGTAGATTATCATTTTCTTTCTCAAAAGAGTAACAAAAAAAAAATTTCAGAGCTTAAGAAACTGGTTTAAAGTCACTTGACTAGTGAGTAGGTCACTAAAATAGTCAGTAAAACTCTAGTCTGCTGCCTTTTAGTTAACACTCTTTTAGACAACAATGACTGCAGCCAACACTGAAAAAACTGTCTGAAGTTTCACTGAAATGTATGAAATGATACTTCATAAAGGTAATTCATAAAGCAAATATTCTGTACTTGCTATTCAAAAATCATTATGCCAACACTTGTATATATATCTTTTGAAATTATTAGTTTCAAAAGTGGTTCTACAATGAACCACAATATAGTCTGCTTTTAACATAAAAATATTTTCTTATCTGATCCTTAATTTGACCTCCTTCACTTTTCCAAATTTTTAATCCACTGTGTGTGTGTGGTGCTCGTTGAGTTCAACTCTTTGTGATCCCATGGACTATAGCCCACCAGGCTCCTCTGTCCATGGAATTTTCCAGGCAAGAAAACTGGAGCGGGTTGCCATTTCCTCCTCCAGGGAATCTTCCGACTCAAGAGATCGAACCACATCTCCTGAGTCTCCTGCATTGGCAGGCGGATTGACTGGTATCCAAAAGACCTCCCCCTGGTCTTTCCCCCAAATATGAAGCACCTACTATGTCAATCAGCAAGTGATATGAGCTTTATTTTCACTTTTCCTTTTCAATTACAAGGAACAGCAGCCTGATACACAAAAACAAAAATACATATTTTAAGTAAACAATTCAAGTTTTTCTATTTTTCCATTTCAGAAAAGGGCAATAATAGAAACCAGACATACATTTCTCTGAAAAATGCTTAAAGCCACAGAGAATAGAATTATTACACATCATATACAAAAGAAAAAATATACTGAAGTTAGGTAAAAACCCAACCAAAAAGATTTAGGGTATTTACTTCTCTAGTAGAAATCTAATAAGTTTCATTAAATTATCTTGTCAACCCACTGCATATCCCTCAACCTAAGACTTTTATACTTGCTGGTTCATTTACCCCAAACACTGTCCCTTACTTCCTCTTTCTCATCTTCCACTCTTACTCAAGTCTCATTCTTGGAGGGGGTTCTCCAACCCATCTAACCTAATGATATCCCCTGTTAATTTTCTTAGGGCACGTTGTTCCTCAGCTCTAAAACAATCATCGTAAGTTTTATTATACATCCCCTTCTGTGTCTGTTTAAAGTCTCTTTCCCCCAAGAGAATATATAAGTTCCTTAGAGTCCACTGGTGGGTTGCTTTTTTAAAAAAACAGCTTTATTAAGGTGTAATTTACATATCATAAAATTCACTCTTTTCAAGTGCATAATTCAATGTTTAATAAATGTACGGTTATACAACTATAATCAAGTAACTGCTCTGGTTTTGCTCCTTCATGTAGCTTACATTTAGAAAAAGAAAAATATCCAGTGAGTGAATAAATAAATCTGATAATGAATTATCCTCCATACCATTACAATTCGTACCTATCTAGTGTACTATGTGGAGAAGGCAATGGCACCCGACTCCAGTACTCTTGCCTGGAAAATCCCATGGACGGAGGAGCCTGGTGGGCTGCAGTCCATGGGGTCGCTAGGAGTCGGACATGACTGGGCGACTTCACTTTCACTTTTCACTTTCATGCATTGGAGAAGGACATGGCAACCCACTCCAGTGTTCTTGCCTGGAGAATCCCAGGGACGGGGGAGCCTGGTGGGCTGCCATCTCTGGGGTCGCACAGAGTAGGACACAACTGAAACGACTTACAGTACAGTTACAGTGTACTATGTGATTGGGAGTTGGTGCATTAAACCCACCTTTATTACATTCTATTTTAAAAATCCTTCATTATTCCCATTTCCAATCAAAGTCAGCTCTCCTATAAGGTCCCAAAGTGAACCACCCCACATAGGAGCCTACTGCATCACTTGGAGAACATTGTTTCAGGTCAAGTTCATGTGTACATACTACACTTTCTTTTTCTCCACCCAGTAATCCCCTCCTCTGCTCCTAGCTGTGTTAACAAAATATAAAGAAAGGAAAGTTTAAGAGCATTAACCCTACTCATTGGAGAGGACAGGATCTTCATTTAATGCATCACTTTTGTAATGCTGAGGTTATACAAGTAAGTTCTCCATCCTGATATATACCTAATTGAGATCTTTTTAATGCAGTGTGACTTAGTAAATAATTGTAAACCTTTTTCAGATGAATAATCTCTTCCCTGTTTATCCATCTGTAAACAGAAATTCTCCCCCCCCCCCCCTTTTTTTTTTGGCCGTGCCTTGTGGCATGTAGGATGTTAGTTTCCCAAGCAGGAATTGAACCAATGCCTCCTGCAGTGGAAGCACAGAGTCCTAATCACTGGACCACCAGGGAATTCCCCAATTTCTATTTTTTTTAATTTCAATACTTCATTTTTAAGAACCATTAAAGTTTTCAGATAAAAGATTTAAATCATTTACAAAATGACTTTTTGAAAGTAACTCAACAACAAAGAAACAAATTCAATTTAAAAAATTGAGCAAAGGGCTTAAACATATTTCTCCAAAGATACACAGATGAAAAAATGTTCAGCATCAGTCTTAGGGACACGCAAATCAAAACCACAATGAGATACCTGTTCACCCCCATTAGGATGGCTATTACCAAATAAACCAACAAATAAAGAAAGGGAAGTAACAACTGCTGAAGAGATGGAGAGAAACTGGAACCCTTGTGCATTGCTAAATGGGAATGTAAAATGGTGCAGCAGTCCTGGAAAACAGTTTAGATGTTCCTCAAAAAGTTAAACACAGAATTATCAGCAACTTCACTCCTAGGTATATACCTAAAAGAATCAAATGCAAGAACTTAAACAGATACTTGTACACCAATGTTCATAGCAGCATTACTCAAAGCCAAAAAGTAGAAACAATCCAAATACTCATCAAGAGATGAATGGATAAACGAAATGTTGTATATATACACACGATGGAATATATTATCCAATCTTAAAAGGGAAGGAAATTCTGATACACACTACAATATGAATGAGCCTTGAAAAACGTACTAAATGAAATATGCCAAACACAAAAAAAGGACAAATGCTATTTGATTCCACCTATGTAAGGTACCTAGAACAGGCAAATTATAGAGACAAAAAGAAGAAGAGCAGTTACCAGGGGCTAGAAGGAAGCGGGAATGGGGAATTACTGCCTACACAGTTTGTTTGGAATGATGAAAAAGCACTAGAAATGGAAACTAACAATAGTTGCACAAGGGCTTCCCCAGTGGCTCAGCCTACAATGTAAAGAATCAGCCTTCAGTACAGAAGACGCAGGTTCAATCCCTGGGTTTAAAAGATCCCCTGGAGGAGGAAACCCACTCCAGGATTCCTGCCAGGAAAATCCCATGAACAAAGGAGCCTGTAGGGCTACAGTCCATGGGGTCATAAACAATTGGACACAACTGAGCACTCATGAAAGCAATGGTTGTACACCACTGAGAATGTACTTAATGCCACTGAATTCTACACTTAAAAATGGTTGAAATGGTAAATTTTACATTATACACATTTATTACAATTTTTTTCAAAATATAGCTACAATTTATATTATTATGTTCTCCAATATTAAAGTCGGTACAACAAAGAGGGAGGGGCTTTGGCAACCCACTCCAGTATTCCTGCCTAGGAAATCCCAAGGACAGAAGAGCCTGGTGGGCTACAGTCCATAGGGTCGAAAGAGTCAGACATGACTTAGCAACTAAACAAGGGAAGCCATGCTCAGACTGAGGTTATTCATAGATGATAATAAAAATAGCTCTTTTATTGGTGGGGGAAACTGACATGGCACAATACATTCATTTCAGTCATTATCTCTGTCCTAAAACAAACGGCATTCTAATAAAAACAATAAAGAGTAGGGAAAACTGTGTTCAGGAGAAAAGAGATATATAGCAAAATTGTACTTTATGATCAATTTTTTTGTGAACCTAAAACTTCTCTAAAAATAGCCTACTAATTTTTAAATAAATAAAATTTTAAAGACATAGAAAATGCTAGAATTCTATACTCATATTAATACCAAAAAATAAAACAGTATATATGTAGTTTAAAACACATATACAACGTAACATTTACTTCACCTAAGGAAGAATTTTACGACACTGATAAACCTTTCTACATCTTTCCCAGGATTTAAGAAATGTCCCAGATCCCTAACCGGTAACACAATTAAATCGTTGAAAATACGGCCCAAATTTTAGAAGAAGCAGAGATTAAGAAAGTAAGAAGCTACCGACAGATATACAAATGAGAAGCAGTTCATTAATTCCATTCAACAAGTACAGGCACTTACTAAAAAAAGCACAGTACCTGAGAGACACCCAGGCCATCAAGTATTGCATGCAAGGTTACAAAAACGAAAGTTGAAGACACAGCCCCACATTAACCCAGAAAGTCAGTAATTCAACACCACCCTTTAATGTCCGCCTTTTAAGGTAAGTGCACCTCAGTTATTTAACCTTCGTAATCTGCATCACTGAGGTCCCAGTTGCCATTTTTAGATTATCATCAACTTGAAAATAAGGTAAGTGCCCAATCTTAGGTACTTTTTTCATTGATTAGACGGCATAATAGGGAGCCGAATGAAATGTCAGTTTGGTTTTTAACTGACATTTAATTCAAGTATACCAACTTCCCACTGGGCAAGTGTGTCAACTGACTGAATTTCCCATTACCTTATCTAGGAAACCAGGCGCCCTGAGACAGTGCTATACCCTCCCTAGCCTGGTCTATGCAGAGTGCATTCTAGACAAGTCCCCAGTGCACCAACAGCCCAATTTTGGCTATATTCTCTGAACGATTTAAGGAAGTAAGCAACCACTCATCTCACGTGATCTTAAAAAGGGGCGCAATAGAGCCCGGATTAAACCACACTTTTTTTTTCTGCATCAACTTCACTGCCCAGCACGAAGGAAAAGGGTAGGGAGGCGGCGCAGGTCCGGTGTGCAGGGGAGGCTAGCAAACAAGCGTAGGTAGCTGTGGCTTCCACTTAGGGGGAGCCAGGAGGTGAGAACTCACACCCGCTCACGCGCACTGCAGCGGCTGAAAATATCGAAGACTGCCACACCCCCTGGAAGCCAGAGGCACAGCTTCACCTATTTTGCTAGAGGAGAAAGGGGGCCCTCTCTACGAATGACGCACCTTTAGGGCTCTGCCCGGTCTCCCACGCACCAAGAGGGGCAAAGCCCTAGAACCCAGCGCGAGTGGGACACGGCGCCGGGGGGCGGCAGAGGGGTGAGGGCCGCGGCTACGGGACCGGCGCATGCGCAGATGGGGTACCCGCCCGTTCACCTACCCTTGGAACCGCGACGCCCCGTTCCCCGGCCGCGGCCGCTTCTCCAGGACCTGCGGCGACTGCAAGAGGGCGAGAACTGAGGCCCCAAGTGACTCCGCGACCGGCGAGCCTGTTCCTGTGGCAGCCACTGGCGGGAGGCTGAGGCGACGACTGTGGCTCGGGGCCAGCCCGGTAGGCGACCCCCGGATGCCCCCGGCCGTGGCGGCGGCGGAGACGCGGAAGACGGGGCGGGAGCGGCCACGGAGGCAGCGACTGAGGCGCAGAGCCTCCCTAACAGCAAGCGGAGGAGAGCGGAGGGCGGAGGGCGCAGGGCGCAGGGCGGGCTGGGGCCGGGCCGGACGTGACGTGCGTGGGAGGAGGCGGGGCGGGCCCGCGGGCGGGGGCGGGGCGAGTGCGCAGTGAGAGCTGGGGACCCCCCCACAGACGCTGGGTGCAGTTCTGAAGTCTGTGCACTTAAGAGTCCGGGTAGGGGGTGAAGGGGGTTCTCTCACTCCAAATTTGGGCCCTGAGTTAAGAGTTGAGAAGCAGGGCGCGGACCCGAGGGAGATGTCTGGGGGTCCTCAGTCTGGAGAGGTTGGAAAGAAGAGGAAAGTGGGGAGGGGACGTAGGAGTCATGAAGGGCAAATTCCGCAGCCCGAGGTCACTCCTGGTCTCTGCAGAGGGAACATGCCACTTTGCAGGAAACCAGAAAAACCCGGGTACCCTTATCTAGGTGAGGAGCGCGGAGACTTGAACAGAAAACCTCCGGGCAAATTGAAGCGGTGACTCACGTTCTCTTTCTCAGCGATGGAGATTAAACTGGAGACTCTGTCCGCCCGCACCCTTTCTCTTCACCTAAGGACATGACCTAGACTCCAGAGATAATATAGATGCCTTTGGTGCCGAAAGCATCGGGGAATATGAAAGTCGAGAGATCATATGCTTACATAGAGTTTCCTATACTGATCCAGAATTTGAGACGCAAAGCTGAAAGGCAGAAAGAATGAGGAGCTCTCTGAGCCTAGGGAATCTGGACTTGCTTGCATAGCCACCCAGACCGACCGTGCAGTTCCTTTCTTCATTGTGAAGGCGGTAGCCTTCACAAAGGTATGAATATTCAGCCAATCTCTCTCTCTCTTTTTTTTTTTTTTTTTTTGCTTTAGTTTGTTAAGGGCTTTGAGTAAAACGCAGTTTTCTGCCTTTAGATTCCTTGATAGCCGGTAGGTAGATCCACGCCCGCACAAAGAACTCTGGGTGTCAGTAAAAATGTTTAGTCGCTAAGTCGTGTCCGACTCTGCGACCCCATGCACTGTAGCCCACCAGGCTCCTCTGTCCATGGGATTTCCCAGGCAAGAATACTGGACTGGGTTGCCATTTCTTTCTCCAGGGGATCTTCCTGATCCAGGGATCAAACCTGCATCTCCTGCATTGGCAGGTAGATTCTTTACCACTGAGCCATCTGGGAGGCCCCTGTGAAAATATAAACCACTACAATTCAGTTTTACCCTACCTGCCTGAGCTGGAAGTCAGAAACCCAGAAAATGTAAGAGAAGAAACCTCTTAGAACTTGGAACAAGATTGGCCAAGAAAAAAAAAGGAACAATGAAAAAGAAAAGTCACTCTGTGAGATGATCTGTAAATGTGTTACAAAGAACAGGGTGGCTCCCAAATTTCATTAGAGAGAGTAAAATAAACCATCTGTCACTAAGTGTCACATGCCCAATTGATGCTGTCATAAGAGAGGGGTGGGGTCCATAAAGAGTCTAGAACCTGCAGAATCTGAATAAAAATGTATTGTAGGCTCTCTGGGAGAAGGCAATGGCACCCCACTCCAGCACTCTTGCCTGGAAAATCCCATGGACAGAGGAGCCTGGTGGGCTGCAATCCATGGGGTTGCTAGGAGTTGGACACGACTGAGCGACTTCACTTTCACTTTTCACTTTCATGCACTGGAGAAGGAAATGGCAACCCACTCCAGTGTTCTTGCCTGGAGAATCCCAGGGATGGGGGAGCCTGGTGGGCTGCCGTCTATGGGGTCGCACAGAGTCTGACATGACTGAAGCGACTTAGCAGCAGCAGCAGCAGTGGGCTGTCTGTCTAGGAGAGAGGCTATGATTTTAATGACCAGGACCAATAACCCATCCATTAACAGAACAGTTTAAAAAAACTTAGGTCAGATTCAGTCTCTCACTCAACAAATACTGAATGCTTATTATATTCTAGTCTCTTAGAATACATCAGAAAATAAGAAAGAAAAAAAAAGAAAATAAGAGCCCTGTCATTGAGTTTATATCCTAATAAACAAGTTAAAGCTAGCCTTTAAGAACACACAAAGACCCATGCTCTGATTCCACACTCATCAGGTAATGTTCCCATCAGTCAGGAAATCTCAACTAAATCAACAAACCCAGTAAGAAGCAATCGTCCAAAGCACATGACTGGTACTAGTGACACTAGCAATACAGTTTTTCTCAGTATATTCACATCATGGTTCATAAATCAACTTCCATTCATTGGGTTGAATTATGAAGTTGTCTTATCCAAATTAAATTCCCAGAGCCTAATTTAGCCTGAGTAAATTGACATATAAGTGTCTGAATCTGCCAAATTGAGGGCCAGGCAGATTCTGGTTTCAAAGCAGCCCAATCAAGATGCAGCCTATATGCATTCAGTTTTGCACCTCTCTTTAAATATCTTAAATGGAAGCTTTACCTGTGATTCCATGCTTGAAGAACGGGGGCAACATGATTGCTTCTAAAGCTTAATCATAAGTGAGTAAAAAAGTCATAGGAGAGGAAATCATTAGAGTAAAAACCCTCCTGAACCTGCTCTGCCTATGCAACACAGGCTCTTGTTGACATAACTGACATTAATAGTTACATTACTCTGAGTATGAAACCCAAGACTGCAAGCTCCCAGATGACAGAGAGTCCCTTGCATGCTCATGTGCCCTACTCCCAAAGTATGGGCTCTCAACAAATGAACTGATTCAAAGACCATTTTCCCCATAAAACTCAAGAGCATGTCCTTGGAAGATATCTTTTCCAGATCCTACTTTAAGTAATCAATATGTTCAACATACAGAGTTTAGGGGTATAACTTTAAAAAACAGAACAAAAGAGCTTTCTTTTTAAATTTCATCATCCCTTTAAACCTGTGCAGTGGAGTCGATCTGTCATATACCTGACTCAGGTTCCATGAGTTCTGTGGTTCCTATTAGGAATAGAAAGTCCTGTGGTCATTGAGTCACAAAAGAGGGAATCTTTTCCGTCTTAGGACAGCTGGCTCACTGCTTGCCCTGCAGAGGCATTATGCCTGGTCTTTCTTATTCTCTCCCAGCTCACAAACCAAGAAAGGGAAGAAGAGAGAGGAAAAGATTGGGGAGCAGGAAAATCTGTAACTTTTACTTCCATGTGGTGGTTTCACACTCTGGGCCTGGCAGGTGATTAAAGCTGCCTTTTTTTCTAATGGATGCTTGATGGTTTTCAGAAACCACTACCATCTCCATTCTTTGGTGGTTATCATAGTAACCTTGATCTGAACAAAAGCGTTTTATTCTGGCAGTTCTTTACTCTCTCTTTCCATCCCTAAGAATCTGGTAAAAGTGAATGTTAGTCACTCAGTCGTGTCCGACTCTTTGGACCCCATGCACTGCAGTCCACCAGACTCCTCTGTCCATGGAATTCTCCAGGCAAGAATACTGGAGTGGGTAGCCATTCTCTTCTCCAAGGGATCTTCCTGACCCAGGAAGCGAACCTGGGTCTCCACATTGCAGGCAGATTCTTTACCACCTAATGGTACCATGGAAGCCCACCTCCAACTTCTTGTCTCTTGAAACTGTTTTTCTCAGTTAGGACCCTGTCAGGTAGGATCTAAGGTAGCTCTTATACTGGCCCATTTGTAAGTGGCTCTGGGACCACCCCACATTGTGCAAGGTTATACACTTCTTACCGAGGGAATGCCATTCACATCATCCTTGTAGATTTGTATATTTATTTTGACAATTTTCCAGTAGGTGGCAGTAAAGTGTTTGGTCCAAACTAAATTAGTGGGAGTATTTTCCATTCAAATAGAAGTAAAGTGTCTGGAGGAGGGGGAGCTTTTTTTCTGATGGCACTGTTTAGGCTAGTCCAACTTTGTATGGTCCACACCTGGTCCACATGAAGCTCTCATGTACTTCTTGCCCAAACAAACTTGGAAAAATAGGCTAATTCCAGTGCAGTTTCAGCGTTCCTCTTTGCTGCCAGAACAGCTGCCAGCCCAGCTGTCAGCCCAGCCTGTCTCTTGTCCTCTGTTTTTCAGGCAGGAGACAACCACAAGTCTACCATGCTTCCTTTAACTGCTAGAGACACATCTCAAGTACTTTGAGTAGTTCCACTGAAGATCCCTCTCACTTAGCTTGAGGTAAGAGGCAGGCAGGCATCTATGCTAAGAGTCATAGCATACCAGCAACAGTCTCCAAAACAACACTCAGTAATTCTCACCTGACCTTTCATAACTTGTGAGTTTTTAGATTCATCTCGTAATTTTGTCTGAATCCTCTCATTTCTAGGGATAGTCCATTTCAGAATTCACTTTAGAGTTTTTTTGGAGGGGGAGGAAAGAGGTTTTTTTTCTCTGCAATACCTTGGTGCAAGCATGCTCAGTCATGCCTGACTCCTTGCAACCCCATGGACTGTAACCCACCAGGCTCCTCTGTCCATGGGATTTTCCTGGCAAGAATACTGGAATGGGTTGCCACTTCCTACTCCCAAAGGATCCCAACCCAGGGATCAAACCCATGTCTCCTGAGTCTCCTGCAATGGCAGGCAGATTCTTTACCACAAGCTCCAGTGCTTTGGTTAAAGCAGTAGTTCTCAACTGGGGATAATTTTTATGGCCATGTCTGAAGATGTTTTTGGTTGTCAAAACTCAGGAGGTACTCAGACTTACTTGGTGGTAGAGTGCATAAGAATCCTCCTGCCAGTGCAGGGGACACAGATTCGGTCCCTAGCCTGGGAAGATTCCACACGTTGTGAAGCAACTAAGTCCTTGCACCACAACTACTGAGCCCATGCGCTAGAGCTCATGCTCCCCAACAAGAAAAACCACCAGAGAGAGAAGCCCATGCACCCCAATAAAGAGTAGTCCCACTCACTGCAGCCAGAGAAAGCGTGGGAGTAGCAACGAAGACCCAGCACAACCCAAAATAAATAAATAAATAAATTATTGGGGGAAAAAAAACCTGGGAAGTACTTTGGGCATCCAGTGGATGGGGGTCAAGGATACTGCTGAACATCCTAACCACACACAGGACAGCCTTCTCCACAACAAAGAATCATCTGACTGATAACATAACTTCAGATTTAATATCTTATAACAAATAGAATGTCTACATTTGGCAGTCACTAAGAGACTACTTTAAGATTATATCACTTTTTCTTCATTTCTCCTACAAATGCTTTACTGGTAGGGGTAGAGGTCACAATTTAATATATAACTAGTGTTAGAAACAGCATTTCAGATAGCTGTTTGGCCAAGATAAGACGTGACTGGTATATTTCTAAGATTTCTCCTGAAGGTTAGGCCTGCCAGGAAAATTATTACTTGAGTTGCGTTTTTTGTTGTTTTGTTTTTTTAGTTATTTCTTTGCAAGATGACTTTTATAGCCCAAAGAAACAAACATTTTACCCAGCTGGTCTGATCAGAGGCTTTATGCTTGTCAGAAGTCAAGTCATGGGTCACATCCCTATAAAAGAAATATATTTCCTGCAACCCCAGACCATGTCCTCGATACTCAGGAAGACTCCGGCATGTGTGCCTCCCCGGTGTCACCAGCGTCACTGAGATGAGACTTGAAGTCAGGGAGTAGCTCTCTGTAGTCACTTTACAACAGATACCCTTATTACTCAAAGCGAATGCAAATGGTCTTCTTTCCTGCCCACCATTCCAACCCTACCTGGATTAGTTTGATTACGTTTGGCTCTTTTAGATGTAGCAGGATGTTGAGTCCATCTCTTGTGCTATCAATAAGGAAACGTTCATTATTCAAGTGCCCTCCTCACCCTAACTGATCTCATCTTTGACCAAGGCTATTTGAGTACTATCATATCAATTAACATTTGTTCAGTCAAGACTGCTATCATCTTTTTTAGTACAATGGTCTTAAGAAACTGAGCCACACTAGCCAGCAAGACCCAGGGAGACATGTCCAATCATCTTCTCCCCTGCCAGTGATATTATTTAGAAATGGACACAACAAACATTGAATACTTATGAATGTTGGCCTTGGAATAACACCATTGAACTTGTAATAAGAAAACCTACATTTGCGTTCTAGCCCTCTCCTTACTAGTCACGTGACTCTGGTCAAGGTACTTAACCTAAACGTACCTTAGAGCCTCATTGGTAGAACAGGAAGAAGAATACTGAAATAAATTGGCATACATAAAAGTGTATACTACAGGTTTTTGACTCCTCTCTCCTATACTGTTTTCAGAGACCTAAAGAAGTGTCTGGAAATGTTTTGCCACCATATCTGGGTTTTTATTGCCAGGGATGAGGCCCTCTGTGGAAATTTTCCTTAGAAGTCACTAAATACTTGTCTGTTTATTTTTATTTTATTTTATTTTTTTCCAGTTTTATTGAGATGTAATTGACACGGAGCACTGTATGAGTTTAAGCTATGCAGCATAATTTGACCTACATACCTCATGAAATGATTATCACAATGAATTTAGTGAACATTTATCGTGTTATACATATAAAATTAAATAGGAAAAAGTTATTTTTCTTGTGATGAGAGCTTAGTATTTACTGTTTTAACTTTCATATATAACATATAGCAGCGTTTACTTTAATATATTTATCATGTTGTACTGCTGCTGCTACTGCTAAGTTGCTTCAGTCGTGTCCGACTCTATGCGACCCCATAGACAGCAGCCACCAGGCTCCCCGTCCCTGGGATTCTCCAGGCAAGAACACTGGAGTGGGTTGCCATTTCCTTCTCCAATGCATGAAAGTGAAAAGTGAAAGTGAAGTCGCTCAGTCGCGTCCGACTCCCAGCGACCCCATGGACTGCAGCCCACAAGGCTCCTCCGTCCATGGGATTTTCCAGGCAAGAGTACTGGAGTGGGGTGCCATTGCCTTCTCCATGTCTGTTTATTTTTAAATGAAAACCAAGCACCACCCCAAACTCCCAAACTCTTGATACTGTTTTTACATCTTTTGTACCTTGAGAATTACAATAAATACAAGCACACCTCCTCCCTAATTAAAAGCATATTTACAGTGCCCACTAAGAGAATGAGACATATATGTAGATAAGAATGAGAAGATACTTGCAGTTTTGTGTGCGGGAACAGCTACTGCACAGGGAGATGAGGTTGTAACTACCCTGACTCCCGCAGAGCAGTAAAATGCCATCAAATTCAATCAAACTTGGCCAATTCATTCTTTTGTTCTTAAAGTATTCATCTCTACTGGGAAAAAAAGGAAAAGGCTAAACCTCTCCCCTCCCCCTCAAGAAAATTTAAATCTTCTGATAAAGCAACACTCACCATTGGAGAGTGGTATTGCTGGTCGTCTAAAGAACACAGTGGAAGTCTGTCTGGCCCCTTTCCCCAGGACCGCTGTGCCGGTGTGCAAGTATGCTTGCTCTTCATAAACAAAAAAAATGTTACTAGCTGAAAAAAGAAGAAACTGTTCCAGGGTGTACGAATCCCACGCCAAATCCAAAATAATGGCAAATACTGTTCTGATCTTAGCAACCCAGAGTAACCTTTGTGCATTTATTTATTCACCACATATTTCCTGAGCAACTATTAAGGACCAGGCACTGTGTTGCGGGATATAACCATGATCTCTGCCCTGAAAAAGCTTCCTTTTACATATATCTGAAATAGAATGTTTTCAGAATAGAACCGAAGTTAGCATGATGTTGATTTGAACTTCTGTATTCACTCACACAGCCACTGATACCATCCAGTTTGGGGAGCTGGAACAATTGACAGTAACTCTCATCTTTGCCAAGTCCACATTTTTGGCCTGATATCTCAGAGTTCAGTATATGACAGTTGTATAAGTCACTGAGATCATCATCTATAAGACTACATTGTTTTGGTTTCTTGATTAAATTCCTATAGTCAACTAGATTTTCTTTCCACAATTGGAACTTTCATTGTTTAAAAAGGAAAAAATAAAGAATATTCCTTTCTCCTCTTCCCTCTCCCTACATCCACATAAAGGAAAGAAAAAAGACTGGGGCCTTTACAATACCAGGGGCCTTCTGCTGCCCCTTTAGCCAGAAACTCAAGTAGGAAGGTCTTCCCATACTGCATACCCTACCTCTTCCTTAGAGGACTTACACTTTTGAGCCTTCATACCATCTGACCAGCCTGGCTCCTCAAACTCCTTTCATGAGGACCATACCTTCTGTGGCAAACTGACAGCCCAAGTATTTGCACATTGCAATCCAACTGCAACCACATTTTCATAGTTTACACCTGACTGCTCTTTTCCATTAAAGACAAGGGAATAACGATTTGCCTTATACCCTTATTTTAGCCTTTCCTAGTGAGAGAGAAACTAAATTGTATAAGCAGGGGAGAAGTGTTATAGTGCTGCTGCTGCTGCTAAGTCGCTTCAGTCGTGTCCGACTCTATGCGACCCCCATAGACAGCAGCCCATCAGGCTCCCATCCCTGGGATTCTCCAGGCAAGAATACTGGAGTGGGTTGCCATTTCCTTCTCCAAAGCATGAAAGTGAAAAGTGAAAGTGAAGTTGCTCAGTCATGTCTGACTCTTCACGATCCCATGGACTGTAGCCTACCAGGCTCCTCCATCCATTGGATTTTCCAGGCAAGAGTACTGGAGAGGGTTGCCATTGCCTTCTCCAGAATTGATGATAAATATTCTAAATTCTGAAAGATGAAAAATTTCAATGCCAAAAAATTTAAATGAAATCCATACTGCTGCTGCTGCTGCTGCTAAGTCGCTTCATTCGTTTCCGACTCTGTGTGACCCCATAGACGGCAGCCCACCAGGCTCCCCCGTCCCTGGGATTCTTCAGGCAAGAACACTGGAGTGGGTTGCCATTTCCTTCTCCAATGCATGAAAGTGAAAAGTGAAAGTGAAGTCGCTCAGTCATGTCCGACTCTTAGTGACCCCATGGACTGCAGCCTACCAGGTTCCTCCGTCCATGGGATTTTCCAGGCAAGAGTACTGCAGTGGGGTGCCATTGCATATATAAAAATTATATATTTATAATTAATGTAAATATATTAAATTTTTAATTAAAAGGAAAAAATACATCAATATATATATTGGGTTAGTCAATAAGCACGTTTGAATTTTTCCATAAAATCTTACACAAAATCCAAATGAACTTTTTAGCCAACCCAACACATACCTGTAGTATGTACACATGCACACAGAAATATGTATAATATATATGAGTGCTGAAGAATTGATGCTTTTGAACTGTGGTGTTGGAGAAGACTCTTGAGAGTCCCTTGGACTGCAAGGAGATCCAACCAGTCCATCCTAAAGGAGATCAGTCCTGGGTGTTCATTGGAAGGACTGATGTTGAAGCTGAAACTTCAATACTTTGGCCACCTGATGCAAAGAGCTGACTCATTGGAAAAGACTCTGATGCTGGGAGGGATTGGGGGCAGGAGGAGAAGGGGACGACAGAGAATGAGATGGTTGGATGGCATGACCGACTCGATGGACATGGGTTTGGGTGGACTACAGGAGTTGGTGATGGACAGGGAAGCCTGGCTTGCTGTGATTCATGGGGTCGCAAAGAGTCAGACACGACTGAGTGACTGAACTGAACTGAACTGAACTGAACTAGTCTAATATACATGTACTCTAAACTTCATCAATGTCACTCATACCCAATAAAATATGTGCTCATAGGCATTAAAAGATATACAAAAATGTGCATATATGCATGTTTCATAATGGCAGAAAAATGGAAATTCAAGTAGCTGTCAGTGATAGAATAATGAATGATAGATTCTGGTGTATTTATACCATATAATACTATACAACAATGAAAACAAACTATAGCTACAAACAACAAGATGACGAATTCCAGAAAAATAAATGAAAAAAGCCAGATACAAACATATAGTATATGATTTCATTTAAATAAATTCCAAAAGCAGGGAAAACTAAACTGTGGTTTTAGAATTTTGTTTAAGGAGTGAAACTTTTGGAGGAAGAAAAGAGTCAATGATTGGGAGAGGAGTCATAAGGAAATACTCTATGTCTTAATTTAGGAGGCGATTATATGAGTATATTTGCTTAGAGACAGTTTATTCAGCTGTCATGATTTTAATGCTTTTCTGTATGTAGTTTATACTTCAAAGATATTTTAAATAAAAATTAGCTCCCTACATTTTTTAAAATTAAAGCTAGAGGATCATCATTTTTAAGGGTACATACTAAGATAGAAAAAGGTTTTTTAAAAAAGAAGACTAGGACTTCCCTGGTGGTCCACTAGTTAAGAATCTGCCTGCCAATGCAGGGGACACAGGTTCAATCCGTGGTCCATGAAGATTCCCCATGCTGCAGGGCAACTAAGCCCATGTACCACAACTACTGAGCCCAAGAATGCAAACAATGAAGCCCAGGCACCCTAGTGCCCAGGCTCCACAACAAAAGAAACCACCACAATGAGAAGCCCACATACCACAGCTAGAGAATATCCCCCACTCGCCACAAACGCACAGCACTGAAGACCAAGCATAGCAAAAAAAAAGGCCAAAAAGTGATTAACATAGAAGTCATGATAATGGCTCCTTTGGAAGGGAGGAACAAGAATGAGTTGTCTGGGTTGTAAACAATGTTTTATTTCTTGATTTGAGTGGTAGTTACATGGGTGTTTGTAATAAATTATTATTAAGCTGTATATATCTTTGGGGCATTTTTATATGAATATTTCACAATAAAAACATTTTAAAACAATATTCAAAAAAGATAATTATACAAGAATGTCTTCACAATTGTTTAAAGACAAATTCTCTCACCATAGAGAAAGGAATAATAGATTCAACTACATTATATTTGACCCCATAAAAAGAGTGAAAACACAAGCCAAAGAACTGGAAAAGTTAATTACAAAGCATTCAACCCAAAAGGGAGCATTATCCATGTTATATAAAGAACTCCTAGAAATCAAATAAATTTTAAATACAGACAATCCAATATAAAATTATACCAGAAGAAATATTTTTTATAGGTTCTGCACATATAAGAAAATCTAAATGGCCAATAAATATGAGTAATAGTTAATGATATTAATAACGAGGGGAAAGCAAATTGAAATGAAATACAACTATACAGCCACAACAATACAGCCACCAGAATGGCTAAAATTAGTAAGTTTGATAATACCAAGTGTTGGCAAGGACATGGAGCAACAGAATCTGTCATTCACTGATAGCAGGAAAAAAATTTAACATTATCCACTAAAGTTGAAGACCAAAAAACTCTGACTCAGCATTTCTACTCCCAAATGCACACCCTGGATAACTATGTGCATATAGGTATCAGAATATATATGCAAAAAATGTTCACAGCTATAGTGATTGTGATAGCCCCAAAATAGAAACAACACAAAATATCAGCCACAGAAGAATGGACCATGCAATGAAATACATACAGCAATGAAAAATGAATGAATCAGACTTAAACCTACAGATAACAACATGGCTGAATTTTATAATATATAAGGTAAATAAACCACAAAAGAAACACAGAGTATGACTCTTTTATACAGTTTAAAATGAGACAAAACTCAACTACTGTATATTGTTTAGAGGTACATACTTTGGTGGTCAAACTACAAAAAAAAGGCAAGCAACTTATTACCATAAAAGTGGGTAGTGGTTTATCTCTAAGAAGAGAGGAGGTGGTAAGGGATAAACAAGAATCACAAGGGGAACTTTGGGGAAGAGGTGCTGTCTATGTCATTTCTTGAACTGGGTGCTGACTACACGTGTTTGCTTTAGAATTCTTTTCACACTGTACATTTATGGTTTCCACTCTTTTTAAAATTTATTTACATGTATTCATTTTGCAACTTAAAAAGTTGGAAACAACAGGGAGCTTAACTGGTAGTATCTGAATTACCTTACTTGCTTTTCAAGTTCAGACTTGAAGATATTGATAAATGCCCAGAGTTTAACATCCAGAGAGTATATTTAATGACATTTTGTGTCCAAACACTGTCAATATATCACAATAAGAGTATTTATTCTCTTCACTTGTTCAGAAAACAACTCAGACAAATATGGAACGAGCTGTTTGTAAAAAAGAAACAAAAGAATAATAGTCTTTTAGATGGTGGGCAGAACAAGCATGTGACAAAGGAGCACACAAAGATGGTTGTAGGAGGCAGAATAACAACATCTCAAAGGTATTCACACTTTACTCCCTGGAACCTGTGTATATATTAGGTTACATGGCAAAGGAGAGAAAAGGTATCTAATCAACAGACTCAGAAATGTGGAGATTATCCTGGATTATCTGGGTCTTTACATTTAAATGGAAGAGGAAGGCACAAGAGAGAGGTTGGAGTGATTAGATGTGGGACTGACTCAACTCAACATTAGCAGCTGGCTTTGAGGAAGAAGGGGACCTTGAGCCAAGGAATTTGGGCAGCTTCTAGGAGCAAAGCAAGGCAAGGAAAATAATTCTCCTCTGCTTCTGCTTGTTTAGTTGTTCAATTGCATTCAACTTTTTGTGACCCCATGGACTGTAGTCCACCAGGTTCCTCTGTCCATGGGATTCTCCAGGCAAGAATATTGGATTGGGTTGCCATGCCCTCCTCAGAGGGATCTTCCCAACCCAGGGATCGAAACTGCATCTCCTGCTTGGTAGGCAGATTCTATACCACTGAGCCACCAAAGTCTAACTCTCCTCTAGAGACTCCTAGATTTTCCCCTAGAGTCATGATTTTAGCCCAGCATGACCCAAGTTACACTTTTGGACCCACAGAACTGTAAGATGTGTGTGTGTGAAGTCGCTCAGTTGTGTCTGACTCTTTGCGACCCTGTGGACTGTAGCCCACCAGGCTCCTCCGTCCATGGGATTCTCCAGGCAAAAATACTGGAGTGGGTTGCCATTTCCTTCTCCAGGGGATCTTCCCGACCCAGGGATCGAACCCAGGTCTCCCGCATTGCAGGCAGACGCTTTAACCTCTGAGCCACCAGGAACCACAGAACTGTAAGATACTGGTTGCCACAGAACTGTAAGATAGTATTTTTAATTTTAGATTTACACAAAAAATTACAAAGACTGAACAGAGGGTTCTCAGCTCCCCTTATGCTACTAGTTAATGCCTTTTTAAAAATACATATACTTTAGGACTTCCCTGGCTGTCCAGTAGGTGAGACTGCACGCTTCCACTTCAGTCATGTCCCACTCTTTGAGACCCTATTGACCATAGCCCACCAGGCTCCTCTGTCCATGGAATTCTCCAGGCAAGAATCCTAGAGTGGGTTGCCATGCCCTCCTCCAGGGGATCTTCCCAACCCAGGGATCGAACCCTCGTCTCTTATGTCTGCTCCATTGGCAGGCGGGTTCTTTACCACTAGCACCACCTGGGAACTCCCACATACACATATGATAAAATGCTAAAGAAAAATAAGAGAATAACTACTCCAAAATTCAGTATAACTGTTGCTTCTAGTAGAGGATATGGAGCACACAGGCGGAACATTCCCCAGAACAGGGCTGCAGAAGCCTGCAAGTGGTCTCTTTGGGAACTAGAAAAAGGATCATTCTCTGTGGGCCCACAGCCTAGCAGCAGCAGAGCCTTTATACCCAAGGCAAAGGTCCTATCCTCCAGGAGGAATCTACCCCACCTTGGCAAAGACCTTTGTGCAGTGCTCAGTTTGTACCACAGTGCTGGCAGCCCCACCATGGACCTTCCCAACTTTTATAATATTCTACTTCTCAAGCGGGGTGAAGGTTTGTTGTTGTTCACTCAGTTGTGTCCAACTCTTTGCAACCCCATGAACCGCAGCACACCAGGCTTCCCTGTCCTTCACTGTCTCCTGAAATTGGCTCAAACTCATGTTCATTGAGTCAGTGATGCCATGCAACCACCTCATCCTCTGTTGCCCCCTTCTCCTCCTGCCCTCAATCTTTCCCAGCATCAGGGTCTGTTCTAGTGAGTTGGCTCAGTGGTTGTGGTGCATGGACTTAGTTGCTCCACGCGGGTTCTTCCTGGATCAGGGATCTAACCCATGTCTCCTACATTGTCAGATGGATTCTTTACCATTGAGCCACCAGGGAAACCCCTCCTATCCCTATTTTAAATAAGACGTTTCATCCGTTTTCTCACCCAGGTATTGTACACAGTGGTAGGAACTAAACGTGCAACCACAGTGAAGTTGGTGGGCTCCAGTAATCCAAGAAAGCTCCCTAAGACCTGAAGAGAAATTTCATCATTAGGGAACTGGTATGCCTGACATGCTGACCTGTGAAGAAGCAGAAAGACAGATGAACTTGGAAGGTTCTGTGCCAGCCCAGAAGTCTTGGACTCTGAGGGGCTGAGCTCTTCCAAAGAAGCCCAAGACCTTTCTTTGTTTCTTTTTATCTCTTCTTTTTTTTAATAGAGCACCTTGAGTAGGATACAAGTTTCCTGAAACATGTCTCCTCACTCCCATGCAGTCCTACTGTCTTCAGAAAGGGTCACTTGGGTTCAGTGGTTCAACAATCCAAACCCCAAACCATAAAGAGAAAGTTTTGCTTCTTAAATAGTTCTGCCCACCCTTCCAGATCTAAGAAGTGCTTGACTCTACCCATCTCTAAAGTTGGATCCAAACAAGTACTCACCATGGGGCTGAGGGACGGTCTAATTCATACCATTGCCCTTTTTTAAGATTATTTTTTCAAATAAAAAATAATATATAGAGGTTTCTCCGGGAGGCGGCGGCAAAAAAAAAAAAAAAAAAAAATAATAATAATAATAATATATAGTCATTGGGAAAATTCAAAACATTTAGAAGAATAGAAAGTAAAATTTTTTCTTTGTTCCCTAATCTTACTTCCTTCCCTGAAGGTAAACCTTATAAAGTATATCCTCCCAGACCTCTTTTTACACATTTATTAAATACACACATTCTTTTCTTTACATAAATAAGATCATACTATAATGTTCTATAATACATTTTATATATAAATATTTGCACATAATATTCCATAGAAATCTGTCCATATTAGTAAATTTAAGCTGTTCCAGTTTTCTCTATTAAAAACAATAGTGCAATAAAGATTTGTATACTCACATGTATATTTGTATATAACAGATACCAAGAAACAAACTTGCTGAGATGAAGAGTAATTTAGGTTTTGATAGATATTACCAAAAGTACCTCAGAAGAGGTTTTATGAACATATAGGAAAATGCTTATTTGCTTAAAATTTCACCAACAATGGACATTGTATATGTTCTTATTCTGTTCAATTTGATGAGCAAAAACAGTACTAGTGAGGTTGAAGTACTATATGCTTCCTGCCCAGTTGTATTTCTTATTGAGTGAATTACCTATCCATTTCCATTTCCTATTTTTCTGCTTGCAACTTCTTCATTTTGATCATAAGAGTATATACATTGAGTACTTGGCTATGTACCAGCCACTGTACTAGGTGCTTTCAAATAAATTTTTTTCTTGAAATAATCCACTTTACAGATGAAGAGTATGAAAAACATGAAGAGGAAATTCAAACACTGGTCTCTTTTACTCTAAAGGCTGAACATTCTGCACTATATCACTACACCAAAAAGCCTCATTTTACTGAAACATAGAAACCCCTAAGGGAAGCAACTTACCCAAATACTCACAGTCTCGTATCTTGGATGATCACCTCAATTCAGATCACTGGTGGGCTTTTTTCTGGTCTTCCTGAAAAATTAAGTTGAAGACTGCCGAAAGGCTGTTCAAGCAAACATGTTAGACTCAGCAGCCTGTTATCTGTGTCCTTAAGGATAAAGAACCCACAGGACAAGGGTTGAAGATAAATAAAATAGAAACACTAAGAAACGTGGAGACCTTGGCCTCATTCCATCCATATCACAGTCAAAGCAGAGAGCTGATTGCCCTACAAGTCAGCCCTGGTATAATTTTCAGTCACCTCCCATGCCAAAACATTTTTAAAACTCTGAAGCTGGATGAATGAACTATTAATTATAAGCATGAGTAGCAGGTAGCTTGAGGCTCTGTGCTTTATAAAATCAAGATGTTTATTTTTTAATTCTTTAATCAAATAACCTAGAAGGAAAAGTATCCCTAAGACTTTTGCCCTTTTTTTTCTTAGATGTGATTAACATAATGAGAACTACTATAGGAAATATGATTTTCTGATATTACTGTTCATTCTGATACTGAACATAATCTTCTAAAGCAAAGACGGATGGGGTAAATTAAATCTAAGAAATTTCAACAATCCCTTCCTTCAAAAAACATTAATTAAATGTTTATCTAATGACTTGGTAACAGTTTGAAACTGACCACAGGGAAATGCAGTAAACATTCTGTCTCACTTTGTGTAACTAAAAGTTTGCAATATTAAAAAATTTAAAAAGAAAAAAAACCTACATGTCAGACATTGGGCTGGGCACTGAATATCTAGCAATGAATAGAACATAGCTCCTATTCTTCTGAGAGCAGTAATCCTTCCCATTACCATGTTAATCTTCATATGTGTTAGCTGCTTTATTCTGTAAACATACCATAATTGCAAATTGAACCTGGAAGTCTCCTACTTTTTATACTTCCTTTTCTTCCTGGTCTTTGTTTTCTGGGATAAATCTAATCTAGAGGGTCCAGTCTCTAACAAGATGGATAATGGCTGGGGGTGGGAGGGGTGAGCAAGATAAGGAAAAGACCTTTATCCTGTGGATAAGAACATAGGTGGAGTTAGTTTCAGGGTGTTTCAGAGAATATTATCAGAATCTTAAGTGCCGTCTCCACCCTTTTAAACACTTAGGGTGAACCTTTCACTCAAAAAATCTTCCCTTGAATTCAGGTTGATACTCCTTTTTGAAGACTGTTAAAATGGGTCACAGAAAAAGAACTACTTTCCCAGGATTAGATAACAAAATGGAGTAAAATTTCATTCCCTCTGACTCTAGAATCTTATTCCATGAAGCTCAAACACAAAGAGCAGAGGACTGATGCTTACATCAAAATTATGTTTCAAATCAGATGGATTACCCTCTCCACAGAGCTCCCCAAGTAATACATTTACCTTTGGAATGCTGTCATCCTCAGTTCTGAAAGTCCACAGAATGTGTTCTGATTCAATTTTCTTTTAAAAGTTTCTCCCCACTAATTTCTCCCCATGTGGTTTTAGGGTCCTATTCATGTGTACAAATGTCCTCCTCTTAACCAGTTAGCCCTGAAAAATTTCAGAAAGCTTAGCCATACTTGATATGCACACCTTAGTCGCTCAGTCATATCCGACTCTTTATGACCCCAAGGACTGTGGCCCGCCAGGCCTCACTGTCCATGGAATACTCCAGGATACTAGGATACTGGAGTGAGCTGCCATTCACTTCTCTAGGAGATCTTCCCCACCCAGGGATCGAACCCAGGTCTCCTGCATTGTAGGTAGATGCTTTACCATCTGAACCATCAGGGAAACCCAAGAGTGGTCTGTTTCTGGAGCTAAACATAGTAAAAAGCAACAGACAGAGGTGAGATGGCTGGAAAGAAGCCCCAGTTCCCCTAATCTCACCCCTTCAGCATTGTGGGGGAGCTAAAGAGGCAATCAGCCTGACTCACAGACAGCACTACTGCTCCCAAGCCAAAGAGCATTAAGAAGTGAAGCACGGCTGGGCTCACCAGTTGGTGTGTGACAAGCATTATAGGATATATTTGTCCCAGGATGGGCTGACTTTTCTCTCAGCTCCTCACAGTCTAGCATCAGCCTCATCTCACTCACATTCTCATTGTTGAGAACTCTAGTCACTGACAAGATGGGGATAAAGGGCCAGACTAGAAGACACGCCTATAGCCCCAGGTAAAAGAGCTAGCTCAAGTTGCAGGATATCTAATTGCTTGAGAAGGGGAACCTGAGATTTTTCCCCAGTGGCTCTAAGCATTTCTGTAAGCACCACCTGTTTTCAGCAGCTCCCTGCACCAGCCAGAAAGATTTAGTGGAGCTGAGTGAATGGCCAGAGGAAAAAGCTCACATTATTCCTAAAACAAACCAGCTTCACTTTTCAGCCTCTGGGAGTACACCAAGTAAGAAAGAGAGCAACCAATCAAGTGTGGGTTGAAAGCATTACCTCATCAGGGTGAGCTCCCATTGGCTGAAATTACTATTGGCAAAGCTTTCACGGGAGTAAATTAACCCTTGTCGGAAACTCATACCCCACTGGGGACCCTTTTCCTTCCCTATTGCTTCTTATTTTTAAATTAAGAAAAGGGGTAGATGGGGAACAAACCTTTGCCTAACATGTTTCATAAGCATACATGTTTCATAAGCATTCAATGGTTATGAGAAGGTTTAGTTCTTTTCTCCCCCAAAATTATTATTCAGTGCCTTTTGGACACACAAAAAAGGGAGGGGGCCACCTGCAACAGATTGGTAAGAGAGCGTGGGAGAGGAGGCGGCAAAGAGAGTGAATTATCAGTCGTGTTCTGAACCTGAAAGGGAGCTGTCAGAGGGACAAAGAAAAAGAAAAATTGAAACACCTTGGAGCAGACTGACAAGACACTGACTTGTTTTGCAACTTATTTTTAAAGTTATCCTCATAGCTACAATTTTCATTTTTAATGAAAACTGCCAAAAGTTATCCTGGTTTTTTTGTTAAAGCAAATAAATAATAGTAGAGAAAGTTCTAGTTTGTGATTTAAATCCAGTAATAAATAAACCTCTCAGTAGACCTGTCTTCCCACTATCAAAATCCCATATTCAACAGAACCAAGAACAAAAGTTTGTTTTATGTGTGCTTCAGAAACTGTTTGCATTTAGTGGTTAAAGGGAAAGGAAGACACATCTAAGATTTGTTTCTATCACATAAAAGTTAGCTGTCACCTAAGAACTGATCTACAAAGAATGCCATGAAAACAAGTCTAATTTCAAATATTGAGAGTTGACTATTTGAGAAGGGAGTTCTGTTCCCATATTATTGCTGCGTGTGTGTGCTCAGTCATGTCCGACTCTGCGACCCCTACGGAGTGTAGCCCACCAGGCTTCTCTGCCCATGGGATTTCCTAGGTGAGAAAACTGGAGTGGGTTGCCATTTCCTCCTCCGGGGCATCTTCCCCACCCAGGGATCGAACTGTGGATGTTGCCTGCATTGCAGGCTGAGCCACCGGGGAAGCTCTTAGGCAGACTGTTTGGGAACATAATTAAATCTTTTATTTTAAATTGATTTAGACTTAAAACTGATGGACTGTAAGGGGCAGATTTGTTGTGGTTTGTAGGTGTTTTCCTGGGGGCTTTAAAACAGCTATTTTTTAGTGAAGTAGTCTGAACCAGTGACTAGTTTACCATACCTATGATGTAATTCACACTCAAGATTTCTTCTGCTTTGTAGCCAGTCCTACTTTGAGCCCAGACTAGACTGTAATCAGCAGGTTCCAAACATGTTGAAATCTGTGGCAAAGTCTCACACTGGAATTCTATACCAGCAATTTACCCATGTTTAAAATGGGACTAAAGACCAAAATCCTCTGGAGAGAATGGATTCTGATTTGGGGACAAATTATTCACGTATAGGCCATGACGAGGACACAAAAGGACTCTGAAAAAAATGGGTTATTCTCTTTGATAGTCATGTCTCAGGTGCCTTGTAAAACCTTTTATCTTTGACATCACTCATTCAGCTGACCTTTAATCAATGTCTTCTATGTGCTATTATTATAAAAATATTTCAACTTCTCTTAATTCAAGTTTGGCTCCCATCACTACTACATAAACTATAAAAGACAACTCAGTGTTCCTTTATGCAAGATTCCTTAATAATTTCTACTATCTATTGAGCACCTACTGTGTACCAAATACTTTTCCATACATCAGTTCAGTTCAGTTCAGTCACTCAGTTGTGTCCGACTCTTTGTGACCCCATGAATTGCAGCACGCCAGGCCTCCCTGTCCATCACCAACTCCTGGAGTTCACTCAGACTCATGTCCATGGAACTCCTGGAGTTCACTCAGACTCATGTCCATGGAGTCAGTGATGCCACCCAGCCATCTCATCCTCTGTCGCCCCCTTCTCCTCCTGCCCCCAATCCCTTCCAGCATCAGGGTCTTTTCCAATGAGTCAACTCTTCACATGAGGTGGCCAAAGTATTGGAGTTTCAGCTTTAGCATCATTCCTTCCAATGAACACCCAGGACTGATCTCCTTTAGGATGGACTGGTTGGATCTCCTTGCAGTCCAAGGGACTCTCAAGAGTCTTCTCCAACACCACAGTTCAAAAGCATCAATTCTTGGGAATAAAATAAATTGTCTGAAATTATTTTATGGAAGTAGGTACATAAATAAATTAATAAGTGTATGATTGATACCAAAATCTGCTCAAAAATAAGATGAAGAAAAGGAAAAAGGGTCAAACTGGCCATCACAACAAAGGCACACTCCTGTAAGTAAACTACTATAGAGGCATTACTATTTAATTAGCCTTGCTTTTCTCATTAAATTTGATATATACAAATTTTGATTCCTTAAAAATTATTTATTTGGGTGAATTTCTAAAGATAAGAATGTGGTTGTAAAAACTGTGTTTTTGAAGTAATATCAAGAGATACTATGAACTGCTTTAAGAATGTATGCTGCTGCTGCTGCTGCTGCTAAGTCACTTCAGTCGTGTCCGACTCTGTGCGACCCCATAGACGGCAGCCCACCAGGCTCCCCCGTCCCTGGGATTCTCCAGGCAAGAACACTGGAGTGGGTTGCCATGTCCTTCTCCAATGCATGAAAGTGAAAAGTGAAAGTGAAGTCGCTCAGTTGTGTCTGACTCTAGCGACCCCATGGACTGCAGCCTACCAGGCTCCTCCATCCATGGGCTTTTCCAGTCAAAAGTACTGGAGTGGGGTGCCATTGCCTTCTCCGTAAGAATGTATACTTATGTTATTATATACGAACATTATATTGCTTTTTATGAATGTATATCATTCACTGAGAATGATGTTCAGAGGTCCCCAAACTTTCTCTTTTCCCAGAGCCCACAGTGTCTCAGGAAGCTTTCCACTGTTCCCTTAGGCCAAAAGAAGTACCTAATAGCTCCATTTACTAAACAATTCAATCAAAAGAAGCAGAGGCATTTATATGCTAAGAATTAAGAAGTTGTTTGAAAAAATGATACGTGAAAATTGAAAGGAAACTGTTGTCTATATTTCCTTCTTAAATAACCACACCTAGTTATTAATGAGATGTGTGCACCTATTTCACACTGTTCAACTTCTTAGTCAGATTGGACACCACCACTCTTACTTAGTGTTCCATGCTGATTTTTACATGGCACTTGATTTTTATCACACTGAAAACCCAGCTTTGTGAGGGTACAACATAAGACATCACAGAATGTAGCCAACCTAATTTTTAAGCTCTTTTTTCTGGTATCCAACATGTATCACTGTGTTTCCCTTAGTTTTTAAATATCCAGTGGTGGTACCCATGTAAGTTCACTGCATTGCCTTAGGATGCTTCAACATACAGTTTGGGAACCATGGACATACACCATTTCATTTCATCTTCACATCTCTGCATTGCAGGTACTATTCCAATTTTATAGATCTGGGAGTTGAGGCTGATTTACAAAGTTCACATAAGTAGGAGGTGGTGGTGCTGGGATCTAAACCTAGGTCTGCCTGACTCAAAACTCACATGCTCTTCCTCTTAGCTATGCTACCTCTCTCCTCTTTCACTACCTTTGAAGGATATTACAATCACAGACTATCAGAGCTGGAAGGAATCTCAGGGGTGACCTAGCCCCAGAACTCTGGCTTTACAGATGACGAAGACGCACACTGCTTGAGCTGGAGCCCAGGCCCCCAGACTCCTGATGGAGAGCTCTCTCTATCCCATCAGCCTGATTCCCTAATAGATGAGTGTAAGAGGAGGCGACAGTGAGTCCAAGACACATCTGCCCCATAATAAGTTTGCATGTTGGGGTTCACATTTGGTCAGAGGCAAAGGACGTGCCCACCAAAGGTCAGAGGCTGTTGTTGGGAAAACAGGAGGTAACTCTTCCCATCCTCCTATCCATTTGACAGCTGTAGAAGAAGCAGGGGAAATAGAAAATATCTTAATTTTGTCTCTGCTAGTGATACATTTTCAGAACAGGAAGCCCTGGATCCAATTTCTTTGTTAGTGCAAACATAAAACTATTTCCTGGCCAAGTGTTAATCATCCCCTCTTTTGCATGCTGTTTTGGAATACGTCTCACACCCTTATAGAAACCAAAAACTGAAAGTACTTGTTCAGGAATGGATAGCAGGATCATGATGATAATGATGATATTCAGCTAACACTTACTGGACTTGTACTATGTGCTCGAGGCCAGGAACACAGCTGCAACAGGAACTGTATTGAGGGCTACCCTTATTATTTATATTCTTCTAATATTTTAAAATAATTTATTGTAAAATGTATACATAGAAAATGGCATAAAACACACACATATATATGTATATATATATTGTTATACCACCACTAATAAAGCAAATATCACCATCACTCAGATCAAAAAACAAAACATCACCACCTTGGAAGCTCTTCCTCCCCTCACTTTCCTTTCTAGAGGTGAACTCTATCTTGACTTTTATAATCATCATTTCTTTATTTTTCTTTACAGATTTACCAACTGTTGACACTCATAAGTAAAATGTGGTTTTGACTACTAACAGTTTCCCTCCAGGGCCCAGCCTCCCACTCCAGGCTCTCCTGTTGTCTCTAGGCTGAGGCTCAACACTTCTACTCAGACTTCCCTTCAAGTCTTCTTGGAAGATCCTCTTCTTCCTGAATCCCTTATTCAATTCCGTCTTAAGGAACAGTGCATGGGAAGTCAAAAGTCAAAACTGCATGTCTGAAATGTCTTTATTGTACCCTCAAATTTGATAGTTTGGCTCAGAATTGAATTCTAGTTTAGAAACTGATTTCTATGCAGTGTCTGAAGGCATTTCTCTATTGCCTCTTCTAATGTGCTCTTAAGACTTCTGATGTCATTCTTATTCTTGTTCCTTTGTGGATGCCCTGTGTTTCCCATCTAGAAGCTTTCAGGATCTTTTCTTTATGCCTGGTTCTGGAGTTTGGAAGTGATGGAAGCTGGGTAGCACTAACCAGATACCCCTTCAGGAATACAGTTATTGCCCCAATTTCTGGGAATGCTGCCATGATCCTCAGCTTTAAGCCCTCTTTGGAGAATCCCTTGGCTGAAGAAAATGTCCAGGACCAGACTGTATCAAATAACTGACAACACAGTCAGGGGAAGGGTGATGGTCCAGCTTTCTCACCTCAACTGGAGACAATTCTGCAGACCCATCCCAGCTGTAGAGCTCCCTGTGAGAGGTCAGCTAGGGTCTTCACTGGGCCTGAACCACAGCCCAACTGCTTCCTCTGCCCTCTCCTTCCCCTTCCTTCCACAGACAATAATCCGAAGAGCACTCTCCTAAGTGTCCTGCCCTTCATCAGAGAGTTTCCTCCCAGAGGACCCACCGTGCAACTACAACAAGCCTTGCTGTGGGTCTTGTTTGCATTCATCGTGTTGAACAATCAGTAGGCCCCGTATTCTTGCTAACATTTACGTCCACTGTATGTTGACATAGCCATTTTAGAGACGCACAGACTACAGATGTGAAATAACTTACACAACAAGGTCACAAGTAGCACAACAGGTAGTAAGGAGCACAAATGGGATTTGAAACCAGGATTAGTACAAAACCAGTGTCATGCTTGCTTCTGGCTTCCTGTGGGAGTTTCAGCTACACATGTGAGTCCCAAGCTTGTTGAGGAAGGAAAGAGGAGCAGGCAGGAGCCAAGAACACAGCATGGACATAGTTACCCTTATCCTTTCCGTGCAAGGCACTTTGTTCTCATGGGATAAACTGATTCTGCCTGCTGCAACAGATCTTGTGCCTTCAGGTACCATGGCATCCTTTCAGATAAAAGCTGAGTGTCTCTATGTAAGACATTCTGATAACTACTGAGACAGGAGCACCTGGTAAAAAAAAAGATGAAGAGGGAAAACAGAGGTTCCATCTAGTGTGTTTCTCTTATGACAAGTATTTGGTGTTTAATTTTATTGCCAGCAAAGCTCATGTGACATTGAAAAGATTCATTCTCTCTGGGCCTCAGTTTTCCTTTGTAAAAATCAAAGGTTTAAAATAGATAAATCCCATGGACTTTAAAAAACCTCATGAATAGCCACAAGTTGAATACCTATTACCAAGACACATACTTTCATTCAACAAATTATTATTGAATGCTTGTTACAAGCCAAGCATACGTCTAGGCACATATAGAACACATAGTTCTGGGGATATATAAGTGAACAAAACAAATGAAAATCTCTGAATTGAAGGATCTGGCATTGCACTGGGACACTTACTTAGTGCTTACCTTGTGCCAAGAAGAGGTCTGAGCACTTGTAGATATATCAACTCATTTAATCCTCATGACAGCTCTATGAGGTAGGTACTATTAACATCATTCCCATTTTACAGCTGAAGATAGAGGTGTAGAAACACCAAATTGTACTTGATATAAACCTGTGATACAAACCCAGGCATTCTGGTTTCAAGGTCTAGGCTCTTATGTTGTGCCACCACTGACTCTGGGAAAGTCCAAGGTAACTATTTTCAAATTTATTGGTTTCAAAATTCTTGCCAAAAGATGATGACCTTGTAAAGTTAACATAAAACACTACTTTCAGAACAGTATGTACTGAGAAGATTTACAACACAGAGAAACATTTTCTGTTTTATATTAATAGAAATCAAAAGACAGAAATCATTCTTTTAGTAGCCAAGTTAAATTCTAAATAGAAATGATAACCACATTTCATTCCAGCACGATTGTATAGGGTATAATTTCATTGAATATAGTACCAGTTGGGAGCGTTAAGAAATTTCTTTTTCTTACTAAGTTTCTTATTTTGGGTTTATATATAGTTTACATTCCTTGAGAAAATCTGACAACTGGAATAATCACCTTCAGTTTATTTTGTAGGGGACAACTAACAATTATAATATGGATCTCCCTACTGAACATCATAGCTTAGCCAAGCCTACCCAAACGCACTCAGTACACTTAACATGAGCCTAGAGTTGGGCAAAATTATCCAACATAAAGCCTATTTTATAAAGTGTTGAATATTTCTTGTAGTGTATTGACGACCATACTGAAAGTGAACAGATGTATGGGTATAGAATGGTTGTAAGTTGTTTACCCTTGAGATCATGTGACTGACTCAGGGCTATGGCTCGCTGCCGCCGCCCAGCATCATAAGAAGTATTAATCAGTAGCCTGGGGAAAGAGCAAAATTCAAAATTCAAAGTACAGTTTCCACTGAATGCATATTGCTTTCACATCATTGTAAAGTCGAAAAATCTTAAGTTGAACCAGCTGGGGATGTACTTTGTATGTTGATATTAACTTATGTCACTAACAGAAGGATCTGTAGTCTGTATAGGAATTTGCTGTACCTGGAGCCTTCAGGTGCCCCCTCTGTGGTGAGAATGTTTCTGCCCAAACTCAAGGCAGGTTCCAAGAGAAAGTCTGGATGACAAGGCAGCTTGGGCAAATTTTCAGATTCCTCCATCAGGATTGGAGGGGCTCTTTGATATCGTTTTGCCCAGGTACCTTACTTTACCACTTGAGGAGGAAACTGAGGCTCAGAGGGGAATGAAGTTAATGGCAGATACAAAGCTAAAGCCGAGGTCTCCTGACGGGATGATCAACTGTCCCAAATTTCCCAAAATGTGGGACTTCTGGTGTTAACATAGGACAAGCTGAGGGAGAAGCAGGGTGAGTTGGTCACTCTGACTCTTAGTTCTGGCTATCCACTGCTTCTTAAAATATTTTCACGATGCTGCATCATTCCCTCCTGGCCCCAACCTCAGGAAAAACCTTCGTCTGTTTCCATTGACTTCCCTTTCAAGTTTCACACAGAATTGTTAAGACTGAGTCCTCCTACTATTGCCCATTCCTCTTCACGCCCTCTCTCTTGTTTTCTCTGGGAAAGCAGAGTTTGCAGGGCAAGTAGGATGATGGTCATTTAGGAACTAAGAGAGACTGATTTCATCTCTAGAAATCCAAGAAAACCTGAATGGTCCAAATGATGTCCAGCGAGTGAAATAGTGTCCCTCACAGCCCATGGAAGGTAAGAACTGGCCTCTGTATAGGTAGACAGTTCCTGCAAAGGTGGGATTTCACAGCCAGTGATGGCTCCCCCACTTTCTCCTCCACCCACTTAGTCTATCTATCTTTCGAGTCCTATTTCTGCCACAAGCCTTCCCGAGTACTGCAGCTCACCATGGCTCCTCCCTGTGACACAGCTACGACATTCATCGTTCATCTGGCATTCCACCCCTCAACTTAAATTGTCCTGGGACTCCATACTGCCCTGGTAGCCCAACCTTACTCCCTATTCATTTTCTTGCTTCCTTTGCTGGTGTCACTTCGCCGAGAGCTGGTCCTTGGCCTTCTGCTCTTTTGACTCAGTTCCTTCCATCTCTGAGATGCCTCACACAGTCTCACAGCTTCAGCTATGTCCTCCCCACAAATGACTCCCAAATCAAGACCTTCAAAACTTTGTACTCTCTCCCCAGCTGCTAACCAAATTTCCAACTACCAAAGAGACATTTCCATGGGGCTCTGCTGCCATCACCTTTCTCACCAAGTGAAGCCCTGACTTCCCAGGTTGACACCGTCAGCCTCTCCCCAGTCACAAAGGGTGGGGATCAAGGATGAGGGACAAGGGTAAGCACTATCAACAACAATAAAAAATTAATAGGCAATCTAAGAAAGAAATGGAAAATTTTATTTGAGTCAAATTGAGGATTATAACCTGGGAGAGAGTTTCTCAGAGAGTTCTGAGGACCGTTTCAAAGAATAAGGGATGCAGTTAGTACATACGGGACAGGCAAAAGTCACCTCTAAGCAAGCACACAAGTCTGGTGGAAGATTGCTGCTAGGTAACAGGAACAGATATCTTAGTGGTTTTAGTACTTTTCTAAGTATGGGAAGAACCAAGAATCCAGGTTCATAAAAAATGTATCCTGAAAATATCTAACCATCTAAAGCCTGTTACGTCACTTTACCCAGAGCACAGAATGCCTCATCCTAATCTTCACCCTGAATCCCTTTTAGGGTTTTAATGCACGTAAGTGACTATTCAGTTCAGTTCAGTTCAGTCATTCATTCGTGTCCGACTCTTTGTGACCCCATGGACTGCAGCATGCCAGGCCTCCCTGTCTATCACCAACTCCCAGAGCCTACTCAAACTCATGTCCATCATGGCATTGCTGATGCCATCCAACCATTTCATCCTCTGTCATCCCCTTCTCCTCCCACCTTCAATCTTCCCCAGCATCAGGGTCTTTTCCATTGAATCAGCTCTTTGAATCAGGTGGCCAAAGTAGTGGAGCTTCAGCATTAGCATCAGTTCTTACAATGAACATTTCCTTTAGGATGGACTGGTTGGATCTCCTTGCAATCCAAGGGACTCTCAAGAGTCTTCTCCAGCACCACAGTTCAAAAGCATCAGTTCTTCGGCGCTCAGCTTTCTTTACAGTCCAACTCTCACATTCATGCATAACTACTGGAAAAACCATAGCTTTGACTATGTTGGCAAACTAATGTCTCGGCTTTTTAATATGCTGTCTAGGTTGGTCAAACTAACTTTTCTTCCAAGGAGTAAGGGTCTTTTAATTTCATGGTTGCAGTCACCATCTGCAGTGATTTTGGAGCCCCCCAAAATAAAGTCTGCCACTCTTTCCATTGTTTCCCCATTTGCCATGAAGTGATGGGACCATATGCCATGATCTTAGTTTTCTGAATGTTGAGCTTTAAGCCAACTTTTTCACTCTCCTCTTTCACTTTCATCAAGAGGCTCTTTAGTTCTTCACTTTCTGCCATAAGGGTGGTATCATCTGCATATCTGAGGTTAGCGATATTTCTCCCAGCAATCTTGATTCCAGCTTGTACTTCATCCAGCCCAGCATTTCTCATGATGTACTCTGCATAGAAGTTAAATAAGCAGGGTGACAATATACAGTCTTGACGTACCCCTTTCCCTATTTGGAACCAGTCTGTTTTTCCATGTCCAGTTCTAACTGTTGCTTCCTGACGAGCATACAGATTTCTCAATAGGCAGGTCAGGTGGTCTGGTATTCCCATTTCTTGAAAAATTTTCCACAGTTTGTGGTGATCCACACAGTCAAAGGCTTTGGCATAGTCAATAAAGCAGAAGTAAATGTCTTTCTGGAACTCTCTTGCTTTTTCAATAATCCAACAGATTTTGGCAATTTGATCTCTGGTTCCTCTGCCTTTTCTAAAACCAGCTTGAACATCTGGAAGTTCACGCTTCACATACTGTTGAAGCCTGGCTTGGAGAATTTTGAGCATTACTTTACTAGAGTGTGAGATGAGTACAATTGTGTGGTAGTTTGAGAATACTTTGGCATTGCCTTTCTTTGGGATTGGAATGAAAACTGACCTTTTCCAGTCCTGTGGCCACAGCACTTTCACAGCATCATCTTTTAGGATTTGAAATAGCTCAACTGGAATTCCATAACCTCCACTAGCTTTGTTTGTAGTGATACTTCCTAAGGCCCGCTTGACCTCGCATTCTAGGATGTCTGGCTCTAGGTGAGTGATCATACCATCGTGATCATCTGGGTCGTGAAGATCTTTTTTGTACAGTTCTTCTGTGTATTCTTGCCACTTCTTCTTAATATCTTCTGCTTCTGTTAGGTCCATACCATTTCTGTCCTTTATTGAGCCCATCTTTGCATGAAATGTTCCCTTGGTATCTCTAATTTTCTTGAAGAGACCTCTCATCTTTCCCATTCTATTGTTTTCCTCTATTTCTTTGCACTGATCACTTAGGAAGGCTTTCTTATCTCTCCTTGTTATTATTGGAACTCTGCATTCAAATGGGTATATCTTTCCTTTGCTTTTTGCTTCTCTTCTTTTCACAGCTGTTTGTAAGGCCTCCTCAGACAGCCATTTTGCCTTTTTGCATTTTTTTTTCTTGGTGATGGTCTTGATCCCTGTCTCCTGTACACTGTCACGAACCTCCATCCATAGTTCATCAAGCACTCTATCAGATCTAATCCCTTGAATCTATTTCTCACTTCCACTGTATAATCATAAGGGATTTGATTTAGGTCATACCTGAATGGTCTAGTGGTTTTCCCTGCTGCTACTGCTAAGTCACTTCAGTCATGTCCGACTCTGTGTGACCCCATAGACGTCAGCCCACCAGGCTCTCCTGCCCCTGGGATTCTCCAGGCAAGAACACTGGAGTGGGTTGCCATTTCCTTCTCCAATGCATGAAAGTGAAAAAGTGAAAGTGAAGTCGCTCAGTCGTGTCCGACTCTTAGCGACCCCATGGACTGCAGCCCACCAGGCTCCTCCATCCATGGGATTTTCCAGGCAACAGTGCCAGAGTGGGGTGCCATTGCCTTCTCCAGTGGTTTTCCCTACTTTCTTCAATTTAAGTCTGAATTTGACAATAAGGAGTTCATGATCTGAGCCACAGTCAGCTCCCAGTCTTGTTTTTGCTGACTGTATAGAGCTTCTCCATCTTTGGCTGCAAAGAATATAATCAATCTGATTTCGGTGTTGACCATCTGGTGATGTCCATGTGTAGAGTCTTCTCTTGTGTTGTTGGAAGAGGGTGTTTGCTATGACCAGTGTATTCTCTTGGCAAAACTCTATTAGCCTTTGCCCTGCTTCGTTCCATACTCCAAGGCCAGATTTGCCTGTTACTCCAGGTATCTCTTGACTTCCTACTTTTGCATTCCAGTCCCCTATAATGAAAACGACACCTTTTTGGGGTGTTAGTTCTAGAAGGTCTTGTAGGTCTTCATAGAACCGTTCAACATTAGCGTCTTCAGCATTACTGATCAGGGCATAGACTTGGATTACCATGATATTGAATGTTTTGCCTTGGAAATGAACAGAGATCATTCTGTCATTTTTGAGATTGCATCCAAGTACTGCATTTCAGACTCTTTAGTTGACTATGATGACTACTCCATTTCTTCTAAGGGATTCTTGCCCACCCTTAGTGGGCAAGAAAAATTAATTTCACCCAAGAAAAGTTAAATTCACCCATTCCAGTCCATTTTAGTTCGCTGATTCCTAAAATGTCTATATTCACTCTTGCCATCTCCTGTTTGACCATTGACCACTTCCAATTTGTCTTGATTCATGGACCTAACAGTCCAGGTTCCTATGCACTATTGCTCTTTACAGCATCAGACTTTGCTTCTATCCCCAGTCACATCCACAATTTGGTATTGTTTTTGCTTTGGCTCCATCTCTTCATTCCTTCTGGAGTTATTTCTCCACTGATCTCCAGTGGAGATGGATGAAGCACAAGCCAGAATCAAGATTGCTGGGAGAAATATCAATAACCTCAGATATGCAGATGACACCACCCTTATGGAAGAAAGCAAAGAACTAAAGAGCCTCTTGATGAAAGTGAAAGAGGAGAGTGAAAAAGTTGGCTTAAAGCTCAACATTCAGAAAACAAAGATCACGGCATCCCGTCCCATCACTTCATGGCAAATAGATGGAGAAACAGTGGCAAACTTTATTTTGGGGGGCTCCAAAATCACTACAGATGGTGACTGCAGCCATGAAATTAAAAGACGCTTACTTCTTGGAAGAAAAGTTATGATCAACCTAAACAGCATATTAAAAAGCAGAGACATTACTTTGCCAACAAAGGTCTGTCTAGTCAAGGCTATAGTTTTTCCAGTAGTCATGTATGGACGTGAGAGTTGGACTATAAAGAAAGCTGAGCACTGAAGAATTGATGCTTTTGAACTGTGATGTTCAAAGAGAAGACTCTTGAGAGTCCCTTGAACTACAAAGAGATCCAACTAGTCCATCCTAAAGGAAATGAGTCCTGAATGTTCATTGTAAAGACTGATGTTGAAGCTGAAACTCCAACAGTTTGGCCACCTGATGCTAAGAGCTGACTCATTTGAAAAGACCCTGATGCTGGGAAAGATGGAAGGCAGGAGGAGAAGGGGATGACAGAGGATGAGATTGTTGGATGGCATCACCAACTCAATGGACATGAGTCTGAGTAAACTCTAGGAGTTGGTGATGGACAGGGAGGCCTGGCGTGCTGCAGTCCATGGGGTCACAAAGAGTCAGACACAACTGAGCAATTGAACTGAACTGATCTCCAGTAGCATATTGGGCACCTACCGACCTGGGGAGTTCATCTTTCAGTCTCTTATCTTTTTGCCTCTTCATACTGTTCATGGGGTTCTCGAGGCAAGAATACTGAAGTGGTTTGCCACTCCTGTCTCCAGTGGACCACATTTTGTCAGAACTCTCCACAATGACCTGTCCGTCTTGGGTGGCCCTACATGGCATGGCTCATAGTCTCATTGAATTAGACAAGGCTGTGGTCCATGTGGTCAGGTTGGTTAGTTTTCTGTGATTGTGGTTTTCAGTCTGTCTGCCCTCTGATGGAGAAGGATAAGAGGCTTATGGAAGCTTCCTGATGAGAGAGACTGAGAGGAAAACTGGGTCTTGTTCTGATGGGCAGGACTGTGCTCAGTAAATCTTTAATCCAAAGATCTTTTGATGGGTGGAGCTGTGTTCCCTCCCTGCTATTTATCTGGGGCCAAACTATGGTGGAGATAATGAAGATAATGGCGGCCTCCTTCAAAAGATCCCAGGCATGCACTGCTACACTCAGTGCCCCTAATCCTGCAGCAGGCCACCACCAACCCTTGCCTCCACTGGAGACTCCTGGACACTCACGGGCAAGTCTGGGTCAGTCTCTTGTGGGTTATTTTTAGGACAATAATAATACTGTTTGCTACCATAATGATGGATGCATGTCCTTATATATTTGTTTGAACCCATAGAATGAACAACATCAAGAGTGAACCCTAATGTAAACTATGGACTTTGAATGATTACAAAGGGTCAGTGTAAGTAGAAATGTATCATTGTGGTAAGCAATACTGATAACAGGAGAAGTTACATGTGTATGGGGACAGGGGATATATGGGAAATCTCTGTACTTTTCTCTCAATTTTTTTGTACATCTAAAACTGCCCTAAGAAAATTAAGTCTTTAAAAAGTATTACATATGTGTATACGTAAATGCACACAGAAATAAGATCAGTGGTTGCCAGGGACTATGATGGGGGAGGGGTTGATTATAAAGAGCACAGAAGAATTTGGAGTAATGGAAATGTTCTGTGTGTTGATTGTGATGGTTACTACATAACCGTGTATATTTGTCAGAACTTTTTATATAGCAATACTTAAAAAGGATAAAGTTTACTGTGTGTAAGTTATGCCTTACTAAACTTGACTTTTAAACATTCCTAAGAATGTGTATCTTTTAAAATTCATTGAACAAATATCTACTGAATGTCAACTATGTTCCCAGCACTACTGTAGGCCCTGAGGATACAACCATGACTAAACTAGACAAAATTCTGTTTTCATGATGTTTATATTCTGTTAGAGGAAACAGACAATAAAGATTAGCATGTAAAATATCTAGCCTATTAGTGTTGAGATTTGCTAGCAGGGTAGATGTTGGGTGTGAGGAAAAAGAGTCTAGACTTGCCCTTAACTACTGAAGGATAGAGTTGCCATTTACCGAGATGGGAAGACTTGTTAGAGGATCAGATTGAGAGTGAGGAGGAAGAGAACAGGAAGCTCTGTTTTGGACATGTCACATTTGAAATGCCTGCTCGATAGCCAATAAGGCCTTCCTGGAGGATGTCCAGTAGGCAGTTGGATATACAAGTTTAAAGGGACTTCCCTGGTGGTCCAGTTGTTAAGAATCTATTTTCCAATTTGGGGGTTCAATCCCTGGTCAGGGAACTAACATCCCACATGACTCGAGGCAACTAACCCATGCACCACAACCACTGAGCCCGCATACCTCAGCTAGAGAGCCCACATGCCACAAACTGCATGCTCTCTGGAGCCCACAGAGAGAGCCACAACTAGAGAGAAGCCCTCACACGGCAGTGCTGCAACAAAGACCTGACACAGACAAAAATAAAGAAACAAAATTTTTTTTTAAGTTTGGAGCTAAAAAAAAAAGTTTAGAGCTTAGATGAGGTCTGTTATAAACATATAACTTAGGTGAGGTATAAAGATTTAACTCTGGAGTCTGGCAGGACATGCAGCAATCTCCCTCTCAGGAGGTCTGCCCTAAGAATAGGGCTAACTCTTGAAGGCAAAAGGGGATAATTTAAGAAAAAAAAAAAAAGATATAATTTTGGGATGATCACCATGTGGGAGTAAATACAGATTAAAAATAGAGAATGTCTGAGGAAGGAGCCTCAAGACTTTCCAACATTAGTAGGTCAGAGAAATGATGAGTAACAAGCAGATGGAAACAGAGCGACCAGGGGTAAAAGGAAAACCAATCATCTCTGAAGTCCTGGAAGCTGCAAGAAAAAGAAGTTACAAGTTGAAGAGTGAATCATCTACATCATCTACATCAATCTGGATTTGACAATATGGAGATCACTGGTAATCTAAAGCAGTTTCAATGGAAGGGTGAAGGTGAAAGAAAAAGTTAAGAGAAGTTTGTAAACATTCAGATATAAGCATTGTTCACTATAATGTTAATACCAAAATATTTTATCTACTCCATTTTTCAATACTTTCAAGTATTTAAGAATGGTCCTTTCGTTACTTGCCTTGATTTGTCCTTGGTTCTACTTCCCGAGTTGGGCAGGAGGACATGAGGTCACCTGCTGGAAGATGGTCTCTGCTAAGCAACTGCAGGAATCGATCTTACTCAGTCCACCCCAGATGCAGAAAGTTTATCAGGCCACAAAGATATATTTATAGACTGAAAGAGTCCAGGGGTACTAAACACGAGAAACTAAAAAGTGCTAAACCAAAGCCACATCATTGGGAAATTTCACTGTGCTGTGGCTAAACAAAGCATTTCTAAAAGCTTCTAAAGGGGTAGGGGAGGGGAGAAGAACAGGTAAGCTACAAAAGACTAGCATCCAAGACAAGATTTCTCAACAGCAACACTGAAAACTAGAAGACATTGGAACAATTACCTCAACATTCTATAGGAAAATATTTCCAATCTATAATTCTAAACTCTACCAAAATAGTAGTTTAAGATTTTAAATATCAGTCAAATGAGAGTAGATTTTTCAGGTATGTGAGTTCTCAAAAAATGTGCTTCCTATGACCCTTTCTCAGGAAGCTACCAAAATGTTATCCACCAAAATGAGGGAGTAAACAAAAATAGAAAGACACAAAATTTAAGAAACAAGATGTGCAACAAAGTGAAGAAATATACTGAACCTTCATCCTGATGGTGAAAGAAGACACTAGGGTGATAGCTATGCATATATAGAGAAGTAACTAAGCCAGATTGGAGCAAGTCCAGGAGCTAAACAAGAGGTCTTCTAGCTAAGGGCAGAATTTGGGCCTAAAGTGCTGACAACTACATAGAAAACTAAGCAAACAACAACAAAAAATGGTATTGTTAATTCCAGGGAAAACAAAAAGACATATAGAGAAAGAACAGCAAGCCTGATTTGTTACATGACTCTCCTCTAAATAGTATACATGATCATAATGTAAATAACTCAATCCTGACCTAAGTAAATTTAACTAAACTAGAAAAGATGAGGGCTTCCCTGATGACTCAGTCAGTAAAGAAACTGCTTGCAATGTAGGAGACCCAGGTTCGATTCCTGGGTCGGGAAGATCCCCTGGAGAAGGAAATGGCAACCCACTCCAATATTCTTGCTTGGAGAATTCCATGGACAGAGGCACCTGGTGGACTACAGTAGTCCATGGGGTAAGAAAAGATGAGAAAGATGCATTTGGATTTGATAAGTGCAAAAAGTTAACAGAGGCCAATTCTCATCATCCATGGTGGGAAGACAACAAATAATACTTAAAACTGAAAAATAATCAATAAATAGAACACAAATAGGTTTGTTTTAGAAATATGGAGATAATGCTAATAGCACCAGATAAAAGAATTGAAAGTTGTAGCTTTTGGAGAGGACAATGGGGGTATGGTGGCTCAGAGGATAAAGCATCTGCCCGCAAGGCGGGAGACCCGAGTTCCATCCCTGGGTCGGGAAGATCCCCTGGAGAAGGAAATGGCAACCCACTCCTGTATTCTTGCCTGGAGAATCCCATGGACACAGGAGCCTGATAGGCTACAGTTCATAGGGTCGCAAAGAGTCGGACACGACTGAGAGACTTCACTTTCACTGCTTTTCTTAACAAACCTTATAGAGTATTTACTCATTATAACATGCTTAATTTTTGATTTAATATAAAAATTAAGGGAAAACAAGTTAGATTGATATATAGTATCACAGAAAAAGGTCCATGACGTAAAAGTTTAAAAACCGGGACTTCTCTGATGGTCCAGTGGTTAAGACTCTGCCCTCCCAAGGCAGGGGGCCTGGATTCAATCCCTGGTCAGGGAACTAGATTGCACATGCCGCAAGCAAAGATCCCGCCTGACACAATGAAGATGAAGATCTCACATGCTGCAACTAAGATCTGGTGCAGCCAAATAAATAAACATTAAAAAGGCTTAAAAACCAAATTGAGGAATTATAGCACAATTCTATTTTTAAATTATGTATGTATTTATAAACATTTGTATACGCAGAGAAAAGAATCCATACTAAACTGTTGATAATGGTTACTCACAGGAAGTGGGACGGAGAGACTCTCTTTTTTTACATTACATATTTCCATTTTGTTTATCTTTTTGGTAACAAGTATTAATCACATATATTATTTAAAGTATATTTGTTCAGGTGTGTATATCAAGTGTTATACATGCATTAAAATGTTATTTGCGTGACAGCATTTTCAATTATACTTTATATCAACAAGCACACTGCAAATTTTTTAAAGACCAATGTCATCTTAGAAACAATATGCATATGTATATGCATCACACTGCCAACCATTGGACTGGCTACCCATTAGGCAGGTGCTCAGTAAAGGTTGAAATTGAGGTCCTATATCACCGATTCGATGAACGTGAGTTTGAGTGAACTCCGGGAGTTGGTGATGGACGGGGAGGCCTGCCGTGCTGCAATTCATGGGGTCGCAAAGAGTCGGACACGACTGAGCGGCTGAACTGAACTGAACTGATCCCTCATCAGAGCAGTAAAGCCATGTTATACCATTCATTGCCACCAGATGGCAGGTCTCTATCAGAAGTCCTTGTCTATGGCGTTAACTGATTATCCCTACACCCCGCAAACCTTTCCAAAGTACTTTATCTCACTGTATTAGTATGAATTGTTTAAGCCCCTCTCTCTCAGACCAAACTAAGAGCTCCCCCAAGATAAAAAACAAGTAATGATAATTCATCTTAGACCATAACTGTGGAATATTAGCCAGAACTAAGTAGGCAGGTATCTTTAGAATAAACAGATGGATGTATATTCTCAGAAAACTAATAAAATCCCCCAATCTTTTGGATCGCAGCCATTCTGACTGGCGGGAAATGGTACCTCATAGTGGTTTTGATTTGCATTTCTCTGATAATGAGTAATGTTGAGCATCTTTTCATGTGTTTGTTAGCCATCTGTATGTCTTCTTTGGAGAAATGTCTATTTAGTTCTTTGGCCCATTTTTTGATTGGGTCATTTATTTTTCTGGAATTGAGCTGTAGGAGTTGCTTGTATATTTTTGAGATTAGTTGTTTGTCAGTTGCTTCATTTGCTATTATTTTCTCCCATTCTGAAGGCTGTCTTTTCACCTTGCTAATAGTTTCCTTTGTTATGCAGAAGCTTTTAAGTTTTATTAGGTCCCATTTGCTGATTTTTGCTTTTATTTCCAATATTCTGGGAGGTGGGAGGAGGATCCTGCTGTGATGTATGTCGGAGAGTGTTTTGCCTATGTTCTCCTCTAGGAGTTTTATAGTTTCTGGTCTTACGTTTAGATCTTTAATCCATTTTGAGTTTATTTTTGTGTATTGTTTATAATAGCCAGGACATGGAAGCAACCTAGATGTCCATCAGCAGATGAATGGATAAGAAAGCTGTGGTACATATACACAATGGAGTATTACTCAGCCATTAGAAAGAATACATTTGAATCAGTTCTAATGAGGTGGATGAAACTGGAGCCTATTATACAGAGTGAAGTAAGCCAGAAAGAAAAACACCAATACAATATACTAGCGCATATATATGGAATTTAGAAAGATGGTAACAATAACCCTGTATACGAGACAGCAAAAGAGACACTGATGTATAGAACAGTCTTATGGACTATGTGGGAGAGGGAGAGGGTGGGAAGATTTGGGAGAATGGCATTGAAACATGTATAATATCATGTATGAAATGAGTCGCCAGTCCAGGTTCAATGCACGATACTGGATGCTTGGGGCTGGTGCACTGTGACGACCCAGAGGGATGGTATGGGGAGGGAGGAGGGAAGAGGGTTCAGGATGGGGAACACATGTATACCTGTGGCGGATTCATTTCGATATTTGGCAAAACCAATACAGTATTGTAAAGTTTAAAAATAAAATAAAATTTAAAAAAAAATCCCCAGTCATCTCCATACTTTCTTCCCCAACAATCAATCAAGAAACATTAACTGGGAATTTCTGTGTTTCATCCAATGTCCAGAGATGGGCATTTTGAACAGTAAGATAATACAAGATATAATAAAGGGGTTTTAAGCCAACTGAAATCTCTCCTAGGATGAGCCCCTCCAATTTCAAATCTTTTCAGGCTAATCACTGCAGATGGTGACTGCAGCCATGAAATTAAAAGATACTTGCTCTTTGGAAGAAAAGTTATGACCAAACTAGACAGCATATTAAAAAGCAGAGACGTTACTTTGCCAACAAATGTCTGTCTAGTTGAAGCTATGGTTTTCCAGTAGTCATATATGGATGTGAGAGTTGGACTATATAGAAAGCTGTGTGCCGAAGAACTGATTATTTTAAACTGTGGTGTTGGAGAAGACTCTTGAGAGTCCCTTGGCCTGCAAGGAGTTCCAACCAGTCCTTCCTAAAGAAAATCAGTCCTGAATATTCATTGTAAGGACTGACGCTGAAGCTGAAACTCCAATACTTTGGCCACCTGATGCGAAGAACCGACTCATTGGAAAAGACCCATATTCTAGAAAAGATTGAAGGCGAGAGGAGAAGGGGACAGCAAAGGATGAGATGGTTGGATGGCATTACTGACTCAATGAGTTTCAGTAAGCTCTGGGAGTTGGTGCCTGGGAAGCCTCGCATGCTGCAGTCCATGGGGTCACAAAGAGACACAACTGAGCGACTGAACTGAACTGAGGTGATGCAGCTTCTGCCATCTGGGCACCTCAGTTGACAGGAGAATGTGCTACTATCCTTGATGAGATTCCTATATGGTTGGGATTGACAATGCTAAGTCCTAAGGAGCTTCCCAAGTGATGAAAGAAATACATCTTCAGGCTAGAAACATCCAGTAATGGCTTGCAGATTTATCCTCTTTCACGTGTCCCAGCCCTCACAGGCCCATGTGTTCCAGCAACTGTTCCCATTTTCCACACAGGAAGGCCTGTTTTCTTCCCCACACCTGGAACCTGAGATCTCAAAGGGAAAACTGAAATATTCTCCTCTTCCTTCCCTGGGCATATTGTTGAGGAACTTTGCAAGTCATTGAGACTAAATTGGGGGATCAGGAGCTAAAAGGGAGGGTCAGGAGCTCAAGCAGCTGTGGCATTTGGACTGGGAGTCACCAGGGGGTGGGAAGAGACAAGCTTCCAGAGAGAAGGGGTGGAGATCAGAGATTAAAAATTCCTGAGCTCTGCTCAGTGTCACTGCTCAGAAGAATATGCATGGAGGCTCATTCTCTCCACCCCCCATCTCCGCCCCTTATCTAATTAGCAGAAGAGTGTTAAAAGTCAGAAATCCTATCTCTTTCTCTTCTGGTATTCTCCAACCACCTCCGCCCTCTCACTCAACTCCCACACACACACCCCGCAACTTGCTCCACAGTCTAAACAGCCCCTCTAACCTCAGAGTCCTGGCAAAGGAGCCCGGAAAAGAAATGAGGGGGAACTAGGGATTTGGGGAGTTTAGTGAGAAAGCACATTAAGAGGAAGCATTAATTTAGGATACATACTATGGTCACCAAAGGGTGAACAACCATCCTGGTTTACCCACAATTGTTCTGGTTTAAGCATTGAAAGTCCCACACCACTGCAAACACCTCAATCCTGGGCAAACCAGGATGGTACCCTCAAGGTCTCTTTGCTCCAATTCACTCTGTAGCCCTGAGTAAATTCTCTCTCTTTCTCTGGACCTCAGTTATATCCTTGTAAAAATGGGGCCCTCTAGCTTAGACACTCTGTGGCTCTATAAATAGTCTCTAGATTTCCTGAAAGCTGGGCACAGCAAGGGTGACTCTGGCTTACTCCTCATTGATTACTGCCCCCTGTGCTCCCCTGAGACTCCTGGAATCTCAACATCCTGGAACATGAGGTGGAAGGGGCCTTCAGGATTATCCTGTCCTACTCTTCTCTAGCTCTATGAATACCATTCCAGTGGAATACAGTGCATTTATTAATTGCATCCCACTTACCGCTTGATGTTCTACAGTATAGTCAGATATGGGCTTCCCTGGAGACTCAATGGTAATGAACTCACCAGTCAATGCAAAAGATGCAGTTTCAATCCCTGGTTGGGGAAGAGCCCCTGGAGAAGGAAATGGAAACCCACTCCAGTATTCTTGCCTGGGAAATACCATGGACAGAGGAACCTGGAGGGCTACAGTCCATGGGGTCACAAAGAGTCAGACACGACTTAGTGATTAAACAACAACACAGACCAGAATTTTGCAAACTGCTTGTTAAACACAGTTGTTATTAAAGTATATAAACTTAAAGTTAAGCTTATAAATAAATGGGCTTTCCTTGTGGCTCAGCCGGTAAAGAATCCACCTGTAAGGTGGGAGACCTGGGCTTGATCCCTAGACTGGGAAGATCCCCTGGAGAAGGGAAAGGCTACCAACATCAGTATTCTGGCTTGGAGAATTCCATGGACTGTACAGTCCATGGAGTGGCAAGGAGTCAGACACGACTGAGCGATTAATTTATTTATAAAATTATTTATATAATAATATATATTTATAAATAAATTATATATTATAGGGCTTCCCTTGGAGCTCAGTCAGTAAAGAATCTGCCTGCAGTGCAGGAGACCTGGGTTTGATCCCTGGGTTGGGAAGATCCCCTGGAGAAGGAAATGGCAACCCACTCCAGTATCCTTGCCTGGAAAATCTTATGGACAGAGGAGCCTGGTGGGCTGCAGTCCATGGGGTCGCAAAGAGTTGGGCACGACTGAGCGACTAACACTTACTTACTTATATATTATATATAACAAAAACACATTAATTGTTTATAATTAATTTATAAATAAATTATAGTAAAAGCAAAGGGGAAAAAGGGGAATTCACTGGTAGTCTGGTGATTAGGACTCAGTGTTCTCACTGCTGGGGCCCAGGGTTTGATCCCTGGTCAGGGAAGTAAAATTCCATAAGTCACATTGCACAGCCAAAAAAACAAAAACAAAGATAAGTACTCAAAATTTATCATTTCCTAGTTATTTTACTAGACTTCACTATTATCTATACCAGTAAGGTTATTTACATCTATTATATCTATGATAAAAATAACTGTATAACAATGTGCAACTATTCATCTCTTTCCAAGTCCACATTGGCAGTTTGAAATCGGCCATGGTAGGAGTATGTATTCCATGCAAATCAGCAAACACTACCAATCATGGCTCCTGTCACACTGAAACTGGCTGCTGAATATCTACCAGCACACCACTAGTTCAGAGACACCACTATCCTGTTTGTCTGGTCATTGTTGTTCAGTCACTAAGTTGTGTCCGACTCTTTGAGACCCCATGGACTGCAGCACACCAGGCTTCCCTGTCCTTCACTATCTTCCAGACTTTGCTCAAACTCATGTCCATTAAGTCAGCGATGCCATCCAATCATCTCATCCTCTGTCACCCCTTCTTCTCTTGCCCTCAATTTTCCCCAGCCTCCGGGTGTTTTCCAATGAGTTGGCTCTTTGCATCAGGTGGCCAAAGTATTAGATAGAGCTTCAGCATCAGTCCTTCTATTGAATGTTCAGGGTTGATTTCCTTTAAGATTGACTGGTTTGATCTTCTTGCTGTCCAAGGGATTCTCAAGGGTCTTCTCCAGCACCTCAGTTTAAAAACATCAATTCTTTGGAACCTAGCCTTCTTTATGGTCAAACTCCCACATCTGTACATGACTACTGGAAAAACCACAGCTTTGACTATATGGACCTTTTTTGGCAAAGTGATGTTTCTGCTTTTTAATACCCTGTCTAGGTTTGTCAGAGTTTTCCTTCCAAGGAGCAAGTTTCTTTTAATCTCGTAGCTGCTGTCACCATCCACAGTGATTTTGGAGCCCAAGAAAATAAAATCTGTCACTGTTTCCACTTTTCCAGTTCCTGATTTCCATTCCTAAGAAAGAAACCAAGAATTGAATTATCATTTAAAAGCTAATGAGGGTACTTCCCTGGTGGCTCAGGGGATAAGAATTCACCTGCCAGTGCAAGGGATACAGGTTTGATCCTGGGTCCAGGAAGATTCCACATGCCACAGAGCAACTAAGCTCATGTGCCACAACTACTGAGCCCAAGAGCTACAACTGCTGAAGCTTGAGTGCCTAGAGCCTGTGCTCTGCAACAAGAGAAGCCACTGCAATGGGAAGCCCATGCGCTGCAACAGAGAGTAGCCCCCACTCCCTGCAACTAGAGGAAAGCCCATGCAAAGCAACAAAGACCCAGCGCAGGCAAAAATACATAAATAAAATATTAAAAAAGGGAGGGAAAAAAAAAAAAACTAATGAGGGACTTCCCTGATGGTCCAGTGGTTAAGACTTTGCCTTTCAATGCATGGGGTATGGGTTTAATCCCTGGTAGGGGAAGTAGAAGCAATATTGTAACAAGTTCAATAAAGATTTTTAAAATGGTTCACATAAAAAAAACAAAACAAAAGCCTAATGAGATAATAAATCTGAGTTTAAGGAAATGGACGCACAGGTTGGCTGTAAGTAGACTTGGCTGCAAGTAGACTTCAGTGTGGAGTATCTACCTCTGGCTTTCTCTCCTTCTAGGAGACCTTCTACCACAATGAATGACTATTGCTCAGTCTAGCATAGAGGTCTTATGTAGACAGGGTCCCAAAGGACTCTGAAGAAGACATTGGTTGCCCTCTAGGTATCTGTCTTACAGGGTTATCTAGCTGGCCAACCGAAGGATTTAAAGATGTATAAGAGTACCATGTTGACAGAGAAGACAAGACTTTCACATCTCTGGCGTAAAATCACCTCCAAGATTAATAAATCTCGTAAATCTTAAAACTAGGATAATAGCATGGAAGAGAGCTGGTAAAATCCTTAGAGGTCATTCAACATTCAATATCTTCCCAATTGCCCCATTTTGCAGATGAAGTAACTGAGTTCACGTGATAGTAAATGGCTTGCCCAAGGTCACATAACAAGTTAGTGGCCAATGTCCAAAGTTCCTAATATCTGAAGGAAAGACCTTTCTTTAACATTCCAAACATTCCATTTAGGAATTCCACTTAGAGAAATTATATGATCTTCAGAAAATGTGAGCAGGGACAAGCACAAAGTTTATACACAAAAGGCTCACCACCACCTTCCTTCCTAGAAAATTAAAGAATATCTTTATAGAGTACCAACGAAATGCCAAATGCTATGGGGAGCACAGAAGAATTAGATCCAGTTACTCATATGCAGGAAGTGAATGTGGAATCACTCCTAAAACTCTTTCAAGGGGAATGTGGGATTCCTCAGGTCTAATGTGACCCCTGTTCTGACCACATAGACAGTGGCATGGAAATCAACCTCACTGTCTTAAGTGAAAGTTACACAATAGATTCTTTTTTTTTTTTTTTTAAGTACCATTGACTTACAATATTATATCAGTGTCAGGTATAAACATTAGATTCTATTGGGAAAGGTAGAAAACAGAGAAGAGCCCACTGAGGCAAACTTGGTGAGCTTTTCCCAAGTGACCCAGTGTGGGACATCTCTTTTCCCCAAGGAGAGAATCCTACAAGCAAGCAAAAGAAGAGAACATGCTGGGTTAAGAGCCAGAGCTTTAGTGCATTAAGGACATTTTGCATTTGAGATATTCACACTCATCCTCCTAGAGAAATGAAATAGAAAAAAAGACAGAATAGAAGCCCAAATTTCTTATTATTAGATTTCAACATATATAAAATCACTCTGTCAAATTGCTACAAAAATCTCTAAACATTCTCATTTCTGTACTTATCTTGTCACATAAAGATAACAGTTTGCAGGCTGACGCTAATTCCAGTTCATACTTCGAGTACATCGCACTAAAAAGGCCCTGGGACGTCTTGGCCCCCGGAACTCCTTTGATGGGGGATCTTTCTTTTTTTTGGTGGGTGATTTCTGACCTCCCTTTCTCATCCAAATCCAGTCCAGGGTACTGTGAAGTGATTTGGATTATGGTCACAGAGTACTGAGTCAGGACAGTAACTTCCTGTTCGTACTTCTCTGCATCCCTTTAGCCTGCCTTCCTCAGCCTCAGGAAAGAGTTTCACCAAGCAAGGAAGATCTCCATCCCTTCACTGCAGTACCCAGCCCTACCTAATAATGCCTCAGGTTCTTCTAGGAGTCACAAGTTCTTTCATTCATTTATTTCTTCACTCATTTATTCATTCATCGAGGCATCTTCTTCAGTACTAAGAATGCAAAGTGAATCTTAAAGACAGATTCCTGCCTAAGGCTGAGCTTATGAAAGCAACAAAGTGGTATCAGAAAGAAAGGCATCTGTCTTTTCAAATATAGCCCTGGGTGGCCCAAAGGTTGATTCTTACATATACAGGCAGTTAACAAACTGGAAGACTCTTGTGCCCTTGGACTGCAAAGAGATCACACCAGTCAATCCTAAAGGAAGTGAAGTGAGAGTCGCTCAGTCGTGCCCGACTCTTTGTGAGCCCATGGACTATACTGGAATTCTCCAGGCCAGAATACTGGAGTGGGTAGCCATTCCCGTCTAAAGAAATCAACCCTGAATATCCATTGGAAGGACTGATGCTAAAGCTGAAAGTACAATACTTTGGCCACAAGATGGGAAGAGTCAACTCATTAGAAAAGACCCTGATGCTGGGAAAGGTTGAAGGCAGGAGGAGAAGGGGACAACAGAGGAGGAGATGGTTGGATGGCATCACTGACTCAATGGACATGAGTTTGAGCAAGCTCCAGGAGATGGTGAAGGACAGGGAAGTCTGGTGAACTGCAGCCCATGGGGTCTCAAAGAGTTGGACACAACTTAGTGACTGAACAACAATAACAAACTGGAGTTCTAACAAATACAAAATTGCAGACCTACTGCTGCTGCTAAGTCACTTCAGTTGTGTCTGACTCTGTGTGACCACATAGACGGCAGCCCACCAGGCTCCCCCATCCCTGTGATTCTCCAGGCAAGAACACTGGAGTGGGTAGCAGACCTACTAGGAATGAAGGAAATTTACTTGCACTTATTCTGGTAGAATATGGTAGAAGAGACTGTTGCAGAGGTGTCTGCTCCTGGGTCCCACACCACTTTACAGTCACCAAGGGAGGAGGCAAGAATGGTGCACTTGTTTACTTGGGTAGAACAAGTGGGAGAGAGCTCCAGATAGAGTTCCTCTATAATTGTTAACACCCTGAAGAGGAAGGCAGGGTAAGGAGTGGGGTCTCATTAATGAGACCATAACTTTGAGGGAGAGGTGACCTGTCTTCAGAATTAGCAGAGTTAATTCTGCAGAGACAAGGAAACTTGTCTTCTCTGGGCTACAAAATTCTAATTAATGAGCCCTCAAGCAGGAAGAGAAAGAAGTCTGACTTATAGAGGGTAGAAACCTCCTGAGTAGGGAAAGGTTTCAGCTCCTCTGTCAGCCTGGGAGGGAAGAAGAGTTGGCAGGGCGGGGCAGGGCGGGGTTTCCCTTGCAGGCTTTGGGCTGAATCCCTCCTCCCTGGCCCCTCATTGGGTTAGTGGCTCCTGCAGCCCTGCCAGTGAGGGACAAATGAGAAGAGCTGTTGATTTTTCACCCCTTGGCCATGCAGCATTTCCCTACATAAATACTGAGAAAGACCCTGCCCTCTCCTCACTTCTCTGGACTTGGCCCTGGGCTAGACTTGGTCTTCTGGGGGTGGGAAGGGCCATGGGGGACCTACTTATGCTCAGAGTGGCTGTGGGCATATGCTATGTAACCTTCAGTGCCTCTGCTTGGTAAGTCCTTCCCTCCCACTGTTCACTCCTCACCAAGGAAGCTTCCACTACCTCATCCCCATTCACCAACTGCCTCACTTTTTCTCTTTTTGGTAGGTCAGTGAACAATTTCCTGATAACAGGGCCCAAGGTAGGATGGTCTCCTGCTCCTGTTTTTACCCATTCATGTTCCTGAGGGAACTCTTCTGGGGAAAGAAAAGACGGGAGGGGAGACAGTGTCAGAAGTCAGACACGCAGAGGAACCTATGACCAATCATTCCCTAATGGAGAACTAACCCATTTGATTCCTGTCTGTACCTTCTGACCCAGACGACCTGATGAGAGGCAGGGCTGAAGCTTGCACCCTTTTCCCTTTGCCAGGCCTATCTGACCTATACCACCAGTGTGGCCCTGGGCGCCCAGAGTGGCATCGAGGAGTGCAAATTCCAATTTGCTTGGGAACGTTGGAACTGCCCTGAAAATGCTCTCCAGCTCTCCACTCACAACAGGCTAAGAAGTGGTAAGTTTGTGCAACCTGTACAAGGGGGTATATGTCCATGAAGTTGGGCGTGCAGTATGTATGTATGTGTAACATGTATGTGTGCAGTGAAATGAAAAAGTTATCGGTGATCTGCCACTTCCTTGTTGTGGGTTATTTCCCCTTCTCTGAACCTCAGTGTTATCCCCGGGGTCAATAAGGTCAGCTGTTTAGTTCACCAGGAGTGTCGTAAGGGTTGAATGAGGTGAATACAAAGGTATTTATATACAAGTGTAATTACTCTGTTTTCCAATTCATGTTGTATTTGTGTTTGTACACACTTATATTTGCATGAAATAAAAATGAGGGAAAGAGTCAGTGTTCGTAGCCCCTGAGGGAATTTCAACTGTCATAAAATCCCAACAACAGAGAAGCTGAGAGATCACACTGAGCTATGCCTCATGTGGAGTGTGTGTGTGTGGTGTGTGTGTGTGGAGTGTGTGTGTGTGTGCATGATGTACCTGTGCAGCTGTTTATAACTATGTATAGTAGTTTGCAAGAAAGTCATTTATGTAGAAATGATTAATGAAGAGTTTCCTGAGGAAAGTTGAGGGGAATGGGGTAAAGAAAATGAGGGGGAAAGTATCTTTCTGCGGCGTATACAACAAATAGGGTGAGAAAAACATGGGACAATGTTTATAAAGCCTTAGTCAGATACAAGCTCAGTAAGTGGTAGGTACTATCATTATAATTATTACATGGCTCCAGCTCCATCTCAGAAAGAAGAAAAATGCCCTTCTCTCTTTCATAAGCCAGCCTCATAGCCCTGAATCCTTACAGCCTGAGGACCAGAAGCAATGGCTAATGAACAGAGGCCTAGGTTGGATTATCAGGGGAACTGGGTCCTGGTTCCAATGCCATAACTGGTGAGGACAGTGGCCTCAGTTTCATCACTTTCTCTCTGGGTTTTACTTTCCCCATCTGTAGCATGGGGATGCTCATTCCTGCCTGTATGAAGTAAGGATGCTGGGAAAGCATGTACTGTTCTCTCAAGCAGAGTAACATCCTCTTAATAAACCCATAGAGGGAGGGGGATAGGAGAGAGACATGAAATGGCATTGCCTTTGAAAGCCCCTGCTTTGGGTCATCAGGGTCCTAGTTTCTAGTTCCCTCTTTCTTTTCAAAGCTACCAGGGAGACTTCTTTCATTCACGCTATCAGCTCTGCTGGAGTCATGTACACCATTACCAAGAACTGTAGCATGGGTGACTTTGAAAACTGTGGCTGTGATGAGTCAAAAAATGGTAAAACAGGTAAGTTGTGCCCTCTGATGGGTGTGGGAAAAGGTAAGGGGTTTAGACCTGAGCATAAGTTAAAGTCTTCCAGAGAAAGCCTGAGAGACACAGCTTCTTCAAACCCCTAAACCCCAGCAGAAATTTCCATGGTGGCCACTCCTAGATCAAGACTCTGCTAAGATGATTAGAGGATAAGCAAGTAGCACCAAGCTCTAAAATCAACAAGGCATTTGGGAAGGAGGAAGCCAAAGAGAGTTTAAAGCTAACCCTCATATTTCAGGCTTAGAATGGCTTGTCCATAATCCATAGCTATCAAATTATTTGCAGATAGCCTAAGAGACTTATAGGCCTTCCCTGATGGCTCAGACAGTAAAGAGTCTGCATGCAATGTGGGAGACCTGGGTTTGATCCCTGGGTTGGGAAGATCCCCTAAAGAAGGAAATGGAAACCCACTCCAGGATTCTTGCCTGGAAAATCCTTATTCAGATTTGTCACTAATGAGGGAGGCTGCTGCTAAGTCACTTCAGTCATGTCTGACTCTGTGCGACCCCATAGACGGCAGCCCACCAGGCTCCCCCGTCCCTGGGATTCTCCAGGCAAGAACACTGGAGTGGGTTGCCATTTCCTTCTCCAATGTATGAAAGTGAAACAGGAAAGTGAAGTCGCTCAGTCGTGTCCAACTCTTAGCGACCCCATGGACTGCAGCCTACCAGGCTCCTCCATCCATGGGATTTCCCAGGCAAGAGTACTGGAGTGGGGTGCCATTGCCTTCTCCAAATGAGGGAGGAGATAGTCTAATAAGACTACTGTACAGTAATGATACAGAATTCTAGAATGAACAGCAATGAACCTTTGAGATCATCTGGGCCAACCCCAGCATCTTAATTTTACTTTGGGTATGGAGTTGAATTGTCTAGAGCTGGGGAGTACCTGAAGGGTGGGCAGTTGACTTTAGAAATAGGACTGCCCCCTACCCCCATTCCCACCCTAAATACCTCCATTTCCCTGTCTTACTTTTTTTTTTTTTTTCTTTTTTTGACCATACTGCACAGTTTGTGGGATCTTAATTCCCTGACCACGGATTGAACCCAGGCCATGGCAGTGATAGCACAGAATCCTAATCACTGGACTGCCAGGGAATTCCCTCCCTGTCTCACTTTTAGCTATAGCCTTACACACTTTTACAACTCTTGGGGATGGTTTGGCTATGTCAGCTAAAATGACCGTGAGTCTTCTTCTAGGACTCAGCTGGAAGCTATACACAGAACTTACTCTTTCCTTATGTGCAGGAGGCCATGGCTGGATCTGGGGAGGTTGTAGTGACAATGTTGAATTTGGGGAAAGAATCTCCAAACTCTTTGTGGACAGCCTGGAGAAAGGGAAGGATGCCAGAGCCCTGATGAATCTTCATAACAACAGAGCAGGCAGGCTGGTACGTATAAGAGTTGACCAGTGAGCCAACAGGCTGAGCACTTACAACAGTCTCACATCTGTACAGACCTTCACAAATTATCAAGAGCTGTCTCAAACATGTTTCATCCCATACCACCCAGCAGGACTAGGGTAGCTACTCCTATTCTCTGGATGACAAAACCAGTTAAGGCAGAGCTATCACTTGGCCAAGGCAATAAAACCAATTAGCATCAGAACCAGACAATGAACACAGATCTTCCAGTCTAGTCCTTTTATCACTAAACCTTATATGCTAACTCCTTCTACAGGCAGGTTTCTGAGAACATATAACAATACAGATCCAAGGCCCTGCTTCCATGGCTTAAAATTTTAACCATTTCAACTGGAAACTAACAAGGGTTTATCATACAACTTATGTCCTAATGTCTTTCTGGGTCTAGAGAGGTTGGGACTGATCTAAGCTTCTCTGGAAGATCAACTGCCCCAAAGACTTCTGGGGTGCATGAAAATCCTTGGAGTGTTCTGAACTCAAATCTGGATTCTAGTTGTATTTGGAGCTAAGAGCATAAAAATTTTGCTTTGAACCTATACCTAGATGCCCTGGCTGCCCAGTGTAGAGAAGAGGTTTTCAGTGACAATAATGGGTAATCACCTTGGGGATAGGGCTTCAGACTTCAGGTTTCCTTCCCTGTGGAAGAGAGCACAAAAGACAAATCCAAACACCCACAAACATTCAAGCCCCCAGCTGTAACACTTAGTGCCAATTATCATATTTTTCATTTTTAGTTTACAGAGTACTTTCTTCTTCATCTTCTTTTTTTTTTTTTTTTTGGAAAGTACTATGATTTTCTTTCTTTTTTTTTTTAATTTAATTTTATTTTTAAACTTTACAATATTGTATTAGTTTTGCCAAATATCAAAATGAATCCACCACAGGTATACCTGTGTTCCCCATCCTGAACCCTCTTCCCTCCTCCCTCCCCATACCCTCCCTCTGGGTCATCCCAGTGCACCAGCCCCAAGCATCCAGTATCGTGCATCGAACCTGGACTGGCGACTCGTTTCATACATGATATTATACATGTTTCAATGCCATTCTCATCTTCTTTTTAACAAAGTACTTTCTTGATCATTCTTAATCTTATGGGCAGAAAGAGAAACAAGCTCACAAGCGATATAGTTGGGCCTTAAGCCTAGGTTTCCTCTCTCCAGTCACCTTCTCAACACTTGCCTGGCTTTTTCCATAAGAATCACGCAGAAGAGCATTAAAATCACCAATATCAAAGCCTTTAAACCCCTGAATTTCCTAATTGAGAAGATCTGAGGTAGGGCCCAGGAATAAGTATTTTTCACAGGCCTCCCTCATTATTCTGATGTACTCTAAAGTTAAGAAATACAACTCTAAAATATTCCATTAATTGCTAGCCTTTGATCTTCTCTACCCAGAGCCAATCTCCTTTTGTCCTCCCTCTCTCTTTCTTTCTCTGAAGGCAGTGAGAGCCACCATGAAGAGAACTTGCAAATGTCACGGCATCTCAGGCAGCTGTAGCATCCAGACATGCTGGCTACAGCTAGCTAACTTCAGGGAGTTGGGCAACTACCTAAAGGCCAAGTATGAACAGGCACTGAAAATTGAGATGGATAAACAGCAGCTAAGGGCTGGGAACAGTGCCGAGGGCCACTGGATACCCACCGAGGCCTTCCTTCCTAGTGCAGAAGCTGAGCTGATCTTTTTAGAGGACTCACCTGATTACTGTACCCGCAATTCCAGCTTGGGCATCTATGGCACAGAAGGTCGGGAGTGTCTGCAGAACAGCCGCAACACATCCAGATGGGAGCAATGCAGCTGTGGGCGCCTGTGCACAGAATGTGGCCTGCAGGTGGAAGAGAGAAGAACTGAGGCTATCAGCAGCTGTCACTGCAAATTCCAGTGGTGCTGCGCTGTCAAGTGTGACCAGTGTCGGCATGTGGTGAGCAAGTACTACTGCACACGCTCCCCACGCAGTGCTCGGTCCCGGGGCAAGGGCAGTGCCTGACAGCACCCACAGGAACTTACTGCTCAGTTGTATGACAGTGGAGGGGGCACAGCTTCTCTCCTGGAGAGAAGAGGTAAGGAAAACAATTGGAAAACCATAGGGTTGATCTGTTGTCCTCTTGATATCTGCTGTACATGGGATAGTGGAGGCCCAAGATGATACAACATGTTCTTGACAGAGCTGAAATGGGAATCTGGGCCTCCTAATTTGGGTAGACCCCATTTCATCTTTTCTGCAAGTTACTTCCTGGTCTTCCTGCCTATAATTCTATAGCTTGCTAAAGGGGAAGTTTGATTTGGGGTCTATATCCAGAAAGACCTTCAAAATATTTGCCCCTGGAGTTTCAGACCACATCTAACCCAGCTGTATGGCTAAGAATCAGAGGGAATGGAAGCCAAAAATGGAAGAGTTCTGTCCAGACTCCTGAAGGAGTAACCTTCCCCTACTCTAGCTAGCTCCAGAAAGATCAACTATAAGTTCACAGAGATAAGTGAGGCAGAGACTACACACCTGCCTATAGGGACGTATTTTTGGTATTGGTTTTTTTAACTCAATGCACATTTTTGAAAAGTTCTCCCTACCCATTCCTGGGGAAACCAGTCCATATAACCTGACAACTTTTCCAACTCAGAAACCATTTCTGGAGCCATGGAGAAGGGATTGGCACAGTAAGTGGACAGGTGACTACAACTTATCCAGTCAAAGCCTCCCAAGAGGGATTTTTCCCAAAAGAGCTGTAGAACAACTCTCTTTTGTTATTTTCCCAAATTGGGAACTCAACTTCATTTTGCAATAAATCCTTCTAGTATACATATTTGAGACTTTTTGTTTCTCTCCTTGGAAACCTTAGGATCAGAAATGGAATGAGAAACCCCACTTCTATATTCCAATGATGTACAAGTCTAAAAGAGAAACTGGAAATACCAACCCCTTGATATTAGTGTTAGACATTAGATAATAAAATTCAGACGCAAGCACTGGCCTATAGGAAAATAACCCAGATTTCTTGATTTAGAAGATATTATTTTAATGCAACCTAAGCAACTTGAGGAACAAGCAAGCCCTTTGAACTTGAACCATATTCAAAGTGTGTTTGCTCTCTCAACTTAGGCTTCCTGGGGTGTCTGTACATGGAGGAGCTGGGCTCCAAGGCAAGAGACTGGGAAAGTTGTGGATTCTCCCTTCCTCATTTGCACTTCTACATCTTCCACTGGTAATCCGTCGGGGGAGAGCCCTAGGGGCTCAGCCACTAGTCTCCTAAATCTGGGCATCTCAGCCTTTAGAGTCTTCCCTCTCTGCAAAGGCCATACACCCCACAGGGAAGAGATATTCAGCTATGTTAAATAAATAAGTAAAGTGGCTGATCACCAAGAGTAGGGAAACATTCTTAATGTTTTAAATTAAAAAAAAAACCAATTTAAATGTTCAACATCAGGGCAAACTAATTAACTTATGGCTGCACAATGGAATATTAGCCATTAAAATAATATTCTGGAAAAATATTTGGTAACATGAAAACCATGCATGATACAATTAAGCGAATAAAGTTACAAAACAGCATGTTCAGAATGAATTCAATTTTGTTTTAAAAAGAGAAAAATATTAGCTATCATGTAATACCAAAATAGAGTGGTTTGTTTTCCTTTTTGTGTTTTTCTGTATTTTTATATTTGTCCACAATAAACAAATTTTTTGTCTTCAAAAAAAATTAATAGAACATTAATTTTTAATGCCTACAGGGAATAACCAATCCATTGTTTTTAAGTGAAAAAGAAGGTAAAATATTTATTAAGGAAGTTGGCATCTCAAGAAAAACCATAAGCAGGTGCTTTGCAAGTCTACATTTATCTCTATTTTGTTGTTGTTGTTTAGTTGCTAAGTCATGTCCAACTCTTTCTGACTCCATGGACTGCAGCACACCAGTCTTCCCATCCTTACTGTCTCCCGGAGTTTGCTCAAATTCATGTCCATTGAGTTGGTGATCCTATCCAACCACCTCATCCTCTGTCATCCCCTTCTCCTGACCTCAATCATTTGTGCACTTAAAACTACCAACTATCACAGATGTCAGACACCAGAGACAAGAAGAAATCCATAAAAATGTAGCCTATGTCAAGGAAATGGAAGATTTCCTCTACCTCCCTTCAAGGAAGGTAAACACACACACACACACACACACACTACAGTTAGCAACAAAGAAGTGTGTGTGTGAGAGAGAGAGAGAGAGGTGGTAGTAGAAGGGGGGATGTAAGAGATATCATCTAAGTACAAAAATTGTGGTGAAGTAATAGGCAACCAAAAGAAAAGATTATTTTCCTGGGGCTCAGAGGGAAAACAGTTATCTGACTTTGAGGTTAAACCCTCAATAAATATAGATGCCAAATTACTCATCATGAAACTGGAGTTATGAAACTGCTAAGGAATTGAACAAACTAGACTTTTCTCTTTATCCATAACTGAATCTCCATCCAAAGACCCCAGGTATCTGATGCTTTGACATTTTCTCCAGGACCTTGTTGACATTCCCAAATGACCTTAGGGGAGATTTTCAGAAATAAAACCATTCCTGATGCCTGGTAAAGTGAAAGTCAGTCATGTCCGACTCTTTGCAACCCCATGGATCATACACTCTGTGGAAATTCTCCAGGCCAGAATACTGGAGTGGATAGCCTTTCTCTTCTCCAGGGGATCTTCCCAACCCAGGGATCAAACCGAGGTCTCCTACATTGCAGGGGGATTCTTTACCAGCTGAGCCACAAGGAAAGCCCAAGAATACTGAAGTGGGTAGCTTATCCCTTCTCCAGCAGATCTTCCCAACCCAACTATCAATCATGGAGAACATGCCTTATGTTTTCTAGGGGTTTATATTTGAGATTTTCACTAATGAAACTGAGAATTCCATGAACAGTTTGCCTACTTCCCCTCAAAGCTCGTAGTCCCAATCCTTCCAAGCTTCTTCCAACCTCATTCATTTTACCCTCATGGCAATCAACCAATCTTCCCACATGGACCCTGGGCCACAAACTAAAGGAATTTGGATTTCTCTGCATCCATCACCTTCCTGTCAGGGGGTCATTCCTAGGCATTACAGTGGCATTCAGATTCAATAGTTACAACCCTACACTCCTACCCTTTTGGCTCATCCTTAACAAGCTGGCTATCATTAAGGTGACAGAACAGTAAAAACTCATGTTTGATAGGTTCAGGGCCCAAGACAGGCAGGTTGGCAGTCACAATCTGATAGTGGATCTTGAAAAACTGCTGAAAAAGGACTCAACTCGATGAGGGAAACCTGTCCATGAGCCAAGTCCCATATTTCAGTAAATCCAGGCACTGCTCCACATTGCCTGGAGAATAGAAGCTTCTGTTTTCTCAGTCTAGGCTTGCCAGGCCCTTACAAAGCTTTTTCTCCTCCTCTTCGTCCTTCACCTCTTCTTCCTTCTCCCTCTTCTCCCCATCTTTGTCATGAGCAGAATTAATGACTCCTAAGAACTCAATGGACATGAGCTTGAGCAAACTCTGGGAGACAGTGAAGGACAGAGAAGCCTGACATGCTGCAGTCCACAGGGTAGCAAAGAGTCGGACACAATTTAGCAACTGAACAACAACAAGAAAACCCTAAGGCCTATTCCCAGAGTTTCCCATGGTCTCCTGCCAATCTCCTTAGGGCTTGCTGGTGTGTAGTCATAAGGGCGGAAAGGAAGTAATTGGGCATCTACTAAGTGTCAGATGCTTAATATTTATCTCCAATCCTCAGAACAATCCAGTTAAAGTTACAATTATTTCCCTTACTACTGAGGAAAGTGTGGCTCAGAGAAGTTAAGCAACCAACCTAAAATTAAACATAAGGAGGTAGATTTGAATTCAGACTTACTACCATATAACTTTATATTCTTCCTTTACACCACTTACACTCTGGGACCCCAGGGATCTCTGGCAACATTCTTAACTGTCATGACAGCTTTGTAGAAGGACTCCATTTATATGCAGTGAAAGGTGTCCTTTTCCTCCCTCTTCTACAAGTAGGAGAGTCACATTTCTCAGCCCTTCTCCAGAGAGACGAAACCTAACTTTTGACTTGCAAAGGCCTTCCTTGGAATGATAAAGCAGATAGCCTGGCTCCCGCTGACTTGGGAGGGCAGAATCCTGGTTCTCCAGGGGGTACTCAAAGAAAAAGGCTAACCTTTGTGGTCTACAGTAGAGGTCAAAGTTTCAAAGGAAAGTCAAAAGAGGGGTGTTTACTTTAGAGGCTAGAGGAAAAAAACACAGGCTCCAGAGAAAGACAAATTTCTAGCCCCAGATCACAAACTACTCATATAACTGATCTCAAAATAGTGATCAAGGGCCTAGATAAAGATGTTTGGGTGGGTGGGAGGGGGATGAAAACAAAGATCAGAGCAAAGACTTCTAGAAGAAGTTAAAGACCTTTGGGTGAGACTAGTGCTCTACATCCTTCTAATTCTACTGCATTCCCTACCACAGGAGATAGGGACTCCCAGGTGACACAGTGGTAAAGAACCTGCCTGCCAAAGTGGAGATGCAAGAAACCCGGGTTCGATCCTTGCATCAGGAAGATCCCCTGGAGAAGAAAATGGAAACCTGCTCCAGTATTCTTGCCTGCAAAATCCCATGGACAGAGAAGCCTGGCAGGCTGCAGTCTATGGAGTCACAAAGAGTCGATACAACCGAGTGAGCACACACACACCACAGGAGGAAAGTTAGGTTTGGAGGAGGAAAGTTCCCCCTGCCTCCCAACCCCCAGTATCATCAAGTGAGATAGCTGAACATTAGATTCCAAGGCCCTGAACACTCTCCATGGCTGGTGTTCTGCCCACCCTGCCAGGCTGCCCTTTTTATCAAAAAATGAATGTATGATGACCAATGAAAGCATTGAGGAAATCAGGCCAAGGCTCTGGGAAGCCTCAGACTGCATTTGGTCAGGGAGGGAGGAGGTAGGCAGTGGGTAAGTGAGGTGGAATACGGTAGGGGATGGGTGGGATGTGGGTAAGGCAAAGGTGGTACACATTCCCCTTCGATTCCCAGGTACCAGAGTATACCTATGACAGGTCTAGGGGATGGTGAGATGGTCCCTTGCCATTTCTTGGCAATCTATAAGAGATCACTTGATTCAGCTATCTGCTTCTTAACAAGAGAGCTCCCAATCAAAGGCCTAGTGAAGAGGAGCACATCTTACACTCTGTTTTCAAAGACCATCAGGGATAGAGGGAGAAGCTAATACTTCCTTACTAGGATAAAGTGCCTATCAGGACATTTGCCACATGCCTAACCTGAATCAGCACTGCTGTGTTTTAAGTCTACCAAATCTTCTAGGACCCCTCGTCATGGATTCAGGCCTTCAAGCATTCCTTTTATCCAACCTGAACAACTGAATTACTTCAGTTTTTCACTAGTTCTCTCTTACATTATTTTTTCCTTGACCTTATTCAAATGCACCAGCTTTGGGTTTTGGTGAGGAGGTAGGTAGGATGTAAGCCAGATACACTTCTTAAACCCCAACTGCCTTCACCTTTGCCCTCAAGTATCTGAAGAATCTACCTATTCTTGGCTGTCACAGAACTTTGATTGTCCCATAAGGCCCCACTTGCGTTTCTCCATGGCTCAAGTTCATTTCTAACCCCTCCACTTCAGCCAGAACCTCAATCAACAAGATCCTCCTGTCCTAGGGGCCTGTAGGCAGTGCAGGGACCAGAACATGTAACTGACAGTCAGGACACGCTTCCTTCTCTGTTCTCACCTGTGAAGCATTTAGCTACTTTAAAATCCCAGTTTTATTTCTGTGCTGATGATTCCAAAATCTCCATTTCTGTGCAAGCTCCAGGCACCACAGCTCTAATATTCCACAAGCCATTTCTATTTGAGTGACAGAAATGAGTCCTCCACTTCCATCAGTAACCTAACGACACTTTGAGTGACCAAGGCTTACTAATGTGTCATCCTCGACTTCTCCCTCTGCTCAACTTTTCATATTGCACCTGAATTTTGTGCTAACTCAATAACTGATATTGTGCTCAACTCTCTACCCAACACAATGCTATCATACTTTCTTACTAAGACACTACCTTCATCATAACCTGACTTAAAAAGAAAACCACCAATGTCCTAGAGCAGAGGTCTCCAGCCTCTGGGCTAATGCCTGATGATCTCAGGTGGGGCTGATGTAATAATAATAATAAAGTACACAATAAATGTAATGTACTTGAATCACCCTGAAACCATCCACCCCACCCACAATCCATGGAAAAACTCTTCCACAAAACCAGTCCTTGTTGCCAGAAAGGTTGGGGACCACTATCCTAGTAAATACAGTCCCAATTCTCTGGCTTGACATCTCAAGTCTCCTAAATTTGACACAATCTTATTGTAAGTATTGAAAAAAAAAATTTCCATGAACATAATCTCATGAAAATCCAAAAAATTTAGAAATACACAGACCAAAAAGTGAGTAATAGTAATACCTACACTCCCTTCTCCTGCCGGCTTACCACCCTTCCCAGAGGTAACGCCTATTTTGCTTTTTCAATTTTATCCCTTGTTTCCTCAGTTCCAGCTAGACTAGGTTATGACAATTCTTGTATATACCATTTCCATGCAACTTCCATATCTCAGTTAAAACCATTTTCGTCTTTAAGGTCTATCTGCTCTTTGAAATTGCCTGCCTTGTATTTGACACAAACTAAATTTTACCGCCTATGATATCTAGACATTATGTACTTTTCTATGCCTCAGTGATAGAGCTGTCAAGTCTCCTCTTTGGAAGTAGGGCCTTGTTACCCCTCTTGGTGCCTCTGCCAGCCTCTCATGACACTCTGCCTTTGGTGGGTGATTTGTATGGGACATGGAATTTCAGAGATGAAAGAGACCTTAGCAGTCATCTCCTGTAAACCTCTCACTTCACAGAAGAGGAAAGAAATTTGCCCAAGGTCATTTGCCTAGTTGAATGTCAAGCTGAGGATAGACCTCAGGTCTTCTAATTTCAAATGTAATCAATTTCTAGGTCCTCTGCTCTTGGAGTTGGGGTTAGTGGTCCAAACTACTCTCAGGACCAATCAGCTGGGCAGTAACTTTAGACAGGTTAACTGATGGGGGGAGAGCTTGCATATGGTATGTGTGTGCTCAGTCACTCAGTCATGTATGACTCTTGACAGTTTCATGGAATAGCCTGCCAGGCTCCTCTGTACATTATCCAGGCAAGAAGACTGGAGTGTGTTGCCTCTACTCCAGAGGGTCTTCCCAACCCAGGGATTGAAACTGTGCCTCTTGTATCTCCTGCTTTGGCAGGCAGATTATCATTAGTGCCACCTGGGAAGCCCCTGTATATGGTATGTGATATTTAAAAAGAAAATGTTAAGTCTAAAGAGAATGAAAGAGAACATTTGAGGTTCTCAAACATACCATTATCACTTGAGCCCAAGGCAAAGGAAAAGGTCAGCCTATTCTCCCAGCTACATTAACCTTCATGGTACGTACCCCTTCTCCTCTCCTTCATATTCACCTTAAATTGGCTTCACCTAAATAAAAATATTGAAGCACACAAAATCAGAGTCACCTTGAATGCTGACATCTCTAGAAATCCAGTGCTCTTTCTATTGTCTCATAGTTTATACCTGCTATTCCAAGTATAATTGTAATTGTGCCTCCTTTCATTCCAGAAAGTGTACTGTTTGATGACAATCATATAGTGCTATTTATAACTCACTTCATGCATTCAATAAACATTTCTTGGTCACATACTCTGTTATAGGCATAGCACTAATGCGAGGGATAAAGAAGTTCATGACACTGACAAAGTCTCTGCCTTCATGGAACTAGCATTTTCATGGATGACACATACAATGAATAAGTTAAAAAAAATAGGCTATTACAGATTGAGATTAAGTGTCATGACGGAAATCGTAGGGCTCTTACAATACGGCAGCAACATTTTAAGAAAAACTGGTCAGAGCTCTGTGAAGTTGACATTTAAACTCATACCCAAAGGAATTAATTGTAAGAGCTTTAAGAAAACATATTTCAGAGAGAAGCATTAACAAGCAGCAAGGCCCAAAGCAGAAAAGAGCTTGGGAAATTCCAAGAACTGATAAAAAGTTTGATATAACTGGAGAATGCTTTGCATGTGGTGACATGAGATGAACTTAGAAAAGTAAGCAGGGTCCAGATCATCCAAGACCCAGCTGGTCACAGTAAAATGTTTGAATTTTGTTCCAGAGAAATTGAAAGCCATTGAAAGATTTTAAGTTAGGGTGTGATAGGCTCCTATCTACCTTGTAAGAAAACTCATGCTGGCTATTGTATGGAAAATGAAACAGAGATGGTCAAGGGTGGAAGCCTGAAGACAAGGAGGCAGTTGTATTAAGCCAGGCAAGAGCTGATAGTGAAGTAGACTAAGGCAGGGATAAAGTGAACAGAGGCAAGAAGAAACATGGACAGTACAGACAAAAGAGGTAGCACCAATAAAAGTTGCTGATGGACTGGATGTGATGGGTGAAAGAAGGATCTAGGATGACCTTCAGTTTCCTAGCTTTAGTAACTGAGTGGCAGGTGGTGCCATTTACAGACACAGGCAAAATGAGGACCAGGTTAGGGATAATGGGAAGATGCAGATCAAGAGTTCCATTTCAAACACATTAACTTTACATTTTTTCTGAGACATTCAAGTGGAAATATTAAGCAGGCAATTGGCTATTAAGTCTGGGGGAAATGGCTAAATAAACTAGAGAAGAACTCTGAGAAGGAAATGCAAATTTTGGAGTCACCAATACTGAAGCCATGGGAGTAAATGAGATTTCCTAAAAGGAGTAGGAAATGAAGGGAAGAGGGCACAGGTCCAAGTCCAAAGAAACACCACACCTCTCCCATTGTTGTCTACACGTGCCCAGTGAGTAACCTCAGCAACTGAACCTCTTTTTGATTTTAGGAATAGATAGGTACAGATTTGCTGGCAGGTAGGGAAATAGATGACCTAATCTTTGTGGGGAGCCTCCATCAATCTGTTCACTCATTGAATGTCTTCTATGGACTGTGCCAGGTGCCTGTCTAGGAGGTAAACAAGAAGGGACACAGTTCTTCCTGATCAAAAAGGAAAGCACACCTGTGCCCATAATAATGTGGTGTGATAAACAGTCAAATAAAAGTGTATACTTTTATTTGGGACAGTAGGAACATAGAGATGAAAGCAAGCCATCTCTGCCTGGCCCAGAACTGAAGAGAGCTCATCCTAGTGAGAGGAACTGAACATTAAAAAGGTACTCTGAAGCCAGATAGACTTCCTCCCACCCTGGTTGTTGGCTTGTTTCTGTTTTGCCTTAAAACATATCTTGTACTTCCTAGAATCAAGATAAAATCGTGACAGGTTGGTAGGGTTAAGAAAGGACGTTTGGGTTGTCTGTCCTTTGACAACAGAGAGCAGTCCTTTCCAATGAGCCTTAATCAGGTGTGTTGTTGGGGGCAGGGGTTAGAGGAAAAAGTGGAAGGAGAGAGTGGTTTATGGCTATTTGCGGGAAAAAAAAAGGCAATAAAATACTTTACCCTGAGCTGCATAAGGGTCATAATTGGTATGATAAACTATCATTTAACATGAGGAGGAAATTGAAGTTTCATTTCCTTGCTTTTGTGGCACCCCTTGAATTGGGCTGATGACACCATTCAGTCAGTCAGCGTGAGGCCTGCCTTACCAATTTTGTTTTGCAAAACAAAGCCAGTCACGGTCAAACTCAGTTGGTCAATTTCATAGATTAAGACGAGAGACCCCAGGAAAGCAAGACAGCTGGATTAGCTCTGGCTGGGAAACCACGGGTTAATCCTAGGCCAGCTTGGCAGGGAGCTCCATACGATCTTTCAGGCCCCTGGCACCCTCCCATCTCTTGCCCCTCAAGAGCTTCCCACATTCACCAGTGTCCTGGGGTTGACTCTAAACAATCTCCAGAGTTTGAAGGATAGGGCTGAGCTGAGGGTATGGATGCATTTCCCCCTTGTGTCATATGCTGACTGTCATCTTCTCATCCTGATTTCTCATATCCAGACTGGGTGGCATGGTGTGAGAGGGGAAAAAAAAAAAACAGGCAGGAATCTATAGGAGCACAAACTGGGAAGAATGAAATTTTCTTTAAAAATTAACAATAATACAAAATTTCTCTCAAATTCTGGGCTCCAATAGGTATACCTACTCACTCCACAACCTAAAGAAGATAGCAAGGATGAAATTTTTGTTAAAGTTCTAATGAACAGCCAGACATTTTTGTTGTCTCTAGGGCTAAGACGTTAGAAAAGAATTGTTGATTCTCTTAGAGATGATTCCCATTCTGATTCCTCTCCACGTTCAGAAGTTGCTGAAAAATTGAGGCCACTTTGGAATACATCACATCAGGAGATTTTCAAAGTTCTTGTTTAGCTGAAATAATTCCATTTTCTCTTTTTCTGAATTCTGATATTTCTGGTGAAAAATCAATTCTACCAGTAATACATAAGGACTATCAAAAAGCCAAGAAAATCTGCACTTGCAATGAAGTTGCCTGAATAATAATGGGGTTTGTGTTCCAAAAGAGATTAAGGTAATGTTTAATTTTAGTTGCATGAAGGTTGTCTTACATTTTTCCCAAAAGGATTTATTCCTGCAATTTTCTATGACAATCAACACAATTTAATTTTGAGGTAACCAAGAGAGGTAATTCAGTATTGTGAGAAAAGTGATGCTAATTTTGCCACAGATTTTACTGTAAAGCTATGCCACTTTCTCTGTTTCAAAATCTTTACTATAAAAAAGAAGGGAATTTGATTAGATTTTCATGAATTTTTTTTTCAAATTCTAAAATTTTATTTCTAGCCTCTAAATTTCTCTATTCTGACAGTTCTGGTCTTCATAAGATGTCCCATACCAATTGCCATACAGAATAAATTAGAATACCTTCTGGTTTCTAGAAACAGATAGCCTATAAAATAGCAACAGTCAGATGTTCTTCATGTACATAGAGTCTTATGATTAGATTTTACTAATTTGAATTCTGTGCAGACGGAAGCTTCTTTGTACATTATATTTTACAAGGATTTACTATTAAATTACTACCACAAATAAGACAGCAGGTGGAGGTTTTTAACTGCTTATGACGATAATATTTTCAAGTGGTTCTTCTCCAGAGGCTCTTGGTATAATGAATAGCACTCTGGGTATGAGCCAGGAACCTGGATCACCAGCCATTAGCTTCATGTGTGACCTTGGGCAGGTCTCTTAGCTATTCTGAGCCTTGTTTGCTTCGATTATAAATAAAGGGATTGGATTAGGAGGTTTAAAATTAATTAGCAAAGGTTTTTGTTTTAAGCAGATAAACAAGAGCATGCAGTGGTTAAGTGTAAATAAAGGTACTGGTGCCTTAAGTATTACAGAGAATGAAAAGGAATTTGGAAGCACTTTCTGAGTAAAGGAGGAAGAGAACATAGGACTGTTGGCCACAAAAAGCGATAGCATAAATGGAGTAAAACCCCAAGTTCCACTTCATTTATTTATACACAATAAATCCATTAAATAAATGAACTTGGTTTGTACACACACGTGGTTCACCCTATGAGACAAATAAGAAGTTTCCCATGTCTATGAAAAAGCACCATTAAATAATAAAAAGGTTTTAGAGGCAAATATAATTAAGTTCAAAACCCGGGCTCTAATAATTCCCAGATATGGCCTATATATCAAATCACTTTAACCTCAAGATTGTTGTAAAAATTAAATAGGATAACATAAGTCAAAGTGCTTAGCACATAATAGGTAACAATAGATAGTAATCCTTCCATTAATGATGGGAACATAGTCCACACATAAGTTTAAAAAAAAAAAAGACAAGGTAAAAAATAATAGCTAACTTTAACTGAGTGCTTACTCGGCATCACGAGGCACTGTTAGGTAATTTTACATATATTATCACATTTAATCCTTAAAACAATCCTGGTAAGGTAGGTATTGCATGCAGGAGACCCAGGTTCGATCCCTGGATCAGGAAGATCCTCTGGAGAAGGAAATGGCAACCCCCTCCAGTATTCTTGCCTGGAGAATCCCGTGGACAGAGGAGCCTGGCAGGCTACAGTCCATGTGATCACAAAGAGTCACACACGACTGAGCAACTAACACTTTCACTTTCAATGTAGGTATTATCATTAGCCCCAGTAGAGAGATGAGGAAGCAGACTCAGAGAGGTTAAGTAATTTTTCCCACAGTCACAGAGCTAGGAAGTCATAATGGAGTTATGATATAAAACTGCTTTGCTGTTTATAAAGGCCAAATGCTAAATTATTTCACCATTATGTCCAGCACATTATATCAAAGTATATTATTACGTGCCAGATAAGTCAGCAATTAAGCATGAGTAGTTCGTATGCACATGAGACAAGCACGCATTAGAGCAAAGTTATAGGAAATTGTCTCCTAGGGTAGGAATCGTACAAGCCTAAAAGAACAGGAGAAAAAAAAAAAAAAAAAAGAACAGGAGAATCTCCAGTATCGTGATATAGGAGAGCAGAGTAAAGGAAGAGAATGGCTTTAGCAAATGAACAAAGTGAGTAATGAGCAATGTGAGCAAACAGATGACTGTAGCTAGAGCAGCAACCGTAAGGCAGGTTCTGGGGAGACATGTTTTGAAAGATAAACACCGACCAGTCTGTGGGAGCTCTGAACGCCAGATTAACAACTATAAAATATTTTTATAGCATATTACATATACACTAGGTACTCAGTATTTTCTGTCACAACGCAGTGAAATTTAATTTCAAACAACTACTCATGGAGTAGGAAACCTGTTTTCTATATGGGCGATGTGTACATTCAACTCAGGTTCCCCTGATCAATTAGAATAGGAAGAAAACACGCTGGCACACTGATTTTAACTCTTACTCTGCAATGTGTTTCAGAATTTCAAAATCTTTTAAAAAATCATATTAAGATATAACTGGCATATCAAAATCTTTATAGCGGCTTATGTAATAGTCAGGAATACCAAACTCACTGATAAAGGTAAACGATCAAAAGGCTAGTTAAAAAGATGGATCTTAAAAAGGAAGAAAAGTATTCTAAGAAGATACAAGGGCATGGAATCCAGTGAAAAGGCCAGCTCAGATGGCATAGGAGATCCCAGAGTCAGGCCTCAGACCCAGGTAACTACTGAAGAGCCAAGGACAGGTTGAGGGCATCCAGACCCACAGGAAGCTAAACAGAGGGTCTGGTTTCCTACATATAATATGGTGTTCAGACTGGGACCTACAATATGCATAACAGAAAGAGGACTATAACAATGTGATTTCATTAATGTGCCTAACGGCATCACATTTTTATTTAATTTAGCATATTATGTTTCTCACCACAAAGACTACAGTGGCTTCAAAGATTCCATTTTCTCAAACCACCCCTGAGAGGCATGAAGGAACTCATAATGGTGTGCTACTTATGTGTAGCACGTTAAGTACTGATCTTGTATCTCTGAAAGGTGCAAACAAGTTAAACGAGAACTTGGGGGTCCTAGTAGATATAGTATTTTATTCTAATTGAAACTTTGAAAAGAAAGACTAAAGCTTTAAAATCTAAAAATTTTCATCGGGGATGTTTATTCTGCAGCTAGACATCGGATGGTTAGAAGTTTGGCATGACTAATTCTTCACAGTCCATTTGCTAAATGACACTATAAAAGCAAGTACCACTGAAAAGGATGTGATGTTTCCAAAGCTTCAACCTCATTGTAGACTGACTGTTTTATATGGGTCCGTGGCTAACCATTTTATGGTACAAGAGGCTCTAATCACATATATATGTTAAAGACACCTTGAAATATTCTCACATTGTCAAGGACTAGGAAAACTATATAAAGACCAGTGAGGTTGTCATTCTGGCCCTAACATAAAGGCCACCCAGAAGGATCAGAATTTTATAATCCTGATTAAAATAAGATTAATCCCTGAGATGTTCATATAAAATTTTAAAAATTTTATTCTAATAAAATAGCTTTACCCTATCTCCAAAGTAGAAAACTTGTGGTGAAAAACAACTGGATCTTAGTAGAACAGTTGAGAATGCTTATTAAGTTCAGTAGGGCTGCTTCTAAACTAAAGTTGAACACTGAGAGAGCCAAACAATGACAGAAAGTTTAAAGAAGGATCCAGAAATTCTCATTTAGATTGAGACACTGTTGGTAGCTGTGTCTTTTAAGGACTTTATCTAATTTGTCAATCTCATTGGCACAAAGTTGTTTCTACTATTCCCTTATTGTTCTTTTACTACCTGTAAGGTCTGTAGTGATTTGACAATACCAGGCTAACTAAGCAGAGTTGTTTGAGAAAGAAAAAAGGGGAGAAATTTGAGGTTGCTTGATAGACCATGTGAAACCATAACTTTCCCAAGGAGCATTCCATCGCCACCTCAGCCAAGAAATGCAGATGAGGCAAGTGGGGAGAAAAAAGGAATTTTTTTATGGTTCTAGTGATGGGCTGTTGGTCGGATTAGCTGCCCATTTGTCTGCAAGCTGCTTTCTCCTCCCATTCCGAGCTCCCTGCCATCACAGTGCAGCTGCTGGCCAGGAAGCCTGAGGAAGGGGCTCCCTCTGGAGCTGATGGCAGTGGCACTTTGGAAAGTGCTGGCAGGGGGTGGGCTATAAAAAACAATTTGGTCTGGGAACAAAAGGCATCAATCTCAGCAGTGTCATCAACCCTTGAATGAGGGGAGAGAACTTTCTGGGTCACTTTGGATGCAGGAATGGAACAGACCTCATATTCCTTAGTCATCTCCCCTTTCCAATGGACTAAAGAATCTAGTTAATAGGAAAGCTATGCAGAACTGCTCTACAATGATTTTTTTTCCTTTAGTCACGTCCTTCAGTGAGGTGAAAGTTATCTTCCTTACAGTCTTTATCTGAAATTGCCAGAAATCACTGGACTCTACCTTTAGAAGTAAATTTCTCTATTAAAGCTCTCATAAGTCCGGGGGTTTCTAAGATTTAATTAACTTTTATAAAGCAATTATAGATCTTAAATGAAAGGCACAGAGTTAATATCAATTCAGTTGCTCAGTCATGTCCGACTCTGTGACCCCATGGGCTGCAGCACGCCAGGCTTCCCTGTCCTTCACCAACTCCCAGAGCTTGCTCAAACTCAAGTCCATCAAATCAGTGACGCCATCCAACCATCTCGTCCTCTGTCGTCCCCTTCTCCTGCCTTCAATCTTTCCCATCATCAGGGTCTTTTCCAATGAGTCAGTTCTTCACATCAGGTGGCCAAAGTATTAGAGTTTCAGCTTCAGCATCAGTCCTTCCAAAGGTTAGTATAGTGAATGTTAGCACAGTTAGTATAGTGAATGTTATTAGAAAGCAGACTAACAAAAATAAAGTGAAGTCACTCAGACGTGTCCAACTCTTTGTGACCCTGTGGACTGTAGCCTACCAGGCTCCTCCGTCCATGGGATTTTCCAAGCAAGAGTACTGGAGTGGGTTGCCATTTCCTTCTCCAGGGGATCTTCCCGACTCAGGGACCAAACCTGGGTCTCCCTCATTGTAGGCAGACACTTTACCATCTGAGCCACCAGGGAAACTTAACAAAAATGAGGAACTCAAGAAAAAGCACTTGAAGTCAAAGTAGCAGCAAACAATGAAGAATTGAGCCATCTCTGAATGAAAAATCAAAGCTTAATCTAAATACTTTTATATAGAGTTAACTACAAGAAAGAAGGGGCAGTATTTCTGAGTTGGGAAAGTACTTCTTGAGAGTAACTGTTCACAGTTCACAGACTTCCCTGGTGGTACAGTGGATAAGAATCTGTCTGCCAATGCAGGGAACGTGGGTTTGATCCTTGGTCCCAGAAGATTCCATATGCCTCGCCACAACTACTGAGCCAGCATGCTACAACTACTGAAGCCTGTGCGCCTAGAGCCTGTCCTCCGTAACAAGAGGAACCACCACAAAGAGAAGCCTTTGTACCACAATGAAGAGTAGCCCCCACTGACTGCAGAGAGAAAGCCCAAGCAAAGCAATAAAGACCCAGCACAGTCATAAAGAAAGAAAATTATATATTAAAAATGAAAATGTTGCGCCCAACTCTTTGCAACCCCATGGACTGTGTAGCCCACCAGGCTCCTCTGTCCATGCAATTCTCCAGGCAAGAATACCTGAATGGATAGCCACTCCCTTCTCCAGGGATCTTCCTGACCTAGGGATCAAAACTGGGTCTCCCACACTGCATGCAGCTTCCTAACTAGCTAAGCCACCAGGGAAGCCCAAAATTATATATATATACACACACACACACATATATATATATATACACATATACATACATACATACATATATATACACATATATATAAAAGTAACCGTGATACTTTCAAATCAAGTTGAACTGTGTCACCCTTAAGCTACGACAGATAAACTATTGCCCTGGGTTTTCCAAGCTCTAGTTTACTTTTCAAAACCCTTCACATAGAAGCTGAGATAGGTACACCCAGGTTAGACATGTACCATATTTCTCGGCAAAGTTTAAGAAGACCGTGAAGGGTGTGTATGTGTTGGCAGCAGGGGTTGGGTAGGGTAAGGGGAGGCACTTCTACTGCTATTTAATCTCAAGTCATAAGAGAACTGCATGCTTGCTTGCTTGCTTTTATGGTCTTTTTGAGTCCTAGAGAAAGGAACTAAATGAAGTTGTGTATTTTGATTAATAAGAATATCACACTATCATTCAAGATAAATGCATTAAATTACTTCAATTACCATTACTTAGTAACAAATGTGTACACAGGACTTTGGTATTACCTCGCAGGTTATGTCAGAAAGCAGTCTTCTCATTTTTCTTATTCACTCTATGTTACACTTTCTAGTTCTGATCTATGAAATAATGACCTCAAACATGTCCAAAATTTTAAAATCCTATGGCTAACTACATTGTTTTCCACCTGTATGTATTTGTTTTTTCCCAAAACATGTCTCAAATTAAGTTTCTCTATTTTTTTCTTCCACTTAAAAAACAAAACAAATGGCAGGTCTGGGGACTGAAGATGGCTTCCAGTATAGAATTTTTCTGCCATATACAATGCAGCCACTTTTTTGTACAAGAGGAGGCTCTTGTGGGGGAAATAACCTCCTGAAGCTGGAATCTCATTGTAACAAATTATTTGCTTTTTCCTATATGCTCTTGGCCATTGTTCAAAATATAGCCATCCACTATTTATCTGTATTTTTAAGATTTTTAGCTTGTCTTTCCAACAAGAATGTTAAAGGTATTTTGAAATACAGTGGACATACCAGTTCCAGGAGGAATATGTCCCAAAACTCATATAAACATCAGGACCGAAACTTGTAAAGCATCTTGGTCGCACATATACCTTGAAGATAGTCTATTAATAAGGAAGTGTTGCTAACCCTATTAATGTTGCAACCAGTGAGGCACTTATCTTTCCAAACCTTTTTAAAAAATGACAAAAGCAGTAATATGAACATTGTAGAAAATTTTAAATATAGCTAAACAAAAATAAGAAAAAAAACACAACAGTATATTACCACCATCCAGAGATTATACAGTAATGTTTGAATGGGCATCCTTCTACAACTTAATCCACACATATGCACATATATGTATTTCTTTATCAAAGTGAGACTACTCTGTACATATTGGTTTGCAATATGTTTCTTCAGTTAACAATCTTTACCTTTTGAACATATTTTCATTTTATCTAATACTTAATCTAGATTCAATCTTCCAGTTGTCTCAAAAATGTCCTTTGCCACTTGTCTGCCTAAATGAGGGTTCAATCTAGAAACAAGTGTTGATTCTGATTATGGATCTTACATCTCTGTTAATCTAAAAGAGTCCCATTTGTCCTAACACCAATTTGTTGAAAGACCGGGGCCACTGTCCTACAGAACATCCAATCTTGTAAATTTTTGATTCTTTATGGTATTCTTTAGACGACCACATTATTTCCTACTACTGTAAGAAGGAAGGTTGACCTAAAGGCTAGATAATTTTAAGGTACACATGTCTGGCTAGAACATATCATAAATGATTAGTATGTTTCATGTTTGTATCTAATCAAGAGCTATATAGGATCTGAATGTTTCCCTATCAAGAATGTGAAAAACTGACCACTAGATTTTGATGATAATAGATCTTTCCCCCTCAACTTCATTTGTGACTAGTTTTAAAGCACAGAAAAATGAAAAGAATACTAGGATGCCCACCAACTATACTGAATAATTGTTAATATTTTGCTAACTTTATCTTTACATGTATAAAAATAACTCTTGCTGAATCATGTGAAAATAAGTTGCAAATATAAAACAATTTACCCCTAAATATTTCAGAATGCATTCACCTAAAGATAATGACATACTCGTTTCATGCTCATATAATTTTGACTCTTTGAAATTTGGCAATTATTTCCTAACATCACCTATCATTTCCAAACCTAAACCTCCTTAATTGTCCCCTAAAGGTCTTTTATTGATTTTTTAAAACCAGTATCCAGCCAAGATCTACTCACTGCTTTTGGTTAAGGTATCTCTTTGGTCACCCTCATTGCCATCTTCAGAAGATGTGATGGAATTCCAGTTGAGCTATTTCAAATCCTGAAAGATGATGCTGTGAAAGTGCTGCACTCAATATGCCAGCAAATTTGGAAAACTCAGCAGTGGCCACAGGACTGGAAAAGGTCAGTTTTCATTCCAATCCCAAAGGAAGGCAATGCCAAAGAATGCCCAAACTACTGCACAATTGCACTCATCTCAAACGCTAGTAAAGTAATGCTCAAAATTCTCCAAGCCAGGCTTCAGCAATACGTGAACCATGAATTTCCAGATGTTCAAGCTGGTTTTAGAAAAGGCAGAGAAACCAGAGATCAAATTGCCAACATCCGCTGGATTATTGAAAAAGCAAGAGAGTTCCAGAAAAACATCTATTTCTGCTTTCTTGACTATGCCAAAGCCTTTGACTGTGAGGATCACCACAAACTGTGGAAAATTCTTCAAGAAATGGGAACACCAGACCACCTGACCTGCCTCTTGAGAAATCTGTATGCTCGTCAGGAAGCAACAGTTAGAACTGGACATGGAACAACAGACTGGTTCTAAATAGGGAAAGGAGTACGTCAAGGCTGTATATTGTCACCCTGCTTATTTAACTTATCTGCAGAGTACATCATGAGAAACACTGGGCTGGAAGAAGCACAAGCTGGAATCAAGACTGCTGGGAGAAACATCAATAACCTCAGATATGCAGATGACACCACCCTTACGGCAAATAGTGAGGAAGAACTAAAAGGCCTCTTGATGAAAGTGAAAGAGAGTGAAAAAGTTGGCTTAAAGCTCAACATTCAGAAAACTAAGATCATGGCATTTGGTCCCATCACTTCATGGCAAATAGAGGGAGAAACAGTGGAAACAGTAGCTGACTTTATTTTTAGGGGGCTCCAAAACCACTGCAGATGGTGACTGCAGCCATGAAATTAAAAGACGCTTACTCCTTGGAAGGAAAGTTATGATCAATCTAGACAGCATATTAAAAAGCAGAGACATTGCTTTGTCAACAAAGGTCAGTCTAGTCAAGGTTATGTTTTCCAGTAGTCATGTATGGAAGTGAGAGTTGGACTATAAAGAAAGCTGAGCGCTGAAAATTGATGCTTTTGAACTGTGGTGTTGGAGAAGACTCTTGATAGTCCCTTAGACTGCAAGGAGATCAACCAGTCCATCCTAAAGGAGATCAGTCCTAGGTGTTCATTGGAAGGACTGATATTGAAGCTGAAACTTCAATACTTTGGCCACCTGATGCAAAGAGCTGACTCATTTGAAAAGACACTGATGCTGGGAAAGACTGAGGGCAGGAGGAGAAGGGGACGACAGAGGACGAGATGGTTGGATGGCATCACTGACTCATTGGACATGGGTTTGGGTAGACTCGGGCAGTTGGTGATGGACAGGGAGGCCTGGCGTGCTGCGGTTCATGGGGTCACAAAGAGTCGGACACAACTGAGCGACTGAACTGAACTGAACTGAGTTCAGCAGTGTGCACACTGAGCAACAAGAGTAGCACCACCAAGTTCCTTCCTAAGGAACTACACTAGCATCCCAGCATCAAGCCAGCATAGCTTTTAACTGTCAGTGAGCATCTGGGCTTTATCTCAATTTACTTTGTGCTTCAGTTAACAAGATGTGAACTAACTAAGGTAACTGAGTCTTCAATCTACATTCTTTCTGCTTATGAGAGATTTCATAGGAACATTCTACTATTGGATAGTAGAAAGTGAAAGTTGCTCAATCGTGTCTGACTCTGCAACCCCATGGTCTGTAGAGTCTATGGAATTCTCCAGGCCAGAATACTGGAGTGGGTAGCTTTTCCCTTCTCCAGGGGATCTTCCCAACCCAGGGATCAAACCCAGGTCTCCCGCATTGCAGGCAGATTCTTCACCAGCTGAGCCACCAGGGAGGCCCACGAATACTGGAGTGGGTAGCCTATCCGTTCTCCAGTGGATCTTCCCAACCCAAGAATAAAACTTGGGTCTCCTGCATCGCAGGTGGATTCTTTACCAACTGAGCTATCAGGCACGCCCATAGGATAGCAAAAGAAAACTGTAATTATTTATATACTTAACATTTTTTAAACTAATCTTTCTGAACTATGCATTAATTATGCATGTAAATACAGAATATAGGCTAGGGAAAATATAACTAAAATGCCACATTTTCTCAAAATTAAAAAATAATAAGCAGTATCTTACATCAGCCTTCTATTACTTAATACTACGTCACTGTTAAAATCATATCCTAAATTGAAAGCCATTGCAACAAAATGACCTCCATAAAGACAGCATGAGGGCAAGGGAGAGCCAGACGGGCGTTGGATGACTTTGAGACTCAGGGGGGGAAAATAACTAAACATGGGAAAGGATGCCCTAAGAGACCACAAAGCACCATCATATGCATTCTTTGGGCAAACTTGCCAGAAGGAGCACAAGTACCCAGTCACCTTCTCAGAGTTTTCCAAAAAGTGCTCAGAGAGATGGAAGACCAAGTCAGTTGAAAAAGAAAATGTTGAAGGCATAGTAAAGGTAGACAAGGCCTTTATAACAGAGAAATGAAAACCTATATTCCTCCTAAAGGAGAAACAAAAAAGAAGCTCAAGGATCCCAATGCATACAAAAGGCTGCCTTCAGTTTTTCTCCTGTTCTTCCAAATCAAAAGAGAATATCCCAGCATACCCATTGGCAATGTTGCAAAGGAACTGGCAGAAACATGGAACAGCATTTCAGCAGATGACAAGAACCTTTATGAAAAGAAGGCTGCTAAGATAAAGAAAAAACACGGAGCAAAAAAGATAGCCATCAAGGCGGAAAAGAAGGATTAGAAAGAGAAGGAAGTTGAAGATGATAATAATAAGTAAGTTGATTCTAGTTTCCTGCTTGTCTAAAAGCGTTCAACCTCCCTGTGCACAACTCTTTCTAAAGAAAAAAGAACTGTAAAGCTGTACAAGACTTGGTTATAAACTGTATAGTGCCTTTTTCTATATAGTTAACATACTACCAAATGTGTCTTTAGCTAGCCCTGCCCTGGTGGTATTTTCAATAGATACTAATTTTGCCTCATGTATTATGCGAGTTGTATTAATAAATTGGCAAAGAAATGTAAAGTAGGTTCTTGTTGGTGCACAGCAAATATCAATTTTATATAGGGATGGTAGTTTTACCATCTTCAATTGTCTCTGATGCATCCCATATGAATTATTGTTCTCTTAACTGAACACCACTTTGTAACTGCAAAAATAAAAAGTTGCAATTGTTTTATTGACATTCTAAGTGCTTCTCATATTAATACCATTTTCATATTAGAAAAAAATAATACCCCAAACTAATGTTTTATCTGAGATAATGTTACCTGCTGCACAAAATAGATATTCTCTTTAAAATTTATTTTTAAGAAATAATTTCACATGTAGTTACATAAACCCTTAGGAGTTACTTTTTTCTTAAGTAGAAGCATGACTTTTATAGTAAGACAGCTCATGATTTGTTCTTTGAGGGTTTTATTTTAATAAGATTATTCTGCAACAGGATGATGACACAGTTTAGGTTTGTTGGGATTATTTTTCAGCAGCCAATCAGCTAGCCAAATCTATGGAAAAGAAAAAAAAATCTTTATGTTAATTAATGTTCACATACTTTCTTCAATATATATTCTATCAATTTAAAACAGTTTCCAAAATCACTTTAGGAATAATAAGAAAATGACCACTAAAAATTGAAACAATAAGTATTACATTAGGCAATACTGTCAAGCATAGATCCAAATTGGAAAGGAAGGTAAAAACTATGTTCACAGATAACATGACCCTTGTATATACAGGTATAATATTCCTCCACCAGTTTATTGTACTTTGCAGATACAGCTTTTTTTTTTTTTCTTTACAAATTGAAGGTTTTTGAGCCCTCTGCATTGAGCAAGATTATCAGCACCATTTTTCCAAGAGCAATCGCTCACTTTGTGTCTCCATGTCTCTGTGTCTGCTAATTCTCATAATATTTCAAACATTTTCATTATTGTTAGATTTTTTATAATGGTCTAGGGCTTCCCAAGTAAAGTGGTGGTAAAGAACACACCTGCCAATGCAGGAGACATAAGAGACGTGGGTTCCATCCCTGGGTCAGGAAGATCCCCCAGAGGAGGAAATGGCAACCCACTCTAGTATTCTTGCCTGGAGAATCCCATGGACAAGAGGACAAAGGAGCCTTGCGGGCTACAGTCCATGGAGTCACAAAGAGTCGGACACAATGGAAGTGACTTAACACACGCATAGTGGTCTATGATCAGTGATCTTACTGCAAAAAAAATCATGACTCACTGAAGGCTAAGATGATGGTTAACATTTTTTTAGATTAAGTTATACACATTGTGCTTTTTAAGATATAATATTATTGCACACTTAATAGACTACAGAATAGTGTAACCCTTTTATATATGCATGGGGAAACCAAAAAACTTGTATTACTTGCTTTACTGCAATACTTGCTTAACTGTCGTGGTCTGGAACCTAACTGGCAACATCTCCATGGTATGCCTGTATAAAAAATTCCAAAGAATCTAAGAAAGCTACTAGAGCCAATAAATGAATATGGCAAAGTTGCAGGTTACAAGATCAATACAGAAAATCAGTTGTGTTTCTACATATCAACAATGAATGATTCAAAAAGGAAATTTAAGAAATCACTTTCATTTATAATAACCTTGAAAAAATATCTAGGATAAATTAACCAACCTGTGTCCTGAAAATCATAAAACATTGCTGAAAGAAACTGAAAAGATCTAAATCAATGATAAGACATCTCATGTTCATGGATAGAAAAATTTAATAATGTTAAGATGCTAAGATGTCAATGCTACTCATAGTGATCTACAGATTCAACACAATTTGCATCAAATTTCCCACTGCTGTTTTTGCAGAAATGGAAAAATCAATCCTTAAATTCATATAGAATTTCAAGGAGCTCCAAATAGCTAAAAAAAGTCATGAAAGAAATCAAATTGAAGAATTTTCCAATTTTGTTCTTCCCAATTTCAAAATCTTCTATAAAGGTACAGTGATCAAGACAATGAGGTATATAGACATACATACAGATCAATGGAATAGAATTGAGAGTCATAAATAAACCCATATATATAACCAACAGATTTTTGACAATGGTTCCAAGCCCATTCAATGGAGAAGATACAGTCTCCTCAACATACGGCACTTAGAAACTGGATTTCCACATGCAAAAAATGAAGTTGACCCCTATATCACTTAATATAAAAAATTAATTCAAAGTTTATCAATAACATAAATATAAGAGTTAAACTCATTAAAATCTTAGAAGAAAATAAAGGAATAAATCTTTATGACCTTGAATTTGGCAACAGATTCTTAGATATGACACCATAAGCATAAGCAAAAAAAAAAAAATAGGTAAATTAGACTTTATCAAATATTCACAACTTTCATGTATCAAAGGACATTATCAACAAAGTGAAAGGACATGGGGCTTCCCCTAGTGGCTCAAAGTGAAGAATCGGCCTGCCAGTGCAGGAGACACGGGTTCGATCCCTGATCTGGGAGGATGCCACATGCTGTGAAACAACTAAGCCTGTGTGCCACAACTATTGAGCCTGTGCTCCAGAGCCTAGGAACTGCAATTACTAAGTCCACGTGCCACAACTACTGAAGCCCGAGCACCCTAGGGCATGATGCCTAGACAAGATAAGCCACCGTAATGAGAAGCCCTTGTACTGAAACTAGAGAGTAGCCCCCTCTTGCTACAACTAGAAAAAAGCCCACACAGCAAAGAAGATCCAAAAATAATAAATAAAATTATTATTTTTTAAAGTGAAAGGACAACCTATAGAAAGGGAACATATATTTGCAAATCAGATAAATATTTAAAATCTATAACATATAAAGAACTCCTGCAATTCAACCACAAAAACAATTAAAAATGAGCAAAGAATATGAATATGAACAGACATTTCTCTGAAGAAAATATACAAATGGCCAGTAAACACTTGAAAAGAGGGTCAACATCATTTGTCATTAGGGAAATGCAAACCAAAGCCACAATGACAGGCCATTTCACATCTAATAAGATGGTTACAATTATTAAAAAAAAAAAAAAAAGGAAAAGAACAAGTGTTGGCCAGGACATGGAGAAACTGGAACACTCATGCATTGCTAGTGGGAATGTAAACGGGTGCAGCTGCTGTGAGAAATAACTTAGTGGTTACTCAGTAAGTTAAACTCAGAATGATCATATGACCCAGAAAATTCACTCTTAAGTACATACTTTAAAGAAATGAAAACAGGTACTCAAACAAATACACCAGTGTTCACTGCAACATTATGTACAATAGCCAGAAGGGAGAAACAATCTAAGTATCTATCAACAGATGAATGGATAAATAATATATATATATCATCAAATATTATTCAACTAAAAAAGGGATAAAATTCTAGTACATGCTACTACATGAACTTCAAAAGCATTATGACAAGTGACATAAGTCAGACACACAAAAAAACAAATATAATTCTTATATGTAACTTATGTAAAATATCTAGAATAGACAAATTCATGGAGACAGAAAGACTAGAGGTTACTAAAGGGTGGCAGACGGAGATAATGGGGAGTTATCGCTTAATGGTTACAGAGTTTCTGTTTAGGGTGATGAAAAAGTTTTGGAAATAGGTAGTCATGATGGCTATACAAAACTGTGATTATAATTAATGCCACTGAACTGTACACTTGAAAATGGTTAAAATGACAAAGTTTATCTTATATTTACCACCAAAAAAACAAAAAAATTGTTGAGTATATACAGAAGTATTGAAAATAATGTTAAAAACAATTGTTTATTGTGGTACTGTTATCAGAACATACAGCTCAACATAATGGAATACATGCTCACAAATAGAATTTTATATGTGACAAATGTGGCCTTATAAATCAATGTACAAGAACAATTGATCAGAAAAAAAATCAATTTAGATCTTCATTTTGTGATATATATAAAAGTAAATTCCAGAGACATAGCAAAGTTAAAAATGAAAAAAACTATTAATAGAAGAAAATGAAAGTGAATATTTAGCAAAACCTTCAATGGAATAGAACTTTCTAAACTTAGATGATAAAGTAAAACTCACAATAAGAAAAAAAATTAAGGTTTGACTTACTGAATATTATGTAAAAGTCAAAATCAGAAGTTAAACAAAAAGGGAAATATTTTTGCAGCTAATAGAACAAGCTTGATATAACCAATACATACAGAATTCTTACACCTATCCTTCTCAAACTATTCCAAAAAACTGAAGAGGAAAAAAATGCTTCCAAGCTCATTCTATGAGGCCAAGATTACCCTGACACCAAAACTAGACAAAACAACACCAGAAAAGAAAATTATAGGTCAGTATCACTGATAAGCATAGCAGCAAAAATCCTCAAAGAAAACTGAATTCTATACATTAAAAGAATCATACACCATGATCAAGTGGGACTTATTCCAAGGCTGCAAGGATGGTTCAATTTCTGCAAATCAATGTAATACATCACATTCTGAAGTATGAAAATCATAGTCATCTTAACAGATGAAGAAAAAGCTTTTGACAAAATGCAACATCCATTTACAATAAAAATTCTCAGCAAAGTGAGTATAAAGGGATGATACCTCAACATAATAAAGATCATATATGACTAGCCCACAGTAACATCATGTCCACTTTTTCCACTTTTATTCAGCATAGTGTTTTTTTCTTTGTTTGTTTGTTTTTTTATTTTTTTTAATTTAATTTTATTTTTTTAAACTTTACATAATTGTATTAGTTTTGCCAAATATCAAAATGAATCCGCCACAGGCATACATGTGTTCCCCATCCTGAACCCTCCTCCCTCCCCATTCCATCCCTCTGGGTCGTCCCAGTGCACCAGCCCCAAGCATCCAGTATCGTGCATCGAACCTGCACTGGCAACTTGTTTCGTACATGATATTTTACATGTTTCAATGCCATTCTCCCAAATCTTCCCACCCTCTCCCTCTCTCTGAGTCCATAAGACTGTTCTATACATCAGAGTCTCTTTTGCTGTCTCGTATACAGGGTTATTGTTACCATCTTTCTAAATTCCATATATATGCGTTAGTATACTGTATTGGTGTTTTTCTTTCTGGCTTACTTCACTCTGTATAATAGGCTCCAGTTTCATCCACCTCATTAGAACTGATTCAAATGTATTCTTTTTAATGGCTGAGTAATACTTCATTGTGTATATGTACCACAGCTTTCTTATCCATTCATCTGCTGATGGACATCTAGGTTGCTTCCATGTCCTGGCTATTATAAACAGTGCTGTGATGAACATTGGGGTACATGTGTCTCTTTCCCTTCTGGTTTCCTCAGTGTGTATGCCCAGCAGTGGGATTGCTGGGTCATAAGGCAGTTCTATTTCCAGTTTTTTAAGGAATCTCCACACTGTTCTCCATAGTGGCTGTACTAGTTCGCATTCCCACCAACAGTGTAAGAGGGTTCCCTTTTCTCCACACCCTCTCCAGCATTTATTACTTGTAGACTTTTGGATCGCAGCCATTCTGACTGGCGTGAAATGGTACCTCATAGTGGTTTTGATTTGCATTTCTCTGATAATGAGTGATGTTGAGCATCTTTTCATGTGTTTGCTAGCCATCTGTATGTCTTCTTTGGAGAAATGTCTATTTAGTTCTTTGGCCCATTTTTTGATTGGGTCATTTATTTTTCTGGAGTTGAGCTGTAGGAGTTGCTTGTATATTCTCGAGATTAGTTGTTTGTCAGTTGCTTCATTTGCTATTATCTTCTCCCATTCTGAAGGCTGTCTTTTCACCTTGCTAATAGTTTCCTTTGATGTGCAGAAGCTTTTCAGGTTAATTAGGTCCCATTTGTTTATTTTTGCTTTGATTTCCAATATTCTGGGAGGTGGGTCATAGAGGATCCTGCTGTGATGTATGTCAGAGAGTGTTTTGCCTATGTTCTCCTCTAGGAGTTGTATAGTTTCTGGTTTTACGTTTAGATCTTTAATCCATTTTGAGTTTATTTTTGTGTATGGTGTTAGAAAGTGTTCTAGTTTCATTCTTTTACAAGTGGTTGACCAGTTTTCCCAGCACCACTTGTTAAAGAGATTGTCTTTTCTCCATTGTATATTCTTGCCTCCTTTGTCAAAGATAAGGTGTCCATATGTGCGTGGATTAATCTCTGGGCTTTCTATTTTGTTCCATTGATCTATATTTCTGTCTTTGTGCCAGTACCATACTGTCTTGATAACTGTGGCTTTGTAGTAGAGCCTGAAGTCAGGTAGGTTGATTCCTCCAGTTCCATTCTTCTTTCTCAAGATCGCTTTGGCTATTCGAGGTTTTTTGTATTTCCATACAAATTGTGAAATTATTTGTTCTAGCTCTGTGAAGAATACTGTTGGTAGCTTGATAGGGATTGCATTGAATCTATAGATTGCTTTGGGTAGTATACTCATTTTCACTACATTGATTCTTCCAATCCATGAACATGGTGTATTTCTCCATCTGTTAGTGTCCTCTTTGATTTCTTTCACCAGTGTTTTATAGTTTTCTATATATAGGTCTTTAGTTTCTTTAGGTAGATATATTCCTAAGTATTTTATTCTTTCCATTGCAATGATGAATGGAACTGTTTCCTTAATTTCTCTTTCTGTTTTCTCATTATCAGTGTATAGGAATGCAAGGGATTTCTGTGTGTTGATTTTATATCCTGCAAATTTACTATAGTCATTGATTACTTCTAGTAATTTTCTGGTGGAGTCTTTAGGGTTTTCTATGTAGAGGATCATGTCATCTGCAAACAGTGAGAACTTTACTTCTTCTTTTCCAATTTGGATTCCTTTTATTTCTTTTTCTGCTCTGATTGCTGTGGCCAAAACTTCCAAAACTATGTTGAATAGTAATGGTGAAAGTGGGCACCCTTGTCTTGTTCCTGACTTTAGAGGAAATGCTTTCAATTTTTCACCATTGAGGATAATGTTTGCTGTGGGTTTGTCATATATAGCTTTCATTATGTTGAGGTATGTTCCTTCTATTCCTGCTTTCTGGAGAGTTTTTATCATAAATGGATGTTGAATTTTGTCAAAGGCTTTCTCTGCATCTATTGAGATAATCATATGGTTTTTCTTTTTCAATTTGTTAATGTGGTGTATTACATTGATTGATTTGCGGATATTGAAGAATCCTTGCATCCCTGGGATAAAGCCCACTTGGTCATGGTGTATGATCTTTTTAATGTGTTGTTGGATTCTGATTGCTAGAATTTTGTTAAGGATTTTTGCATCTATGTTCATCAGTGATATTGGCCTGTAGTTTTCTTTTTTTGTGGGATCTTTGTCAGGTTTTGGTATTAGGGTGATGGTGGCCTCATAGAATGAGTTTGGAAGTTTACCATCCTCTGCAATTTTCTGGAAGAGTTTGAGCAGGATAGGTGTTAGCTCTTCTCTAAATTTTTGGTAGAATTCAGCTGTGAAACCGTCTGGACCTGGGCTTTTGTTTGCTGGAAGATTTTTGATTACAGTTTCAATTTCCGTGCTTGTGATGGGTCTGTTAAGATTTTCTATTTCTTCCTGGTCGAGTTTTGGAAAGTTGTACTTTTCTAAGAATTTGTCCATTTCTTCCACGTTGTCCATTTTATTGGCATATAATTGTTGATAGTACTCTCTTATGATCCTTTGTATTTCTGTGTTGTCTGTTGTGATCTCTCCATTTTCATTTCTAATTTTATTGATTTGATTTTTCTCCCTTTGTTTCTTGATGAGTCTGGCTAATGGTTTGTCAATTTTATTTATCCTTTCAAAAAACCAGCTTTTGGTTTTGTTGGTTTTTGCTATGATCTCTTTTGTTTCTTTTGCATTTATTTCTGCTCTAAGTTTTAAGATTTCTTTCCTTCTACTAACCCTGGGGTTCTTCATTTCTTCCTTTTCTAGTTGCTTTAGGCGTAGAGTTAGGTTATTTATTTGACTTTTTTCTTGTTTCTTGAGGTGTGCCTGTATTGCTATGAACTTTCCCCTTAGGACTGCTTTTACCGTGTCCCACAGGTTTTGGGTTGTTGTGTTTTCATTTTCATTCGTTTCTATGCAAATTTTGATTTCTTTTTTGATTTCTTCTGTGATTTGTTGGTTATTCAGCAGCGTGTTGTTCAGCCTCCATATGTTGGCATTTTTAATAGTTTTTCTCTTGTAATTGAGATCTAATCTTACTGCATTGTGGTCAGAAAAGATGCTTGGAATGATTTCTATTTTTTGAATTTACCAAGGCTAGCTTTATGGCCCAGGATGTGATCTATCCTGGAGAAGGTTCCATGTGCGCTTGAGAAAAAGGTGAAATTCATTGTTTTGGGATGAAATGTCCTATAGATATCAATTAGGTCTAACTGGTCTATTGTATTGTTTAAAGTTTGTGTTTCCTTGTTAATTTTCTGTTTAGTTGATCTATCCATAGGTGTGAGTGGGGTATTAAAGTCTCCCACTATTATTGTGTTATTGTTAATTTCTCCTTTCATACGTGTTAGCATTTGTCTTACATACTGCGGTGCTCCCGTGTTGGGTGCATATATATTTATAATTGTTATATCTTCTTCTTGGATTGATCCTTTGATCATTATGTAGTGACCATCTTTGTCTCTTTTCACAGTCTTTGTTTTAAAGTCTATTTTATCTGATATGAGTATTGCTACTCCTGCTTTCTTTTGGTCCCTATTTGCATGGAAAATCTTTTTCCAGCCCTTCACTTTCAGTCTGTATGTGTCCCCTGTTTTGAGGTGGGTCTCTTGTAGACAACATATGTAGGGGTCTTGTTTTTGTATCCATTCAGCCAGTCTTTGTCTTTTGGTTGGGGCATTCAACCCATTTACGTTTAAGGTAATTACTGATAAGTATGATCCCGTTGCCATTTACTTTATTGTTTTGGGTTCGAATTTATACACCGTCTTTGTGTTTCCTGTCTAGAGAATATCCTTTAGTATTTGTTGGAGAGCTGGTTTGGTGGTGCAGAATTCTCTCAGCTTTTGCTTGTCTGAAAAGCTTTTGATTTCTCCTTCATACTTGAATGAGATCCTTGCTGGGTACAATAATCTGGGCTGTAGGTTATTTTCTTTCATCATTTTAAGTATGTCTTGCCATTCCCTCCTGGCTTGAAGAGTTTCTATTGAAAGATCAGCTGTTATCCTTATGGGTATTCCCTTGTGTGTTATTTGTTGTTTTTCCCTTGCTGCTTTTAATATTTGTTCTTTGTGTTTGATCTTTGTTAATTTGATTAATATGTGTCTTGGGGTGTTTCGCCTTGGGTTTATCCTGTTTGGGACTCTCTGGGTTTCTTGGACTTGGGTGATTATTTCCTTCCCCATTTTAGGGAAGTTTTCAACTATTATCTCCTCAAGTATTTTCTCATGGTCTTTCTTTTTGTCTTCTTCTTCTGGGACCCCTATGATTCGAATGTTGTAGCGTTTAATATTGTCCTGGAGGTCTCTGAGATTGTCCTCATTTCTTTTAATTCGTTTTTCTTTTATCCTCTCTGATTCATTTATTTCTACCATTCTATCTTCTAATTCACTAATCCTATCTTCTGCCTCTGTTATTCTATTTGTTGCCTCCAGAGTGTTTTTAATTTCATTTATTGCATTATTCATTATATATTGACTCTTTTTTATTTCTTCTAAGTCCTTGTTAAACCTTTCTTCCATCTTCTCAATCCTTGCCTCCAGGCTATTTATCTGTGATTCCATTTTAATTTCAAGATTTTGGATCAATTTCACTATCATTATTCGGAATTCTTTATCAGGTAGATTCCCTATCTCTTCCTCTTTTGTTTGGTTTGTTGGGCATTTATCCTGTTCCTTTATCTGCTGGCTATTCCTCTGTCTCTTCATCTTGTTTAAATTGCTGAGTTTGGGGTGTCCTTTCTGTATTCTGGCAGTTTGTGGAGTTCTCTTTATTGTGGCGTTTCCTCACTGTGTGTGGGTTTGTACTGGTGGCTTGTCAAGGTTTCCTGGTTAGGGAAGCTTGTGTCGATGTTCTGGTGGATGGAGCTGTATTTCTTCTCTCTGGAGTGTAATGAAATGTCCAGTAGAGTCATGAGATGTCTATGGTTTTGGGGTGACTTTGGGCAGCCTGTATCTTGAAGCTCAGGGCTGTGTTCCTTTGTTGCTAGAGAATTTGCTTGGTATGTCTTGCCCTGGAACTTGTTGGCCCTTGTGTGGTGCTTGGTTTCAGTGCCGGTATGGAGGCGTTGATGAGCTCCTGTCAATTAATGTTCCTTGGAGTCAGGAGTTCCCTGGAGTCAGGGTTTGGACTTAAGCCTCCTACTTCCAGTTATCGGTCTTATTTTTACAGTAGTTTCAAAACTTCTCCTTCTATACAGCACCATTGATAAAACATTTACATTAAAGATGAAAAGTTTCTCTACTGTGAGGGTCACTCAGAGAGGTTCACAGCGTTACATGGAGAAGAGAAGTGGGAGAAGGGAGTTAGAGGTGACCCAAATGATATGAGATGGAATCAATAGTGGAGAGAGTGGGCTAGCCAGTAGTCACTTCCTTATGTGCACTCCACAACTGGACTGCTCAGAGATGTTCACGGAGTTATACAGAGAAGAGAAGAAGGAGGCAGGAGACAGAGGTGGCCAGAAGGATAAAAGGGGGAAATGAAAAGGAGGGAGACAGATCCAGCCAGTAATCAGTTCCCTAAGTGTTCTCCACTGTCTGGAACACACAGAAATTCACAGAGTTGGGTAGAGTAGAGAGGGGTTAGGGAGGAGATACAGGCGACCTGGTGGAGAAAATGGAGAGTCCAAAGGGAGAGAGAGCAGTCAAGCCAGTAATCTCGTTCTCTAGTGAAAAATGGGTCCTGAAGATTGGGTTCTTAAAGGTACAAAATTGGTAACAAATACATAAAAGCAAATTAAAAATCTAGAGTAGAGTTTGGAATTTCAAAAATGCGATGTTAATGAAAAGAAGGAAAAGAAAGAGAGAAAAAACGAACAAAGAAAAACAAACAAGGTCGCAAAAATTACAAAGAAACTACAGGTACAAAATTGATAACTAATACCAAAAAGCAAAAGTTAAAAATCTAGAGTAGAGTTTGGAATTTCAAAAATACAATGTTAAAAAAAAGAAGAAGAAAAATAAAGAGATAAAACAAACAAACCAACAAAAACAATGTCGCAAAAATTATAAAGAAAATACAGGTACAAAATTGATATCAAATACCAAAAGCATAAATTAAAAATCTTGAGTAGAGTTTGGAATTGCAGATATACGATGTTATACAAAAGAAGAAGAGAAAGAAAGAAAGGAAAAAAAAGTCATAGAAATTATGAAAAAAACTATAGGTACAGAATTGATAACATATACCAAAAGGCTAAAATTAAAAATCTAGAGTAGAGTTTGGAATTTCAAAAATACAATGTTAAAGAAAAGAAGAAAAAGAAAAAAACAAAACAAAACAAAACACGGTCAAAAAATTATAAAATATATATGTGAAGTTTGCTGAAGAAGAAAAAAAAAATAGGGTCTTTTTTTTTTTTTTTGCAAAGTAATAGTTATAAGAGTGAAAATTAAAGGACAATAGAGGACTTAAGATTTAAAAAAAGAAAAAAAAAGAAAAAAGAAAGATTGATCGTAAAAATAGTAAAAATATATCTAGGTCTTTCTCTGGTTTTGTTGTGAGTATTGTGGGTTCAGTTCATTTTTGGCTAGTTCCTTGGTCTGACTTATATTTCTCAAGATCCTATGTAGTCCGTAGTAACCACAGGGTTTTAATCTATGGCCTGTAGCTTCCAAGGCGTTTCCCTCTGTTATAGCTTCTTCTGTTTGCTGGTCTCTTCAGTGTCTGGTTCCCGCCCTGACACAAAGTGGACGGTGGAGGACACTATTTTTTTTATTTTATTTAGGCTCACTTGTTCAGCCACGCTGTGGGGAGGGAGGGAGGGATGCTGCAAACAGATAACACTGGCATGCGCTCGCAGTGCCTCAGCCACACTGGGTCTGCCCCCGCTCACGGCGCATGTAGCCTCCCTGCCCACACTGCTCGGGCTCTAGGTTGTTCAGCCGGGAACAATCAGAGGCCGGCCCTGGGCTGAGCTCCCAGGTCCAAGCCACTCAGGTTCAGGCACTCGAGTAGTCCTCAGAGGCGCAGACTCAGTTGGGCCTGTGTTTTGTGCTCTTCCCAGATCCGAGCAGCTCAGGTGATGTGTTTGGCGGGCGCCAATGCTGCGACTTATCGCCTCCCCGCCACTCGGTTATCTGGGTGTAAAACCGGCGCACCTTCTCAGGCAGATGTTGACCGTCCAGACCCCCAAGAAGTTTTAGTTAGCAAAGAAGCCTGCTTACAGTTTTATAGATAGTGTCTCTCTTGGGCTGCGATTGCCCCCTTACGGCTCTGGCTGCCTGTCACCGGAGGGGGAAGGTCTGCAACCGGCTATCTCTGTTCAGTCCTTTGTTCTGTGCACGGGCCTGGCGGTGTCTTAGGTTAGGGCTGGCTTTTCGCGTGGTAGATATCCCACAGTCTGGTTTGCTAGCCCAAATTATTTCGCTCAGATAGTGCTCAGGACATTCGGGCTGATTCTTACTCTAAGGACAGAGCCCGCGCCACGCTTCCCTGCCCAGCCCCCGCTTGCTAATGCCATGTGCAGGCGTCTGCGCTGCTTCTCCGCTGGGAGAGTTACCGTAGGGCTCACAATCTGCGATTTTTAATTGTTTATTTATTTATTTTTCTCCCTTTTATGTTGCCCTCTGTGCTTCCAAAGCTCGGCACAGATTCGGCAGTGAGAAGGTTTCCTGGTGTTTGGAAACTTCTCTCTTTTTAAGACTCCCTTCCCGGGACGGAACTCCGTCCCTCCCTCTTTTGTCTCTTTTTTTGTCTTTTATATTTTTTCCTACCTCCTTTCGAAGAGTTGGGTTGCTTTTCTGGGTACCTGATGTCCTCTGCCGGCATTCAGAAGTTGTTTTGTGGAATTTACTCGACGTTTAAATGCTCTTTTGATGAATTTGTGGGGGAGAAAGTGTTCTCCCCGTCCTACTCCTCCGCCATCTTGGCTCCTCCCCCCCAGCATAGTGTTAAAAGTCCTAGCCACAGCAATCAGAAAAAATTAATTAATTAAAAAAATAAAAGAAATCTGAACAGGAAAGCAAGAAGTAAAACTGTCACAATTTGCAGATGACATGATATTATACAGAGAAAACCTTAAAGACAGCACCAAAAAACTGTTAGAACTAATAAACTCAGTGAAGTTGCACAGAACAAATTTAATACAGAAAGGTGTTGTTTCTATACACTATCAACAAAAAGAGAAATTAAGAAATCAATCACATTTACAATTACATTAAAAAAATACCTAAGAATAAATCTAACTAAGGAGGTAAAAGACCTGTACTAAGAAAACTGTTATTACACTGATGAAACTGAAAACACAAACAAATGGAAAAATATGTTACATTCATGAATTAGAAGAATTACTATTGTTAAAATAACCATACTAACCACAAGATTTAATGCAATCCCTATCAAAATACCCATAGCATTTTCCACAGAACTAGAACAAATAATTCCAAAACTTGTATGGAAACACAAAAGAAATTCAATAGCCAAAATGATCTTGAGAAACAAGAACAAAGCTAGAGGTATCACACGCCCTGATTTTAAACTATACTACAGAGCTATAGTAACCAAAGCAGTATGCTACTGGCATAAAAACGGACACATAGATCAACAGAAAAGAAGAGAGAACCAGAAATGAAACCACATTTAAATGGTCAATTAACTTATGCCAAAGAAGACAGGAAATACAGTGGGGAAAAGACAATCTCTTCAATAAATGGTTTTAGGAAAACTAAATAGCTACATGCAAAAGAATTAAACTGAACTACTCTCTCACACTATATACAAAAACAAGTGAAAGATGGATAAAGACTTAACTGCAGAGAGGAAACCATTAAATTCCTAGAAGAAAACACATGCAGTATGCAATTTTGAAATCAGTCTTAGTAATATATTTTTAAAAATAGTCCTTGAAATATAGTTAACTCACAATATTGTATTATTAGCAATATATTTTTGGATGTATTTTTCCTCAGGCAAGACTTCCCTGGTAGCTCAGATGGTTAAGCATCTGTCTACAATGTGGGAACAGGGTTCGATCCCTGGGTCAGGAAGATCCCCTGGAGAAGGAAATGGCAATCCACTCCAGTACTATTGCCTGGAAAATCCCATGGACAGAGGAGCCTGGTAGGCTACAGTCCATGGGGTTGCAAAGAGTCAGACATGACTGAGAGACTTAACTAACTAACTAACTTCCTCAGGCAAGGGAAGCAAAAGCAAAAAAATCCAAATGAGATCACATAAAACAAAAAGCTTTTGCACAGCGAAGGAAACTATCAATGAAATGAAAAGGCAGCCTACTGAATGGGAGAAGATATCTGCAAACAATGTATCTGATAAGAAATTAATATTCAGTATATACAAAGAACTCATACACCTCAACATCATAAAAACAAAAACTGAATTTAAAAATGGGCAGAGAACCTGAAGAGATATTCTTTCAAAGAAGACAAACAGATGGCCAACAGGCACAACATCACTAACCATCAGGGAAATGCAAATCAAAACCACAATGAGTTATCACTTCACATCAATCAGAATGGCTATCATCAAAAAGAACACAAATAGGACTTGCCTGGTGGTCCAGTGGTTAAGAATTCACCTGCTATCAGGGTTTCATACATAGCACCAGCTCCCTCGCTGCTATCTATCGAAAATCAGCCCTTGACACAAGGGTTTGAAAAAAATTAATAAAAAAGATTTTTAAAAAAATGAGAAAAAAAAACAGAAAAAATAACAGTAAAAAAAAAAAAGAAAGAAAAGAAACAAAACAAACAAAAATAAATGGAGGAAAAAAAGAATTCACCTGCCAATGTAGGGGACATCCATTCAATTCCTGGTCCAGGAAGATTACACATGTCCTGGAGCAACTGAACCCATGAGTCACAACTACTGAACCCATTCTCTAGGGCCCACATGCTGCAACTATTGAGGCCCTGAGCTACTGAGCTCCCTAGAGTCCATGCTCTAAAATAAAAGAAGCCACCGCCACGAGAAGCCTGCGTAGTGCAATGAAGAGTAGCCCCCATTCACTGCAACTAGAGAAAGCCCATGAACAGCAATGAAGACCAAAAAAAATAATTAATTTTTTAAAAAACACAAATAACAAATGTTGGCAAGGATGTGAAAAAAGGGAACCCTCGTGCACTGCTGGTTGTAATTTAAGTTGATATGGCCAGCAAAGAAAGTAATAGGCTCCTCAAAAAATTAAAATCAGGAGAAGGAAATGGTAACCCACTCCAGTATTCTTGCCTGGAAAAGTCCATGGACAGAGGAGCTTGGCGGGCTGCAGTCCATGGGGTTACATGACTGACAACGTGTGCATGAGGGTGGAGGAAGATGGGTTGTAGCAATAACCTGGTAGAACTGAAAAAAAAAAAAAAACAATTAAAATCAGAACTACCATATGATCCAGCAATTCTGCTTCTTGGTATTTTTGTGAAGAAAACAAATACATTAATTTGAAAAGATATATGCACCCTTATGTTCACTGAGCATTTTTACAATAGCCAAGATATGGAAGTAACCTAAGTCAACAGATGAACGGGTTAAAAAGATGTGACATATACATACACAAACACATACATACTGGAATATTACTCAATAGAAAAGAAAATTCTCCATTTGCAACAACATGGATAAATCTAGAAGGTATTGTGCTGTGTGAAATAAGTCAGAGAAAGATAAATACCATATAATTTCACTTATAAGTGGAATATAAATACTAAAACAAATGAATAAACAAAACAGAAACAGAGTCACAGATACAGAAAACAAATAGGCAGTTGCCAGAGGGAAGGCAGGTTGGGAATGAGTAAAAGCGGTAAGGGATATTAAGAGGTACAAACTTCCAGGTACAAAATAAACAAGTCACAGGAATTAAATGTACAGGAGAATGGGGAATATAGTAAATAATAATAACAATACAATAAATTTTATGGTGACAGATGACAACTAGATTTATCATATTGATCATTTTGCAATATAAAGAAGTATCAAATTACTATGTCATGCACCTGGAACTAACACAGTATTGTAGATTAGTTATAATTCAGTAATGGAAAAAGGAATTCTTACAAAACTCCAACAGATAAGTGGATCTAAAGAAAAATAGATAATTCACAAAGGAGGAAATACAATTAAACATAGGGGGAAATGTTTAACTTTACCAGCATACATACATATACATATATATATATATATATATATAAAGTTAAAGCAATTGAATTCTCATCTTTCATTTATTTTGTCTCTTATCAAGTCAGTCCGATTCCCACCCCAGTGTTTTTAACTTACATCTAAGACTTATATGGATGAAGTGAAATGAAAATTATACATTGGTAATCACAGTGTACCTTGGGATTGCCCTTTAAGGAAGCAATATGACAGTATGTATTGTGACTGAAAATATTTGTATTAGAAATAATAATGCAAAAAAAATCAATAAAATTCTGAAAAAGAAGAGTAATAGAAAGGTTTAGAACTATCTGATTTTGAAATATATTACAAACCTATAATACTTAAAGCAGTATGGTACTTACAAATGAACAGACATAGATAAATGAAATAAACCAACTCACCAAAATAGAAATAAACCCACAAAATGCATACAAGAACTTAGTATATATTAACAGCAGATTCTTAAATCTACAAGAAAAAAAATCTACAATAAAAACAACAAACTATCTTAAATCTACAAGAAAAAAAATCTACAATAAAAACAACAAACTATCTTAAATCTACAAGAAAAAAAAATCTACAATAAAAACAAACCATCAAAAAATGGTTTGGGTCAACTGAGTAACCAAATCGAAAATTAAATAAAATGTGGCATCTACCTTACTTCCTGTAACAACAACAACAAAAAAATTGCAGACAATCAAAGACATATCCATGGGGGGTGGGAGGAAATATAATATTACAGTGTATTAGAAGGGGACTTTCCTGTCAGTCCACTGGTTAAGACTTTGCCTTTCAGTGCAAGGGATGTGAGTTCAATCCCTGGTCAGGGAGCTAAGATCCCATATGACACGTGGACAAAAAGAAAACAAACATAAAAAATAGAAGTGGGCGTCCCTGGTGGCTCAGTAGTAAAGAATATGCTCCTGACAATGCAGAAGACACGGGTTTGATCCCTGGTCCAGGAAGAAGTGTGTCACAACTGTTGAACCTGTGCTCTAGAGCCCAGGAACCACAACTACTGAAGGTCATGCGCCCTAGAGCCTGTGCTCTGCAACAAGAGAAGCCACTGCAATGAGAAGCCCATGCACTGCAACTAGAGAGTAGCCCCTGGCCACCACAACTAAAGAAAGCCCTTGTGCATCAATGAAGAACAAGTACAGCCAAAAATAAATAAATGAATAAAATTATTTTTAAGAAAGCTTTCCCTTAAAGAAGCAACATTATAACAAATTCAATAAAGACTTTAAAAAATGGTCCACAAAAAAAAAAACTCTTCATGAAAAATGTACTACAAGGCAGCATGAGAGAATGTTATTTATGATCTTGAAACAGAAAACCTTCAAATATGACAGAAACCCAAACCATAAAAGAGCTCAATAAATAGAGCTACATAAAAATTAAAATATATCATGAAAATAGTCAAAAAAGACAGTGATAAACTACAGAAATCTATTAAAATCTACTAATCAACAAAAGGTTGATTTTTTAAAACATATAGAGTACCAATACAATACAGAAAATACTAGACAACTGAGCCCTGGCAAATGGATTAAGGGTATGAGGAATTTCATAGAAAAGGAAATGCAAATGGCTCTAAGCAGCATATATAAAAGATACTCAAACTCACTCATAACAAAAGAAATACAAATTATGAGATACATTTTTCACCTATTACATTGGTAAAAAAAAAACCCACCAAGCTTGAAAAAACATCAGGCACTCTCATTCAATTTTCATTGGAGTATAAAATGGTACAACTATGGTGGCTTAGGCTGTAAAGAATCCACTTACAATGCAGGAGACCTGCGTTTGATCCCCGGGTTGGGAAGATCCCCTGGAGAAGGGAATGGCTACCTACTCCAGTATTCTTGCCTAGAGAATTCCATGGACAAAGGAGCTTGGCAGGCTACAGCCCATGGGATCGCAAAGAGTCGGACACAACTGAGCCACTAACACTTTCACAGTTTGACTGTGCTGTGCTGTGCTAAGCTGCTAAAGCTGTGTCCAACTCTGTGTGACCCTATGGACCGTAGCCTACGAGGCACCTATATCCATGGGATTCTCCAGACCAAGAATACTAGAGTGGGTTGCCATGCCCTCCTCCAGGGGATCTTCCCCACCCAGGGATCAATCCCACATCATTCATGTCTCCTGCATCAGCAGGTGGGTTCTTAACCTCTAGTGCTACCTAGGAAGTTCCCATACTTTCACTACAAAAAGGTAATTTGCCAATATTTATCCAAATTAAAAATGCACATATCAAAAACATCAAAATAACATTCTTTTTTACTCAGTATTTCATTTGTAGAAATTTATTCTATAGATATATGGTATGCTGATGAATAAAGATATTCACTGGAGCAGTTTATAATAAGCAAGGAGTGGAAGCAAACTAAACAACCATCTATATGTGACTAATTAATAAATTGTAGAGAATTCCCTGGTAGTTCAGGGGTTAGCACTCTGCCTTTCTCCTGCAGGGGGCAAGGGTTCGATTCCTGGTTGGAGAATGAAGATACCACAAGTCACATGCCCCTCCCCCCACCAAAAAATTGTACAAATCCATAATACAGATTACCATAAACTGTTCTTTCAAAATGGGGCAATTTCGTTTATAATGCTATTTAATAATTTACAATATATATTAAGTAAATAAGGTAAAAAGTTATCAAAAACTATTTTTAGTAACTAGCATTTGTATCTGCGTTTTTAAGTACATCTAAAATGATATGTTTATATATGTATATAGATTTTCACTGAAAGGATATACTAAAGGCTGGTAACAATGATCAACTCCAAGGAACAACTGGGTGGCTGAGGAAGAGGAATGGAAAGGAGAGTATATATATTTCACTATATATCCTTTTGGAACTTTTAAACTTTATAACATATTCAGACATTGCTTATTAAAAAATTAAACAGTTTAAAAAATGTAAGTTCTTTAAAGGTCAAAAAATTTTTTTTAATTTCATGTTCAAATTATAATTTAACTTTTTGATCTCTTTCCAAATGAAATAATCTCAATGTGTGAAAAGCTTTATACTCGAGAGATGTTTACTGTTACAATATTTACAACAGCAAACAAACAGCAGAAGAATGGTAAAGATAACAAAAGAAATATGTAACTATTAAAATAAACTCTATAAAACATACACTTAAATACAGCAATATTTATGGGATATGTTTACATATAGTGATATAAAAAAACAAAACCTGAGCAAAGAAAAAAAAGAGAACTGAATTAGTTTCTATGGAAATACAGACTTTTTTTAAAAAAGTCCAAAAACAAAACCAGTAATAGCAGCAGCTAACATTTGAGCACCTATGTACATGGCATGTGAAGACTTTTACATGCACTAATACATTTAATCCTAATAATATCCATGCTAGCTAGGTAGGTGCTAATATATTTGAATCCTGTTGTTGTTGTTCAGGTGCCAAATCATGTCTGATTCTTTGCGACGCCATGGACTGAAGCACACCAGCTTTCCCTGTCCTTCACCATCTCCTGGAGTTTGCTCAGACTCATGTCCATTGAGTCAGTGATGCCATCCAACCATCTCATCCTCTGTCACCTCCTTCTCCTCCTGCTTTAGTCTTTCCCAGCATCAGGGTCTTTTCCAATGAGTCAGCTCTTTCCATCAGGTGGCCAAAGTATTGGAGCTTCAGCTTCAGCATCAGTCCTTCCAATGAATATTCAGGATTGATTTCCTTTAGGATTGACTGGTTTGATTTACTTGCTGTCCAAGGGACTCTCAAGAGTCTTCTCCAGCATTACAATTCGGAAGCATCAATTCTTCAGTACTCAGCTTTTTTTACTGTCCAGCTCTCACATCCATTCACGACCACTGGAAAAACCATAGCTTTGACTATACAGACCTTTATTGGCAAAGTGATGTCTATGCTTTTTAATATGCTGTCTAGGTTTGTCATATCTGAGGTTAATGATATTTCTCCCGGGAATCTTGATTCCAGCTTGTGCTTCATTCAGCCCAGCATTTTGCATGATGCACTCTGCATATAGGTTAAATAAGCATGGTGACAATATACAGCCTTGACGTACTCCTTTCCCAATTTGGAACCAGTCCGTTGTTCCATGTCTGGTTCTAACTGATGCTTCTTGACCTGTATACAGGTTTCGCAGGAGGCAGGTAAGGTGGTCTAGTATTCCCATCTCTTTAAGAATTTTCCACAGTCTACACAGTCAAAGGTTTTAGCATAGTGAATGAAGCAGATGTTTTTCTGGAATTCTCTAGCTTTTTCTATGATTTTGGCACTTTGATCTCTGGTTCCTCTGCCTTTTCTAAATCTAGCTTGTACATCTGGAAGTTCTCAGTTCACATACTGTTGAAGCCTAGCTTGAAGGATTTTGAGCATTACTCTGCTAGCATGTGAAATGAGTGCAATTTTGTGGTAGTTTGAACATTCTTTGGCCCTTCTTTGGGATTTGGATGAAAACTGACCTGTTCCAGAAATATCAATAACCTCAGATATGCAGATGATACCCACCCTTATCACAGAAAGCAAAGAAGAATTAAAGAGCCTCTTGATAAAGGTGAAAGAGGTGAATGAAAAAGCTGGCTTAAAACTCAACATTCAAAAAAATGAAGATCATGGCATCTGGTCCCATCACTTCATGGCAAATAGATGGGGACTCAATGGAAACAGTGACAGGCTTTATTTTGGGGGGCTCCAAAATCACTGCAGATGGTGACTGCAGTCATGAAATTAAAGGCCACTTGCTCCTTAGAAGAAAAGCAATGACAAACCTAGATAGCATATTAAAAAGCAGAGACATCACTTTGCCAACAAAAGTCCATATAGTCAAAGCTATGATTTTTCCCTTGGACAGTAATGAGATCCAACCAGTCATTCCTAAAGGAAATCAGTCCTGAATATTCATTTGAAGGACTGATGCTGAAGCTGAAGCTCCAATACTTTGGCCACCTGATGTGAAGAGCTGATTCAATGGAAAAGACCTTGATGCTGGGGAAGATTGAAGGCAGGAGGAGAAAGGGACAAGAGAGGATGAGATGGTTGGATGGCATCACTGACATGAGTTTGAGCAAGCTCTGGGAGATAGTGAAGGACACGGATGCCTGGTGTGCTGCAGTTCATTGGACTGCAAACAGACACAACTGAGTGACTGAACAACAAAAAGATCTGTCATAGCTCTTCTTCCAAGGAGCATCTTTTAATTGCAAGATTGCACTTAAGATCTACAGTGATTTTGGAGCCCAATAAAATAAAAATCCCCTGTTCCCATTTTTTCCCATCTATTTGCCATGAAGTGATGGCACCAGATGCCATGATCTTCATTTTTTGAATGTTGAGTTTTAAGCGAGCTCTTTCACTCTCCTCTTTCATCTATATCTTACTAATGTGAATAAAGAGACTTAGGGAGAGGTTCAGTTCAGTTCAGTCGCTCAGTCGTGTCCAACTCTTTGCGACCCTATGAATCACAGCACGCCAGGCCTCCCTGTCCATCGCCATCTCCCGGAGTTCACTCAAACTCGCGTCCATCGAGTCGGTGATGCCAGCCATCCAGATCATTCTCTGTCGTCCCCTTTTCCTCCTGCCCCCAATCCCTCCCAGCATCAGTCTTTTCCAATGAGTCAACTCTTCGCATGAGGTGGCCAAAGTACTGGAGTTTCAGCTTTAGCATCATTCCTTCCAAAGAACAGCCAGGGCTGATCTCCTTTAGAATGGACTGGTTGGATCTCCTTGCAGTCCAAGGGACTCTCAAGAGTCTTCTCCAGCACCACAGTTCAAAAGCATCAATTCTTCGGTGCTCAGCTTTCTTCACAGTCCAACTCTCACATCCATACATGACCACTGGAAAAACCATAGCCTTGACTAGACGGACCTTTGTTGGTAAAGTAATGTCTCTGCTTTTCAATATGCTATCTAGGTTGGTCATAACTTTTCTTCCAAGGAGTAAGCGTCTTTTAATTTAGGTGTCTGGAATCAGAAGTTGAGTCCAGGCAAGATGACTTCAAGACCATGTTTAGGAAATGGAACCATGAGTATCTTTTTCTTCTCTTCTTTATGTTTTTCAGTAGTTTCAGGTTTCTTACTAAATTTAAAAAAGTACTATTTTCACAATGAAAGAGAATTATTAGAGAAATAACATGTCAATGTTTTTCTTTTTGGTAAAAGTGGTAATGTTAACATGTGGGAAAGATTAATCTTTTGTCTTCCAAAAAGGATTCCTTTTGAGAATTCTAACAAAGGCCAGACATATTATTTTGGTAGGGCTGATATTAAAATAACCTTCCCTGATTATCTCTAAGACTCTTCAGATGGGCGGGAGTATCTATAAGGAAGGATCCAGGCTGACAGTTGGCCCTGGATGATCATCCTACATCCTCATACTCAATAGTTCTTCCACCTGAATGAGCAATGTTGAGGCATCGAGTATGTGAATACAAATATTCTATTCAGAAAATTTAGATATCACGAGAAATAAAAATGATGAACAAAATTCAAGTATATATCTAATTTTATCATTTGATTATATAAATTATACACAAAAACAATGCTGAACAATTAAAGGATGCAATGATTGAAAATGTACTTAGAATGTTTTTTTTAAGAGTCAAAACACAGCAAGAAAATAAGCACAGTTGACCCTGGAGCAACAGAGATTTGAACTGTGGGGGTCCACTTACATGGAAACTTTTTTCAATAGTAAATATGACAGTACTACACAATCCACAACTGGCTGACCACAGGATGCAGAAATCACAGATACAGAGGAACTGAGGATATGAGGGCCTACTATAAATTATATGCCAGATTTTTTTAAAGTATTTATTTATTTTGGCTGCACTGGGTCTTAGTTGTTGCACATGGGAGCTATTAGTATGCCAGACTTATGACTGTGCAAAGGGTCAGTGCCCCTAAGTCCTACTCTTACTCAAGGGTCAACTGTAATCAAATGTCATACAAAAGAAAGTATCTAAAATGGATATAAAATAGCTTTTTTAAATGACTTTCTATATATTTCAAAGAATATTTTAATTCTGAAAGCTATAGACAGTATTCTTTAGTATGAATAAAAAGATTTCTTACAAAAGGATCTGCTGGTTTTTGCTTACAAAGTTCTGTGAGTCCTTTAAGCAGAGTTGGCATTACATACAAATTTAAATAGTCCTTAGCAGCTTGTCCAACTGGAATGGGCTCAACAATCACTGCAAATACAAATGTATTCCCGTTAAAGCTAACATAAATGATGAAATATTATACAGTCATTAAAAAGGACACATTCAAAGAAATTTTAATGACATGAGAAATACTTAGTTTTTCTTTTTTAAAAAAAGTAAACAGAAATAGATACATAGCAAATAGTTTGTTCAGAAACACAATCACATACACACAAAAATAAGACTCATACAAATAGCAAAAAATACATCAATATATTGATAGTGCTCACACATAAGATTCTGATTATGTTTTCAACAATCTCCTTTTTTGTATTTCCATTTCCATTTTTTAACAGTAAATGCATAATGGACAATGTTATGAAAAGCTGAAAGAATAAATATAATCTAGATTAATTCATCACAAAAATTAACTCCCGTCAACAAAATGGAGGCAGTTTGCACAGTGGAAAATCCCATGGACAGAGGAGCATAGTAGGCTACAGTCCATGGGGTCGCAAAGAGTTGGACACGACTGAGCGACTTCACTTCACTTCACAGATATGAGTGAATAATACATGCCTCTTGCTCTCTTATAAATTGAATATACACATAAATTCTATTTCTATGATAGTATATATTAATATTGCTGCTTGTTTTTCAATTGTAAAATAAATTATCTAAGATTTAAGGAAATTTTAGTCTTTTCAGCTTTGTTTGAACACTATAGGTGACCTAGACTTTCAATACAACAAAAAACATTTTTCTACCAGAAACAAAAAAGGTCCCAGTATCTCTATATCCTTGCCATTGATCATAGGTATTCTAGTGGATAAGCAAAGGTATCTCATGGTGCTTTCGATTTGCATTTCCTCACTGATTATGCTGAGCACTTTTTCATGTACTTATTAGCCTGTTATCTTTTGTGAAATGCCTATTCAAATCTTTTGCACAGTTTTTAATTCAGTTGTTTGTATTGAGTTGTAAAAATTCTTTGTATTAATATACTAGATACAAGTGCTTTATCTGATATATGATTTGCAAGTATATTCTCCCAGTCTATGATTTATCTTTTCATACATTTAATGATGACTTTTAAAGAAGAAAAGCTTTGAATTTTTATGTAGTCTAATGTATCAATATTTTATTTTACAGATTATATTTGTGATGTCATATATAAGAACTCTTTGTTCAACTCAAGGTAATAAAGATTTTCTATATTTTCTTCCAGTTAGAAGAGTTTGTGATATGAGCTCCCTTTTGCTTAGGAGTCAGTCAGGAATGATATACAAAACCCTATATGATGAGTCACTAAAGCAAGTTATAAAGATATTCTAGGACATATTCCTAATCCTTGAAAAAGCTGGTGCTCTTCCTAAAAACCAAAGCTAGTTTTTAGCTCTTATGTTTACGTCTATTTGTGTGTGGTGTGAAGAAAGGGTCTATACTGATTTATGTTTTCGCATGTGGATTTCCAGTTGTCTTTGCACCATTTGTTGAAAAGATCACCCCCTCTCCATCAAATTGTCTAGGCACTTTCATGGAAAATCAATTGGCCATAAATGTAAGAATCTACTTCTAGATTCTCAATCCTGCTTCATTGATCTTTATGTCTATACCTACGTCAGGACCATACAGCCTTAATTACTGTGGTTTCATAACAGGTTGAAATCAGGTTAGTGGAAATCTTCCAACTTTGTTCTTCGCTTTCAAAACTGCCTTAGCTCTTCTAGATCCTTTACAATTCCATATACATTTTGGAACTGACTTGTTTGTTAATTTCTGCATAAAAGCATGCATAGACTTTGATAGGGACTGCATTAAATTTATCCATCAATTTGAAGTGAACTGTCATCTTGACAATATTGACTCTTCTGATCCAGGAAAGTGTTAGTTGCTTGGTTGTCCCACTCTGTAAACACACAGACTGTAGCCTGCCAGGCTCCTGTGTTCATGGGATTCTCCAGGCAAGAAAACTGGAGTGGATTGCTGTTTCCTTTTCCAAGAGACATTCCTCACTCAGGGATCGAACCCAGGTGTCCCACATCACAGGCAGATTCTTTACCACCTGAGCCAGCAGGGAAGCCCCTAAAAGGGGATGTCTATTTATTTAGATATTCTTTCATTTCTCTCAGCAACATTTTGTTTTGTACTCTTCAGTGCACAAGAATTGCACTTCTTTTGTTAAATTTATTCTTAAATATCTTATTGTTTTTGATGCTATTGTGAATAAAATTGTTTATCTTCATTTTTGGATTGTTTCTCTATTTTTGAAAATCATTTATTATTTGTCTCTGGCTATTTATTATTTGAATTTTGGAGACTTTCCACTAACCTGATTTCAAAACCTTTAATGAGGAACAACTGACACTTGGCTGCTGGGCAAGGGAGGCCAAGCCTGGCTGGTACCTTGAGGCTTGGGAGACTTGGATTTTCAGATAATATCAGAATTCCTCCTGGGAACATTGACTCTATCTATGCTTGGTACCTCTGAGATGAACTGATGTTTCTTTGAGATGAACTGATGAATTGGAGCTACGGTACAAAAGAAGAAGTGCTGTCCTTGGTTACTTGACTACTTAATGATTGAAGGGGTCAGGCATGCAAGCAGTAATAGTGTGGCCCAGATTCTGGAACTGCTACTTGATGAGTACTGTGTGCAACAGCTAAATAAGTTTGAGGGCGAGACCTTAGTGTCAGTCATTGAAGAGGGCCTGATCCAGAAGACGAGGAGAAAAAGAAATAGGAAGAGGGCCTCCCTAGTGGCTCAGTGGTAAAGAATTCATCTGCCAATGCAGGAGACAAGGGTTTGATCCTTGGTCCAGGAGGATCCCACATGCTGTAGAGCAACTAAGCCCGTGTGCCATACTAAGCCTGTGCTCTGGAGCCTGGGAACTCCAACTACGGAGTTCACATGCAGAAACTACTGAAGCCCATGCACTGCAGAGCCCATACTCTGCAACAAGAGAAACCACTACAAGAAGAAGCCCATGCACTGCAACTAGACAGCAGACCCGCTTGCAGCAAGTAAAGAAAAGCCTACACAATAACAAAGACTCAGCACAGCCAAAAATAAATAAGAAACAGGAAAAGAAAAAGTTTCAAACCCTCTGCAAAAAAGATGGCTGTATCAAACCTACTGGTGACATCCCTGTGCTGCATTGTCACGAGCACGTATAGCTGGATAGCAAGCATGGAAAGAATCATGAAGGCTCAAGCCCTAAGAGACAACTCAACAACAGGTTATAGTGATAGTAAAGTTACTCAGTCGTGTCCGACTCTTTGCAACCCCATGCACTGTAGATTGCCAGGCTCCTCTGACCATAGGATTTTCCAGGCAAGAATACTGGAGTGGGTTGCCATTTTCTTCTCCAGGGGGTCTTCCCGACCCAGGGATCAAACCCAGGTCTCCCGCATTGCAGGCAGTCTCTTTACCATCTGAGCCACTAGGGAAGCCCTGGCAGCAAAGAAGCACCTGGAGGTAAACCCCAGACCATTTCCTCATCAAGACCCTGAAGCAAAAGGCTGATAATAATGACAAGTCTTTGAAGGACCAGGTCATCCTACTGTATGAAGTGGCTCTCCTATCTTGACTTTGGTCTGGAGGATCCCCAGACCCATGCTAACAGGGTCTACAGGATGATCAAATTTGGTCTTGGTATCCACGAGAATGACCCCACTACTGACAAGAGCAATGCTGCCACAGCAGGGGAGATGTGGAAGGAGATGATGACCGTTCTCATATGGAAGTAGACTAAGCTCTGCCTGAGGATTACGTGGTTACGTGTTCAACACTCTGTCTCCATTTCTTCTGATAACATGTTTTCACTTATTTATTTTTATTAGCATTTAAAAACATGTATGGCACGACAACTGCTTTAGGGGAAAGTTAAGATTTCTATTAAGTGTGATACTTTAGGCACTGAAGTAGAGCTAGCTTTTTTTTCCTAGTTTCATGTTGGCTTATTTTAACAGACAGAAGTAGTGTTCATTGTACGGTGTATGTAACCTGTGTTAACTTCTCAGTCTGAAGTGTTTAGCTATCAAGCAGATTCTTTAGTGGACCAAATCTCATCACTAAAGTGTTCTGAAGTATATACCTTGATGTTTAAAATAAAAGTACTCATTAAAGCAACTTTCATTTTCTGCGATCTACTTTTTAAACCTTCCAACCCCTACTGTCATAGTATCGCATGTGTCAGGACCCTAGAAATTAGTATGTTAAACTGAACCAACTTGATGGGAGTCACTATCCATATATAGGGATTGTTTTATAAAGAAAAATAATATTTAGAATAGCAAAATTATAAGCTTACCTAGGCATGTTGCAAAGCCATTTGAAAAATAACTCAGAACAAGTTTTGTGAGTGGAAATGTAGTGTTCAAGCCACACACTTGAGAGTTGGAACAAATACAGATATATAAAAAAGAAAAAAATGCTATTATGAAACCACAATATTAAGACTGTATGGTACTGACATAAGAACAGACAATAAAGATCAATGAAGCAGAACTGAGAATCTAAAAGTAGATACTTACATATATGGCCAAATGATTTTTGACAACAGAGTTGGATGAATTAATGAGAAACTAAAACGTGCTTTCACGTTTCTCACATAAATAAATTTTCACTGTACTTTTAAAGGCTTTTTCATGGCAGAAGTTATACATTGCATTGTATATTTATTTTTCTGGCCTTTTAAAATAAAATAATCTTGAGAGAGCAGGGATATCTTATTCATTTTTGTATTTTTGGCACAACTCAATAACTCAATAAACTTGCTGAATGAATGGAATGTAGTAAAGCTTTGAATCATCAATCCCTATTAAAAAGGAAGAGCACTAGCTTTTTCAAGAATTTAGGAATATGTCTTAGAATATCTTTGTAACTTGCTTTAGTGACTTATCATATAGGGTTCTGTACATAGTTCCTCATTGCTAAGCAAGAAGGAGCTCATATCACAAACTCCAAAAACCTTCTCTCAAGGACTTCACATTCTCATAGCAAGAGATCTGCAGTGTAGTAGGTAATCATTTATATCTATCCTACAACTGCTGCTTCTCAAATGTCTAAGAGGATTAATTAATTAATAATATCAAAAGCAATACAAACTAACAGTCTAAGGATATAACCCTATGAGTAAGACAGGCTTCTAAAAAATTTGTTCCACTTAAGATAAATGAGTTTTTAACTCTATTTTAGTTAAAAGCTAAGGAGAAAAAGTATAATTCACTAGTAGGACAAAATCTAAACATCTACCACATCAAAAAGACATCTCATGTTCAAGATGTGCCCCCAAATAATACAGAAGCAGGAGAAATACAAGCAGGAGTGATAGATGAAACAAGACTGGTCTAAATCAACTATACTTCAATTTTTTTTTTTTAAAAAGCAGAAAGACCAAAATCACTGAAACTGAACGATGGGTTCATTAGTGGCTTATTATACTATGTGATCTTCATTGTTGTTCACTCAGTCATGTTTGACTCTTTGTGACCCCACGGACTGCACCACGCCAGGCTTCCCTATCCTTCACCATCTCCCCAAGTTTGTTCAAACTCATGTCCATTGAGTTAGTGATGCCATTCAACCATCTCGTCCTCTGTCATCCCCTTCTCCTCCTGCTTTCCCAGCATTGGGGTCTTTTCTAATGAGTCAGCTCTTCCCAACAGGTGGCCAAAATACTGGAGCTTCAGCTTCAGTCCTTCCAATGAATATTCAGGACTGATTTCCTTTAGGATGGACTGGTTTGATCTCCTTGCAGTCCAAGGAACTCTCAAGAGTCTTCTCCAGCACCACAGTTCAAAAGCATCAATTCATCAGCACTCAATCTTCTTTATGGTCCAACTATCACATCCATACATGACTACTGGAAAATCCACAGCTTTGACTAGACGGACCTTTGTTGGCAAAGTAATGTCCCTGCTTTTTAATATGCTGTCTAGGTTGGTCATAGCTTTTCTTCCAAAGAGCAAGCATCTTTTAATTTCATGGCTGCTATGCTATCTCCTTTTGTGTAAATATTCCAAAATAAAAACAGCTCCAAAGAAAAAGATACCTTAAGGGGATAGATACGACAGAAATTTCTGTCACAGTAAGAATTAAGTATGTAGTAAGCAAATTCTTTTGTGTATAGGTATCTTTAAAACAGTTTTTGGTTCAAAAATCCGAACTTTTAAATCTCCAAGACAATTTTCAGTTTTCTTTGAATAAATCTTTAGCAGAAAAATACTGAGGAATAGGTCTAAATTACTGAGAGAAAAAAAAGGCCAAAAAAATTTTCAAAACTGCCCAATGCTTTGACTTTTTTCTATATAATGAAAATCACCAAATTTCTTTTCTGCTCTAAAAATATTATTGAAAATAAGAATATCAGTGTTGTTCCTCATTATACCCACTTCTAAAAAGCTTATAACTTCACAGGATAGAAACAAAAAAAAAGGGGATGGAGAACTATAAATTTCATAAAAGCATGAGTGTCTGTTAGATAAACAGTAAACTTTTATTAGAGAATATGGCAAATCCATCAAAAGTGCCAAAGAGTCTCTTTTCATTTGTAACAAATTTGACTAATGCATTTAGGGACAACTAAAAGGAGTAATAACACAGAAGAAGAAAAACTATCACATCCATATGCCCAGTCCAAAATAAAGGAAAGAAAGGTAAACTCTTCTCAAAAGATTCCCTAGAGGTCACAATTTCATTCTGAGAAAAACATTAAGTTTTCTATTCTTGGCTTCAAATTGTTAAGTAACTACAACTTGAAAATATGACAGAATATACTGGAGATAAACCCTGTTATCTTCCTTCCCAGATACATCTCCAAAATTAAGAGAGAAAGCAAACAAGTAAATGCAATTAACTAATTACTCATTTGTAACTCACCTGCAGGAAACATGAATCGAATTTCTCTTTCTGCTGCAGCAAAATCATTACTTCCATGAAGTGCATTTCTTAGCTCATCTGTGCCATAAATCGCCCTCAGACTGAAAGCAAGTTAGAAATGATGACCACCCAATCTGACATTCTTTCCTTACTTTTTACTTGTGTATTCTAATTAGAAATTTTACAGAAGCATCTCCACTTCTCACACATGGAGGTTTTAATCTATTTTGATTTTAAGCATAAATCTATCTGCATGAGGGTCAAATATATTTAAATATGCAGGAGAGATATACTGAAAAAATAGTTATGGGTGAAAAAGAGGTGTTATCTTGTGACAAGTGAAAAAACAATGGTATTTTCAAAAGTGTCAAGAACTCAATGTCCTCTGGTTTCTAAACATTAAAGATAATGCTGAAAATCTGAGTTTCTAATCTCTATTACCAACATTCTATGAAATACCATCCCAATTATCCCATGAAAATTCCTATACCAGTGGCAGTTTAATTCAAGAATGAGAGGAAAATAAGGCTAGTCAACCATAAATCAAACATTCTCTGAGACCTTTTGTGGTATTTGATATTAAAGTACACATTTAAGTAGTTAAAACACAGAATGAACCTTCCCCACCCAACCCTGCATCACCACCAAAAAAAAAAAAAAAAAATCAGGTTATTCAGGAAAACTTTCAAATTAAAGGAAATTCTTATTACAATGAAATCAGATTTTTTCATTTTCATAGTTGGATTCCATTTCTCCTCTAGGAAAGTTACCTGTCTGGGTGTGTCTCCTTAGCTACTAAGCTATTACTTGGTCCCAAGAGTTCTTTCCAGTAAGAGATGGCGTTATATCTAGCTAATATCATGGCAACAAGTGGTCCAGAACTCATGTAAGCTGTTAAATTGGGGAAAAACATTTTCCCATATTGTTCCACATAAAAGTTACTACAGTGCTCAGGGCTGAGATGTAGTTTTCTTCTCTAAAAGAGAAACAAAGTCAACAAAAGCATTATTGACAGTTCAGTAATACCTCATTAAGTCACTAATGGGCTTCCCTTGTAGTTCAGCTGGTAAAGAATCAGTCTGCAATGCAGGAGACCTGGGTTCAATCCCTGGGTTGGGAAGATCCCCTGGAGAAGGGAAAGGCTACCCACTCCAGTATTCTGGCCTGGAGAATTCCATGAGCTGTATGTATAGTCCATGTGATCGCAAAGAGTTGGACACGACTGAGCGACTTTCACAAGTCACTAATAACTTGAAATAGTACCAATCTGACCACAAAAGACACACGTGTACCCCAATGTTCATTGCAGCACGTTTACAATAGCCAGGACATGCAAGCAACCTAGCTGTCCATCAGCAGACAAATGGATAAGAAAGCTGTGGTACATATGTGCAATGGAATATTATTCAGCTATTTAAAAGAATGCATTTGAATCAGTTCTAATGAGGTGGATGGAGCCTATCATACAGAGTGAAGTCAGAAAGAAAAACACCAATACAGTATTATTAACACATATATATGGAATTTAGAAAGATGGTAACAATGTCCCTATATGTGAGACAGCAAAAGAGACACAGATGTAAAGAACAGACTGTTCTGTTCTGGACTATGTGGGAGAAGGCAAGGGTGGGATGATTTGAGAGAATAGCATTGAAACATGTATATTACCATATGTGAAACAGATTGCCAGTCCAGGTTCGATGCATGAGACACGGAACTCAGGGTCAGTACAGGGATGACCCTGAGGGATGGGATGGGGAGGGAGGTAGGAGGGGGGTTCAGGATGCGGAACACGTTTACACCCATGGCTGATTCGTGTCAATGTATGGCAAAAACCACTACAATATTGTAAAGTAATTAGCCTCCAATTAAATAATTTTTTTTTTAAATGTAGGCTGTAAATTATTACTTAAGAAAAACTACTCTTGTTTGGCAGCCTTCTTCAACCTATGGTATGTTAATGGTGGCTCAGCAATAAAGAATCCACTTGCCAACGCAGAAGAAACAGGCTCGACCCCTGGGTCAGGAAGATCCCCTGGAGAAGGAAATGGCAACCCACTCTTGTATTATTGTATGGGAAATCCCATGGACAGAGGAGCCTGGCAGACTACAGGCCTTGGGGTCACAAAAAAGTCAGACATGACTTAGTGACTAAAAAACAACAACATTAATGACAAAATAATCTTATCTCCTTAAAGTAAAAACATGCCAATCTTCAATATCTTAATACATACTTCGTATAAAGTAAAAAATACTTTAGAATATTCCAAATTCATCTTTCCCTATCTATTTGTGAAATTTTCCTACATTATTTTAGAGAACTGGTCTCATTATGGTACTTTGAAGTAGTATGCAACATGATGCAGTAAACAAGTTTTTCACTTGTTTACTTATTCTGGTTCTGCCATAAATATGTTGATTCAGAAAGAGCTTAAGATAAGTAGTTAGCATTAAGCTTGTTAATTTGAAAGAAAATGAAATGTTTGAGACAAAGAAACATTAATTTCTTTCACAAATGAGAAGCTATAGGAATTATTAAATTTAAAAAAATCATAGAAGCCAAGTCAGTCATTCTTCCAATTTTTCTATTTTAACTCCATTCACAAGTCACTTCCTGCTTACTCAACTGCTGTTCAAAATTGCTGTTTAGAGAAACCAAATCTAATCACACGCAGAAATGACAAATCTACCATCATTCAGCTATCTAAGATTCACATTTATTGCTCATTAAACACCTGGAATAAAAGAATTTGTATTTCCAAAAAAAAAAAAAACCCACAAAACTATCCTATGTCTTCAGGTTTCAGAAACTTGATAAAATTGCTTGGTTTGTAGAGAGGGATCTAAACTGCCGCAGTTCAAGAAGCCTGGAAAGATGCTTACTAGGTAGTTCAACACTGCTATGAACAGTCTCTACTGGACAAAAGCTAACATTCTCACAGTCAAGGATCAGTTATGGAAGCCTGCTAAGTCACTTTAGTCATGTCAACTCTTTGCAACCCCATGGGCTGTAGTCCTCCAGGCTCCTCTGTCCATGGGATTCTCCAGGCAAGAATACTCGAGTGGGCTGCCATTTCCTTCTCCAGGGATCGTCCTGACCCAGGGATCGAACCTGAGTCTCTTATGTATCCTGCAGGCAGGTTCTTTACCACTAGCTCCACCTGGGAAGATCTAGTACTATTAAAAAAAAAAAAAGTGCTGACATCTGTTTTCATATTAAAATTCATATAGTCAAGAAATAGAAGAAATGAGAAGTGATAACAGCACTTGATTTAGTATAATCGTTGATTCTATTATTTTAAAATTAAGACATGCCTGTATTTGTGATTCTCATGCCTATCGGTTTGAGTAATTTTGTTATTGCTGGGTTAAAAATCTCATCTGTTGCACTGTAAGCACTTAACTGCCATATATCCCTTAACAAGCAAGGGAAGCTATCTTTTGCAGGTATGCCAGCTAATGTAGCATAATTTTAAAAACTGAGACCTCATTTTAAAGTAAAGTTGAAAAAAAATAAAGTTGATACTGAATCAATGATTCCATCAATTGCTTCCAAATTAGATCAGATAAACTTTTTTGTAATTTAGATTAGTATTTTCATGAGATAATTCTCTGGCAGTCCAGTGGTTAGGATGCTGTGCTTTCACTGTAGAGGACATGAATTCAATCCCTGGTCAGGGAACTAAAATCCTGCAAGCCATGGCCAAAAGATAAGTAAATAAACAAAAAACAAAACAAAGTATTTTCACAAAGAGAAGTGAACTTAATATCAGAAAAGGAGGTTGGTCCAGTGGGTAAGACTCTGTGCTCCCAATTCAGGGGGCCTTGGTTCAATCCCTGGTCAAGGAACTAGGTCCCACATGCCACAAGAGTTTGCTGTGGCCCCCACCAAAAAAAAAAAAGGTCCTGCATGCAGCAACTAAAGATCCTGACTGCTACAACTAAGACCCAGCACAGCCAAATAAATAAATTAAATATTAAAAAAAAAAGGAACCAATAGTTTGTTGTAACACAGGAAAGACTGCCACCTACTAAAAGAACACATCATTTTTTAGAAGGTTTTTTCCTAGATGGGAAAAGAAAGCCTCAAGTTCAATGAACTCTCAACTACAATAAAGCCTATTTTAAAGCGTATAATACATAGGACAAAAATGATTCCACTGACAAGAGACACCTGGAACAGCAAAGTCATAGAGACAGAAAGTAGAATAGTGTTACCAGGGACTGGGGAGAGGGCTAAGCACAAAGCTAGTGTTTAAAGGGTACAGAGTGTCAGTTTGAGATGATGAAAAAGTTCTAGAGATGGTCAGTGGTGACAGTTGCACAACAATGTGAAGGTACCCTAATGCCTTTGAACTGAAACAGTTAAAAAAGTAAATTTTATGTTGTATATATTTTATCACAATTAAACCAAAAAGAAGCATACTACATACCAAGATGTTCTTTGGTTTAAAATTTATCGCTGACTAGAGAAAGTGCAATGGCACCCCACTCCAGTACTCTAGCCTGGAAAATCCCATGGGTGGAGGAGCCTGGTAGGCTGCAGTCCATGGGGTCACGAAGAATCAGATACGACTGAGCGACTTCACTTTCACCTTTCACTTTCATACACTGGAGAAGGAAATGACAACCCACTCCAGTGTTCTTGCCTGGAGAATCCCAGGGACAGGGAAGCCTGGTGGGCTGCCATCTCTGGGGTCGCACGGAGTCAGACACGATTGAAGTGACTTAGCAGCAGCAGCAGAGAAAGTGTTAAATATTAACATTTACACTGGTTTTTTTTTTTAATAAGAAGTTTTAATTTCTATCACTTGCTGCTTAATTACTTTTTCACTAATTCTTTTCAAACTTTTAAAAATCAAATTGGAAACTTTGTCTTATTTGTATGTTTTGTCTTTCTTCTAAAATTAATGAGTAACATACTTTGGGGATTAAAAAATTCAAAGCAATATAAAAAGGTTCATACTGAAAAATCTGATTCCCATTCCTGTCCTAATTCAGCCTGTTCTTCCTTACCTTCTATATGCAACCATTTTTTAATGTTTATTTAAAATTCACTTTGTAAATTCTTCTAAATTCATTTTGTAAATACTGGCAAACAGGAATATATATTACTTTTTCTCTTTCTATCATAGAAAAAAGCTACACATTGTTCTGCATCTTGGTTTTTTCCCTAGCAGGACACAGAGAGGTTCTTTATTGCTCTTTTTACAATTAGTTGCATAGTATTCAATTTGGCAGATTCATCAGGGCGAATTTAACCAATTTCCTAATGCGGGGTTGTTTTCAATTTTTTGCTTGTAAATAAACAATGCTACAAAAAATTACCTAGATATATGTCACTGAATATTAATACACAAGTTATAGGCGAGATTCCCAGTAGTACTACTGCTGGGTCAAAGGGAAGATGCATCTGTAAATACTGATAGATAATTGCCAGATTCCCTTCCATAGGGGTTATGTCATTTACTTTTGTATTCTTGCCAGATGGTAGTTCAGTGTCATTTTAATTTGCTTTTTTCCTGCTTAAAGATTGAGCATCTTTTACCATGTTTTAGAAGCATTTTTATTTCTTTTTCCATGACCATCCACATGTACTGCCCATTTTCAACTGAATTTTTATCCTGTTTTAGGAGCTTTTTATACATTTGGGAGATTAGTCTTTATGAGTTACAAATATTTTTTCCAAGTTTGTCACCTGTGTTTTGACTTTGCTTATTATGCTTATTTGGCCATGCTCAAGTTTTTTATGTTTATATTTTTATCAATCTTTTATTTTGCAGTACCCAGTAAAAAGGCTGTCCCCTTCCAAGAATAAAAAGAAATTCAGCCATTTGTCTTCTAGAGTTTATATGGTTTAATTTTTTAATATTTAAATGTCAAATCCATTTGGAATTTATCCTGGTATATATAGTATAATATTTGAATCCAAGTTTTTTTTTAAGTGGCTACCCAGTTTTCTAACAACATTTATTTAAAAGCTCATCTTTACCTGAATCTTTTAATTATATTATTTCTTTATACATTCTTGCATTACTACTCCCTTAAACTTTCTTGCAGCATCTCACCCTCAGCCTCCATGTATCCTTCTAAGTTCATTCAAAAACCCATCTTTCTGAAGACTGAAGTTATCTTTTTAATTTTTTAAAAGACTCAACAAGCAATATGACACTGAACAAATATAATAAAAAGTGAAATTTCAAATAAGAATGGTACAAAAAAGGAAAATTTTAAATATTCCATTCTATTTGATAATCTTTATATATTCATTTTCAAACTACTAACTGCAGAACAAGGAAAAGGCTTAAAACATTAAATTAAAAAAAATACAACTCAACAGTCTAAAAATTCATCAAGAGAAGATCAATAGACTGTGGTTTACTAGGACAGAAGAGTATTTACACAGAAGTTAGATTCAGATGTAATGATCTGGCATGCTATCTGAGGGAGGGTAAAGAGGGTCCAGGGAGGGCGACCGTCCTACTTTATGGGGGAAACATATTTGTAAATGCATACAAAAATTCCGGAAGAAAAGAGTGTGTTAAGTGATTGTCTCTGCAGATTGAGACTTGAGTTGGGAGAGGAGAGATGGGAAAAAGAAGTTTTACTTCTCAATTTATATATTTTTGGAAAATTATCAAATATAACTTTTATATTCAGAAGAGTAAACCTAAATTTCATGCTAAATACTAAGGATCAAACTGGGCTAACACATATACATAAGCATTTTTAAAAGGTAAAATCAAAGGTATTCTAAAACAAGTTTAGGGATATAACTCTATGAGTAAGAAGAGTTTTCAAACATATCTTTTACTTAAGATAAAGTGAATTTTTAATTCTATTTTAGCTAAAAGCTAAGGCAGAAAAGTCTAATTCAGTAGAGAGGAAAAAAACATGATCATACTGCCCAGAAGTTACCTGAACAATGGTGAATCCAGATCTGAGAATAATATCTTGTATCTCCTCCTCTTTGTCAACAATATCTGGTTTGATAATAGCCAGAGTCTTTTCTACATAGATCTGAGGTGGGGGCATTGATAGCTCCATTCTGGCTTTTCAGCTACAACTTAAGATTCTTCACGCGTATCAACTGCAATGACATGCACCCGCACCCCCAACTTAATGTAATTGTGACTAAACAGCATTATCAGGTGCTTGATTTTTATTAATTTATAAAGCTGGAAACTGTCATAGTTTTTTCCACATGCAGTGTCTCAGTAATAAGATTTTTACTCTGTCTCCTGCCATGGGTTTTCCTAAGTGCTTTCATTAAATTAGGAGAGCCCAAGGAGCAAGGCAAAGCCGAGGACCCCAGGGGCCCAGGAGGAGACTAGGTCTGCAACTCTCCACGCCACTCAGCACCACCCTCCACAGTACACACACACACACCCTCTCTCCACCCTCTCCTGCCACCAGGACGCTTAGGGTAAGGCCCGGCTGGAAAGCAGGATTCCTGGGTCCCCTGAATCTCTGTGGGCTGCACCCCCAGATTCCTTCAGAGTCCGGCCCTCATCTAGGCACTCACCTTAGCCTGGGCTCCTTTAGTGTCACAGATTGTTGCTAGGAGACCAGAAACCCAGCTTGGAGACGGTGGCTGCAGAGGGCCAATTCCAGTAGAGCACTTCACAGTCTTTGACTAGCTCCTTTTAGCCAAGAAAGGGAACCTGCCACAGGGATTTTTATCCCCTTGCAAATCTTAAAACCAATAGATGTTTTCTAACATTTTCCTCATAATTTATTTTATTTCATCCTCCTAGTCATTCGAAGGACACTTGTATTATCTCCACTTTACAAATGATGAGATAAATCATTGGTGCTCTCCCTCATCCTACCCCCAGAACCTTCCCTTGTATGTAAGAAAATCCATGTCAGATACCTTCCATATTTCACCAGACAATGTTATCCCCTCTACTCCCAGCTTCTATAATCATTAAAAGGTAATTTTTGACTTGTGAAATAACATTTATTTAAAGAGCAGTAAAAGAGGTTTAATCTATTTATCTCTAAATTAACTTTATGGAACAAAGATGTGGGCAACATATATGGCATAACCCCAAATCTCAGTTTTCTGTGTTTTCTTTATATCATGTCCACAAGCACCTTTAACTCTTTGGTTGTAAGTTAAGGTATAATTCTTATTAGAAAAGACAACAGAAAAATGGTAAACAAGTATTGGGATCTTCAATAAGTCAGAGTCTCAATGAAAGGTCCAAAATCCAGAAAAGTTCAGGAAAGCAGCTCCAAGTTAGCAAAGCAGGTTTTCCATCATCCATAGGGTTGGTTAGTTTTCATTCCAGACTATTTAAGTCTCTTCTTTTGTCTAACCAAATACTCAGCACCTACAGGGTCAAGGCAGATAGCAGCTATGAATCTTTATGGAGGTTTGAATGCAATTTTATTTATTTCTTTGCAGAGATTCAACCATGTTTTTTTCTCTTTTTTTTTTTAATTTAATTTTATTTTTAAACTTTACAATATTGTATTAGTTTGCCAAATATCGAGATGAATCCGCCACAGGTATACCTGTGTTCCCCATCCTGAACCCTCCTCCCACCTCCCTCCCCATACCCTCCCTCTGGGTCGTCCCAGTGCACCAGCCCCAAGCATCCAGTATCGTGCATCAAACCTGGACTGGTGACTCGTTTCATACATGATATTATACAAGTATCAATAAGACACTGCCCAAAAAAGAAACCCTCAAATGTCTTCTGGCTACCATATCTTATCTCCTAAAGATGGGACAATGTGGACATAAAATTAATACCAATATAGCATCAAAAAATGGACAGTGACTCCAGCCTCAGGTATTCATGTTTAGCCCTCTGACTTGAGACTCTGGAAGTAGATGCACCCATTACTTACCTATCCCCAAGTCTCTAAGAGCTCTTTACTGCTGCCTGCCTTCCTAGAGTATTTTACTTCACCATCTATTAAAGCTGGTTCCACAGAGGAGCAGTTACAGTGTCAACCCTTCAGGGCCTTGAATCACCTCTAAACATAAACTCTGGGAGCACAAGGTCACTTCAACATCACCCTTATTCTCACAAGACTTTCTAAAATCAGATTCTAGAAACTACACTCCTTTTTCTTGCAGCTCTCTACCTACAGTACCTGAATCTGCTCCAAGACTTCTCGCTGCATCTCCACAGCCATATGGTATACATGATGATCAGAGTCATTGTACATCACAGCATTCTGGAACATCAGCATCAGGTCCCGCTGGAACTGAGCCATGGTGCGAATCCATCCCTTGGACAGATTCCTTTTCAGGCTAGTTAAGTCCATGGGTCTACAGGTGGCCAAGAGAAACCAGAGAAAATCAAACCTTCATGTGGAACATGTGGTGACCTAACATGCTTTCTTGAAAAACTAACCAGCTCTTAATGAAAACAGTAGTAAAGATAACAATCCCCATTAGATATAAAATAGCAATAGCAGCTAACATAACGACTGCTTACAATAAGTCAAGTGCTATGCTAGGTATTTTCTGTATTAACTCACTTGATCCTCTCAATAAACCTATATGGTAAGTACCATGATCACAACTGGCAATGAGAAAATTGAGATCTCAAGACATTAGGTACTGCCCAAAGTCACATAGCTTAGATTCTAATTCAGAAGCAGCCTGACTCCAGAGCACATAGGACCAGCCATTACATTTTACAGTTGGTGGTATCAAAGTTGTAAAAAGCTCCAATTTGTTACATGGGAGTTATTGACGGTTTACAATGTGTAGTCATACACTAGGTATTTAATCAACAGTTTTTACTATATAATCAAAATCTCAGAGTTTTTTCTTCTTTCATGAAGACAAAATGAGTATTAAGATAAACATTATATAACAGGACATAATGGAGAGTGGATGTATAAGAGAAGACACAGCAGAGTACAAAGAGGACTGAACTGGGAGGTAGGTAAGACTCCAGTTTAGTTTTAGCTCTGCTATTCACTTTTGATCACAGACAAGTTATGATCACCTCTGAGTCTTAGTTTTCCCATCTACAGAATTAAGGAGTCTGTCTCCAAAGGTTCTTTTATGATCTTTTATACACTGACACACCAGTTTATGATAGCATTTTAGATGAACCATGATATAAAACTCCAAAATACTGGAATCAACCAGTGTTTGTAAAATCCATTTGGATTACCATCTTTGCCTTACAAACTTATAACTGCCTGAAGGAATACAGTTTTCCTTTCAAAGTTTTCCTCCAAAATAAGTGTCAAAAACTACCAAAGGCTAATATAAGATTATAACAAATGGATCATATTACTGAAAAGTCAATAATGAAAAAAAGCCTCTTTATCCTGTTGTTCCTTACATTCTCAAATAAGGACTGAGCTTATCATAACTTTATGAAAAGACAGATATAAAAGCAACCAACCTTTCTTGACCCCTTTTCCACTGACCTTTTCACCACATCCTTGTATCCTGGGGCCTGCCTTTCTGACACAGGCTTCAGAAACGGACTGCTGAACCTGTTAAAGGACAAATCCAGAGAGAATGAAGAAACTCTAGAAAGTCACCCTAAATGAGACGAGTAGCTGTGAATTTCCAGAGGGGCTTGGAGTCCTACCTGTGACTGGCTATCATCTTCCAGACTGGCAGGAGAGTCTTCTTAAATAGCAATTGATCCTGAATAGGATCACCATGGCATAGATCAGACCTACGGGATAAAACAGGACAGAAAAGAAACAGTAATTTCACATATGGTATTCTGTTCCCCCTAGATGAGCAGTGAGTTTTCCCCAACACACAGTGCCCCTAGCTAACATCTGAAGGAAATAACATCACAGGAATGAAAACATATTTAAGGCTTCCATAAAGGACCCTAGACTGTAAGTATTCTCTACTGATCACTATTATCAAATGAAGTTGTAACATTCTTACAAGCAACTGCCTGTGCCTTTTGCAATCTTGCACTTCAGCACCTATGACTCTAAACAACTGGTCTATTAGAGTAGTCTTTGTTTACTGATGTCTCCCAAGTTCCTGCCACATATTAAGTGCTCAAATGAATATCTGATAAATGAATCTGGTCCTCTTTTTATACAGAAATATGCCACATTAATAAGTATTTCTCCCATGTTTCCAGAGGGGGCAGGGGGAAACTTGGTTTCATATCCCGAGGAATTCTCTCAAACTTCACCTGAATGCTATACAATTTAAATATTTTTCTTTTTCATTCTCTTCCGTATAGTAACCTTTAAAATACCAAGACAAATTCATTTCTCCTCATGGTCCTTCCTTCTCTGGGATAAACTGCCTAATTTATTTACTTTTTATTTAGAGGTACAACTGCTCAACGTTTTATTTCATTTTATAGCTTTCCCAGTTTGCAAGTTTTCTATTTACTCCAAAGTTAAATATTATGTTACACTTCATATTTAATACACTGCCTTATTCTCTCTAAACGGACCCTCTTCACACTAAGGTTTTACACCCTAGTTTTGCTTTATGTACCATATTGTGTGCATCCATTTGAACACAACTCATTTTTCATCTTTCTCCAGTTTGAACAACTCCATATAACAATTCATTTTCATGATGCAATATCTCACTTGCATCTAAATTATATACCACAAAAATCAATTTATCCTTAAGTCCAGAACCCTACAAGAACAAGACATTTAAAGCCCAAAGCAAACCTCTTCCTTTGTTTCTGGTCAGTCAGCCAGAATAAACAACAGGTCTCTAGTTCTGATACAATTTTGTTCATATATCCACAAAAGAGATATTAAGTTTCCATTATGTAAAATATACTGCGATAAGTTTGATAACTTCATAATCAATCACCTTTGCAATACTTTAAGAAACAACCCTTGCTTACCTTTATTTCCATCTATTTGGGAATGCACGCCAAGCAACTACAAGTAAAACTGAGGGAGTAAAAAGGACCTGCAGACTTAACAGTGGTACTCCAAAAGTTCTACTTTACCCTGAGAGTCAGTACAGACTAAGGAAGAAGCCAAAAGAGAGGGACCAAGGGAATGTCTATCTTCCAAAGTAGTTTTAAGCTTCCATAATGATAACACCGAACTCAAATACCTGTTTTCCCTTAAGCTATCTAGTCAAGCAGACTCAATTACTAATATCTACTGCTTTCCAATAACGATTTCATGTTTAACCTAAATTCTAAGATAAGAGTGTGGAGTTTGCATTTCAAGATGCTGGCATGTCATGAGAAAAAATGTTCCAGATTAAGCCATTTCCTATTTGGGGGATAGTCATCATATGCCATCTGCTCATACTTACAAAGGCAATTATAGAAAAGCAAAGGAAGTAATTCTTCAACAAGCTAGGTTTTTAGCTGTATTCTATTTGTGTAACACGGAGAAGGCAATGAATTTGAAATCTACTATTTACAAAAATATATATGCATGGTTCAGTGGTAGACCTTAGGCTAAAATAATCATTGGTTTGCCTTTCCACAGATAATGTGGATGGATCTAGGATGTAGTGAAGAAAAAAAAACAGTTCGTGCTGTCTTCTCTCAATACATAGACACCAGACTAGGCCCAGAAGAGGAACTATTTGTTACCAAAACTAGAAATACCTTGTTTTTCTGATTTAAAAAGAAATTCACTTTACTGAAAAAAAATTAACATTCTAAAACGTGCTCTGTGGCCTTAGAGTTATTTATGCTAAAAAAAAAATTATAAACAATTTCCCAAGACCTGTGAAAAAAGTAACAAGGGACATAATATCTTAGAAATAATTTTTAACTTCAAGTTAATAGGAGATGTTTTAGTATTTTTAAAAGTACAGTTTATATATTAGACTTGAGTGACAAACTGACTCATCAATATTTCCTGAATAAACATAGAGACAAGCGTTACTTATGAAAGAGATCCTTAATGTTGATGAAAAAGTCCTGTTTTATAAGGTTAAAGCATAGAGGCTACTACTTATATAGTACAATTGTATTTAATTCTATTTCTAGTGTTTTCCAACTCTATTTTTCAAATTACAAAAGTAATCAAGCTCATGGCAACAAATTCAAATAGGCATAAACACAAGTAAAAGTATGAATCCTAACAATCTTGGATAAAAATCTATACTTACAGCTTTGAGGAGGTAGCACGACTGACAAGGATATCCACCAGAGGAGTCTCCTGGGCGCTGCAGCCATTATCACACTCGCCTGAAGAACGCTGGTCCTCCATTTCTGACACATACCCTTCACCCTGGTCCTCCTCTTTGGATTCTTGCTGAACTCCTCCCTGGGAATGCCAAGAAACAAAGCAAAGTTTAGAAAGGTGTTTACTATCTTCTAGGTAATTTTTCTTACATGAGGTAAAAGAAGGCTCATCTTAAAAGAAGAGGTCAGTTAAATAAAGTTATAGAATAAGTTAGAAAAAGGTGGTTTAGCTAGACCTAATGCAATGGAGAACTCTTGGAGAACTCTGACTCTATAGCCCCCCAAGAAATGAAAAGGCAATATACTCATCTAGATAGATGCTGTTTTCTTTTAAAACCGTCATTACTTGTTGCCCTGGAGCTAACCACTCTAGCTGGTCAGATTATATTAATGATAATGGCATTCTAAATTTTACTGACGGCTTACTATGAGCCAGGTACTGTGCTAAGTACTGCACATGAATTATTCATCTAATCCTCACAGCACACCTGAGACAGAACACCATTACTTCATTTCAGCAGAGAAAACTGAGGTTCTAAAATATTCACTAACATGCCTAAGCCTACACAGCTGATGCTAAAACCACGATTTAATAATTCTCAAGTAATTGAACTCTGGAGTCAGCCTATGTGCTCTAACCATTCTGCTCTGCCTGTCTGTGCACAGGACCGATCAGACAGCTGGTTTAAGTTATTCACTTATACCTCTTTGCTCTCTATGGATTGTTCCTGAAGTACCAAAATATCTGAGGGAGGTGGAGTCACCTCTGGCCTTCCATTTTCTCCCATTGATGACTTCTCAGTGACTGAGGGGTCTTCCTTGGCTGACAGTTCTTCAGGTTCTCTGTAGGGCTCCCCCTCTCCTTCAGTAGCTTCAATTTCCCTTTCCTCTTGTCTGGTACCAGATGAAGGGCAGCAGCCTTCACTTGATTCTTTGCTGCTAATGTACAACGGCTCCATTAAATAAGCTACCTGCAACCACAGTTTATTGTTAGATGTATAAGAACATCAGTGGAAATGATCATCTACATATTAATAATACCACATCATTACACTGCCACTGTGACTAAGTCTGAAATGGTAGGGTTAATTGATTCATTCAGTCTTTTTAAATTTATCAAATATCTTATATACATAGGCATTGGGCCAACAGTAAACAAGATAGACATGATTCTGGCCTCAAGAAGTTTAAGTTCTAATTTTCCATCTCAAGTGTCAACTCTAATCAACTGGTAATGACTATCTAAAAAACTGCTGAAAACTCGGCCACAAACTGGATTTTTACTGATCTTGGTAGGTTCTCCTGAATGTGTATAGTTGCCACATAAACTCTCTGCCCAGTTCTGTTTATTTCTGGTCCTCAGCCCTTAACCAGAGAAATAAAAACACTGCAAAATACTGCCCAGAAGTCTTAACATTATAAACTTACAGGGCAGTCTGGGCAAGTGTCACCTAAGTATGAAAGAATGAATTGCAAGGATCCTCCTAAGACAGTCCTACATACAGAAATTCCTATGATTCAGACTCGTAATGACTGGGCTCTTAAAACATTCAGTCAAAAAGTACGTATCTGGGACATGTTTTGTATCAGCACCAAGTGCAGGAGACACAGCAATCAACTCAATTCCTGCCAACGGAGACCTTATATTTTAGTAAACAATATACAGAATGGTAGAAATATGTATAGGTAAGCATTCTCTTAGGAAGTTGAGACTCTTCCACCTTTGGAAATAATGGCTCCCCATTACCTCAGAGAGAAAGAGGAGGTTCTGGCGGCTGACTTGCTCTGCCTCTTCCTGAGATTCCTCACTGCCTCCGTCCCTCACAAGCAGCTCACTAGCTTCTCTCCCTGGGCTGCTTTCCTCTAGTTCCTCAGCCCCTGGCTCCTCAGTTTCCCTCCAGCTGCCCACATCAAGATCAAAACTGGAGTCCCATGAGCTGAAGAGGGACCTGCAGTCATTGCTCAACTCAGAGTCATTGGGATAGTCTTGTTCAGAATCCAACCAACCCCAGTCATGCCCCATCTGTAAATAAATACACAGAAAAAAAATGCATTACATACACTCAAATCAGTACTTCTGTGGCATTTCCATCTCCCAACTTTGGTAGAAAGGTAACGGGTCATACATTTTTTTCTACTCATCATTAGGAAGAGTAATATCTAGCTGAAGGGAGACATCAGGAGAAAAAGTGATCTGCTATTGGGAATAAAGAAAAAGCCCTATGTCAAACAGTACAATAGAAATATTACCCAGTAAGTATTTGTTCTTAGACTTCCTCATACCCTGAAAGAGAAAAAACTGGAGCATAGCTAGCTGAACTCCTCTATCCCAAATCACCCTTAAACTCAATTGCAAGGCAACAAATTAGATGCACATGGGTTATTTTCCCCCAGCATATAGACATTTTTAACCTATCAAACATTAAATCCTCAAAGCATGTTTTACAATTACCTGCAGCATCCTTCTAGTGATAGTCAGCTTTCACTTCTCAGAAAGAGAACTGCAACATCAAGTTTTTTAAATATCTTTCCTTGCTTTCATTACACTGCACTCCTGGTTTTCTTACCACTAGAAGAAATGTAGCTATTTTGAGGTTTCAACTTTCATCTTTATTAAGATGGCTTCCAAATCTCTCCACTTTTACTTTTTATATGTATTCTTGCCTCATTTCTCCATGTACCCAAAGGCCGATTCCCTTCAGGTGCCCTACCATCTCCTTCAACTCTTCTAAAACACTACAATCACTTTTCTGAACATCTCACAAACCATTTGAAAGTGAAAGTCATTCAATCGTGTCTGACTCTTTGTGAGCCCATGGACTATACAGTCCATGAATTCTCCGGGCCAGTATACTGGAATGGGTAGCCTATCTCTTTCTCCAAGGGATCTTCCCGACCCAGGAATCGAACTGGGGTCTCCTATATTGCAGGCAGATTCTCTACCAACTGAGCTATCAAGGAAGCCTCCCCCCACCCTCAACCATTTGCTGTCCATAAATTCCTTATGCCTACCATCACTATTTTCTTAGTCTTAGTTTTGAGTCTTTCTTCTCTCACATTCATTAAACAAGTCCACTTCCCAATTTTCTTCCACAGTAATTTTCCTCACTGCCCATCCTTTATTCCTGAATAAATGTAATAGCCTCCTGGTCAGTTTCTCTATTTTTAATCCAACCTGCTCTGAACAAATACAGTCTCCCTATTTAATGCTTTACAATAGATACCTCAAATATAAATTTCTCCATCTGTCAAAGTCCTCTATAAATAAAGCCCAATTTTATCCCTTTATCCTAGTTCCTATAATTCACTATTCCTTAATACAATCCTTAATTAGTCTTCTTATTGTTCCCACCTCAGATGCCTCTACCTTAGCTTGCTTAAGCTTATGAATCACATTCTCTATCAACCCAAAATCTGTGTCCTTAATGGACCTCCTCCTCCACAAACTTCTCCAACTTTTAGGACTCCATTGCTTAGATCACATACATGTTTGTATATCGCTTTGGGAATATACTGTAATTAAAGTTTTCTAACTCCTGGATTGACTGAACTTTCTATCACTCACAAAGATGTATATCTTCTATGTCCTTAGCATTCTAACCAGCCTTATATTTTTATTTAAGCCAAAAAAAGATCATGATTTCCAATCATAAAGTTCCATATCTTTCTCAAGAATGCTCAAAATACTAGATATACCCTATGAATCTCCAACTGTTTTTAATAAAAAGCTCACAAATACTTCATTTCACTGATCTAATTTTTATTTAGCAACAAAAGTTGGAATAAACTCAGGTGATAAATTTGATTACTGTTAAATCTTCAAATAGTAATGTTATGAATTCTATACAAGAACCCTACACATAGAAATATATAGAAAGGAAATAACAATATACTATTCAAGAAATACCACCTACAGGACTTCCCTGGAGGCACAGTGGATAAAAATCCACCTGCCAGTGCAGGGGACATAGGTTTGACCCCTGGGTCCAGGAAGATCCCACATGCCAAGAAGCAATTGAGCTTGTGCGCCACAACTACTGAGCCTGCGCTCTGGAACCCTCAAGCCACAACTACTGAAGCCCGCATACCTAGAACAAAGCGAAGACACCAAAATGAGAAGACCCCACTCTCTGCAACTAGAGAAAACCCACACAAAGCAACAATGACCCAGTGCAGCTGAAACTAAATAAAAGAAATACCACCTGCAAAGAGTAATAAATAGAATAAATGCTGAGGATAAAAATGATATCTGTATTCATGCTTTAATCTTCTTTAAACAATGCCATGAACAGAACACTGAAAACCTTAAGTTTTCCCAATCATTCAAGAAAAGCTGAGTAAGACAGTCCTGACTGCATAATGCAATACTTTTAAATATTATAAACTCCGACCTGTAGTAAAACAATTCATATTATAAGACTACTTTCCCCCTCTAACAATCTCATTCTATAAATGATTAGTTACCACGCAGAACAAATCAGAAGTTTCACACACCCACTCACATACTCTAAGAACACACCAAAGGCTAGTTTTCTTATCTTTCAGAGTTTATTGTGTACATACACATTTCACAAGTTTTTGTTTTTAAAGTCTGTACACTTCACAAGACAGTACAAACTAGCTACAATCTTCTAGCAACGCATCAGGACATTAACACAGACCATGATTTTTGCCCTAAAACAGGCAATTGTGCTACTCCAACTCTCTGAGAGAGATTTTCCCAGTATGTCATGTGGCCCAGGCACCTCCTCTTCTGTAACTTCAACTTCTGAAACTGGGCCACAAGCCCAAGCGTTATCTTTACTTCTGTTTCAGGTTCAGTTCAATGCAGATACTCTTGAGGCTTCACTTTTTCATCTTCATATCGGCTTCAATGGCACAGCGGCGCCCCCTGGTTCCCCCATCCTAGATGACAGGCAGATAAAGAAAGGGAGTGTGAATGAGTTACCTATGATGTAAGAGACAAGGTGCAACAAGAATGCTGGATATTTGGTTTTAGGGGGAAAGAGTGGGGAGAATCAAAAGAAAAATCCAGGGAATGAGGGGCATTTATCTGTCCTTCCACAGAGTGGGCTAAAAAGCACCTTCGAGTAGTGTGTGAGAAGAAATAAAGGACAGAGTACCTTGCTCCTGCCCTGGGGTCCCACAGAATGACTGAGTCATCCCACCCAGGCCCCAAATGATGTGCAAAGGAACAAGAAGAGTAAAAGATGGGTGTGAGAGCCAGAAAGGGCAGTGGATAGTGAGATTCTTGGCTAACATACCTGTCCAGCTGTTGATCCCTATAAGAAAGGCCTTTCCTGCAGACTGACCCTGGCACTAGTTCCCTAGCACCTCCTGAGTTGTCTTCCATGAGATCAGGACAATCAGAAAGCTTCTTTCCATCTGCTGCTCTCTCCCTGCAGCCCAGCTCCTTCCTCTTGTGCAATACTTTGCTGTCTTCAATAGATAAAAGATTCTATTAACCAGCCTTGCAACAACCAGTCAATTGGTTCGGGATACAGAGTCATTGTTGCAGGCCAGTAAGAAAGAATGGAGACTAGTGTTCTGTCTGTTGTACAGGCTGAGGCCTGCAGGTAAGATGAGCTGGTGAACACTTCAGCTGGGCCAGGCCATTTTTACATTTCTAATATGCAAGGACTTCTTAGAGTTCATGAACACCAGCTGCCTCTGAGACAACATTAAGTATAAAAATAACACCCTTGCATTTGTAGAACACTTTAATTTTTTTTTTTTCAAGCCAGTTTCACACCTATTATTTCATTTTATCCTCACAACATCCCTGTGAGGTAGGCTGGACATGTACCTCATTATATTATCTCCATCACACAGATGAGGAAAACAAGGCTCCAAGAGAAAATCCAGTGAGTTTTAAAATTATATGGTTTTCTAGGCTGATATCCTTTCATTATACCATGAATTAGTGCCTCGTAATGAACACAGTCAAAGGTTTGTTCAAATCAGAGAGGAAAAGAAAGAAGTCTATAGGTTAGCTTTATTAAGCTTATCTCTAATTCCACCAGCCACTACTAAAGGTAGGGGTCACTGTTACTGAGATCTTTATCTTAAATTTTACTGGATGTTTATGTATCAGGCATCACTCTTGCAACTTATTATTAGAGGAAAAGGAAAAAAAAAAAAAACAAAAAACCCATGCGCGGAGTATCTTTTTAAATGCCAGTTAGCAGCTGCTGCTCTGAGCAATCTTCTATTTACAAAAAAAGAACTGCCAAAAGGTGAAGTCAAGAAATGAGGAGCAGGTGCATCCTAGATCCTTACCAAGAATACCTCATTTCAGCTTAGTGAAGTCTTGAAACAGTCCCTACCCAGCCCACACACACACACATGCAGAAAGACAGGAATGCAGGAGAGGCAGTTTCTTATTTGATGACTTGAATAAACAGACGTTTGAGACATTGCCACAGTCTGCACATTGGATTTCCCTCTGCCACCCACCCCCAGCAAGAGCTGAGAATCTTTGTGGCAACACCACCCCTTGCAGCATTCAATACTTACAAAGAGAGAGAGAAGGAAGGCAGGAGAGCCCATGGGGACACTGTCCTGTTAGAGGACAAACAAACACTGATCAGGTTCCACAGAAACTCTCAGCTGCAAGCACCCCAAACCTCAGGACAGAGACACAAGCACCACGCACACAAAGACAAAATTTTAAAACTCAAGAATAAGAGGAAAGAGATCCAACAGCAATCTGGCCATTATGCCTCTGGAATAGGAACTGATGGTCCCCAAATGCTACAAGCTAAGTCATTTCTCCCAACTTGTGAGCACTCTTCCAGAGGAGGTAATAATTCATTCACTCAGCTCACAATTTCTCCCATGTGACTGAGTCTTTCAGTCACAGCAGGTTTCTTCAATGTCTGATGGGAGCAAACAACTACCATTTTAAGATCTTGATGTCTGTATACCACTGGAATGTAGAAGCCTGGCAGTACCAAGTAGTAACATAAGGTTCCTTGGATGCTTCAGACTTCTATCACTGGAACACTGGCACACATGCTCTTCCTTGGTCTCCTCACCTTCTCTGAAGCATCCTGTTTGCGGGTGGAATCTCTGCCTCGAAGACTTTTAGCACTGATCCCAGACTCAGAGGTTTGCATAATCAACTGTGTGGCCAGGAATTGCTGTAGGGAGAAGAAACAGAGTTGGCCCTAGAGACCTGATCCATCAAGGAAGAACGAAGACACCTTAGGCTTTGTAAATAGGAGTATGGTATCCTTCTGCAAACACCATTCAAATACATCTACTAATTAGAAGTTTAGCACATTAAGTTTTAATTCTTCTTGGGTATGATAAACAATCAAAATGCCAAATGGCTCTAAGTTTTGTTGTTGCTACAATACAGCATCAAAATCTCTATGCTCTAACTGTATAAAACACAGAACCATACTCAGTTATCTTACAATAACGTATAATGGAAAAGAATTTGAAAAAGAACATATATATTAGGTTGGTGCAAACGTAATTGTGGTTTCAGGCCATGAATTTTTAATCATTATAACCAGGCTCAAACACATCTTTATTGATCAAAATAGGAACCATTACAATCAACACATTTTTGCCAATGAGAAATAAAGTTTATTTCTGTAGCATAAAAACTCGTGCTTTGGGATTCAACAAACTCTTGGAGAGCATTTTCTGCCTCCTACTGGTTGTGGAAGCATTTTCCCTACAAAAAGTTGTTGAGATGCTTGAAGAAGTGGTAGTCAGTTGGCGAGAGGTCAGGAGAATATGGCAGATGAGGCAAAACTTCATAGCCCAATTTGTTCAACTTTTGAAGTAGTGGTTTTGTGATCTGCGGTTGGGTGTTGTCATGGATAAGAACTGGGCCCTTTCTATTGACCAATGCCAGTTGCAGGAGTTACAATTTTTGGTGCATCTCATCGATCTGCTGAGCATACTTCTCAGATGTAATGGTTTCACAGGGATTCAGAAAGCTGTAGTGGATCAGACTGGTAGCAGACCACCAAACAGTGACCATGACCAATTTTTGGTGCAAGTTCAGCTTTGAGAGGTGCTTTGGAGCTTCTTCTTAGTCTAGCCACTGAGCTGGTTGTCGCCTGCTATTGTATAAAATCCACTTTTCATCACATGCCACAATCCAATCAAGAAATGGTCTGTTGTTGCGTGGAATAAGAGAAGACAACACATCAAAATGATTTTTTTGATTTGCGGTCAGCTCAGGAGGCACCCACTTATCAAGCTTTTTCACCTTTCCAATTTGCTTCAAATTCTGAACGACCATAGAATGGTCAACGTTGAGTTCTTTGGCAACTTCTCGCATAGTTGTAAGAGAATCAGCTTCAATGATGGCTCTCAATTGGTCATTGTCAACTTTCACTGGCCAGCCACTAAGCTCCTCATCTTCAAGGCTCTCATCTCCTTTGCAACACTTCTTGAACCACCACTGCACTGTATGTTTGTTAGCAATTCTTGGGGCAAATGCATTGTTGAGGTTGTAAATTGTCTCTGCTGCCTTACGACCTATTTTGAACTCAAATAAGAAAATCGCTTGAATTTGCTTTTTGTCTAACATCATTTCCATAGTCTAAAATAAATATAAAACACACGGCAAGTAATGTCATTAGCAAAAAACAAAAAGCAAGAAATGCGCATTAAAATTATGTATAAAATAACCACATTTATTTAACAAAATTAAGAAAGCATTCCAATATCAAATGGCAAAGTTCAATAATACAAAACTGCAATTACTTTTGCACCAAACTAATATATATGTAACTGAATCAATCTGCTGTCCACTTGAGACTAACACAACACTGTAAACTAACTATACTTCAATTAAAAAAAAAAAAATCCTTAAAAACAAATCTATATGCTCTAAGAAAGAAAATGAGAGAATAAAACTAGATGAACTGAAGCAACTTAAGTAATCACTAGGCACTAATCACTCTCTCTCTGTAGAGACAGACAACATCCCTTTTAGTTCAATACCCAAAGGGTGCCTGGTAATGCAACTACAGGATAGAAGTAGGTTCCCTGCAATGAAAAGGCTGTCTACCATATACATACTTTATGTCACTTAAAAATATACATTCACCATTTCATAAAAATTTTATTGATATATGCCCAAGAAAGGTAGAATATTTCCTCACATTTCATTTAGCAAACCAACATGAGAAAACCAACATAAATGCAGCAAGAAGAAAATTGTACTGTGTTCCTGACGGCTATTCCAAGTAAAAATCCCAGCACCCCTTCCTAATATCAACACAAATCCTTCTCTTGAATAATTTAAAACACTCAGGATACTCAAAGTACCTGGATCTGCTCCAAAACATCTCGCTGCATTTCTACTGCCATATGGTAGACATCGTGGTCTGAGCTATTATACATCACAGCATTCTGGAACATCAGCATAATGTCACGCTGAAATTCGGCTGTGCTGCGGATCAGTCCATTTTCAATGTTTTTCTTAATAGTTGACAAATCCATAGGCCTAAAAAACAGAGCAGGGGGAAATAGGAACAGAGAGGGAAAGAGGACTCAACAGGATCTTTGAATATATTATTACCACATACACTTCCTAATATATACTTTCAGTCCCAGCTGCCAGGACTCAAATATAAAGCCCTAAAACAAGTACTTAACCCCCAAACAAGTACTTAACATAAAAACAAAAAGTCAGACAAATAAGTATTGAGAAAGGTAATAAAGGGGGTTAATTCTTTTTAGACTCAATGATATAGTCAATGAAATAATTAGTATTCTGTCATCCTTACATCAAATAAAATTTGCTTTACACTTTCTGTCTATAGAAAAGTCCACTAAGACTGGAAAGCTTACAATTCAGGCCAAGTCAGCAGGCTGAATGGGTCATGGCTTACCTCTGTACAATGCTGTGGTAGCCAGGTGCTATGTCATCTGTAACAGGCTGGAGGAAGACATTGGCATACCTGTCCAAAAAGAATTTGGTGCCAATTACTGACTTTTCCTCCAAGAAGCTCAAGTAATGGAACTTGATCTAAAGGACTGAACATTTTAAGAGCCAATGCTATCAGTCATATATAAGCCTATTTAGACTTTTCTAGTTACCAAAAGAGCAGGAGGAAAAATTTCCTATTAACTGGTAAAGCCCACTCACCTATGATTAGCTGCAGCTCTCCATACAAGCATGATGGCTTTCTTCCAGATTTTCTGTGCCTGAATAGCTTCCTGATCCTCACTACAGACAGAGCTGAAATAAAATAGGAGAGTCCCACTTGGTGTAAGTCCAAAAAAAAAGTTCTAACTATTTATCAAATGTTTGTTCAGGCCAAGAAAGTGAAGATGAAAAAGTAAGACTAAAGAAAAGATCCTCTCCTACTTCTCACCTTCACTGCTTTGACCCCAAAGAAAGAATCGCTAATACTCACAACTGTGAAGAAGCAGGGCTGCTGGGGATGGAGTCTGCCAGTGTGTGGGACTGCAGCGTAGCATTGTGAATGCTAAAGCCATCGTCACTCTCACTCACAGGGGGTTCGTTATCCATTTCTGACAAATAGCCTTCTCCTTGATCTTCTTCCTTAGGCTCCTCTAGGCTTGCCGCTTCACTGACTCCATCTTCCTCCTCATCCTCACCTGGGGCATCCTTAGACATAGTGTGTTCCAGTCAACAAATTGAAAGGAGAGCAAAACTATCTAGCAAAGCATCATTAAACATGATCTGTCTTTTGGATTAGATCAGTTCTAGGAAATGGCCTCACACTATTTCCTGACTGAGCCCTCTATCACTTATACTAGCATCTACTTACAGATACTGATTGATCAAGTAATTTAGAACCTGGACAAAGAATAAGACCCAGGATCTTTTTAAAAGGAAGAAAAAAAAAAGCTACTTACTTAAGACTAAGCTAAGAGGCGTTCCTTCTTTCCCCTTGCTCTTGAGAGGAACTCTGACCCTGGGTACAAATTATCAAAAATAGTTTTTATTTTGTGTCTCATCTGATGGAGCAAGCTCACATCGCATTACTTTAAGTCTGTTTGTTACTACTGCTTTAATAATTCTAAAAAGAAAACTTTGGATGACTTTCTCTGTATAGTATAATTAATAATCTGATTTCCTATATGCTCTCCCTGGCTCTGGTATCCCTACTCACTCCAAATCTTCTGAATGTATCAAAGCTTCTCTGTGCATTATATGCAAAGAAGGGTCTGTGTGATAGTCATAAACTCTTTCAGATAGGAAGCACATGTTGCCACAGTATTCCCACTATGCCTAACTGTCCACTGCAGCTTTTCCGCATGCAACTCCTTAACCAGTCTCATCTCAGAGAATAAAGATGTGAGTTTACTGAAATTCATTAAAAAGGTAGTGCTATAGGGAAATCTAGTCACACAGCAAGAGAAATAAAGAAAAGTCTGAAATACCTTTATCTGGCTTCCAAAAATAGTCCCTGATTCTTCTTTCAATGAGTCTGCAGAGGAGAGAAAGACTACCTGAAGATTTTTCCACCTTAGCCCTCCCCTTCCTATGGACAATAATCCCCTGCAGCTCTCCTTTCCATGCTGACCTACTCTATCTCCTCTACTTGCCCACAACCCACAATCCCTCAGAAGCCAAAGCAAATGATTTAAAGTTAGTTACAGGGTACATATTTCCTGGCTTTATTATTTATTTACCTGACATTTCAAACTTGTGCTGAGTCTCTGCCTCTAAAGGATCTTCAATGGGATTTGAGACAACATGTGATGGAGACAACATGCTTTCAGGGGATGCCTGAAGACCAAAAAAGAATAAGTACCTTAAGTCCTGGTAAATCACTATAGCTTGTACTTTATTCTTCAATGATAATGAAACTATACAAGAAATTCTAAGTCTTACCTATGAAATATGATTCTAATGGTCACCTTAATATATACAGGGCTAAGTAAATATATATAGCACTGATCATACCTATGGGCTTTGGACACCAACATGTCAGAACACAGGAATACAATAGGAAAACCAAAGGCCCAAACTGTCACTTCTTACATAAGGTATAACCCTCTACCCTCTCCCAACCCCCTGCCAAACCCCTGATCTTAAATACCTCTGTCTTCACTGCTGTAAGTGGAGTCTCATCACCTTTCCTACTGGAAACATCTGCTTCAGTAATTTCTCCAGTTGCTATACTTCTGGGTTCCTCGTCTAAGTCCTGACTCCTGAGTTCTGGTGGCTCCATATTTGTGGCTGGAACAACTCCAGATACCATTTCAGCCCCTGAAATGCCTTGCTCTGGTTCTGCAGGTTCCATTTTGATCTCAACACCAGGCTCCCTGATGTCCACCAGTTCATGGATTCCTTTGCTTTCTGTGTCTTCAAAGTCCAGCCTCTCTTGCTTGACTGTCATCTCTGGTGCAGGGAGAGGTACTGGCTTATCCCGTTCCTGCTGGATAGAGTGCTCCCAGGGGCCAGGTAGTGACTGGGGATCATCATTCTCCTCACAGAATGACAGTGCTGCTTCCACTGCAGCCACATCCAGCACTTCGGGATGATCATCTACCTGTCCCATAATACATACACTGTTGAAGTCACAAAAAGAAGCCCAAGTCCCTCAATTCATTAGCACCCAATGAGATGGCCTGAATCTGAGCCTCTCTCTCCATCTCCTCCAGGTAGAAGAAGCAACCAATGTACAGGAACCTGTCTGGTGCAAACCAGTAGGTTGGGCAGATGACTAGTATGTCAGCATCAAAGGGCTTTGGGACTAGAGATGGAGATGGGAGGAAGCAGGAGAGCTGTTTATGTAATTCTTACTGCAAGGAGAAGCTGAGGAGAGAAGTCTATGTAGGACCCATGAAACATTCCTTGGGGCTTTGCTGAATAGTTACCTTGTCCTCAATGATGGCAATGATGTCCCCAACAGTCTCAAAATCCAGCTCTTCACCTGTGTAAGACACTGCAATATCCATCTTCTCAGCCAGATCTAAATCTTCCTTCCCATCAATGCTGGGAGCCTTTGATCCTCCAGGGGCCTCTGCTACCCCTGATCGGAAACACTCTTCTTTGATAGAATTGATGATCATGGAGATTTCACTGCTATCCATGGAAACAGTCACAGTATGTGGATCCCCCACAGCCTCCATGGGAACACATGTGTCAGGCTGACTCACTGAATAACAGGAAAAGAAAACCATCTCAGAAGCTTGTTATCAACTGCCCAACTGGAGATCACGGCAAAGCTTAGAGAGATGTCAAGTACCCATACACTTAAGCTCAGTAGAAGTTATCTTACATCTGCCTATGTTTTCTTCTCCTCAGTTTTATCTAGAAAGGTGAGAACACATTCTCAAGCCCACTTATATGTGTACACTTAGTCTTTTTCACCAATGAATAAATGCCCACCCACTTCTTCTCATATCCTTGTTTTTGTAAGGATAAAGATAGTACATGTCTACAGAGAACAGAAGCTAATGCTCTTGGTCACCTTTCTCTAAATGAAGCTCAAAATGAAATTCTGGATCTAGTTGCTGCTCAGGGCGTGGGTCAAGGACGCACCTGGAGCTACACTCTCAGGAGTGGAGACAGCCGGAGCAGAGGATGGTGCTGGCAGCGCAGGCATCATGACAATGGTAGCCTGGGATACAGATTCTACAGGGGGTGCCACAAGTTTAACTGGAGGTTCACTGGCAACAGTAGTGAAGGAAGCAAGAGGTGTGGTGAACTGTGTAGGACCAGCTTCTAAAAGCCGGGAAAGAGTAGGAGTACCTAACAGACAAAGAGGCACACAAACGAGGTAAGAAGAAAGCACATGAACAAGAAGCAAATAATAGCCTCTTTAAGACTCAACCAAGGAAATTTTTAGACTCAAAGGATGAAAGCAACTCCTCTGTTAAATAAGCTCATTATCTATATCCTTACTTTTCCAAATCTTACTTAAGATCTTCTGCCAAGTTAGGAATGACTCAAAGCACTAGAATACACAACTCATATGAAAGATGAGGAGCAATTTAAAAACAAACAAACAAACAAAAACGGTATGAATAAATCTGTCACTTCTACTGAAGTTGAGCATGCTATAAACCACTCAAATGTAACATCACTCAAACACCAAAATCTAACATTTGGCATTTTATGAAACTATTTTTTGCTTTACATTTTCTACCTCATTTAATTCTTACTACATCCTTGAGAAGTATGCATATTGCAACTAATAGAAAATTGAGATTCAAGAGTTAAAGTTATCTATCCAAAGTCACAAACCCAGGGCATGGCAGGCCTGAAACTTGTTAAGTCTAGCGTTTTAGTTCCAAATCTTGTCTCCCTATACTATAGTCTCAGGTATCCCTAGCACCCTTCTGTGATTTTGCACCTTGACCATTAACTTCACTATTCTTAATACAATCTATACCATGTTCTCATCTAAGATATTCAGTATTTTGAAGATGAAGTGGATTTATAATTTTGAGCTCCATGTGGCTTAAGAGGTAATGCAGCTCCAAGGCTGGGCTTTAAATCTAGGATTCACAGTTGCTTAATAACAAAGGCTAGAAACCAAGGGCAATCAATGCCATGTTCAACATTTCTAATACAAAGTAGATAATGGAAAAGTAGTGACTTACCTGAGGCAGCAGGGGAGGCTGCAACAGTGCTGGGTGTTTGCTGCATCTCCCCACCATGTATCATGGGAAGGACCCCGCCTACCTCCAAGAGGACACCTGTACTGTTCAGGTGGCCAGAAGCCACAGCCATTTCACTCTCATTGACCTACCAGGGAAGAACAGAGGCGAAGGCTACACTCAAGCTTTCCTTTATTACCACTTCCCAAAAAAAGCTCCAGCAGTTGGCCAAACTTCATGAAACTAAAAGTTAATATCCAAAGAAAATAATTGCAGACCCAGGGGAAACTCTAATTTTCAAATCTTATGAACAAGAGTTCTCTGGAGAAGAGAACCAAAATAATTATGGTTTCAGATACCTCAGGACCCAAGGATACTATCAACTACTTGTTTTGTTTTTAAATTAACATTAACTAGGAGATCTCTTCCTCTTTTGAACTTTATTTCCATGTATATTTTAGGTTATATTTTAGGTCCCGGGCACTCCCTTCCAAATTACTAAATAACCACAGCTCTCAAACACCCACAGAAGTCTCCATACCAGTCTGGGGCTAGTAGGCAGGAGGCTGCCCTTCTTCAAGAGCTCTGACAGCAGAGGGGAAGGGGGTGGAGTTGCTTTCTGTCCAAGCATCTTTTTCTGGGGTGAATCATCTGTTACTGGGGTCATGGGGGCTTCTAAGGGTGCAGAGCCTGGAGGAAGGGTGTCAGGAATTCCAGGAAACGAGGTGACTGGGGTACTCGGCAAAGTCCCAGGGGTTACCTAAGAGACAACAGAGAACCTTTATCTGACTTCTCAAACTCAGGAAGGTTCCCTACTAATCTGGATGGGTTAGTGTATTTAACTATTACTTTATTAGTCCTGAGTGGAACTGCCCAGAAACCCTCAACCCCTCTTGCTCTTAATCACACCTTTCTCCCCCCCCAATTTTTCTCTTCCACCCACTCAAACCCAAAATGACTCAATCTTTCCACCCAACTTGCCTTTTATAAACTCCTTACCCACTACCAATACTGTATTTACAAAGAAGTCATCCTATATTTCAGCAAGAATTTCATAAGACCAGTACACTTACAAGTAACTCCTTAACTTAGTCTTTTACCTATTTCTAAAAATGGTTCAAAAGGCTCAATGTTTTTAGGTCCATTCTTATCCTAAAGCACAGAACATGATGAGTCTTCAGCATTCAGACCAAGAGAGGAAACTGTCTCTAAGCCAAAAGTGGTTTCCTCATTACTCAGCTCTCAGCTGGCTTATTGCCCCTTGCTGATCAATTCCTGTGGATGGTAATATACTCACCCCAGAGGCGGCCTCTTCCATAGTGGTTGCATTCAAGTCCGCAAGTGGATAATCACCTCCAGGGGAGGCAGAATCTATAGGAGAGCGGACCATCACAGTAGGTAACCTCCGAGGGGGTGTTTTTACTGCTTGACGGGCTAGAACATAAAAAAGAATGATTTCTGTCTTCAAGATTAAAAAAAAAAAAACTAGACTCTACTCTGCTATTATACAACAAAAGACAAACAGAGATGTTGTATTATTAAAGCAATGTAAGAATCTAGATTAGAAAGCTTTCTTTCCAAGTTTTTAGCCTAATTTTTCCTATGAGCAAATTCGTATACCCCAAAGGTTCCTAGAGTAGGAAAGTAGTTTAAACATCCCTCAGTATCCTCTACAACAACTTGAGATTCTGCTTAAACAAGCAAAGACCTTATTGGTTCACAGCATGTATTCCTAGAGTTATATATGCTTAAGTTCCTCCCCTTATCCAGTGACTGAGCTATTCTCCATCTTTTTACAGAATCTGACTTCTAAAACCTTGTTTATGTTCAGTAGGTTATTATAAGGCTTTTGTACTTAAAAGTCAAAAGGTCTAGTGAGTTGTGAATAGAGCTCACTTTCTAAGAGCTTCTTCCTAGACACAAAGGGACACTTTTATTCTGATGAAAGAGAAGATGACAGAGGAAAGTGTGCAAGTAAATTGGAATTAGTGGATTCCATGTTAACAAATATTTTTCGACTGCCATCAACATGCAGTACTGTACAGTCAACTGCTAGTCATTAGGTTCACCTTACCCTGATATGCCGCATCTGTAGCCTTCCTCTTTACTTCAGCCTCCTCTTCTTCCAGTTTCTTTTTCCTAAAGAGAAAATTAAGGGTTAGATCCTAGCTGACTCTAGCTCCTCCACAGTTCATAGTGCCCTCACAAGGAAATGTTTTTTGGCCAGGCTAGCTCTTTTTAGAGGAAAAGCCTAAAGGAAAAAACAAAAACAAAAAAAACCCACAAACTTTATCAGCAAAATAGGGAAGTTTGAGTATACTACCTAACTACCAGTTCTTTACCCGGCAAACTAGAGCCACTTTTAAGTTAGAACTAAGTTATGTTCTCACAGTGAAATGTTCTATCACATTACCTTCTAAGACTCACCACCCCCTCCCAGCTTCCAGGCCACTCTGCAGCTGTCCCTTTCCAAAAATCTCAAGTCTAAAGGGGTGGCAGATGTAGGAAATAAGCCAGATTACTTAAGGAGTAAAGAGGGCAAAAAAGAGAAGAAGTATAGATGGAAAAATAGTATAACCCACATCGCAATGTCATTGCAAAGTTCATCCAGTCTGCTGTCCATGTGCCCAGCTTGAATTAGTTCTGCATCTCTTTTCAGTCGTCTGTAGGATGAGAGGTGGGTAGACTAGGTTTTTTAATCTATTTAAAAATTTCTGACTAGAGTAAGTTAGCCCCATTTGTCTCTCCCAACCATTTTGCATTCTCTCTGATAAGTACCTATATTTTTCCTGGGTTTCTTTTATCACTTTCTTTAGTTCCTCAACTCGCTCAGCAGTCAGTTTCCGAACAATGACATCTTCAACGGTTTCTACCACTTCTCCCTTTTCACCCCGTTTCCGTCTATGGAAAATTTAAAAAAACACACACACAGAGTTGAATAAGAACATTATTTCTACTCCCACTTGCTTTCTTTGAGGCTTCTCCACCACCTAACCAAATATTATTACTACTATATTTTTACAATTTTATCATATCATAATATAAATAATTTCTTTTTTTAAAAAAAAGCAGACTTCTATAGTAAATATTCTCCACTAAAGAGATTTGGTTCAAATGCCTGGCTCTGTACTCACTTTGGGGTCTCAGTGGTCTCTAGAAGCTCTGAGTACTGGGAAGCACAGTGCTGTGGAAAAAAGTGAAAAAATGATGACCAAGCCTAAAAACGGACGACCTTTTAAAATTTCAACATGTTACACTAAGGTTTAGACAGGAGAGCTATATTTACGGTATGAGTAGCTTCTAGGAGGACAATTACTTTGCAATCAAATCAGTTAAAAATAATCAATACCATAATACAGAATACAAATATGTATTTGTATAATACATAATATAAATTCTGGCATGGAATTTGTGTATTTGGGGAAAGACCAGCCACGAGCCAATATTTGTATCTAATATCTACTGAGTAGTTACTATATACATGGCACACAATGGCACCCCACTCCAGTACTCTTGAATGGAAAATCCCATAGACGGAGGAGCCTGGTGGGCTGCAGTCCATGGGGTCGCTAAGAGTCGGGCACGATTGAGTGACTTCACTTTCACTTTTCACTTTCATGCACTGGAGAAGGAAATGGCAACCCACTCCAGTGTTCTTGCCTGGAGAATCCCAGGGACGGTGGAGCCTGGTGGGCTCCCGTCTATGGGGTCGCACAGAGTCGGACACGACTGAAGTGACTTAGCAGCAACAGCAGCAGTGCTAAATGTTTTCTAGGTATTATCTCAACAAAATCTTTGAAACAAGCTTGAATCAACTTTTATCTCTATTCTACAAATCAGAAAACTGAGGATCATGGTTCAAAGTTTTAAGTAAAATCATATTAAACTCAGATCTACCTAACGTACAAGACTACGCTTTTCACTCTTATGCTACACTGAAAAGAACAGTTTGTAATAGTGTGAGCATACATGGATGGATTGGCAAATACTGAGAAAAAGGAAAAGTATTCTCAACTACTCTTCATGGTACAAAAGCCTTGTGATCAGGACCTGGTCACAGTGGTCAGAAAGACCATCATAAAAACTTCACAAATAATAAATGTTAGAGACGGCTTGAAGAAAAGAGAACCCTTTAACACTATTGTTAGAAATGTAAATATAGAAAACAGTATAGAGGTTCCACAAAATATAAAAAATAGAACTATCATATGATTCAGTAATCCTATTCTGGGGCATATATCTGGACAAAACTACAATTTGAAAATATATATGCACTTCTATGTTTATAGCGGCACTATTTACAACAGTCAAGACATGAAAACAACCTAAATGTCCATCAACAGATGCATGGATAAAGAAAATGAAGTGTGTGTGTGTATGCACATAATGGAATTATTCCTCAATCATAAAAAAGAATGAAATAATGCCATCTGCGCAACAAGGATAGAACCAGAGATCATACTAAGCAAAGTAAGTCAGAAAGAGAAAGACAAATACCATATGATATCATTTATATGTAGAATCTAAACTACAATACAAATGAACGTATGTATGAAACAGAAACAGATTTCCAGATACAGAGAACAGACTTGTGGTTATCAGGGGGAGGGTGTGGAGGGGAGAAATTAACACATTGTAAATCAACTATACTTCAATAAAATTTAAAAAAGAAACAAACATAAGAACAAATAAATAAGCAAGATTTTGTCATTTAGTTACCAGGTTGTGTCAAACTCTTTTGCGACCTGATAAACTATACCCCGTCCAGGCTCCTCTGTTCATGGGATTTCCCAAGCAAGAATACTGGAGAGGGTTGCCATTTCCTTCTCCAGGGGCTCTTCCCGACCAGGGGCCCAACCCATATCTCCTACACTGGCAGGCGGATTCTTTACCACAGAGCAACCAGGGAAGCCCAAATGAGCAAGATACTTAAAAGACAAAAAAAAAGGGGGGGTAGAAAAGGAGAAGGGGGGAGCAGGACCTGGAAGGGAACGCACTTTACATCTCAAAAAGTGCTCTAAAAGAACATGTACTTGGGAACTTACTTTTTGAGAGAACCAGTCTGGAGGGCGGCCAGGTTCTGCAAAGGGCTTGATTGCTCTGCTAACTGATACCCTACAAAATGAGAAAAGCATCACACACTAAATTGAAAAAAAAAAGAGAGAGAGAGAAGGTATATATCCACAGTTCAAGGTTTAGAGTACAAAATCTGGGGAAAAACTGCTACTGGGAAACATTCTGGAATACATGACTATGGCAAAGGACACAGCTACTGAAAAGTCGTTTTGGAGGGCAAGTATCACTGATAAACAGTTTCCCTACATGATGTATTTCCTGAGTGAAGTGCAGGTATTAGGACCTACACTAAGGTATCATTTCTGTTCATTTGGGAAATTTTTTCTTTGGTTCTTTTAGAAGATATCTGTCTTTTGAGAAGCAATATTCCAGACTCCCAAAAGTTATCTTTTGATCTACTAATACAGTTCTTAAGAACATAATATAAGAAAATAATTTCACAAAAGAAGCACCAGGAAGAAGGCATGGACATCCTCCCCACAATAACCACAAGTGTGCTGATCAGATTGATGAACAGTTAGGTTTTTTCTAAATGACTGTAACAGCCCATTTAACTTATGGTACTTCTCAAGAAAATATTACACCCATAAAAATAACTATGAAATATATGTGGTGATACAGAACATATTTATAACAATATTTACTGAAAAAAAAGACACGATTTTCTGCTATGATGCACTTATATGACCTTTTAAAAAGCTAAGAGATATAAAGAAAAAGGAAGAAAAGGCAAAAATGAAAACAGACTGAAATGGCTTGAAGCAAGAATGTGAAGGGGCTTCAACTTTGTCAATTTCTTTAAAAAGATCTGAAGGAAACACGACAAAACATTAGGATTTGTTAAATCCAGGTACCAGATACACAGGCACTCTATTATTCTGCCTACTTCTCTATGAGGTTGAAGTATTTCACAACTTTAAAAAGAAGACTTTTAAATTCTGTGTTGGGATAATGGTTTCACAGAGTTCGTTTATAAAAAAATTCACTTTAACATTGTTATGTAGACAACTATCAGCAAAAAATAAAGTCTGATCCATAACAAACTTTCTTTAAATCAAAAAAAGCCTCCAAATCAAGATTTAAATATTTTTTTAAATGTACACAAAAGTACTAGGGAAAAAAAAGGACAAGTATTTTATAACCTTGGACTAGGGAAGAACTTTCTAATTAAGTCACAAAATCCAGGGGCTATAAGAGAAAATTTTTAATAAATAAACTGTATTTTAAGACCCTTAATGTAAAAATACTACATCAAGTAAAGCCAAATAGCACACTAGTTTTTTGAAAATGTACCCCAAGATGTAGATAAATGGCTAATCTCCCTAATATATAAGGAGCCACCTTCACCCTCCCCACCCCACCAGTAAAATTAAAGAGAAAGACTAATAGGTAGAAAAATGGGAATAGTTTACAGAAAAGGAAATACAGGTGTCTTTTTAACAGAAGACATTTAACTTCACTCATCATAGGACAGATGCAAGTGAAAGATATGAGAACTGTTTCAAAGTTTTGATCTTATACTGTCAATGATCAAAAATACATAACAACACATTCTATGAGCCAAGGCATAGAAAAATAGGTATGACATATCACCAATGGGAGTATAAATTGAAACAAATCTCTGAGTAGGGCAATTGAAATGCTTAACAAATTTTTTTAACTTATATGTTCTTTGAATCAATAATTCCACTTTCAGTTTATCTAGGATACAAATCCACACATAACTATACAATGCTATATTTCTATTAGCATATGTCCATCAACAGAGTTCTAGTTAAATAAATTATGGTATATCCATAAAACAGTATCATGCAGCTGTTTAAAAAAGAGCTAGATATTCATATGAAGATATACAATGATCTATAAGGTATAATACTAAGTTGAAGGGGAAAAAAGGCAGCAGTGCCAAAGTAAAGTAAAATGTGCATAGTATATAACCAGTTGTGTTTGAGAAAGATCTTTATTTGCTTTACACAGCAGTAAAAATTACATACTATACACTGCGTGGGTGCATGAGTGCTCAGTCATGTCCAACTCCATGGACTGTAGCTCATTAGGCTCCTCCATCCATTTAATTTTCCAGGCAAGAATATTGGAGAGGGTTGCCATTTCCTACTTAGGGCCACTTGTGTTTAAAGAGGAGAGAAAAGGAGGTCCAATGGTTAAGAATCTGTCTGCCAATTCAGGGGACACAGGTTCAATTCCCACTGTGCAAAGATTCCACATGTCATGGGGCAATGAAGGCCCTGCCTTCAGAGCCCAGACTCTGCAACAAAATAAGTCACCTCAATGCACACTGCAAGGAAGAGTAGCCTCTGCTCGCAGCAACTAGAGAAAGCCCGTGCACAGCAACTAAGACCCAGCGCAGCCAAAAATAAAGGATTTTTTTTTTAAAGGAGAGGAAAAAAGAAAATATTTATTTGTTCAAGTATAAAATTTAATGGCAGAGAAACACACAAGGAAATGCTAATCCTGGGAGATAAGATACAGATGTGTACCATTTTGAATTTTGAACTTTATGTCTTAAGAACCTCCTCAAAACATAAATACAATTTAAAATTTCAAACTTTTACTTAAGTGTTCTTATACTTTTTAAAGAAAAATGTAATAAAATATACATATTGAGTTCTATTTCAATCCAGTTTACTTGATATTAATATTTTGTATAAAAATGAGTTCAGTTTATATTTGAGTTATATTTAAGTTCAATCTGAGATTCGTCAAATTACCATGCTTTGTTTTGTCAGGGTTTACCAGCTCAAGAATAGCTGCCACCTAGAGTATTCTGGTTTCCTCTTTGAAAAGTTATTTGAAAAATATATAGAATTATAGAAGTGTTACATGTGATCAGTAATGGTGCTTTCATAAACTCATTTGAATGGTTAAAGTAGTAGAGATAAACCCTACAAATGCAAATTTATTAAGTAATTTGAACACTTTAGACAATTAAAAGGTATCTTTAGATACTGAGAGAAAAAAACAGCGGGGTGGGGGAGAACAAATGTTAAAAATGAGAGTATGTGCTGGTAGAAAAAAAGACTGGAAAAAACACACAGTCCTACTTTCTGGTACTTAAAAGACATGATGCTGGGAAAGACTGAAGGCGGGAGGAGAAGGGGACAACAGAAGATGAGATGGTTGGATGGCATCACCAACTCAATGGACATGAGTTTGAGTAAACTCTGGGAACTGGTAATGGACAGGGAAGTCTGGTGTGCTGCAGCCCATGGGGTCACAAGAGTCGGACACGACTGAGCGACTGAACTGAACTATGATCCAGCAATTCCACTCTTTCAAGAGAAATGAAAACATGCCTGCACAAAAGCTTGTACACAAATGTTCACAGCGGCATTAATTATAATATTCAGAAAAGTAAAAACAACCCAAATGTTCATCAACAAAAGAACAAAATGTAGTAAACCGATTTTGTAAACAAGGAACTACAATTTCCTCAAAACAAAGAATAAAGTACTGATACATACTCCAGCATGAACCCTGAAAGCATTATGCTAAGTGAAAGAAGCCAGCCCCAGAGTACCACAAAGTATATGATTCCATCTATATGAAATGATCAGAATAAGCTATAGAGAGACAGAAAGTAGATGAGTGTTTGGTGAGGGAGGTGGAAATATTAGAGAGGTAAGGAGATTTGTCGAGTGATTGCTTAAGGGGTAAGAGGTTTCTTTCAAGTGTATTTAAAATGTAAAATTAGACTCTAGCGCTGGTCCTATTACAGATATATATTAAATTCTATGAATTTAATAAATAAAATTATATTAATAAGTTTTAATAATTTTAATAAATTAAATTCTGTGAATATACTGGGAATTCTGTGAATATAATTTTATGACATGTGAATTGCATCTCTAGAAGGCTGTTAAACAAATATTGCTTAAAGGTTAACTACTGGAATCCACCGGTATTTACATGAAGGGAAAAAAAAAAAAAAAACGGTTTCTAATACCCAAGGAAGCAGACATCCTAGATACCTCACCAATTTTGATCGCCACTCCTCATGACCGAAGACGCTAAACACAGCTTCTCTCGGATGGACCATGGCTCTGTAGGGCCAGTACTCAGCAGCTTATGTTCTGAAAGGAAAGATTTAGAGACAACCACTGAGGCACTAACTCTAAGCCCCAAAGGGAGGATTAAAAGCCTAATACAAAAATGTCCTAACCTGTAAGGACAAAGTGAGCCACTATCACCAAATCTTGATTTTCACCTCTCTAGTAAACACCACCACTAGGATGGTGCCTATTCATTGCATGAGAACTGCACTTGACTATCTGGCAAAACATTTTTCTTTAAATGCCATGGTTACGCTACCATATTAAAAAAAGAAAAAAAAAAGGCAAGTTAATTTAGGGCAGTTCTTCCAAAAAACCCAGTTTTAAGAATACTTTTTTCCAGGAACTTCCCTGGTGGTCCAGTGGTTAAGTCTGTGCCTTTTCACTAGCGGGGACGTGGGTTCCATGATCCTGCCTACCACCAACCTCCCCGCCCTGTCCAGGCCAAAAAAAAAAAAAAAAAAGGAATGCTTTATTCCAAAGTGCACCCAGGCCTTATTTCCCAGGATTCCGAGCGGCCAACCGACGCTACTGCCCCACCTCCTTCTTAGCATAAACTTGTTTACTTCTCTGTTACACCCATTCCCCTCAAGCTGTTAGGCCTAAAAGACCTTCTCAGTCCCTGAAACAGGGGGAAATGGCTGAGATACACGAAATGCATTTTCTCCCTAGTGGCAGAAAAAGCTCACGATTAACATGCCCCATTCCTCTGTGAGTACAGGCCTCACAAATGTTCGTCAGAAAATGACAGTTTGGCACCCCGGGCACTCCAAATCGCTCACAGTATCTCTGTCCGCACGCCGGAGCCTCTAAGGCACCTTTTTTCCCTCTCACATCGCAGAGCTGACAAACATACAAGAATTTTCTTGGGCTGCTTTTCGCAAAGCTCCGTGGCCTTGCACACAACTAGAGAGGCGCACTCATCGCGGCAACTAGAGAACAGTCCACGGGAAGCGACGAAGACCCAGCGCAGCCAATAAATAAAAATTCTAAAAACAAAAAAACTCCGCAGCCTTACTGAAATATAAGACTTCACGCTTCTGGGCCCTCAACCCCCAACCGCTGGCCTTAACAGCGCCGCTCGAGCCCAAATCTCTGACGGCTCTGGGCTCTCAGGTAAATCATTGCTTCTACTCCCTGAGAGTGTGACAAATCTGTTGCCTGGCCTTGGTTCTACAAACACCTTCCACGCAAAAGCAAGGCAAATACTTACTGCCCGTTCCCGTCGCCATCTTGGCCCCGACGTCTCCAACCCCCAAAGGAAGATTTCTGGCTGAATTGAAGCCCAAGGAATTCTGGGAAATAGAGTTCCAGCGTTTATTCGCGGTGCATCCTGGGAAATGTAGTCCCCTCTCCCCACCCTAGGATGAACTAGCGCCCAAAATCAGGTATTCTTGGGAGTTCCTGGGAAGGAATGTGCGAAAGAACAGAGAATGGTGGCTGAAGCCTTAGGATTTCCTTCAGGCTTCTTAGAAAAGAAATGCCTAAGGTTCAAGAAAAACTGATAAGCCGAAGTTCCAGTTGACCCAGCTCCAAAATCCGACAGTTGGTAACCCGTCCCACATTTGAGCAGAGAGGTCAAGCCGAAGAAAACCGTTTCCGGGTTTCGCCCGCCCCCTTGCACTGATTGGTAGGTGCAAGCTTCGCTATCTGATTGGCCGAACGAACGCAGCGCGCAATTTAAAACATTGTATCAGTAACAAAGGTGCGCTTCGTGGGTGGAGTTGTGCTCTCAAGCTGCGAAAGCCCAGTTTCGGCTGTGGGGCGTGAGTGAGCCGGTACCGTAGAAGTGTGGCGTCTTTAGGTGAGTGTGCGGCTGTACTTGAGCCAAGTTGGGGCACCTTTGCTCTGGCGGATTAGGCGTTCAGAAAGCGGAACTGCCGCTATTTCTGTTTTTCTTAATAATTCTGTTCTCACCGTGGGCCTAGGGGCGAGGTTTAGAGAATGAGCCTAGGGCTACTGACACGGCTGAGGGAGGCTCCCTGCTTGGAACTTGGCCTTATGTTTTCGGAGTTAGATATCTGTTCATTCCTGTTCGCGGTCCGATATGCTGCCTCAGATTAGATTAAATGATTAACTCTTTCTCTCTTTCCCGTTTGCTGGTAGTTGAAAGGAAAAGGGAGTAGGAATTCAGGCAGCGAGACTAGGTTGTCCTGGGGCCAGGGAGTTGTTTCTTACCTAGAAGAGGCAGAATTCTTCAGCCCCTTTTATCCCTTAAGGTTCTCCTCCCTACCCACTCTTGTCTCTTTTTAGACCTAAACTGCCCCTGCTGACATGTCGCAAGGGATCCTTTCTCCACCAGCTGGCTTGCTGTCCGATGAGGAGGTCGTAGTCTCCCCCATGTTTGAGTCCACAGCTGCAGATTTGGGATCTGTGATACGCAAGGACCTGCTGTCAGACTGCTCTGTCATCTCCACCTCCCTGGAAGACAAGCAGGTAAAGGAGTTGAAGAGGGGCTTGGGGACTGAAAGTGATATAATCAGCCTACTAGTTGTCCATACAGAGAAGCATGAGGTAAAAAACCCAGGAATTCTAGAGTTTGACAGGTCAACTCAAAATTAAGAGCATGATAAGTAAAAAATGTACAGTTGTGTGTCCATAAGAAAGCTATTAATTGCGTTGCATTAATGAAACTGAACGCTTACTCTCAGTTTATCCTGTGAGGAAAGCAGTCCTCGTCTCTCCTTCACCATGAGGCCCAGACGTTTTAGTTAATTTGCACAAGGTCATATCACCATTACGTAGGTGAAATGTACATTCAGGTTTTAATATCAACCGTAGCTTCCATTTAAGGAAACTTTCTGCTGAGCTGTTTCTCAGGTGCAGCATTATGGATGTTTGGAGCCATAATTCTTTGTTATAGGGGGCTATCCTGTGCAATTTAAGATGTTAAGCAGCATTCCTGGCCTCTACCGACTAGAATTCAGTAGATCCTTCCCATTTGTGACAACCAGGAAACCTGTCCTAACATTATTAAATGTCTCTTGAAAGGGAAATGGCCGTAATTGAGAACAGCTCCACTCAAAAGTCTTCTCTTCTGTAGAAGTTTCATGAGAGCAGAAGCCTTGGTAATATTCTTCACTGTGGGCTACCAAAGCCTCTTAGAATTTCTAGGCCAGAGTAGACGTCTATAAATATTTGTTAAATGAACATGGTGGGTGTGATTATTTAAGATCTCATAGTTACTAAATGATGAAACTGGGACTCAAATTCAGGTATGTCTGCCTCCAAAGTGCTTAACTGGGCCTTCCTAGGGGTACTAATAGTAAAGAACCCACCTGCCAATGCAAGAGACGTAAGAAACATGGGTTCAATCCCTGGGCTGGGAAGATCCCCTGGAAGAGAGCATGGCAACCCACTCTAGTATTCTTGCCTGGAAAATTCCATGGACAGAGGAACCTGGCAGGCTGTGGTTCATAGTGTCAGAGTCGGACACAAGCGGCTTAGCACACATGGAAAGTGCTTCACTACTGTGTTTTGCTATAATATCACACACTGATTTTCATATCAGTCAGCCACTTCTGATGCAGATAATCTGTGGTAAGCCAAGTTTGCAGGATACTGAACAGACAAGGAATGGTGATTAAGTACTGAAAAACTCCATGTGGGTTGGAATGATTATGGAACCAGAGTAACGGCACAGTCATCTGAAGTTAATTGGAGTAGTGTTAGCTTGATTCCCAGAAACTATGTTGTGTTTGCCCATCTGCTCAGAAGTAACTGAGATTAATCTGTGATTCTGACTGGGAATTCTACTACAGGTTCCATCTGAAGATGGTACAGAGAAGGTGAAAGTATACCTGAGGGTCAGGCCCTTGTTACCTTCAGAGTTAGAACGACAGGAGGATCAGGTACGTTTCTGAGGAGGGAGGATTTAAAAGGAATGATACGTACAACAGAGGTTCCCAGGATTGTTTCCTTCTGTAACAACTGTTTTCCCCCATCTCAGGGTTGTGTCTGTATTGAGACTATGGAGACCCTTGCCCTTCAGGCACCCAAGGACTCTTTTGCCCAGAAGAGCAACGAGCGAGGAATTGGACAGGCTACCCACAGATTCACCTTTTCCCAGGTATGGAGTTACTGATATGTGAACAAGGGACCAACATGTAGGGGCAGCTATATTCCCTCTTCAGAAGGAAAGCATTTTACTTGACTGAGTTCATTATATATGCATGTCTATGGTTTGGGGGACCCTTATGTGTTATCAGTCATGTACTTTATATACATTAATTCCCAACAACTCTGTTGTTACTATCATCACTGTCCCTATTTTCCTGGTAAGGATATTGTGACTCATTGAATATAATGTTCCTGAGGCCATGTACTAGTCATTGTTAGAGTTAGGACTTGAATCTAGATTCATCTACCAAGCCCATGCTTGTGACCATTATGTTGCTCCATATTGTGTCCAGCATTGGACTTAGCAGATAGCATTCTGTAAGTATTTATTGATTTGGATGAAAGATGGACTGGCAGAGAATATTTAGGCAGCAACTGGTAGCACTGCAGGAAGAAGCTACTTGAGTAGTCTCCAGAGCCAACCACCCAGGAAGGGATGTATTTTCTGGCTTGGCACAGGGAAAAGTGGGAGATGAAGGATGCTGCTGCTAAGTCGCTTCAGTCATGTCCAATTCTGTGCGACCCCATAGATGGCAGCCCACCAGGCTCCCCTGTCCCTGGGATTCTCCAGGCAAGAATACTGGAGTGGGTTGCCATTTCCTTCTCCAATGCAAGAAAGTGAAACGTGAAAGTGAAGTTGCTCAGTCATGTCTGACTCTTAGCGACCCCATGGACTGCCGCCTACCAGGCTCCTCCATCCATGGGATTTTCCAGGCAAGAGTACTGGAATGGGGTGCCATTGCCTTCTCCAGATGAAGGATGGGTCTCTGAGAAATTGGGTCTGTCCCTAGATCTTTGGACCAGAAGTGGGACAGGCATCTTTCTTCAACCTGACTGTGAAGGAGATGGTAAAGGACGTACTTAAAGGACAGAACTGGCTCATCTATACATATGGAGTCACCAACTCAGGGAAAACCTACACAATTCAAGGTGAGTATTATGCCTCACAGAACTGCTGACTGTCTTTGGCTTTTGATGCTCTGAGTTGAACAGTGCTTGCTGCAACTGTCCATCTTTTGCATGCCTCCAGGTACCATCAAGGATGGTGGGATCCTGCCTAGGTCCCTGGCTCTGATCTTCAACAGCCTCCAAGGCCAGCTGCATCCAACACCTAACCTGAAGCCCTTGTTCTCCAATGAGGTAATGTGGCTAGACAGCAAGCAGATCCGGCAGGAGGAATTAAAGAAACTGGCCCTACTAAATGGAGGCCTCCAAGAGGTAAAGTGTTGGTGTTCACAGAGGCAGGGATAGGGGACAAACCTCCAGAAAGTTTTGTGCTTATCTTATCCCTGGACCCCTCCAGGAGGAGCTGTCCACCTCCTTGAAGAAAAATGTCTACATTGACAGCCGGATGGGTACCAGCACCAGCTTTGACAGTGGCATTGCAGGGCTCTCCTCCAGTAGCCAGTTTCCCAGCAGTAGCCAGCTGGATGGTATGTACCATGACTGGGCTCTGTGCCAATTAACAGTAGGAACCCATTTTCTGCTCCCCAAAACTCCAAGGGTACAGATCAGAGGTTGCAAACTGAGTTCCACTTTCTGAGGCCCCTGCAGGCTAAAGGAGAGGTGGATTACCCTTGAGTTGATCCTCTGGACATTGGCTTTTTCCCCAGAAATGAGTCACCGATGGGCACAACCAGACACTGCCCCTGTAAGTGTCCCTGCAGATCTTCGCTTCTCCATCTGGATCTCCTTCTTTGAGATCTACAATGAACTGCTCTATGACCTGTTAGAACCCCCTAGCCAGCAGCGCAAGAGGCAGACTCTGCGGCTGTGTGAGGATCAGAATGGCAATCCCTACGTAAAAGGTATGGGAAAACAGTGGCTGGCATGAACCCTGGAGGGGACCTTGGGAGAGACTTGGAAAAGAGTTAGGTGCTCCCATCTTATGTATGCCCATCTTTACATCAGATCTCAATTGGATTCATGTTCAGGATGCTGAGGAGGCCTGGAAACTCCTGAAAGTGGGTCGTAAAAACCAGAGCTTTGCCAGCACCCACCTGAACCAGAATTCCAGCCGCAGGTTAGTAGGTTAATGAGTCAGCCTTTCACTGTGTTTCAGGAAACATTAGTCCTCCACCTGGTCATAGAAGATATGCAGTGACTTTTATTTTTTTTAACTTCTAGTCATAGCATCTTCTCAATCCGGATCCTGCACCTTCAGGGGGAAGGAGATATAATCCCCAAGATTAGCGAGTAAGTTTTTCCATTTAGAAATTTGGGCTTTGGGGGCCATAATTGGTGGTTGGGGGAGGGGACAAGGCAGTCCTCAAAGGAATTATTTCCATTAGATTCATGTTCTCTTTCCTTGGGTACAGAGTTTCTTCACAGGCCCTCCCCTCCCTAGAACTATATGAAGGGGCTAAAAAGCATATAACATGGGGTCCTAATGTCAGATCCTGTCCATCACTCAAGGTTATCACTCTGTGATCTCGCTGGCTCAGAGCGCTGCAAAGATCAAAAGAGTGGTGAGCGGCTGAAGGAAGCAGGAAACATTAACACTTCTCTGCACACCCTGGGCCGCTGTATCGCTGCCCTGCGCCAAAACCAGCAGAACCGGTAAGCTTTTCACTGCAAGCCAGGATGGCCTGGCACTCTGCAGTTTGCTAAGAGACTTCCTGATCATCACAGGGGCTAGTGCTAGTATCTCCTCAGGGGCTAGAGCTCTGCTCACAGCACTATTCTCTTTAATTCCCTGCCAGGTCAAAGCAGAACCTGGTTCCCTTCCGTGACAGCAAGCTGACTCGAGTGTTCCAAGGCTTCTTCACAGGCCGAGGCCGCTCCTGCATGATTGTCAATGTGAATCCCTGTGCGTCTACCTATGATGAGACTCTTCATGTGGCCAAGTTCTCAGCCATTGCTAGCCAGGTGCGAAGCTATAGGTGTGATGATTGTGCTCACTTTGGGCTGGTACCTGTACTTCAGAAAGCAACTAGGAACTAGTAATGGATTCGATTAAGATTTTTTTCCCCTCACAGCTTGTGCATGCTCCACCTGTGCAACTGGGATTTCCATCAATACATTCATTCCTCAAGGAACACAGTCAGCGCGCTTCTCCCAGCTTAGAGACTGGAGCTAAGACTGACCCAGGCCTTGGTGATGACATTGAAAATGAAGTTGACATCTCCACATATGGGAAGGAGGTGAGAATGCAAGAAAACTTTGGTGCAGCAGCTTGATGGCTATACATTTTCCATGCTATGTTCCAAGTGGACCTGTACCTTTTTAGGTCATGGACTTCTGATGACCTCTGACCTGTGTGTCCCTCCTAGGAGCTCCTACAGGTGGTAGAAGCCATGAAAGCACTGCTTTTAAAAGAACGGCAGGAAAAGTTGCGGCTGGAGATGCAGCTCCGTGATGAAATTTGCAATGAGATGGTGGAGCAGATGCAACAACGAGAACAGTGGTGCAGGTACCAGCCGAGTAACCCCTCTTGTTCTAGACCGTAGGGTAGGAAGTAGAGACTAGGATGGAGTAGTGCCTCAAGATCTGCTTTCCAAGCTCACTCCTCAGAATCTGCACTGACTTCTCTATTCTCCTCTGACAGTGAACATTTGGACACACAAAAGGAACTACTAGAGGAACTGTATGAAGACAAACTAACAATCCTCAAGGAGTCACTGACAAGTTTTTACCAAGAAGAACTTCAGGTGAGTTGCCCTGAACCAGCCCCAAGTAGCTGCTCAGATTCCCATCACTAGCTTGCCTGAGATAAAGTAGGGGCGGAACGTGTAATTCACCTTTCTCTCATCTCCTTAGTGCTTTATGTCAATCTATGTTTGATGAACTGATTTAGAGTTTGACTGGCCAAGAAATGGTGTAAATGCTAATTTACAGGGAAATTTTTGTTCATTCTTCAGTCATCTATACCTGTAGGATTCGTCTGACTCTGAACAGAATTCTGTTCTTTGTTTCCCTTTAGGAGCGAGATGAGAAGATTAAAGAGCTAGAAGCTCTCCTGCAGGAAGCCATACAGCAGCAAGTGGCCCATCAACCCTCAGGGTCTGAACTGTCCCTACGGCGGTCACAAAGATTGGCTTCTGTTTCCACCCAGCAGTTCCATGAGATTAAAGCTAAACTGGAACAATGCAAAGCAGAGCTAAACTCCACCACTGAAGGTGAGGAGGGAGAGAGGGTAGGAAGCAGAAGTATTTCAGGGAAAGCTGTTCTTCAAACTTGGGCCTTCTGGGGCCAACTCCAACATAATTTCCTTGACTGCCAAGCTACATCCCCGTGACCTTTCATTCTAGGGTGCACATGGCCTCACTTGTTATGTTTTTTGCAAACTACTGTTAATTCAGTTAAAGAGTCCAAGGCTAGAAAGCCTACACATGTGAGGTTATTGTTTCTTTCCTTCAGAGCTGCAGAAGTACCAGAAAATGTTAGAACCCCCACCCTCAGCCAAGCCTTTCATCGTTGATGTGGACAAGAAGTTAGAGGAGGGCCAGAAGGTAATTAGCTTTCTCCATTACCAAAGCTCTCACCTAAGACACTTTCCAGCACTGTATCCCTGGTCTATGTGAGGACAAGATGCTTTCTGTGCCATCCTGGAGAGGCTACTGCATTCTTACAGCTAGCCTTTCTAATTTTACTTCTCTTCAGATGGTTCTCTGACTCCTATAGATCACCTGGCGTGACGTCTTGACCACAATTTGGTTCCTACTCTTCCTTTTTCAGAATATAAGGCTACTGCGGACAGAGCTTCAGAAACTTGGTGAGTCTCTCCAGTCAGCGGAAAGAGCCTGTTGCCACAACACTGGAGCAGGAAAACTTCGCCAAGCCTTGGCCACTTGTGATGACATCTTAATCAAACAGGTTGGGGCAGCCTATATATCACTTTCTCCCATCAGCCCATGTCAGAGTATATATGAGGAAGATAAAAAAGATTTTTAGGCTAATCTTTTAGTGAGGGGAGTTTCTCTTCCTTGCAAAGTAACCATTCACTAAGTACAAGGCGTTATGCTAAGTAATTATAGGCTTTTTCTGTTATAACTGTCCTAGGGAGGGAGATACTACCATATTTCATCCAAGATGCTTAAACTGTAAGATACCATAGTAAAACAAAACACTAACAATTAAGCTATGACACTGTCATCAATAAATGTACCCTGATTCCATCCAGATATATGGAAATGTAAAAAAATACGTCCTAATTTGATACCCACCCAGGAACTGAGGCTCTTGGAGGTTAAGTAAAATTATTCAGGCTCATACCACCTGATGTGTTAGAAAAGGTCCTTCTATTCACTGCTATTTGTTTGGGTCTTAAAAACCAATACTCACCCCCCACATACACACCATTCAATTAAAGCTCTGACCATACAGAGCTAATCTTTGTAAAAAGAAGTTTTATTAACTATAGTGTATATTACCTTGCCCTCTTGAGTTTCTCTAATAGATCAGACAGAAATGGTTTCTATAACTCTGTTCATCTTCCTTAGGATCAGACGCTGGCTGAGTTGCAGAATAATATGACACTAGTAAAACTGGACCTTCGGAAGAAGGCAGCATGCATCGCGGAGCAGTATCATACTGTGCTGAAACTCCAAGGCCAGGCTTCTACCAAAAAGCGCCTTGGTGCCAACCAGGAAAACCAGCAACCAAACCAACAGCCCCCAGGGAAGAAACCGTTTCTTCGTAACTTACTTCCCCGAACACCCACCTGCCAAAGTTCAACAGACTGCAGCCCTTATGCCCGAATCCTGCGCTCACGGCGTTCCCCTTTACTCAAATCTGGGCCTTTCAGCAAAAAATACTAAAGTTGTGAGGAGACAGCACTCCCCATAGGTGGGTCTGCTGCTCGGTTTAAGAAATAGGTTTCTTTAAAGCTTTACCATATATATGTACCTGAAACTCTATCTAAAATGCAATATTCAGACACTAGTAGTAGTTTTTCTCCCTTTTGTAATATAATCACCTATGTAATCTTACACTTTTTTACTTATATGGTTTCTGTGCACACAAAAGTTATATTAAAATAAAGATATTATTCACGTTTTAAATCTGAATTCCAAATCTTGCATTATCATTGAAGTAAATTATAAAAGGGGCAGAAAAACTGAAAATCAAATATCATCCAGGCCCCTGGGAACTTTGCACAGGAATGGCAGTAGAGACCAGCAACTGGTGTACAGCTAACCCAAGAAATCTTGGTAAGAAATGAATTCAAGAGATATTAGATATTCTAAACCTTCCTTAATAAAAAGTGAAGTGTCATATATTAGGAGATGAATGAGTAACAGACTTGTTCTGGAAAAAGAATCAAGAAAGGCTGGGCCCTGAGCTCAGAATAACCCATAGTATCCACTGTACAAACCAATCACAGCAGACATAATCACAGCATATTACCTCCTACGGGACACACAAGCACAGGCCAGAAACTCTCCAAGAATACAGCAGAAATGATTCCTTTTACCTTGTCTAACAGGTGAAGGTTAGAAAAAATTCTGCTGGAGATGGGGCGGGGGGGAAGAGACACAAACAATTATGTCAAAAATATTTATTAAAACAGACCGACTCAAAGAGTTTATTCTTATCTGTATAGTCACAAAAGTTACACACCCAAATATCTGTGAAACTCTGTAATCCTGTCTCCTTGCTCTGCTTTAGTAGGGGTATAGCTAACTCTAGACATGTTTCCCCTGAGTAGGGGCCATCAGTTCCACACTCAGTGAGTCCTTTTGCCCTTTTGTTCAACTCTACTTGTTACTTGCAATTTGAAAGTTTCTAGGAGACACCCCAAAATCATGTTTTGGAAGAATGTCTTCCTAGTGAGAACAAAAGTACAGCTAGAATCCATTTAAAACTAATCTCGGATATCAAAGTAGTCATGCTCAGCACATCAAAGAATGATGAGTCATGTCTGTCTATCCAGTGCCCTGACCTTCCTAGGGTATCCAGTGCCCTACTGTCAGCAGAGGATAAAGTGGCAGGCTTTCTTCTTTGCCTGTCTAAAGAAATCTCCCACTCCCAGCAGCATTTAAATTTTGTTCCTGTAGACTTGCCTGTGCCAAAGTGTTGTTAAAGGGATGTTTTGTGGGGGTGCCAAAAGACCTGGGAAAAAGGCCAAGATCTGTAGCCACTCTAAACAGAAGGGAGATAGAAGTGCTTCAAACTGGCAAAAGACAGTATCTGTTCCTGCCAGTCTACTGTTCCTTCTGTCAGTCTACTCTGAAGGTGATTCTATAAGCTGTCCCCAAGGAGTTGTACAAACAAAAAGAAATAAGGTCCTTGGAAAAATAGACGTGGCTGTTCTTTACATGGAGATAAGGCTTAATATGGGTCTGGCAATGTTCTGGTTTGAAAGCAGCCAACTATGGTGTGACTGAAGACAGGTTGAGTGGAGAAACTCTGCGTGTGGGAGTGTTGTTAGCAGACAGTGAAGCAGGGAGGAAAAAGGGAGCAGGTATCTCAGTGGAGGGAGTCTCGCCTTGGTTCCGAAGCTGTAGGATTTGCCTGAGCAAGGCCTTACCTTCTTCCCGGGTCTGAAACAAGGTCAAGCAAATGTATCAAAATATATCCAAAGGTATTCTCAAAACTAGGTTCTAAAATACTGACTTACAAAGTTCCTCAGAACAAGGTAACCTCTCCACTCACCCTTTTAACCACCTTCTACCCCCAGATCACAGTAAAGTCATGTCCTCAAACTTAAAATCCAAGTCTTTCACTAAAGTACTGATACTTACATCATTGAATGCACAACACTTTTGAGCACAAGCTGATGCTTCATCCCACAGCTTGCACTTAAAATAGTACTGGGCCAGATAGCGGAAAGCAGTGCTCTCCTCCAAGTGTTCCACTATTTCCTAGATAAGGAAAGCAGGAATGACTGAGGTGATAAGAATAAGATCAGCAACCCAATTCTCATGCTAATGACACATACCCCACATGAATAGATATCTTGGATATACTTGATGTAACACTGGGCTGCCTGTTCGGACTCAGTCAACTGTTCATGAAGCCTACAAAAGAAATCGGTCTTTAGGTACAAATCATATTGCAAAGCAAGCTAGAGATAAAAAAAAGTAAAAGCACACAAGTAATATCAAAAAATGACAATATATAGACAAGTACAAACTTTGACATAAATGACACAGTGGGACCCAGAATAATATTAGTGCCCAGAAGTGATGGTTACTTCATCAAAGCTTCAAATCATTCTGCTTCTGGTGATGGAGGGAAAGTTAGTAAATACTTAAGCTGGATAACAAACCATTGCAAAAATTGCCTGGTAATACCCTGAGTAAGGTCAAAAAGATACCAAGCAATTCAGATTTTTTGTAAGAATCCAGAAAATAACTGGTAGGAATGAAACTGCATTTAAGAACCTCTTTCCCTATCATTTCTGAGTTAGTCTGTATTTTCCTGGGGCTTAAGAGGAGACTGATACCTAAATTAGTTTCTCTAGACTGCTCTCACATAAAATTCCATTTCTTTCAATTAGTTCTTGAATTTTCCAAATGGGAAAACAATTCCCCTTCAAAAAGTACTAGCATTCTCTTGAGTCAAGATGACTAAGTTTCCAGATCTACTACATCCCTGAGTTTGGCTTAAAACTCAACATTCAGAAAACTAAGATCATCTGGTCCCATCACTTCATGGCAAATAGATGGGGAAACAGTGGAAACAGTGACAGATTTTATTTTGGGGGGCTCCAAAATTACTGCAGATGGTGACTGCAGCCATGAAATTAAAAGACACTTGCTCTTTGGAAGAAAAGTTATGACCAACCTAGACAGCATATTAAAAAGCAGAGACATTACTTTGCCAACAAAGTCTAGTCAGAGCTACGGTTTTCCCAGTAGTCATGTATGGATGTGAGAGTTGGACCATAAAGAAAGCTGAGCGCCAAAGAATTAATGCTTTTGAACTGTGGTGTTGGAGAAGACTCTTGAGAGAGTCCCTTGGACAGCAAGGAGGTCCAACCAGTCAGTCAATCCTAAAGGAAATCAGTCCTGAATATTCACTGGAAGAACTGATGCTGAAGCTGAAACTCCCAACACTTTGGCCACCTGATGCGAAGAACTGACACATCTGAAAAGACCCTGATGCTGGAAAGATTAAAGGTGGGAGGAGAAGGGGACAACAGAGGATGAGATGGTTGGATGGCATCACCGACTCGATGGACATGAGTTTGAGGAAACTCTGGGAGTTGGTGATGGACAGGGAGGCTCAGCGTGCTGCAGTCCATGGGGTCACGAAGATTTGGACACGACTGAGCAACTGAACTGAACATCCCCTCATTCATGTAGATGATGGATAAGAGGCTCTAGAACATGCAGGATCCACCTACCAGAGAAGCCAACAGAAATATAACTAACATTTCACTCTTTCACTCACTTTGCCAGTTTTACCAGAGCCATCTTTTCCACATCTCCCACGGCATAAGCTCTCCAATAGCACTGTCAATAAAGAAATAAATAAACTAGTCACTTCAACCATTGCCCCATGTGCCATGACTCACGCAGGTCCTGCAATCCTCCCAGAAGTTCAGATTTAAAGAATACAAAGCATTTTTACTAGATATGAGGCCCAAGCTACATATTAACATTCCCACTCTGTCAGCCCTGCTTTGCTTTATACACACTATGAGCCTATAAATATTCAGACTTCCCTACGTAGACAGATACAAATGAAGGAAAATTAAGCACCAATAGCTCAACCCCTCATCCAAACATTAGGTTTCCACATAAATTCTCCAGAACCCAATTTCAGGTACCTTTTTGGCTTCCACTAGTTGATTAAGTTTCTCATAACATTCTCCTAAAGCAACCAGCATACGAGAATCATTGGGCCTGTGAGGAACGAGAAATAGGAAACCTGAGCAAAGACTTTAAAGATAACTGAAGTCCTCCCTTGAGGAACCACCACCACAACTGTTTCAAACCCATGAAAGGAATGGGCTTTAATCCAATACTTCGCATATTATTTTATGTTCACAATTATACTACTTTTTAAATTAATTAATTAATGAATTTGGCTGCCTTGGGTCTTAGTTGCAGCATGGGGGGTCTTTGTTGCCTCATGCAGGATCTCTCATGGCAGTGCAGGGACTCTAGTTGTGATGCACAGGCTCAGTAGTTGTGGTGCTTGGGCTTAGTTGCTCCACATGTGGGATCTTAGTTCTCCAACCACAGATCAAACCCACAGCCCCTGCATTACAAGGCGGATTCTTGACTACCAGACCACCAGGGAAGTCCCCACAGTTATGCTATTAACATATTAGTAGAATACACTACATAAAAATGACCAAACAACATATGGCATGTTTAAACTTAGGTCTCCAAAAGTCAAAACCATTCATGTGATTCTTCAGTAGCTATCAAAGAGAAAGAAAAGTGTCAGCCCTTCCCACAACAAACATATCATCAGGCAGTGGTCAGACTTACCGAAGCTGGTGGGCCCGTCTATAATAATAAAGGCAATAAAACGGCATCTTAAGGATTTCATAGGTCTGCCCAAGGCCATACCAGGCTCTGTAGTCCCGCTTATTGACCTCAATAGCATGCCTAAGAAATGGAAGAGAAAACTGGTAAGGAGGCAGAATCAAAGTTAGCGACTTGCAGACTCAATAAAGTGAAAGTGTCAGTTGCTCAGTTGTGTCCGACTCTCTTTGGACCCCACGGACTGTAGCCTGTCAGGCTCCTCTATCCATGGGCCAGAACACTAGAGTGGGAAGCCATTTCTTTCTCCAAGTGATCTTCCCAGAGGTTCTTAAAATCACAGCAATCTGCTCCACCTCACCCTCCAACTAAAACCTCACCTATAAGCCTGAATAGCAGCAGATGTATTCTTCATTTCCATGTACTCATGTCCCATTAGCGTCCAGGCCCCAAGATACCGAGGATTCAATTTCAAGGCTCTCTGGAAATACAAGGCTGCTTTCTCATGTTGAGAACGCAAACTATAATAATTGCCTGATTGGAAAAAAAAATATGTGAACAACTAGAAAGATTAAAATAAGTCACTAAAATAGGCAGCATTTCACAGGGTAGGCATGAACTCATTCCCCCAAAGTCCTTGCAGAAGAGCCAAATTGTATAGGCAATATCATCATTTCCTTGGAAAATATCACACATTCTGGTTTTTTTTTTTTAAAAAGTGTTTCCTAACACCACAAAAGTTTTCTTCATTGTATTTCCTCTGGATTATTAGCATTTATACATATATTTTCTTAATAAAGGGTAAGATATTCCTAGAGTATGCTTCAGATTGGTAGTTTTCCAACTATCTTCCAAGGTCCCTAAGGAAGTACCTGAAAGGTTAAAAATGTAGAATTCTGAACTCCTCTCTTCCACAAGAATCAAGGAAGTTCTATTATCACTGGTCTTAAAAAGAGTATATGAAAGATTTTAGGATTCTATTAAAAAATGTATTTGAAGAAAGGGAATAAAGACTATCTGACTTGTCTCAACTAGTAAATGCATAAATGAAATGTGGTATATATCCAGACAATGAAATACTTCTTGGCAGTAAAAAGAAAAGAACTACTGACATATGCTACAACATGGACAAACCTCAAAAAACAGCTCTGTGAAGAAAGCCACATAATAAGACTAAATATTCCAAGATTCCATTTAAAATTTCTAGAAAAGGCAAAACTGCACACTCAGAAGGCAGATCTCCTGGGGATGGGAGTAGGACTGACTTAAAATAGACTCAAGAGAATTTTGGGTTATGATAGAATTTTCTAAACTGGATTATGATTATGGTTACACAACTTAATAAGTTAGCAAAAACTCAATGAACTGTAAACTTAAAATGGGTAAATTTTATGGTATACAAATTATCCCTTAATAAAGCTATCTTTAATATATACCAATAAAATGGACAGCCTAGAAGAAATGGACACATTCCTAGAAATTTATAATCTCCAAAAATTAAAACAGGTATAGAAAATATAAACAGACCAATTACCAATAATAAAACTGAATCAGTAATAAAAAAACTCCCAACATACAAAAGTCTGGGACCAGATGGCTTCACAGATGAATTTTATCAAATATTTAGAAAAGAGCTAACAATTATTTTTCTTCAAATTATTCCCAAAAATTAGAGGAAGGAATATTTCCAAACTCATTCCACAAAGCCAGTATCACCTTGATACCAAAACCAAAGATATCTCAAAAACAAGAAAATTACAAGCCAATATCACTAATGATCATAGACGAAAAAGTCCTCAAAGTATTTGCAAACTGAATTCAATAATACATTAAAAGGATCATACATCATGATCAAGTGGGATTCATCCCAGGGATACATGGATGGTTCAATACCTGCAAATTAATCAATGTGATATATAGCACATTAAAAAAAATGAAAAATAAAAATTGTATGATCATCTGTACAGAATCGCTATGTTGTATATCTGAAACCAATATAATATTGTAAATCAACTATACCTCAATTATTTTAAAAAGAAGAAAAAAATCAGAGATATACCAAGACTTCTGAATGATTTCTCAGGAGATATTGTTGAATGAGAAAAGTAAAATGCAGAGAAATGGGTACAGTATGATCCTATTTTTGTAAGCAAACAGCCCATTAAACCCTGCATCGTTGTTGTTTAGTCAACAAGTCGTGTTCGACTCTTTTATGACCCCAGGAACTGTAGCCCACCAGGCTCCCCTATCCATGGGACTTCCCAGGCAAGAATACTGGAGTGGATTGTCGTTTCCTTCTCCAGGGGATCTTCCTCACACAGGGATTGAACCTGCCTCTCCAGCACTGGCGGGAGGATTCTTTACCACTGAGCCACCAGGGAAGCCCGAACCCCACATATGTGTATGTATATTTTTCATTTGGTACCAGAACATGCTAACCCAAGTATTTTAAAGGGTGAAGGGTGCAGTGAGGGGAAAAAAAAAAACAAAACACCTCCTTTATGTAAAAACTGTATGTGCATAAACTAAATAAAAGGGAGGATTTAGATATATACATATACTAACTTACAGAGATCATGATAAACTGTCAAATGGAAAAAACAAATTGCGAGAAATTTTATGATTCCACTCTGGTAAAAAAACAAGTAATACTATTTCTATATGTGTTTGTCTTTTTTTAAAAAGTTTGTCTAGATTCAGCTGTCAGTTTGATTCAGGAGAAATCATTTATAACAACTGTCTGTATTATATAAGATCATTCAAGTTGATATTCGTCTGGGAAAAAAGATGGGAGGTCTTTATGTACATAAAGATAGCTTTGCTTCTGTCACTAACTCAGAACCAGATACAGAAAAATAACCAAACTTTAAGCAGACTGTCCAAGGGTTAACTTCTGTAATAGAATAGAAGTGAAGCAGTGGTAGCAGGAGTATAAGCTTTAGCTACTAAAGGAGTCAGGATGACAAAAGAGATGCTAAGTAAGTCAGAATAGGCAAGTTCTGTGCAAAGATTAAGTAGATGACCTTTTCTGACCAGTTGGAACAGCTACAATGTATTGTATAATTACAATGTGCTGGGCAACTTAACATTGTTATAAGTGCTTTGTATGTATTAATTTACTTAATCCTTAAAACAAACACATAGGAAAAAGTTCTATTGATAAATCCCTTTATGGATGAGGAGAATTTAAATCCACTGTCACACAGCTAGTGAATAGCAAAACCAAGAGTTAAACTTGGGCAGTTTGGTTCCAGAGTCCAAATCTTCACCATGCTACACAGTTATATATATATATATATATATACACACTCATTATATATATATATTTGTGTGTGTGTGTGTAAAGCTGCCTTCAGAGACTAGAACTCCAGAAAAGATGCAAAAGGAAGCATTCCACTCACATCAAGACATAAAATCAGAAGCAAGAAATAAGTGGGGGTTTCTTGCCATCACTCTATTCATCACTCTACTGTTTCATTCTCTTTCAGGTCCTCAAGTTTCTTCTCTCTCCACCCTTTTTACTCCTTTCAATTCCTCTGAATTGGCTGTAATATGGAAGCTGAAATATACTTTTTATCTTATCTAACGTTCCTTATTCTTAAAATAGGTGGGCTGAATTCAACAAACATTTATTGACCATATATTAGGAACTTTGTTAGGCATTACAGATATACTGGGGGCAAAGGACAGGATGGCTCAGCAGTAAAGCATCTATCTGCAATGCAGGAGATGCCAGTTTGATCCCTGGGTCAAGAAGATTCCCTGGAGGAGGAAATGGCAACCCATTCCAGTATTCTTGCTGAGAGAATACAATGGATGAAGGGGCCTGGTGGGCCACAGTTCAAGGGTTTGCAAAGAGTCAGACACAACCGAGTGTATACGCATGCACAGATATACTGAAGAGAAAACAAAAACAGTTCATTAAGAAGTTTGCCAAAAATAAAAATAAATTTTAAAAATTTACTAATCAATTATTTTCAAAAACAGACAGGAATTCGCTGGTAGTCCAGTGGTTAGGACTCCTTGCTCTCACTGCCAAAGGCCTGGCTTTAAACCCTGCTAGGGGAACTGCTGCTGCTGCTGCTAAGTCACTTCAGTCGTGTCCGACTCTGTGCGACCCCAGAGACGGCAGCCCTTCAGGCTCCTCCATCCCCGGGATTCTCCAGGCAAGAACACTGGAGTGGGCTACCATTTCCTTCTCCAATGCATAAAAGTGAAAAGTGAAAGTGAAGTCAGTCAGTCATGTCCAACTCTTAGCAACCCCATGGACTGCAGCCCACCAGGCTCCTCCATCCATGGGATTTTCCAGACAAGAGTACTAGAGTGGGTCGCCAGTGCCTTCTCCACTAGGGGGACTAAGATCCCATAATCTGTGTGGCACGGCCAAACAATAAATAAATAAAACCCCAGAAACTCCTAAAGCATTACTCTTCGTATGTATGCCTCCTTTGATTTTAACTGGTTTTAAGTTAGTAGGCTAAAAAAGAACAGTATCTCCCCTACTTATATTTCCTTTCTTCAGGTAAAGGACACTGTTGTAAATCTAGTTACCCATTCATCAATTTCTATTTGTTCTAATTCCTAAACATCTAAGTCTAATCACCTCTCTTCATTCCTCCTGCCAATACCTCAGCTTAGGCTCATCTCTAGACTGGTTTATTGCAAAAGCCTCCTTGTTGGTCTTCCTGCATCTAGTCTTGCCCTTTAGCTAATCTTCCCAGCACAGTCTCCAGTTATCATTTGAAAATGAAAATCTGAAAAAGTTTATCACTGTCTGGTCTAAAATCCATCAGAAGACTTTTCCTGCCTTAAGAATAAAATCCAAACTTTTGGCAAAGCATAAAAGGCTCTTCAAGATCTGGCCCCTTTTGTACATCCCCTCCTCCCACACAGCGCTTCAGGATCACTGCCTGTTTCACACTTCTCTGCACTGCAATACCCCTCCCAAGTCAATCCATCTTCTCCCTTAGTCAACTCTCACTCCTTCAGATCTCACCTTCTCAAGACGCCTTCCCTAAGATTAGACTGGATTAGCTAGCTATCTGTCCTATGTACTCTCTTTGTATCCTATGCTTACTTCAATCATAACACTCAACCCACTATATCATTGTTTCTTACTGATCTTCCTCAGTAGGTAATGGGGTATGTACTGCAACACATTTTACAGTACTTGGTATTCAGAATATGTTGAAAGAATGTTTTCTGAATAAACTGGAATTCCATCCTCACCTTAATGGACTTTATGCTTCACTCATAATGCTCTGACATTGAAAAGGTCATCTGTTCCTCTTACCTATGTTTCCATTGTCGTTTTATTATTAGTTGCTCAGTTGTGTGCAACTCTGCAACCCCACAGACTGCAGCCCACCAGGCTCCTCTATCCATGGGATTCCAGGCAAGAATACTGGAGTGGGTTGCCATTCCCTTCTCCAGAGGAACTTCCCAACCTATGGATCAAACCCAGGTCTAGGATTTTTTTTTTTTAATGTTTCTTTCCCATACTAGACTACAACTTCTTCAAGGTCTGGAATACTTACTGAATAACTGAACTGAAATTCTATCACTTTATTAACAACAATGTCACCAAAGACCCAGGAACAAGGTCTTTCATCTCCAGGAAACTTAGGCTTTCAATCACAAACAACCAAGGTTACTTTTATCCAAGAGTGGCCATTCATCTATTTGTGTCAATTGATTATCACGCTACCCTAGGGTGACCAAATACATGGGACCACAGTTCTCAATGGAGGATGATTCTGACCCCAAAAGGTTATTTGGCTTCACCTGCGAACATTTTTGGTTGTCCCACCTGGCAGAAGGAGGTTACTGACATTGAGTGGTTAGAAGCTGGGTATACTGCTAACATCCTGCAGTGTACAGGACATGCATGTGTGCTCAGTCGTTCAGTCGTGTTCAACTCTTTGCGACCCCATGGACTATAACCTGCCAGGCTCCTCTGTCCATGGAACTATCCTGGCAAGAATACTGGAGTGGGTTGCCATTTCTTTCCCCAAGGGACCTTCCCAACCCAGGAAATGAACCTGTATCTCCCAAGGCTCTTGCATTGGCAGGTGGATTCTTTACCACTGAGCCACTGGGGAAGCCCCAGTGTATAGGACAGCCTCCCGAAAAAGAAATTAAAACCAAAACTGTCAACAGAGCCAAGCTTGAGACACCCTTGTATAGAAAAAAGAAGTAATCTCATATTTTTTCATAGAATTGGAAATTCTTACAAACATTTTAGTAATATTAGTAAGTTTAAAATGCACACCCTTTTGATCCAGCATTTCACTGCAAGGAACTTATTACACAGAAAGAGTTGCATAAAAGACTTCCGTGGTAGTACGATGGATAAGAATCTGCCTGCCAGTGGAGGGGAAACGGGTTCAAACCCTGATCTAGGAAGATCCCACATGCCGAGGAGCAACTAAGCCCATGTGCCACAACTATTGAGCCTGTGCTCTAGAGCCGGTGAGCCATAACCACTGAACTCATGTGCTACAACTACTAAAGCCTGTGCACCTAGAGCCTGTGTTTCACAAGAGAAGCCACCGCAATGAGAAGCCTGTGCACCACAAAGAGTAGCCGCTGCTCGCCACAACTAGAGAAAGTCCATGAAGGGCAACAAAGACCCAGTGTAACAAAAGTAAATAAGTAAAAATTAAAATTGAAAAAGAAATAGTTGCATAAACAAACAAAAATAAATGCATACATACAAAGATGTTTCCTAAAGTAATTTTTGTATATTAACAAACACTCAGTCAGTTCAGTCGCTGAGTTGTGTCTGAATCTTTTCGACCCCATGGACTGTAGCGCACCAGACTTCCCTGTCCAGCACCAACTCCCAGAGCTTGCTCAAACTCATGTCCATCTAGTTGGTAATGTCATCCAACCATCTCATCCTCTGTCATCCCCTTCTCCTGCCTTCAATCTTTGCCAGCATCAGGGTATTTTTCAGTGAGTCAGTTCTTCACATCAGGTGGCCAAGGTATTGGAGTTTCAGCTTCAGCATCAGTCCTTCCAATAAATATTCGGGACTGATTTCCTTGACTGGTTTGATCTGCTTGTAGTCCAGTTCAGTTCAGTTCAGTCGCTCAGTCATGTCCGACTCTTTGCAACCCCATGAACTGCAGCACGCCAGGCCTCCCTGTCCATCACCAACTCCCAGGGTCCACCCAAACCCATGTCCACTGAGTCGGTGATGCCATCCAACCATCTCATCCTTTGTCGTCCCTTTCTCCTCCTGCCCTCAATCTTTCCCAGCATCGGGATCTTTTCAAATGAGTCAGATCTTCACATCAGGTGGCCAAAGTATTGGAGTTTCAGCTTCAACATCAGTCCTTCCAATGAACACCCAGGACTGATCTCCTTTAGGATGGTATGGTTGGATCTCCTTGCAGTCCAAGGGACTCTCAAGAGTCTTCTCCAACACCACAGTTCAAAAGCATCAATTCTTCTGTGCTCAGTTTTCTTTATAGTCCAACTCTCACATCCATACATGGCCACTGGAATAACCATAGCCTTGACTAGACGGACCTTTGTTGGCAAAGTAATGTCTCTGCTTTTTAATATGCTGTCTAGGTTGCTCATAATTTTTCTTCCAAGGAGAAAGCATCTCTTAATTTCACGGCTGCAATCACCATCTGCAGTGATTTTGGAGCCCAGAAAAATAAAGTCAGCCACTGTTTCCACTGTTTCCCCATCTATTTGCCACAAGTGATGGGACCGGATGCCATGATCTTAGTTTTTGGAATGTTGAGTTTTAAGCCAGCTGTTTCACTCTCCTCTTTCACTTTCAGCAAAAGGCTCTTTAGTTCCTCTTTGCTTTCTGCCATAAGGGTGGTGTCATCTGCATATCTGAGGTTACTGATATTTTCCCCAGCAATCTTGACTCCAGCTTGTGCTTCATCCAGCCCGGCATTTCACATGATGTACCCTCCATAAAAGCTGAATAAGCAGGGTGACAATATACAGCCTTGACGTACCCCTTTCCCAATCTAGAACCAGTCTGTCATTCCACATCTGGTTCTAACTGTTGCTTCTTGACCTCCATACAGATTTCTCTGGAGGCAGTTAAAGTGGTCTGGTATTCCCATCTCTTGAAGAAGTTTCCAGTTTGTTGTGATCCACACAGTCAAAGGCTTTGGCATAGTCAATAAAGCAGAAGTAGATGCTTTTCTGGAATTCCCTTGCTTTTTCTATGATCCAACAGATGTCGGCCATTTGATCTCTGGTTCCTCTGCCTTTTTTAAATCCAGCTTGAACATCTGGAAGTTCTTGGTTCACATACTGTTGAAGCCTCACTTGGAGAATTTTCAGCATTACTTTGCTAGCATGTGAGATGAGTGCAACTGTGTGGTAGTTTGAACATACTCTGGCACTGCATTTCTTTGGGACTGGAATGAAAACTGACCTTTTAAAGTCCTGTGGCCACTGCTGACTTTTCCAAATTTGCTGGCCTATTGAGTACAGTACTTTCACAGCATCATCTTTTAGGATTTGAAATAGCTCAACTGGAATTCCATCACCTCCACTAGTTTTATTCGTAGTGATGCTTCAAGTAAGGCCCACTTGATCTCACATTCCAGGATGTCTGGCTCTAGGTGAGTGATCACACCATCATGATTACCTGGGTAGTGAAGATCTCTTTTGTATAGTTCTTCTGTGTATTCTTGCTTCCTCTTCTTAGTAGCTTCTGCTTCTGTTAGGTCCATACCGCTTCTGTCTTTTATTGTGCCCATCTTTGCATAAAATGCTCCCTTGGTATCTCTAACTTTCTTGAAGAGAAACACTAGCCACAACTTATACAATAGAAAGTCAATTAAATTTAAAAAAGGCACATCTATATAATAAAATACTACATAGCCATCATAAATAATACAACTCTAGATGTAATACCATGAAAAGATGGAAAAAGATATATTTTAGGTTAAAAAAAAAGGACATTACAAAGCAGTGTATATAATGACACAATTTTTGTAAATAACCATACCTGCACATATACCATTTTTACTATTTACACTGAAAAATATTCTGGAGTTGTATCCACCCAACAGTCTTGGGAGTGGGATTACAGTGATCCTTGACATTCTACTGTATATAATTTTATTACCTTTGATACTTTTATTTTTGGCAGGATCCCAGTTCTTTGACCAGAGGTTGAATCCATGCCCCCTGCAGTGGAATCTCAGAGTCCTAATCACTGGACTGCCAGAGAACTGCCCCCCCTCCTTTTTTTTGACACTTTATATTGTTGTTATTTGGATTACTTACAATAAAGATAAATCTTGAAAGAAAAAAATGACTCTTACCAATTACACAGCATGTTTCTACACGATATTTATCAATCTCACAGAGGTTGTGAGCCAGATAACTCAACTCAGATTTCATGCTCTGAAAGAAAAGAAAGATGATCTATGCATGAAAAAGAAACCCTTATTTTTCTTGTATCTAATGCTATGAGGTGACAATCCAACCCAGGAGATTCAAAGCACAAGAGCTTAATCAAGTCCAAGCAAAGGAAGCAGCTCACCCTAACATAAAGAAGGTTGGAGAATGTGTCCATATTTTCAATCCTGTAAGGGTCTTGTTTCCTTAGCTCATTAAAAATAGAGAGGGCTTTGTCAATATCTGCAGAAATAAGACAGAGTTCAGAAAACAATACAGTGCTACCTTCAGGATTTGATGGTACTTTGTTATCCTTATTCACTCACCTCTGATATTGTGATAGGCAACTGCAATTTGGGAAACAATATATGAGCTCTTAGAGAAGCCCACATCAATGAGATTCTGATACTTTTGCAGGGCCTCCTCTATCAACTGCAACTCTGTGTATATATGGGCCAGAAAAAACTCTTTCATCCAGGTGTCTGGCAAAGACAGGAACTTCAGCTGGCAGCAGGAGACAGAGGGAAATACTTAATATACTTTGACCTCTCTCCCAAATGAACATCAAGGAACTATCTTTATTTTCTAACAGAATTTATCACCAAAATTTTATTACAGCACCTAATAATGAACAGGTGTGTGTACGTATTCAGTCACTTCAGTCAAGTTGAAGTCTGCAACCCTATGGTTTGCAGCCTACCAGGCTCCTTTGTCCAGGGGATTCTCCAGGCAAGAAAACTGGAGTGGGCTGCCATTTCCTCCTCCAGGGGATCTTCCCAACCCAGGGATCAAACCTGCATCTCTTATGTCTCCTGCATTGATAGGCAGGTTCCTTAGCACTAGCACCACCTGAGATGCTGTTCAATTAAGTGAATAGGACTCACAAACATAATAGGGGGAATAGGGAAGAATGGTCTAGCTTCGGAAAGATAGGATTTGAGGTGAGTCTTGGAGGATGGGTAAAAACTGAATAGAAAAGGGGAGAGGAAGAGAAAAAAGACAACATTCGAGGTAAGGGTAACAACAGAGGAAAAAGTCATGAGTGTAGGTAAACAGGATGAGACAACTAGTTCAGTTTGAGGGGAGGCTATGTGTTGGGAAGCTGTAGGAAAAAAAAAGACTGAACTAAGAGTGGGTGCTATGCTACAACCAGAAATGGGATGCAAAGTGAAAACACTGCAATTTTTGTTAAGAGAAGGACATGATGACATGAGTGCTTTAAGAATAAGTTTGGAAACAGTATGTAAGATAGCTTGGAAATGGAAGTACAAAAATAGGAAAGCTAGATAGAAAGTATTTATTACTTTTAAGTAATCTAGTTTTGAGACGATAACCAAGATGGCAAAGGGAACCAAGAGAAAGAGATGCAGACAAGAAGGAAACCATGGCAATGTTTGGTGACTGACTAGATAAAGGGAGATGAGAAAAAGGGAAGAGACAAAATATGACTTTGAGGCATCAAGACTGAGTACATTCTGAGAAGGAGTGATGTAACTGAGAGTCCATCAGGTTGAGAGGAAGAAAGAGAACTGAAGAGGCAAGATGAGAAATGTGGTTTTACATATTTTAAGTTCAGAGCTAAACAAATTTTCAATGAAAGTGTGGTAGGCAGTTAGAGATAAGTGAATAGAAGTAAACCAAGATTAAGATTTCAGACTCAAATTCAGTAGCATGTATCATTATTAAGGGAAATCAACCAGCCCTTGGTCCCTTAGAGTCAACAAAAGGAAGTATGTTGTTGCTTCTATTAACTACTGAAGAACAGCAAAATAAACTCTGTAGACAACTCTGTAGACATTGTTCTCTAACAATGACTAATAAAACAACTGCAGTTTAGAAAGCAATTTCATATACATTATTTCATTAATTAACAAATTTCTAAATCTTAACAGTCCTATGACAGTTCAGAAGAGACATTAAACATGCTTTTAATACAATTCTTGATTTAAGAGAAATTATTCCTATAGCATCTTTGGAATTAGGAAACTATAATAGCATTTAGTTTAGAAAACAAGTTACAGTAAAACTTGAATCTGAAAGCATGAATATGAAAAGATAGTCTAACACAACTGGATGCCAATCCAACAGCATCTACCAAACAAGAGCTAGACATTAGTCTTTCAAATAAAGACCTAAATCCCAACAGTGAAAGAGACCACAGGAGAGGGAGCAAAGAGGTAGCTATAATGAAAGGTTTAGCAAAATTTTTCTCCCCCTACCCGTTTATTAAAGAATTACATAAGACTTGAAGCAAAAGATTGTTCATATAGTTTATCTCAAATTTACCATCTCTTTGTCAGTAATCAAGTTACAGAGTTCTAGCCAGGCTCCCCAGTGCAAAGGCAAAACATGAGTAGCCTCCACAAACACATCGATGGCCTCTTTCACTAAGTCCAGCTTTCGAAGCACCACACCATACCTAGAAAAGAAAGGAATGATCACAGAAGTTAATAACATCTCCCATCTACTCAGAAGAATCTCTCTCAGAAGTTCCAAATTACTCTAACACTTACAGATAAAGGCCAAAGCCATCAAGTTCCCGAGCCTGGTGTTTTTTGCTGAGCTCCACTCTCAATTCTCTAAGAGCCTCATTTTTCACTTGACCTTTCTCCAGAGGGCCTAGGAAAGAAACAGAGTTTCTGACCTAAGGGTAGACTGCTGCTTTTTATTTTATAGACTCAGATACTCCCTTTGGTGTCAACCAAAGTTACAACTAGAACTTCCAGCCAACATTCACCAATGGCCGATGACATCTTACACAGTCCATTTACTTTATTACAGAAACTGCAACTGATAATTGGTCTGCAGTTATATTCTGTTAGGTCCACACGGGTTTTTAAAATTTTGAGTTTAATTATCAATATTTAAGTATCAGAAGCCTCAACTAAAAATCTAAATTTCCAGGTTCAGGTAGCAGGGAACAGGGTAAGGCCAAGGGAAGAAAGCCCCTGACAAAATCAAGCCCACACTCCCACAAGGGAGCCCTCAGAGGCAGCTGGGTGACAACCAGTCAGTTGTGCTCTCCAGCTTGCAGACGTCTCCTCAGTCCACTTCCCACATTTATATTACCTGCCTGGCTCCTACAGGAATTAGAATTTGCAACTTCTGCTTTAGTCCAAAAGGTAAGAGAAAGAAATTCATACCTAAGCTATCAACTGTTTCATCATCCTTCTTCTTTTCTCCAGACTGTAAGAGAAAATCAGTTAGTAGATCTTTTTTTCAGTTTATTCTGAAACCTGTTCTAAAACTAGCAGCCTGAATTGACCTAAAGTGTCCAAGTCCAAAATGAAATCTACTATTGGTCACTAATTTTAAACAACTATTTAGGGGCTCCCACTGCGAATAATTTGAGTACCAAAACAATAAAGTACAATAATGAATTATAAACAATTTAAAAAAAAAAGGTAACCTTGAGTCCATACTGACACTAGATAAATACATAAATAAATGAAGGGAAAAATATGCTTTAAAAAAAAATAAGTATTTTTGTATTTATTTGGCTACAGCAGGTCTTAGTTGCAGCATGCAGGATCTTTTTTTAGCTGCAGCATGTGGGATTTTTAGCTGCAGCATGCAAACCCTTAGTTGTAGCATGAGGGATCTGGTTCCTTGACCAGGGATCGAACCCAGGCCCCCTGCACTGGGAACAGGGAGTCTTAGCCACTGGACCACCAGGGAAATCCTAGGGTCTTGCTTAGAGTAGAATTACTTCTCAAGAGAGCCCTGGACTAGATCATTTCGCAACATTATAATAAAGAAAACTTCAGGCAAAAATTAACAATGAATTTCTTGACTAATAGTTATTTAGGTTCTTAATTTTTTGGCCTACTACAAAAAATACTTCAATGAACAGCTCTGTACATATATCCCTGTACACATACTCAAGTATTTCTACTGGACAAGTGAAGTTTCTTCAAGAATTATTTGGGCATTGTATTTCAAACTGACATAATCTGCCCAGAGCAGCAGGAGACATGAGTTCAATCCCTGGGTCGGATTCCTGGAGGAGGAAATGGCAACCCACTGCAATATTCTTGCCTTGGTAATCCCATGGACAGAGGGGCCTAGCAGGCTACAGTTCATGGGGTCGCAAAGAGTCAGACACGACAGCGTCTGAGCACACAGCATGCACACATGCCCAGAGCAGCAGTCCACACCTGTCAGGGCCTGGGTTTCACCTCACCACACAGAGGAGTGGGTGGTGAGCCGAGGCTCCCAGTGGCTTTGGGCAGCAAATTTCACCCATAGCCACAACCAAAGCCACAGGTGATTTTCAACCAATGCCAAAACTATATAAAGTTTTACTCCTGAAATAGATGGTCTACTGCCCCCTGCCTTTATCAGTAATGAATATTGTCAATATTTTTATATTTTCTTTCATACCATTATTCTTTTTACTTTTCTTATGATGTCTTCTTTATTATTATTATTTATTTATAAAGTACATTCACCAAGTAGACCATTGCTAAATTATTAAAGATTAAATTTTTTCTATTGGGATTCTAAACATGGATGCTCCGCTGATAACAGAATGACATCTTAAAACAGCCCTCACCAGATATCTAGAATACATGTACAGAAAATAGGCTTTCTTGCTATTGCAGCCATGCAGGAAATGTGCTGCCCGATCATACTCTTTAACATCAAAGTAGGCCTTGGCCAGGGTATAAGCATCCATATCCTGGGCATCTTCCTAAAAAAGAGACAAGTTTATGTTAATGATTAAGAACAGGATAACAAAAGTTCAAATCCAAGAAGCATATTTATTAAATTCAAGATGTAAGAAACAATAATTATTTTCCTCCTCCCCAAAACCCAATACTTATTTATTAGTTTATGAATAAGGTAACAGTACATTCTTTCAAAATAAAAAGTTGGGGAAACAACTTTAAAGAACTAAACCAGCACTCAGAAATTTGTATTGTTTCTACAAATTTAGTGGGAAGTAGCATATGCTTTAGTGTTAGGCAGCTAGATTTAAATTCTGACTCCTTGACTTCCTGGATTCAAGATGTTAGTAGGGAACTTACTTAGCTTCTCTGAGTATTCACTTCTTCATCTGTAAAATGGAGCCAATAATATACATATGATATAAGGAAAAAGTAAAAAAGTCATGAAAAGTATTTAGTATTAATATCTGACATTCCTTTCCTTCTCCAGACTTTTAAATGTCCACATAAATGCAATATATTGTGAATTAATTGTATTTTTTGGTCTTCAAGTTTTGACATATTAGTACTGTAAAAGCAAAAAACACAGCTACATTCTTTATGTAAAAAAATTAAATGATACATGCTTGAGGTAAAAACATACAATTCCCTCAAATTCTAGGGATAAGTTGATTAAAACTTTAATAATTTCATTCTCTTCATCCTTCCTGCCCAAATATTGCCAGCACAAAACTGGAACCAAAATTATATTCATGTTTTCTTCATTGGATGAACATGTACTAAATGTGGCCATTAAGGCTTAGTTAGGATTCTGGTGGTCCTTTTCACATATACTCATCATTTGGTTATTTCTTCTTCCACCTCTCTCACTTGCATTATACATTTTTTGTGTCATTTTTGTTTGTTTGGATGGTTTTTTTTTATTGGAATATAATTGCTTTATAATTTTGTGTTAGTTTCTGTTGTACAACATTAGTGAATCAGCCATAAGTAAACATTCCCTTCCCTCTGAGTCTCCTTCCCACTCTCCCATACCATCCCTCTATTTATCACAGAGTACTGAGTGGAGCTCCCTGTGTTATACAGCATCTTCCTGTTAGCTATATATTTTACACATGGTAGTGTATATATGTCATGCATTGTACCTTTTGGATTAATGAATATTTACTGCTTTTAAGTGTGTGTGTGTGTGTGTGTGTGTGTGTGTGTGTGTGGTTGGAGGAGGAGTGGAATCAAGAAATGGCATCTTCAGGAAAAACAACGGATAATGACAAAAATCTTTCAGACTACACAGACTATGTAAACATATGTACTATAGATCATACATAAAATGTATTCATATCTCATTTAACTCTCTCAGTATCCCCATAAAGTAAATACTATTATATGCATTTTACTGATGAGGAAACTGTGGCTCAGGAGGTTAATTCAGTAAACTGTCAAAAGTCACTAGTATGGCTGAGATTTGAACCCTGAACCCTCTGGATCCAAAATCAGTTTCGCACTGTTGTAAAAACCTTCGATGCTTCTCCACGTTATGAATACTGTCGAGGTAGAGCTGTAAAAATCTAAAAGGCTGAAATCTTAAGCAAGCATTATTTACAAATTCCTCCAAAAGGTTAAGTTGGAGCACCAAGTCTTTCTAAGCTTAGCAAACACATACAGATAAAATTGCTTAAAATATCCATCTCTGTGAATGGCTTGAACTCCCTCTACAAACATCCCTGCTAAACAGTGTGCTCCCCTCTGGTGACAGGGCACTCAGTATCTGTTCTGATGCTGAGGAGCACGCGCTGTGAACACGTCGTTACCTCTGTAATAGGCGGCGGCGGCTGCAGCTCAGACAGAGGCAATGCCGGGAGAGAGAAGGCCAACTCCGCAGACCTGGAACAGCCACACAAACTGAATCAGCCCCAGCCCCCCAAGGCCGAGGATCCAACCCTGGGCCCCTCGGACCCCGACATCATACCACTTGCTACTGTGCAGTAGGCCTCGCTCCCGAGTGAGGCCCGCGATAAGTAGCAGCTGCTTTTTAATTTCCCGCAAATTTGAGAAATCGCAGCTGGATGGCAGGACCGGCACCGAGGAAGCCGTCGCGGCCACCGACACTATAGAGGAGCTCGCTGCCATTTTCCTGTCTCGGCCACCCCAACCAATCATCAGCGAAAATACTGCCTGACCCTCTGAACCAAAAAAGTCTGTCTGTTATTGGCGGGCTCTTTCTACAGAAAAACCAATCAGAAACCTTCCTTCTTGTAAAGTCACTAAGAGGTCGGGAGGGAAGCGACAATTACGTCTCCGATTGGCGAAGAACTACTGGGGCGGGAAAGTTAGAACTAGAAAGAATGGGCAAAGCCACGATTTCTGGGCGGGGCAGAGAGGAATGAGTGAATGGAAAGGTGGACAGAGAAGGTGGACTGGAAACTAGGGATGGGAGGGCAAGAATTTGCAGAAGGGAGAGAGCCCTACCCTGCACCTTAAGGATGATGTGATTGAACTAAAGATAGAGTGTACTTCCTGGGCAGATTCTCTGCCGCTGAATGACAGTGAGGTATGGTGTCTAGCAAGGATGTCTGATATACTCTATAGATTTTTTTTTTTTAAGAAGTAAGATGTATGGCCACAGGTGAGTTCTTCCTCTTTCAGTTCAGTTCAGTCCCTCAGTCGTGTCCAACTCTTGCGACCCCATGGACTGCAGCATGCCAGATTTCCCTGTCCACCAACTCCCTGGAGCTTGCTCAAACTCATGTCCTTCACGTGGGTGATGCCATCCAACCATCTCATCCTCTGTCCTCCCCTTCTACCCCTGCCTTCAATCTTTCCCAGCATCAGGATCTTTTCCAGTGACTCAGTTCTCCACATCAGGTGGCCAAAGTATTGGAGTTTGAGTTTCAGCATCACTCCTTCCAATGAATATTCAGGACTGATTTCCTTTAGGATGAACTAGTTTGATTTCCTTGCAGTCCAAGGGACTCTCAAGAGTCTTCTTCCAACACCATAGTTGAAAAGCATCAATTCTTCAGTGCTCAGCTTTCTTTATAGTCCAACTCTCTCATCCATACATGACTACTGGAAAAACCATAGCTTTGACTAGATGGACCTTTGTTGGCAAAGTAATGTCTCTGGTTTTTAATGTGCTGTCTGGGTTGGTCATGGAGAAGGAAATGGCAATCCACTCCAGTATTCTTGCCTAGAGAATCCTGTGGACAGAGGAGCCTGGTGGGCTGCTGTCCATAGGGTCGCATAGAGTTGGACAAGACTGAAGCAACTTAGCATGCATGCATGCGTTGGAGAAGGAAATGGCAACCCACTCCAGTATTCTTGCCTGGAGAATCCCAGGGATGGAGGAGCCTGGTGGGCTGCCGTCTGTGGGGTCGCACAGAGTCAAGACATGACTGAAGCGACTTAGCAGCAGCAGCAGCAGCAGCTGGGTTGATCATAGCTTTTCTTCCAAGAAGTAAGTGTTTTTGAATTTCATGACTGCAGTCACCATCTGCAGTGATTTTGGAGCCCAAGAAAATAAAGCCTCACTGTTTCCATTGTTTCCCCGTCTATTTGCATGAAGTGATGGGACCGATTGCCATGATCTTAGTTTATTTGAATGTTGAGTTTTAAGATAACTTTTTCCCTCTCCTCTTTCACTTTCATCAAGAGGCTCTTTAGTTCCTCTTTGCTTTCTACCTTAAGGGTGGTGTCATCTGCATATCTGAGGTTATTGATATTTCTCCCCCAGTCTTGTTCCAGCTTATGCTTCATGCAGTCTGGCATTTCACATAATGTACTCTGCATATAAGTCAAATAAGCAGGGTGACAATGGACAGCCTTGATGTACTCCTTTCCCAATTTGGAACCAGTCCGTTGTTCCATCTCTGGTTCCAACTGTTGCTTCTTGACTTGCATACAGATTTCTCAGGAGGCAGGTAGGGCGGCCTGGTATTCCCATCTGCTTAAGAATTTTCCAGTTTGTTGTGATCCACACAGTCAAAAGCTTTGGCATAGTCTATGAACTCCTTATTGCCAAATTCAGACTTAAATTGAAGAAAGTAGGGAAAACCACTAGACCATTCAGGTATGACCTAAATCATATCCCTTATGATTATACAATGCAAGTGGGAAATAGATTTAAGAGATTAGATCTGATTTGGAGAAGGAAATGGCAACCCACTCCAGTTCTTGCCTGGAGAATCCCAGGGATGGGGGAGCCTGGTGGGCTGCCATCTATGGGGTCGCACAGAGTCGGACACGACTGAAGCAACTTAGCAGCAGCAGCAGCAGCAGATCTGATAGACAGAGTGCCTGATGAACTATGGACGGAGGTTTGTGACATTGTACAGGAGACAGGGATCAAGACCATCCCCAAGAAAAAGAAATGCAAAAAAGCAAAATGGGTCTCTGAGGAGGCCTTACAAATAGCTGTGAAAAAAAGAGAATTGAAAAACAAAGGAGAAAAGGAAAAATATATCCATTTGAATCCAGATTTCCAAAGAATAGCAAGGAGAGATAAGAAAGCCTTCCTCAATGATCAGTGCACAGAAGTGGAGGAAAACAATAGAATGGGAAAGACTAGAGATTTCTTCAAGAAAATTAGAGATACCAAGGGAACATTTCATGCAAAGATGGGCTCAACAAAGGACAGAAATGGTATGGACCTAACAGAAGCAGAAGATACTAAGAAGAAGTGGCAAGAATACACAGAATGACTGTACAAAAAAGATCTTCATGACCCAGATGATCACAATGGTGTGATCACTCACCTAGAGCCAGACATCCTGGAAAGTGAAGTCAAGTGAGCCTTAGGAAGCATCACTACGAACAAAGCTAGTGGAGGTGATGGAATTCAGTTGAGCTATTTCAAATCCTAAAAGATGATGCTGTGAAAGTGCTGTACTCAATATGCCAGCAAATTTGGAAAACTCAGCAGTAGCCACAGGACTGGAAAAGGTTAGTTTTCGTTCCAATCCTAAAGAAAGGCAATGCCAAAGAATGTTCAAACTACCGCACAATTACACTCATCTCACACGTTAGTAAAGTAATGCTCAAAATTCTCCAGGCCAGGCTTCAACAATACGTGAACCATGAACTTCCAGATGTTCAAGCTGGTTTTAGAAAAGGCCAAGGAACCAGAAGTCAAATTGCCAACATCTGCTGGATTATTGAAAAAGCAAGAGAGTTCCAGAAAAACATCTATTTCTGCTTTATTGACTATGACAAAGCCTTTGACTGTATCGATCACAACAAACTGTGGAAAATTCTGGAAGAGATGGGAATGCCAGACCACCTGACCTGCCTCTTGAGAAATCTGTATGCAGGTCAGGAAGCAACAGTTAGAACTGGACATGGAACAACAGACTGGTTCCAAACAGGAAAAGGAGTACGTCAAAGCTGTATATTGTCACCCTGCTTATTTAACTTATATGCAGAGTACATCATGAGAAACGCTGGACTGGAAGAAGCATAAGCTGGTTTCAAGATTGCTGGGAGAAATATCAATAACCTCAGATATGCAGATGACACCACCCTTACGGCATAAAGCAAAGAAGATCTAAAGAGCCTCTTGATGAACGTGAAAGAGGAGAGTGAAAAATTTGGCTTAAAACTCAACATTCCAAAAACTAAAATCATGGCATCCGGTCCCATCACTTGTGGCAAATAGATGGGGAAACAGTGGAAACAGTGGCTGACTTTATTTTTCTGGGCTCCAAAATCACTGCAGATGGTGACTGCAGCCATGAAATTAAAAGACGCTTTCTCCTTGGAAGGAAAGTTATGAGCAACCTAGACAGCATAGTAAAAAGCAGAGACATTACTTTGCCAACAAAGGTCCATCTAGTCAAAGCTATGGTTTTTCCAGTAGTCATGTATGGTTGAGAGAGTTGGACTATAAAGAAAGCTGGGCACTGAAGAATTGATGCTTCTCAACTATGGTGTTGGAGAAGACTCTTGAGAGTCCCTTGGACTGCAAGGAGATCAAACTAGTTCACCCTAAAGGAAATCAGTCCTGAATATTCATTGGAAGGAGTGATGCTGAAGCTGAAACTCCAATACTTTGGCCACCTGATGCAGAGAACTGACTCATTTGAAAAGACCCTGATGCTGGGAAAGATTGAAGGTGGGAGGTGAAGGGGACGACAGCAGATGAGATGGTTGGATGGCATCACCGACTCAATGGATATGGGTTTGGGTGGACCCTGGGAGTTGATGATGGACAGGGAGCCCTGGCATGCTGCAGTCCGTGGGGTCACAAAGAGTCGGACATGACTGAACAACTGAACTGAACTGATAAACCAGAAGTAGATGTTTTTCTAGAACTCTCTTGCTTTTTCTATGATCCAACAGATGTTGGCCATTTGATCTCTGGTTCCTCTGCCTTTTCTAAATCTGGCTTGAATGTCTGGTTCATGTACTATTGATGCTTAGCTTGGAGAATTTTCAGCATTACTTTGGCAGCACGTGAGATGAGTGCAACTGTGTGGTAGTTTGAACTTTTTCATTGCCTTTCTTTGAGACTGGAATGAAAATTGATGTTTTCAGTCCTTTGCCACTGGTGTGAGTGAGTGAGTGAGTGAGTGAAGTCGCTCAGTTGTGTGTGCCTCTTTGCAACCCCATGGACTGTAGCCTACCAGGCTCCTCCATCCATGGGATTTTCCAGGCAAGAATACTGGAGTGGGTTGCCATTTCCTTCTGCAGGAGATCTTCCTGACCCAGGGATTGAACCTGAGTCTCCCTCTTTGTAGGCAGACACTTTACCATCTGAGCCGCCCGGGAAGTAGGCCACTGCTGACTTTTCCAAATTTGCTGGCATACTGAGTGCAGCACTTTCATAACATCTTTTAGGATGTGAAATAGCTCAACTGGAATTCCATCACCTCCACTAGTTTTATTCGTAGTGATGCTTCCTAAGACCCACTTGACCTCGCATTTCAGGATGTCTGACTCTAGGTGAGTGATCATACCATCATGGTTATCTGGGTCATGAAGATCTTTTTTGTATAGTTCTTCTGTGTATTCTTGCCACCTCTTCTTAATATCTTCTGCTTCTGTTAGGTCCATGTGGTTTCTGTCCTTTATTGTGCCCATCTTTGCATGAAATGTTCCCTTGATATCTCTAATTTTCTTGAGGAGATCTCTAGTCTTTTCCATTCTATTGTTTTCCTCTATTTCTTTGCATTGATCACTGAGGAAGGCTTTCTTATCTCTCCTTGCTATTCTTGGAGCTCTGCATTCAGATGGATATATTTTTCCTTTAACTTCTCTTGTTTTCTCAGCTATTTGTAAGGCCTCCTCAGACAACCATTTTTCCTTTTTGCATTTCTTTTTCTTGGGGATGGTCTTGATCCCTGTCTCCTGTACAATGTCACAAATCTCCATCCATAGTTCTTCAGGCATTCTGTCTTTCAGATCTAATCTCTTGAATCTATTTCCCACTTGCACTGTATAATCATAAGGGATTTGATTTAGGTCATACCTGAATGGTGTAGTGGTTTTCCCTACTTTCTTCAGTTTGTCTGAATTTTTATTTTTATCCAACATCTTTCTTATCCTGGGGGAGGGGAGAACATAACTAACATTTGTTGAGGGCTCCCTAGCAGGCACTAGCAGTAAAGAACCTGGCTGCCAATGCAGATGCCCCAGGTTGAATCCCTGGGTTGGGAAGATCCCCTGGAGAAGGAAATGGCAACCCACTCCAGTATTCTTGCATGAAGAATCTCATGGACAGAGGAGCCTGAAAGGCTATAGTCCATGGGGTTGCAAAGTGCTGAGCATGACTTAGTGGCTAAACAGTAGCAGCAGCATGATTTGTATCATCCCAATTTTACAGATAAAACAAGACAAAAGTTCAGAATTTCAATCAGTCTTCCAAGGAGAATGTTTAGATTATAACCCTGCTCTGATTCCAAAACCCTTAAATATTAAATGAACATTACTATGTATTACATGAACATTTTCAACCTTGTTTTATCTTTAACCCTTTCACAGTAATATATGGTTTTTTGAACTCCCTTGAGAATGTCTTGAACCCATTCTTTGGGTGTTATATATAAGTGAAATTATGTAAAGCATGTTTAGATTAACTTGTATTATGAAAGACTATTCTAAAGTCAGCTTTTTACCACCATACTATAGAGTATATGAGGTCAAAATTCTATTTTTTTCGTGTTTCAAAAGTGTTGCACACTTTATATTTGTTTTAAATTTATAATTTAACAAAAAAATTATTTGTTAGCAAACACAAAAACTACAGTATATCACATATCTACCTGTGTGTGTATATATATAGATATATGGTGGTGGTGGTGGTTTAGTCACTAAATCATGTCCGACTCTTGCAATTCCATGGACTGTACTGAATATAAATTGAATAAATATGAAATGTAACTGTTTATGGTATTATAGGTAGTAAGATAGATAATGCTTTTATGATTTGTTTATAATTATTATACTTTGCCCTTTAATATGTTATTGTTTATTTTATAATTGTCTATAATTTTATAATTTTTATGTTTTGTTTTTAAGTAACAAGAAAATAGAAATGATTTCAAGATGCTTCTGGCAAGCAGTTCTCTACAAACAACACATTTTGAGTGTAGCTAGTGAATGAATGTTTTGTCCCGGGGAATGAAAAGATAAATTGGATATAACTGTCACATGTTTGTAACCATTTTTAAAGCCATAGTTGTTCTGATACTATCATTACTTTGTATTATGTTTCTCACTGTAATGCTATATCATATTTATTTCTCCACCATGACACCACTCCTTGCTATTACAAAGACTTTGCAGATTACTATTTGATAACACATTTTTTCTATTACAAAAATAATGTATGGTCAATGCAGAAAACTTGAAAAATACCGTATTCATGGATAAAAATAAATATACCACTACATACCTGTTGAAATGGCCAAAATCTAGATTGCTGCTTAACATCAAATGCTAGCAAGGATGTGGAACAAGAACTTTCATTCATTTCTGGTGAGAATGCAAAATGTACAACCACATTTGAAAATAGTTTTGCAGTTTCTTACAAAACTAAGCATACACTTACCATGTGACACAGCAGTCTTGCTACTTGGTATTTAACCAAGGGAATTGAAAACATCTATTGACACAAAAAAAAAACTGTGCACAGATGTTTATAACAACTTTATTCTTAATTGCCAAAAGTTGGAAACAAGATGTCCTCTGGAAGGTGAATGAATAAATAAACTAGTATATCCAGAAGATAGAATATTATTCAGCATTAAAGTGATATGAGCTATCAAGCCATGAAAAGACTTGGAGAGGAAACTTCTATGCCTATTATTAAGTGAAAGAAGCCAATCTGAAAATGCCACATATTGTATGATTCCAACTATGTGACATTCTGGAAAAGGCAAAACTAAGGAGACAGTAAAAAGGTGAGTGGTTTAGCCTATGATGACTATCCAATTCCAAAACATTTTCATCACTTCAAAAAGAATCCTCATACTCATTGGCATCACTTCCCACTCTCCCCTCCCTGTGGACCCTGGATATATTTTCTCATTGCAACATTGCTTTGTTAAGCCCCAGAGATTTCTTGTGTTACACAAGATTTTTTTTTAATGAATACAATTCACAAATATATGTGAAGAGTACCTTAAGGCAAATCTGTAGCAGTATCATTTGTAAAGTCATTAACTAGTATTTCAGTATAAGGGTTCCTTATGCTTGGAGACTTTAACCATTATCCATCAAGGGTAAATTTTTAATGTATATATGACTTAAACAGTACAACAGTAAAAACCACCATGGAGCCTTCCAGTGTTCAGTTGAGTAATACAGCCAACCTTTTAATAACATAGGCTAGAACAGTGCAGGTCCACTTACATGCAAATCTTTTTTTTTTTTTAGATTTTTTTTCAATATATACATATATGTTCTGTACAATGTGTTTCACTTCCTTTCTTAACAATATTTTCCTTCTCTAACTTACATTATTATAAGAATACACTATATAATACCTATAAGATACAAAATATGTTAATCTACTATTTATGTTACAGATAAAGCTTCCAGTTAAGAGTAGGTTATTACCAGTTAAGTTTGGGAGGAGTCAAAAGTTATACTGAGATTTTTGACTAGTGGGTCGACACCCCTAACCCCCATGTTATTCAAGGATCAGCTGTAAACTGTTCCATGTCCTCTGATCACTAGGAACCACCCCACATTCATTCTTTCATTCACTCAAGACTCAAACTGTTCCCTTTTATCAAGAGAAAAAATTTAAATAATTATCTTATTTGTTAAATGTTTTTTTAAAAATGAAAATCAAGATCATCAGCTTTAGTAATGTGGACCCCTCCCAACACCTTTGTGAACTCCTGATCTCTACCTCCTTGCGCTTCCAGCATCACCAGTCTCAGCCCAGTTCAAAGGTATTTTATTTCCAAATTGACATTAGGCTTCCTTTTACCTTCTTCTCTCTCAGGAGGTAAAATGGTGGTAATAGTGAGTTCTTTACTGGAAGATAGTTGAGTGGAGAGCTATATAATTCAGGCCCTGAGCCATATTACTAGGTTCAAACCCTAATTCCACCATTCCCAAGATAATCTATGTCCTTTAGGTCATTCGTTTGTAAAATGAGGATCATAACAATAATTCATGCTATTCATTTGGGGTAAGAACTGGATGAGATAATCCATGTAATATATTTAGAACAATTGTTAACACAATGAACACTGGATACATGTAAGCTATTTTGAACACTTACTCTCTGCTGTCATCTTTACATATCAGACTACTTGTTTGCATGTGTGTCTCCTCAGTTGCTCAGTCATGTTTGACTGTTTGCAACCCCATGGACTGTGGCCCACCAGGCTCCTCTGTCCTTGGACTTTTTTCAGGCAAGAATACTGGAGTGGGTTGCCATTTCCTCCTCCAAGGGATCTTCCCGCCCAGGGATCAGATTTGCATCTCCTGTGGCTCCTGCCTTGGCAGGCAGATTTTTTACCACAGAGCCACCTGGGAAGCCCATCCGTTGCATAACAACCCTGCGAAGCAGATATTATTATCCCTATTTTATGGATATGATACAATTATATCAGATATAGTATATAAATATGCTTATACATAACACATAGTATATAACAACAGTTTAAAGAATAATATAAAAAGAGCACCCATGAACCACTACTCAGGTTAATAAATAGAACATTATGAATACTTCATTTTTATTTATTTTTTTAAAATTTAAAATCAGAACACTCAATTCATGAAACATGGAAGTTGCTTCAAAGATGCTGCAAAGGTGCCATCTGTAGGTTTAGGTAGTGTTCCTTCATGGAATTCATACCTGAATCTGCATCATACAATTTTTAGGTGCCTCACTCACTGGCTGAGGCGGTATTTCATCTTTTAGACTTGGCATTCCATGGTATTTTCTCTTCCACTTGACCAGGTAGCCACATTTGCCGCAGGTCAACTTCTGAAGGTGGGAGGCAGCTGTGTGTGCACCTTACTGCGATGCTTTCCCAGTGTTGATATCGCTTTCCTCACCTCTTCTATGGGCAAGACCAAAGAGGTGACCAGTTCTTCAGAAGTCCCTCCAGTGACACTCTCTTTCTACCTCCCCTCCTTTCCCTTTGCTTTTTCTCTTTTACTTTCCTTCTTCTTCACATTCTTTCTTCCATTCTGATCCTTTGAAAAAATTCCTTCCCCCCCCCACCCTGCACTCTGCTATTTCACAGCTATGAAACCTAGAGCAAGACACTAAATTCTTATGAACTTCAGCAGTATTCTGATCTATTAAATGGGAATAATAGGAACAATACCTACCTTACAGGCTCATGGTGAGATTTAATAAGAGGGTTTAAATGAGATAATCTGTGTGAAATGTTAGCACAGACCTTGGCATATGGTTGGAAGTCAATAAATAGTTGTTTACATTTTTATTATTATTTTAAAATCATTTTGGGACTTCCCTGATGGTCCACTGGTTGAGATTCCCCACTTGCACTGCAGGGGGCATGGGTCTATCCCTGGTTGGGAAACTAAGGTTCATGCTTGCCACATAGCACGGTCAAAAAAATATAAAAAAATTAAAAAAATAAAACACCACTTCTGTTATGGAAAAACTTTGTAGTATAATGGAAATAGATAAGACTTTAGTCTCTTTGGCCCAGAGAGACATGGATTCAAACTGTGGTTCCATTATATACCAGCAGTGGCTTAATGCAAGTCACTAAACCTCTCCATCTATAGCATAAAATGGGGGTGATGATAGTGATGGTCAGTAATTGACCATACAAAGTAGTCGCGAGGATCAGATGAAATGACACATAAAGTACCCAGGCATCACTTAACACCTTTCTAACACCTTTCGCTCCCTCTATCCTTCTCTTCTTCTTTCTCTGGTTGAGTAAATGTTCTTCCCAACAGGGCTATTAAAAGCAGCTGCATGCTGGTGCGGTTTCTCCTAAATTCTGGATTCAGTTCAGCAAGTGTGTACCAAGCACCCACTAGGCAGCTACGAGCACCTTCCTGGCTGAAGTGCTGCTAAGCCCAGGACACTAACCCCCTTTGAGAAAATGAAGTTCTAGGATCATGTCCATTCCTGGGTCTGGACCCCTGGGATAACTTTTAAAACAATTTATTAAAAAGAAGAAAGAATAAGAAGTTGCTGAATTCAACTCTAGATTCTAACCCCAAGCTTGTCACACATGACATCCTCAGGAACAACTTCGTCCAGTTGTGTGCTGTCCCAACTAACATTCTTCAGGAATCCTAGGGGTTTGTAACACGGTGAAGGTTGAATATCAATAACCTCAGATATGCAGGTGACACCACCCTTACGGCAGAAAGTGAAGAGGAACTAAAGAGCCTCTTGATGAAAGTGAAAAAGGAGAGTGAAAAAGTTGGCTTAAAACTCAACATTCAGAAAACTAAGATCATGGCATCTGGTCCCATCACTTCATGCGAAATAGATAGGGAAACAGTGGAAACAGTGTCAGACTTTATTTTCTTGGGCTCCAAAATCGCTGCAGATGGTGACTGCAGTCATGAAATTAAAAGACGCTTGCTCAGACGCAACTGAGTGACTGAACTGAACTGAACTGAAGATTGACATACATGAGGCCTTTCCCAGAAAAAATCTCCATTGCCTTCTCCTGCTGTGATCCCAGCTGTGGCCAGCAGATGGAGTCATTTCCTCCTTCCCCTCTCAACAAACTTGCCAAGCAGAAAATGTTAATCAAAAGCTGTGAGGTCCAGGACTGCGGCCATCACCAGACACCAGAGCTAAAGAAGGATGAAGGCGGACTACTACCAGGTAAAATCTAGTACATCTAAACCCGGTAAGGATGGAAAGAACAGTCAGTTCCTATCATGATTTCAGCTCTACGGATATTTCAGTTTCAGTTCAGTTTAGTCGCTCAGTTGTGTCCGACTCTTTGCGACCCCACGCCACGCTTCCCTGTCCATCACCAAGTCCTGGAGCTTGCTCAAACTCATGTTCATCAAGTCGGTGATGCTATCCAGCCATCTTATCCTCTGTCGTCCCCTTCTCCTCCTGCCTTCAACCATTTAATTCTTTGTTGGGGCTTCCCTGGTAGCTCAAACGATAAAGAATCTGCAATGCTGGAGATCTGGATTCTATTCTTGGGTTAGGAAGATCCCCTGGATCAACAATTCTTTGTTGGGGCTGGGAGAGGGCTGTCCATTGTAAGATGTTTAACATCCCTAGCTGCTAGCCTCTAGATTCCAGCATGCCTCTCCCCAACCAAAAATATCTGTGACAACCAAAAATGTCTCAGTTCAGTTCAGTCGCTAAGTCGTGTCCGACTCTTCGCGACCCCATGAAACGCCGCACGCCAGGCCTCCCTGTCCATCACCAACTCCCGGAGTTCACTCAGACTCACGTCCATCGAGTCAGTGATGCCACCCGGCCATCTCATCCTCTGTCGTCCCCTTCTCCTCCTGCCCCCAATCCCTCCCAGCATCAGAGTCTTTTCCAATGAGTCAACCCTTCACATGAGGTGGCCAAAGTACTGGAATTTCAGCTTCAGCATCATTCCTTCCAAAGAAATCCCAGGGCTGATCTCCTTCAGAATGGACTGGGTGGATCTCCTTGCAGTCCAAGGGACTCTCAAGAGTCTTCTCCAACACCACAGTTCAAAAGCATCAATTCTTCGGCGCTCAGCCTTCTTCACAGTCCAACTCTCACATCCATACATGACCACAGGAAAAACCATAGCCTTGACTAGACGAACCTTTGTTGGCAAAATGATGTCTCTGCTTTTGAATATGCTATCTAGGTTGGTCATAACTTTCCTTCCAAGGAGTAAGCGTCTTTTAATTTCATGGCTGCAGTCACCATCTGCAGTGATTTTGGAGCCCAGAAAAACAAAGGCTGACACTGTTTCCACTGTTTCCCCATCTATTTCCCATGAAGTGATGGGACCGAATGCCATGATCTTCGTTTTCTGAATGTTGAGCTTTAAGCCAACTTTTTCACTCTCCTCTTTCACTTTCATCAAGAGGCTTTTTAGTTCCTCTTCACTTTCTGCCATAAGGGTGGTGTCATCTGCATATCTGAGGTTATTGATATTTCTCCTGGCAATCTTTATCCCCTGAGGGGCAGAATCACTCCTAGTTGAGAACCACTGGTTTATAGCCATTAATAGTCTTGGGGCAATGGTCTATATAGAATAGACTCCTGTCTCTGCGCTTCCATTCCAGGGGTTGCTAGTTTGATCCCTGGTCAGGGAACTAAGGTCCCACATGCCTCACAGCACCGCAAAAAAAAAAAAAAAAAAAAGACTCCTGGGGACCTTCAAAGGATGTACTCTGAGGGCCACTTGCCCTGAAAGCCCAGTTTCCAATGCTTGGGAGTTGGGGAAAGGAAACTAGCATCTGTTGAAACCTCACCTATTGAGTATGAAAGCTAAGAGGGCCACAAAGAAGAGGAAAGAAAGCAAGCATGGAGTTGAAACCCTCTGGTTAGGACTGGACTCTGAGGTGCAGTTTATTTTAATCTCTAAAGATAAAGAAACTAAGGCTCAGAGATCAAGTTAACTTGTCTAAGGTCAAACACCTAGGAAGTGATAAAACAAGGATTTAAACCCAAAACTATCTCCAAAGCCTTAGCTGCAACTTTGGGACACCTGGAACCTTATTTATTCATTCATTCATCCATCTGTTCATTTAACAACTACTTAGTTTCCACTAGGGCTTACCTGGTGGCTCAAACATTAAAGAATCTGTCTGCGATGTGGGAGACCTGGGTTCAGTCCCTGGGTTGGGAAGATCCCCTGGAGGAGGGCATGGAGACCCACTCCAGTTTACTTGCCTGGAGAATCCCCATGGACAGAGGAGCCTAGCGGGTTACAGTGCGTGGGGTCACAAAGAGTCAGACACAACTGAGCAACTACGCCCTATGTTCCAAGCTCTGGGAATAGAGTGATGAACAAGATAGTCAGTCCCTACATTTATAGACCTTATTGTCTAGTAGGAAATAAAAATGACAAGTAAACAATCATACAAGGCATTAGTCAACACCAGATATAAGAGCATTGAAGGAAACGCTTAGGGAACTAAGTCTGTGCTAAATGATGGACAAAGTAAGCCCTTCCATCCCTGGATACCTGCCCTTTTGCAAGGTGACTCTGCATTAAGAAATGAGTCTATTTCTCTGCCTTTGAATTTGTGCTGGCCCTAGGGCTTTCTTCAAGTAACAGAATGCAGTAGAAGTGACATTATGTGACTTCTGAACTTCAGCATTAAGGAATCTGGCAGCTTCTTCTTGCACTCTCTTGCTACCCTGAAGCCACCATGTAAGGAAGCCCCAGGTTAGCATCCTAGCTTCCCAGACATTCCAGCTGTCCCAGCTGCTTACACCACTTTGACTGAGGCTCCCTACATATGAGCAAAGTTACCCGGAATAGCTAGCTGTCAGTCAACTCAATAACTGACTGCAGCTACAGAGGTTATCCAGGCAAGATTGAGCCAATCAAACTGCAGAATCATGAGCAAATGGCTAAGGGCAGTTTGTTACTCAAAGATAGAAAACCAGTTGAAAGTACTAACCATGTCTGGGGGTGGGGAGTGAGTCAGAGGGCATCCTTGAAGACACAGATTCAAGGTGAGACCTGGATAATAAGTGGGAGTCAGCCTGATAGAGCATGGGGGAACAGTATCCAGGGCAGCAGAGACAACCATCTGAAGGCATTGAGCTAAAAATGAACTATGTATGTCTGAGGTCCTGTGTAGTGAACAGCAGAACAAGATGGTCTAAATGGAGAGGTAAGTCCAGCACCACAGGCGATGACCAGTGAGTGGAGTGCCTTACTTACTGCCCACCACCCATCTCCATCTCAATCCAGGACCAATTTTTTTTATCACATTCTGAATATATCCGTAGGCTGTGTCAAGGATGTAAATTTCACTCAGGATGTATGTCAAAGAATTAAAAAGTTGAAAATACAGACGGATGTTAACCTGCCTCTGAAAAACTTGGGAAAGGTTGGGTCACAGTCTTCTGGGGATAAATGATACGAAGATGACAAGGCAGCCTGAGCACATGGTTAAAAAATGTATTTTAAATAGCTGTGATGACCATCTCAGCTATTATGGCCCCATCTTCACTGATCTAAGCTCATACTTAAATGGAAATTTACTTGAAAAGCTCTTTCTTTGCATAATGGGAAGGCAGGCTTGTCCAGTTCCATTTCCCCGAGGTAATAGCTCCAGGATGTAATGGGAGGCCTTGCTACCAGCCCTGTTAATCAGGGGCCCAGAGCCTGGGTGACCCCCCTTCTCAGTGTTTTTAATTCCTATTACTCAATAAAGTCCCCCTAAGGATGCCTCACCTCCCAGGTCGCTGCTGAGAGCTGTTAGGAAGGAGAATTGATTGGGCTGACATCACGGTGTTGCTCATGCTGTTCCCAGTGGGGAACATGATACAGTGGGAGCTCCTTCTGTAGGGGCAAAAAGCTGAGCTTGATCACAGCCGGCTTCCCCCAGGACAACCGCAGGACGCCACATCCAGGCCATTTATTGGCTCCAACCAGTTGAGGGATAAGGGCAGGCTGGGTGTGACTCTGTCTTTATCCAACCTGGCAACTTCTGCTTTCTCTCCTTTCCCAAGAGGGCCCCATGCACAGCACCACCAAAGATGGGCTCATTCACTTTTTTTTTCCCCTACAAAAGTGAATATTTACTTAGGATAATAAAAGAAAACACACAAAATTACACATTAAAAAAAAAAAACTGACAGGGACTTCCCTAGTGGTCCAGTGGTTAGGACTTCCTGATTCCACTGCAGGAGACGCAGGTCCAATCCCTGGGAGCAGGGGACGGACTAAGATCCCACATGCTGTGCAGTGTGGTCAAAAACACAAAAAAACCCTGATAAATCTCATAACCATTACAAAATCTGAGGGGGAAAAAATGTTTTTTATTAACTTCCTTAAATACCCCCACAATACATTTTTTCCTACATTTTAGCCTGCAATTTTTTTTTATTTGAACCATTTCATTCTATTAACTCTAGCTTGCAAGAGCTTCCTTTTGTTTTTCTCGTTCTTTTTTTTTTTTTTTTTTTTGGTAAGGTATAAGATACGTACAGTAAAATGTAGAATGTACGAATTTTCACACATGAAAAGTAATTTGATCTTAAGTGTACAATTGAAGGGTTGTTTTTTTACATAGACACACACTCATATAACTGTCACCCAGATCAAGATAAAGAACACTTCTGATAGGTATTTACTCTTAGTCTAATTTTATTAATAGGAATACCTTTTTAAATAAATTGACTGAGGTCCAGGCATTAGGCTAAGAGCTTTATGGAACATGATATCATTTGATCTTAACAACAAAGTACCACTATCATCTCCATTTTACAGATGGAGCAACTGAGGCTTTGAGAATTTAAATGCCTTGTAAAAGATCACCCACAGATGCAGGTGCCAATGTGACACTCAAATCCAAATGTTAGACTCCAAGACTCCTGTGCCTAACCGCTGTCATGTGTGTGTTGGTCATTCAGTCATGTCTGACTCTTTGGGACCGCGTGGACTGTGGCCTTCCAGGCTCCTCTGTTCATGGAATGCTCACCGTTTGAGCCACTGCTGCTGCTAAGGCGCTTCAGTCGTGTCCGACTCTGTGCGACCCCATAGACGGCAGCCTACCAGGCTCCACTGTCCCTGGGATTCTCCAGGCAAGAACACTGGAGTGGGTTGCCATTTCCTTCTCCAATGCATGAAAGTGAAAAGTGAAAGTGAAGTTGCTCAGTCGTGTCCAACTCTTAGTGACCCCATGGACTGCAGCCTACCAGGTTCCTCCGTACATGGGCCACTAGGGAAGCCCAATCACTACCACAGCAGGGGGCATCCACTGGCTTCACTTCAAAGTAACCGACTGCCTCCACCTTTTTGCTTTATTTTTCTTCTGTTCCCCAGGAACCTCTGGGCTCCCTTTTAAAACTTGGATGAAGACATCTACACTTTCAGCATACCCACTCCTGCGAGCTCAGTGCCCCCTAAGGAAGACATCAGAGGACCCTCCTTCAGCCCGCTGTTGCTGGAGGCACAGTGCCCACTCCATAGAGGTTGTGGCGTCCCCCTGAAAAAACAGCTCAGCTCTCACACTTCCCCAGGATCCATGAGTGTAGAAAGCGCAGCTTAGACCTGAGAATGCTCTTTACCTGGAGTTGGAATGGAAAAGTCACCCCATCTTTGAACAAGTCTTGCTTCAACCACTTTGTAACCAAATAATCATGAGAAAGTTGTTTTATCTCATAGAATGAGAGTTTCCTCAACTACAAGGAGGGTATTAAGAGAAGTTCGCTCATAGAGAATTCTTACTCTGAGAATGAGATGAGATCATGCCATGCAGACAGTCATTACACAAAGATTGTTGTGTTTCCAGCAGACATAGGGTATGATGTCCCTTCACATTTGCCAGATACCCACTAGGCCTAGGTCAGGAAAGAATCACAATAAAATTATGGAGTGGTGGCAAATAAAAATAAGAAGTAAGAAAGAAAAGGGAGCCAGACAGATCAAAGATCTAAGCAAAGAGAGACTGAACTACTAGCTGGGAGCTCCTGGGGTGGCACCTCAGACTTGGGAATGAGCCCTTGCTGGGGCAGCTGGGTGCTGAGCATTCAGGCCTTCCCTGTTGTTGGATAGTCTCACAGACAGATTCCAGCTTTCATCTGTCCACTCCAAGGCCCTGGGCTTCCAAGGTGGTGCAGCAGTAAAGAATCCACCTGCTAATGTAGGAGACATGAGTTCAATCCCTGGGTCAAGAAGATTCCCTGGAGGAGGAAATGGCAATCTGTTCCACTATTCTTGCCTGGAAAATTCCATGAACAGAGGATCCTGAGGGCAACAGTCCATGGGGTTGCAAAGAATGGGACATGACTGAGTACACACTCATTCTGAGGCCCACCTGGGTGTTGGAGGCTAATGAAATCCCACTTTCTCTCTTCCTGCTGTGCCCTCCAAGCTGAGATTGGTCCCAAGCCCAGTATACATATCATGGTGTTGACCCCACACTGAGGTGGCATCTGGCTCAGTCCAGGCTCTTTCTGCCAGGGGACACACAGAGACATGCATCCCATCCTCAACCTTCTCCCCCAAACCCCATCATCCCCCACACACACACACTCAAGACCTGGGCAAGGGAAATGGATCTTCTCTGCTGCCTCGCTAATTTGAGAAGGTAGACCAGAAGGCTAAACACACTCCCACCTATGTTGCCTAAGAAGAATCATGAGTACGCATTCATTGAGCAGTTCTAGTACAGTGGATAGGGTATGCATTTGCCCCAGTAAGCACTAACTGCTATGCATAAATTTCTCTAGCCCATACAACCCTGGGAGGGAAGTGTTATTTCCTCCTTTTTACCCATGAGAAAACTGATGTCCTGAGAAGTTAATAGCTATGGCACAAGGTGGCCAAGCCAGAATCCAAACTCAGGTTTATTTCTAAAATCTGGTTGTTTTAACACGTGTGTCCATCTAAATTAACTTCTTGCAGTAAATGCTAATATTACGAGCTCAGAGTTGAAGAAACTAAATCTCAGAGAAATTTAGCAACTTGCCTGCAGTCACATAATTATTCCTTTGTCCCATTACCTCTTGTTTGCTGATCTCCTTCATCCCTGTCGACTGCCCTCATGGACACTGTCATTTCTCTCCTCAGGTTGGAGCTGACTAGGTGAGCATCCTTCCTCCTAGTCTGCAAACCAAAGTGCCTAGTATGTGCGGGGCTGTTGAACTCCATGCTTAGTCGGTCCTTGCTACTTGTAATGGGTCCCAAATGGCAGCCAGAGCCTCTCCTCAGCCTCTGCCTCCAAGGGTCCCTTGGGCCCAAAGAAGTGTGATGACCTCAGATTGGGCTAAAGGCAGTAACAAGGAGCTGCCGGCATGCAGCCTAGGGTAGCAGACAGAAGGCCCCAGAGCAAGTCTGATTTAATCCTGTAATGGAATGTGACTCAGATAAGACTTTCATCAACCCTCCCTAGGCTGTGAGGGAGAAAGGACCATCCCAGAGTCATGAAGGGATGCTTTCCATTATCCTGGGGCTGCCCAAGTGTGCCTGAAGGCCTGGCCCTACCGGAAAGACCAGGGGAAAGCAAAGGTATCAAGGAGCACTTGGAGGTATTTGACTCAAATTTTTAGGACTGCGGGAACAGGAGGGAGAGGAGAAGGCTGGGAGGCAGAGAGGATATTAAACTCTAACCCTTAATAACAATAACAGTAGTAGCTGCTATTATTTATGAGGCATTCTACTAGGCTTTTAAGTGCTTATGCAATAGGTACCATTATCATCCTTATTGTAGAAGTGGAAATCACACTCAAGAAGGTAAGTCACACAGTTTCTAAAATGGGAGAGCTGGAATTTCCACCTAAATCTGCCCAATTCCACTGCCCTCTGGCCTCGCCATGGTGCAGATGGACAGTGCACAATCACTGTTGTTCACACAGTCCTTTACTCCCGGAACCTTCGTCAGCACCCCATGCATGTCTCCTCTTCCTGGAATTCTTCCAGGAAGCTTTACATAACCTCAAGCTGCAGCCTTCTCAATACCCCAAAAGGGAGAAAATACAGGATAAAGCAAGGTGAACTGACCAATCAGGAATAGAAAGGCTTTACAACTCCCACCTCTGAAACCCCAGGGGTAGCCACACCAAAGGCAAAGTGGTGTCTGGCTTTCTGCCAACTACTTTCTCTGTCCCTTGCCACCCTCCACCCCCAGCCCTAAGCTCCCTACCCTCACTTCTCATTTTCTTCCTAGATCAACTTAACTTTCCAGGCCCCCACTCCACTTGTCTTGTTCATTCAGGAAAACTTCTAAGTACTCATTGTTAGCAATAGACTAGGGATTCACCTCCCTTGCCAGAGAAGAATATGTATAATGCAATATTAATAGTAATAATAGCTAACACTTACTGAGCACTTACTATGTGCCAGTCACTTTTCTTTCATTTTGAGCTTGAAAATGCAGGCAAAACAAGCAGTAGCTTTTATGTCAATTACAAGGAGACAGGGGAGGGATCTAATGTTCCATAAGCTTTCTCTGCATGGAGGCCCAGTACCCTCTCAGGAGACAGAGGAGTGTGGTAAGAAAAATCACGGACTCTGGGTCTGAGGTCAGCTCCATTACTGACTAGCTATGCATTTACAGACAAGCTAATCCTCTGAGTCTCAGTTTCTTCCTTGATAAAATGTAAATAATAATAATTCTTATTTCCTAAGGTTGTTGAGAGGTTTAAAGAAATGATGAGTATAAAGTGTTTAGCAAACTCCCTAACCCATAATAATAATCAATGTATAGCAGTTATTACTTATTAAAATACCATTAGGATAAAATAGCTAAATTGCAAGCTTTTTTTAAGCTCTTCAGACCTAGGCAGGATTTTTTGCTGTTGTTGTTAATTGCATGGTTGCAGTTGATCAGGCTTAAAACTACTGTGTTCCTTGGGACTAATAGGTCAACAGCTTTCCACATCATTCTGCCTGCTGCTTGGAAGCCTACCTGGCAAGAGTTGTTCTAACAGAAGTGGTTTGGGGCAATCTAATATAGATCTAATTATCTGGGCTTGGGCAGGAATTACCACTGGGAAAGCCAGAGGGGCAGAATTTCTGGATTTGTTTGTTTCACATATTAATATTAGTTTGCTAGGGCTGCCTAGCAAATGTATCGAAGTACGACAAACTGGGTGGTTTAACCAACAGGAATTCATTGTATCAGAGTTCTGGAGGCTGGAAGTCCAAAATCAAGGTATGAGCATAGTTGGTTCCCTCTGAGGGCTGTGAGAGGATGGGTTACAGGCTTACCACTAGCTGGTGATTTGCTAGCCATCTTCAGTCTTCGTGGCTTTTAGGATCACCACCTTGATCTCTAACTTCATCTTAACCCGATATTCTCCCTGTGTGGTTGTCTATGTCCAGTTTTTGTCTTTTTTTAAGGACACAGAGCTTTTGGATTAGAAGCCCACCCTTCTCCAGTTTGGCTTCATATTTTTTTAAAATTGAAGTTTAATTAATTTACAGTGTTTCTGATGTATAGCTAAGTGATTCCATTATAAGTTATTATAAGATACTGAATATGGGTCCCTGTGCTATACAATAGGTCCTTGTAGATCTATTTTATATATAGTAGTATATATCTATTAATCCCAAATTCCTAATTTGTCCTTGCCCCCTCTTCACCTTTCAGTTCAGTTCAGTTGCTCAGTCATGTCCAACTCTTCGCGACCCCATGAAACGCCGCACGCCAGGCCTCCCTGTCCATCACCAACTCCCGGAGTTCACTCAGACTCACGTCCATCGAGTCAGTGATGCCACCCGGCCATCTCATCCTCTGTCGTCCCCTTCTCCTCCTGTCCCCAATCCCTCCCAGCATCAGAGTCTTTTCCAATGAGTCAACCCTTCACATGAGGTGGCCAAAGTACTGGAGTTTCAGCTTCAGCATCATTCCTTCCAAAGAAATCCCAGGGCTGATCTCCTTCAGAATGGACTGGGTGGATCTCCTTGCAGTCCAAGGGACTCTCAAGAGTCTTCTCCAACACCACAGTTCAAAAGCATCAATTCTTCGGCGCTCAGCCTTCTTCACAGTCCAACTCTCACATCCATACATGACCACAGGAAAAACCATAGCCTTGACTAGACGAACCTTTTTGGCAAAGTAATGTCTCTGCTTTTGAATATGCTATCTAGGTTGGTCGTAACTTTCCTTCCAAGGAGTAAGCGTCTTTTAATTTCATGGCTGCAGTCACCATCTGCAGTGATTTTGGAGCCCAGAAAAACAAAGGCTGACACTGTTTCCACTGTTTCCCCATCTATTTCCTGTGCAGTGATGGGACCGGATGCCATGATCTTCATTTTCTGAATGTTGAGCTTTAAGCCAACTTCTTCACTCTCCTCTTTCACTTTCATCAAGAGGCTCTTTAGTTCCTCTTCACTTTCTGCCGTAAGGGTGGTGTCATCTGCGTATCTGAGGTTATTGATATTTTTCCCAGCAATCTTGATTCCAGTTTGTGCTTCTTCCAGCCCAGCGTTTCTCATGATGTACTCTACATATAAGTTAAATAAGCAGGGTGACAATATACAGCCTTGACGTACTCCCTTTCCTATTTGGAACCAGTCTGTTGTTCCATGTCCAGTTCTAACTGTTGCTTCCTGACCTGCATATAGGTTTCTCAAGAGGCAGGTCAGGTGGTCTGCTATTCCCATTGCTTTCAGAATTTTCCACAGTTTATTGTGATCCACACAGTCACAATTGAGCAGAAATAGATGTTTTTCTGGAACTCTCTTGCTTTTTCCATGATCCAGCGGATGTTGGCATTAATCATAAATTTGTTTTCTGTGTCTGTGAGTCTATTTCAGTTTAGAAAATAAGCTAATTTGTATCATTTTTTATATCATATATATGTGATACCATATTTGTCTGACTTACTGCACTTAGTATAATAGTCTCCAGATAAAAATTCACCTGGCAATGCAAAGGACATGGGTTCAATCCCTGGTCTGGGAAGATTCCACATGCTGTGGAGCAACTAAGCCTGTGCACCACAACTACTGAACCTCACGCTCTAGAACTGGTGCTCTGCAACAAGAGAAGCCACTGCAGTGAGAAGCCTCCACACTGCAACTAGAAAGTAGCCCCCACTTTCCACAACCAGAAAAAGCCTGTGTGCACAAGCATGAATATAAATAAATTAAAAAAAAAAAACAAATAGCATTCTTTCATTCTGTCCTATGAAAGTCAAAATCTGTCACTAAGTCATGCCTGACTTTTTGTGACCCCATGGACTGTAGCCCTCCAGGTTTCTCTGTCCATGGGATTTCCCAGGGAAGAATACTAGAGTGGGTTGTCATTTCCTCCTCCAGAGGATCTTCCTGACCCAGGGAGTGAACCCAGGTCTCCTGCTTGGCAGGCAGATTCTTTTACCACTGAGCCACCAGGGAAGCCCCATTCTCTTCTGTGGCTAACCGATATTCCACTGTATATACATATATATGTATATAAAACATCTTGCTTATCCATCTGTTGATGGACAGTTAGGCTGCTTCCTTGTCTTGGCTATTGCAGACCTCATCTTGACCATATCTGAAATGGTCCTGTGCTCAAATAAAGTCACATTCTGAGGTACTGGGGAGTTAGGACTTCAACATATGAATTGAGGGGGTGCAATACAACCCATATCATGTTATTATTTCTTGACTAAGCTCATGACCTCAGACTCTGGAAAATTTAAGAATGTGTGTGTGTTCATATTGGCCTTCTAAGTCCATGTACTCCTCCTCTCCATTCTTCTCATCTACCTACTTTTCAATACTTCTACCCCAGATTTAGAATCCTCTTCAAAATCACCATTTTACTTTCCAATGCTTTCAAACTGCTATTCAGCCCTGTGATGTCCTCTTGAGGTCTCAGTCGTTGCACAAAGTTATTTATGGAATAGGCACTAAGCTCTAAGAAAACCACAGCAACCAAGACCCAGTACCTACCCACACAAAGCTACTGAGTGTCAGAGCATTTACTTTAATTTTAATTTAATTTTAGACCATTTTCCTTTAAAACCTGATTCCAGCACCAAGTTTTGTCACATTTTCATGATCATTATAGCTAAAAAAAATTTATGGGTTTTAATCTATATGCCAGGCAACAAAGAATTTTGTATGCATTGTTTCATTTACTACTTGGATCAATGACACAAGTGGGTCCATTATTATCCCCACTTTATGATAGGGATCGGAGAAGGCAATGGCACCCCACTCCAGTACTCTTGCTTGGAAAATCCCATGGACAGAGGAGCCTATTAGGCTGCAATCCATGGGGTCACTAAGAGTCGGACACGACTGAGTGACTTCACTTTCACTTTTCACTTTCGTGCACTGGAGAAGGAAATGGCAGCCCACTCCAGTGTTCTTGCCTGGAGAATCCCAGGGACGGGGGAGGCTGGTGGGCTGCTGTCTATGGGGTTGCACAGAGTTGGACACGACTGAAGTGACTTAGCATAGCATGATAGGGATAATAGACATTTATTACAGATAGATAGATAGATAATACACTTAGATAGCTTTCCCCTCCTTTTCCCTGTTTGTTTCTTTTCCCTTTTTTTTTTTTGGCCACACTACACAGCTTAGTTCCCTGACCAGGGACTGAACTTGGGCCCTCAGCTGTGAAAGTGTGGAGTCCTAACCACTGGACTGCCAGGAAATTCCCTTCCCTGCTTCTTTGGTTTAGCTCAGTCCTATAATCCCAACCACCCTTAGGTCCTCAACATCCCATTAGAAACTACATGATCATGTAATGGAATTTTTTTAGAATATCCAGGTGCTGCTGCAAATCAAACATTTTGAGACTTTCAGTATAATGACAAGATATTCAAGAAAATATGGGGGGAAAAGAGGTTTCTCAACTAATTTGTGGTTGATACTCTGCTTTATAACTGCTCTTACTGATTTGTGCTTACTAGTTAACTGAAGCCCCTGAGAGGGGCTTCCCAGGTGGTGCTAGTGGTAAAGAACTTGCCTGCCAATGCACGAGACATATCAGACGCAGGTTCAATCCCCAGGTCAGGAAAATCCCCTGGAGAAGGACATGACAACCCACTCCAATATTCTTGCTTGGAGAATCCCATGGACAGAGAAGCCTGGTGGGCTACAGTCCATAGGGTCACAAAAAGTCAGACACGACTGAAGCAACTTAGCACATGGCATATAGTTAACTGAGGTATAGGTGTGTGTTTTGAGTGTATAAGCTCATTTCTAAGAAAACCATTCAGGTTTTTAAAGAAATATGTTTTGTCTTATAAAGGGACAACACCTTTATCCTACAGTAGTCTCTTTGGGTTGCAAGGAAAAGAGGTGCACTTGTGCCAGTATAAGAAAAGGTGGACACTAGCAGTTGGGTGTGCAGAATGCATAGACTCCAAGCACAGGAAGTTAGCATAGCCAGGCCTTATGGAACTGAAAAATCATCAGGAATAAGGCCATTTCCATCATTTTTATAAGCTAAATTGCCTCTTCTTTGTACATCTTTCTGTTCTTCTCCACATCAGTTTCCTCAGCTCCTCCATCAGCTGTACTAGTTCTGGATTCTACATGACTCCCCACTTCCTAGGAGAGGAATCTGATTTGTCCAGCTTAGGTTAAGTGTTCACTTGAGGTTCAGCCAAAAATGGCCAAGAAAACAGGGTCATATGGCACAAACATGGCTGCCCAGGTCTAGCTATTTGGGAAGAACTATGAGTGGGAACCCCTTTCATGGATCACAGCTTTGTCCTGGCGAAGGGGTTTTTGTAACTCAATGAAGCTATAAGCCATGCCAGGCAGGACTACCCAAGATGATCAGGTCATAGTGAAGAGTTCTGATGTGGTCCACTGGAAAAGGAAATGGCAACCCATTCCAACATTCTTGTCTGGAGAAACTCATGGACAGTATGAAAAGGCACAAAGATATGACACTGGAAGATGAGTGCCCAAGGTTGGAAGGTGACCAGTATGCTACTGAGGAAGAGCAGAGGGCAACTACTAATAGCTCCAGAAAGAAAGAAGCGGCTGAGCCAACATCCAGGAACAATGCTGGGAACAACGCTCAGTTGTGGATGTATCTAGTGGTGAAAGTGAAGTCTGATGATTATAAAGAACAATATTTCACTGGAACCTGGAATATTAGGTCCATGAATCAGGGTAAACTGGACATGGTCAAGCAGGAGATGGCAAGATTGAACATCAACATCTTAGGAATCAGTGAAATAAAATGGATGAGAATGGGCAAATTTAATTCAGATGACCATTATATGTACTACTGTGGGCAAGAATCCCTTAGAAGAAATGGGGTAGCCCTCATAGTCAACAGAAGAGTTCAAAATGAAGTTTTTGGGTGCAATCTCAAAAACGACGGAATGATCTCAGTTTGTTTCCAAAGGCAAACCATTCAACATCACAGTAATCCAAGTCCATGCTCCAACCACTGATACCAAAGAAACTGAAGTTGACTGGTTCTATGAAGACCTACAAGACCTTCTAGAACTAACACCAAAAAAGATGTCCTTTTCATCACAGGGGATTGGAATGCAAAAGCAGCAAGTCAAGAGGTACCCAGAATAACAGACAAGTTTGGCCTTGGAGAACAAAATGAATCAGTGCAAAGGCTAACAGTTTTGTCAAGAGAACATGCTGATCATAGCAAACACCCTTTTCCAACAACCCAAAAGACATCCCTACATAGGGACATCACCAAATGAGATGGTCAATACCGAAATCAGATTGATTATGTTCTTTGCACCAAAGATGGAGAAGCTCTGTACAGTCAGTTAAAGCAAGACCTGGAGCTAATTGTGTCTTAGATCATGAACTCCTTATTGCAAAATTCAGATTTAAATTGAAGAAAGCAGGGAAAATTACTAGGCAATTCAAGTATGACCTAAGTCAAATCAAATGCCTTATGATTATACAGTGGAGGTGATGAATAGAGTCAAGGGATTAGATCTGATAGAGTGCCTGAAGATCTATGGATGGAAGCGCATTACATTGTACAGAAGGCAGTGACCAAAACTATCCCAAAGAAAAAGAAATGCAAGAAGGCAAAGTGGTGTCTGAAGAGGCTTTACAAATAACTAAGGAAAGAAGAGAAGCAAGGAAAGGTAAGGGAACTGAATGCAGAGTTCCAGAGAATAGCAAGGAGAGATAAGAAGGCCTTCTTAACGAATGCAAAGAAGTAGAGGAAAACAATAGAATGGGAAACTAGAGATCTCTTCAAGAGAATTGGAGATAGCAAGGGGACATTTCATGTGCTCATTACACGTGTTAGTAAGGTTATGCTCAAAATCCTTCAAGTTAGGCTTCAGCAGTAAGTGAACTGAGAACTCCAGATGTACAGGCTGGGTTTAGGAAAGGCAGAGGAACCAGAGATCAAATTGCCAACATTCGTTGGATCATGGAAAAAGCAAGGGAGGTCCAGAAAAAAAAAAAATCTACTTCTGCTTCATTGACTATGCTAAAGTTTTGACTGTGGTGATCACAATAAACTGTAGAAAATTCCTAAAGAGATGGGTGTACCAAACCTGTCTGCTGAGAGACCTGTATGAGGGTCAAGAAGCAACAGTTAGAACCAGACATGGAATAACTGAAGGTTCAAAACTGGGCAAGGTGTATGACAAGGCTGTACATTGTCACCCTTTTATTTAACTTCTATGCAGAGTACATCATGTGAAATGCTGGGCTGGTTGAATCACAAACTGGAATCAAGATTTCTGGGAGAAATATCAGCAACCTCAGATACACAGATTATGGGCTTCCCGGTAGCTCAGTGGTAAAGAATCCACCTGTAATGCAGGAGACATGGATTTGATCCCTGCATCAGGAAGATCCCTTGGCGAGGAAATGGCAACCCACTCCAGTATTCTTGCCTGGGAAATCCCATGGACAGAGAAGCCTGGTGAGCTACAGCCCCTGGGGTCACAAAGAGTTGGACACAACTGAGTGACTAAACAAAGTACAAGGTCAGATATGCAGAATATACTACTCTAATGACAGAAAGTGAAGAGAAACTAAAGAGCTTCTTGATGAGGGTGCAATGAGAGTGAAAAAGTTGGCTTTAAACTCACCATTCAAAAAAACTAAGATTGTGGCATCCAGTCCCATCACTTCCTGGTAAATAAAAGGGGGGAAAGTAGAAGCAGTGACAAAGAGTGACTGTAGCCATGAAATTAAAAGATGCTTGCTGCTTAGAAGAAAAACTAGGACAAACCTAGATAGCATATTAAAAAGCAGAGACATTACTTTGCTGACAAAGGTCCTTATAGTCAAAGCTATGGTTTTTCCAGTAGTCATGTATGGAAGTGACAGTTGGGACTATAAAGAAGGTTGAACACTGAAAAATTAATGCTTTCGAGCTGTGGTGCTGGAGAAGACTCTTCAGAGTCCCTTGGACTGCAAGATCAAACGAGTCAATTCTAAAGGAGATCAGTCCTGAATATTCATTGGAAGGACTATTACTGAAGCTGAAGCTCCATTACTTTGATCACCTGAAGCAGAGTCGACTCATTGGAAAAGCCCCTGATTCTGGAAAAGATTGAAGGCAGAAGGAGAAAGGGGCAGCAGAAGATAAGATGGTTAGATAGTATCACCGACTCAATGGACATGAATTTGAGCAAACTCCAGGGGATAGTGGAGGACAGAAGAGCCTGGCATGCTACAGTCCATGGGGTCGTGAAGAGTGGGACATGACTTAGCAACTGAACAACAATGACTGGGAACAGTTACTAGAGAAGTGGACCATAGATGACAAACCAAAGCATGTATACTAGAAAATCCTGAAGACTATAATGATCCAGTTGACCAGATTCCCTATTCTGTCCCAAAATGTTAGTTGGTAGATAAATTTGTGAACAATTCTAACATGGTTAACATTTCTTAAGCTCTCACCTTAGTATCTTATTTTATTTTCACAACCCTTCCCAAGAGGCATTATCATTCCTGTCTTACAGATGAACCTGAGGCACAGAAAGGGTAAATGGGAAGTAGCCACGTCACGGTGAGCTAGGATTGGAACCTGGGTCTCAGATCAGATCAGTCGCTCAGTTGTGTCCGACTCTTTGCGACCCTATGAATCGCAGCACGCCAGGCCTCCCTGTCCATCACCAACTCCCGGAGTTCACTCAGACTCACGTCCATCGAGTCAGTGATGCCATCCAGCCATCTCATCCTCTGTCGTCCCCTTCTCCTCCTGCCCCCAATCCCTCCCAGCATCAGAGTCTTTTCCAATGAGTCAACTCTTTGCATGAGGTGGCCAAAGTACTGGAGTTTCAGCTTCAGCATCATTCCTTCCAAAGAAATCCCAGGGCTGATCTCCTTCAGAATGGACTGGGTGGATCTCCTTGCAGTCCAAGGGACTCTCAAGAGTCTTCTCCAACACCACAGTTCAAAAGCATCAATTCTTCGGCGCTCAGCCTTCTTCACAGTCCAACTCTCACATCCATACATGACCACAGGAAAAACCATAGCCTTGACTAGACGAACCTTTTTGGCAAAGTAATGTCTCTGCTTTTGAATATGCTATCTAGGTTGGTCGTAACTTTCCTTCCAAGGAGTAAGCGTCTTTTAATTTCATGGCTGCAGTCACCATCTGCAGTGATTTTGGAGCCCAGAAAAATAAAGTCTGACACTGTTTCCACTGTTTCCCCATCTATTTCCCATGAAGTGATGGGACCGAATGCCATGATCTTCGTTTTCTGAATGTTGAGCTTTAAGCCAACTTTTTCACTCACCTCTTTCACTTTCATCAAGAGGCTTTTTAGTTCCTCTTCACTTTCTGCCGTAAGGGTGGTGTCATCTGCATATCTGAGGTTATTGATATTTCTCCCGGCAATCTTGACTCCAGCTTGTGTTTCTTCCAGCCCAGCGTTTCTCATGATGTACTCTGCATATAAGTTAAATAAGCAGGGTGACAGTATACAGCCTTGACGAACTCCTTTTCCTATTTGGAACCAGTCTGTTGTTCCATGTCCAGTTCTAACTGTTGCTTCCTGACCTGCATACAGATTTCTCAAGAGGCAGGTCAGGTGTTCTGGTATTCCCATCTCTTTCAGAATTTTCCACAGTTTATTGTGATCCACACAGTCAAAGGCTTTGGCATAATCAATAAGGCAGAAATAGTTGTTTTTCTGGAACTCTCTTGCTTTTCCCATGATCCATTTGATCTCTGGTTCCTCTGCCTTTTCTAAAACCAGCTTGAACATCTGGAAGTTCATTGCTGAAGCCTGGCTTGGAGAATTTTGACCATTACTTTACTAGCATGTGAGATGGGTGCAATTGTGCGGTAGTTTGAGCATTCTTTGGCATTGCCTTTCTTTGGGATTGGAATGAAAACTGACCTTTTCCAGTCCTGTGGCCACTGCTGAGTTTTCCAAATTTGCTGGCATATTGAGTGCAGCACTTTCACAGCATCATCTTTCAGGATTTGGAATAGCTCAACTGGAATTCTATCACCTCCACTAGCTTTGTTCGTAGTGATGCTTTCTAAGGCCCACTTGACTTCACTTTCCAGGATGTCTGGTTCTAGGTCAGTGATCACACCATCGTGATTATCTGGGTCGTGAAGATCTTTTTTGTACAGTTTTTCTGTGTATTCTTGCCATCTCTTCTTAATATCTTCTGCTTCTGTTAGGTCCATACCATTTCTGTCCTTTATCGAGCTCATCTTTGCATGAAATGTTCCTTTGATATCTCTAATTTTCTTGAAGAGATCTCTAGTCTTTCCCATTCTGTTGTTTTCCTCTATTTCTTTGCATTGATCGCTGAAGAAGCCTTTCTTATCTCTTCTTGCTATTCTTTGGAACTCTGCATTCAGATGTTTATATCTTTCCTTTTCTCCTTTGCTTTTCACTTCTCTTCTTTTCACAGCTATTTGTAAGGCCTCCCCAGACAGCCATTTTGCTTTTTTGCATTTCTTTTCCATGGGGATGGTCTTGATCTAAGTCTCCTGTACAATGTCACAAACCTCATTCCATAGTTCATCAGGCACTCTATCTATCAGATCTAGGCCCTTAAATCTATTTCTCACTTCCACTGTATAATCATAATTATACAGTGATTTAGGTCATACCTGAATAGTCTAGTGGTTTTCCCTACTTTCTTCAATTTAAGTCCGAATTTGGCAATAAGGAGTTCATGGTCTGAGCCACAGTCAGCTCCTGGTCTTGTTTTTGCTGACTGTATAGAGCATCTCCATCTTTGCATGCAAAGAATATAATCAATCTGATTTCGGTGTTGACCATCTGGTGATGTCCATGTGTAGAGTCTTCTCTTGTGTTGTTGGAAGAGGGTGTTTGTTATGACCAGTGCATTTTCTTGGCAAAACTCTATTAGTCTTTGCCCTGCTTCATTCCATATTCCAAGGCCAAATTTGCCTGTTACTCCAGGTGTTTCTTGACTTCCTACTTTTGCATTCCAGTCCCCTATAATGAAAAGGACATCTTTTTTGGGTGTTAGTTCTAAAAGGTCTTGGAGGTCTTCATAGAACCATTCGACTTCAGCTTCTTCAGCATTACTGGTTGGGGCATAGACTTGGATTACTGTGATATTGAATGGTTTGCCTTGGAAACAAACAGAGATCATTCTGTCGTTTTTGAGATTGCATCCAAGTACTGCATTTCGGACTCTTTTGTTGACCATGATGGCTACTCCATTTCTTCTGAGGGATTCCTGCTCGCAGTAGTAGATATAATGGTCATCTGAGTTAAATTCACCCATTCCAGTCCATTTCAGTTCGCTGATTCCTAGAATGTCAACATTCACTCTTGCCATCTCTTGTTTGACCACTTCCAATTTGCCTTGATTCATAGACCTGACATTCCAGGTTCCTATGCAATATTGTTCTTTACAGCACTGGACCTTGCTTCTATCATCAGTCACATCCACAGCTGGGTATTCTTTTTGCTTTGGCTCCATCCCTTCATTCTTTCTGGAGTTATTTCTCCACTGATCTCCAGTAGCATATTGGGCACCTACTGACCTGGGGAGTTCCTCTTTCAGTATCCTATCATTTTGCCTTTTCATACTGTTCATGGGGTTCTCAAGGCAAGAATACTGAAGTGGTTTGCCATTCCCTTCTCCAGTGGACCACATTCTGTCAGATCTCTCCAATGACCCGCCCATCTTGGGTTGCCCCACGGGCATGGCTTAGTTTCATTGAGTTAGACAAGGCTGTGGTCCTAGTGTGATTAGATTGACTAGTTTTCTGTGAGTATGGTTTCAGTGTGTTTACCCTCTGATGCCCTCTTGCAACACCTACCGTCTTACTTGGGTTTCTTTTACCTTGGGCGTGGGGTATCTCTTCACGGCTGCTCCAGCAAAGTGCAGCCATTGCTTCTTACCTTGGACAAGGGGTATCTGCTCACCAGGAACCTGGGTCTATTTGACTCCAAATCCTGTGCTCTTAACTTCTAGGAGTAGGAGGCTTATGCTATTATGGAAAAAGCAGTTTTTCAGCTACTTATCTAGCTTAAAACCATAACCTTAAATATATTTGTAAGGTCAATAAACTTCTTTAAATTGCATTTAATCAGTGACTCATATGAGGCCCCAGCAACCTATGCAGTGATCAAGACAGGCTCAAATGAAGTGCCTTGGCCAAGGGCACAGGTGGGATTCCCAGTCCCAGGCTCTAGGCTATGTTAGCTGAAGACCTGAACTACTGTCTATAGGATGGATGCATCAAGGGCAGTTTCTGGTCTCCTGGTTCTCCCTAGTCATTGCGAGTTGTATGGATTAAGAAGCTCCTTTCCCCAACTCCCAACCCCACCTTTAAACACCCTTCCCTAGTAAACTTTGGCCTCTGTAGCTCCTTTGCAGGTAGCAGGAGATGGTACCCACCGCCGGCCTCCAAGTTTAGAAAGGAAAGCACAATAAGATTTCTGATCCATGGAGAAAACTGCCTCCTTTATACTTGGCTTCTTTTCCATTAAGATTGAAAGTTCCAAGTCAATCAGGAGAAAATTGCCCTCGGGACCACTGAGCAGACATCTTTGCTCAAATCAGATGTTGGATGCATGTGTCAAAAGCACCTCACACCCTCATTCATTGCCAGCCAAGTCTCTAGGGTGGTCCAATTGATTTAGAAGCATTCTCTCAGATCTAACATTCATTGCACACATCTTCTGTGTATTGCAGCTGCCAGGCCAGCCATCTGACTACTACTTCTCACTCACTGTTCCAATGGGCAAGGTTAATCTACTGTGCAATGAGAATGTGAAGGAATGAAAGACAGAGTCGCTGTCCTCCACACTCCAGGATCACCAAGCTGAGAAAACTGAAGGTACTAAGAATTATCCAGGTTTTAAAGCTATCACTGAACATCCACCATGTACCAGGTGTTTGGCATACATTAGTTCATTTAATCTTCAGAACAACTCTGGTAAGTAATCTTTTTTTTTTTTTTTTTTTTAGTGTTCTGTGGGCCCGTTTATTTCCTTCCAAGACCATTTGCGTTCCAGCCACATCTTCCCGGAATGAACCCAACCACACAAGGTCAGTACGAGACCACAGTCTGTTTTTAAAGTGCTACCCAGGAATACAATCACGGTCGGGTTAAATTCATCACCATGCTTGGTCATCAAGCCAAACCTCTCCACATACCTGGAAACCCTTTTGTTTTCTTCTTTAAAAAAAAAAAAATTGTAGCTTTGATACAACACTGGGGAGGGGGGAACTATAAGCCTAAATTATAAATGGCACATTACTGGTCATTTGGAAGCTGGGGGAATGGAGCTGTGCTGTGCTCAGTCATGTTCAACCCTTTGCAACCCGATGGACTGTAGCCTGCCAGGCTCCTCTGTCCATGGGATTTCCCAGGCAAGAACACTGGAGTGGGTTGCCATTTCCTCCTCCAAAAGTAATCTTTGTTTATGGGTATAAACAATATTTTAGCTATGCAAAGTAGGATTTCCTTTTTTTTTTTTTTTTTTTAGAATTTCTTAAACACAATAAATTATAAATAGGCTTTATGAGTGGATAACCATCTCTAAAACTAATTTCTCTCACAAAAGGGACCTGGGAAGAGCTCTCTGGGCAGGTCGTTAAATGGTTATCACTTATAGTGCCCTGCCCCACTATCATCTTCCATTAAAAAAAAGAAACAAAAACTTGAAGTGCACTTCTGTGGTCAGACAGATCTGGATTCCAATCATGACTCTTAGAGTAATCAGGAAAATGAATTCACTCTTAAGTATTTCATACAGAGGGAATTTAATACAGACAATTTAATACTATGACCACTCACATAATAGAAGAACTGAGAAGCCAAACAGAAAAGTGAGGTGACCCAGAGATTAGCAAGAACAGGAAACCACTACCATCCCTGGTCTGGAGGCCAAAGGAAGGGGGACGGAGCCCAGAAGCTGCCAAGGCTGACAGCGTACTGGTTCCTCCTGTCCTCAGTCCCCTAATCCCGAGCCAGTGGCTCCCAAACAAAATTCAGCTGACAAAGAAGCCTGGGTAATGAAGCCTGCTGGCAGGGAAACCCATTTGTGACGTGGACTATCAGAAGGGGAGCAATGGATTTGAGCGTGAACAGGCAAAGGATGGGCCTACCGCCATGTTTATAAAATGATCAAATGTTTATAAAATGATCTCTATTTTACAGTGTTGTGAGAATTAAAGGAGCAAATCTATGTGTTAACACAGTCCCTGGCACATACTTTGGAGGCAGCAGCAACTAATTTTCCCTTGACAGGAAAATAAGATTCAGGCAGAGGAGGTCATTGCTCAAGGAAAGAGTCTGTGCAGGGAACCCAATGAGCTGATACAGTGAGGAAACTGAGGCACAAGGAAATGAAGTGACAGGCCCAGTTTTCTCACTCTACAGCTCTCACTGGGTTGCTTTAGAGATCCACTCCATCTGCAAGTATTCACTAAGCACTTGCCATGTGCCAGGCTCTGTGAGTGCAGTTAAACAAGGCAGACCCTCACAGTCCCTGCCCTCCTGAAGCTGACAGTCTGGTTGGGGAAAGCACATTGATCAAAATGTTGTACAGAGCACCATGTAATCACGCTATGATAAAGGCCACGAAGAAGTCAGCACTGGGAGGGTGGGTTACACCGTGGCCTGGCTTAGTCTGGGAAAGTCAACTTGGCTTCCTTGTGATTAAAGTCATGGGAGGGCCCCTGGTGAGGAGGCAGCCACCTTGCCCCCAGCCTCCCCAGGGGAGGACATCCCGCATCCCACCCCTCGCAGGGGCTCCTGGCAGCCAAGGCTGGGGCACTGGCGCTTCCCAGCAAGGCACCGCGTCCCGCTCGGGGCCGCCCAACTTGGATGTTGCAACTCCCGCGCTTGCCGGCCCCGCGCCCGGGGCAGCCACAGATAGTGTGCTAATGCGTATTGAGTTTTGCTTGAATTCGGCCTGTGGCCCGCGCACAGAGCGCGGGAGCAGCACTGCCAGAGCCTCTTAATTCCCTTTGCATCGATCCCACCGTTAATGACATAACCTTTCCCTCTAATTAACTGCCAACTGCATTAGGCGGCGCGCCTCTTCTGCACGCCGCCTGCGGCTTCCCCCCGCCGCGGAGCCCGCTCGGGGGAGAACCCGCGCCTGTTACCACCCTAACCAAACCGGGGGGCCTGGGAGGTGGGGGTGGTGGAGGTGGAGGGGGATAGTGTTTCAAGATTTGGACGTCCCTGCCATCCTTAAAAGGCAAAAAACTTTTGCCGCTGTTTATGTTGTTTGCTGCTGCTGCTAAGTCGCTTCAGTCGTGTCCGACTCTGTGCGACCCCATAGACGGCAGCCCACCAGGCTCCCCGGTCCCTGGGATTCTCCAGGCAAGAATACTGGAGTGGGTTGCCATTTCCTTCTCCAATGCATGAAAGTGAAAAGTCAAAGTGAAGTCGCTCAGTCGCGACTCTTAGCAACCCCATGGACTGCAGCCCACCAGGTTCCTCCGTCCATGGGATTTTCCAGGCAAGAGTACTGCAGTGGGGTGCCATTACTTATGCTGTTTACTGCATACTAACATTGTGTCATGCTTTAGCTTACAGATTCACTACCACGACCCAAGAAAGGGATAAAGTGGGGTCCGCAGGTGAAGGAACATAGGCAATACTCAACCAAGGATTGCAGCAAGCCAATGAGGGAGACGGGGCTCTACCCCTCTTACCCAAGCTTGTGTCCTTAGCTCCTAGGCTAGTTCCCTCTAACATGTAATATAGACAACATTAACATGAAATATACTAAATGTGAAGGGCTGAGCAGGCTGAATAACAAACATTCCATACATTTCAGTGGCAGGATAATTTATTGAAATGCTAATTTCTGTTTATTCTCTCTTGCCTCCCCTCTCTTGGCTGGCCATTTCAATCAGGTGGTCAGGTTTTGTGATTCCCTGGGCAGCAGAGACGGAGAAGGCAATGGCACCCCACTCCAGTACTCTTACCTGGAAAAATCCCATGGATGGAGGAGCCTGGAAGGCTGCAGTCCATGGGGTCACTGAGGGTCAGACACAACTGAGTGACTTCACCTTCACTTTTCACTTTTATGCATTGGAGAAGGAAATGGCAACCCACTCCAGTGTTCTTGCCTGGAGAATCCCAGCAACAGAGAAGCCTGGTGGGCTGCCATCTATGGGGTCTCACAGAATCGGACACGACTGAAGCGACTTAGCAGCAGCAGCAGCAGCAGGGCAGCAGAGAAAGCAGAGGCAGCTGCCTCTGGTCTCTTGTCAAACACAGGGGACCCAAACTTTGTATAATTTACAAAGGGTTTTTTCTCCTGCTCCCTCATGCAGGCACACGCACAGTATATGCTGGAACCAGGGCAGGACTTCACCTCAGGTCATTTCTAAAATAGAAGTATTACCTTTAGCTCCATTAAGATACACTTTCTAAGCTCTACTATCTGCAAGCATGATATATTAATACTAAGGGTTTTGTGCCAATGGTATTCATCTGGGCAGGATCTACTCATATGCATTACAGATTACTGAAATGATCTATCACTCACTGTTCTCTCTTCCTCTTGGTTTTTGTGCCTTTATTTTCATTTTGTGGTATTGTGTATTTGTATAAGCCACCTCAAATCTCTTCTGGGCTAAGGGAGTATATGAAAAAATATATTTAAAAATTAAACACATGAAGTAACAATGCAAGTTTCTGGCCTATACTGTCCACTTCCTGCAAGAGAAATATGGATTTAACAAGTCCCTGACACCCAATACTAAAGTAACTATCAGATCAGTATATTCCCAGCCAGCCATTTCTTCTCCCTCTCTGACACCACTTTTTGACAATAGGGCCCATAATTCTTGTAGATCAAGAAACTGAAGCTTGGCAAAGTTAAGCAATTTGCTTGAAGTCATCTAGCTGATAAGTAGTTCTGCTGAGATGCAAAGGGTAAATCCACTTTCCACTGTGCTCTTTTCACTACAACATGCTTCCACTGAACAGCTGGAGAGCTGCGTTCCCTAAGACACTCTTCACATGTAATTCCTGAAGAATTAAGTGTATTTGATTTGGCCTAAGAGGGGGTTCATTTCTGTGTTCCATCACTACATCTCTCTCTCTTCCCCTATGTCAGGGAGGGGAATGGTGGGTAGGAAACCAGTCTGAATTAGATGGTCTCTTTCAGAAGACACAAGGAGGCTTTGTGATGGAGGCTCTTAAAGGGCACAGGCAGAATGTGCCTGGGGCAAAGCTGGGATATGAGGCAAGTCTCCTAAATGCCAGACCCACCACTACTGAGAGGGAGGCATGAGATAGGGAGAAATGAGATTGCCTCTCTTCTGACATCCCATAATTTGCTATGTTCATCTCTCAGGTTTTCCTGCCTTCCTAAAGAACACTTCTACTGCCCTTTTCTATCTGTTGAGCTTCTCTTTATCCTTTGAGATTCTACTCAAATGTTGCCTCCTCCATGAAGCACCGCCCCCCCGCAATGAATGAACTGCCTCTTCCTCAAGAGCCTCACAGACCCTAGATCACATGTACTTTTACAGCAAGCACAAATTCTGCTTAAAAGACACTTGCCAGTGATTAGCTATGTGACCTTGGGCAATAATTCATTTCTGGACATCTGTTTCTCCATCTGTAAAATGGGGATAATAGTGTCTGCCCTTAGGGAGATATGAGGAAATTTAAACTGTATTACACATGTGAGACAAAGACAAAATATTAAGTACATATATTCATGGTGTAAATATCTCCTCTGAGCTTCATGGAGAGAGAAGAGATTCTGTGGAGACGGCTGCTGCTTTGTATAATAGAGAGAGACAGATAGGGGGAAAGGATTTCGGTTTTGCTGTGTTTTTTTTTTTTTTTTTTTTTTTTCAAAAGACTGTACAATAATTATTTAAATTTTTTCAAATATTATGTTTGCCAGATCATACCATGTGGAGACAAGCCAATAAGGCAACTTAGCTTTAAAAAGATACACATGCAAAACTCTCAGTGCAATGTTCAACACATATCAAGTGCTCAAATAATGATGTCTCTGTTGTTTGTCTCCATCACAAAATTTGTCTTCATTTCTACATGCGCCTATTGCCTGCCATACCTAGTCCACAGTAGGTACAGCAGGCAGAAGCCTCCATGGGAACCCCAAAGCCAACCAAAGTCTGGGAAGACCAGACTCTTGAAATGAATGCCCTGACACTGCAGTTGACTACAGCAACTGGAAGATCATGGGTGTGGGGGTTGGGAAGGGTGGGGAGTGGTTATTTGCTGGTATCCCTCTGTAGGGGATGGGCTATTCCTTTCTGCTTTTCACTGTTCCAGGCCAGACACAGTCTCACTTTATCTGTTCACCCATACAGTGATGACCTCTGTGCCCTTGGATGTCACCAAGGGGTCAAGAAGCCATGGGGCTCCCTATGACCAGAGATGCCAAGCATGCCAAGCCAGAACTCTGTACACCAGTTCCCCAAGACTCCTTCCTGCTTCATAGGGTCTGGCTTTCACAACAGCAGCTCTGCAATTGGGTATGTCCCCAGAGGAGAACCCTCCTCTAGGACAGTGGGATGTGGAGTGGGTGACAGGAAGACCTGAGAGCACCTCCCTTCAAATAATTCCAGTCACAGCAGACATCTTGTCATACTCCCTTTCCAGCCTGCATTTTCCCACTCTGATTTTTGGGGTGCCCTTTCCCCAATTTCTACCTGATAAACCCTATTCATTCAAGATCCAGCCCAAATACCTTGTCTTTGAGGAAGTCATGTTTATAGCCTAAAAAAGCTCTCTGACCCCACGTTCCTCATCATGGCCTGTGTTGAAATTTAGGTAGTGGGATCTCACCCCAACAAACCTGATCACTGGATCAAAGATTGCACCTGGGAGTCAGGGAGATTGAGGTTTGAATCCTGGATCAGACACATGTTAGCCCTGTAACCTTGGACAAGTTGCTTAGCTTTGCTACAATGCCCTTGTAAAACAAGGAAAATAAAAGAGGATACTTCTGAAAAGTAAATGAGATAATGCTCTTTAAGCCATTAGCCTGGTGCTTTGCACACATTTAACTCTTAATAAATGTTAGTTATTATTATTGTCTTTGTCTCTCCTCTACCCCCACAACTCCCACAGTATGTCAGATAAGGCCTTGACCACCTCAGCATCTGAGGATGGAACTTTATTGGACCAAGTCTCCCATATGAATAGGCTTCCTCCTGAACGAAGCAGAGGTGCTGAAAGAGTAGGGAATTTTTGAGAACCCGAGATTCCATGAGAGGAATAAGAGTGAGAGGCTTGACTGTCAATAAGACGCTGAAGAAGCTGAAGTTGAACGGTTCTATGAAGACCTACAAGACTGTTTAGAACTAAAACCCCAAAAAGATGTCCCTTTCATTATAGGGGACTGGAATGCAAAAGTAGGAAGTCAAGAAACATCTGGGGTAACAGGCAAATTTGGCCTTGGAATACGGAATGAAGCAGGGCAAAGGCTAATAGAGTTTTGCCAAGAAAATGCACTGGTCATAGCAAACACCCTCTTCCAACAACACAAGAGAAGACTCTACACATGGACATCACCAGATGGTCAACACCGAAATCAGATTGATTATATTCTTTGCATGCAAAGATGGAGATGCTCTATACAGTCAGCAAAAACAAGACCAGGAGCTGACTGTGGCTCAGATCATGAACTCCTTATTGCCAAATTCGGACTTAAATTGAAGAAAGTAGGGAAAACCACTAGACCATTCAGGTATGACCTAAATCACTGTATAATTATGATTATACAGTGGAAGTGAGAAATAGATTTAAGGGCCTAGATCTGATAGATAGAGTGCCTGATGAACTATGGAATGAGGTTTGTGACATTGCACAGGAGACAGGGATCAAGACCATCCCCATGGAAAAGAAATGCAAAAAAGCAAAATGGCTGTCTGGGGAGGCCTTACAAATAGCTGTGAAAAGAAGAGAAGCAAAAAGCAAAGGAGAAAAGGAAAGATATAAGCATTTGAATGCAGAGTTCCAAAGAATAGCAAGGAGAGATAAGAAAGCCTTCCTCAGCGATCAATGCAAAGAAATAGAGGAAAACAACAGAATGGGAAAGACTAGAGATCTCTTCAAGAAAATTAGAGATACCAAGGGAACATTTCATGCAAAGGTGGACTCAACAAAGGACAGAAATGGTATGGATCTAACAGAAGCAGAAGATATTAAGAAGAGGTGGCAAGAATACACAGAAAAACTGTACAAAAAAGATCTTCATGACCAAGATAATCGCAATGGTGTGATCATTCACCTAGAGCCAGACATCCTGGAAAGTGAAGTCAAGTGGGCCTTAGAAAGCATCACTACGAACAAAGCTAGTGGAGGTGATGGAATTCCAGTTGAGCTATTCCAAATCCTGAAAGATGATGCTGTGAAAGTGCTGCACTCAATATGCCAGCAAATTTGGAAAACTCAGCAGTGGCCACAGGACTGGAAAAGGTCAGTTTTCATTCCAATCTCAAAGAAAGGCAATGCCAAAGAATGCTCAAACTGCCACACAATTGCACTCATCTCACATGACAGAGGACAAGATGGCTGGATAGCATCACCGACTCAATGGACATGAATTTGGGTGAACTCCGGGAGTTGGTGATGGACAGGGAGGCCTGGCGTGCTGCAATTCATGAGGTCACAAAGAGTCGGACATGACTGAGTGAACTGAACTGAACACACATTAGTAAAGTAATGCTCAAAATTCTCCAAGCCAAGCTTCAGCAATACGTGAACCGTGAACTTCCAGATGTTCAAGCTGGTTTTAGAAAAGGCAGAGGAACCAGAGATCAAATTGCCAACATCCGCTGAATGATGGAAAAAGCAAGAGAGTTCCAGAAAAACATCTATTTCTGCTTTATTGACTATATCAAAGCCTTTGACTGTGGGGATCACAATAAACTGTAGAAAATTCTAAAAGAGATGGGAATATCAGACCACCTGACCTGCCTCTTGAGAAACCTATGTGCAGGTTAGGAAGCAATAGTTAGAACTGGACATGGAACAACAGACTGGTTCAAAATAGGAAATAAGATGGGATATAGAAGCACAAATGGAGGGTTATCAGCCAAAGAAGTAGCAATGCTTCTGTTAGGGAGGAAAACCCTTTTCTTCTACTCTCTTATGGTAATTGGAGGCTTTTGAATTAAGCTAACAAAAGACGTATTAACAAGAGATAAGATACAGTTTTTATTAATATTTACCTACATGGGAGTTTACAGAAAAGAAGTGAAACTTGTATAAGACTTGAGATTAGACTAGGGGCCTTATGTACCCTTTTAACAAAGGATAGAGCGTTTGGGCCCCAATGAACAATAAATTGTGCAGAAGAGACTAAGAAATATATGGGGGAAACTTATTGGAAGTAACGGGTATTTTCGTAAGTTCTGTTTGTGCAAGCTTATCTTGGTGTTGACTCCCCGTCTTCATTTACGCCCTTTCAGGCAGGTAAGGGGAAGACAGAGACCTTGTTGTTGGTTCTTAATTGCCTTCAGATCAAAATAATCCTTATGCCAAAATGGCATATTTTAGAGTGGCATATTCTGATCCCCTTCACTTTGCTTTACTCTTCAACTGTCAGGACCAGAAAGATAGCAAGCTCCACAGTAGCAAAGCCTCCTTCTGCAGCCATAAAGAATCTCCATCTAGCTCTCAGGATGGTTCTCAGACCCAAAGGAGCCACAACATTGGGCCTCTGTCCCTAACTCCCATCCTTCAGGGCATCCAAGAAGGAAGCTCAAAGAAGATACTCCTACACCAGGAAGGAAGCCACAAAAAAAGTAAAGTTGGACCTTGGGTGATTAAAATCTACTTCAAGTCCCTGCCAAGTGTCTGTGCTCTTGGGGTCTTGCTGAGACACACTGCTTCTCTGAGAACTGCTTTTGGCTAAGAGGCCTGCTGCTGCTAAGTCGCCTCAGTTGTGTCCGACTCTGTGTGACCCCATAGACGGCAGCCTACCAGGCTCCCCCGTCCCTGAAATTCTCCAGGCAAGAACACTGGAGTGGGTTGCCATTTCCTTCTCCAATGTATGAAAGTGAAAAGTAAAGTGAAGTCGCTTAGTCGTGTCCGACTCTTAGCGACCCCATGGACTGCAGCCCACCAGGCTCCTCCATCCATGGGATTTTCCAGGCAAGAGTACTGGAGTGGGGTGCCATTGCCTCTGGGACCCTGTAATTACTTTAGTTGCATGTGTGTCTGTGTTTTTTTTACCCAGCTGATAGGCCTGGGATGGACCCTCAACCCAGGAAAGCCAATCTAAAACCTGTGCACAGTCATATTTTTCATGAATTTGGAACTGGGATAGGAGGTCATTTGGTTGAAGATGCTGGCCCTGGAAGGTCATGCAAAGGAAGTAGGTCTGTAGAGAGAATGAAGTAGATGGCCCAAGATGTCTAAGCCTTCAACAGTTGGAGCTGAAGACTGGCTCCTGACTTTTTAGTTTCAGTCTCGCCAAGGTCCAGCTGAACTTCCTGGAGTTAGGTTGCATGACATTCCCTTTTTACTAAGTAATTTTAATGTTTCTGTTATGTGCGTGCATGCTCAGTTGCTAAGTCCTGTTGGACTCTGTGACCCCATGGACTATAGCCTGCCAGGATCCTCTGTCCATGGGATTTTTCAGGCAAGAATACTGGAGTGGGTTTCCATTTCCTCGTTTAGGGGCTCTTCCGTTACTTGCAGCCAAAACATCCTTGACTGAGACACTGTCTTTGACTCTACAACTGGTCCAAGGTCCCTCAGGGCCTGAGCTACAAACCCAGAGCTCTGGTTTCCATCCTGGAGTTCAGAGCTTGAATAGCCAATCTCCCAGAAGCAGCCCCACCCAGAATTCAGCCCCCAGTTGGAGGCAGAGCCAGCATCATCACCATGGCAGAGCCAGCCATGGTTCCAGGGCTGGGAGTGGAATACGTAGTACCCACAGATCCCCTCCCGGAAGTAATAATAGTAACAGCTGCCATTTATTGACTCTTCATCCTGTATCAGGCACTATGTTAAATGTTATAATTATTTCTAGTCTTCAAACAACCCTGTTAGTTATAAATGTTTTTACTATTATCTAACAAATATACATGGAGATCAAAATGAGCATAAAATTTTCATGCTTATAAGCTTTTATAGAAATAAGAAGCCAAAAACATTGCCAACCAAAACCATTTAAATTGATATAAACATTAGTTGATATTGCTAATTTTTTTTTTTTTACTGAAATTAAATTGCTAATGTATTTATTTAAAACAAAAGCAAAAGCAAAACTGCAACCCTTTAAGTACTCTTATTGGCATCCCTACTGGAGATGAGGAAATGGTGGTTTAGAGGGATCAAGAGTATTTCACAAGGTCAAACAGCTGAGTGTTATAATCAGCCAGGATAACTGAAAAGTCCCAAGTGCCTAAAGCCAAGGTCCAGTTGCCAAAGTCCTGGGCTGGGCTGCCCCTTCACCAAAATGCTAGCTCATGAATAGGAAGGGACAGATCTTGAAAAATACAGCCTGGAACAGAGCAAGCACTTGCTAAGGTTTGCTGAATGAATACAAGATTGAATGGGTCAATTTCAAGATAGCTGTTTAAAGACAGTCTGCTCCACCCCAGCCATGCAGAGACCTGTAATTCAGCATTCTCTGCTTACCACTGCTGCCAGCAGACCTTCCCACCTCATTACCCAGAAACTAGTCTAATGGCATTAACCGCCCTGGCCAGCCAGGATACCATTAAAAGCTTCAGTCCAGCCACTGTGCACCCCCACCCCAGGTCTTGGCTCTGGGCCCTAGGCTGGGAGAGTGGTCTGGTTGTTTACCAGGAATTTGGACCTTCTTCAGAGAAAAGTACAGATGACCTATTAGTCTAATTCAAGCACTTAGCAAGGAATGACTGTACCATTCAACTCCCCAGGCCCATGATAATGGAGCCAAAGCAAATAGAGAGGCCCTGATGGTTCAGAGATCTTCCTGGGAGGGGAGAAAGAGGAAAGTCCACCAGGTACCCCACTGAAGTGTACAGGATGGCAGGTTGGCTGGGCATTTCCTGGGGCAGGGGTATGTGGATACAAGAATGTTTAGACAGTGGCTTCCCTATGTCACCCATTGCTCTGGAAGCTCTTCTGCACATACTACCCCCAGTCACCTCCTCGCTGCCTTAAAACTTGGCTCAGAGAAAAATGTGAAGACAAACAAATATCCATCAATACAGAACTGGTTAAATAAACTATGTATGTAGGAATATGCATTCATACAAGTCCATGTCACGCAGCTGATGAAAAGGATGATGTATTTCAAGCTCTTCTCATGGATGTTGAAAGGGGTCTGTGACTTACACTTTGACAGGCAGTGCCTGATCTTACTTACAAAATATTATACATACCTATAGGTCCTCATGTGCACAGATGTACAGGGAGTAGCAGATCCTAGGCAGCAGCTGGGACTAGTACCTGGTCCACAGCCTCACATACGTTACTTTTCTTCCAACTCCATGTCAAGTGCACAGGGAAGCTGAGAGACTTGCCCAGGGTCACATAAAACCTGGTGGCAGGGTCACTGTGTCTCTTAGATAACCTGGCCTGTGCTCTTGTGTCTGTAACACCCCTCGTTCTATACAAATTCACAATGTGAGACAATGGGAAAACAGAAAAGTTTTAAATCAAAATGTTTAATCATAATCCAAGAGGCTAAGGGGACTCTAGGACAGTAGCAGGAAGAAAGCAAGGCCCAAATGCTCCAGCTCCTGATGCTCAAGTGTTGTGTAGGATCCTGGGGCAGGGCTGGCAGTAGGTTCCCATCCCCCACTCAGAGGAGAAAACAAGGGATAGATAGGAGTCTTCCTCCAGCTTTCCTCACCATGAGGAATGTCTTTCCAGGTCACTTCAGAACACCCAAGTCTGCCTACCTGGAGAATGCAGCAGAGTGTGACTGATTTGTTAGAGCCTGAGTGATCATGGGTGGGCAGGAGAAAGAAATAAGGCGAGAACCTGGGAGAGCTGGATACCACCAGATGATATGCTGAAGTCCTAAGAAGGCGCAGCCCAAGAAGAAGTGAAGGGAATGACCTTGGCAGTCCAGTGGTTAGGACTCTGAGTGCTCACTGGGAGGGTCTAGGTTCAATCCCTGGTCAGGAAATGAAAATCCCACAAGCCGTGTGGTATGGCCAAACAAAAACAACAAAACAAAAAAAGAAGTAAAGGGCATGAGAACTCGGCTAGTCAGCTTCTGCCATGACCTCATCTGGAGTTGACTGGACATATGTCAGGGTTGCCACGTGGTAGACTGAACCTCCTTCCCGATGCTGTCCCTTCCTCACCCATTGCAGGCAGCAGGTCAGCTGGTGTGGTAGAAGGGAAGAGGGCCCCTGAGGAAGTCCAGCTACCAGAGACTCGAGAGCAGAATCAAGGTAAGAGTACAGGAGAAAAGAGTGGGCACCCAAGGCTGTGGCCTCAGAGCAGGGTTTTTGTTCTGTGGAAAAAATGAAATGGAGTCAGCTCCACCCTTTGCACCAGCTCAGCTTCCATCAAGGCCTTTTCCCCTCCCCTGAGATGTCCATTAGAGGTCTATAGTCCTCATGACCAAAAGGGACTCACACCACCCCCAGTCTCTTGCTCCCCTTGTCTGGGTTTCCCCCGATGGTCCAGAAAAGGCAGGAGGGGGTGTAACAGAGGAGCCCCTACCTGGCGTTCCATCACCGAAAAGGTAGAGGCTGCCCAGTCCTGGGAGAAGAGTTGGCTGTGAAAACGCATCTTAGCTGAAATGGCCTCCACTGAGGAGAGAAGGAAGACTGAGAGCAGGCAGATGTTGGAGATTTCTTAGACTCCAAAAGATGGAAAAGAAGTGTCTCAGGGACCCTGGCATGTATGACGGTGGGTGTGTGGCAGGTGGGAATGGGATATTATCTCATTCTGCTTGCTATTCCTTGAGCTGAAGAGTGTCCCTGGGGCTCAGACAGGTGAAAAGGCAGCTTGGCAGGGGCAGGAGGGTGGTCATTTAGGGAATGGGAGAAGGCAGAAAGGCCCAGGCTGGGGAGATGTACGCCTATGCTAAGGGCTGAGGGGGTTGCTCCATCTGCAGGAGATGGATGGAACCAGTGTGGACCACAGAGCTGACCCCTTCCCTCTCCCGGGGTTGAGCTGAACCAGCCACAGGGACTGGGAGCAGGTGGCAAGCACTCACTAAGGCAGGAGTTGTGGGAGAAGGACTCTTCCAGCCGCTCACACTCCTCTTGCAGATTGCCACTGCCTCGGCAGGTGCAGCTTAAGGCAACACTGGCATTGATATTGCTGACAAAATTGGGAGTCAAAGCAGTCCCTATAGAGTGAAGAGAAGATTATTGGTGACTAAGCCAACTCTGCCTTCAGCTCCCATCCATCTCCCACCTGTCTCAGGACCACTCCATCTGGGTTCAGTCTTGAGAGCATTTTCACCCGCCAGGCTGGCCAACCTGTTGGCTCCCTACCCACGTTCCCCAGCCTCACCAATCAGCCCCATGTATGCCCGCAGACATCTGGACTGCTCTGTTGCACAGGTCCCTAGAATGTCCATGGGATGGCAGTGGGTCTGAAAATCTGCCAGACGTGATCTGGAAAAAAGGAAATTTCAAGAGTCCCCGTTGACGGTCCGGCCTGCAGCCATCAACTTGCTGCCCCTTTAGCTGACATGCCTATCTTCATGCCAAATACTCCTCTGCCTTTCAGAGCCTGAGCCATGGCCTCCTCCTGAGTGAGGCCTGCTCCTGTCACAGTCAAATATACTATCACCCCAGTCTCCACAGCGTATCACTTTTAACTTGGGCTCCAAAATCCCTAATTATGAGACCTCAGGCAGTTTCTTTAACCTCAGTTTCCTTGACAGTAAACAGAGACAAAAATAGCACTACCTTGTGGATTTTTGTGAGGATGAAGTAAGAGCATTAAATGTACAGCATTTAATAGGGCCTGGTATTCAGTGAGTATTCAGTAAATGTTAGATATTATTATTTTAACACTCATCCTACAATAGGTAAAGCTGGTTATCTTTAGGCGATGGAATTGTGAATATATTTTTCTATATATATTTGTGCAGTTTTCCTTACATTTTGCCTGGTGTTAGAAGAGTGGTTTACTTCTCTGTCATCCCCATTCAAATGCAAACTCCTTGAAGGGAGGGACAATATCTTAGTCATCTAGCCCAGCACTTGTTAAGTGATTGTGAAAGTAATAGGAACAGCTACCAGCATAACAACAGGCAGCAGAGCAGAGCCTTTAGGAGCAGACTCTAGGCCAGACTTCTTTCACTCTAAACTTCATTAACAAACCTGACTTACTATCTAGGGGTGAATTTGAGTAAGCTATTTATCCTTTCTCTGCTGTGGTTTCTTCATTTGTAAACTGAGGATGATTAAAAAAAAAAACAACATTCTTACAGAGTTCTTGTGAATTTTAGAAGAGTTACTAGATGTTAAGTACTTAAAACAGTACTTAGCCCATAGTAATTACTAAGTGTTAATATTATGTTAACTAAGAGCTTTTATTATGTAATATTTTACAGAAGAGGAAGTGGGACTCAAGAGAGGTGACTTGCCCAAGGTTACAGAGAACTAAGTGGTAGAACCAAGCTGCAACACAAAGTTGGTGTGACTGTCAACAAATATCACTTGAAAGGATGATAACGTCAATCTGATGAATGTTTGCGTGAGAAGGTCAAAGTAAGCCAGATTAAAATTCTGCTTACATTTTTATCAGACACCTTACAATTCTTCATGTTCTTTGATTTGGTAATGACATTTGTAGCAACACAACCTAAGCAATAATTAGATTTGTGCACAAAGATTAATAAATAACAGTAATATTTATTGCAGCATTATTTATAGCAGTAAAGAAAGCAACCTAAATATCTATAAACAGAGAAATTATTAAATAAAATATGGGGTATCTATAAAGTGAAATACAAGGTACACAGTTAAAAAGTAAGTTGTTAAAGGACAGTAAATGACAAAATAAGCACCATCATTTACTGAGTCCTTACTTAACTGCACTAGTAAGCTAACTCTCTACATAAATTACGTAATTTAACTCTCACCAAAATCCCAAGAGGTCTGCATTATTATCCCAGTTTTTACAGAGGAGTAAGTGGAACCTTGGGTTAAGTGACAGAATTTTAAGTTAAGTGATAGATGCAAGGTCACACAGACAAGGATTTAAATTCACATATGTCTGACTTCAGAGCTTGTCTTCATCTCTATTCCATACTGCTTCCATCAGAAAATGCTCACCAGATACGTACCATAAGTGGAAGAAAAGCAAGATAAATATACTCTCAAAATGTCTGATTTTGTTTATCTGTAGAGAAAAAAGATTGGAAGGAAATGCTCTCCAAAGTATGTTAGATTAACTCCAGGTGATGGGTTTGGGGTGATATTTTAAGACACATTTATATTTTCTAAGGTTTTTACACTGTGTGTGTGTGTGTACACACACACACTCACATTTACCCCTAGAAAAGAGTTTTAAAAGGTATCGAGAGTAGCTACCTGGTGAAGTCAGTCCAGGATCCCTGGGCTAGGTTAGATTCAACCCTGCCCAGGAAGAAGCCCGGAAGGAGTGGCACCCACCCCGTTCACCAGCACCCAGCACATAGCACCCGCACCTGCACAGCGGGTCGGATACGCAGACGTGCCGAAGCTCCAGGCAGTTGGGGGCCTCCGAGGGCAGCGCGCAGCTGGGGGCGATGGTGTTGCGCCGGCGCTGCCCGCAGCCCTGATCGGTGGGCGCGCACGGGCACAGCAGCAGGCCCTGCGAGTGAGGCTCTGAGGCCTTCTCGAAGAAGGTGCGCAGCTGCCTTTGGCAAGTGTGGCGCTGGCAGCGGGACCCAGAGCACGCCTCCCCGTACGCCTTGCGCAGCCGGTCACACTTGTCATTAAGAGTGCACAGCATGGCGAACTTGAGGCAAAGGTCCGAGTCTGGGGGGAGAGGGGAAGCAAGTCAGCAGTCCTCTTCACAGACCTGCAGCCCAGCCTCTGATTTATCAAGGGCGGTAGTGGGAGGGCACTACCGTCAGGGAGGACTGCCCTGAAAAAGGCCTTGCCCTCTAGCCTCAAACAATGTTGGTATTCATGAGCCTCCCGCATCCTGCTCCTCTGCTTGCCTAGGCTTTTTGTTTGTTTGTTTGCTTTTAAGCCACATACATCTAACCGAATCCTTTTTACAATCCTATGCAATGAGTGAGATCGCATGGTGGAAACTGTAACAAGAGGCCCTACAACATTCTAAAGTACTTTCTGGGAAATTCCCTGGAAGTCCAGCAGTTAGGACGCCAGTCTTTCACTTCTGAGGGGTTCCATCCTTGGTGGGGGAACTAGGATCCCACAACCCTCCTGGTGTGGAAAAGTATACTTTCTGAACTGTCCACAACAGATGCAACCGAATTCTACTTAGGATTTTGGTTCTGTATCTGTATTCTGTCCATCTTTCTTTGATTGATGCATGCATAAAAAAACCCATACTCTGAGTCTTGGGAAATCATGGTGATACTTCTATTAACAGAATATTTCAGCAGTCAGAACAGAGTAACTGGAATAGGTTATTCCCAGATTCCTTGTAACCTAGAGTTTCTAATATATAAATTTCTATACTTTTCTCTCAAAATTCTAATATGAAGAACTGACTGTACAACAAATCTCACATCTCTCTCAAAAAGAGAGTGCATGTGTGTCTTCCTCTCCAATTAACACAACAGCCTCACTTTCTTGAAAAACATGCATCATAGTCCTTGCCAGACAGATGGCTCCCCACCCTGAATCACTCCTGAGGAGTCACACTCTCTCTCACCATTCCCTGCCCAACACCTCGCCCATCCCATTAGAATGGTTGAAAACAAGCAATTTCCTGGTCTTCAGGGACCATAAGCTACTTTCCTGGCTGCCTCGAATTAGGGTAAATACTCCATTTCAGCACATTTTTTCCCTGGGACTGCTGCCACTCCCTTCTAACCCTTTGTAGAGATCCACCCTTTGGAAGCTAGAAGCTCTAACAGGCTCTCTTTGATTATCTCCTTAATAACTATTGCTTTTTGTTGATTTGTGAGACTAGATTATGCCCCATAGCTCAGACTCTCACCATGACAGGGCTTCTTTAGTCACCTGGCAGTCTAGAACTCTCCCCTCTTATTACCCAGCTGTGTTCCCCACCAGCCACCCTTCCCGCAGGGTCCAGGCCCTCCCATACCCCAGCCCCAGCTGGCCCTGCACACCTGGTATGAGCATGTTCAGTTTGCTGAGATTCATTTTCCAGGGTTTTCTGGTCACTGTGTCTTCATAGGGAGAGACATCCAGCTCATAGTCACCTAGAGACAAGGTAGGATGCATCAGAATCCTGAGGACTGGGCTGTGGATGAGAGTAGGAGGAGCTGAAGCTCCTGGGGAAAAGGCAAAGGCACAATCTCTACCCAAATAGCTGCATCCTGGGCGGAGGAGAGGAAAAAAAATGGGGCCATAAAGGTACAGGCTAGGCTTGATGAATAAACTGGGTTTAATGGTAAGAAAAATAAAGCTACTGTTTGTTGTGCACACTGTATACTGGGCACTATGGTATTTTATATATATATATATATATATATATATATATACAATTTCACTTAGTCTTCATAGAAGTCTTTGGGTAGGTAAAAGGAAACTGAGGATAAGAGAGGTTTAATTCACTTGCTCAGGCTCACATAAGCTAATAAGTGGAGTCGGGATTTGAAATCTAGATTATCTGATTCCACAGTCTCCACTCCTAACTACTACGCATATCGCCTGTAGGCATGTAAACAGGTAAAGGGATTCTGTCCTGTTTGCTCTTGCAATTGGAGAAGGGGCCATGGTGAACTCTGTTCCAGGACCGACCACTTGGCTATGGAAATTTATCACACGCTGAGGTGATGGAAACGTTACCAGGCCCAGAATGAACCTGACTGAGAAAAGCAGAGAAGGGAGAGACAATGATTTCAAAGGAAATACATCTCTTTCAGAAGCCCTCATGGGGCTGTGAGCTCCTGAAAGAGATGTACAGGATCTTATAAAATCACTGCATACACAACATTGTTAACCAACTGTACCTCAATTAAAAAAAAAAAAAATTACTGCATAGCTCATACACAAGGTGCTTAATAAAGGCTGGTTAAAAACTATTGTTTAAAGACAGAGGTGAGCTTGCAGGGACATTCTGGGAGTATGTCTTCAGTAGAGAAGGGATATGTATGCTACGAAGTCGCTTCAGTCGTGTCCGACTCTGTGCGACCCCAGAGACAGCAGCCCACCAGGCTCTGCCGTCCCTGGGATTCTCCAGGCAGGAACACTGGAGTGGGCTGCCATTTCCTTCTCCAATGCATGAAAGTGAAAAGTGAAAGGGAAGTCGCTCAGTCGTGTCCGACTCACAGCGACCCCATGGACTGCAGCCCACCAGACTTCTCCATCCATGGGGTTTTCCAGGCAAGAATACTGGAGTGGGGTGCCATTGCCTTCTCCAAGGGATATGTATAGTATCAAGCAAATCAGAAAGGATGAGTTGAATGCCTGGGGAGACCTGGGAGCTCCCAAGGGAAAAGAGGGGGAAGGCAAGAGGATTTAGGGAGAGGGTTCAGGTGAAGCTCTAGAAGTGAGGTGATTAGGATGAGGAGAGGAAGTCAGGGAACAAGGAGAGTGGTATATTGTACTACTGTTTCCAATTGCTTGCTGGAGGATGATTATATATCTTTACCTGTTGCCATGTTCTAGGCCCCCTAGGAGAGAACTGTACTTTCCCACCCTACTGTAAGGTTTGGCCACATGACTTGCCTTGGTCTGTGGATTGTGAGCTTCAGAGACTTAATCACCTCTAAGAAGAATTTTTAAGATCACATGGTCCTGCTGTGGTTCTTTTCCACCTACCATCCTGGATCCTCAAATGAAAAAGACAGGTGGAGCAAAAACAAAGCCAACTAACTCATGGAAGCCCATGGCAGATGTGTGTAACATGAACAAAAGTTACATTTTTGTTGGTAAAAGCCAAGGATTTTGCGGTTGGTTGAATAATTTAGCAAACTCTTATTAAACATGTAATTGGTATCTAGAAGTGCAGTGCTGAAGTAACAAAATCTAAAATAAACAGTATTAGCTTTGGGACTGGGCAGTGGGCAGTGAATAAGCTGTTATTGGGGGCTGGCAGCTCTCATTATGCAGTGGCACAATGTTTGGTAAAATTGTTGCCTGCAATAACTTGGAAGGAAGATGATGTACGAGTGAGCTTGTGCTTTAAGAGGAAGAAGCTAAGAAAAGGAAGATTACTAGTGAATGTTGTGAATGCTCATGACTATATTTGGCAAGGTACCACAAGAAAGATATAAGCTTAGAGAACTGACCAGTTTACCAATAAGGAGGAAACAGAGAAGAAAGAATACGGAAATTCTAGGACTTGCAGGATTAAGAAATGCAACTGCGTCTCATATTCTAATGGTAAAAGATAAAACTGAAAAATGCTTTGAGTAATAAGCTCAATTACAACTCAGCCCTGGGGAAAGACAAATTCAAGTTCGTGGCTATCATGCCCTTTGTAGAGATCCCATCGATTAAGACAGTATCCAATAAATCCTGCCAGTTGGACAAATATGCTCAGGGAAAAAAGACTGAGATAGTGGCTCAGGCACAGAAGTTTGATAAGGGCAAGGTACCTCTAATTAGGTCTGGAAAGAGATGTATGTCTTGAAAAGGATTATAGGAACAGCTACTGGCACATGAGGTGACAGAATCAAAAGATATAAAACACAATTATGTATTGAGAGAGTAGTACTGCTAAGAGCCACCAGCCTAGATTAAAATAGACTCTGACTATTTGAGACTTAAGATGCTCCAACATTCCTCAAGTAAGAAGCAAGCAGAGAATGCTATTCAGTCCCTAAGGAGGTCATAGTCTCCAATGCCCTTTTCAGATGTAGCCCAAGAAATTAATGGAAAGGAAAGGACCTCCCAGAGAGCTGAGAAACTCCTGGGCTTTTGCTCCCCAATAAGCAAAAGCAGGGCCTTATTAAAGAGCAATTCCTACTCCCAGGGAAGACAGCCCTTGCATCAGTTGTGTGGCAGGACATCAGAATTGCTATGAATCAATGTCTGCTGTGTGCTTCCCATTATTCCTCTTTCTGAGTTTGTTGTGCTTCTCCTGTCCCTGTTCCCTTACTACATATTGAGTATATATGGGAAGCAGATGACTTTTTAGTATATACGTTTCTAGATTAAGAGGAACCACACATTCAGACCTTATACAGAAATTGTCACAAGATAATATCCAAGTCGGGGATCTTGGAGTCTGATGTTCTGCTTAAACAGAATACTTAGGCACCTTCCTTAGTGAGTAGTTATATTTTCTTGTGGAAGGGAGGGAAATGAATGTTTTGACCAAGTGATGAACTACAGTAGATTGCATTGCTGTTTCTACTTATTTTTACCCTTCCTGTAAGACTACACATCCTCATTTATTGCCATGAGATTTTTAGAGTCCCCTGGGAGAGGACATCAGGTTTGACCATGTGATCTGCTTGTCAATGGAATGTGAGCAAAAGTATTTCATGTGATGTCTGAGCAGAAAGTTTTAAAGGCATCAAATGATTCTGCCAATGCTCATTTCCGTCTGCCATCAGAAAGGAACATCCCACGTAGAGGCTGAACTGGATCCCAGAACGAAGAGGACACATGACACAGCCAAGACAGAACCTCAGGAAGAACTTAACCTTTTTTTTACATGACCCTGTTTCATTATTGCAGCATAGTCCAGTAAAATTGACTATATAAAAAGGGATCTCTAGAGTCAGAGGAAGCTCCTCTTTGGTCTTCCAGTGCCCTCTGTCTTTTACCATCTCTTGTCTAGTTAATGAGTATCCTCTCTGTTAAAGGCTGTACCAGGACACAGCCTCCCAGCCTCTCTGAACCTAGGATTATCTTGTATTTGTATGTTGTATTTATGGGTTAAGACCATTTCCCTCCACTTCCTCTCCTATCCATCTGTTCCAGGAGCTCCCCATGTTGGGCCTTAGCCTGGTTCAGAGATCTTCCAAGAGGCAGCCACATGTTTCCAGGTAAAAGAAAGGGGGAAGTAGTGGGAAGGGAGGGCAGTATTCTGGGACCCAAAAGGATACAGCCAATTGCTCCTTGCATTTCTTACTGATGTCAAATGCAGAGCTTCATTATCATCCCTGTCAGAATCTACCATGTGGCCCATATCCAACAGGATTAAAAATCAACTCCCAAGAGCCATCTTCCCTAGCTTAGCCCACTCTAGGATGGGAGCCTCACCAAGGCTACGGGCAGGATGAATGGTCCAGTAGATGTCCAGGCAGGTAGCTTGGTTCTTCATGCGCCGATGGCATGTACAGCTCATCAGAGAGCTATTCCTGAGTTGCTGTGCTGCTTCCATGCAGTCCTCAGGGACCAAAGGCTCCTCTGCAGGTGATGAGGTGCTTATACTTGAGGCACAGGAATTCAGGTAGTGGTAGGTAGCATTGCAAGTGGGATCGGCCTGGCACTTCCTCCTGGCCTGGATACAGCTGTTTGTGAATCGGCCTTCTGTGGGGAGGTGGTCCCCTATGGAAGGAGAGAGGTCAAGAGAGGCTCACATAAGGTCAGAATAGCTGTCTGAGAAAACCGAGTCATAAGGTAGGACAGGGGGATTCTGGACGAAATCTTTAGCAGGAAAGTCTTGGGGTAGCACAGAGGCCTTTAGTGGGGAACAAGAAGTCCAGTGGGAGGGTCTGCCATGGTCACAATCTGGTAGAAGAGATCAGGCTCAAGAAAGGGTAGGGGTTTGATAAAGAAAGGCTGCTCAGCCTCCTGGGAAGGGAAGGGGAACAACTGTTTGAAGCTGAGCCTGATGACCCTGCCAGTTACTGGAAGAGGGCCCTGAGCAGAGTTATGCCATGAACAGGGCTAGCATCATAACCAGAGAGTTGAGAATGTGCACGGGAGTGCTAAATGACAGTTAGCAACAACTCTCAGTCTTCCATTAAAAGTCACTTAAGGGAATTCCCTGGTAGTTCAGTGGTTAGGACTCAGCGTTTTCATTGCTGGGGCCCAGGTCCAATCCCTGGTCAGGGAACTAAGATCCTGCAAACCTTGCAGCACAGCCAAAAAAAAAAAAAAAAAAAGTCACTTAAAAATAACATGGTGTAAACAAAATTAAAAACTTAAAAAATATATATAATAAAAACCCTTATAGTGGGAACTTGCTGGGGTAGGGCACTTTTACTGATTCTGTTACTTACTCAGGAATATCATGGTTGGTTGTATGTCAGCCCTGGAGAAAGGCCCTGCACTCTAGGCCCTAGGGTCCCTATCAAGTGGTAACAATACACCATCATCCCCCAGTTTTTCAAGGCAGGACATCTAGGAGTCATTCTGAATTCTTCTCTTTCCTTCACATCCTATGTTCAATCCAGCAAGTCCTGTCAATTCCACTACATATCTGGAACCTGTCTATTTCTCTCCACATCTATCACTACTTCCTTAGCTCAAGCCACCACCAATTTCTGTCTGAACTAGTTAAGAGTCCTTATTGGTCTCCATGATTCCATCTTCGAAATTCATTCTCTGTTACCACTCAGCCATCTTTTTTGTTTTCCAGCTTTATTGATATATGATTGACATACAACATTTTTTAAGTTTTAGATGTACAACATGATCATTTGATACATGTATATACTGTAAAATGTTACAATTGGTTAACAAATCTTTCATTTCACATAATTACCATTTTCTGTTGTTGCATCCATCTTTTTTAATAAATTGTTTTAGGTTGTGAAAGTTCAATTTTATTGAAGTAAAATTCACCTTTGGTGATCATTCTGAGATGTATAGAAATAGCAAATCACTATATTGTTCACCAGGAACATAGCATTGTAGGTCAATTATACTTCAAAAACAAACATTCTCATAGGAAAAGAAATCAGATTTGCAGCTACCAGAGGCAGAGGGTGGGAAGGAAGAACTGGATGAAGATAGTCAAAAGATGCAAACTATTTAAAAAAAGAGAGAGAAAGAAAAATCATGCAACATAAAATCAATCATCTTAAAGGGCACAAGTAAATGGCATTTAGTATATTCACAGTGTTGTACAACCATCACTTCTAAATCCAATTCATTTTCATCACCCCAACAGGAAGCTCATACCCATTAAACAGTCACTCTTCATTCTCACTTCCCCCTAGTAGTCAGCTGTCTCTATACATTTGCCTATCCTACATGTTTCATGTAAATGGAACCATAAAATACATACTTTTGTATCTATCTTCTTTCATCTAACATACTTTTTTTGACAATCACCCACATTGTGGTATAAATCAGTGTTTCACTCTTTCTTATGAATAATATTTTATTGCATGGATACCATAATTTGTTTTGTTTATGTAAACATTAGCTGATGGACATTTTTGATCTTTGGTTACTGTGAATAGTGCTACGTAAACATTTACACACAAGTATTTGCTTGAACACCGGTATTAATTTTTCTTGGGTATTTCTCTACAAGTGGAATTGCTGGGTCACATGATAATTCTATGTTTAACTTTCTGATGAGCCACTAGATTGTTTTCCACAGGAGCTGGTATCATTTTACATTCCTACTAGCAATGCGTGAGGGTGGTTCCAATTTCTCTACATACTTATTAACTCATGTTTTCTGTTTTTTGTTCTGTTTTTACAGCCATCCTTGTGGGTGTAAGCTAGTATCTCATTGTGGTTTTCACTTGCATTTTCCCTAATAACTAATGATATTGAACATATTTTCATGTTTTTGTTAGTCATTTGTATATCATGTTTGCTAATAAAGCATAACATAGGAAAACACATGAATCAAAAATGTATAGCTTAATGAATTTCTAATTACATATACCTGTGTAACCAGATCGCCAGATAAAGAATCAGAACATTAATTACTAGCATGCCAGAAGCCATCTGCCAGTCCTCATCTTCCTAACAAAGTAAACACAACATCTTGATTTCTAACATTAGTAATTTGTTTTGCCTGTTTTTCAATCATACATGTGTTTTTGGTGTCTTGGCTCCTTTTGCTCAATATTAAGTTTCTGAAATTCACCCACACTGTTAAGTATAGTTGCAAATAGCTTATTTTCATTGCTGTATAGCATTCCATTGTGTGAATATAACATAATTTTAATGCTGACTAGCATTATATGGGATCATCTCTTAACTGTTTTCTTGGCAAAACATCCTGGAATGCGAAGTCAAGTGGGCCTTAGGAAGCATCACTATGAACAAAGCTAGTGGAGGTGATGGAATTCCAGTTGAGCTATTTCACATCCTAAAAGATGATGCTGTGAAAGTGCTGCACTCAAATGCCAGCAAATTTTGAAAAGTCAGCAGTGGCCACAGGACCGGAAAAGGTCAGTTTTCATTCCAATCCCAAAGAAAGGCAGTGCCAAAAAATGTTCAAACTACCAGACAGTTGCATTCATCTCACACGCTAGCAAAGTAATGCTCAAAATTCTCCAAGCTAGTCTTCAACAGTATTTGAACTGAGAACTTCAGCTGTTCATGCTGGATTTAGAAAAGGCAGAGGAAATCGAGATCAAATGGCCAACATTCATTGGAACATAGAGAAAGCAAGAGAGTTCCAGAAAAACATCTACTTCTGCTTTATTGACTATGATAAAGCCTTTGACTGTGTGGATCACAACAAACTGTGGAAAATTCTTCAAGAGAGGGAATACCAAACCATCTTACCTGCCTCCTGAGAAATCTGTATGCAGGTCAACAGTTTGAACTGGACAACAGTTAGAACTGGACATGGAACAACAGACTGGTTCCGAATTGGGAAAGGGGTATGTGAAGGCTATATATTGTCACCCTGCTTATTTAACTTATATGAAGAGTACATCATGTGAAATACTGAACTGGATGAAGCACAAGCTGGAATCAAGATTGCCGGGAGAAATATCAATAACCTCAGATATGCAGATGATGGCACCCTTATGGCAGAAAGTAAAGAGGAACTAAAGAGCCTCTTGATGAAAGTGAAAAAGGAGAGTGAAAAAGCTGTCTTAAAACTCAACGTTCAAAAAATGAAGATCATGACATCCAGTCCCATCACTTCATGGCAAATAGATGGGGAAACAATGGAAACAGTGAGAGACTTTATTTTCTTGGGCTCCAAAATCACTGCAGATGATGACTACAGCCATGATAATTAAAAGATGCTTGATCCTTGGAAGAAAAGCTATGACCTACCCAGACAGCATATTAAAAAGCAGAGACATTACATTGCCAACAAAGCTCCATTTAGTCAAAGCTATGGTTTTTCCTGTACTCATGTACGGATGTGAGAGTTGGAGTATAAAGAAAGTTAAATGCCAAAGAATGGATGCTTTTGAACTGTGGTGTTGGAGAAGACTCTTGGGAGTCCCTTGGACGGCAAGCAGATCAAACCAGCCAATCATAAAGGAAATCAGTCCTGAATATTCATTGGAAGGACTGATGCTTAAAGCTGAAACTCCAATACTTTGGCCACCTGATGTGAAGACCAACATTGGGAAAGACCCTGATGCTGGGCAAGATTGAAGGCAGGAGAAGGAGATGACAGAGGATGAGATGGCTGGATGACATCATTGACTGGATGGACATGAGTTTGAGCAAACTCCAGGAGTTGGTGATGGACAGGGAAGTCTGGCACGTAGTCCATGAGGTCGCAAGAGTTGGACACGACTGAGTGATTGAACTGATGAACTTAAAAACTGTGTATCAGATCATCTCATTTCTCTGCTTAAATCCTTCTACCAGCTTCCATTGCACTTAGGTTAAGATCTAGTTTATGAACGCTGGTTTACAAAGCCTTGTAGAGATCTGGCCCTGCCCAACTCTCTAACCTTCCCTCCTAGCTTTCTTCCTCTCCCACTTCCCTACATCTGCACCGACCTTCTTTCTGGTTGCCATAAAACAAGACAACCTTGTGTCCACCTAACCTTTCTGTTTGAAATGCTCTTCCACCTGATCTTCACATGACTGGACCCTTCTGGTCATTCAGTGGCATCTCACAAAGGCTATCCCCAACCAACCAAAGTAAAATAGCCCCCCAGCTACTCTAACATACTGTTATTCCAATTCTCTGCATAGTACTTATCACCATTTGATATATTTTTACTTCATTTTTAAATTTTCTTCCCAGCTAGATTTCCATGTCTATCTTATCATCACTCTAAACATTACCAGTGTTTAGAACAGTGTTTATTCTTTGTAAGCTCCCACTAATATTTAAAAAATAACCAGATAACAGATATTTTATGAGCCACCCCAATAACTTCTCTGAGCACCTTCTACTTATAATCAAAGAGTCCCAAAATTAGGAGGGGCCTCCAAGTTTAGTTAGTCCAACATTCTCTTCCAATCATATAATAATCAATTAGATTACTTATTAAAATGCACATTTCTGAGCCCTAGCTCCAAACTACCAAACAAGAATCTCTGGTGATAATGCCTGGGAATCTGAATTTTAGCAAATTCACTAGAATGATGCCCCTTAAAGACAATTGATGTCATATCCAATGTGTAAAAAAGGGCAGGGTGAGCAATACTGATTTTTCATTTTGCTTCAGGCTCTAATATGCCTCAACATGGCATTGTTACTTTTGCTTTAAAATTTTGGTATTTTGTTCATTGTGGATTTTTTGGCATTTGTTTTTACTTTTTGACATGTACACACTGCTATATTTATTTAGTCATTATTTATTTATTTATTTGTGGCTGTGCTGGGTTTTCATTTTTGCATGCAGGCTTTCTCTAGTTGCAGAGATGGGGCTTACTCTCTTGTTGCAGTGTTCTGGCTTCTCATGGTGGTGGCTTCTCTTGTTGCAGAGCACAGGCTCTAGATGCACAGGCTTAGTTGCAGCATGCGGGCGTAGTGGTTGGGACTGGTTGGTTCTAGGGCATGTGGGCTTCAGTAGTTGTGGCACAGGGGCTTATTAGTTGTGGCTTGAGGGCCCTAGAGTGTGCAGGCTCCAGTAGTTGTAGCCCACAGGTTTAGTTGCTCTGTGGCATGTGGAATCTTCCCAGACAAAGGATCAAACCCATGTCACATGCATTGGCATACAGATTCTTATCCACTGCACCACCAGGGAAGTCCTTAATTTTGACTTTTTAAAAAATTACTTTATTTATTTGGCTGTACTTGGTCTTAGTTGCAGCTCATGGACTCTTCAATGTTTGCTGCAGCATGCAGGATTATAGCTGCACCATGTGGGATCTAGTTCCCTAACCAGGGATCAAACCCAGTCCCCCTCCATTTGTAGCACGGAGTCTCAGCCACTGGACCACCATGGAAGTCCACAATTTTGATTTTTGAAAAGGGGATTGAACTAAACCAGAATTTCTCAATGCAGGGGATAAGAAAGAGAGAGGATGGGACCCTTTTAGGGACATATAAGAATTTCCAAAGGGAACCTGTGGTTCAAAAAGGCATGTTTGACAGGAATTCCCTGTAGTTCAGTGGTTAAAACTTTTTGCCTTCACTGCTGATGGCCCAGGTTCAATCCCTAGTCAAGGAACTAGGATCTTGCATGGCCAAAACATGAGCTAGGATCATGGCATGGCCAAAACAACGATAACAAAAACAAAAAAGTATATATAACAATTTTATATGTGAAAGATGAACAAAAGGACTTTTGAAATTTCAAAATTTATTTAAGGAAGACATAAGATTTTTATCTTTGTCAAAAAAGGGACATGGATTTAAACAGTTTGAGAAATGCTGCATGTTTAAGATGTTACTTCTAGTAGGTACCCAGAAAGTGCTTGCTGAAAGAAATGTAGCAGGTTCAAGTCTCATTGCTTTAACTGGACTAAATATTAAATATTGAGTCATAACAATTTTCAAAAGTAAACCTCTCTAATTTCTTAGCAGATACAGTTCACCAAGTCTGAGCAGTGGTAGATCTGGGGGCATTGCAGCTCCACAAAAGAAGGTGAGGGTCATGTTAAATTTCATCACTAACAGAGGGTAACTTGTTCCACTAAATTGGTCATGATGAAGGTGTTGAAAATTTACCCATATCCTGACATACAGCCATACTGTTAGGGTAGTGAAATTTCCTGGGCAGCTCAATCAGATCAGTGATGTCTTGCTGCTCTGATTTACTGACAAAGTCAGTCTGAACAGGTCAGTACTTTCCTTCCTTCCTTCCATATCTGTCTCTCAGCCAAGATTGCACTTCTGCAGTCCTACTTTGTGGAGGAGGTCATGTGCAGATAAGTACCTGGTCTCTGCCTCACGAGCCCCTCCAGCCAGGCTCTGGACAGGAGCCCACAGTGAGATTCCATGCACCCATCCCTCTCCCAGAGGCCACATGCATGCTCCTTAGGGGAATGGCATAGTTCTAAAATCAGGCCTTGCACCATGTACTACACAAAACACTTATTGGGGATCTATAACAGGGCAAGGCACTGTGCTGGGCAGCCTATACAGAAAGGCCATCTTACCCAATAGTGAATTTTCTGCTCCAGTTAAAATAATAATAAAGTACATCCTGAAGAGGGGGTTTGTTGATGGTGAGCAATATTCTCAACCACTCAGTAATGGTGTTGGCGAATTCTGGGCAGCAGTTTTCAACCCTAATTTGTGACAAGTCAGTTCTTTCTTTCTTTTTGGTGGGGGGGTGAAAATGCAGAGTCCTAACCACTGGACCACCAGGGAGTTCCCAGTGACAAGTTAGTTCTAACAAAAACTTCAATATTGTCATCTGTACCTAGTGGCCCCTTTCCCAGTCTTTACACGGGGTGGAAGTGGTAAAGCCCATGTGGAGCAAAAGGCGTCGTGCTTCTGATTCTCCCCGCCTCCTAGAAATGCTGTCTTGGTAGTGGCCTGGCTGCAGCTTGTTCTGTGACTGTATAGGAGCACCTCAAAAGAGGGAAGAGGGGGAACCGGCAGCGAGGAGATGCCTGGGTGCCCTGGCCACGGCTGACACTCAATCTACAAGTTCAGACACTTGGACTAGGCGTAGAACCCAGCCCCTTCCTGACACTCTAGGCTTCCTCCTCCAGTTCTCCAGGCTCGGACAGATGGACGCCAGGCATCAGGCAGCAGTGTGGGGTCTGAGACCTCTCTTGGCTCTGGTGCCGGCACCCCACTTACACTGTAACCACCAGCCCCATCCCCTCGGTCCCCAGCCGGGGCGGCTCCAACGACACTCACCAGCTCGGAGCAGCAGCGGCAGCAGGAGCAGGAGCGCAGGCGGCAAAGGTCGCGGGTTCTGCGGACGCGCCATGGTGGGATGCGCGCGCTGGCTGTCGACGTCGGGTGCTCTGCCTGCCCCCGACTCGGCGTTACCCTCTCCTAGCACAGGAGCTCTGTGAGCCGGGCTCCTCTACCGGCACCTCCCACCACTTCTCCCGCCCTTCCTCGCAGGGAGGGCGGCGCCGACACTCTCTCACCAGGGTCCCGGGTGCCGCCCTCCAACTCCAAAGCAGACGGACGCACCACGCAGTCTCTCCTACTAGACCCAGAGGGCTGCGAGGGTGGGGGCGAGCCAGGGTACGCGCCCCGGAGCCGCCGAGTCATTGTAGGAGCTGCCACTGGAAACTCGCCATCTCGGGGGTCCAAATATTTTTTTTTTTAAAGCATCCTATCTCACTTTCCGGAATCCGCTCTACCACCAAGAAACCACCCCCCCCCCCCCAAATGAAATCTTGTAACAAATGCACGAGGGCACTTGCATTTCAAGTTTTGGGGGTTTTTTTCCCCTTAGAATTTGCACATCTCTGATATCATTTCCCCACATCAGTATCTTCAGGAGTGAGATTCCGTTGTATTATTAACCCCAAGATTCTGCAGACAGGTGAAATGACCTTGCTGGGGACAGACTTGGGGCCAGATCCCAGGACCTTTGCCAGACTAGACTCTTCCAAAATTCAGCCCCTTCAGTGTCATGAGAAAGAATGGAAGGATCAAACCTCCCTCAGACTAAACTGCGGAGATTTCCCTGGATGAAAGATCACTGAGAAAGATGGTTGGAGAGATCATTTAGGAGCCTCATCATTTTCAGAGGAGGGTTAGGAGAGCAAGCTACTCTACCAAGAGCAAATACCTAGGAGAAACCCAGGACTTCTACCCATAAAGATAAGGGTTATTTATTAGATCAATTTACTGGGCTGGTTCCCACCTGCTCCCTGGATAAAGACAGAGGCAGAATGGCTTGTAAGAATGAGAACTAAACAGTACTTAAGGAAGATGGTAATGAAAGGTATTGAAGGGTGTTCTCCCCCAATCCTCAACCAAGCCCTCTCCTACTTCCACAGCCCACCTGGCAGAGGGCCAGGAGGGAGGGTACTGAGAAGTACAATATAAACCTCTGAGATTTATTGGCTGCTGCTTCTGAATATGGCCATCCTGCTGTGGCCTCTGGGGGGCATTTGCCAATGTAATCAGCTCAGAAAGAGAGTCATTCCAGCCAGGGTGTAAATCACCCTTCACAAAGCTAGGAGAGAGACATGTGGTGCTAGATAAGGAAAGAGACTTATGTAGCCTCCTGTGCCCTTTCCTCCCTTCTCCTGCCCAGGGGGAGCTGATTCCTGGGCTGTAATGTACTTTAAATGGAGTTTGTGCTTCATTTTAATCTATATCTGCCCTGCCAGTCTTACAGGAGAGCTGTGAAAGTGAGCATCTGGCTACTCAGCTTTTATACAGGGCCTATTCCCCCCAACCCGCACCAGTCCCACCCTACCTCTGTGTACCTTTCCCAAGTCCTTCCCTCCAGTAAGATTAGGAAACTTGTGGCTGGGGAGCTGATAGCCCCCACTCTCCGCTTCACTCTGGCAATAGTTCCAACATGGGATTTACAAGGCAAAATGTAACAATATCAGGTGATTGGGATGCTAGGAAAGGGTGCTATGAATCAACAAGGATGTAGGAGGTGATCAAGGGGTGTCAACTCTGCACTCTCCTTCAGCAACCAAGGCAAATCGGTTTGGGGTAGGAGGGTAGGCTTAAAAAAGGCATTTGCTCAGGGTGCCTACTCAGTGGGTCTACTCAATGCTCTCCCCACAAAAGGAACCAGGAAAGCAAAAGGAACAAGGTCAACTTGATGGGCTGAAAGCAATATCCAAAGCCACCTATAAAAGACCAGCCTCTGTTTGAGAGTAAATGAGATGCTTGGAGCATAATTCTGTCTGGGCACTGTTGTAAAGAGCTTGACATCATCGGGCCTTTAATGAGGATCGGTAACCAAGGCTGGTGGAGGGTTGAGGAAGCCTCTGCAAACAAATATGACTCCAAGACTAATATTGACAGCTCCTCCAGCATACTCTCTCCCCACCAACCATGTCCTTTGTGGCTGCCAACACCTGCTAGATAAGCAGCATTGCTGTTGGGAACCTTGTGGATAATGACAAATGAGCCAATCCTTTCTACAAAGATGTTACTCAACCATCATTCAATTCAATAATGTCTTTTGAGGCTGATTATGAGCCCAGCTTTATGCCAGGTGCAAAAATGATTAAGACACAAACTGCCCTGGGAGGGCTTTGCAAGCCACTGATTGGGGCTTAAAGCTCTGTATCTTACTCCACTTTCATTTGTAATCTTGGTTTTCTGCCTTCTATCAAGCCCTCTCTCACTGTTGGGCTTTAATTCCTGCCCTGCTGCTATCCTTAGCTAATCCAGGGTGTTAGCAGTTCAGTGAAAAACAGTTAAGAGAACAAGTTTTACAGACTACCTGGTTTCAATTGACATTATCAACACATGCTGGGTGACCTTGGGCATGTCACTTAATTTTTGTGCTTCAGTTTCTTCATCTGAAAAATTAATAGCCGTATTTACTTTGTATAACAGTTTTGAGGATTAAACAAGTATACAGTGAGTAAAGGGTTTAGCTTAGTGCCAGGCACATAGCACACACGGAATATCACTGCAGGAGTTAATTATTCTATGAACTCAGCCAGCCCTTACCAGTCAACCTACAGTTTTGGAGTTGGAGGCTAGATCCTCCTTTTGCTGAATATGCTAGTGGGCCAGAGTGCTTGTAGGGATGGAACAAAGAGAGTCATTTCTACCTTAAGGGCAGGAACTGTGACATATTTGAATGCTTGTGGTACTTAGAATTGACATCCCTAGAAAGAAACTAGTGAGTCTCTCACATTTGTCTGAACTGAATGAGGAAAGAAGATCCTCCATGCCTCTCACTTTATATATGACTGGTAAGGAAAGGGAAATGCTTCCCTCTCTGTAGCAAAGGTCAGCTAGGTACTGGGGCTGAGATTGCAACCAGAAGTGTTTTCAGACCAAAAGGTTTCCATTCTTTATCACTTGACTTCATGCTGAATGAATATCAGTCAGTATAAGGACACCAGCACAGAGCTAACCCCTTCATAGCCTCATGCAAAAGTTTCTGGATTGGGGTCTTAGTATGTGCCCTTAGTTTCAGTTCCTAAGCTGAAGCAACCCTATGGCCCTGACTTCTCAAGAACCTATAACTGAGGCACTTACACATTTAACACCTAATACAATGCCAATTTAGAAAGACACATCCTTCCATCGATGAGGATTTGGTAACAGCGAAGTCCATTAACATTACAGACTCTGGAGCCATACTGCCTGGGTTCATATCTCAACTCTGGCATTCATTAGCTGTGGGACTTTAAACAAGTTACTCAGTCTCTCTGTTCCTCAATTTCTTTATTGGTAAAACATGTATAATAGTGACTACTTACTTGCCTCACAGGATTGTTGTGAAAATTAGTTTATTTATATAAAATGAGTAAATGTTTACTTGCAAGCAATAAACAACTGAAAGGTTATTAGCTGCTATTATTATTGTTTCTGAAAATAACATGAATCACGTGACATGGTACCTATACAGTGGGAAGATATTTCAAGAAACTATATGGGAAAATGTAGCCTATCAGGCAAATATAATTTTCCACAAAGTAGATAGCTGATTAAGTCCTGAAGGCAATGGCAACCCACTCCAGTATTCTTGCCTGGAGAATCCCACGACGGAGGAGCTTGGTGGGCTACAGTCCATGGGGTCGCAAAGAGTTGGGCACGACTGAGCGACTTCACTTTCACTTATGTTTTATAACTCAGAACTTCCATTTAAGATCACTGAAATGTGAATACTTGTGCACCAGTCTCTTCCCAGGTAGGGGCTTGCTTCTCCCTTTCTGGGAAGAATTACATGAAATGACCCACTAGGGTAGGCAGTGAGTCAGAGACCCCTCCTCACACTTTGAAGTGGAGGTGCTTCATGCAGTTTCCTGGTCAGGCGACTAAGGTCCTGCCTGTTGTGAGGAAGTATGTGGAGTGGGACAAAAGAACAGCATCTTTCCCTCAGCTGTCTCCACCTATTAAAGCAGCAGCTCTTCTCTCCATTTTCCCCCAGCCTGTCTGAGCTCTGAGCTCAAGGGCTCAGGACAGGCAGGTTGAAGCTAGGGGTAGAGACTGCAGGCTGCAGTGGCTGCCTTAGAGAATACAGCAGTGCCCTCTGCTGTGAGGCAAGCATGCAGCACTCTGGGAGAAGAGCATTCTTGAACCTTGCAAAAATCAATGCAGTCACTTGGGCACATTCTTCCCTCCCAATCATTTTTTAAAAAGTCTCCCTGCTCCAAATCTGGGAAGGTGTTATTTTTGTCTCCATTCTATCTCAGGCTAGGCTTCACAGCCTTTTGTCCATTTCTAGTCCTGAGCTATCACTACTTACCAGGTTAATGCCACAGAATGACAATGTGCAATTCCACTGCCAACCAGGCCAAGTAGGGCTGTACTTTACTACACAGACAAAAACCTACTCACCTTAAAGAGCTCTAAAAAAGGAAAGCCTGGGGTAATGCTGAAGAGTGTAACTTAAAAATATCTTTTTGTGGATCCCTGCTTGGGGAACTAAGATAGCAAATGTCAGACGGCATGGCCAAATTTTTTTTTAATTGATTAATTAAATTAAATATCTTTCTGAAGTCTAACTGATCTTGCTTGGTACTTTTCTTTTCTTTCATTCTTATCTTCATATGGCATGGATGTCTACTTCCAACCATCCTAAATCTGTCTCTGAAACATGAAGTGGAGTGGGAAAAAACTTTGGAAAATGGTTAAAGTCAAAACTCCACTGAGGCAGACTTTCCTGGTGATCCAGTGGTTGAGAATCTGCCTGCCAGCGCAGGGGACACAGGCTCAATCCCTGGTCTGGGAGACTCCACATGCTGCAGGGCAACTGGGCCTGTGCGCCACAATTACTGACCCTGTACTCTCCAACGAGAAGCCACTGCAATGAGAAGCACCACTAGAGAGTAGCCCCCACAAACACTGCCCCCACTCTCTGCAACTAGAAGAAAGCCCGAACAGCAGGAAAGGTCCAGTGCAGCCAAAAATAAATAAATAAATAAATATTTTTTTAATTCTATTGAGGCTGCAGATAGGGAACCTTTGGAATGCAACTCAGACCTATCACTTGGTCTTACAGAATGGCAATTATTTTGGTTTTCTGAGTCTTGATACCACAAAGAATTGAGTCTGGGGCACACTTTTAGGCAATTCATACCATGGAATGGTATAGGAAAGCAAAGTCTGGAACACTGCTGAAGAATTCCATTTAAAAGGTTTTCTTTAATTCCAGAGCTGTAGTTCTCAAGCCTTGACGTGCATCACAATCACCTGAAAGGGAGATTTTTAAAACCCATATTTCTGTGCCCTAACTTCAGACATTCTGATTTAGTAGGTCTGGAGTGGGCTGTGAAAACCTGCATTTCAAGCAAAGTTCAGATAATGCTGATGGACCAGGGCCCAAATTTTGAGAACCATGGTCTGGAGAAAAGCACTTTGGCCTCAGCTATGAATAGAGATGGCTATATCTTTGTCTGAAGGAGTTTAAATGTGGTGATTACTTCCTTACATACATCTTCTAGGATTTTTTCTCATTCATCAATGTTTATATTTCCATTTTTTTTTATTTTATATTTCCATTTTTAAAAAAAGACGAGAGAGGGAGACAAAGAAGGAAAATATAGAGAAAGAAGATGGACAACTCTCTCAACTCTCTCTTGCATAGCCAGAGCCCAGGAAAAAGATCTGGCTGACCTCTGAGAAGACGTGAGTAGTTAGGAAGAGGAATGCAACAGCCCCCTGAAGCAACATAAATCTCCATGAAACCCAAGGCTTCAACCTTAGAAAACTAGCTCGAGGACTTCCTCACTAGCCAGCAGCTCTACTAAAATGTAACCAATCCCCACGCCTGAGATTTCATTAGTTTGGCAGCCTGTTGGTTTGCTGACATCTTTTAACATCTTAGAATGAAAAGAGGCTGCATAGAAGATGGCCTCTTTCTGCTCAGGGTTTCTACAGTGCCTTTTGGTGAGTCCCAGGCAGCCAGTAGGTGACCTGATATCATGGGCTCACATCCTTCACCAGTAAGGCAATCTGTTCCTGCAGCTGCCGCTCTCCTTCCCATGCTTTGCTCTGGTTTCGACACCTCAGCAGCTCAGCCTTATAGTCCTGGTGATGCATCGGGCAGTAGCTCTGTGGTTCACACAGCTCCTGAAAGGCAAGGGACAGAGTAAGGAATCCTCTTGATGCCTACAGTCTGCGCACGAGGTATAATAGAGATGCTACAGGGAGTGGCTTAGAAGGAACAGCACTTTCTTCTCAGAGGGCTTTGCAGGCCCTGGGAGCTGCATGTTAAAGTTGGCTCCCCCAAGTCTGGGCTATCCCATTGCCCCACATGCCCCATCCAAGATTTACCATATATTCTGGAAAGAAGTCTCTGTAGCCCCCTTTGAGGATGTATAGCTCTGGGTAGTACAGGGCAGGATACTGGTTCAGAGCCCTGTCCTCTTCTCTCAGAGAACGGCACCTTTAGAGAAAATCCAGAGATGGGTGAGATGGGAAAAAGCAAGTTCAGGATTCCATGGGTCATTCACTGGGGAAAGGAAGGAAGAATAGACTTTTCCTAACCCTCAAAAGGAACTCCAGATCTTATTTTTGCAAAACAAGGTGCAAGTAGCACTGCTCTTTCTCCTTTCCTCCATTGGTACCTAATTCCAAATCCCTTTTCCTTCACTACTTCAAACCTTTGAATTGTAGAAACTTCTTCCTTCCACCTCTTTAACATTCTTTAAACTACAGTGGAAATCATTCATTCAGTCAGTCTCTGTCTGAACTGGGCTGGGAAGGTTCCCTGCCTGTAAGTCCCAACTCAAGATCCATCACCCTCTCCATGGCCCCTCCTCGTGTAGACACTCACATTCGGGGACCCCTCTCAGAGGAGAATTCACAATGGAACACGATGACTATTCTTTTCTGGTTATCCAAAGGGACAATGGGTTTCTTCAGAAAGAAGTTATATAGTTCTTCTTGACTGTGAAAGTTTAATGCTCCCTGTAAAATAATTTTATTAAGTATTTCCTTAAGGGCGAGAGAACAGGGCCAACACTTAGAAATAACTGGAATCTACCCCCAGGGCCTGGCATGGAGCTTGGTTATATACTAGGTGCTCAATAAACATTTATAGAACAGAACTGCCTAAAGTGTAGGGATTATTGTGAGAAATGTCTGTAAGCATTAAGTGTTTGCAAAGTGCTGCTCAGTCCCTGGATTAATGTTTTTATTTCCAGGTAGGAGCTTTTGGCTTCTATAGGAAAGAGGCAGATTGGTCTAGGAGGGAAAGGGAAAGTAAATTGCTCAAGGTTCACAGAATTACAACAGGAATGAGGACTGACAACCTTGATGTATTCCAAATGTATAATGTTTGCCCTGGTTCCAGAGGTCGCAGGACCCTTTGCCTAGACTTCTTAAGTGGTATCTCTAGCCCCTCCCCTGCTAAGTCCTCAATATAACCTTACCTGAATGTGTCCTCCCAGGTACTCATATGGATAGCGGCAATCGATGATATAAAATTTCTCAATCAGACCCTGGAACTCCCCTGATAGTAAGGCAGCCACCTGTACAGAAACTATGACTAAATACCCTGCCTCTTTGGAGGGAGAGAAGAGCCAGTCACCCAGTTCCTAATGTGTACTCCTTTTAGTCACTCAGGATCCCACTGTATGCCCAGCCTCCAAAGTCCCCCTATATTTGAAACATGGCAATGGTGCAACCGCCCCCCACCAACCCTCCTCAAGTAAGAGATTAAAACAGGCAATGGCCTTTTGGAGAACCAAAATAGTCAGTACTGCCAAGACACAAGGGAGAAGATTTAAGCTACTTATTTGGAGGAAGACACGGCTGCAATCAATCTCTGAGAAGACACCCAAGGATTTCTGTAAGGGCACAGGTAGCAGCTAGAGGTCTCAATTTTACAAGAAGAAATGAGAAATGATTCCCCACCCTCCACTGTAAGATTAGGAAGCGAGTTTCTCAAAAGGGATACGGAAGGAAAGGGTTGATATCCAGAGGAGGAAACTTAAGCTACATGTGGTTATATAAATTGGTTCAAACTTTCCAGAGGAAACTTTGTAAATACTTATAAAAAAAATAAATGTAATTACATTTTCAGCAAGTTCTTTTCTAGCATCTTAAGTAAACAGAAGTACATAAAGATAGGGCACAATAATGTTGATCTCACCATTGCTTTAGATTATCAAAATATTATAAATAACTTAAATACTCAATAAAAGAGGTTTAGTTAAAAAAGTTATATATTATCAGTATAACAGAATATTACATAGCCATCAAAGGGATAATATAGATTTTTTTAAAATGATATAGAAAGATGTTTACAATGACTTACTAAGCTAACTACAAAATTACATGATTATGATACTATTTTTATAAAACTTATTATACCAGAATAAAATCTGTAAGGCCATAAGGAAAGTCTTACTAGTGCTTATCTCTGATGGTGAGACCTATGGGTAAAGTGACAAAATAATTATTGCACAAACTAGAATACTTTTGAGAGTGACAAGAGCACTATTAATAATATGCAGTAATAGGCATAAATGGAATTGCAACATGTAAACCAGGATGTAAGGCCAGCCTAATTGGGTGATTTTTATTTTTCTCCCTTCCCCTTCCTCCTTCCTTTCTTATGTAACAATTATATATCATTTGCTTAATTACAAACAAAGGTGACATATAAGAGAGACTTTTAACATAGCTTCAGCTGAGTACAGAGTCCACATGAGTGAACAAAGTGAAAGAAATACAAATGGAAGTGGGGATTTTAGGGACAGAACAGACCAGATGGCAGCTTATGTAACCAGTTACCATCTCCAGAAATCTGCTTACTGTTTCTGGGTTGACGTACTTCAGATCTTGGTGTTTCCCTGACACGGTTGGCAGTGCACATACCTAGAAATACCCAAGAACTAAAAAAACAGCAAGTTCTCTATACCCAAATTTGAAATCATGACCCATATATTGTCCTATCCAAATGACATTTAAAACCCCAGATGCCTTCAGAAATCAATGGTCTCAATGTGCATATGCAACGACCCCATTTCTAAGAACTGAACCTAAGGAACTAATTACGAATGTTAAAAATTCTTAGACTTAGCTGCAAATATGTCCATCTTGGTACAGTTCATAAGGAAAAATTGTAGAAGTAAATAACAAGAAAGGATTTATCAGGAAATTATGGGCAGCCAAAAAAAAAAAGAAATAGTGTGCTATTAAAAGTGATGAAATGATGAAGAACTATTTATTACATGAAAAGATGTTCCTGATATATCAAAGGAGATGGAATAAAAACCTCAAAACAAACATGGAAAAACAAAAAGTGTATTTATGCACATGCATGTGTCTTTGTGAAAATACGTACAGATATACACCAAAATATACACCAGAAATATACACCAAAAAAATAGTAAACGGAAACAATAATACTCTGATAAGATCTGGGGTAGATTCCATTTTCTATCTTTTCTGTAGTCACCAAATATGATTTATATAATTTTTAAATATTTTTTTAAAAAAGTAGAAAGCTTCATATTTGGGACTCCCCTGGCAGTCCAGTGATTAAGACTCTGTGCTTCCACTGCAGGGGACACAGGTTCGACCCCTGGTTAGGGACCTAAGGTTCCACATGCCATAGGGCACCACCAAAAAACAGAAAAAAGAAAGCCTCATACTTTTTCTACTTCTGTAGATATTTCCAGAGTGAATAAGGGATACTTTCTCATGAAAGGCTTAGGGCCTAGATCTACCACTACAGCACCTTCAGGTTATCAGTGAGTACTTGCTAAAGACGCATATTAATTAAACTTAGTGTCCTCTGCAAGCAGATAAGTTTCAGATCCAAAATACAGGATGAAATATATGGTGCAACCAAACTCACCTTGGAGAAATCACCAATCAGAGGCCCCTGGTTTGAATCTTCCTCCAGCATCTGAGTCATATTGATGTCACAGAGGGAGACCATTTTCTTTAGACCTAAGCCCTGAAGACAAGATTCCCCCCACCCCAATCCTCATGTTAAAGGTTTAAAAACCAAGGGAAGTAAGGAGTGTAGGGAGATTCATTAAAAATATGCATACTCTTTGATCTAATAATTCCACTTGTTTTACTAAGAAAATAAAGATATGTAGAAAGATTTGGCTATTAAGGATGTTTACAATAGAGAAAAATTACTAATAAATTAAATGATCAGTAACAGGATCTTGGTTAAACAAATCATATCCACACATTATTGATTACTATTAGGGAATAAAAAGTAAGCTATAAATTAACTTCATTAACTTGAAAATATCACATCATTAAGTAGGTTAGAAAACATGTACTTTGTAATGCCTCTTTAATAAAAGAAAAAATATATTTGCATTAAAAAAAGTCTGAAAGGCTATACATTATTAACAGTAATTATCTCTGGCCTGTGTGATTATGTACATTTTGCAATGGCTTCTTTTTGCTTATTTGAATTTTCTATTTTTCTATAATGCCATACACTGATTTTATAAAATAGCTAAATGTATTGAGATTTCTTTTTTAAAGGAGAGATACAGGATGAGGACTAAGTTTTTCAGAATTTGCTTTCCAGCAAACCAGTGTGCTCTATGATGTTATTTCTGTCCAAATGCCTATAAAACAGCAATAAATGTCCTTCTCAATCACAGTTCCCTTGTATTCTCTCAGATCTTAAAAAAGGTGGTTGGGAAGACAATACAGTGATATCATTTCAAAAATTATAATAACATATTTATTATTAAATACTTTATACATGGGTGCAGATGTAGAAAAGGAAAATGGAAAGAGGAATTAACATTTGTGTATAGAATAATAATTGCAAATATTCAAACAATAAAGTCCATGGCTAAAGAAGCTCAAAAAAAAAAAAAAAAAAAAAAAAAAGGAAAGAGGAGATAAAAGTAAAAGTACAAGGCCAAAAGCTATGCAAAAGCAACCCCCAACCCAGAAAGGTGGAGAAGATGAGATAAAGATTAAAGAGACTGTCTTTTTAAAAAGTTTCTGACAAAAAAAAGAAAAAAAAGTCTTACCTTTCCGAGCTCTTTTTGGTTTGAACAATACTTCTTTTTTAGTTTATCTGGTATTGTGCTGTCCTTGAATTTTACCACCTGCTTCAGACTTGGACTGTTCACGCTGTCTGGCAATGATGAGGATTGATACAGGGAGCTCCGGTTCAGAGGTGGCTGTTTGGAAACATGAAACCCCAAAGTTCTTATTCCTTAAAGTGTGTCTGCAGGCCAGCACTGTGAACCTCCCCCGGGAGGTTGTTAGAAATGCAGAATCCCAGATGTTAGGCTTCTTCCCAAACCTGATGAATTAAAATTTGCACTCTAACAAGATGCCCAGGTGATTCCTAGAAACACTTAAGTTTGAGAAACAATGCCCCAGGTAAGGAACCTGTCCTCCCTTCCTCATTAACACGTTCTCCTCAGACTCCATGATGTTCCATCTCTAAGTCGTTTTAACTCCAGCCAAATTCTCAACCTGATCATCATATATACAATACTTGTAGAAAAAAGCAAATGCAAGCTTAATTTCTCTAGTCATATGATAGCTTCTCTATGGGATCCTAAGACCCTGACCATCAAGATTTAAGAATCCCAACAAAACTGAAGATAACAAGCCAAAAAAGTTAGCCTGGGTGAAAAGTACTAAGAAGCAAGAGTATATAGTTGTCCCTTGAGACAACTGTGAGGTATCTGTGAGAGGCTGGTTCCAGGACTCCCACAGATACCAAAATCTGGGGGTGCTCAAGTCCCTTATTTAAAATCATGTAGTATATTCTATGAACATCCTCTGTACATTTATTTTATTTATTTATTTATTGACCATGCTGCACAGCATGTGAAATCTTAGTTTCCTGACCAGGGATCAAACCTATGCCCCATGCAGTTGAACTGCAGAGTGGTTAACCCAGGGAATTCCCTCTTATATATTTTAAATCATCTCCAGATTGCTTATAATATGTGTGTGTGCATGTGTGTGCGTGTGCATGCACACTCATGCATGCATGCTAAGTCACTTTAGTCGTGTCTAAAGTGATGACTAAGTCACTTTAGTCGTCTCTTTGCAACCCTGTGGACTGTAGTCTGTGAGGTTCCTCTGTCCATGGATTTTCCAGACAAGAATACTGGAGTAGATTGCCATGCCCTCCTCCAGGGGATCTTCCTGACCCAGAGATCGAACCCACATCTCCTGCATTGGCAGGTGGACTTTTTACCACTGTGCTACCTGGGAAGCCCGCTTATAATACCTAATACAATGTAAATGATATGTAAATAGTTTCCCGTGTAGGCAAATTCAAGCTTGCTTTTTGGAACTTCCTTCAGGGGAAAAAAAGAAAACTTAAAATTTTTTTTTCAATCTATGGAGTGAAAGAGAAAAACTATCATTCAGGCTTAAAAGAGGTTAATGCAGGAAGAAAAACAGCAAAATAAGCAGCATGCAAGGGAAAAGGAAATAATAGAATCTAATATCAGGATGAGGACCAGATGGCTTTACAGCTGAATTCTACCAAAAATTTAGAGAAGAGCTAACACCTATCCTACTCAAACTCTTCCAGAAAACTGCAAAGGAAGGTAAACTTCCAAGCTCATTCTATGAGGCCACCATCACCCTAATACCAAAACCAGACAAAGATGCCACAAAAAAGAAAACTACAGGTCAATATCACTGATGAACATAGATGCAAAAATCCTTAACAAAATTCTAGCAAACAGAATCCAACAACATATTAAAAAGATCATACATCATGACCAAGTGGGCTTTATCCCAGGGATGCAAGGATTCTTCAATATCTGCAAATCAATCAATGTAATACACCACATTAACAAATTGAAAAATAAAAACCATATGATTATCTCAAAAGATGCAGAGAAAGCCTTTGACAAAATTCAACATCCATTTATGATAAAAACCCTCCAGAAAGCAGGAATAGAAGGAACATACCTCAACATAATAAAAGCTATAAAAGACAAACCCACAGCAAACATTACCCTCAATGGTGAAAAATTGAAAGCATTTCCCCTAAAGTCAGGAAAAAGACAAGGGTGCCCACTTTCACCACTGCTATTCAATATAGTTTTGGAAGTTTTGGCCACAGCAATCAGAGCAGAAAAAGAAATAAAAGGAATCCAGATTGGAAAAGAAGAAGTAAAACTCTCACTGTTTGCAGATGACATGATTCTCTACATAGAAAACCCTAAAGACTCCACCAGAAAATTACTAGAGCTAATCAATGAATATAGTAAAGTTGCAGAATATAAAGTCAACACACAGAAATCCCTTGCATTCCTGTACACTAATAATGAGAAAATAGAAAGAAATTAAGGAAACAATTCCATTCGCCATTGCAACGAAAAGAATAAAATACTTAGGAATATATCTACCTAAAGAAACTAAAGACCTATATAGAAAACTATAAAACACTGGTGGAAGAAATCAAAGAGGACACAAATAGATGGAGAAATATACCATGTTCATGGATTGGAAGAATCAATATAGTGAAAATGAGTATACTACCCAAAGCAATCTATAAATTCAATGCAATCCCTATCAAGCCACCAATGGTATTTTTCACAGAACTAGAAGAAACAATTTCACAATTTGTATGGAAATACAAAAAACCTCGAATAGCCAAAGCAATCTTGAGAAAGAAGAACGGAACTGGAGGAATCAACCTGCCTGACTTCAGACTATACTACAAAGCCACAGTCATCAAGACAGTATGGTACTGGCACAAAGACAGAAATATAGATCAATGGAACAAAATAGAAAGCCCAGAGCTAAATCCACACACCTATGGACACCTTATCTTTGACAAAAGAGGCACAAATATACAATGGAGAAAAGACAATCTCTTTAACAAGTGGTGCTGGGAAAACTGGTCAACCACTTGTAAAAGAATGAAACCAGAACACTTTCTAACACCATACACAAAAATAAACTCAAAATGGATTAAAGATCTAAATGTAAGACCAGAAACTATAAAACTCCTAGAGGAAAACATAGGCAAAACACTCTCTGACATAAATCACAGCAGGATCCTCTATGACCCACCTCCCAGAGTAATGGAAATAAAAGCAAAAATAAACAAATGGGACCTAATTAAACTTAAAAGCTTTTGCACAATGAAGGAAACTATAAGTAAGGTGAAAAGACAGCTTTCAGAATGGGAGAAAATAACAGCAAACGAAGCAACGGACAAAGAATTAATCTCAAAAATATACAAGCAACTCTTGCAGCTCAATTTCAGAAAAATAAAAGACCCAATCAAAAAATGGGCCAAAGAAATAAACAGACATTTCTCCAAAGAAGACATACAGATGGCTAACAAACACATGAAAAGATGCTCAACATCACTCATTATCAGAGAAATGCAAATCAAAACCACAATGAAGTACCATTTCACACCAGTCAGAATGGCTGCTATCCAAAAGTCTACAAATAAATGCTGGAGAGGGTGTGGAGAAAAGGGAACCCTCTTACACTGTTGGTGGGAATGCAAACTAGTACAGCCATCATGGAGAACAGTGTGGAGATTCCTTAAAAAACTGGAACTAGAACTGCCATATGACCCAGCAATCCCACTGTTGGGCACACACACCGAGGAAACCAGAATTGAAAGAGACATGTGTACCTCAATGTTCATCGCAGCACTGTTTATAATAGCCAGGACATGGAAGCAACCTAGATGTCCATCAGCAGATGAATGGATAAGAAAGCTGTGGTACATATACACAACAGAATATTACTCAGCCATTAAAAAGAATACATTTGAATCAGTTCTAATGAGGTGGATGAAACTGGAGCCTATTATACAGAGTTAAGTAAGCCAGAAAGAAAATCACCAATTCAGTATACTAATGCATATATATGGAATTTAGAAAGACGGTAACGATAACCCTATATGCGAGACAGCAAAAGAGACACAGATGTATAGAACAGTCTTTTGGACTCTGTGGGAGAGGGCGAGGGTGGAATGATTTGAGAATAGCATTGAAATATGTATACTATCATATGTGAAACAGATCACCAGTCCAGGTTCCATGCATGAGACAGGGTGCCCAGGGCTGGTGCACTGGGATGACTCAGAGGGATGGGATAGGGAGGGAGGCTGGAGGAGGGTTCAGGATAGGGAACATATGTACACCCATGGCTGATTCATAACAATGTATGGCAAAACCACTACAATATTGTTAAGTAATTAGCCTCCAATTAAAATAAATAAATTGAAAAAAAATATCAGGATGACCATTATAGGATTGATACTATGAAGCCTATCAGGAAAAAAAAATGGATTAAATACCATGGGAGCTGCTCGCCCAGGAATAGACTAAGTACAGAAGTATAGACTAATTGTCTCTTTGAAAGATATGATATGGGTGTTATATACCCAGATGCAGGGGAATATATTAAAAGATCTCTGATAGCAACTTTAAACTAATCCAAGATTCTTATCCTCTGTTTTCCTTCTTTATATACTTATTTCACTAACTGCCAGGGATTGACTTAGAAGCAGGCTACACCATAAGAGAGTCAAAATTGGAAAACATATTGATAGTCAATGGTTTCTGGGAGAAGAAAGTAAGAACATCAGTAATTTACTGTACAACACAATAACTACATCTACACAACAGTATTTGTCACACCCATGGTCCTGTCTAAAGAAAATTTGCTTGTTCATGGTACCAGTTAAAGGTACAGATCACATTTGATATACCAACATTCTGTACCTACTTTTTCCCTTGGACCCCTGTCAGTCAACGCCCTATAGTCTCCACAATCCTACTGCAAGCCACTGGTGACTGGACCATATTGCTGACTGAACACTCCTATTTAGTGGTCAAAAATATGTAAACATAATCTGGGTCAATCAGGTTCTCTCTCTGGGAGTCAAACTTGCAAAATGTCAAAATAATTAGGCAGCAGGAGAAGGCAATGGCACCCTACTCCAGTACTGTTGCCCAGAAAACCCCATGGATGGAGGAGCCTGGTAGGCTGCAGTCCATGAGGTTGCTAAGAGTCAGACACGACTGAGCGACTTCACTTTTACTTTCCACTTTCATGCATTGGAGAAGGAAATGGCAACCCACTCCAGTGTTCTTGCCTGGAGAATCCCATGGACGGAGAAGCCTGGTAGGCTGCAGTCCATGGGGTCACACAGAGTCGGACACGACTGAAGCGACTTAGCAGCAGCAGCAGAAGCCAAAGTTTTATTAAAAGGAAGGAGCCAAGAGATACAGTCAAGGTCATGACACCAATGATGAATGGATGGATGAACCAAAGGTATAATGGTAGAGGAGATGTGGTAAAGAACCGAGAAGCAGGCTACTCAGCCTCCATGAATGACTTCCCTTCGTATTACTTCAGTTTTGCCCTGAGAAGAATGCAGGAGAAAGCTAGATCAGAATTTCAAATTTGCTGGCCTTAGTCAACCTTTGTTTCTTTAACCAAAAGAGCCTCTCTAGAACACACTGTAATTATTAAGCAAAGAGTTCATTTTAAAGAGTTTGAATTAACTATCTACTAAGTGAAATGTATCCATTTATTAGCATTACATCTAAGAAATCTTTGCCTAACATAGGGTCACAAACATTCTTCTCCTGTTTTTTTCTTCAGCAGTTCTACACTCTTATGTTTAGGCCCATGATTCATTTTGTGTAAAGTTATATATATGATATGAAGTATAGATTGAAATTTTTGTTTTTCACATGGATTTTGCATTGCTGCAGCACAATTTGTTGAAAAGACTATGCTTTCTGCATTTAATTGTTTTTGTATCTTCGTCTATTATCAATTGACCATACATGCATGGGTCTATTTCTCAAATCTCTATTCTGTTGCACTGAAGCTTTAGGTTATTGGTAGCTATTACGATGGCGATAATGAGGGTGATAAACATCTCTTTGGGTTTCATATAGTCCAAGGACAAGAAGCCAGAAATAAACGTTCACAGAAAACTATTTCAACAAACAGAAACAGCCACTACTGCTTTGATAGGTTATTTCCAATACATTTATATAAAAACAAATGGCTGCTGCTGCTGCTGTTAAGTCACTTCAGTCGTGTCCGACCCTGTGCGACCCCATAGACGGTAGCCTATCAAAGCTATCCCCGTCCCTGGGATTCTCCAGGCAAGAACACTGGAGCGGGTTGCCATTTCCTTCTCCAATGCATGAAAGTGAAAAGTGAAACTGAAGTTGCTCAGTTGTGTCCGACACTTAGCGACCCCATAGATTGCAGCCTACCAGACTCCTCCATCCATGGGGTTTTCCAGGCAAGAGTACTAGAGTGGGTTGCCACTGCCTTCTCCAAACAAATGGCAACTGATTGCAAAGAGTGTGAGTGCTAAGTCATAGAGGAACAATGATAATGATTCTTTAGCTTTGTCTAGCTAGTCAGGAGTCTCCCAGTGTCCAGAAGCTGGTGAGGGTAGATCCTAGGACCAGCTGTCTTAGATCTACCAATTAATGGCTTTCATTGTTTAAGGAATTAATGAACACTTTCCAAATCTGGGAATTTTTAAGCACTGAAAAGACCAGAAAGAAAAAAGCTCAATTCTACTTACAGATTTTTAAACTGGATAATTATTTCATAAACTGAAGAGGCATCACCATTTCCTCATAGCTTATATGCTCTTTAACACACATAGACTTGGCTTATGTATGTACCACTCTACTGCTCTTATCAAGGTTATCAACAATCTTCTTGTAACATCAGACGGTCACTTCTTTAGCCCTGTATCATCCTGAATCACACAGTGGCTTCCATTGACTTGGCTACTTCCTTCTTCTTTAGCTTCAGTGGCACTACCTAGTTACTGAGTTTAGTCCTTGTATAGACAACCGTTTACTGAAAAAACTGTGATTCTTCTACCTCTCTGACTCCTTCTGTCCTCTTTGTCAAGTTTCCCCACCTACCAAACCTCTAATAGATGTTGGATTCAGAGCGAGGACCTGGTCTTTTTTCTAGGTGATTTTCTCTTACTCATGAATTTAGATTTTCCCTCTATGATGATGATCCCCAAATTTCTATCTCAAGACCTCTGTTCTTACTTCCCGACTTCCATATTTACATACCTGTTAAACAATTTTCAAGTACATACCAGGTGACATAGCAGTGAATAAGAGGGTGGAAGAGACAAATAAACATGCTCTGTACTTTCATATACTGATAAGTACCATAAGTGAAAAATAAAAGATAAAAGATAGGAAAAATACTGGGGTTAGAAGCTTGTCGGGAAAGGCTTTCTGACAAATGTGGAGATCTGAGACTGAAATGAGGGAGAAAATCATGTTTGCCCAGGGGAAGTGTTCTAGGCTGAAGGAACAACAAATGCTCTGGTGAGAATGGCAAAACCAGTGATGGCAGAATTTTGGATGGTTCCAGCTTCCCTGGTGGCTCAGAGGTTAAAGTGTATGCCTGCAATGCAGGAGACCTGGGTTTGATCACTGGGTCAGGAAGATCCGCTGGAGAAGGAAATGGCAACCCACTCCAGTATTCTTGCCTCGAGAATCCCATGGACGGAGGAGCCTTGTGGGCTACAGTCCACAGGGTCACAAAGAGTCGGACATGACTGAGCGACTTCACTTTCATTTTTAGAAAGCTTAGAAAACTGAAGTAATACTGGACTTCCCTGGTTGTCCAGTGGTTAAGAATCTGCCTGCCAATGCAGTGGATGCAGGCTTGATCTCACAAACCTGCAAATCTTGGAGAAGATTTCACATGCCATAGAGCAGCTAAGTCCATGTACCACAACTACTGAAGTCCAAGAACCGTAGAGCTTGTGCTCTACAACACAAGCCACCACAAGGAGAAGCCCACACAGTACAATGAAGACCTAGCACCACCAAAAATAAATAAATATTTAAAAAAAGAAAACTGAAGTAATACTATAAACCAACTAGATCTAATAGACAACTGTAGAATACTGTACCCAACAACAGTATTCTCAAATACACATTCTACTCAAATACACATGGAACAGTCTCCAGGATAGACTATATACTAGGATATTAAAAAAAAAAAAGCCTCAATAAATTTTAAGGATTGACGTGATATAAAGTATGTTCTTTGAACACAATAGAATAATTAGAAATTTATAACAGAAAAAATCTGGGAAATTCACAAATGTAGAAATTAACACACTCCTAAATAACCAATGGGTCAACAATGATCATGAAAGAAATCAGAAAATACTTTGAGATGAACAAGAATGAAGATATAACATACAAAAACTTGGGTAAAAATTCAGCTAAACCAGTGATTAGATGAAATTTATAGCTCTAAGTACCTATAAAAAAAAGAAGAAAGAATTCAAGTCAATGACCTAGAAATAACTAAATCCAAGCAGGAGGAAGGAAATAATGGATTAGAGCAAAATTCAATGAAGTAGAGAATAGAAAAACAATAGAGAGGGGCTTTCCTGGTGGTCGAGTGGTGAAGAATCCACTTTCCAATGCAGGGGATGCAGGTTCAATCCCTGGTTGGGAAACTAAGATCCTGCAAGCCATATGGCATGGCCAAAAAATACAATACAATAACTTAAAAAAAAAAAAAAAAAAAAAACTTCTCAAAGAAAAACTCAGGTCCAGACACCTTCACAGGTGAATTCTGCCTAACATTTTAAAAAATGAAAACCAATCCTATACAAACTCTTTCGGAAAACTAAAAAAGAGAGAATTCTTTCCAATTGATGACATTTCACTGATACCAATACCAAAGACATTATAAGGAAAACAAAACAATGAAGATCAATATTGCTCACAAACATGGATGTTAAAATTCTCAACAAAATTTTAGTATATTAAATCCAACAGTACATAAAAAGAATAATATATCATGACTAACTAATCAAAGGAATGCAAGGTTGTTTTAACAAAAATCAATAAATGTAATTCACAGTATTAGTAGGTTAGAAAAAGAACTCATATGATCATCTCAGTAGATACAGAGGAAGCACATGACAAAATCTAGTACTTGTTCCTGCTAAAATATCTCAGTGAACTAGGGAAAAGAAGGAAACTTCCTCACCTGGTAAGGGATATCTCGAGAAACTTACAGCTAACATACTCAATAGAGAAAGTCAGGATGCTTTTCCTGTAAGATCAGGTACAGGCAAGGGGTTCTCAATAATTATGATTGTAAAGGAATCCTGATTAAAAAAAAATTGACAACTATTAATCTAAGAGAAAGAGGAAAATAGATAATATAGGAGAGAGGAAGAGAGAGAAGTACTGTAGGAGCAAACAAGAAGAGATGCTTCCATCTGACTCAGAGGTTTTGCAAAGTCTATACAATAGACCATAAGGCCCTATATGATCTGTCCAGGTACCTGCCTTCTGCCCTTATCTACCCCTCTGCATGTGCTCACTGCTCCAGCTTTCTTGCTCTTCCATGAATATGCCAGGCATTCTGCCATCTCAGAGGCACTCACTTTCTTTTCCTTCTGCCTGTAAGAACTGATTCCTCCTGATAGCTGCTGCTTGGCTTCATTGCTGCTTCAGAAGTCTGCTCACTCTCAGAGAGATATTCTCTAACCTATGCAACCTACCAAAAAGATCAACTCCCAGACTTCCCTGGTGGTGCAGCGGTCAAGACTCCATGCTTCCACTGCAAGGGGCACAGGTTCGCCTCTTAGTTAAGAAAGTTCCACATGCCATGCAGTGCAGCCAAATATATATATAAACTCTCATTCTACCACATTGTAATCCAAGCACTCTCCATTCTTCTTACCCCACTTTTTTTTTTACCATAATATTTTTGCTATCAGCCAATTATAAATATATTTTGGATTTGTCTATTACCTCTTGACTAGAATGTAAGCTCCACGAGAGCAGGGACTTGTTCTGTGTTCACTACTGTAACCCCAGGATTATTGAATGAACAAATGCAAAGGGTGCAGTGTAAATGGGTGAAATGGCTGAGTTTAGATCTGAGCAAGGACATTTTGTTTCATGTAACAAGAGGAATGACAGATCATATGAATACCAAAGAAGATGGGTTGCTATATTTGGCAAGAAAAGGTAGTTTTCTACTGCTTGCTTCTGTTTTCTTTGAAACCAGACACTTCAAACTTCACATATCTAGAGTCATCCTTGACCCATCCTTCCTTCACAGCCTATATCCAACCCACCAGGTCCTGTTAATTCTATATCCAAAGTGTATTTTGAATTAATCCACTTCTCTCTGTCCCACAGCCACCACCTTAGTTCAGGCTACCAACAATTCTCCCTGGGAATGTTGCAATTGCTTCCTACTCTTACCTACTTCCAACTCCTTCCTCTCCCCTCCCCAACTCTTATCCATTCCTCTTCCCGCAACAAGTGTGGTCTTCATAAATCAGATTATACTAGTGCCCTGCTTAAAACCCTTCAATAACTTCCCACTGCATTTATTTAGAATAAAATTGAAAAACTTGCCATAGCCTAGAGGCTCTGCACGATTTCTCTCCTACCTACCTCTCTTTTCCTACCTCAGGCGACTTTTTCCCTCACTCACATTGGTTTCTCAGCTCCTTGAACACACTAGTATCTTTTCACCTTGGGACTTTGGCACTTAACAATATTCCTTTGTCATGGAACAATCTAGCTATGTATGGTTCCTTATCAACTCCTGTCATGTACAGTTCCTTATCAGTTCAGTTCAGTCACTCAGTCGTGTCTGAACTTGCAACTCCATGAACTGCGGCACACCAGACTTCCCTGTCCATCACTAACTCCCAGAGCTTGCTCAAACTTATGTCCATCGAGTTGGTGATGCCATCCAACCATCTCATCCTCTGTCGTCCCCTTGTCCTCCTGCTTTCAATCCTTCCCAGCTTCACGGTCTTTTTCAATGAGTCAGTTCTTCACATCAGGTGGCCAAAGTATTGGAGCTTCAGTGTCAGCATCAGTCCTTCCAGTGAATATTCAGGACTGATTTCCTTTAGGATTGACTGGTTTGATCTCCTTGCTGTCCAAGGGACTCTCAAGAGTCTTCTCCAACACCACAGTTCAAAAGCATCCATTCTTCAGCGCTCAGCTTTCTTTATGGTCCAACTCTCACACCCATACATGACTATTGGAAAAACCGTAGCTTTGAGGACAGATCTTTATTGGCAAAGTAATGTCTCTGTTTTTTAATATGCTGTCTTGGTTAGTCATAGCTTTTCTTCCAAGGACTAAGCGTCTTTTAATTTCATGATTGTAGTCACCATCTGCTGTGATTTTGGACCCCAAGAAAATAGTCTCTCACTGTTTCCCCATCTATTTGCCATGAAGTGATGGGACTGGAGGCCATTATTTTCGTTTTTTGAATGTTGAGTTTTAAGCCAGCTTTTTCACTCTCCTCTTTCACTTTCGTCAAGAGGCTCTTTAGTTCCTCTTTACTTTCTGCCATTAGGGTGGTGTCATCTGCATATCTGAGGTTATTGATATTTCTCCCCCAATCTTGATTCCAGCTTGTGCTTCATCCAGTCTGGCATTTCACATGATGTACTCTGCATATAAGTTAAATAATCAGAATGACAATATACAGTCTTGATGTATTCCTTTTCCTATTTGGAACCAGTCTGTTGTTCCATGTCCAGTTCTAACTATTGCTTCTTGACCTGAATATAGATTTCTCAGGAGGCAGGTAAGGTGGTTTGGTATTCTCAGAATTTTCCACAGTTTATTGTGATCCACACAGTCAAAAGCTTTATCATAGTCAATGAAGCAGATGTTTTTCTGGAATTCTCTTGCTTTTTCTGTGATCCAATGGATGTTGGCCATGGATCTCTGGTTCCTCTTCCTTTTTCTAAATCTAGCTTGAACATCTTAAAGTTCTTGGTTCATGTACTGTTGAAGCCTAGCTTGGAGAATTTTGAACATTACTTTGCTGGTGTGTGAGATGAGTACAATAGTGCAGTAGTTTGAACATTCTTTGGCATTGCCTCTCTTAGGGATTGGAAGGAGTTGATAGTTCCTTATCAACTTACCCTAATTCATCCAGGACTTTCTCACTTTTAGAATGAAAGTCCCATGTCCTGAGAACCCCCTCAGTTTCAGGCAAACTGGGACAGTTCATGAATCTGTTCTCAACTAAATATCTCCTGCTTGAGGAGGCCTTTCCTAATTACCTCCATTTAAAGGTTTCCTTCTGTCAAGACGCTATATAGGTCCCCATTTTGTTTCCTACATTACACTTGGACAATTTGTAATAGTTAAATTATTTTGTCTCTATCACAGTCATTTGCAATTTGGCTACTAAGCATCCTATTTTAGTAAAATCTCAAATTAGAATGAAGCCTTGCCTCCTGATAAGAAGACAAAAGGGGACAGATAATCCCTTTTCCGTTCTCTTATAGTCAACTTCATATTCTTGACTGGATTTTGAACCTTGAGAAATACAAAAGCACAACACTGGTTAAGATGGTTTTTATGCTGCATCACAGTGGACAATATAGTGGGTGGCAGCAATGTCCCTGACCAAGAGTCCAGCAGCAAGGTGGGTTATGTTCTGTGGCAGGGGGCCAGTAATAGTGGCACTGAGCATTTAGCCAGCAAGTGGTGGCATCCAGAGCACAACGTTCCTATAGTAGCACTTTGGCTGGGCCTCATCTTGTTTTCCAAACTTCCTGGTAATTTTCCAAGTTCCTCAATATCTTCCAGAAAAATCTTTTTTCTGCCTGAGGTAACTAGAATCTATTTCTGTTATTTGCAATCAAGAACTCGAACTAAGTTCATCTAGTAAGTTGATGAACATGTTTTTTGGTTTTGGGTTTTTGTGTCTCTATGTCAGGAATATAAACCCCAAGAGAGCACAAACCTAGTGTGTTTTGTTCACCATTGTATCACAGTGCCTGACCCTTAACAAGTGTCAACAGGGTTTTTTTTTTTAAAGAAATGAATCAAAAATTACAAAGGTTATACCAATCTCCTTGCTTTATAAGGTATCCCATTCCATTTAGCATCAAAGAGATAAACCAGTAACAGAAAATCCCTATACTTTTTCTAACCTAAAATCTACTGCAATGCACAGTCTTAAACAGTAGGCTCTCAATAAAAAATTACTTTATAAGAGTCATAATCCAAGAAAACAAGCCAATAGATTTAATATTTATTAAAGACCAATAAAATAAATACCTAACAGCCACATGTTATTCTTTCATGTAAACAAACAAAATTCCAGAGTGTTTACTGGGGTGAGTCTATTTTAAATTCACTGTCATATAATGTTTATATTATACAATTCAAAATGAACAAGGTTTCTAAGACTGTGAAAGATCATCAATCAGCAAAGAAAGATTCAATTTTGTTCAGTAATTGTACTTATAATTTCACAAAAGCAGTTTAAACACTTCAGAAAAATTTCAAACAATAAAATTGAAAACAAAAGAATTTTCTTTTTAATCAACATTAAATTCAACTTTATTACGTTAATAACTATTGAGACTTGTCTGTATTAATGCCAACATTTTACAAATATAAAGACTAACTTGTATTTCAAGAGCAACATTAAGGTTCATTTCACAATGGGCTTTTTTGTTTTTTTCCAAAAGGCCTAGTAGCATTTTCCCCATGCTAACTATCCCTAACTTTCTTTTTCCACATATCTACTCTCCATAATCAGCAAGTCCTCAAAAATGTTTTCTTTAGGAAGGTCACTGTCAATTCTCCCAATACCCAGTATGTCCCTTTTCGATTGTTATCTTGGTTCTGTTGTTTCCCACAAACCAAGGAAATTAAAAGAAAACAGAATTTAATTTAGTGGGAGGGGGGTTCAGGATGGGGGGACATATGTGCACCCATGGCTGATCCATGTCGATGTAAGGCAAAAACCATCATAATACTGTAATTATCCTCCAACTAAAATTAATTAGTTTTTTAAAAATAACATTAAAAATTACATTTTTTAACTTCAATTTATAGTGCAGTGGCTCCCAGACTTTAGTGTGCATCAAAATCACCTGGAGGAACTACTGAACTAGATTACTGGGCCCCACCCACTTCCCTGGTGGCTCAGACGCTAAAGCGTCTATCTTCAATGTGGGAGACCCAGGTTCAATCCCTGGGTTGGGAAGATTCCCTGGAAAAGGAAATGGCAATCCACTCCAGTACTATTGCCTGGAAAATCCCATGGACAGAGGAGCCTGGTAGGATACAGTCCACGGGGTCGCAAAGAGTTGGACATGACTGAGTGACTTCTCTTCACCCACAAAAATTCTGATTTAGATCTGGGGTCAGTTCAGTTCAGTTCCTCACTCATGTCCGGCTCTTTGCGACCCCATGGACTGCAGCATGCCAGGCTTCCCTGTCCATCACTAATTCCCAGAGCTTGTTCAAACTCATGTCCATCCAGTTGATGATGTCATCCAACCACCTCATCCTGTGTCTTCCCCTTCTCCTCCTGCCTTCAATCTTTCCCAGCATCAAGGTCTTTTCCAATGAGTCAGTTCTTTACATCAGGTAGCCAAATAATGGAGCTTTGGCTTCAGCATCAGCCCTTACAATGAATATTCAGGACTGAGTTCCTTTAGGATTGACTGGTTTGATCTCCTTGAAGTCCAAAGGACTCTCAAGAGTCTTCTCCAACACCACAATTCAAAAACATCGATTCTTCAGCGCTCAGCTTTCCTTATGATCCAACTCTCACACCCAACCAGGACTACTGGAAAAACCATAGCTTTGACTAGACAGATCTTTGTCAGCAAAGTAATGTCTCTGCTTTTTCATATGCTATCCAGGTTTGTCATAGCTTTTCTTCCAAGGCTGCAGCCACCATCTGCAGTGATTTTGGAGCCCAAGAAACTAAATTCTCACTGTTTCCATTGTTTCTCCATCTATTTGCCATGAAGTGATGGGACTGGATGCCAGCTTCTGCTTCATCCAGCCTAGTTATTTTGCATGATGTATTCTGCACATAAGTTAAATAAGCAGGGTGACAATATACAGCCTTGACATACTCCCTTCTCAATTTGGAAGCAGTCTGTTGTTTCATGTCCAGTTCTAACTGCTGCTTCTTGACCTGCATACAGATTTCTCAGGAGGCAGCTATGGTGGTCAGCGGTCTGGTATTCCCATCTCTTGAAGATATTTCCAGTTTGTTGCAATCCACACAGTCGATAAGGCTTTATCGTAGTCAATGAAGCAGAAGTAGATATTTTTCGGGAATTGTCTTGCTTTCTCTATGATCCAATGGATGTTGGCCATTTGATCTATGGTTTATCTGCCTCTTCTAAACCCAGCTTGAACATCTAGAAGTTCTTGGTTCACATACTGCTGAAGCTTAGCTTGGAGAATTTTGAGCATTACTTTCCTAGCGTGTGAGATGAGTGCAACTGTGCAATAGTTTGAACATTCTTTGGGATTGGAATGAAACTGACCTTTTACAGTCCTGTGGCTACTGCTGTGTTTTCCAAATTTGCTGGCATATTGAGTGCACACTTTCACAGCATCATCTTTTAGGATCTGGGGTGGGGCGCATATATTTGCAGGTCTGGGGTGGGGCCCATATATTTATATGGCTAAGAAGTTCCTACCTGATACTTAGGCTCCTGCTCCAGGGACCATACTTTATAGAGTTCTAGGCAACGGCACCCCACTCCAGTACTTTTGCCTAGAAAATCCCATGGTCAGAGGAGCCTGGTAGGCTGCAGTCCATGGGGTCGTTAAGAGTCGGACACGACTAAGCGACTTCTCTTTCACTTTTCACTTTCATGCATTGGAGAAGGAAATGGCAACCCACTCCAGTGTTCTTGCCTGGTGAATCCCAGGGATGGGGAAGCCTGGTGGGCTGCTGTCTATGGGGTCGCACAGGGTCGGACATGACTGAAGTGACTTAGCAGCAGCAGCAGCAGCAGCAGCAGCAGATCTGTGCTACTCATTATAGAAACACAAACCACACATGGCTATTTGAATGAATTAAAACCAAGAAAAAAAATTCACTTCCTCAGTGGTACTACCCACATTTTAAGTTCTCAATGCGTCATGTGGCTAGTAGCTAGTGGATATTGTATCAAATATTAAATATTTCCATCATCTCCGAAAGTTATACTGAACAGCATTACTTTATATAATTGCTTAACCATCTTTCTTAACACCTTAGTTCATTCAAACTCTGTATATTCAGCTTACCAAGCCTGCTGAACAAGCAACGATCATTTTTCTAAGTCCCTAGTAGTAAGATTTCTTTTTTTTTTTTTTCTTTCCAGCTGCAACTTTTTTTTTTGGCCATGCCACAAGGATTTGGGGATCTTATTTTCCCTACCAGATATTTAACACTGGCCCTTGGCAGTGAGAACATAGAGTCCTAACCATTAGACTGCCAGGGAATTCCCCTTTATATGATTTTTACCTCCCAGGTATCTTCAGCAGGAGACACCATAGTTCAGTTCAGTTCAGTTCAGTTGCTGAGTCCTGTCCAACTCTTTGTGACCCCATGAATTGCAGCATGCCAGGCCTCCCTGTCCATCACCAACTGCCAGAGTCTACCCAAACTCATGTCATTAAGTCGGTGGTGCCATCCAACCATCTCATCCTCTGTCATCCCCTTCTCCTCCAGCCCTCAATCTTTCCCAGCATCAGGGTCTTTTCAAATAAGTCAGCTCTTCACATCAGGTGGCGAAAGTATTGGAGTTTCAGCTTCAACATCAGTCCTTTCAATGAACACCCAGGACTGATCTCCTTTAGGATGGACTGGTTTGATCTCAGTGCAGTCCAAAAGACTCTCAAGAGTCTTCTCCAGCACCACACTTCAAAAGCATCAATTCTTCGGTGCTCAGTTTTCTTTATAGTCCAACTCTCACATCCATACATGACTATTGGAAAAACCATAGCCTTGACTAGACGAACCTTTGTTGACAAAATAACGTCTCTGCTTTTTAATATGCTGTCTAGTGTCTAGGTTGGTCATAACTTTCCTTCCAAGGAGTAAGCGTCTTTTAATTTCACGGCTGCAATCACCATCTGCAGTGATTTTGGAGCCCCAAAAAATAAAGTCAGCCACTGTTTCCACTGTTTCCCCATCTATTCGCCATGAAGTGATGAGACCGGATGCCATGATCTTCGTTTTCTGAATGTTGAGTTTTAAGCCAATTTTTTCACTCTCCTTTTTCACTTTCGTCAAGAGGCTCTTTAGTTCTTCTTCACTTTCTGCCATAAGGGTGGTGTCATCTGCAAATTTGAGGTTATTGATATTTCTCCTGGCAATCTTGATTCCAGCTTGTGCTTCTTCCAGCCCAGCGTTTCTCATGATGTACTCTGCATTTAAGTTAAATAAGCAGGGTGACAATATACAGCCTTGACATACTCCTTTTCCTATTTGGAACCAGTCTGTTGTTCCATGTCCAGTTCTAACTGTGGCTTCCTGACCTGCATACAGGTTTCTCAAGAGGCAGGTCAGGTGGTCTGGTATTCCCATCTCTTGAAGAATTTTCTACAGTTTATTGTGATCCACACAGTCAAAGGCTTTGGCATAGTCAATAAAGCAGAAATAGATGTTTTTCTGGAACTTTCTTCCTTTTTTGATGCTCCAGCAGATGTTGGCAATTTGATCTCTGGTTCCTATGCCTTTTCTAAAACCAGCTTGAACATCTGGAAGTTCATGGTTCACGTATTGCTGAAGCTTGGCTTGGAGAATTTTGAGCATTACTTTACCAGTGCATGAGATGAGTGCAATTGTGTGGTTGTTTGAGCATTCTTTAGCATAGCCTTTCTTTGGGATTGGAATGAAAACTGACCTTTTCCAGTCCTGTGGCCACTGCTGAGTTTTCCAAATTTGCTGGCATATTGAGTGCAACATTTTCACAGCATCATCTTTTAGGATTTGAAATAGCTCAACTGGAATTCCATCCCCTCCACTAGCTTTGTTCGTAGTGATGTTTCCTAAGGCCCACTTGACTGCACATTCCAGGATGTCTGGCTCTACATGAGTGATCACACTATGGTGATTATCTGGGTTGTGAAGATCTTTTTTGTATAGTTCTTCTGTGTATTCTTGCCACCTCTTCTTAATATCTTCTGCTTCTGTTAGGTCCATACCGTTTCTGTCCTTTATTGAGTCCATCTTTGCATGAAATGTTCCCTTGGTATCTCTAATTTTCTTGAAGAGATCTCTAGTCTTTCCCATTCTATTGTTTTCCTCCATTTCTTTGCATTGATCGATGAGGAAGGCTTTCTTATCTCTCCTTGCTATTCTTTGGAACTCTGCATTCAGATGCTTATATCTTTCCTTTTCTCCTTTGCTTTTTGCTTCTCTTCTTTTCACAGCTATTTGTAAGGCCTCCTCAGACAGCCATTTTGTCTTTTTGCATTTCTTTTTCTTGGGAATGGTCTTGATCCCTGTCTCCTGTACACTGTCACACACTCCATCCATAGTTCATCAGGCACTCTGTCTATCAGATCTAGTTCCTTAAATCTATTTCTTACTTCCACTGTATAATCATAAGGGATTTGATTTAGGTCATACCTGAATGGTCTAGTGGTTTTCCCTACTTTCTTCAATTTAAGTCTGAATTCGGCAATAAGGAGTTCATGATCTGAGCCAGTCAGCTCCCAGTCTTGCTTTTGCTGATTGTATAGAGCTTCTCCATCTTTGGGTGCAAAGTATATAATCAATCTGATTTCGGTGTTGGTCAGCTGGTGATGTCCACGTGTAGAGTCTTCTCTTGTGTTGTTGGAAGAGGGTGTTTGCTATGACCAGTGTGTTCTCTTGGCAAAACTCTATTAGCCTTTGCCCTGCTTCATTCCATATTCCAAGGCCAAATTTGCCTGTTACTCCAGGTGTTTTTTGACTTCCTACTTTTGCATTTCAGTCCCCTATAATGAAAAGGACATCTTTTTCAGGTTTCAGTTCTAAAAGGTCTTGTAGGTCTTCATAGAACCATTCAAATTCAGCTTCTTCAGAGTTACTGGTCAGGGGAAAGACTTGGATTACCACGATATTGAATGGTTTCCCTTGGAAACGAGCAGAGATCATTCTGTAGTTTTTGAGAGTGCATCCAAGTACTGCATTTCAGACTCTTTTGTTGACCATGATGGCTACTCCATTTCTTCTAAGGGATTCCTGCCAACAGAAGGTCTTCTAGGTCTTCACAGAACCATTCAACTTCAGCTTCTTCAGCATTAGTGGTTGGGGCATAGACTTAGATTACTGTCATATTGAATGGTTTGCCTTGGAAATGAACAGAGATCATTCTGTCATTTTTGAGATTGCACCCAAGTACTGCATTTCAGACTTTTTTGTTGACTCTGAGGGCTATTCCATTTCTTCTAAGGGATTCTTACCCACAGTAGTAGATATAATGGTCATCTGAATTAAATTCATCCATTCTGGTCCATTTTGGTTCACTGATTCCTAAAATGTCAATGTTCACTCTTGCCATCTCCTGTTTGACCACTTCCAATTTACGTTGATTCATGGATCTAACACTCCAGATTCCTGTGCATTATTGTTCTTTACAGCATTGGACTTTGCTTCCATCATCAGTCACATCCACAACTGGACGTTGTTTTCACTTTGGCTCCATCTCTTCATTCTTTCTGGAGTTTTTCTCCACTCTTCTCCAGTAGCATACTGGGCACGCACTGACCTGGGAAGTTAATCTTTCAGTGTCCTATCTTTTTGCTTTTTCATACCGATAACGTGGTTCTCAAAGCAAGAATACTGAAGTGGTTTGCCATTCCCTTCTCCAGTGGTCCTCATTTTGTCAGAACTCTCCACCATGACCCCTCTGTCTTGGGTGGCCCTACACGGCATGGCCCATAGTTTCATTGAGTTAGACAAGGCTGTGATCCATGTGATCAATTTGGTTAGTTTTCTGTGATTGTGGTTTTCATTCTTATGACCTCTGATGGATAAGGATAAGAGGCTTGTGGAAGTTTACTGATGGGAGACTGACTGTGGGGGAATCTGGGTCTTGTTCTGAAGGGTTGGGCTATGCTCAGTGTAGTTCAGTCGCTCAGTCATGTCCAACTCTTTGCGACCCCATGGATTGTAGCACGCCAGGCTCCCCTGTCCATCATGAATTCCCAGAGCTTACTCAAATTCATGTCCATCGAGTCGGTGATGCCATCCAACCATCTCATCCTTTGTCTTCCATTTTTCTGCCCACCTTCAATCTTTCCTAGCATCAGGGTCTTTTCTAGTGAGTCAGTTCTTCACATCAGGTGGCCAAAGTATTGGAGTCTCAGCTTCAGTATCAGTCCTTCCAATGAATATTCAGGACTGATTTCCTTTAGAATTGACTGGTTTGATCTCCTTGCAGCCCAAGGGACTTTTAAGAGTCTTTTCCTACACCATAGTTCAAAAGCATCAATTCTTCAGTGCTCAGCTTTCTTTATAGGGGCTATGCTCTGCTGCTGCTGCTGCTGCTAAGTTGCATCAGTAATGTCCAACTCTGTGCGACCCCATAGACAGCAGCCCACCAGGCTCCCCGGTGCCTGGGATTCTCCAGGCAAGAGCACTGGAGTGGGTTGCCATTTCCTTCTCCAATGCAGGAAAGTGAAAAGTGAAAGTGAAGTCGCTCAGTCGTGTCCGACTCTTAGCGACCCCATGGACTGCAGCCTACCAGGCTCCTCCATACATGGGATTTTCCAGGCAAGAGTACTGGAGTGGGGTGCCACTGCCTTCTCTGGGGGCTATGCTCAGTAAATCTTTAATCCAATTTTCTGTTGATGGGTGGGGCTGTGTTCCCTCCCTGTTGTTTGACCTGAGACCAAACTATTGTAGGGGTAATGAAGATAATGGTGATCTCCTTCAAAAGGATTCATGCCTGCACTGTTGTATTCATTGCTCCAGACCATACAGCAGGCCACTGTCGATCCACACCTCTGCCGGAGACTCCTGGACACTCACAGCAAGTCTGGCTCAGTCTCTTGTGGAGAAACTGCTCCTTTTTCCTGGGTCCTGGTACATACAAGGTGTTTTTTTTGTTTTTTTTTTTTTAATATAAATTTATTTATTTTATTTGGGGGGAGAAGTTGGTTTCCCCATCCTATTTCTCCGCCATCTTAGGACCGCACCCCTCCCCCCACCCCGACACAAGGTTTTGTCTGTGCCCTCCAAGAGTCTGTTTCCAGTCCTGTGGAAGTTCTGTAATCAAATCCCACTGGCCTCTAAAGTCAAATTTCCTGGGGGTTCTCAGTCCCTTTGCCAGATCCCCAAGTTGGGAAATCTGTTGTGAGTCCTAGAACTTTCTTAACAGTCTACATGAAAAGATGGCGGAGTAGAAGGATGTACGCTCATCTTCTCCTGCGAGAACTCCAAAATTGCAACTCACTGCTGAACAACCATTGACAGGAGAATGTTGGATCCCACCAAAAAAAGCAAACCCCTGCACATATTTGTTTCAAAGAAAGGAAGTTGACTCAGAAAATCTAAATGCCTCAGAAAGCATCTTTGACATATCAGCATATTGCTAATAACACAGGCTTCATATATTCCTCTCAGTAATATGGAGAGGATAAAAGAAGACAAAAACATACTCTAAAATATATGAAAAATCATCCTAAATATATTTCATCTATTACTATTATTCTGGAGCTATCTTTTACACCAGATTACACTGATGGTGATTTATTTAAACTGCTAACAAACCTTCTCACCAGCAGTAATATTCCCATGATGACCTGACTATCAGTCAGGTAACCCTTAGAATATAGAGACCATATGTTCTTGATCTCTTCAGACTTACCACATAGTCCAGTGGCTGCAACATATTAGAGACACAATTTTATTTATTCAAGAATGAAGGAACTTGAAAAATGCAAAGATACTATCAGAGAGTATTTTACCTTGGCCTTTTCTTGATCTTCCAGTGAAAACTCCATCAATTCATCTGATATCTCTTCTGCCTGATCTTCTGCTAGCTCTGGATTTTTATGTAATTTTGAAACTGTAGTAATGGGACTGCCCAGATGTTTCATTTCACTTTCCACCAAGTTTTCATTGTCCTACAAAGTATATTGACAATATTAAAATCTAGGACTCTTCCCTTATAACAATATAAAAATATTAACTCAGAATGAATCAAAGACCTATATGTAAGAGCTAAAACTATAAAACTCTTAGAAGAAAACAGGATGAGGTAAGCTTTATGACATTGGATTTGGTAATGATTCCTTGAATATTATACAAAAGCCCAAGCAACAAAAGAAAAATAGGATAAACTGGACTTCATCAAAATTAAAAGCCTTTGTGCATCAAAGATTATAAAAAACTGAAAAGGTAACCTATAGGAGAAAATTTTTGCAAATCACATAACTGATAAGAGATTAATATTCAAGATACATAAAGAACTTCCAAAATTCAACAATAACAATAACTACAATAACAACAGAAACAAATAGGACTTGAATAGACATTTATTGAAAGAAGATATACAAATGACCAACTACCATAAGAAAAGATGCACAACATAACTAGTCATAACGGAAATGCAAATCAAAACCACAGAGATACTACTTTGTACCTATTAGGATAGCTACAAGCAAACAAAAAAAACAGAAAATAACAAGTGTCAGCACGGATATGGAGAAGTTGGAACCATGTACATTGTTGTGGGAAATGTCAAATGATGTAGCTGCTATGGATAACGGTATGGTGGTTCTACCAAAAAATTAAACATACAATTACCATGTATGATCCAGCAATTCCATTTTTTGGTATATACTCCAAAGAATTGAAAGTAGGGATTTAAACAGATATTTTTATATTAATGTTCATAGCAACATTATTCACGATAGCTAAAAGGTAGAAACAAATGAAATGTCCGTCAACAGATTAATGCATAAATAAAATGTGGAATATCCATATAATGGAATATTATCCAGCCATAAAAAGAAATGAAATTCTAATGCATGCTACAGTATGGATGAACCTTGAAGATATTATGCTAAGTGAGATAACCCAGACAGAAAAGGCCAAATATTATATTATTCTACTTACATGAAGCAGTACCTAGAGTAGTCAAATTCATAGAGACAGAAAGTAGACTAAAGGTTGTTACCAGAGGGAGAAAGGGGGAGTTATTGTTTAATGGACAACTTCCTTGTGGCTCAGTGGTAAAGAATCCACCTACAATGGAGAAGACACAGGTTCAATCCCTGGGTCAGGAAGATCCCCTAGAGAATGAAATGGCAACTCACTCCAGTATTCTTGCCTGGGAAATCCCATGGACAGAGGAGCCTGGTGGGCTACAGTCCATGGGGGTCACAAGAGTCAGGCACAATTCAGAGACTAAACCACCACCACCATTATTTAGTGAGCAGAGAGCTTCTGTTTTTAATGATAAAAAAATTCTGAAATGGGTAGTGAACATACTTAATGTTGTGAACATACTTAATGCCACTGGATTGTACACAAAAATGGTTCAGATGGTAAATGTTATGTATATTTTACTATATTTAAAAAAATTACACATACATACACTAACAGCTATCTAGCAATTTACTATGCTCCAAGACTTGCCTTACTCCAAGATATGAAAAATCTGAAATATGCTCAACTTTATCTCCTTAGTATGGGGCATATTAAAATGCCTTCCCCAGAGTGTTGAGATTAGGATCCAAATCTTTGGAGTATATCAAGTCCATAGTTTATTAAAAACAAGTGATATTATATACCCAAAACTAACACAACCTTGTAAATCAAATATACTTCAATTAAACAAACAAATACAATAACAAGTGTAACTTAAAACTCCAGCAGCTAAATGAACAAAGGACACAATCATTCATTAGAGAAAATATGCATGGCTAAGTACTTTGGCCACCTCATGCAAAGAGTTGACTCATTGGAAAAGACTCTGAGGCTGGGAGGGATTGGGGGCAGGAGAAGGGGACGACAGAGGATAAGAGGCTGGATGGCATCACTGACTCAATGGACGTGAGTCTGAGTGAACTCCGGGAGTTGGTGATGGACAGGGAGGCCTGGTGTGCTGCGATTCATGGGGTCACAAAGAGTCGGACACTACTGAGAAACTGAACTGAACTGAACTGAAGGGACATGAAATAATTACTAAATATTTTTAACATAAAATAAAACATTTTACCCATCTAATTAGCAAATTTTTAAAAGTGATAACAAATCATTTATCCAAATGAGCTATGGATTGCTCATGAAAATGTAAATTCTTAGAACTTTATTTGGAAAGGAATTTGGCAATATGTATCAAAAATCTTAAAAGTATTTAAACCCTTTAATCTAGTAATTATAATATTTGGTACTAATCCTCAATAAAAAAATTGTTAACAGGCAAAATTTGTGCTCAGGAATTTACACGATAGCATTATTTGTAAAAGCAAATGTATATACCCATAAGTGCCCAACAATTGGGAAGTACTTATATAAATTCAAGTTCAATTATTAGAATAAAAGCATCCACTAAGAACTGTTTACTAAGAGTTTTAATATTTATTTAAAATAATAGAATATAAAGTTATATATACAATATGACCTCAACTTTGTAAAACTATACACATGGTTAAAAGATTGAAAGCAATGAGGTAAACATTAATAGTGGTTTTTCTTTATGAGGTAGCTATTTTCTTTTTTATTTTACTATATTTTTACACAGTTTTCACATGGGCATACAGTACTTTTAAAATTGACAAAGAGGGGTGCATGCGTGCTCAGTTGCTTCAGTCATGTCTGACTCTTGAGAACCCCATGGACTATAACCAGCCAGGCTCCTCTGTCCATGGGATTCTCCAGGCAAGAATACTGGAGTGGGTTGCCATGCCCTCCTCCAGGGGATCTTCTCAACTAGAGATTGAAACCACATCTCCTGCATTCCAGACATATTCTTTACCCAATGAGCCACCTGGAAGCCATGAGAAAGAGGAGGGAAACACTTAAAGAATAAAGGAGAAATGCTTTAGCCTAAGAATTTATTCTTCTTCTTAAACTTTAACATAAAAACATCAGAGGACATGTCTCCTCTCTTTCCTTGTTCAAAGGTTACTTCTCCAACCCCTTTTCTCACTCAAGTCAGCTTAGAAAATTCAAAGGGCAATTAAATCCAGATCTGCAATCCTCTACTCCACAACACCTCAGTTGATTGTTGAGGATGATGTCCAGTGACTCACCTGTAGAGAAAGAGGAGACCTCAGGTTCCTGGGTACCCACCACTCCAGGGGCTTTTAAGTGCTGTTTTCTTGCATAAGAAAAACTACAATGGCTGAAAGAAGAGGTGTCTGTAGACTCTGCCAAAAACACTTCATCTGATGAAGCCATGGATAACCCTCACAAAACATAGTACATGTAATCAAGGTTGACCACATATCCTGAAAATACAAATTATGGTTTGGATTTGATGTATGGTGTGTAGAACCGCTCTGGAGGGTACTGATTTTATGATCACAAGCCAAAGGAAGGGAGGAAAAAGGGAGCCTGACAGGGGAAGGAATGATGAAATTTTTAAATAGTGATTATAAACAAAGTGTAGAACTGTATTAATTCAAGAAAAAGCTGATTAGGACAGCCAAAAAAACATGGGCATAACATAGGCAATGTGAGCAAGGAAGAACAGCAGCTATCTTTTATACATACTGACCTGGAAGAAAGGATGGGAGGACAGGAAAAGCAAAAAGATGGTAAGAAAAGGGGATTAATGAAGGGATTAGAGAATTATCTTAACTATTATGTAGCTTTGGAGAGGGTAGTTTCAACTTGGAACTGAAGGATGATCTAAGACTCAAACAAAAAAGGACAATGACTTCCTCAGAATAGGGGCTAAGAAGCTAGACTAAGAGGGAAATAAGAAGAAATTAAGAAACCTAGACTTGTATATGAAGCCATGCAATGAATATGTGAACAAGTTATGTAAATTATCCCTGTGTTTTTTTTTTTTTAAGTCCTAAATTTTTTACATTACAATCAACTGAACATGAGTAATAATGATGACCTGCTGTGGAAGACTAGAAGCCAGGTTTCCATCCTAGGATCAAACCCTAAATAGAAAAAAACAAACAAACTATAAAGAATTTTTTTTTCTTCTAGTGTTGCAATTTGCTTGTCGAGCATACTGAAGCACAGACAGCTCTAGGTCTCATAGGGATACTGATGAGTTAGTTGCTCTACTCAAAGGAATAAAACTACTAATGGACCTAGGATTCCATTAAACACTCACATTTTCCTTATTTGCAGATGAGCCACATATTGCATCTTTCTTCCTGCGGCCATGCTCCAAGGCATTCGGAGTGCTACAAAACAGCTGTGCCTACAAGAGATTGTTTTCAAAGAACATCCGGCATCTTCTAGCTAAGCTGGAAATCCTCTGCCTCCCATCTGACAAACCCAAACCCAAAAAAGATGAGTTACTCACTGGGCTACATTTTATAAGATGTTGGCGGTAATTCCTGTAGATCAAAAAAAGAAAAACCGCCAGTCATTCAAACCCCAAACACGATTTGGTTATTCTTCAGTGACTCGGGACATCCCACTTTTCTTTTCTTGCATTCTAGAAGACCTGTACCTAATTGATGTCTCTTCCAATACCAATATATAGGGTGTTTTCTGTGGTAAATAACAACACATTGAGTGACATCCTGGGGATGAGGACCTCACCTCAATGGCATAACCATATATATAGATATGCATCAAAGATGATGACTTTGTCCTATATCTTATGTGGACACAGTTTACAATTTGCTAATTTTTCAGCAGGGACTATTGGGAGTTAATATTTATTTTTTATGGATTTCTATCCTCCATCCCCAGACTTCATCTAGGCTACCTGAGTTAGGACATATAAGCAATTCAAAGAAAATAAAACCAATATAAAGTAAAATTTTCACATGTATTGATTAAAAATACTCATGGAGAGTCTTCCCTAGTGCACAAAGAGGCACCTAATTCATCTAAACTTTGAAGAATAAAGTTATAAAAATATTAAAACAATCAAATGGAAAATTCATGATAAATTTAAGAATTAAAAGTACTTTTCATTCCTTGAGTACTCTCTAACTGAACATTTTTCTAAGATCTTCAATAAAGAATCTTCAATAGTAATAAAAAAAACATTGTAAAATGCAGCATAAGTATTAGGCATACATCTTCATTTAATCCTCACAGAAGTCATTTATGAAAAATGCTATTATCTCCATTATTATTATTTCTTTATTACAAATAAACTGAGGTCCCTTGAGGTTAAGAAACTTGTCAAAGTAAGTTGATGAAGCAGTAAGACACTGGAATCCAGACACTCTGATTCCAGAGCCTGCACTCTGCTGCACTTTTGACCACTAAGATTTAGTACTACTCACATGCAGATAACAGCCTCCATCTAAGTTCAGTATACAATTCTCTTCCATTTTAAAGACCATACTGATTGTATGTGAGGGTTAAAATAAATAGCCTTCATTTTCACAACACTATTTTTTTTTACATAAGTAATCTACTATTTTTTATTTTATTTTTTGATTGCATTGGGTCTTTATTGCTGCCTGCAGGCTTTCTCTAATTGCAACAAGCAGGGGCTACTCTTCATTGCAATGCTCAGGCTTCTCATTGCAGTGGCTTCTCTTCTTGCAGAGCACAGGCTCTAGGCACATAGGCATCAGTGGTTGTGGCATGCAGGCTCAGTAGGTGTGACTCATGGGCTCTAGAGTACAGGCTCAAAAGTTGTGGTACATGGGCTTAGTTGCTCCACAGTATGTGGAGTTGCCCCAGACCAGGGATCAAACCTAAGTCTCCTGCATTGGTAGGCGGATTTCCATCCACTGTGCCACCAGGGAAGTCCCTCACAACACAATTTCAATTTTGGAAACTTAAAATATCTTTCAAGGGAAGAACCTATGCCTTCAAGCCCCTTTATACCTTAGGTGAAACATTAGCTATAGAGTCTGCATAGGATAAAATCCCTAGGCCAGTGCTGAGAAGGCTTTAATACTTTAGTATGGGATTCATTTAGCAAAAGAACTTACATTCCAGCTAACCGTACTTGCTCAGGTCCTGTAGACTCCAAATGACCTGCAGTCAGATGTAAACAGTTATTCTTGTTCATGTATTTTGTCTTTCCTTCTAATTTTCATTACCAGTGAGCCATATTAATTTCAAAAGCTGAGCTTTTAAACAAAAAGGCTCTTGAAAAATACCAATTTCATGATACAATGTACCATGGTACAAGTTCATGGAAACTTGAAAATCTGTATGTGTCACATAAAGGAAAATTTCTCGGAAATAGTGCATTATGCTAACCTACAGAGATTTCTTTCATCAGAAGAAAGGAAAATTTATCACTCAGGAAATATGAACTTAGAACAAATACTAAAATGGTTGACTAGTAAAACACATTCCTTTGGGGTACACACCCTGTAAAAACACATAAGAATTAGTTGACAAAGCATTTCTTTATGTTGGCTTCTTTGTCTCTGCTGAAATTAGACTGAGGCATAAAACTTTTTATCTTTAACTACCACTTTCATTCCCACAATCAATCAACAAAATATTCCTTCTTGTCTAACTTTCTCAATGCAAAGTGACTCCTATTCGGGTCAATTCTCTTCCCATTGGCTGAATTATTCTTCTCAAAAATCCTCTAGGTACTCGAAGAACTCCATCCTCAAGGCTCTCTATCTACATTTACCACCTTCCATCTCTATCATACTACTGTCCTCTCCCCTAACAATTATTCCTTCCCTTGAGGCCTTTACCTCCCTTTTCCCTACCAGTTTCATCAAGGTCTGCAGAAGCAGTAAGCTGAGTGGCAGACATCTCCCCGCTGCTAAGATTCGAAAGATCAAGGCAACGTTTTGGGGTTCCTCTGTTGAGACATAATAATACATCAAGATTCCAACTGGGTTATTATATCCTAAAAGGCAAAGATCACATTATCCTCTTCATTTGAAATACCTGTTCCTGACTACCACATAAAACAGTCTTCAAATAAATCTAATTGATTTTTGGAAACATGTCAGACTAGGCTGAGAAAAATCGCCACCTTTTCTCTACTCCAATAATACCTCATTTTCTCCTCCTCAACATGTTGAATCAAGGTAATTTAAGAAAATGGCTGAGGTGGGTCTTGACTCCTCATCTTTTGCCCTGAGCACCATGAGCACCATGAGCACACAGATTTTATTTCTCCCTGGAGTCTTCAGTACTACTCTGACTTCCAACTTTGCTGGCTAGTTGAGGCATCAGAGTATGGCATTACCAGAATTTAAAGTACAATAGGGGCTTCCCTGGTGGGTCTGTGGTAAAGACTCCATCTGTCAATGCAGGAGATGTGGGTTAAATCCCTGGGTTGGGAAGATCCCCTGGAGAAGAAAATGGCAACCCACTCCAGTATTACTGCCTGGGAAATACCATGGACAGAGGATCCTGGCGGTCTACAGCCCATGGAGTTGCAAAAGAACTGGGCACTAGCAACTAAACAACAAGAAAAGTAATGTTGACTGTAGTACTTATAAAATGACAACTTATATAATGCAATAGTTTTCAAAGACTTTCCTCATCATTTGATTCTATATGATCGTAGTAAGATAGTAAGGGATTATTATTTCTATGTTACAGAAAAAAAGCCTTAGACTCAAAACTGTCAAATGTTTAGTCAAGGACAGTAACTTAACCCTTATCTCTGAACCAGGATAATTTTTTAAAAGCCCAAAAACTGTTTAGAAGAGCAAAGGAGATGTGAAAAGAAAAAGTAGATTTACCCAGACAAAATGCTTAGGTTTGCAGAGTCACCAAAAAGTTTCTTCTCCACTGGAGTTGTAGGGAGTTCTGAACTGATGGAAAAGGAAGCATCTCTCTCAAGGAGCAGGTTTAATATCTTCCTCTGATTGGACCTAAAACTAGGTCCTGAGGCAAGGCTTCCCTCCTCTCTTTTGGATGAGAAGAATTCTGCAGACATGGTCTCCGAGTTCTAAGAAAAAACAAAATCTAGCTAAGAGACGAGGCTTCCCAGATGGCTCAGCGGTAAAAGAATCCGCCTGCCAATGCAGGACACGTGGGTTGAATCCCTGGGTGGGGAAGATCCCTTGGAGGAGGAAATGGCAACCCTCTCTAGTATTCTTGTCTGGGAAATCCCATGGACAGAGGAGCCCGGTGGACTGCATGCAGTCGGACTCTACTAAACAACCATAAGAGAGTGAAAACGTCACCTACACAACCTCCTCCACCCTTTACAGTTGCGACCAAGTGAACCAGTATTGGAGAAGGGGGCAGTCCCAAACGGTGAATCACAGATTGGCCTGAAGGTGAAATAGCACTTGCCGGAAGTGGCTTGGCCTTTCCATTGGAATCTTAACTTACCGAAAGGCAACCTCAGGGTTTTGAAGATGAAATTAAAAGAAGCCTTTGACTTGTTAGGGGCCACACAGTTCATGACTCCCGACAGGAAGGAACTCAGGTCTCCTAACTCGCGATAATGCCTGTTTTGTCCACCTAAACACCGTTCGCGAGGCCCGTGATTCTGTGGAGGGCACAGCTCCAGGCTTACCGCAGGTTTGAGTCCGAGACTTGCCTTCAGGAGGAATGAAAGTAAGCAGGGAAATCAGACACAAGCGAAGATTCTAGAAGAACTAAAGACAAATCTGAGGTAACTGAGGCGATTTAACCATACATCTATGCCTCTCGACCAGATAGGCCAGGTTCGGGTTTCGCCGCTTCTCTCAGCAGAAGGTTGAAGTTACAGCCTAAGAGTAAGATTAACAGCCAAAAGCCTTGACCATTCAAACCTTCCGCCTTCCCAAAAACCTATCACGCTCGCCTCAGAACCGCGTCAGCCTATCTCCGCGCACCCGCCTAGACCCGCTGAGCCAATCGTTTGCCTCCTACATTACCGGGGGCGTGAGCTGTTCGGAAGGAGGTTTGCCCCGCCCCACAGGCCAGCAGGCTTCCGATTAGGCCACCAGTTTTGGGCCAGCCCCTAGCTAAGCCCCGCCCCATTGGGAGCTTGGCGCCTCATTGGCTCTTCCTCTGGCCAATCACCACACCCTTTCTGAGCTCTCCTTTCCTTCGGCCCCCTCAGCCCCTTCAACCCCGGGACATTTAAATTGCACCTTGCTAGCGACGACCACTTAGCAGCAGCAGCAGCGACCACCACTCCCTAGGATAATACCTGCAGGAATTCATTTATGTGGGAGGGTGTTTTAAATGGGTTGTGTTTTTTCCCCTTCTTTCTCGTGCCGTTACGTGGACCTTTCCTTATTTTTGCTAGCCTTCCCCTATAGATGGAACATTAGCAGCCAGTGTGGCAGATGTTGCGGCAAGACAGGTGTGTGTATTTATGATGAGTAGCACTGGCCCCTTCCAAGAGCTTTCCTGGGTCCGTGACCCTTTTAAGCGCGCAGCATCTGAGACACTATGTTTGTGAGGTAAAAGAAATTTCTTTTCAAGGAAAGTAGAATCATCTCATGGCATAATCCTTATCAGAGTCCAAAGGATCCTAAACTTTGGTTGTTTATGGGTATTTGAACATTGACTAGGTGGTTATTACTGTTAAGTCGTTCAGTTGTGTCTGACTCTTTGGGACTCCATGAACTGCAGCACGCCAGGCTTCCCTGGTCCTTCACCATCTTCTGCAGTTTGCTCAAACTCATGTTCCTTGAGTCAGTGATGCTATCCAACCATCTCTCTCAACCTCTGTCTAGACGGTATTAAGAATTTATTATTAATGTTAGGGATTTGCTTTTAAATAATCCTGTGGGAGTGGTGGTGAGTATAGATGAAACAAGATTGGCCATGAGTACTGGGTCACGGGTAACTAGGAGGTCCATGATATCCAGTAATCTCAAAGTTTAATCTTTATACTAATCACCTGTGGATCTTGCTAAAATGCATACTCTGGTTCAGTTGATCTGGTTACCAAGATTCTACACTTCTAACAAGTTCTCAGCTGATGCTAATGCAGCTGGTCCGGGGATCAAACTTTGAGTAGCAGAGAATTATGCTATTATCGTTGCATATTTGAAATTTTCCATAATAAAAAATGTTTAAAATAACCTTGGAAGCTCTTTAAAATATAACTTACCAAAATGATAATTCAATAGGTCTAGAGTGGGGCTGAGGAATTATCAAGGCACCCATAAGCTACCCATAGAAATGGCTTACAGACCACACTTTGAGAAACAAATTAGAAATGCAACCTTTATCTTTGAGAGACAGTGAGTTAGGAATACAACCTTTATCTGGTGCCAGGATCTTGGTAGTGTAGTGGCTGAGAGGTATAGTATAGTTAGCTGGGTTTTATCCTAATACCCTTTTCATCTGTAGAATTTGCTTCCCCAGAAAGAAGGTGTGTGAAGAGTCTTTATCCTCCAAGATGGAGATGATGAGTGTGGGAGTCAGTACAGAGCCCTGCCATGCCAGGTAAGTGTGACAATCAGGCTGGAGATTAAGGGAATGTAGGAAGAGCTGGTTTCTGCTTTGATGACTATCATAACACTTCATGGGACCACTGTCTATGTCTTTATAGGTGGGAGCTAGAGACAGATGCAACTGTTCTACAGCGGCGGCAAAAGCAGATAGATTATGGCAAGCGCACACCTGGTTACCAGTGCTTTCTGCAGCAGGTCCCCAAGTGAGTGCAGTTGTGGGTAGTCACAAAGAGTGTCAACCACATGGTATTTGTTCAATGTCAGGTGATGGAAAGATACTAAAATCTGAATGCTTCCACAAAGTTGCAACATTACTAAATTATCCTGTAATCTAGTCCCCCAAATAAATTTCCAAGATTTTTTTTTTCAAAAGGAACAAGTTATACTTGGCCTATAAGACTTCTCAAAGCTCTATTCATGTTTGCTAATAAATTTTTTTTCTTCCATTTTCACCTCATGCCTCCATGTGCGTGTATGATAAGTTATTTCAGTTGGGGATTTGCTTTTTAAATAATCCTGTGGGAGTGGTGGTGAGTATAGATGAAACAAGATTGGCCATGAATACTGGGTCATGGGTAACTAGGACGCTATGGACCCCAGCCCCAGGGGATTCCCTCTGTCCGTGGGATTCTCCAAACATGAATATTGGAGTGGGTTGCCATGCCCTCCTCCAGGGGATCTTCCTGACCCAGGGATCAAAGCTGCATTTCTTACATCTCCTGCATTGGCAGGAGGGTTCTTTACTACTAGTGCCACCTGGGAAGGCCCATGCCTCCATCTGACTGTTAATTACAACATACCTGCCTAATTACTTGTAAGCTTACAAGCATATATACAAATTAATGAATGAAAAGGTAGAATATGTTTTAAAGAGATGTCAAATACTTTCTTCTGTATCTATCTTGACTAGTGAGGGAATTGGAATATCTAATTTAGCTTACCCAGAAGAAAGAATATTAGAGAGTTGGGAAGTTTGATGTTTAATCTAATTTAAACATTTTCTTTGAATTAAGGACATTGCTCTTACCTCATTCTCAGAAAATCCCTAATGAGTCTCCTAATTCACCATAATGGAGAAGGCAATGGCAACCACTCCAGTACTCTTGCCTGGAAAATTCACCATAATAAGCAATAAGCTGTGCCCCTTGGCCTTGACCCTAGTCTGACACATTTGTCATTGCCAGGGCACAGCGACAGCCAGGACTTCACCCTCAAACACCAAACAAGAACAGGAGGTACAGCCGTCGCTCCTGGGATGCCCAGATCAGGAAGTGGAGAAGAGCCCTACATTCCTGGGACCCTCCCAGCCAGCCTCTGCAGGCTGAGGGGTGTGTGCACTATTCCTTGTTCCTTCCTTGAGTGGTGGACTAAGCCTTATCTCTCCCCACTTTGCAGAAGTTTCACTTTCACTGGCTGAAAAGGGAGAGCCTGACTGAAGTGCACATTTCTCTGACTCTGCTGCCTTCCTAGGTGTGGAATGGACAATCCCTTAGAGCCAATGGATTCCACCCCTTTGGATGACTGGCTCCAGGTCCTGGAACCCTCAGAGAATCAGGATGAAGACTAGGAGGGAGCCCAGGTAGTATCCTCTGCTGAAACCCACTGGAGCAGGGTCAGAGATGGGATCTAGCCCAGGAGGTCACAATTATGATAGGGTTCAAGGTAGTAGCCCAAGAACAAAAGAAGGAAAATGGAACAGCAGGGGGAAAAATACGCAGAACGTGAGTAAAAAAAAAAAACAAACAAAAAACCTTGAACCAAAAGTGGCATAAAGAGATCTAGTTGTAGTTAGAAATGGGGAAGAGGCTGGGCTGCACTGGGGACACTTTTATACTTGATGAAATGGGTGTCATTTTCCTTTGAATCAAGACCTGAAATTTGACTTGCAGGGTTTGGTTGTTTTAAGTGTTTCAGTTTCTTTCAATGTTTTGCAAATGTGCCAATGCTAACTTCTTATACTCAATCACTTATCTTTAGTAAGCATGATATTTTATTATTAAGTAAAAAGGGAGATTTACCTAGTGGTGAAGACCAAGGGCTTTAGAGTCTCAGACAGCTTTTTAATATGACCACTGTCCACCACATGGGTAGCTACTTAACCTCTCTTGCTGTTTCATCTGTCAAACAAGGAAATTTTCTCTCATTTGATGATTGTAAACAAAAATGAGAATACATATTTAAAGTATGCAGCACGGTGCCTGGCACATAAGCGCTCCATAGCAGCAATTACTGGAAACCGTTTCTTCTACACTTCATGGTCCCTGCCCCTTCTTTTGCCAAGGGGAAATGTGCAGGGCAAACAAATGTGCAGTGTATCTCCCATCATAACCCCCTGCTCCGCGTATTTTCTTGATAAGTACCTCACTTTCTCTTTACTCTTCTTTTTCAGTTTGCAGATTTGGTCACTCCTGCCTTCCCTGTCTTTCTGAGGAAGATCCCCACCATTGCCTCTACCTTTGAGCTGGTCACAATTACTTATCTGTCCCAGACTTCAGTGGTGCATAAAATATTTAGGGAAAACGTGTCTTTCAGGGGACTTCTTGCTGAATGTAATAGTGAAGATTACTTGCAGTACTTCTACTTTTCAACTGATTAAAAATCTAAAACTCTGTCCCACAAAGAGATCATAACCCGAAGGCATTGTTTAAAACCTCTCCTTTTCCCATGTTTTACCCTCTGTCTAAACCTTCTTTGATAGCTGATACTCAAATTTACTTAAGAGCCAGAAACCACCTAGCTGTTCCACAACCTCTTCACCTACCAACTGCTACATTCAGTCTCTTCAAAAAGGACTTAAACTTTGGCTGAGTAGAAGGTAGTGGTAGCGATGGAGATTTAATAAAAGGTGGTTTCTTCTTCCTGAAGAGGAAATATAGCGCTATCAATATCTTTTCCCCCAGCGACCTGTTTCCTCCCTCCCAGAAAGGTTTAAAGAAAGTGGTCCAGCTGTAACCACCGTACTTTCCCTTCTCCCCCCTCCCCCACGCAAGCAACTGAACCGCCTATGATGTCATAATCACAATCCCATTACCTCATCCTGCTGGGGGGTGGGGGCATAGAGAGAGGAGAAGGATTGAACAGCCCTGGGCCCTCGTCGGATTTACAGTATTTTGAGTGACAGCTAACTACACAAACAAGTGGAAACGGCCCGCAACCGTTACAGGTCCTGGGTTTATAAGGTTCGAGCCGATCCGGCAGCTGGAAGAGGGGCTCCTGGGACTCAGAGCAGGCCCTAATCGGCGCTTGGACTACGCCTCCCAGAAGCCTTCACGACACGGACGGGTCCTCTGCTGGGGGAAGGGGAATTCCTTCAGAGCGGAGGCCGTAGAGAGTGGGGGCAGGAAAACAGGTGAGAGGAACCCTGGCTAATTCCGTTATGCTGCCGAAATCGAGTTGGGGGCCGTACGTGGGCAGATGTAGTAACAGAGGGCGGGGGCAATGGCTTTGTTTACCTTCGACCAACACGGCCTCCCCCGCGGGTTTCGAGATTTGCGTTCGACTGGCCCAGTCCACCTTCTGCAATATTTTGCAGGGGGTGACTTCCTAGGGAGGAAACCACCCTCATCGCTAAATCAAAGAGCCCGGCCTCTTTCCGACGGCGCTAGCCAAGAAAGACTTTGCGAGAAAAACGACGCAGGGCTCGAGCCTCCGCGGACGGTTGAGGGGGGTTCTCCCAACCCGAGCGATCCTTCCACTCTCCTCAGGGGCCCGTTGGTTCACGCCAGCGCCTTTTAAGGGCACCGTGGGGCGAACCGAGCGCTCAGAGCTGCTCCGGCCGCGGCCCTGGGAACTGGAGGAGCCGCGGTAGGTGGCGGAGGACAGGTGGCGCTGGGGCCTCGGGGCGGGCACCTAGACCGGTCCCTCCCTCCTTCCCTCTTTCCCCTCCCCCAGCCCGTCCGCCCGCGAGGCAGGGCCTTGCTGGCCGCCTCCGCGGGGAGAGCACGGGACCCGGTGGGGGAGGGGGTGGCGGAGTGTTAAGTCCCAGACCCTCCCGTTCCCTGTGTCCTGAGTTCGCTTCCCCGCGGCCAGATGATGGGAGCTGATTGGGAACAGGCGAGCGACAGCCCCCCTGAGCGTGCCCTGGCGCCCTCCCCCCCACCCCGAGGGGCTAGCGGACGCCCCATGCCCCACCCCGCGGGGACAGGCAGAGCAACCGATGGAGAGGATGAAGATTGGAGAGGGGGGCCTAGCCTTTTGCTTCTTCACTGGGGTGGGGGGAGGGGTGCTCCCACTTGTCACCCCTATGCCCACCGGTGCCATATGGAGAAAAAGCAGTCAGGTCCCCACATACCTGTTCGTGTGCCTCCCTGCCTCATGTTTTTCTTCAGTCTCCCCCAGAGCTGTGGGACTGGGACCTAGGGGGAAGGTCTCCAGGGGTTTTTGACTCTTTTCTTCCTTGGCCTAACTTGATCCCAGGTTCCAGCACAACCTCAGCATCCCTGAAACCCTTATGTCAGGGGTTACTGCCACCCAGTGGGGTGGGGGTCCAACCTTTATTTGAGGGACAGGTGATGGTGCAGAGAAAGCCTGGATTGAGAGTTGGGCCTGGTGGGGTTTGAGGGAGGGCCTAGCGGCCTGCTGCTCTGTGTTGGGCTTAGCCCCATGCCAGTTGTTAAGCTGAGAAGTTTTAACTTGTTTAGTGAACGTTCAGGGCTGTCTGTGCCCCTCAGATGCACAAAATGGAAGGGGAAGGAAGGCGGCAAGAGAGGGCTTCTTACACTTCTTTCTCTGCCTGCCTGAGAAAGAGGAGGCCCCTCGCGGAGCTGGTTTGCCTTCTTTTGTGTCCTGGTTTGATTCCTTATGGCTTCCGTTCTGTTCCCCCTTTCAGCCTGGCCTGTTTTAGGAAACTCAGACTGAAAGTATCAGTTGCGTGGTGGTAGTTGCATTGTTCTAATTACTGCTGTGTGTGGCCACATCCCAACAATTAAAATGCAGAAAAACACAAAATCACTCTCTTGATCCCAGAGAGGGCTGGAAGTTTGCTATTTGGCCAAATGCCTCATGAAAACCTTGAAAGAGTTTGCTTTATTCCCTGCTCCTCATGGCTGGTCAGCCTGAGGCCTGGGGTCTCTGGGGGTAAAAGCCTGCCTTAGGTTTCCTCTCTGGTTGGTCTTTGAGGGCAGAGTTAAGAAACCAAGAGCAGAAGTGATACAAGCTTTAGCTTCTCCTACAAGAATGGGGGAAGCGGCTGAAGGGAGTGCTCAGGAAACTGGAACTTCAGGGTGGTAATAATAATTATGCATGAAAATGTTATTTAACTATAGTGGTGGTTGACTTCTCCTGCCTCCTTTTTGCCTAAACTCCAAGTACATCGAAGTGTGTTTCTTTGCTTCTCTTTGTGGTCTGCCTCCCTCTGAGGTGGAAATGGAGTAGAGAGGATTCCCGTCCCCCCTCCCTTTTTTTTGGCCAGGGTTGAAAGTTATCTGCCCTCAAGGTCAAGCCTTTTGGGCTTTTCTTGGCATGTGAGTGAGGGAGGTTGATACCCAGCCAAATAAATCAACCCAATTGCCTTCTTCATCTTAATATTATCACTTGTAGCACCCTGAGGCTTTATAGAGCAACAAATAGGAAGGGTGAGAAACAGCAGTCTGTGTGGACTTCTGATTTGTTCAGGCCAAGTGGTATACTTCTTATGTTTGATATTTTGCATTATTATATTATCCCTGTGACAGATTAAGATTATTTTGCCCATTTTTCATATGGGTAAACTGAGGGAAAGAAAAGTTTGATGATTTGCCAAGACCATGACAGCGAATCGGATCCAGATTTGATTTCTTGATAGTTTGTTCTCTTTGCTAGCAAATGCTACTTACACTGTCTGATTGCTGTCTGCCTGCTGGTCATTTCTGGGAATAGGCAGAACAGTATGGAAATGTTAGATTAACTTCCCTTCCTCCGTTGATTGAGGTCCCTCAGGCAATTGTGTGGGCTTGAAGCCTGTTCTCTGATAGAATTAGTTTGCTTCTACTGTAATTGACCATGAGAAAGAGTCTTGATTAATTGTATTCATGGTCTTTGAGTCAAATCAGGCTAAAAACTTAGTTGAATGAAGTTAGAGTTGTTGTTTTTAACATCTGTAGAGTTGAAATGTGAATGGAATTACCCTGGTAGCATTTTCTTGTCTTCGTATAAGAGAATATGTACAGTATCTGTTGGAGAACAATAATATCAGCTGTTGAGGGTAAAGGAGAATATAATACCTTGTTTACTCTGGTTTGAAGTAGAAAGTCATTCCTATAACCACTGCACTGTTACTATTTCTGTAGTTTAGGAAGAGGCTACCTCTTCTTGCTTTTGACTGGAAGATAAAATATTGGACTAATCAGGATGGAGATAACAATGTAGGCATTTCTCTCATCTGAGCTTGTGGTGCTGGTATTTTGGGTAGGCAGAGCAGAGCACGAACCAGGTTAGGAGTGGCAAATAGGTTTCAACTTGCTTGCTAACTCCATTTTATTATACTGGTTATCCGGAGTGCCAAGTTGAGACTGTTTCTGAGGCTATGTTTAGGCTTAGCCGGAAAGAGCTGTGATCAGTTAATGATGTGTGCCAGAGGCCTGACATAGGGATGCTGGGGTATGTGTGCCTTGCATTTTCCATCTCTGGAGTAGGTACATCTCTAATATCACTTGGGGCTGATCCATCTGTAATTGGCAGACTCAGCAGGCATGACTGGAGAGGGAAGTCCCAATGGTGCTAGAATGGTGCTGCAGTGGCAGAAGACAGCTCACGAGTGAGGTCTGGAAGAACAACAGGGAAGACATCCATCATTTGCTCCAAAGTGTGCAAGTCAAATCCCGGGGAGAATCATGATAACCCTGATCACTGAGCAGCTACAGAAGCAGACTCTGGATGAGCTGAAATGCACACGCTTCAGCATCAGTCTGGTAAAAGACAGTCTTCCCACTTCTCTAAGACCCCCTTGCCCTTTCTTAGGCTATTTGTTGTTACTACTTCAGCCTTGTCCTGTGTTGTATGAATTATCGTACTTGTACTAGATGTGCCCACTAAAGGCTCAAAACCCAGCCCAAAAGGAAGAGGGCAGGGATTTTTTTTACTGTTAAGAGAAGGGCCACTAAAATTTGGGTGGAGAAGGGTTTGCTATACTGGAAGATGTGAATTATTTTACTAACTTTGAGAGGATAAGAGAACACTTAGATGTCCCTAATATCCCTATAGCCCATGAATTGCAGGGGGGAGCTGAAAGGGCTTCCTGGAACTCTGTCCTGATGTTGAATCATGATGGATATTCTGTGTCTCTTAGCCTTTGCCTGATCATGCAGACATCTCCAACTGTGGGAACCCTTTCCAGCTTGTGTCTGGTAAGACATTATGTGTACATTTGTGTGTATGCCATGCCTCCATCCACATGTTTCTTTTATTGGTTTTCCATAACCAGGTCTAACTAGCCTGCCTCCACAATTTTCTTACCAGGGTCAGCTTCTGAGATTGGTGCTTGTCTCCATTTTATTGCACCAGTATGGGAGTTATCTGTTTACCTTGCTCTTATTCTAGCCTTGTAGGAACTTTTGTAATCTAATTTTTTGAGTAGGGAATACAGTCACATTTCAAATTTTTTTAAATAGGAAAAGTGTTAATCTGAAAAAAGTCCCCCTTCCTTTTCTATCTACCTAGCTTCTATCACCTCCCTAAAAGTAATTCCTGTTATTAGTTTCTTGTCTATTCAACCAGAGTTTTGTTTTTGTTTTTTTACAAATAGAAGCAAATTTAAATTTTTTTTATTCCCACTCTTTTAACACAAAAGGTTGCATTCTGTATATTTGGAACTTTCTTTTTAAACTAATCATAATAAGGCTAGAAGATCTGACCATATAAGTATGTTGAGTGTTTCCCTGTGGGTGGCCAGACCCAGAGGAACACAAGCACCATCAAAGGCTTTTCCCACTGTACCCTCCCCACCCTTGCCTTCACTAGGAAAACAAATGATCTCTTACCTGCTTGATCACCCTGTCTTGGTGCTTTGACACATAGGAAAGGTAAAGGCTAAGGACGGAGAGTGTAGGCCAGGTTTCCGCAATTCAGGGCTTGGGGGTTGGGGGGGCAAAGAGCTCGGTGGAGTGGAGTGAAAGATGAGCATGGCACACACACCTTTGCTTCTCTTGACTCTTTGACAGGGATTCGCAGGCAGTTTATGATTCTATATTTTTAGTTTCAGGTGGTTCCTCATAACGGAGGCACTATACTCTGCTGGGTAAAAGACCTAGCTTTAGCATCGGACAAATCTGGTTCTGAACCCTGCTTTGGTCATTTGATTCCTGTATAACTGTTGGCAAGTTACGGAACTTCTCTCATCTGTGAAATGGGGGTAGTGATAGTACCTAACTCATGAAGTTTAGGGGAAACCTCACATAAAGTGCTCACTATGTTTTGTAGCACATAGTAAGCTTTTGAAAATATATTAGCTATCATTAATTCCATCTTTATTATGAATGCCTTCCAGAAGGTGCTTCCTGGAGGGGCCTGCCCCACTGTTCCTGTGCCGAGTTCCAGGATAGCCTCAACCTCAGCTACCACCCCTCAGGCTTGAGCCTGCACCTCAGACCACCCAGCCCAGGAAGTTCCCCACAGGAGCAGTCCCTCTCCCAAGTCCTAAGCCCTGAGCCCCCAGACCCAGAAAAGCTTCCTGTGCCCCCTGCCCCTCCATCTAAGAGGCACTGCCGCTCACTATCAGTGCCCGTGGACCTGTCTCGCTGGCAGCCAGTGTGGCGGCCCGCCCCCTCCAAGCTGTGGACTCCCATCAAGCACCGGGGCAGTGGTGGAGGGGGTGGGCCACAGGTGCCTCACCAGAGCCCCCCGAAGCGGGTCTCCAGCCTCAGGTTCCTCCAAGCTCCCAGTGCCTCTTCTCAATGTGCCCCAGCCCACAGACCCTACAGCCCCCCTTTCTTCAGCCTAGCCCTAGCCCAGGATTCCTCTCATCCCTCTGTCGCCTCCCCGCAAAGTGGCTCCTGGGAGAGTGATGCTGAGTCCCTGTCACCTTGCCCACCCCAACGCCGCTTCTCCCTGTCACCCAGCCTGGGCCCACAGGCAAGCCGCTTCTTGCCCTCTGCCCGGAGCTCCCCTGCATCCTCCCCAGAGCTGCCCTGGCGACCTCGAGGCCTGCGCAATCTTCCCCGAAGCCGCTCACAGCCTTGTGATCTTGATGCCCGCAAAGCTGGGGTCAAGCGGCGCCATGAGGAGGACCCTCGGCGGCTGCGGCCTTCCTTGGACTTTGACAAGATGAATCAGGTGGGACTGGCAAGACCAGGGAAGCTAGGATGGGAGTAGCGACTGTTCCATTTTCACTTGTAAGGTGTCCTCTAGCTCCGGGCCCTCCTGACATGGCCTCTCCTGGCACTCCTGTCTGCCTGAGCCTTGGCTAAGGGTGGTCTACCATCTCAATTTGCCCAGGATTATCCTGGTTTTAGCATTGAAAGTCCTGTGAAATTCCTCAGTTCTGGGAGTTGCAGAGAAACTTAGTGGACCCATGTTAAACCTTCCAACAGAGATCCCAGATTGTCCTACCGGAGGCATCTTCCCTCTTTATGCATGGCTCAGAAAAGCCCCATCATTAGTGCCCTGCCCCTTCTCATGCAAGGCTGGTTTTGTCCCTTGCCCTTCACTGCTTCACGTGGGCCTGGGAGGGCTTAAGCAAAATAGGCTGCTGCATCATTCATTCACTCAACAAATGTTTTTTGTCTTCTCAGTATGAGTACAGTTGTTGTAGGCACTTGCCCACTCTTTTCATATTCTTCCTTCTAGACCACTGGGTCATAAACCGCTTTGAGAACTTACTCACTTATTCATAGTCATTCGTTCAAGCAGTCAACAAATGTTATTGAATACCTACTATGTAACAGACTCCCGACTAGGCACTGGCAATATAGGAGTGAAACAAGCCGTCAGTCAGTACTCCTACATACATGAAGTTTATAAACAGGCTTCTAATCTTGAATCTGATAGAAACTATGGGCTCTTTTCCTCAAAAAAATATGCATGTACACTGAATTTTCAAAATTTTATCTGGGAGTTCATGACCTCACCCTAACCCATAGGACTCCTGCTTTCAAGGGTAACCAAGAGGGGTACTTTGAAATACAGCTTGGGCAGGGTTCTCTGGGAAGTTAACATCTCTCTTTGCCTTAATTTTGTTTGTTTGTTTGTTTTGTTTGACAGAAACCATACTCAGGAGGTCTCTGTCTCCAAGAAACAGCCCGGGAAGGCAGCAGTATCTCTCCACCGTGGTTCATGGCCTGCAGCCCCCAACCCCTCTCTGCTTCCTGCAGCCCCATTGGGGGTTCCTCCCAGGTGCTGAGTGAAAGCGAAGAGGAAGAGGAGGGGGCCGTGCGGTGGGGGCGGCAGGCGCTAAGCAAGCGGACACTGTGCCAGCAGGACTTTGGGGACCTGGACTTGAATCTGATTGAGGAGAACTAAAACTGAGAGGCTACTTCCTGGGGCCACACAGACTGACTCTCTTATGGCTACTAACAAGTGTCGAGGTCCCAAGGCCGGGGGCCCAGCCTGGGAATGGGGGTGAATGGAGGGCTCCGACTCAGGGCAGCCGGAAATCTTCTCGCTCCAGGAAGCTCGACTATGCCGAGAGACTGGCCGGGACAAGATAAACGGAGCTGGTGGCGGGAGGGACAGCCCCAGAGCAGACCCTTCCCATGGCGGCCCTGAGTGTGAGTATCCCTGCCACCGAGAAAGCAATGGGCAGGGACGGAAGGGGTCTGCCGACCCCAGCTCGGGGAATTTCACTAGCCCCTTTGCTTCAAAGGGCACTTGTGTCTTAGAATTTGGCCAGGGTGGGGGGTTCATTCAGCCTCCTTGGAGAAATTGTGTGAGAGTGTGTGAGTGCATGAGAGTGCTCGAGGAAAGGTGTGTTTGGGTAGCTTTAGGGAAGGAAGGCAGTTGAAACCTAACAGCAGAGCACTACAGTACTCCCAGGATCTTGGGTTTTCACGGGACAGTAGGCTTGTTCTAGGAGTCGGGGTTCTAAGGAGCTCTGGAAGCAAGCTTGTAATCTGTTAGCAACAGTGGCTCTGCAAAGGATTCTATTTGGGGGTCCTCAACTAATGGTCTTTTTCTCAGGCCCACACCTCCCCTAGATAGATCTAGTATTGGCTGGAGAGGGCGCTGCATATTGATTCTGAGCTGGCTTTTTTTTTCTTATCAGATTGCCAAGGCTGGATACAAGTTGCCTATCTCACTCACTAAGTAGATGCAAGCACATGTGGGCAATTAAGGCAGGGCTGAAGGGCTCCATCTCTTTCTTTCCCTTCCTACTCATGGGACCTCTTGTCCCTCTTACTTTCTGCCCTTTGAGGGTCAATAAGAAGGAAGGAAGCCCCTGTATGGAGGCTGACCTGCAGCAGAAGTAGTGTTCAGTCCCCAGCAGGCATAGGTGAGTGCACCCCAGCACTGCCCTTTGGAAGCAGACTGTAGAGAAACTTATTATAAGATCCAGGCCTAGCCATTTTTTCTGAGTTGGTTGAGAAAGAGGAAGGGGATGTCAGCATTTACTAGTTTGCTCATCTTCCACTCCTGCCAGGAAATGTTTATTTGCCTCTAATTGGCCCTTAGAGACCTCAGGGAGGTTGAGGCTCACTGAGGGATTGGCTGAGGATGTGTAAAGCAGACTGTGAGAAGCAGCTGGGAGTTTGTTGTTGCTGGATTGAATTTCTTTTATTGTTTCACACCCACAACTTGGGCCCAGCAACAGGTCTCAGTGGCCACACTGATGGGTTTAAGGATTTCAGAAGCTCTATAGGGCTGGCTCCAGGGGAGATGGATACTGAAGTTGCCGCCATAATGGCTTTTGAGGCTTTGTCCAGCTTTGCTTAGACCCTGCAGGACCAAATTAGACCTGCCCTTCCTGTTTATTGGAAGAAGGGCATTTTCCCAGGGTTTTGTAGGAACCAGTTGCTCATGTTAGGAAAGAGGACCTATGTGTTTTCTTCCTTATGGATTTGAACCTATGGTTTTCTGGGTCTCCCACATGCTGGACAGGAGCATCAGTGAGGCCCTAGCATCCTTGCCTCCACTCCCGAGGAGATGGATATGTCTTCTTCAGCCTCCTGCCTTTAGAGGTTCTACCCCTCCAGGACTCCTTCCCTTCACCTGCTAGTTTGCACGAGTTACCAGTGAGCTACCAGGTCTGTAGGGGCCTGAGAGAGGTTCTCTGGAGAATCCAAGGAAACTGTGAGCCCAGGAGTTGCCCCTCCTTGGTTTTATCCCTCCCCTTTCTCTTCTCTCTCTTTAGGCCACAATTTCCCTGGTGCCAGCTTCTTTTCCTCCTGGGCCATCCTCATGCCTGGCCTCTCTGCTGCAGATTGTGCCAGCTTACAATAGGCCACTGGTAATGTCAGGGGGTTCTCTGCAGGCCCAAAGCTGAAGAAGTGAGGGCAATAATTTCTGCCTCCACCCTGGCTTCCTCAAAGCCCTAGGGCACCATCCCTAAGGGAGAAGGTCTATAGATGCCATATTTGAATTCCATTACTTTAAGATCTGGAAAGTTAAACTAGCTGGAACTATTGTTTTGCTTCCTAATCTAAGTACCTGTGGCCCTTGGACAAGCCTTTTCGAGAAGTGGTTTATTTTGCTTTACATGGTAGATCTGTTCCAACAGTTCTGTATAAACCAAATGCTATTTTTTCAAAGCATTTGGACTGCTGACCATTTAAAAGCAGCCTGTGATTGCTTCTTTTGTAAAGCAAGCAACCTCCCTCTACTTTAGCTGTTTTGACAATTTGGATTTTCACATATTGGGCTTACCCAGAGTGGAACACACCTCTGCAGTGGTTGACCCTGGGTAGACATCTGCATCTGTGTTGTGTGTGTGGTGTGGCTGATCAGTAGGTGAGTATTCCTGCGTGTGTGAGTGAAGCCACTCCCAGGCTGGTGCTCTCCTCCTGTGCCCGGTGACTGCCCACTGGCAGCTCCAGCTGCCCTTCACTCCCACCTGCTGCCAAAGTCCCTGTGCTAATGGGATTACAAATACAAAAAGTGGAAAAAATTTTTCGTAAACTTTGTTTTATATTAAAAAAAAAAATCCATAAGTCTGTGTGTGTTAAACATGAGGTCCTGCCTCTGTGGCTGTGTTTGAAAAAATAAAGTTTTATTAGAATAATCCATTTTCCCAAGCAACCTTGTGTATTACAGTGTTGTCTTCCTTTCTTCACAAAGAAAGGCAAGGAGGAAGTGGGGAGAAGGCCGCCCGACTCTTCCAGCTGCTTCTTCTATGACATGGCTGAACTTTTGCCCCTTGAGGACAGTATTTGGTCCCTGGGCCCTTTGCAGCCACAGTAGTTATATCCTGTGACCCAGCTTCTGTTAAGACCTCAGTTATTTCTGGCAGTCTGATTTGGTCTCCTGTTTCCCTGGTACTTATACCCATCTCTTCTTACCTCCTGTCACTCTCACTTCCAGCAGGGTGAAGTCAAGTATTAATCCATTCTTCCTCCCTGAGAAATGCTAGATGGTGCAATTAGAAACTTGTCTAGAGTGGTTTGTAGGCTTTGGGAAGTATGGAGAAGGCATGATACGGACCTTGTCCAGGAGTGTCTTTTCAGAGTTTTCATACATTATGTTGTGGAGAGCTGGAGATAAAGTTGTCAAAATTCAAAGTCCAAAGACCTCAACAATTTCACCATCCTGAAAATACTGATTTTGGAAAACTACCCTAGCAGCAGAGCTGCTTTTTTGCTCTAGAAGGTGGTATTTTCCCTAATGCTTCAATTTGGACTGTTCATTTGCTGAAAGAAGCTGTGTGGCTCACTCTCTCTCTTTAGACCTTTCTATTCCACCCTTTCTTCTCCCTCCGTTAGCATTCTTCCAATGTGTGTGGGTGAAGTGTAGTTGCTTAGAGAGCCAGGCAGGAGCCTCTTGTCCCTAAGGCATAGCCTTTCTTTACCAGTTGTAGCACTGACTTGCCAGGCAGCAAGAAGAGTCAAGTTGCTTAGCCTCCGACCCAGTTTCCTGCTTCAAATTGGTGACACTCATCACTGAATACCAATGAAGTGTGCAAGAACACAGGATTGGCTTGACTACCTGGAGCAGGAACTTTAAGGGGATGAAAATACACCCTGAAAAGAGTGGGAGTTGTCACCTATCCTGGAAACAAAGTAAGAAGGGCTTGGAAGGGGGTAGGGCTATAGCATGTGGTTAAAGAATCTCAGAATCACAGGTTCGTTCTTTGTATAAAACTGCTGTTACGTTTCACCTACTGTTTGAGCAGGGTTAAGGCCTGAACATCTAAACTTACTTCCCTCTGCTTTTTTTCCTTTCTGGTCAGTTTTTTTGTTGGGTTTTTCTACTGTTTATTTTCTCTGAAGGCTAGTGTGACTTCATTTTCCATTGCTGAAGCACAAGAAAGAATATAAACTTTATGAGGGTTTTGTTTTATTCAGTGTTGTAACCCCAACACTTTGAAAACTTACTGGCTTATGAAAGTGTTGCCATATTTGTGAATTAATTTTTTTTTTTTATCTTTGCTTTCCCATTCCTGAGCTTAGGCACAAAGACACCACTTGTGTCTGGTGCTGTGAGAAGCTAGCTTTGGACAGTGGGACAGTAATAAGAGCTCCCCGTGAGAGAAAATCCCAGCAGTGAATTTTAATGGAAAATCTACAAGGCAGCTAGGTCATGTATGGATTCATCTCTCTTTCTCTCTTACCAATTACAATTTGTGAGGAGTGTGTTTTAAGAGGTGTCTCGGCCCAGAAAAACCAAGAAAAACTGAATCAGGCCTCAGGTTGGCTATGGAAAATGGACACTATAGGGAATAAGGAGAGGAAAAAATCCAAAGAAATGTTTCCTTGGTGCTCCATAGGGTTAGTTCTAGAATGGCTGCACTGGATGTTGTACTTTGACTGAAGCCAATAACTGGTACTCCCTCTGGCCCCCAACCTTTGCTACAAGGCAAGTAGATCAAAGGTAAAGAAGATTATGGACAGATTTCTGGGTAGGCACATAAGTCTGGAAAGAATGCTACTGCTCTTAATTGTCTGTGGGTCAGATCAGTGAAAGAAATGGGTACTTTTAGGGTAGTAATCATGGATTAATACCATACCTTTTCCTGGTTTGTATCTACTTCCATGTATACTCTGCATCCATAAGATTATGGAACTTGTGCTAGTCTCTAACGTGACCAATGTTAATGATTGAGATTTCTCATTGCCCAGTGTAAACAAAAATCTAGGCAAAAAATATCTCACTATCTCCCCTTCTCTACAGCCACTTTTCTGACAGGAGTATCAATCTTCCATGCCTGTGAATTCAGATAGGAGTGGTGGGGTTTTCTTTGTCCCCAGCTCCACTTATTTCCATGGTAAGATGTACTTTGGTCTCTTTCCAGTTCCCTTAAAAGTTGAATTGAGAAACACCTGGACTTAATAACATTGGCTGATTTGGAAGCAGGAAGAAGCTCCACTAGGATATGTCAGACTATTGAGATGTTGGAAGCACGTTGGCCTTCAGCCAATATAGAGTGGCATTATCATATACAATGGGTATAAAATGTTGGTCAATTGGAAAGGGACCTATGAAGTATTGGTAATATATAATGAAATGGTACCATGTTATGGACAAGTGAGAAGAAAGATATTGTGTCCCATGGACCAATGGGAAGTTTCCTAAAAGATAAGGACAGGAGGGTAGTGCCTATTTTCAGGCTTGGAAATCAATCAGGTACTGGGGCAGTAACTTCTTATCTCAGAATATCAATTCTCTAGGTAACTTGCCCCTCAGCCACCCACCCCAGTTAAAGTCTTTGGTATACTAGGAGGGTAAGCTAAAACCTCAGATAAAGGGGCCCCCTAAGGGCAATATGGCACCAGGATGGTGCCAAGGGAGACTTAAGGACCCGCCCACTTCCCCACCCCGGCCGAAATTGCAATTCCCCTCCCTGCCGCAGGGGGCACTGCAGGCCCCGGGGAGGTTGGGGCGGAGCACTGCGAGGGGCCCGGAGCTGCCGCCCCGCTCCGAAGCGCGGGGGGCGCTGTGCGGGGCCCGGGCTGCGGCTCCGCTCCCGGCCACGGGGGGCGCTGCGCGGCGCCGGTGGTTGGTGGTGGCTGTTGGGGGGGGTGGGGGGGAGCCGCGGCCGCGGGTGGTGCGGAGGGAGGCCTTGCGGGCGGATCGGGAGATCGGCGGCGGAGGTGGTGGGAGGCGGCGGGCGGGAGCACGGGTCCGGCCGGCCCTGGCGATGGCGGACGCGGCAGCCTCCCCGGTGGGCAAGCGGCTGCTGCTTCTGTTCGCGGACACCGCGGGCTCGTCCTCGGCCTCGGTCCCCGCGGCGGCAGCGGCGGCGGCGGGCGGAGATCCGGGGCCTGCGCTGCGCACTCGGGCCTGGCGGGCCGGCACTGTGCGGGCCATGAGCGGGGCGGTGCCCCAGGACCTAGCGGTGAGTGGCGGCCGAGGCGGGCACTCGAGGCCCGGGTTGCACGGCCTGCGGGCGGCCTCCCCGGGGGCCTTTGTGAGGGGGCGGTGGGGTGGAGGTGACCCAGTTCCGCGCCCCCAGATCTCCTCAGCGCCCCCCGCCGGCTCCTCAGCACCCCGAGCTCTGGCCAGCATGGCTTCCGCGTCGGGGTGCGCGCCCCGGTTTACCCCGGGGGGCAGCCAGGGCGCTAGGAAATGCTGCCTCCACCCGGCAGGCCCCGCCTCCTGAGCGACCCCTTTCTCAGCGTCCCCCCCAACACTCATAAGGAGCAGGCTCTAGCACCCTGGGTTCCGGGGCCCCTTAGAGTTCTGCCCGTGTGCCGCTGCCCCCTGGAAGAAGCGGACCTGTAGTCTCCAGCCTCTCGTGGGAGACCTGCGCCCTGTTCCCTTCTTCCCCGAGCCCCGAATGGGGCGGGAATGTGGGCACTTGTGGAAGATCGAGAGGCTGCAGTTGAAGCTGCTCAGAGCTTTTTTATCTGGCAGTTACTTCCTCCTTGTCTGAGCCAGACTCGGCCAGGCTGTCTCCAGAAAGGCCAGCTCTCTTCAGGCTCCTCTGTCTTTGCGCTTCTGGGTGACAGAAGCTGCCGTAGTGGCTGCTTTTGATAAGTTTGAGATCTGTCTTAGCAGCCAAATGGGGCTGTTGGGTGGTGCTTTTTATCTCCTAGCTGGGCAACTCCCCCAAACCTTGGGAGAGGTTTTGTTTTGAAACTTTGTGTTGGGGCATGGCCACTTTTGAATACTTGTCTTGGTGTATTTTGTGATTAAAGTTGTTCAGTAATAGAACTTAACTAGCATTCGTGTCCGTGATGCGTTATTTTTGTTAATGTAGCTACAAAATGTTGTCTTTGAACTTTGGCAAGCCTCTTTAGTTCCTCATTCTGATAGCGGCCCTAGGTTCTGTGTTGAGATAAGGCTGTGAAAAATAGGGGGATTCTTTTAGATTGTGATAGATCCGCAGGCAGAAGGAAAATTTTCTTGATGAACTTGCTTTTGCAGATATTTTTTTCGCTGTAAACGGGAATTCATTTTGTAAGATTTGATGTTAACATTGCAGGTTTCTGATACTCATTTTTCTACCTATCGATCAGTGGTTTTAGACTCCCCACCCCGCCCCGTATAGAAGTCTTCTGGGTTGTTTTGCTTACGGCTGGCTTTGGCTTTAAGAAAAAGGCTGCTTGGACATTTATGAGGCTTTAGTGGGGCGAATTTTTAAAGAGATATCAGGAATATAATAAGGTGAAGAGGATGATTAAGCAAGGAGATTTGGAGTTAAATTCCTTTGCCATTTCTTTAGAAGACTGCTTTTTAGGTTAAGACTGGGGGAGAGGTGTCCCTCTTAGATCCAGTAATTTACCACCTTGAATGCAAAACTTAGGTTAAGATCCACTATTAAATGCATATTTTAACCTAAAAACTTGGTCTGTCCTAGTCTTTCAGTCGAAGTTTTCGGTTCTAGTTGTTTCCTCCATCAGATGAATTGCTAATGAGCACTGCACCTGAAATGGCTACCCATTCACTTTGTTGTTTGCTGAGCTCCCAAAGGGTAGTGGTTTTTGAAGCTCACGGAGATGCTGGACACCTGCTAAGCTAAATACTGAAGAATTGTGCCACTGGGCCCATGGAACTGGTTACTCAAACCAAGTAAAAAGTTTCAGTGATTCAAAGCAAAGTGTTACAACTGTGTTGAGGTCTTGGATGGAGATGTATGCATTTAGAAGCAAAGGCAGTTTGGGGTTTTAAGAATAGGCTTATGCTTGTCTCGTATGTATAATCAAGGAACATAGATGAGAAAAAAGCGACAACAAAACTCAGCCTTTAAAATATTTTACTAGCTTGCAAAATTGCTCAAGAATTGCTGCTGTGATGATGAGGTTCAGTTAATGACAACAACTAATATAGAATCAGAACTGTCCGTTTGTTTTCCTTTTTCATTAAAGAGATTTCCTTTGGACCCTTGGCATGTGTGCCTTTCCAATTTTGCACCACACAACCGTAGTAAACACAACTGTCTTCCAATCAAAAGTGTTCTTCCTGTACTCAAGGGTGGAGTTTGCAAGCAGCTGGCCTGTGATTGGACAGATTTTCATTCAGTTATGTTTAAGATGTTTTCAGGCATGCCTGGTTTTGAGTAATGCATGGCAGGGCGCCCCCTGTTAAGGATGAGTAATTGAGGGTTGAATGAATGAGTTTTTGAAGTGATTGCAAACACTTTGCAATTTTAGGCTCCATTAATATCCTCTTTCTAAATAATTTTGATCCAGAAATCTTTTAAAATGTAGTCCTGATTCATTAATGAACACCCCCCCCCCTTTTTTTTGGAAAGCATTACTAAAGCCGTAAGTCAGGATCTTGATCAAGAGTTTTGTTGAAAAGAATTTGATAGCTGGGCATTTTCCTCACCAAAGCTATGCTGAGAAATAACTACTGAGATTTTGAATTAAGTAGTTAAACATCTTTTTTTCCTTTCCCTCTTCCATGTAATAGTAACTTTATTTGTATTTCAAAATAGGCTTGTTATATTTGAAAAAAAGTCTAGTTGCAAAATTAGTATTATGGATTTTTATGCCTTTCTAATGCTGTGTCCTCTTTGTGTTCTGGATCGATCGTTATTGGTCCGTGTAAGTGACAGAGACCTTGGGACCTTCACATATGTAGCCATGGTAAATACACAGATACACAAAAACATAGATTTTTCTTTTTGGGGATAATAAAAGCAAAACTTGCATTTTGCAGAATGTCAAAATGCCAAGAGTATACACAGGAAGGTCAACAATCTGCATCCTTTAGCAGCTTCCACTTGTTGAAGAAGCCTTGTGTGTCTTCTTAATACTGGTACAAAAATATAAAAACATCTCTCTCTACACAAAAGGTGGGGTTTTTTTTGTTGTTGTTGTTTGTTTTTAAGCAAATGCTATCATACTGTGCAATATCTGTAACCTGTGTCTTTTTTTTTCTTTCCATTTAACATTAGACCATGGGCATCAGTACCCATGACCTTACTCATCATTTTAGATAACTACATTATAGAATGGATGTACAATGATTTATTCAATCATTTCCCTTTATGATGGACATTCAAGGTATTTTAAATTTTTTAGCACTTACAATGGAGTTAGTATCCTTGTACATATGTCTTTATGTAATCATGGTTTTATTTCTAGGTTAGCCATCCAGGAGTGAAATTGTTGGGTTAAGGAGTACATGTATGTATTTTTATTTTATTAGGTAATGCCAGTTTATTTTCCTGTGAGATTATAGTGTTTCATACTCTCACCCACATGCAGGCAGTGCTTGTTTCTTTTCATCCTTGCCATCTCTGGTGTCATCAGTCTTTGTCATTTTTTGTAATCTGATGAGTGAAAAATAGTATCTAGCATTTTTATGACCACTGATCTTTTTTTTTTTATTTTTTTTTATTTAAAAAAAATTTTTTTTTATATGACCACTGATCTTTTTCTGTGTTTATTAGTCTCTTACACTTCTTTTATGACTGATTTATGCCAAGTTTTTGCCTGTTTCAAAAAATGGAAGTTTTCTTATTCTGTTCAAGTTCTGTATTTGGCACATTAATCCCTTTACCTGTCAAGAGTATCATTTCTCTCATTTGTCTTTTAACTTTGTTTAAGGGTTGCTTTGCCACATAGAAAAATAAAATGTTCGTATCAGCAGGTCTGTTAGACCTTTCTTAATGGCTTCTGGGTTTAATTGCTTGGGAAGAAGACACCCACCCTCACCCCTGCCACCTTGAGCCTGTATAAATATTCTTCAAATTTTCTTTCTAATGTTTCATTTTTTTACCTTTAGATCTTTAGTCCATCTGGAATATTTTTATAAGTGGCATGTGTGGTGGACAATGTAACTTTTCCTACTGAGTAGGAACCACTTGTGGCACCACCAATTTTATTAACTAAACCATCCTTTTCTTTCTATATGATAGAATTAAATTATGCTTTTAGTAGTCATGAATTGTTGTGAATGTATATCGTACCTATCTCAGCTATCCAGAACTTGCAACAGGAGTAAAAGCATATCTGCCTTAATTTTTTAACCCTTTAATTTTTTCATCTTTATCTAGAGGAAAGGTGGGCTCTAAAGTCCTCCTTTTCTTTGATTTGAGTTGGTGTAATAGATGTGGGAGTGTCAAGGCTAGTACCATATTTCTTCCATCTGGTAATCTTCCAAGATGAGTGAAAGCATATCTGCTTTTTTTTAAAAAAAGAAAAAACTCTTCCTGCAAACTCTCCTCTTTGTCTCAGAGTAGTAGGTGGACTTTAAAATAGCTGTCTAATTTGTTTCTAGATAATGTAATAATTTCCAGTGTACAATTTAATATTATTTATTCTCAACCTAAGTTCACACATAGAACTTCAGCCCTAATTGAATTAGGAGATCAGCCTTTAATGATTATCCATAAGTGTTTTTTTCTTGCTTATAATCCCTAAGCTAAATAAAAATCTGAATAATATTGTAGTACGCTGTTTATTAAAGTCAGTAGAATATGTTTTGTGGATCAGTGTATGGTTTAGAGAACTTTAAATAAAAATGAGATGGTGCAAAAGAATGGTTAAATGTGAGGCCATCTACACACACTTTTCATCCTAACTTTTGAGCCACTATTGAATTTTTTAGGCACTTAAGTGCTTTGTGTAAGTTGCTTTTTAAAGTTTGTCTTCATTCATGTGTGTATGTCATTTTTGATACTTCTATCTTACTGTCTTTGCATTCTATTTATTTCAAGACTACAATATGTCCACCAGTGGTCACACTGTACACTGGTCATTTTGTCCAGCATCCTCTCCCTTTACTGTACAATCAGATTTTTTTCTTGTTTATTATGCATTTGTTTCTAAGAGTTGTTTCACTAACTCTCCATCTGTCAAGGACTCATTCCCTCCTTTAGTACTCACTTGCCTAGTTCTGTTCTCCACCTTCTTGTTGATTTAGTTTCCCCTCCACCCGCCTAAATCACGGGTAACTAACATGGCATTTTCTGTTAGTGATTTTCTCAGCAACAGCTGGAGTGGGTTCCAGTAGGCTTTGCTTCCTCAAGGCCTGGGGGACACAACACCTGTTGCTGTTTCTCAGTTTTCCACTGCCTTTGACAGGTTGGTGGTTTTTAAGCCCTCCTCATCCCACTGTTCCTACTGCTAAAGTGTCTTTTACCCTTGTTCTGCAGTTGGATAAAACCTGCCTGATTGAACAGTGACCTCAATTAGTTTTGCAAGGGCAGGAGCTCTGGGGTGGGGTTGGGGGCGGGCGGTTGTGTCTTCAGGGGTAATCAGGCTCTAGGGAACTGATTCTCACTAACCAAACTCTTGAGACTGATTTGTAAATCCACATGTAAGGTTATTAATTTACAATGGGAGATAAACCTATCCAGAGATCTGCACAGAGCCCCCTCCTGGTCTACTCAGGAGACCAAATTACAGATAAGAGGGATCCTTGTCCTGCAAAGAATCAGACAAGGAAAGCTGGGCGTTGCCAAATGGATATTTACAACATGCATTCTTGCTGATCCTCTGCTTTCCTAGTGCTTTCTAAGTGTTTTATACCCCTTTTACCCTTTGCTTTTGATTTTGTCGTCCATTGAAATCCTATAAAGAGAAAAGAACACCTCTATCAAGTCTTTCTAAATACCAGTGTTTTTCCTTTATCACTTGGTGAGATACTTCTTTTGTAATATTTATTAATTTTTCTTGGTGTAGATACATAAGCATATAGCTTATCTGCCCTTCTAGATTGTAAGTTCATCAAGAACAGGGAACATGTGCATTTTTACTATTCACCTTAAGTAGAATATTTAGAAGCCAGTATTACGTTAACTTTTATTTCTTATTTTTTATTTTATTTATTATGGATTTTCTACTCGGTGGCCCCCTGTATTTAACTTGATCTTTAAGGTTTTTTCTTTTGTATATTTTTACTGATATTGACTCACTACTGATTTTCTTCTTTATATGATTGGATTTATATTTGGGACCCCCATCCAAGGTACATTGTCAGTTGGTTTTTTGTGATTTACATCAGAGTTGTTAGATGTGTTTTGTTTTTCTGATTTTCAAGTAATACATGTCTAGTATACAAAATGTAGAAGTTATTTTAATAAAGCCCCTGTAGAATCACAACCTATTAAAAACTGCTATGTTTGGTACATATTCTAATCTTTTTTTAAGTTGAATTCATACTGTATTTTCAGTTTTGAGTTTTTCTTTTAACTTAATATGTCAGTTATTTTCATGTATTACCAAAAAATTTTGTATTTTAGGTGATTTTAATTTTTTGTCATTTTTTGTATTTTCCACAGATAACATGTGTTGCTTTCGTAACTGAAAGAGAAACAATAAATGCTCTCAAAGAAATCTTATAGTTTTTATTGACTGGCTAATTTATTTAACTGCTCCTCTTTCATTGGATACTGAAATTGTTTCAGATTTTATGCTTTATTTAATATTTCTGTGATGAACATTTTTGTGAATAAAGCCTGTTCTGTGTTTACTATGACTTCCTAGGATTATTGCCAGAAATGCTATTATGGAAATACAGGATATACACATACTTAAGATTCTTAATATATGACAGTTTTTTTTCTTTTGAAGTCATTCCAGTTTATATTCTGACCAGTTATGAATTTGCTTAAGAAATGCATATTTATCAGAAGCCCAAGATCCACTAGGCATTTCACATTATTTTATTTAATTCTGCCACAGTTCTGTGAGGTATTTACTGTCCCTGTTAATAGACAAAGGAAGTAAGACTTAACGAGGCTAAAGTAACTTGCTCCCACAGCCAAGAAATGGGGAAGTAGGGATGCAAATCCACATCTTTGTGATTCCTCTGCACCTAAAACCATTTATTTATACACACACACACACACTTGAGTTTGTATTCAGCTTATTTCTGTGCTCAGTTGCATTTGACTGTTTGCAGCCCCATGAACTGTAGCCCACCAGGCTCCTCTGTCCATGAAATTTTCCAGGAAAGAATACTGGAGCAGGTTGCCATTTCCTACTCTAGGGGATCTTCTTGACCCAGGGATCTAACCCTTGTCTCTTGCACCTCCTACATTGGCAGGCAGATTCTTTACCACTGTGCCACCTGGGATTCTAATATCATTTGTAACAGTTCATATTTCATTTAGAATGTAGTTAGGAAAACTGGAAAAGAAAAGTTAGGAACCTTGGAAGTTAGTTTCCATTTTCCTTACCTTCTCATAGTCATTACCATATCCTGTTATTTTTATCTCTAATTTCTCAAATATGCTTTTCATTCATACAGTCTTGATCTAGACCTTGGTTTAGGCCTTTTACATCTCTTACCTGGGTTTTCATCACTTTATAATTAGTCTCCTTGCCTCTAGTTTCTTGCCTCTATGAGTTCTTTTCAAACCTGATCCCAAAGTTAATTCTTTCCTTTAAAAAAAAAAAGTTAATTATATAAATAATATGTCTAAGGACAAAAAAAGGAACATTTACTGATAAGGTATTACCTTATTATCAGATAATACTATTACTCCTCCTATCCCAACCCTTCTCCTGTCCTCCCAACTCCCTAAAAAATCTGCAGCTTGCTTTTTTCCATATATCTTAGAGTTCTATGTTCATCTGTTAGATACATCTCATTTTTAAAACTTCCTTATCCCATAATTTGAATAAAGGATGTTTAATACTTTGTAACTTCTATTTTGATTTCCTATTTAAACTGAGTATTGAGAAATTTTTCCCCTCAGACGGCATTATCTTTCTAAAATGCATGAGAAAGATGTCTGTGTATATCATCATTTTCCCCACCCCGCTTAAAAGAATCAAACGCTCCACCAAGGCCTGTAGAAGACAACATAAACTCGCATGTGTCCAGGGCCAGGCTTGTGAGAAATAGCTGGGCGACAGACTGAAGGGTATAGGGGGGATTGACTACTGGAGAGTTCAGACATACCAATAGAACCCCCACTCTGCTGACCAAACAAGAACCTTTGCCACCAGGTTTCAATTTATCATCCGTTAACAGGCCAACAGAACACTTTACAGCTGACTTACTAGCTGCTACATCCTCCTCCTAGAACACTGAATCTGCTCTTAGGTTTCTCTGCTTTTGCACCTGCTGCAGTCTTTCTCTCCCTTCTCTGCCAGAAGAATACAGTTTGTCCTTTGAGATCCAGTTTGTATACCACTACCTCTTCCATGAAACCTTGTTTCCCAAAGCGTATACCTTCTCTAATATGTTCAGTCTTTATTACTGCTCTTTTTACATACCTCTGTAATAATTTCTGTACCTCTCTGTTGGCTTGCTCATCTAGGGTTTGATTCCCTCCTGCCAAGTGTTACCTTATTCACCTTGATCTTCTTGGCCCTGGCAAGTGTTTTGTGCACATGCACACACACACATATTTTTGAGGCATTCTGTTTTTGTTGAGTGAGTGAATAAATACCTTTATTAATTGTAGTTAAGAATGGCCTTAGGGAGGACCAGAATCCAAACTGATTATTATATAATTATGTGGTTAGCATGAAAGTTTGTATTACTCAGACTACTACTGTCTGATTTTATCAAACTTAGGGTAACTTACTTGATTTTTTTAAAAATTTATTTCATTTTAATGTCACTGAAATGAATGTGCATTACATATAGACCATAAAAGGGATTTTGAAATGAAAGTAAGCATTTTACCACTAACTCTCCTTAACTAAGGAAATATTTTACACATTTAGTCCTTAGGCTCTAGCTGTACAATAGTACTTTTTGCAACTTTAGTAGTAGAAAATTTAAAAATACTTGAAAAAAACTAAACGCAAACTGTTTTAGTTCTGTCCAGATTATCAACCTGCCTTGGCCATCTCTAACTCAGTCCAAGCACTACCATTGATATTTGTTAGCTTATATCCCTTCTTCCTGTTTTGTGACCTAGCCACTGCCATTTTTAAAAAATGTTTGTTTGTTTGGCTGCACTGGGTCTTAGGTGCAGCATGTAGAATCTAGTTCCCTGATCAGGGATAGAACCAGGGCATCCTGCATTCTGAGCATGGAATCTTAACCATTGGACCACCAGAGAAGTCCCTGGCCATTACCATTTTAAGAGTTCATGTTCTGTGTACTTTAACCTGAAATGATTCTTCACCTTATATATTCTAACTCCTTCCATCTCTAGCTAGGAGGTGGAACAGAGTGCTAGGGCCAGAAATAAGCCATAATACTGGTAGAACATGTTTATATATATTCACATTCCATATTGCTCTCAAAACAAATTTGTATTGCTAGCCTAGAGCAGTTGTTTGATCCTAGAACATACAGCACTGTGGTTGCCAAGTTCAATACTTCATTCCTTTGCCCAGGCAGGTTAGGAAATAATTGTCCTTAAATTAGGTGAAATATGGCTTTCAAATATTTCCGCTCTTCCATGGTGTTTTCAGATGTGTTATGATAGAATTCCTGAATACTAACTTTTAAAATGTTCAAATTACTATATAAAGAATTAAAATCATTACAGCTTTGATACAATGCCTTCTTTTAGTGTTGTCCTTATATTTGGATGTTGGTATGATTTAGAATTTTGTGACTCATATGTTGGCTTCCCAGGTGGCACTAATGGTAAAGAACCTGCCTGCCAATGCAGGAGACATAAGAGCCGCTGGTTTGATCCCTAGGTTGGGAAGGTCCCCTCGAGGAGGAAATGGCAACCCACTCTAGTATCCTTGCCTGAAGAATCCCATGGACAGAGGAGCCTGGCAGACTACAGTCCATGGAGTCGCACAGAGTCAGACACGACTGAAGCAATTTAGCACCAGCACCAGCACCATGTTGGTTTTTAAAGTAGTTGGCAGATTACCACTGTACATGGCACCTAGCTGTCAGGCACCAGAGAGCCTCAACCTCTGGTTTTCTAAGCTATGCCCAGAAGAGTGCTCAAGGTCAGATTCGACCTAGGGTTTCAACAGCCTCTGTTCCTTTTCATGACTTGGAAGGCCTTCAGCCATTGCCTCCTCTGGACATCAGTTATGACACCACTGAACAGTAATGGGACTGCTGTTCTCCTAGTCTTTGGTTCAAAATCCAAGTCATTTTTGAGTTTTCCCTTACTCTTATTCCAGCCAGTCATCGTGCTTGTTGATATGACTCATCAACTCTCATGAGCCCTGGTCACTTCCTTCCTTGTCTCACTGCTCCCACTCTAGGTCATGTAAGAACACCCCCTGTTCCCCACCCCACTCCCATCTAAACCATCTTCATCCACTAAGTAGCTGAATTGTCCTGAAACAAACTGTTCTGCTTATGTTTTGACCTCAGAAACCTTTTACTGGCAGTTGCATGTATACACATTTACACACACACGTATCTCCCATTGGCAGATGGATGAACCCAAGTTTTATCCCAATATTTGGTGTCTTCCACATTGACTATTAATCTTTTTAGTCTCGTTGCCCACTCCTTCCCCACAGGGTGCTGTAGCTCCTGGCCGTCCTAGAACTTGATTGGGACTTTTTTTGGCGGGGGGGACTTTTTTTTTTAACCTCATCCCATATCACTCCCTTTGCACACCTGAAGTGATCTCTCCTGCTTCTGAATACTCTCTATACCTTATTTGTTTTATCTTATGGCATGTTATTGCCCAAGTAGTGCTTTACAATTGACCAAAGTACTTTTGAATCTATTACTTTATTTAGTCTTCACAACCAGTCCATGAGGTATGTCTTATCACAAAGGAAGAAACCAAGACTTGAGAAGCGAAGAGCGACTTGGTCAAGTTTTCAGTTAAAACTAACATCTTAAGGTTAAGACGGAAATCCAAGCCTTCAGGAACATAAGCCCCAAGCTTTGTTCGTTACTGCTTTTCTTGTTTCCTGAGTCTGTACTTAAATACAAGTTTGAATACATCTCTTTCCAGTTGTCAGCAAGTTACTTAAAGTTGTATATGATTCCCCCAGAACACATATTAATATATGAATGAGCCCCTTCATTCATATATTATATTATTATATATATATAATATTAAATGTAATGCAGTTTAATGTTCTTTCTCTGTGAAAATCATGCTTCCCCTTTTGAGCCTTATTTTCCCATCACTTTTTTTTTAAGTAGATGTGAAACTTAGTATATTACAAGTAATAAACCTAGAGCTTTGTGTAATGAATTTAATTACCCTACATTGTTACCTTTGGAAGTGTCATATGAAAAATTTCTTGTAGAGCCAAGGGTTGGAAAAGTGTTGCTTCCATGAGATATTGCTTTATGTTCTCCTTTTAGACAGTGAAGACAATGCAGCTGACCTCTCCATTTCAGATAGGCCTTTAGGAAGCTCAGAGCCAAATCAGTAATCCTTCATTCATCATATATCCCTCAGTCATACAGCTGATTAGATCCTTATTCTCTTCATAAGTTTTCCCTCTTTTTATACTTTAACAGTGACTTCCTGTTGTAGTTTGCTTAGTCCTGATTTGCAAATTTATATTTTATCATTTTCTCGCATCTTTCCCAAAAGCCAACTAAAATTCTTTGAAGTAGGCTATAAGTACTCTATATGCTATGCTATGCTAAGTCACTTCAGTCGTGTCCGACTCTGTGCGACCCCATAGACGGCAGCCCACCAGGCTCCCCCGTCCCTGGGATTCTCCAGGCAAGAACACCAGAGTGGGTTTCCATTTCCTTCTCCAATGCATGAAAGTGAAAAGAGAAAGTGAGTCGCTCAGTCATGTCCGACTCTTAGCGACCCCATGGACTGCAGCCTACCAGGCTCCTCTGTCCATGGGATTTTCCAGGCAAGAGTACTGGAGTGGGATGCCATTGCCTTCTCCTATAAGTACTCTAGCCTTTATTAATTTTAAAAGTTCACAATAGAAGTGTAAAAAATTTGTCTTTCTACCTATTAGACTATAAGCTCCTTGAGACCAGTGTTCTAGATTCCTTTCCGTATTCCTGAACCTAGCATAGGGCCTTATACATAGTAAGCCCCCAGTTAATGTGCTTAGATGTCAATTGAAAACTAAGAGTTATAAATCTCAGTAGGATTATGGCTAGAAATTACTAACTGTAAATAACTAATGCCCCCTCAACTCTGTACCCTCTTCTCAGTGAGGATGAGACCAATTTCCTGGCTCTGAAGTAAGATTGGTTTTTATTGAAATCCATTAAAAGAAGTTAAAAACAAGTTAAAAGTTTTCAAAACAGGAAGTTTGTGTTTGTTTTTATATTATAGTGTTGGATTTTTTCCAATGTAACCTTAAGATGACTTTTTGTCTCTTTTTCCAGATCTTTGTAGAATTTGATGGCTGTAACTGGAAGCAGCACTCCTGGGTTAAAGTTCACGCTGAAGAAGTTATTGTACTTTTGCTGGAAGGGTCTCTAGTATGGGCACCTCGGAAGGACCCAGTCCTCATCCAGGGCACTCGAGTCTCAATTGCACAGTGGCCAGCCCTGGTGAGTGACTTTTATTGGCTAAAAGCATATTTGGGCTTTATTCATATTCGATATGGTATTTATGCAATAGCTGAACTCTTTAGAATTCCCCAGACTCTAATGCTTTGTCCTTAACATGCTTTTATTCTGAAGTTACTGAAGCAAAAATTGGGAGAGATCTCTTCTCCTGTGCCTTCTGAAATGTTTTATATTAAGTAATATTTGATACTTTGTTTCTAAATAATTTTTCACCTTTCTTTTCTCATAATAATATTATGAAACAATGTAATTCTTTAAGTCTGTTTTTTCCCCATAGAAACTGTTTTTTTTCCAGCTTCAGTGAGATAGAATTGACATATAACATTGTATAAGTCTGTGTACAATGTGATGATTTTATATTTATAGTGAAATAATGATTACAGTAAGGTTAACAGTTCTGTGTCTCACATAGTTACATTTTTGTGTATGTGGTAAGAAATTTTCTTTTTAGCTTTGCAGAACAAGAACATTCTAAAAATCTCAATAAAGTATAATAATCTCATTGTTTTATAGAGTACCTTCCTACATATTATCTAATTTGCTTCTCACAACACATACATGGTAAGAACTTTTAAGATTTGCTCTCTTAGCAACTTTCAAGTATACAATACAGCATTTTAACTATGGTCACCGTGCTGTACATTAGATCCTCAGAATTTACTCTTCTTATTACTGTAGCTTATACCCTTTGACCACTTTTACCCATTTCCCACACTCCCCCCACCCCTGGCAGCCACCAATATATTCTGTGTCTATGAGTTCAGTTATTTTATATTCCACATGTAATTGAAATCATACCATATCTGTCTTTCTGTGTCTGACTTATTTGACTTAGCACAGTGCCCTGGAGATTCAGCTGTGGTGTTGTAAGTGGCAGAATTTCCTCCTTTTTTTATGGCTGAATAATATTTCATTGTGTATAATATTTATGTGTGTGTGTATGCACCACATTTTCTTTACCCATTCATTCATCACTGGACACTTAGGTCGTTTCCTTGTCTTGGCTATTGTAAATATTGCTGCAGTGAACATGAGGGTGCAGATATCTCTTCTCTTCAAGATAGTAATTTCATTTCTTTTGGATAAATACTCAGAAGTGGGATGTTGAATCACATGGTAGTTTCTGTTTTTAATTTTTTTGAGGAACCTCTGTTCTGTTCTCTGTAGTAGCTGCACCAGTTTACATTCCACTGATGGTGCAAGGGTCCCGCTCTCTACATCCTCTCCAGTACTTGGTGTGTTTGTCTTTTCACATCCCCACTGATGGTGCAAGGGTCCCCTCCTCTTTGTCTTTCATTTTAGGTATGAGGTGATTACTCATTGTGGTTTCGATCTGCATTTCCCTGAATTTAGTAAGGTTGAGCCCCTTTTCATGTACCTGTTGCCCATTTGTCTGTTTTTTGAAAAATATCTATTCAGGTGTTATGCCCATTTTTAAATCAGACTATTTGTGATGAATTTTTTGTTTTTAGCATTTAAAATCACCCATTTATTAGTTGGATAAGTTAGAAGCATAGACACTTTGTGTGCTACTTCTTAGCTCAGACTCTCACAAGGCAAATATCTAGTTCTCTTATGACTAACCAAATTAAATAATGCTCAAAACAGACATTTTTAACGTACTGATTATACATATCATCGCTTACTGAACTCTTTTCATTTGTTTTTAAGGCCACTTTCCAGTTGAACTTTTAGAAGAAGCTCAAATTGATCTTGGTCCCTGGGTGACTTTTGTAGGCAGATTATTTATGAAACACTAAATATGAATTTACCCATGCATTTTTATATCACTGATCATTTTAGAAATCTCACAAAGGTTTCAAGAGTTCTAGAGATGATAATGGTGTAACTCTTTATTCTGAGAGCTTACTGTAATGTAAGACTCTTGAAGCCTGACAAGATTAGTTAGATTGCAAAAGAGAATGAGCAATTTCTTATTCTTCGTATCCTTTTTAGCTGTTAATAAGGCTATTGAGCTGACTTTATGCTCTAGTTTGCTTCATATGATTATTTGAGGGCAGATGGTGGGTTAGGAATGACTCTCAGAACTTATGCTTTAGCTTATCTGTATTTACTGAGGTGAAAGATATATATTAATAATGGGTATTTTCTCTGCAGTTGGATATTCAGTTTAATTGTTATTTATTTTCTCTCCCAAGTACTAATCTATTTCTTGTCATTGTATTTCACAGACTTTCACTCCCCTGGTAGATAAACTTGGTTTGGGTTCTGTGGTTCCAGTTGAATACCTTCTGGATCGAGAGCTTCGTTTCCTGTCAGATGCTAATGGGTTGCATTTGTTCCAGGTACTTATCAGTTGGTCTAGTCCTGAATTTATTTCTCTCCCTGCTGATTTCTTTGTTGATTATAGAGTGTTTCCTCTTCTCTTTTAATGTTGAAGCAAGTACTTTCTCCCAGTAATTCCATGTGCCTTTTTTTTTTCTAATCCATGTGGCTTTTAAAGTTTCTTTGCTCCCTTGAAAAGTACATTTGGTGACTGAGGACTCTTTTCTCCCCTGCATACCCCCACCTCACCCTGAAACCACTTCACACATAAGACCACAGTTCCTCAGAAGTACTGACTTCACAGAGATGGCTGCGTCTGTAACTTGTCTGAGAAGGGCCTATACCTTTGCCAGTGGCAGAGAGGCTGGGAATTTGGGCTAGTTCCAATCAACATTAAATATTGAAGAGCTTAGGTATATTTTTAGTTACAGAAAAGGGAAAGGTTAGTAGTTTAAACAAGCTAGTGTCTGAGTTCGAGTTTCAGAATTTATGGATGATAATATTTATTTCTCACAAGAGTTATTGTCTGAACGTTAAAATTTAGGAGACTTCCAAGAGTTTTGCTGTCTTATTGAGGCAGCCAAGAGCAATGTTTACTAAACTGTGTTTTGTGAAATATTAATGATGATTTCTTTGTTGTTGAAATGTCTTCCTGACTTATTAGGCCTCACTCCCTCTCATCAGTCTTGTTTTATTCATCTTTGTAATCCTAGTGCTTGTATGAATAGGCACTCAGTGAATTGTGGATAAGTATCAAAATAACAAGATTTACAGGGAATAAAATGTTTTATAGTCAAATAAGTATGAAGAACATTTACCTAAACATGTTTTTTTTCCTGCATGTCTTCTCAGAGCCTTTAAACGTACTATTGTATGTAGGAAGATAGAGTATGCTGTTGTCCCTTGAACAACCCAGGCTTTAACTACATTGGCCCACTTAGTGTATGGATTTTCGTCAATAAATATAGTACTTATAAATTAATACAAACTTTTTTCACTGTGTCTTTTCATTTAGATGTCTAGTGTTAGTAATACTTTTAACATCTGTAGTGTTTTGTATTCTATAAGGCAGTCTTTTTTTTTCTGGCTATGCTGGGTCTTCGTTGCTGTACAGGCTTTTCTTTAATTGCAGCAAGTGGGGGCTACTCTCTAGTTGCGGTGTGTGGGCTTCTCACTGTGGTGGCTTCTCTTGTTGCGGAGCACAGGCTCTTGGGCACACAGGCTTCAGTAGTTGCAGACCACAGGCTCTAGAGCACAGGCTCAATTGTTGTGGTGACATGTAGGATATTTCCAGATCAAGGGCTGAACCCATGTCTCCTGCATTGGCAGATAGATTCTTTACCACTGAGCTACCAGGGAAGCCCTGAATAAGGCAGTCTTGATGTAGTGCATTGACAGATGATTCATCTTGTAAACAGACATCATGAACATAGGGTATCAATAAATACAGCATAGTACTGTAAATGTATTTTCTCTTCCTCAAGATTTTAACATTTTCTTTTCTCTTGCTTACTTTATTATAAGAATATAGAAAAATATGTATGATATACACAATATATGTCAATCAACTATTTATGTATCAGTAAGGCTTCCAATCAATAGTAAGCTATTACGAGTTAAGTTTTGGGTGAGTCAAACATACACAGATTTTTGACTGGATGGGTTGGGGAAGCAGTTGATGTCCTGCCCTCTTCTCACCTTGTTCAAGGGAGGTGTAATATTTCCTAAACCTAAATGATCATAGCATCTTTAACTTTTGTAGAGCATCTTGTAGTCAGACTAAGGTTCTTTGGAACATTTTGATATATGCTGATGTAGAGCTCCTCAGGGGTATAATTTTTCTCTTCTGGCTAGATACTATTGCTATTTATTTCAGTATTCAGTTTTTTCTTTTTTTATATTTACTAGATGGGAACAGATAGCCAAAACCAGATTCTTTTGGAACATGCTGCTCTGAGAGACACAGTTAATGCTTTGATCAGTGACCAAAAGCTACAAGAGATATTCAGCCGAGGTAAGAATAGATAGTCTTCTGTCCTTAAATTCTGAATCGGGTGTATAGCCAATGTTGAAAGTGATAGAATGGGGAAAACCGTGCAACTCTTAAACATCTGTGCTTATCTTCTTTTTGTGGGTAGTGTCACAAGTAACTCCAGTTAGCTGGATCTCTAGAATGGATTGGAAAAATAGGATCTCCCTCAAACCAGTTTCCTTTTTGTATTATCTTTCATAATATGCAATGTTGTCTTTTTAAAAATTTCTTTATCTCTTAAATATTTATTAAGGACTAACCTTGCAGTCGACACAGTGTTAAGGTACTGGGGATATAACCACAAGCTAGAAAATCTCTGCCCTTGTTGAGCATACTGTCTTGTAAGGTTCAGCGGACCAAAGACTGTTAACACCAACAAATAACAACTTAGAGTGTAAGGTATGTTCATAAAGGAAGGTGTCCACAGACTCATTCACATTAAGAGCATGTTAACTTTTAAGAATGAAAACAAAAGAGGTTTATTGACTTTTTCATTTTACATACAGATTTTGCCCAAGATTCTATACAAAGGGTAGACTCTGGCTTCATTTATCCTTCCCTTCATGTTGTACATCTGCTCTTTGTCCTTCCTGACCTCATGATAACAATGATTTTCAGTGAAATAGGGCTCTTGGTTCTCTTCTGTCAAACTAAATCTAAATAGGTAAAAGTAGGAAAACTGGCCTCTTTGGAGAAGGGAAGTATCAGTGTGAAATGATGTTTAATAATCAAGGAAAGGTATGAGAGAGGAAAGAAAGTGAGGAAAAATAGATAGCAGTGAGAAGGAAATCAAGGAACAGGATAAGACATAGAGATATATATGAATGTGTATAGAAAAATTAAGCTTAATTATAGCTCTGAAAGGTAATTAAAATAAACAGTGTTTTAACTATATGGTCTCAAATGTATAAGATATGTAGGAGAGAGAAACTTGTTCTTGGAGGGCCAGCTGAAATTGTAGGGTAACATTACCTGCTGATAAAGTAATATCTTTGAAACTCTATGTTCTTAGAAAGACAGGTGCTATATTTGTTCAGATTGTTATTAGAGCAGAGGCTGGAAACCTCAAAAATTGAATTCTCCACCTACTGTATTGAAAGTAAGATAGCAAAGGGCAAATGGTTATGCATCATTCCTATGCTAACATAACAAAATAGTACATTCAACTTATTGGCCTACTTTTTTTATGTATATGTCAGATAGATCTGAGTAGATTTTCATATTATCTATAGTTTTTGACTTGTAAGTTGCCTTTCTCTTTCCTGTATTACTTCTAGAATTGAAAATTTGAGATAAGGTATCAGATCGTAGGATATTCTAAGAAATCTCCAAATAAAATTTACCAAAGTCACTGGGAAAAACTATGTTTTATTTTTAAATTGCTGTGTATAGTAAATCTGAAATAGCTTATTTATTCAACTCCATACAAGAGGATTAAAAGTGCCAATAAGTCTCTCTGTTTCTGTTTTTTAAGGAACAATCATGAAATACAGCTTAGCCAAAAATATTCAGTACTGACTGATCTCTTCTTTAGGTCCCTACAGTGTTCAAGGTCACAGGGTCAAAGTGTACCAGCCAGAGGGAGAAGAAAGTTGGCTCTGTGGTGTTGTAAGCCATCAAGACTCCATCACCCGTCTTATGGAGGTGTCTGTAACTGAGGTGAGGCTCTGTGTTATTTTGTCTGAGGTCCATCCATCCCCTTACCAAGGGTGGTATGGAGAAAGGGAGCACTTCATTACATGTGAGAAGAGCTGGGTTCCATCTCTGGCTTTATCACTTTTGATTCTATCACCTTGAGAAAGGCTGTTCTACTTTTTCAACCTCAGTGTTCTCATCTGTAAATTAGAGGTAATTGGGTAACCACCCTTGGCCTCACAGTATATGTTTTGGGAACTGAGATGATGTATTCAAAAGTGCTTTGAAATCTATAGAACAGTATACAGATGTGAAGTACTGTTATCTTATTTTGTCATATTCATAATGTTTATTATTTTAAAATCTAATCAATTAGCATTTGCTTCTATAATACTTATGCCACTCTCCCCTACATGCTGATAAAATGAATTGTTTTCTAAGGAAATAAGTAGAAAAAACATAGCATCTATAACTACCTGGAGAATTATCTATCAAAAACAAGAGTATTTTGAGGCAAACACATATGTATTTATAACACCTTTGAAATGGTTTCAGAATTGCCCTCTGCAGTCACATGTAATATGAGCATAATGATTTTAGTCATTTCTTTATTTAATTTATTAAATTATTCAATCTTCATTTACAAATTTCAAGTGATACACATATATATAAAATAGTTAGTGAAACCCATCCCTTCTCATAGGCAAATATTACTCCTGACAATGGTAACCACCATTAACAGTTTGGTGTATATTCCATATGCTTCCAAATACCTCCTCTGTGTGTGTGTATATGATATTTTTATACTGTCTATTTAGGTAAGAACTGTATAAATCATACTATACTAACATATGGGATCATATGATACACATAGTTCTTTGATTTATGTCTTTAACTTAATTTTAAATTAGCATCATTCTCTATAAATATATATAGAAATCTACTTCATCCTTTAAAATCAGATGCATACTATCCACTGAATTGATGTAGTATAACTAATTTAATTTAAAATTGATGGACATTTAAAAATCATTTCCAGTATTTTACTAATACAAATAATGCTTCAGTGAATATCCTTGAGCATATATCATTATACATTTTTCACATTATTTATGTACTGAAATAAATTCCCAAGTGTGTAATTGCCAGGTCAAAGGATGTATACATTAAATCTGACAGTATCTGTCAAATTGGCCCCTGCCAAAACCTTTAGTTTTTTTCTGAAGGTTTCTTTTTTCTTTTAAATTTTATTCTTTATTTATATTTAGTTCGGCTCTTCTGGGTCTTCGTTGCTGCAGGGTCTGTGGGCTACTCTCTAATTGCAGTATGCAGGCTTCTCATTGTGGTGGCTTCTCTTGTTGCAGAGCTCTGGCGCTGACACTGGCAGGGCTTCAATAATTTAAGCACGTGGGCTCAGTAGTTGTGTCTCCTGGGCTCTAGAGCACAGGCTCAGCAGTTGTAGCTCACAGACTTAGTTACCACAGCATATAGGATCTTCCTGGACCAGGGATCAAACCCGTGTCTCCTGCATTGGCAGGTGGATTCTTCACCACTGAGCCACCAGGGAAGTTCATTTTTTTTGTTTGTTTTTTTAATTACAGAATAGGAAGGTTTTAGAGATGCATAATTTGAAATTAGTAACTCTAAAAGAGACACTTGGGCATTGAACTCAATTTTTTCATTCATTCATTTAACAAATATTTGAGTGCTTACCATATGCTAGACCTTGTTTCAAATGTTGTTATTCCAGCAGTGAATTAAATAATAGAGATCCCTATTCATGGAGCTTTTATTCTAGCAGGGAAGTAGAAACAAATAGAGATAATTGCATAGATTACATAAGAAAAAATACATAATTATGTCTTTGGTGGGCAGGCATTAAATCTTTCTCCTCCTTTTTTCTTATTTCTATCTCCCTCCTTCTATAGAGTGGTGAGATCAAGTCCGTAGATCCCAGACTGATCCATGTGATGCTCGTGGATAATTCGGCGCCTCAGAGCGAGGTACAGTAATGGAGTGAGTCTCTGAGCAGACTCATGAGCTTGCATTATCTTGTTACATAGACTTCATTATGTGTGTGTTATCCATGTTAATAGCTTTGGGTTTCAAGCTCTGACCACTGTACATTTCTTGCTCTCACCACAGTCTTGTCTAGTTGAGGGAGGGTAATCTCGAGAAAGAGACCTAGTCTGAGCAAACCCTTTTCATCATGGCTATGTTGCCTAACTGTTTTAAAATGGCCTACTTTTTTCTTACATTTTTTTTAGGACAGGTATATTTAAAAGATACAATAGACAAAGCTGTAATAAGTAGTAGTAATATTCATGACCTACCCAGTAATAAGAAATGGAGAAGAAACTACATCCTCTTTTTCTTTCCATTAGGTGGTAGTGAGCTCCAAGGAAATCTGAAATTTTGTATCCCAAGAAGAGTTCAAACTAAACTAGTGCCTAGTTCAGTGCTCAGCACACAGTGGATTACTCCATTGTTTCTGTGAATCAGACCAACTCTTGGTTCATTCAGAATTATCATAATCCATCAAAAGACACATTATAAATCAGTGCCTGAACCAATTAAGGAATCCCGTATGAATTTCCTTCAGTAGGACATTGACTTGGACGGCCATCTGTCCATATATTCTTCATAGTTTTCTTAGCACCTGTGTTTGTATTGCTCTCTTGGCTGCTCATGCTGGGTATACAATTCTTCCTCTTCTTTATCCAGTCATTTTGGCTTGATAAAACAAGATTAGGGTAGGAAAAGAAGAATCAGGGTAAAATTTAATAGTTCTTTACTACATATTATATTATTACAAATAGGATAAGTCTCTTGACTGTGTTTACATGACTGAAAAACACTTGTTACTTTGATGCTGTGTTGGGTCCCTTTTTTATTTCCTTCCTCATTTCATTTGTTCTTTAAGCACCTATTATATGCTAGGTACATTTAGATTGTGCCAGGTATAGCTAGAGAGTACTGGTCTCAGTGTCCTAATCTACTCACATGTGAGTAGCTCACCATAAGTAGGACATACATATACATTGTTGCTCAGGGAAATTGCTGTGAGCCAGGCTCTGTAAGTTGGCTGAATGAGTTAAAGGTGAGATCTTTGGTTTTCAGCAACAGACGTTGATTCTTCTTTTTTCAGCTTTGCCATGGTGTGACTATCTTCTTAGCTAGCAAAATACAATTATTGACAGATCTGCCAAGTTTTACAGGAACGCTTCTTAGAGATCCATGGTCACCTCATTTCCTTGGAAAGAGTGAGCAAGAAAGGAGAGATTTCAGTGATCGTACTTAAATACTTCACAGCACTGAAAACTGAGTGATGATAGAGGTTGAAGAAGGGGTAAAAAGATTTTTAAATGATCAAATGAAAATAATTCTTAACAAACAAAAACAGTTCTTAAATGAAAGATTTAGAAACTTAGATTAATATTACCAAAAGTATGGGAGAAACAAATCTTGAGCTTTGGTTAAGGTTTTCAGAAGGAAATTAAGGGGGAAAAAAGGAAGGCAGGAAAAAAAAGAGAAAACTGGCAAGAAGAAATGAAAAATTTGAAAAAAATTCAGTTATAAGAGCTATAATAATGATTGATTACACAAAGATACAGATCTGCACAAAGAATCTATATGTATTCAAGGGCAGTGAGAGTCGATTAATCAAGCTGGTAAATAATAACAGCCAAATAACTATGTCACTAGCTTATTGCCACCCCAGCACATTATCTAAATGAAACTATCTGAAAGTTAGCTAAATGCAGCTAAAAAGAAATAATAGGATATCAGTCTAAGAATGTTCCAGGTGTAAGTTGCCTAAGAGAGTGTTAACTGTGTCCCAAGCCCCTGTCCTCTTGTCCTTCTCAGGGAAAGAGTTTTCACTCAGAGATAGGAATTTCCCCCTTTTAATTCTGTGTCTTTTAAGGTTACTGACCTTTCAAATAAGGCTGAATAAGATTTCCTGAGATAGGATGAAATTACTAAAAGAGCTAAGAGATTTGAGTTTTTGGTTGTGGTACCCTGACTTTTTAGTTTTCCCCCCTGTTTGTATCTAATGCTTTGAAATAAGATCTGGAAATTATTTGTGTTCTTTATAGTGTCCATAAGAGCAACTCAAACCTGTCTCTGTTGGGCTCACTTTTCCTCTGGTCACAGACTCATAAATGTTCCTTTTCCTATTGTTAAGTTGTCACCAGTTTTTAGTGACTTCTGGATAGAGGAGATTTTATATTTCAATACTTGCCAGTTTCTATCAAACAAGGAGATAAATATAAAATAAAGCAGATTTTTTTTTTCCACCAAGGGGCAAATAAGTTCCCAGACTAGCTTTATCAGTCCATTTTATAAAAGATATTCCACAAATTTTTAAAATCCTGAAAAAAGCCCATTTAAGAAAGGAGTACATTTCATTTAAGGGAGGTTTTGTGAAGTGAGTTAACCTCTAGTAACTGTTATCTTGAATATGTGTGTGTAAATTGAATCACAGGAAGATTGGAGCTTTTTAACAAAGGGTATGTCTTAGAGCTGGCATTGGAATTTGGCAATCTGTCCCAGCTTTGATTGTCTGCTTCTAGAGATGGGAAAGAGCTAATGGTTTATGGTTTTCACAGGATGGAAAGTCCCTTGTAATAAATCTTTTTTGAATTTTGTTTTGTAGGGGGGTACGTTAAAAGCAGTAAAATCTTCCAAAGGAAAGAAGAAGAGAGAGAGCATAGAGGGGAAAGATGGCCGGAGGAGGAAAAGTGCTTCGGACTCTGGGTGTGACCCTGCATCAAAGAAATTGAAAGGAGACAGGGGTGAAGTAGACAGTAATGGGAGCGATGGAGGCGAGGCAAGCCGAGGGCCCTGGAAAGGAGGGAATGCCAGTGGAGAGCCAGGGCTGGATCAGAGAACCAAGCAGCCACCGACTACATTTGTCCCCCAGATTAACCGCAACATTCGCTTTGCCACTTACACCAAAGAAAACGGCAGGACTCTGGTGGTGCAGGATGAGCCTGTGGGTGGGGACACACCTCTACCTTTCACTCCGTATTCTGCAGCCACAGGTCAGACACCTTTGGCCCCAGAGGTGGGTGGAGCCGAAAATAAAGAGGCAGGAAAAACACTGGAACAAGTTGGCCAGTGTATGGTGGCTTCAGCAGCTGTGGTCACTACCGCCAGCTCCACCCCAACCACGGTGAGGATCTCAGACACTGGCCTTGCAACAGGGACTGGGCCGGAAAAACAGAAAGGCAGCTGGTCGCAGGCCCCAGGAGAGGTGAGTTGTTTCAGGGGCAGATTTGCAAGATGTGGGTTCACACTTTCACCCTCCTTTGTTCTTAACACATTAAAAAGCATCTCAGATGCCATAGGGAAGGAGTATTTCTGAGATGTGTTTAAATTGTATTCTGTGGCTAGTCCTTTATTGCTTGTTGGACAAATGTGTATATTCTTAAGACTTTCTCAGCTCTTAAAAGTCACCTAACAGTTGGGCTAATCAAAACTTGATTAACAATCCAGTTTAATGTGTCGTTAAAATAGATCTAATGGGGAATCTTTTAAACTCAGCTATCTATTTAGTTCGTGTAGTGGTTTAGCCTCCACCAGGCCTTTGAGAAGCAAGGTTAATGAATTATAGTGTTGGAAACAGTGAACACTATAATTAGGGCTATGTGAAAGCTACTATTACCAACCCATTTTCAGTTCATCATTTTCTATATTTTCCTTTGAGCCTGGGCCACTTTGATATGACCATAGAAGGTTTTTTTCCCCCCCTCTTAACTTAATCTTTTAAGCCTTACCTGGAAATTTTGATGGAATTAATTGTGGTAGTATCCAGCTTGCTAGGTTCTTTATCTGATATGCATATATTGTTGCTGAAATGCAACTTTTGTTAAATAAAGTTAACATCAAGTTGGCTCCCCAGTCAAATTTGAAACAGTATCAAAATCAGTTCTTATAGTCTTAGCTCTTATTTTGGTCACCAAAGTATGATTAATGATGCTGGTCATATTTTCTTTTCAAATTGGCTATTAATTCAAACTGGAATATGAAATACAAATAAAATACTAAATGACTTTTATAAATTATGTATAAGAAACTACTGTGTGCTAAGTACTGTATATTATAAACAGAGAATTGAAATCCTATTTGAAGGAGCTCACATCCTAAAATGGAATTGTTTTATAACAGTGTCATATAAAACATGGCATATACATTTCATCTGATTTCTTCCCCTTCATAGAAGATCCAGTTTGTTAATCTCTAGTGTGCAGGGATGGGGAGGGAAGTGAAGTGCCAAGGCAGAAGAAGAGAAGGCCTGTAAATGCAAAGTTTACACTCTTCATGATTTGTTCTCTGTTAGTTTACCAGCATTCCCAAGAAAACTAGGTGGGGATCTTATGTGGATTTCTCCTCTGTTTAAGTCATCATATTGCCCAAATTGATTAAAATTAAATCCATGTCAAAGGCAGAATAGATGTAAATGGGGATTACAAAACAGAGCAAGTGTTACATGCTTCACGAAGAGATCCACTGAATACTGTTGTTCTTGGAGTAGAAAGCTGAATAAATGAAGTGCGGATTCAGAGGGCATTTTCCAAACAGGTCTGAGAAATTTCTGTGATTGTATCAGTAACTTTACTAGTGGGTTAGCCTAGGTATTCTCTTGGGATATGATTTAAAAGTACAGAAATGGATATTTCCATCATGAACCAGGGACACACACCCCCAGGAAACTTCCTGCTCTGAAAATTGTGTTGAAATCAGTTTGTCATCACTTTCTTACAAGAAAAGGATTTGAAATTTAATCAGTTGTAGGAAAATGAAAGAGCATCCAATTATTTTTCATTCATGTGTGTATTTTTTTATATAATTTTATTTATTATTTAATATTTTTGGCTGTGCGGGTCTTCATTGCTGCCTTGTCTTTTCCTCTAGTTGCAGTGCAAGGGCTTCTTACTGTGGTGACTTCTCTGGTTGCAGAGTATGGGTTCTAGGTGCTCATACTTCAGTAGTTGAGGCACATGGGCTCAGCAGTTTCTGCTTCTGGGGTCTAGAGCACAGGCTCAGTTGTTGTGATGCACAGGCTTAGTTGCTCCACGGCCATGTGGGATCCTCCTGGATTAGAGATGGAAGCCATGTCTCCTGCACTGGCAGGAGGATTCTTTACCACTCAGCCACCAGGGAAGTCCATGTGTGTGTTTATTTTTAGAGGGTAACTTTAGTAGTGAAACCTGAGATCCTTATGCTCATTCCTTGCAGTCATGCAGGTGTCAAGGGACCTGGCCAGATCCAGCCAGTGAAACAACAGCATAGCATCAGTGCTGTATCTGTCTATTCTCTTCTTTTTATTTGGAGGAATTTTAAGTCAGTGGTTTTTGGTTAATGGGAAGGAAAATAAAAAAGGAGAATGAACTAAGTTATTGAAATGCCCTGAACTGGTCTCTGTAGCAGATGTCACCTGGAGGCAAGCCATAGAAGGCCTGCCTGGTTCTCATGCCTCTTGGCCACCCTCAAAGAAAGTCCTAATGTAGACTCCTCTTACATAGTTAAAAAGATCCACTGTTAAAGAGATCCATAGTTAAAGAGATCCTCCACCCCACTTTTTTTTAACAACACCCTTTCATTTATCTGATATACATTACATTTCTAAAAATTAAGTTAACACATAAAATTTACCATTTACACAATTTGAAGTGTACAGTATCATGGCATTTATATATTCACAGTGTTATGCAACCATCACTACTACATAAAGAATTTTCTTCTTCCCCAAGAGAAACTCCATATCTATTAAGCAGTCATGAAATAATTTTTATTTCTAATACTTTAAAGTGACTATAAGTATTATGTAAGAACTTATACCTACCTATGGATATTTCTCTGTATTATCCACATATATGAGTATGTGATATAGTATATGAAAGTGATTCTAACCCCTCTTTATGTACACATCCTTCTTTATCCAAATGCAGAAGTTAGCATTTTTAAGGTATAAAAAAAAGAATTTTTTTTTCATTCTCCAGTTTGTTATGCTGAGTGCTTTTGTTGGTGGGTGTTATCAGTATCTACAGTTTTCCACTTTGGAGACACTTGTTAAATCATGATAACAGAAGTGTTCAGTAACTGGTATGCCTCTTTAATTTAGCACCTTTAGATCTAACTTTAAGAGAAAGAGATAATTCAGCTTTTATGTTGATTCGGGTCCATCTTAGCGATTTTCAGACAAAGATACTTTTCCTTAATGTACAATGAGCTTTTCATAGGGCTGAAGTCACTTTTGTAAGAGTGGGCAATTTGCAATGACTTAACTCAACCAAAACTTTAACCATAGCCCCTAAGGTCTTTGAGGTAAATTAATATTACAGGGTCACTAGTAATATTTCACTCTATTTCAGACTAAAAGCTCATTTACATTCGGGAACCCTTTTCTTCAGTTCCCTGACAGAGTCTTCATTTCTAAATAGATAACTTAGAAGCCTACACAGCCTCCTGGTGCTTTGACAGTCAGTTGGCTAACAACCAAGGGTATCATTTCATCCTGCCATCTCTGTCTCACCTTGCTAAAGACCCCTCTGTGTTGTCTGTGGCAGTTTTCTTTCCTGGTAAAGTAACAAGTTATAAGTGCAGTTTTCCTGGAATTGTAGAGGAGAAAAATTGATTGACCCATAAGAAATGTTGGCCTAGGTCCAAGAAGGTATCAAAAGATTGTCAAGGAAGCCAGCATCACTAACTCTGGCTATCTTCTTTTCAGAATTCAAGGAATTCTGTCCTGGCCTCTTCTGGATTTGGAGCATCACTCCCGGGTTCATCACAAGCTTTGACTTTTGGAAGTGGAAGGAGCCAGTCCAATGGGGTTCTTGCCACAGAGAACAAACCTTTGGGCTTCTCTTTTGGCTGTAGCCCAGCACCAGAGTCTCAGAAAGACTCTGATCTCTCCAAAAACTTGTTTTTTCAATGCATGTCCCAAACTTTACCCACCAGTAACTACTTCACTACCGTTTCAGAGAATTTGGCTGATGATTCCTCCAGTCGAGACTCATTTAAACAAAGCCTTGAGAGCCTCTGTAAAGGAAGATCCACTCTTGGAGCAGACACTAAATCAGGCTCTAAGGCTGGCAGCTCTGTGGATCGGAAAGTGCCTGCAGAGTCCATGCCCACCCTCACGCCAGCCTTCCCACGGAGCCTCCTAAATGCCCGCACCCCAGACAGTCATGAAAATCTATTTTTACAGCCCCCTAAACTGTCCCGAGAAGAGCCTTCTAACCCTTTCTTGGCATTTGTGGAGAAAGTTGAACATAGCCCTTTCAGCAGCTTTGCATCTCAGGCATCAGGTAGCTCTTCCTCTGCTACCACTGTCACCTCCAAGGCAGCACCCAGCTGGCCCGAGTCTCACTCCTCTACAGATTCAGCATCTTTAGCAAAGAAGAAAACCCTCTTCATCACAACTGACTCCTCCAAACTGGTGTCTGGTGTTCTGGGCTCAGCTCTTACCACTGGGGGGCCAAGCCTCTCTGCCATGGGGAATGGCCGCTCCAGTTCACCCACCAGCGGCCTCACCCAGCCCATTGAGATGCCTACTCTCTCCTCCAGCCCCACAGAGGAGAGGCCAACTGTGGGGCCTGGGCAGCAGGACAATCCTCTCCTTAAAACCTTTAGTAACGTCTTTGGCAGGCACTCAGGCAGCTTTCTGTCCTCCCCAGCAGATTTTTCACAGGAGAACAAAGCTCCTTTTGAAGCTGTGAAAAGGTTCTCACTGGATGAGCGAAGCTTGGCTTGCAGACAGGACTCAGACTCCAGTACCAATAGTGACCTGTCAGATTTAAGCGACTCTGAGGAGCAGCTCCAAGCCAAGACCGGTCTAAAGGGGATTCCGGAACACCTGATGGGGAAGCTGGGCCCCAATGGGGAACGCAGTGCTGAGCTGTTGCTGGGAAAAGGCAAAGGGAAGCAGGCCCCCAAGGGCCGGCCTCGGACTGCTCCCTTGAAAGGTGATCCTGCTGAGATTATCCATGGGCCTGGCTCTGGCACTTGCCTCAAATGCTTGCTGTGCTCTTGGGCAGCAGAGGCCCTCTTTTTGATGGAAAAGTCCTATACTCTCATAGAATTACATAGTCCAAAGGGTGCAGTAGGGATCCCTCATCAACTCATCTGGTTCAAGGCAGGGTTGATCTAAACCAGCACTGTAAGAGAGATATCTGTCCTGTTAATGATAATCCCACAAAGTCTTGATAGTCTGTTAATTTTGGTCAGGAACTCTTTCCTCCCTTAGTGTATTTCTCCTGCCATTGGTCCTTCCCCTTTAATGAATTTAGGGGAGTTACTCAGTACTAGTCTTTATTCTCACATAGCAGCCTTTAGTAGAGTTGATGAAGCAAGAGAACCGCTCCTCAGTTTGCTCCTCTCTGTCACATATTTATGATTTTAAATGTCTTTCAAAAGCCGTTAACTCCTGTGGAGTGAGGTTATGGTCTGAAATTGTGTAAAGACAAGTGTCTAAGAAAATGGCAAGTCACCATTCTCATTAGGATTTGGTTTCCCATAGAAGCCCCAAGAGTTCTTGATTAGTAGAAGAGTCATATCCTGAGGGGCTGGTGGCAAGAAGCTACCTTCTGCCTTCTTGAGTTTTCCTCACCCATACTCAGAGTTGTTTCATTGTCATGGGGTACTTCCCACAAATTCTCCATGGTTTTTATTTCCCAGTTGAATCCTCTTTGTTCCCTCTGCTCCTTTTCTGCCAAGGATGGACCTGATGGGCTCATGCCCATCCAGTGCAAGGAGGAGTGACTCAGGTCAGGACAATGTCTGTCCTCAGGAGGATTATGTTTTTGCATTTCTTTTAAACCTTTCATGACCAACCATTTCTCACTCTGCCTTCTCACAGTGGGCCAGTCAGTGCTGAAAGATGTGAGCAAAGTAAAGAAGCTGAAGCAGTCTGGAGAGCCCTTCCTGCAGGATGGGTCTTGCATCAATGTAGCCCCTCACCTGCACAAGTGTCGTGAGTGCCGCCTGGAGCGGTATCGGAAGTTTAAGGAGCAGGAGCAAGATGATTCCACTGTGGCCTGCCGCTTCTTTCACTTCCGGAGGTACCCAAACTCCTCTCTTCATCTCCTTCCCAGTTTCCTTAGTGATTCATAACTTCCACTCTTTCTCTGAATCGGTAAACATATTTCAGCATCTTTTTCTTGTTTTCCTAAACTCCCTTGCTCTCAGAGTCTGTGCTAAGGTTCTGCCATCCCATTAGTTATTTAGGTTGTGAAATGATACATGACTTCGTCCTTAAGAGAATTTAAATTTAACAGTCTCACCTGCTGCCCCCTGAACTGTGTTCTTATTCCTAACTTGAATTCCATTTGAAACCAGTGATGTGAGCAGAAGGATGCCATTTTGTATTATAGATTTGCTTAACCAGTTACTCCTGTTTAGTGCTAGAGTAATTTAAGTCCCCTAAGAAAGAAGGGGAAGTAAGATTAGGAGATAATGTGAACCTTCTTTAAAATAGGGATAACTGTTGAAAATCCTTGAAATGTCCCTTGCTTTTACCAAACAATAGCTATTTACTCACTTTGCTTCTGCTTGATAAACTTAGAAGAGGAATTTCTTCTAATAAATCATTCAAGAGTCCTTAGTTTTTTAAATAAAGAAATCCAAGTGGTTTATCCATGTGGCATGGATTCGCTTATTCAGCAAATGTGTATTGAAAATTTAATATGTGCCAGCCATTGTTGTGGGCATTGCAGATTAAACAGTACACAAAACCCTCGAATTCCAGCCCTCCAGAGGCTTGTAAGGGATGCAGATAATAAATAAGAAAAACAAGTTTAACTATGAGGAAGATAAGGGAAAGAGGATTGATATTTGGAGAGGCTAGAGAGGCTACAATATAAATAGGATGACTTGATGGGAGACTTCCTTAGCAGTCCAGTGTTTAGGACTCTGCACTTCCCCTGCAGGGGGCACAGGTTCAATCCCTGGTTGGGGAACTAAGATCCCACGTGTGGTGACGCCATGGGGTCCTAAAGAGTTGGGCATGACTTAGCAACTGACCAACAACAATGAATGGGATTATTCTAACTATTTTGGGAAATTCAGTTCAGTTCAGTCACTCAGTCGTGACCCCATGGACTACAGCATGCCAGGCTTTCCTGTCCATCACCAACTCCCAGAGCTTGCTCAAATTCATGTCCATTGAGTCTATGATGCCATCCAACCGTCTCATCCTCTGTCATCCTGGGAAAGGGCAAGGATTTCCAGGAGTTAGGCCACTGCCCTCTTTTTGGTCTTTGATGGTTGGCCTCAGAACTGTGATGGCACAATTGGGTGTGGCAATTTACTTTGCTGATGTGTTATGATGAGTGTATGCTATGCTATGCTATGCTAAGTCGCTTCAGTCGTGTCCGACTCTGTGCGACCCCATAGACGGCAGCACACCAGGCTTCCCCGTCCCTGGGATTCTCCAGGCAAGAACACTGGAGTGGGTTGCCATTTCCTTCTCCAATGCATGAAAGTGAAAAGTGAAAGTGAAGTCGCTCAGTCATGTCCGACCCTCAGCGACCCCATGGACTGCAGCCTTCCAGGCTCCTCCATCCATGGGATTTTCCAGGCAAGAGTACTGGAGTGGGGGCAAGAATACTGGAGTGGGGCTCAAAGGTCTAGTGGAAGTCACTCTGACATCTTGGACCTGTTTGTTCTAATCAGTTTATGTCGTGTCCTTGGGCTACGTCATTCTTTTAAAGTCTGTGCCCTCCCTCTTCCCTCCTGTTTCAGGATGAGGAAGTGAAGTGAAGTGAGGTCACTCAGTTGTGTCCGACTCTTTGCGATCCCATGGACTGTAGACTACCAGGCTCCTCTGTCCATGGAATTCTCCAGGCAAGAATACTGGAGTGGGTTGCCATTTCCTTTTCCAGGGGATCTTCCCGACCTAGGGATCGAACCCAGGTCTCCTGCATTGCAGGCAGAATCTTTACCGTCTGAGCTACCAGGGAAATCAGGATGAGGAAGAACTAGTAAAGGAGACTGAGAAGAAACAGCCAGTGAGGTATTCTGGAAGACAACTGAAGAATGTGTTTCTAGGAAGGAATAATGAACTCTGGCAAATGCTGGTGATTGGGTGTGGTCAGTTAAGGACAAAAAATGACCTTTGGATTTAACAGGAGGGAATGACCTTGTCAAAAACAGTTTTGGGACTTCCCTTACAGTCCAGTGGAAGACTCATGCTTCTACTGCAGGGAATGTGGGTTCCATCCCTGGTCAGGAAGTCAAGACGTCATATGCCACACAGCACAGCCAAAATAAAGTTTTGGTAGATTGATAAGAGAACTTCTGAATGTTGTGGTTTAAGAGAAGATAAAAGAGAAAGGAACTGGTAACTATCAGTATAGACAAATCTCTTAAGAAACTTTGCTCTTACGAACAGATAAATGAAGGAGGATGTGGGATCAAGGGGACTGAGATAGCATATTCAAATACTGACAAGAGTGATTCAGTAGAGAGGAAAATCCCCGATTCAATGCACATAACTTTGAGCAAACTCCAGGAAGACAGTGAAGGACAGGGAAGCCTGGCATGCTGCAGTCCATTAGGTCACAAAGAGTGGGACACGCCTGAGCAACTGAACAATGACAAAAAGAGAGGAAAATAGATGTAGAACAGAGAATTAGTGAAGGGATGCCTATGCAAGAGGATAAGGTGTAGAGCAAAGGTGGAGAGATTGGTATTCACTGGGAGCTAGTTCATCCATAGTAGCAGAAGACGAGATGGAGTACTTGGGGGCAGGTATAGCAATGTGTGATAGTATGGTGGGAGCGTGTGGGAATTCTGTCTTCTGGCTCCTTGCAGGAATTTTGAGTGAAATAATTAGCAAGGTCCTCGTGGGGAAAATAATACTGGAGTTTTGAAAAGAAAGAAGATATTAAACAAGCATTAAAGGCTCACCTGATGTAAGTCGACAGGCATTTCAAGTGTGACAGTGAGCACAGATCTGTATTTTTCTCTGATCACATTTACTGGTGTGGTTGCTGAGTGGTATTCAGTTCTTTAAAGAATCTGGATCTAATAAGTGTTAACAATAAGCCTTTCTATTAGTGCATACTGTGTTGGTCGAATATGGTACAAGTTCTTAACTCCACCTGATTCCTATTAAGTCGCAATTTCTTTTAGGTCGTAGGATTTTTAAGTGGGTGTTGGTTTGCATGGTTGCTGCTATGTACTGTGTATTTGACTGTGTATCTTCCTATCTCAGGTTGATCTTCACTCGAAAAGGGGTACTCCGAGTGGAAGGGTTTCTGAGTCCCCAGCAAAGTGACCCTGATGCCATGAACCTGTGGATTCCCTCTTCCTCCCTAGCAGAAGGAATAGACCTAGAAACCTCAAAATACATTCTGGCCAATGTTGGAGACCAGTTCTGCCAACTTGTGATGTCTGAGAAGGAGGCCATGATGATGGTGGAGCCACACCGTAAGGCCCCCTCTTGCTTGTCTTCTAGGCAGTTCTAATTGGAAACTCATTTTCTTTTGCTTAAAGTGAAGTGTGGAATGAGTGGCAGATAACATTTTCTATGGATGAATTAAGCCTGCTAAAACTTCTATATGAAGTAAATTGAATAGCTAAAGCAGTACCTGTGTCTAGCAGTCCTCAGTCTTTCCGTCTTTGGCATTTAACAGACTAAAATTTCCTTCCTTATTTGTCTTTCATTTTTGTAGCACAGTTGCCATAATTTGCATTTTGATCCCTATTTGGGTTTGGTTCACTATGAACATTTTCTTCGCTTTGAACTAATTTGTGTCAGTATGTACTTTATGGTTTGTGAATAGATTAAGTGCTATGGTTGTTGTGTTTCATACCTTAAAGCCATGTTATTCATACATTTATGGTATTTCCATGTCTATGAGATACTATACCCTATTTCTAGACCAAGGAATATTGTACTATAAAATTATGCCCTATACTTTAAGAGAAAAATCTTATTTCAAGCCTCAATTTGAAAATTTTATAGTATCTTAAGTGACAACATATGGCATTCATTCTCACTGACACTTGTTCAGAAATATTAGAAATTCCATGTATTTTGTTTCTCTTACAATTATAGAAATATGAACTTCATGAATCTTTGAGTTTAATTGCTAGACAAAACACTTGAATGGGAATCAGTGGATCTGGGATCTTTTGCTCTCGCTCAGGATGATCAGTGCCAACAGTATTCCTCTTCCTTTTTCCACCAGAGAAAGTGGCATGGAAGCGAGCGGTCCGAGGTGTACGGGAGATGTGTGATGTATGTGAAACAACCCTCTTCAACATCCACTGGGTTTGTCGCAAATGTGGATTTGGGGTCTGCCTTGACTGTTACAGGCTCAGGAAAAGCCGACCACGCAGTGGTGAGCAAATGTTGTCCTATATGGCTGAAGGTAAAATGTCAGTGGAGGTGTGGACTTGGAAACTGAAGCAAAAATGGCTTTGGGCTCCTTCTTTAGCTTATGTTTTGTCACATTGTGAGGTCTTAAAATTGCCAATACTCCAGCCTAACTGACAAGGTTAAAACTTTTAAAGTATACACTTCAAATGTTTTTAGTATATTCCCACGTTTATATAGTTGTCACCACTATCTAATTTCATTTTCATTGCTCCAAAAATGAATCTTGCATTCAGTAGCAGTCACTCCCTATTCCTACCCACCTTAAACCTTGGTAACCATGAGTCTACTTACTGTCTCTATCAACTTGCCTATTCTGTACATGTCATATAAATGGAATCATACAATATACGGCCTTCTGTGACTGGCCTCTTAAACTTAGCATACTCTTTCAAAGCTTCATCCATGTTATAGCACATAATTCATTCCTTGTATTGCCAGGTAATATTCCATTGTATAGATATACTACGTTTTCTTCATCCAGTCTTTAGTTGATGGACATTTGGGTTGTTTCTACTTTTGGCTGTTATGAATAGTAGAACATTTGTTACAAGTTTTTGTGTGGATGTATGTTTTCATTTTTTTGAGAATATATACCTTGTAGTAGAATTGATGGGGCATATGGCAGTTCTATGTTTAACCCTTTCAGAAACTGCCAAACTGTATTCCAAAGTAGCTGCACCATTTTATAATTCCACCCGCAATGTATGAGGATTGCAAATTTTCCACATCCTTGTCAATGCTTGTTATTATCTGTCTGATTATAGCCATCATAGTGACTGTGAAGTAGTATATAGTGTGATTTTAATTTGCATTTCCCAGATGACTACTAATGTTGAGAATCTTTTCATGTGTTTTTTGGCCCTATGTTTATGTTCCCTGGGAAAATGTCTATTCAAACCCTTTGCTTCACTTTCTTTTTGCTTTATCTTATTAGCTGCCAAGAATCTTCCTTGCCCCTTGACTTCATCATCCTTCCCTCTTCTATGATACAGTGTAACCACTGTAACAGTGATTTAGAGCTTAGACTACTGGGATCTGAATCCTACCTCTGTATCTTATCATACCAACTAGGGTAATCTTGAGCTAGTTACTTAACCCCTCAGACTCACTTCCTTGTCTATAAAACAAAGATAATAGAAGTATGTCCCGCACGCACTGTTTTGAGGATTAAATGAGATAACGTATGTCCAGTGGTTAACACATTCACTAGGTACTACATGTTACATAGCTAAGATCTTCCACTTTTGCCCATGAAAGATAAACTTCTGCAGAAGTTGCCCTCCTATCATAAAAAATAAGAAAATCAGACAAAATATACAAAACCACGGTTTCAGAGGGCTTCCCTGATAGCTCAGTTGGTAAAGAATCTGCCTGCAATGCAATGCAGGAGACCCCAGTTCAATTCCTGGGTCGGGAAGATCCACTGGAGAAGGGATAGGCTCCGCACTCCAGTATTCTTGGGCTTCCCTTGTGGCTCAGCTGGTAAATAATCTGCCTGCAGTGTGGGAGACCAGGGTTCGATCCCTGGGTTGGGAAGATCCCCTGGAGAAGGGAAAAGCTACCTACTCCAGTATTCTGGCCTGGAGAATTCCATGGACTGTGGAGTCAGACACAACTGAGCAACTTTCACTTTCACAGTTTCAGATATTGGACAACAGGCAGCTTGAGTCTGTATTCCCTCAGAAAAATGAAGAAACAAGGTGAGTCCTACAATTGCCCCAGTTTACTGCCTGGAGGCAGTTTCTAGCCTGTACCACAGGGAAAGGCTATTAACATAGAGTTTGCAATCTCACAAGTTCAGACCGAGATTAAAATCTTAGAAGAGTGAGGCAGTGTAGTGAAGTGCTATGGAAAGAACACCAGATCTAGAGAAATCATCTCAATTTTTTTTATTGTATAGTGGTCTGCACATGCATCAAAGGAAACTGTTCTCAAGCCAATCAACTGAATAGTATACAGAACTCGCAATTTGTATTCCCACCAGCCAGAGTGGAGAGACATTGGACAGAGTCCAAAGGGGTCACACCCTTTGTAGTAGGACTAACGTAGTCTCAGAATAAGGTTGCTTTGGAGTTGCCATAATGAAGTATAGAGCACGAATTGGAAGGATCAAATTCATCTGCAAATTGCTTAGTTATACGCTACAGTAAAACCAAACATTCTTTAAAGGATTACACAAAATCCATAATCCATACTCTGAAACATAAAACTCACAAAGCTCTGCATTCAATGAAGAAAGATCTGGTGTACAGAAAAGAATAATGCAACCAGTATAATACAACCAGTAATCTGGGAGAAAGAAAACAATCGATAGAACAAGTACAGAAATGACAGTGATGATGGAGTTATTGTAAAAGGACCTTAAAACAGCTGTTAAAATACTTTTAATATGCTTGGACATAAAGGAAAACATAATGAGTAACATAGAAGACATGTAAAAGACCCAGATGAAGCTTCTAGAGCTGAAAATTATCTCAAAAAAAATTACACCAGGTAGGATTAATGGCATATTAGATACTGCAGAAGAAACAGTGAACTTGAAGACATAGAATAAAAACTATAAAAAACTAAGTACAGACAGAGGACTTAAATTTATAAGTTGAAGAGTGCCCTGTTGAACTACCAGATACATTAGGGAGTCTCCCAAACAAGTAAGTGGAGTTCCAGAAAGAGAAAGGGCAGGAGAACAGAGATAGAAAAAATATTGAAAAAAATAAAGCCAAAATTTTTCCAAATTTGATGAAAAAGCTATAACATTACAAGTCCAACAATAATCCTCAAATAAAAAAGACATTAAGAAAAACACACCAAAGCATGTCCTAATTACTTACTGAAAAAGTGTGTAAGGAGAAAAGCTGAAAAGCACAAGAGGAAAAAGATGCATATTATGTAACAAAGATAAGAATGATAGCTAACTTGTCAGAAAACTGTACTCTAGAGACAATGGTACAGCATTTTAAAGTGCTACAAATAAACCTATTAGCCTAGAATTCATACCTAGTGGAAGTATCTTTCTAGGGTGAAATTGTTTTCCAGGAATGGAAAAAGTGATAGAATTCATCATTCTATCACCAGTAGACCCATTCTGCAAAGTTAAAGGTAGTGACTCAGGCAGAAGAAAATGATACAATGTGGAAATTTGGATTTATACAAAGGAATGAAGAATGTGCTACATGGTAAATATGTGGGTACACATAAAAGACTTTTTTCTTACTTTTAATCTTTTAAAAAAACAATTGTTTAAAGCAAAAGTAATAACAATATAGGACTTCCTTGGTGGTACAGTAGATAGGAATCCACCTACCAACACAGGGGACATGGGTTCGATCCCTGGTCCAGGAAGATTCTACATGCTGTGGAGCAGCTAAGCCCATATGCCACAACTACTGAACCCACACTCTAGAGCCTGTGAGCCTCAACTACTGAGCCCAGGTGCTACAGCTGCTGAAGCCCATGTATGTGTGTAGAACCTGTGCTCTGCAACTACAAACTCCACTACAGTGAGAAACCTACATACCACAAGGAAGACTAGCCCCTGCTACAGTAGACCCGGTACAGCCAAAATAACTGACGATAGATAAATAATCTCAAAAAATGACAGGTAAGGGCTTTCCTGGTGGCCCAATTAGAAAGCATCTGCCAGCCAGTGCAGGAGACATGGGTTCAATCTCTGGTCAGGGAAAATCCCCCATACTGTGGAGCGACTAAGCCCGTGCGCCACAGCTATTGAGCCTGTGCTCTAGAGCCCGGGAGCCACAGCTGCTGAGCCTGTGTGCCACAGCTACCGAAGCCCGAGTGCCCTAAAGCCCATGCTCTGCAACAAGAGAAACCAATGCAATGAGAAGCCCGCACACTGCAACTAGAGAGTAGCCTCCACTGTCTGCGACTAGGGAAAAGCCCACGCAGCATCTAAGACCCAGCACAGCCAAAAAACCAGAACATTAAAAAGACAAGGAAAAACATCTGGAATCTTCCTGGACCAGGGATCAAACCCAAGTTCCTTGCACTGGAAGTGTGCCACCAGGGAAGTCCCCACAACCCAGTTTTTAAATGGGAAAAATATTTGAACAGATACGTCATCAAGGAAGATAGGTCAATGAAAAACACATGGAAAAAACTGTCATTACTTACTAGGAAAATGCAAATTAAAACCATAATGAGAAACCACTATCCCCACTAGGATGGATAACATTTTTAAAACTGAGAGTGCAAAGTGCTGTCAAGGATATGGAGCAACTAAAACGTATTAAACATTGCTGGTAGGGATGCAATTTGGTACCATCACTTTGGAAAACAGTATTATCTATTTCTTTATAAATTTAAACATCAACTAGTATTCTACTAGTATGTATAAAGGAAATGAAAATATGTCCACACAAAGGCTTGTGCTTGAGTGTGTGTAGCACTTTATTCATAATAGCCAGTAATTGGAAACAATCCAACTCTTCACCAATAATTGAAAGCAGTCCAACTATTCATGAGTGGGTAAACAAAATGTGGTACATCCAAACCATGGAACAGCACTCAGACATAGAAAGGAATGAATTACTTATACATGGAACAATATGGATGAATCTCAAAATCATTATGCCAAATGAAAATATGTCAACACAAATGACAGATGACATACCATATGTTTCCAATAATATGAAATTCTAGAAGTAAAACTTTAGTGTTAGAAATTTGATCATTAGTGGCCAGGGGTTGAGGAAAGGGTATTGACTGCAAAGGGCTAAAGGCAACTTTGGGAAGGAATAGGAATGTTCTAAATTCTGAATGTTGCACTGTTTTCCACAACTAGATATCTTTGTTGAAATTCAAACATATTTGAATTTGAAGTGTACACTTTAAATTGTTGAACTAATTTTATGTAAATTATACCTCAGTGAAGCAGTATTTTTAAAGTTAAGGACTTCCTAGTGGTCCAGTGGTTAAGACTCTGCTTTCACGGTAGGGGACATGGCTTTGATCCCTGGTTGGGGAACTAAGGTCCCACAGACTGTATAACCAAAAATAAATAAAATTAGCTGTGATCTTCTTCGACCCATGAGAAAGTTGGCCTTTAGAGTCTGAAACTCTCACTCACTGAGAGAGATACATCTTGTGACCCTCATAAATAGGAAAGTCATTCATTTCCGTTTCAGAGACAGAAGAGATGGGTGATGAAGAGGTTTTCTCCTGGTTGAAGTGTGCAAAGGGGCAGTCCCATGAGCCAGAGAATCTCATGCCCACACAGATAATCCCTGGCACAGGTAAAAGGAATTCCTTTTTTAGATTTGGTGGGAGAAAAATATTTTTAAGTTATAATTTATACACTATAAAATTTGGTAAAATGGTTTATGTCAGCGTGACTGTTTTTAAGCTTCACAAGATTTCTCTGAGGCTTTGAATCTTCAGAAATGTTAGATTGATTGTATGCAACCAGGGCACATACTTTGCCTCACTTTGCTGGGTGTAGGGGTTGATTGCTTTTCAGATGACATTTTACATTCTTATGGTCAGCAGGGCCAGAATAGAAAAAGCCTGTCTTGGAATTCTGTGGTGGTCCAGTGATTAAGACTCTGTGCTCTCACTGCTGAGAGCCCGGGTTTAAGCCTGGTTGGGGAACTAAGATCCTCCAAACTGTGTAACATGGCAAAAAGAAAAAAAGGAAAGAAAAAGCTAGTCCCCTGGCTTCCAGAAAGACCTTTGTTTTTAGACTTATAAAAATCCAGCTGAGGGACTTCCCTGATGGTCCAGTGGTTAAGACTCCATGCTTCTAATGCAGGGGTCCTGGGTTCAATCCATGGTCAGGAAACTAAGATCCCACATACCCCATGGTGCAGCCAAAAAAAAAAATAATCCAGCTGAAGCTAATCATGGTTTCTCTTGAAACCATGAAGAAGGCAGCTTACCAGTAGGAATCAATGGTCATATGGCAACTTACTTTAGAGATTCCTCCAAAAAGTCTATTTCCAGCTTCCATACTTTCACTAACACACACACTAAAGCTGGTGAATCCCCTGCCTATAGTCTCCTTCACTTTGGAGAGCCAGCCCCTGTATCTTTATACCCCAGTGTATGCAAGCAGAAGAGCTCTCTGAGTGCAGTGGTCAGATGCCTGCTCCCTGCTGATCTAAGCATTGGTTAAATGTTTCTGTAAAGTATACATTGGTATAACTTATAGTAAAGTACCTAAATCTCAAGTATACCATTCAAAACGTTTATATACGCTTGAATATTAAGGAATCTACCCTTAGCGTTTCTGCTGAAGGACACCTTGTTAATGTTTACTAGAGGAGGGAGGGAGTGTAGCTTAGTGGTTAAATGTGTACAGAACATTAGTGCTAGATAGACCTGGGTTAAAGTCTTAGTATTTTCATTTACCAACTTTATGTACTTAAGCAAATAACCTAACTTCCCTGAGTCTCGGTTTCATCATCAGAAATCAAGGGTACAAACTGCTACCTCATTGAAATGTAAGGCTTGAGAGAGATAATGTAAAGTATTCCAAGGTTGATTATTATTATAATTATCTTTTTTCCAGCTCTTTACAATATTGGAGACATGGTACATGCTGCCCGGGGCAAGTGGGGAATTAAAGCAAACTGCCCTTGCATTAGTCGGCAGAACAAATCTGTGTTGAGACCTGCTGTCACTAATGGGATGTCACAGGTAAAATGGTGTGAAAAAGTGGTGTTTCTCACAGGTAAACTGAGAGAAACTTAAGTTCTTTGTTCCAGGAAATGTCCCATTTTCACCTCTGTTGTCCCAGGCTACTCTTGGATTCCTGGGCAAGTAGGGGATAGGGAAGCCTATCTAGAGAGAGCCTGTACAGTTACTGGAGGGATTTAAATTCCCCCTAACTGGTGTGAGTTTCTCTTCATTTGTCTTTAAAACCAATTCAGGCTTAGTTGATAAGTAGCACAAAGAGATAGATTCTTTGCATCTTGTCAGGATTTATACCTCAGGCTCTTTATGTAGATAAAGAGTATAGAAAAGGTCTAGGAATACAGTCTTATCTGTGTGCATGGACCCTGCCTTGTCATGTTAGGTACTGAGGAAAGAAACATGAATATTGGCCCGCTGATCTGGGATCATTCCACCTGAAACCATCCTAAGCCTTCATAGAGAGGCAGTGATTTTCCCATTTTCTGTCAGAGGTGGAGGTCATGCTAGTTTGATGGTGACCACTAAGAATAAGACATTATTTAAAAACAAAAAACACACTGTTTACCTTCAGAGGACTTTCCAGGAATGCTACATGTGATCAATAAGAGGTACAAGGATTAACCCTGAGAAATCTCAAGATATATTTTCAGTAGAATTGATATATTAGAGCACATCATCTGGAAAACTTAACAATAGAATAATGACCTTTTTATTGAGCGTTTATGTATGTCAGACACTGTGCTGAGCTCTTTGCATATACTATCTCATTTGATCCTCAGAGCAGCTTTGTGCAGTCAGGTTCTGATCACTGATTTGTCATTGTAGAAATTGAGCCTCAGGCATGCCAAACAAAAACCCTGTCTTGTTCATTGCTCTTTCCACGGAACCTAGCATAGATTCTATCACCTGTAGGACTCAATAAATATATGTTAAATTAATGAGTGAGTGAAATAGCAGTTTATGGGACAATTCCAAATTGCTTTCCCAGACTTATTTAGTGTCAGTAGTCCTTACTATTTGCAATGTATTTTTTCTACACAAGGACAGCACTTTAATAATTTTGGCGTTCTGTGCTATAGCTTCCTAGCATAAACCCTAGTGCCTCTTCTGGAAATGAAACCACCTTCTCAAGCGGAGGAGGAACTGCACCCGGAACACAACCAGAGACAGACCATGTTCCCAAAGCCGACAGTACTGACAGCAGATCAGATGAGCCTCTGAAAGCAGACAGTTCGACATCAAATAGCAATAGTGAGCTAAAAGCCATCAGGCCCCCTTGCCCTGACACAGCCCCACCCTCCTCTGCCCTGCACTGGTTGGCGGATTTAGCAACTCAGAAGGCTAAAGAAGAAACAAAAGGTGAGATTAACACAAGTCCCTGCCCTGTCTGTGGGTGGAACACTTGAGTTATTCTGGAATTCTTCAAACTCACACATTACAATCCACATTTTTGAAACATGCTGCTTGCTTTCTCTGGCCGATCACATAAAATGAGGGAATCTCTTTCAACTTCTTTCTAGAAGTGGAGCTTTTTTAAAAAGGCACATGCCTGGGCTCTACCCCAAACCTCTTTAGCCAGAATTTAGTTTTTAACAATCTTCCCAGATTGCCCTATTATTAAGCCAGTATTGCTAGCCAGGAGGGCCAGACTTGCCTTTTGATGGGCACAAGAATCACCTGGGGAATCGTTAAAAATGAAGATTCCTGTGCCCCACCAGAACTATTAAATGAGAATCTCCATTTTTAACAAGCACTCCAGGAGATTACAATACAGGTATTCTGGAGACTTACTTGAAGAAACACTGACTTAGAAAGTGAGGGAGACGAAAGATGAATGGGAACAAAAGGAAGTTTGAAATCCAGATCTGGAAAAGAAAGGAAGAAGTAGGAGAGCTTCTACTTGGCCATGAGACCTGCCATAGTCACAGCTCCTCAGGCTTGGTCCAGACAGGCTGTATGTAGTTTGGGGGGCAGGGGAGGGGAGAGTCTTTCTTCTTTCCTACTTGGCTGAATTTTAGGAGGCAGTTGCCTGCTGGGTATTCCTTGTGCCTAATGCTATTCCCGGTTATGTTCTTACAGAAGCAGGGTCCCTGAGGTCGGTGCTCAATAAAGAGTCTCATTCACCCTTTGGGCTGGACTCGTTCAACTCCACTGCAAAGGTCTCTCCGTTGACTCCAAAGCTTTTTAACAGTCTGTTACTGGGTCCCACTGCCTCCAACAACAAAACTGAAGGCTCTAGCCTTCGAGACCTCCTCCACTCCGGGCCAGGAAAGCTTCCTCAAACCCCCTTGGACACAGGCATACCCTTTCCCCCGGTCTTCTCTACATCCTCAGCAGTAAGTGTCCTCCCTAAAACTCTAGCCTTTGCTGCTTTTCCATGGAAGAACCATCAGAAAGAGATCTGATAACTAGGTTGGAGGGTATAGAGTGACTTGTAGTCTCTACATTATCAGTCCCAATTGATAAGATCTTTCTTTATATCAAGTTTGGGGAATGTTTGAGATCCTTTTAAGTAGTAAAGCTTTTGTGCCATGTTAGGAAATCAGTAGAAACTGAGACATTGGAATTTTTCAGTCATCAGCAGGAATCACTTTATTTTCTTGATGATAACAGATAGCTAATTTTTTTTAACATAGGTAATACATTTATGTGGCATCCTCTTGGATATCTAATAGATACCTCAAACATAACACGTCTAAGACCACACTCCTAATCTTTTGCCTATAAACTTGCATTTCCTTTATTTTTTGCCTCTCTTGATCACTGGTTTCCAATTGCTTGGCCAAAAATCTTGAGTCATTTGGGACTCCCCTCTCACACCTTGTGTCTAATCTGTTAGCATATCTTTTCAGTTTGATTGCTAAAATGTATTCGTAGCACACCCATTTCTCATCAGCTCCCCTGCTTCCCCATTCTAGTCTGAGACAACATCCTCTGTTGCCTGAATTCTTGGAGCAATCTCCATTTCTCCCCTTTCTACTCTACAGTCAGTTTCAACAGAGCAGTTAGTATGATCCTTTTAAGATATAAATCAAATCATATCACTGCTGCCTAAAATCTTTCAAGGGCTTCCAATTTCATAATAAAAACAGAGTCCTTTCAGTGGACTATACTGTTCCAGCCCTAGCTTCTCCTCACTTCCCTGACCTCAACTACCACTCTCATTTTCCATTCTGCTCTGGCCACACCCACCTTCTTGCTTTTCCTTGGACATGGCTAGGCATGCTCTCTTCAGAGCCTTTACATGTGTCCTTTTCTCCACCGAGAGCTGTCTTTTCCATGTCACCACATGGCCTGCTTCATCATCAGCATCCTCTCCTTTCTGAAATTTTACCTCTTTAGTAAGCCTTCTTTTTAGATCACCCTTTTTTAAAAGTCCATTCCACTCCCATCTTCCACTCATATCTGTTTCCTCTGCACCTATTATCATCTGACTTACTGTGTTTTATTTATTTTCTGTCTCATCCCTTAAAGGCATTTTTGTCTTTTTTTTTTTCTCCATGCTGTGCGGCTTTTGGGATCTTAGTTCTCCAACCAGGGATCGAACTGGGTCCCTAGCAGTGGAAGCACAAAGTTCTAATCACTAAACTGCTAGAAATTCCCCATTTTTGTCTGTTTTATTCACCCAATAGTCATAGTGCCACAATGTTTGATACATAGGTATTTAGTAAGCATTTACTGAACAAATAAATTCAAAAGATTTTAAATTTAAAAGATACAGTGAAAAGGCTTCTTCTTGCTGTTGCCTCCCTTTCTGTAGGTGACCACTGAGTGTCCTTTCATGAGTGTCCTTTCTGTGATATTAAAATACATTCAGTATATAGTTTTTTCCTCCTCTTTTTACACAGATATTTTATACATTGGTTCTTTATTTTCAGTTTATGTATTTCAGAGATCATTTCAAACAAGTACATAAACATATTTCTCATTCTATTTTATGACTGGCTGAAATTTGATGATGGTTGAGCCCTGTACAGTGTGGGTTATTTGTTTCTCTTTTGGATAAATGACCTCTGAAATTACGTTGAGCTCTGTTTTATCTGTACTTGGCTTGGACTCCCAGTTCTCCTTTTTCTTTTTAAATTTTCCAAAGATGTTATATGGTTGCATATACTTCATAGAGATAATGACTAGTGATACTTAAGTCATTGGGCTATCAAGTCTACAGAAGCCCTCCCCTTCCTTCACATCTGTGGTCTTAGGTTTGTCACTTTCATCTCTGGGCCTGAGCTTCCCCACCAGCCAAAATAAATGAGAGATTCTTGGTAGGGGGCAAACTGAGGAGTGGGAGACTACTTTCAGAATATTCAGTTCTCTTGGATACAAATGTTTATTGGGTACACTCCCTAGTAAAAAGTCACTGCCTTGGTAAGTCACCTCAGTTACTTAATTGAAGTATTATATCCCTTGAACATGCTGGCCAGAAAAAAATGTATAACCCTTAACGTAAATGATCTTTTTCACTCAGCTATAGCATTTTGTGATCCCTGAAGTCTACGTGCATATACTTAAAATGGGCCTCAATGCCAAAGATATTTATTTCTTTTTTCTTTTTTTTTTTGGCTGTACCATGCAGCATGTGGAATCTTCCCTGACCAGGGATTGAACTTACGCCCCCTCATTGGGAGCACAGAATCTTAACCACTGGACCATCAGGGAAGTCCCCAGAGATATTTCTTAGGTCTCAAATCTCTTGCAATAGAGGGATCTTTCTGTACTTTTCTTTCACAAATAAAAAGCAGAATATGAAGGCTAAGAAAATGTAAGATATTGACTTAATAGATTCCCCTTCCAACCACAAAAGACTTCATAATAACTTTTATGAAATTGAATCAGGTAGATCAGAACTCCATGTAAATAAAACTGTGAGACTGTTTTTTAATAGTCTACTGATGGTGCCTCAGTCATACTAACCTGATGGATTTGTGTCTGGCAGGGAGTGAAGAACAAGGCCAGCCTACCCAACTTCCTTGACCACATCATTGCCTCAGTGGTAGAAAATAAGAAAACCTCAGATGCTGCAAAGCGGGCCTGTAACTTGACTGATACCCAAAAGGAAGTGAAGGAGATGGTGATGGGGTTAAATGTGCTGGACCCCCATACCTCTCATTCCTGGCTCTGTGATGGAAGACTTTTGTGTCTTCATGACCCCAGCAACAAAAACAATTGGAAGATCTTCCGGGAGTGTTGGAAGCAAGGCCAGGTAAGCAAGAATAAGCAGATCCCAGGGTCGGCTGTCTACCTGTCCACCCGCCAAAGCTAGCAGGATGGTTTCGGTTCTCTCTGGGAGATACTCTGCCAAGGAGATTTAGATATACAGTAAGTTTGTTGTAGACAGCCGTGCTACTTTGAGTTTTCTTTGATTTTTAAAAATTGGAAGATTTGTAAAATACACTATGGATCTTTTTTCTTTCTCAGCTGTGTAGCTCTGTGTTCTTAAAAGAGCAGTTGAAATTCCTGTGAAGTTGTGATCTGGCATTAATAACATCTTTAGAGGAAAATCCCTAAGTGAGATATGGTGTGAGGCGAGAGTTGGTGGAAGTGGGTGGTACTTTTCTAGGTAAATGTTTCAAGACCATACAAGTCTGTGTGATAGTGTAATAACACTTCCTGAATTTTATACATTAGCCAGGTATGAGGAAGGAGGAGTTTATGGAATTGTCTAGATAGTTTTTCATTTGAGATGTGAGGAAGTATTCTGAGTTGCATTTAGCTTTTCATCCTCTCACCTCAAATTAGTGGTATATACCAGGGCAATAGAAGTGATTTCTCTGGAATGCACCCCCACCCCCACCCTGTGAGAATCAAATATAGTAACAGAATAGAAGTGTTTTCATTTTCTGTAGCTGACATGTTGAATCCATGGATTCTGAAACTGGGAGGGATCAAGAAGTCATCATGGAGAAGAGGTTGTCCTCAGGAAACCCTCCTATTCTATCCTTAGCCTTGAGTTAAGTGTTTCCTACATGGCTCTGATTAAGATACTTTTGTTTCCACAGCCAGTGCTGGTTTCAGGGGTACATAAAAAGCTCAAGTCTGAACTCTGGAAGCCAGAAGCCTTTAGCCAGGAATTTGGAGACCAGGATGTGGACTTGGTGAACTGCAGGAACTGTGCTATAATTTCCGATGTGAAAGTTCGGGATTTCTGGGATGGCTTCGAGATCATATGCAGTAAGTAGCTTTGCTATCTGGTTCTATAAAAGCAGACCAGAAAGTAAGCATCTATATGCCCAGCCCTACCCCTAAAATAGCAAATTATTGATACATCCTCTTAGTGGGAGAAATAGTCTATCATGGTGGCAACCAGGTAGCTCTCATGGCAGTCACATGGCTCCCAGACCTTACCTGGACTTAAGCACATGTCACATGGGCTGTGTGGGGCACTTTCACTTTGAGATGGAAAAACTCACCATGGTTTTTCTGTGGGTGAGGAAAACAAAGCCCACGTAATCCATTATAGAGGTTTGCAAACTAAAAAAAAAAAGAGAGTTTAGTCTTCTAAACCTTTTAGTCACTGGAGAATCAGGAAATAGCCAACACAGCAGATGTTTGTAGGAGTGCTTTCTGTCTTCCAGAACGATTAAGGTCAGAAGATGGGCAGCCAATGGTGCTCAAACTCAAGGACTGGCCTCCTGGGGAAGATTTTCGGGACATGATGCCAACAAGGTTAGTGAACTACAGTAAGTCATCTTGAGAGACTTGTGCTTTGCTGAAGCCATCACAAAGTAATCACAGAAAAGTGAGCTCCACCTCTTTGCCTTTTTCCCCTGTAACAACCTAAGTCATTTCTCATGCTCTTTTGTAGGTTTGAAGATCTGATGGAGAACCTTCCTCTGCCAGAATATACTAAGCGAGATGGCAGGCTCAATCTGGCCTCCAGGCTACCCAGCTATTTTGTTAGGCCTGATCTGGGCCCCAAGATGTACAATGCCTACGGTATGAGGGAGAGGCCATAACTGATCTTTTTGAATATTCTTGTTTCCATTTTACCTGAAGAGGGAGATCTGTAATCAGTGTCATGTGTAGAGATGATAGAGGGCAGAGTGATAGGTGCTGAAGAAGTTGACAGAATCCAGGATAGTTTTGAATGTTTGCTTTTATCATTGATTTACATAACAGCCCTATGAGCCCAGTCCATAAAACATACATTACAGCATTAGAAAGTTTCCTCTCAAAGACTCCATCCAAGGAATTTCCATGACAATCCAGTGGTTTAGATTCCATGCTTCTACTACATAGGGCATGGGTTCAATCTCTAGTCAGGGAAAGACCCGGCATGCCACGCCACTCAGCCAAAAGTGAAAAAAATAATTATAATAATACAGAATATTGCCATTTCACCTTGTATATCTTCCTTTTATCTTCAGGCTTGATAACAGCAGAAGACAGAAGAGTTGGCACAACAAATCTTCACTTAGATGTGTCTGATGCAGTTAATGTGATGGTGTATGTTGGGATCCCCATCGGGGAGGGTGCTCATGATGAAGGTAAGATTTCTAGAACTCAGTGCTTCAGGAGGGTGAGGTTTAGCCCCAGAAGTAAAATGGGATGTCTTTCTCCTCAGTCAGGGCCAGTTGCTTTTTCTTAAGTCTCCACCAGACGTGATGCGTCATAGGCGCACAAAGGGGTGATTGTAGCAGAGAAGAGTGGTACTTGTGTGTCATCAACCAGTTATTCTCTCTTTGCGAATGCTGCCCCTTAACACTGAGTGTATAGCATCACAAAGAGGAAAAAGAAGAAAGGGCAAACTGGCCTACCTCATCCAGTAGCCAGTTCAGCTGTGGGGTAATGGATGATAAAGCCAGGTCATTTGCACAGAAATGAAGCATTAAAGTGATACTTTGCTGCTTTGCACTCACCACTATTTTGATGTAAAATTAATATGTGTTAATTATGGAGGTTTCAGAAAACAAAATTTTAAAGAAGAAAATAACTCAAAATCTCAAAGTTAAAAGATAATCAGTGTCATTACTTTGGTAATATTTTCTGCCACACGTTTGCTTTAGATGCTACACACCTGTAGATCTTTTCATATGTTGTCTTTTAAAGGGTTATAATAGATAAGGATTAGAAGCCAAGCCTCTTACCTTGGCAGAGAAGCTTTACCCTTCATGGCCTTAAATCCATAGAATCCTAGAGTTTGAAGAGGTCTTGAGAAAGTATACAGTCCATCTACATACAGTAGGAGTGAGTGAGTGAGTGAGTGAAGTTGCTCAGTCGTGTCCGACTCTTTGCAACCCCGTGGATTGTAGCCCCCCAGGCTCCTCCGTCCATGGGATTCTCCAGGCAAGAATACTGGAGTGGGTTGTCATTTCCTTCTCCAGGGGATCTTCCCGACCCAGGGATCGAACCCAGGTCTCCCGCATTATAGGCAGACACTTTACCGTCTGAACTGAAGGGTTTAGAGGCCGTCAAATGGACATGACCTATAAAGGCAATTTTGATGGTTTTACATAGAAATGACCTCTAATGGAAGAGAACACAAATGGGAACTATTTGAGATACATTTCTATGTAAAATATAGTTTGCACATAATTCAGCATTTTAAATGAGCACTCTGCAACCGAGACCAAATATCAATCATCTCTTGAGGTTTTCTACTATGTACCAACATCAAATCTACATAGGAACAAATGTTACTCCTGCTTTTCTCTTCTATATCAAATGTCCTGAAGACTTTGTGTCTCTCTGAAGCAAGACCGAGTTTCTGAAGGCACATTACAGTATAAACATCATCGGTGGGGTAGAGAAGGACCTGGTCAGTCACATTGTACAGTCTCAGGGCCAGGTGGCCGGAGTAGAGGAATCCGCCTCCTCCTGCATAAGGCGGTAGACGCCAGTGTAAACAACTTCCGGGATGTAGTACTTGAGTTTCTTATCCCGATGAGGTCCAGCATTATGAATCACGTCACCAATAAACAAATCTTTGGCTTTGTTCCCAGATAAGCTATTCAAGTAATTCAGGAGATGATGGGTGTTCACAAAAACATCATCATCGCCCTTGAACACAACAGTAGGAAATAACGTGCAATTTGAACATAAGATATGGCTACACAGTTTGAACAGGAAATATGTTTTTTTAAAAAACTGTACTTCCAAAAAATGCTGAGTCTCTATCAAAAGTATGGAAGATTAGGGTCACTTCCCACGTGTAGGAAGCTTAGACTTCACTGTGACTGTTGACTCTGAGTCTACTTTTTATCACTCCTGAGAGATAGAGAATGTTGTTGTTCAGTCTCTAAGTCATGTTTAACTCTTTGCAATCCCCTAGACTACAGCACATCAGGCTTTCCTGTCCATCACCATCTCCTGGAATTTGCTCAAACTCATGTCTATTGAGTTGGTGATACTATCTTAACTGTCTCATCCTCTGCTGCCCCATTCTCCTTTTGCCTTCAGTCTTTCCCAGCATCAGGGTCTTTTCCAATGAGTCAGCTCTTCCCATCAGGTGGCCAAAGTATTGAAGCTTCAGCTTCAGCATCAGTCCTTCCATTGAGTATTCAGGGTTGATTTCCTTTAGGACTGACTGGTTTGATCTCTGTGCTGTCCAAGAGACTTTCAGGAATCTTCTCTACCAGCACAATTTGAAAGCATCAGTTCGGTGCTCAGCCTTCTTTATGGTCTAACTCTCACATCCATACATGCCGACTGAAAAAAGCTATAGCTTTGACTATATGGACCTTTGTCAGCAAAGTGATGTCTCTTCTTTTTAATACTCTGTCTAGGTTTGTCAATAGCTTTTCTTTCAAGGAGCAAGCATCTTTTAATTTCACGGCAGCAATCACCATCTGCAGTGATTTTGGAGCCCAAGAAAATAAAATCTGTCACTGTTTCCACTTTTTCAAAACCCCATCTATTTGCCGTGAAGTGAGGGACCAGAACCATTCAACTTCTGATTCTTCAGCATTACTGGTCAGGGCATACACTTGGATTACTGTGATACTGAATAGATTCAAGGGATTATATCTGATAGACAGAGGTTCGTGACATTGTACAGAAGGTGGTGATCAAGACCATCCCCAAGAAAAAGAAATTAAAAAAGGCAAAATGGTTGTCTGAGGAGGTCTTACAAATACCTGAGAAAACAAGAGAAGCAAAAGGGAAAGGAGAAAAGGAAAGATATACCCATTTGAATGAAGAGTTCCAAAGAACAGCAAGGAGAGATAAAGCCTTCTTCAGTGATCAATGCAAAGAAATAGAGGAAAACAAAAGAATGGGAAAGACTAGAGATCTCTTCAAGAAAATTAGAGATACCAAGGGAACATTTCATGCAAAGATGGGCACAATAAAGACAGAAATGGTATGGACCTAACAGAAGCAGAAGATATTAAGAAGAGGTGGCAAGAATACACAGAAGAACTATACAAAAAAGATTTCATGGTCCAGATATTCACGATTGTGTGATCACTCACCTAGAGCCAGACATCCTAGAATGTGAAGTCAAGTGAGCTTTAGGAAGCATCACTACGAACAAAGCTAGTGGAGGTGATGGAATTCCAGTTGAGCTATTTCAGATCCTAAAAGTTGATGTGAAAGTGCTGCACTCAATATGCAAGCAAAATTGGAAAACTCAACAGTGGCCACAGGACTGGAAAAGGTCAGTTTTCAGTCCACTCTCAAAGAAAGGCAATGCCAAAGAATGCTCAAGCTACTGCACAATTGCACTCATCTCACATGCTAGTAAAGTAATGCTCAAAATTCTCCAACCCAGCCTTCAACAGCATGTGAACCGTGAACTTCCAAATGTCAGAGCTGGATTTAGAAAAGGCAGAGGAACCAGAGATCAAATTGCCAACATCCGTAGGATCACTGAAAAAGCAAGAGAGTTCCAGAAAAACATCTACTTCTGCTTTATTGACTATGATAAAGCCTTTGACTGTGTGGATCACAACAAACTGTGGGAAATTCTTCAAGAGATGGGAATACTAGACCATCTTACCTGCCTCTTGAGAAATCTATATGCAGGTCAAGAAGCAACAGTTAGAACTGGACATGGAACAACAGACTGGTTCCAAATTGGGAAAGGAGTACGTCAAGGCTGTATATTATCACCCTACTTATTTAACTTATATACAGAGTACATCATGAGAAATGCTGGACTGGACGAAGCACAAGCTGGAATCAAGGTTGCCGGGAGAAATAACAATAACCTCAGATATGCAGGTGACACCACTCTTATGGCAGAAAGTGAAGAAGAACTAAAGAGCCTCTTGATGAAAGTGAAAGAGTGAAAAAGTTAGCTTAAAACTCAACATTCAGAAAACTAAGATCATGGCATCCGGTCCTATCACTTCATGGCAAATAGATGGGGAAACAGTGGAAAGAGAGACTTTATTTTTGGGGGCTTCAGAATCACTGCAGTTGGTGACTGCAGCCATGAAATTAAAAGATGCTTGCTCCTTGGAAGAAAAGCTATGACCAACCTAAGCAGTATATTAAAAAGCCTAGAGATTACTTTGCCAACAAAGGTCCGTCTAGTTGAAGCTATGGTTTTTCCAGCAGTCATGTATGGATGTGAGAGTCAGACTATAAAGAAAGCTGAGTGCCGAAGAATTGATGCTTTTGAACTGTGGTGTTGGAGAAGACTCTTGAGAGTCCCTTGGACTGCAAGGAGATCCAACCAGTCCTTCCTAAAGGAAATCAGTCCTGAATATTCATTGGAGGGACTGATGCTAAAGCTGAAACTCCAATACTTTGGCCACCTGATGCAGAGAACTGATTCATTTGAAAAGACCCTGATTCTGGGAAAGATTGAGGGCGGGAGAAGGGGACGACAGCAGATGAGATGGTTGGATGGCGTCACTGACTCAATGAGTAAACTTCGGGAGTTGGTGATGGACAGGGAAGCCTGGCATGATGCAGTCCATGGGGTCACAAAGAGTTGAACACAACTGAGCGACTGAACTGAAGTGAAGTGAGGGATCAGATGCCATTATCTTAGTTTTTTGAATGTTAAGTTTCAAGCCAGCTCTTTCTCCTCTTTCACCATAATCAAGAGGCTCTTCAGTTCCTCTTTACTTTCTGCCCTTAGAGTGGTATCATCTGCATATATCTGAGGTTGTTTATATTTCTCCTGGCAATCTTGATTCTAGCTTGTGATTAATCCAGCCCGGCATTTCACGTGATATACTCTGCATATAAGTTAAATAAACAGGGTGACAACATATAGCCTTGACATACTCCTTTCTCAATTTTAAACCAGTCCGTTATTGCAGATAAAGAATAGTAGAGAGTAAACTTGTTTGAATTGGACATTTTGCTTCACTCAGAGGTACTGAAGTGGCTGCTTACATTGAAATATCATTTTGCTTTTTTCAGAGGTTCTCAAAACAATTGACGAGGGAGATGCTGATGAGGTGACAAAGCAAAGGATTCATGATGGAAAGGAGAAACCCGGTGCTTTGTGGCATATCTATGCAGCCAAGGATGCAGAGAAGATCCGGGAGCTGCTCCGAAAGGTATGTCCCTGAGTGGGCTCCCAGCTCACAGATTAAAGGTCTGGAGATGCTAAGACAGTCTAACTAGGGTTTCTCATGTAGAGTCCCTTGGCATTAAAGACTTGTGTCCTTTGTTACAAGGCCCCATAGGGCTGAATCCTCACTTAGAGGATATCAAATAAAGTAGGTATTACTGCAGCAAGCTGGATTTATCCTGTTAATAATCTTTATGTGTTTATTGATTTTTCCATCTTTGGGTTTTGATCGTGGTTTCATGATCAGGTTGGAGAAGAGCAAGGCCAAGAGAATCCCCCTGATCATGATCCAATTCATGACCAAAGTTGGTACTTGGACCAGACCCTACGTAAGCGGCTCTATGAGGAATATGGTGTGCAAGGCTGGGCCATTGTTCAGTTCCTGGGAGATGCTGTCTTCATACCTGCTGGAGCCCCACACCAGGTATGTCCCAACTTGTGGGTGGGGCTCCGCAGTTCCCATAGTTTGCTTATTTCTGAGTTTGTTGCTAATCTGGCAGTAGATATAAAAGTGTGGGTTAGACCAATTGCTCTTAAACTGCAACTTATTTTTTGCGTTTTCATTTTCTTCTATGTAATTTTAAATGCTCATTTAAAGAAGAAAGTGAGTCTCAGTTCAATCCCGTTTTCAATCCCTTCATTCTGCCTTCCCCAGAAAGTAGCCTACTGTTAAGAATATGGTATATATTTTTCCAGATCTTATTTTTGCACTAGTACCATTTTCATTTATAAATTTATACTTACAGTCTTTCTGCATTTGTTGTTGTTATAAACGTGGGATATCAGAAGTGTTTCTCCAGTGTCCTTGTGCACTACATGAGCGGTTTCCTCAGGTTACTGACTGGCGCCTGCTGTCTGCCTCTGCCTTTCCTCTCGCAGGTGCACAATCTATACAGTTGCATCAAAGTTGCAGAAGACTTCGTGTCTCCAGAACACGTAAAGCACTGTTTTCGCCTGACGCAGGAATTCAGGCATCTCTCTAACACTCACACAAACCATGAGGATAAACTGCAGGTAAAGAGCTCCTCCTCCGCTCCAGCCCTGTCTTATCTCCTTGTAGGCCACATACATAGGAGGCGCACACTGCTTTCTGAGGCTATTATCTGGGCAAGATAACTGCAGAGAGCTGACTCAGGCCCATGTCTGGGGTGTGACGAGTCCTCCCTCAGGAAGTGTTTAATCAGTCCTCTTCAGGTTTGCTTTTAGAGAATATTCGTCTTTTCACCTCATCACTTCCAATGTGGCAGTCTTTTCTTTCTCTGCCCCTGGAAGATACAGTGTTTCAGTGTTAGTAACTGCACTAGACTGACCTCCCCAGTCAGGTGAGAAAAGCACTGTGGCAATGTATTCTAAACCTGTTTCCACAAAACTGCCTTCTCCCAGCAAATTTCTGTGCAAACTCAATTCCTTAGAGCCCTGCTGGGGACTGTAATCCATGTCCCTCAGAGTTGTTTCCCCCTCATAGATCTAAACTGGAGAATCAGATTAGGTTTTCCTCTGTTCTGAAATGGATTGGAACTTTAAGGGCAGAATTTCATTTTTAATATACCTGGATGCTTAGTAACATTAAAAAAAAAAAAAAAAAAAAGAATAAGAAAGCAAGATTCCCCAGGCAGAGGTTTAGCATCCAAACAGGCATTCTCGCAGCCTCTCACTTAAGGCCTATTTTCCTGCGTCATGCCTGTGACTCAGGTGTGTCAGTGACCCATGAGGTTGGATATTTTTCTTGGTTATTGCTAGATTGATAGATGACATTTCTATTATAGATAGAATGCAAGTGTTCAGGCATATATATTTTAGACCATCCTCTGTTCGGTCTCTACTTGTCACATATCACCTCCCAGTCCTCTGTTACTGCTTTATTTTTTCCTGTAGTTTTCACCATCTAACATACTATGTATCTTTTGTTTGTTTCTATCCCTACTAGAATATAAGCTGTTTAAGCTCCATGAAGGCAGAGGTTTTGCTGTTTTAGTTGACTGCTTTTCCCTAGGACATGTCTGACACATAGTAGGTACTCAGTAAACATTGGTTGAATTAATACAAAAAATGTAATAGAGAATAACAAGGGGGCTTGTGTGGCCATCATTCAGCTTAAGAGAGAAAGCATCATATTCATACCATATATACAATGTATTTATATACAACAACTACATTGTTGAAGCCTCCATGTACCCTTTCCCATTCCATCTCCCCAGAAATAATCATCATGTTGATTTAAAACTGTCTTCATCCTGTTCACTCTATTTTAATAACTTTTGCTTCATACATTATATGTGTTCCTTTTTGACAAATTAGAAAATATAGGCATGAAAGGGAAAAATACCCAATAAATCCTACCTGCCCACTGTTTTTAGTGCATTCTTATTAGCTATAGGACCTTAATGTAAGATTCTTAACCTCAGTTCTCATCTGTAAAATGGGGATAATAATAGAATCTACTTCATAGGATTATGGTAAGGATTAAATGAAAGTCCACATAAAGAGCTTAGCAGTAGTGCCCAGCACATATATACACATAGAGGATGGTGATTATATAGGCTTTCAAATCATGAATCACTCTTTTTTGAATATAAACTGTATATTCTGTGTGATGTGTAAATCATCTTTTGGGGTTGGTTAGGGGAGCGCGCAGTCCTGGTTGAGGGCTTTCCTCACTCATCAGTAGGCTTTTAGTCCTTGCAGGATATTTTCATTTGCAGAGCACAGTCTGTGGCTGCCATGGACTAACTGTGCTGATTGCTCTCTCCAGGTGAAGAACATCATTTATCACGCAGTGAAAGATGCTGTTGGCACCCTCAAGGCTCATGAGTCCAAGCTGGCAAGATCGTAGGCATGGAGAAATTTCAAACTCCCCTGTGAAGCAGGTCTTTCACTCACAACACATACAGGGAACGACAGGGTTCTCTGCTGGAGCAGAGGTCCTTCACTTGGAGCCAGTGTGGTCAGTATTACAAACTCTCCAGCCACTCTTTTCTACGCTGCCTCAACACTGAAGGTTGACACAGGAAAGTCGCACTGTTCACACACACAGTTTCAGACTCCAAGCCGAGGGTGCCACATCCCTATCCTGTGGCCTTTTGGGACTTCAGATTGCCTGAACATCACTGGGCTGTCCTGCACATTCTCATGATTTGAGATTTGTGGAAACCAGGAATGTGGGCACACCTTTCTTTTTTTTTTCTCTTGTGCCTAGTTAAGTGGGAATGTGTTTGGAGGTAGGGGGAAATCACATACCTGGTACATGTGGGGGCTAATTGTTTAAACACGCCTGGTGGAAGCCTGATGGTGTCTCTACACATGACCTCTGACACAGCCCATCCCAGGAGACGGGTGAAGCCATTCCCCACCATCTCTCTCCCATGAACACTGAAGTCTTGAAGGACCCAGGGAGAATCCACTGCTTTTCCCAAGAGGCTCCAGGATTAGGAAACGTGTGTATTTAGTGAAAAATAGGTTTGTAGTGAAATAGTTACTATTTCATGAAAGTAGATATTTTTAGAACTTTTGAAATACCACAGTTGTTTTCCTGGATTATGAGGAAAGGCACATTACATTTAGTCTTCCTTCGAGAAAACTCTTTGAAGAAATAAGATTTTTAGAAATCAACTGCCCATTATAGCACAAAAATCAGCCAAAGCAGAATTTAAAAGAATTGGCTTTTTAGGATTCTTTTAATTTCACCCCCCTCCCATCTCAGCCCTATCTTGAGGGAACAGCCATCTTGAGAAAGAACTTTGTCGTGTCTGAGCTGTGGTGTGTTCCATGCATACACACACTGGTGACTCCAGGAACCATTTCCACCTATTACCAGCGTTCCCTTGGGACTCCTCTTGTAGTTCCAAATTCAAAGGAAAGTTTGCTTTCCTACATGAGGCTTTTTGTTTTGGGAGTTTTTTTGTCCAGAAATATTTTCAGCAAAACTTTCCAACTCAGTGGAGTTTTATTAAGAATTTATTTGAAAATGATGGAATTCATTGGTCCATAGATACATTGGAAAATGTATCTATCTTCTTCCCAGCTGTACTGTAGTGCCCTGCAGGCTTGTTTATATGTTCACAGTTACTTTTTTTTTTAAATAAAAGTCATTTACTGTAGAATACTTTTAATTTCACTTTCTGTATTTTAATTTTGTTGAAGGGCTGATTGGGATTTCCATGTTCTTATTAAAAATCTAACAAATCTGTTCATAGTGGACTAACTTCTTCCTGTGCCAGTTGTTCTAAAAAGCAGGGCCAGGTTGAGGGTGGGGTTGGAGTTGGAGGATAGTTCATTTTCATATCATCATTACATTGTTGCATCCAATTATTACTCTTTGCTTCCTGCATTTGTGCCCAGTTGGGCGAGGGATGTGCCAGGTCATTGTGGTTTGAGGGCTTAGGGACAAACGGGAATGTGCTACATGAGCTAGAGGGTAGGAGCAAACATGCGCTTTCCATAGTTTCTGCCCTATGGGAAAGGTGGGTTCCTACCTTCCAGAAGCAGCCTGGGGGGAAAGGGTCAGGGAGAGTGGCCTGAGCAAGGTTTTGGGCAATCAGTGACAAATCTCCTCAAAACAAGAGGCCTGGCTGCCCACATAGGAAATTCAAGTGGCTTGAAGAGTGAGGACAGATTGTGTTCCAATTAGAAAAGGCTTTTTGAAGAAGAAGTTGTAAAGAATAGCAAGAGGGGTCATCAGAGGCTGCTTCCTTGGATCCTGTTGGAAACACATCTTCCAAAGTGTTTGAGCCTGGAAATACAATTATCAGGGTGGAAATAGACCATTGTGTGTGGTTCAAGGATACTGAGTTTGAATAGCACCATAACTGAAATACAGAGTTCTGAGCATGTCCTTTAAGCCAGGATGGGCACGGGCTGGTGCTGTGATCATCAGAGGATTATACCTCAACATAAAGAATGCAGAAGCTTTGAAATGGGATGGGAAAGGAAAGCAGTGGGGGAAGGGAGGTTGCAGAGGTTGCTGGAGCTTTGTTGCTTTGGTGAAAATCAGGAGGCAGGCTAGCCTACATTCTGGATATAAATGTCTTCGGAATTAGGGCATCCATTGCCACCAGTGCTTGCTGATGGGGATGGAACTGGAGCCCCTTATTCATCGCCAGGCCTGGACCCCAGGCCTCTCTACCAGCCTCTTTACAAAAAGGATGATTCCCCTGCCCCAGGGTATCCTTGAGAGCACAGGGCCCTGTTCCCCTACAAAACTTAGGAACTGACAACCTTAAAGCAGATCAGATTGGGAATGGGGTTAGGCCTTTTACAACTGGAGTGATTGGTGATGGCGGGATGGACATATGCCTCTATGCCTTTGACCTCAGGACTTCCTGGGTGGGTGTCTTGACGGTCAGCGATAGGGGAGAAGGGTTTGATAGCAGTTGGAAGAAGTAGCCAATTCAGTAGACTTCCTAAGTTCCTTTCTTAGCAGCATGACTTAGTGGTTCTGTGACCCGAGGCAAATTATTGAACCTCCCCGAAGCTTCCCATTTTCTTATCTTCAAAATGATAATTATAACGTCTGTCTTATGGGATGGTCACTGAAATAACGCATGTGAAGCTCTTAGCACAGGGCCTGGCACACAATAAGCACTCAGTAAGTCAGTCATTATTCCTCTTAGGATATTTAAGTCTTTCAGCCTGTTGTGATCAGCGCAGGAAGAGGGCTAGGATGTCCGGATGGAACCATGAAGGCCTCTGAGGACCTCAATCCTGGGTTTGGAACCCAAGAAAGGTGAACAAGCCATTGGAGGAAGGCAGGTCAAAGGCGCATGCCCAGCGACAGCAGGTGCAGGGGGGCGCGCCGCTGCCGCCGCCGCGGCCTCCCCTTTAAGAGCCGCCGCCGCCCACGGCCCGCCGCTGCGGCAGGGACCTCCCCTTTAACGGCGGCGGCTCGGCGCTCCGCGGCCCCCGCGGCGGCTGCTGCTGCGGGTGCTGCTGCTACTGCGGCTCCTGCTGCCGCCGCCGCTCGGCCTCCAGCAACCACATCCTCGGCCCGGGCCGGCTTCCCGCCCCGCACCCCGCGCCCCGCCCGGCCCCGCCATGGTGTCCTGGATCATCTCTCGCCTGGTGGTGTGAGTGCGGCGGCGGGGCGCGGCCGTTTGGGAGGGGGATGGTGGCTAGGGGTGGCGGGTGAGGGGTATGGAAGCCTGGGATGGACCACTCCGTGGCTTCGTACAGCAGAATCACCTAAAGGCACATCATCCCTATTTGGGGTCCCCAGAGACGTGGAGGTGACGGATCCGGAGGAGCGGGGAATGTTTGAGGAGTAAGGCAGGCCTGGCTTCCCACCCCTTTTATTTTTAATTTCCCTGTTTCTGCGCCCTCCCTCATCCCCGGGGGGGGGGAGGGGGGGAGGGGGCTAGGCAGCCTGGCTTGATTTATGAGGGGAGGCGGCTTGTCCCCTCCCCCACGTAGCAGATCTGGCCGGAGGAGTCCCTCAGACCTGGGCTCTCATCTCCCAGCGGGAGAACTAACGGAAGAGCCAGGGGAGCAAGGCAGGGCCTCCTCATTCCATAGCTTAGGGCCATGGCAGCCTTGGCCTCCCCGAAGGGCCCCATTTCTCCTCCCTCTTCCACTGTCTGTCAGGAGACTGGGGGTGAGGGCACATGCTCTGAAGGCCCCCCAGGGAGGACGGGAAGCAGAGATGCTTGGACGACAAAGTGTGGGAGGTAACTGGGAGAGGATATGTGTGTTCAGCCTGGGATTCTGAGAGCCTTGGAGGGAAGGGTGTTAGGTGGCCTTCATCCCAGGCTGCCAGTTCTGTCCCTCCCAGCTCCGCCAGGCTCCAGGAGGGTGCCCTCTCCCACAACTGTGGACTTTGTCCTTGAGGATTCCACCCCTGACTCCATCTCCGAAGTATCCTGCCTCAGTGAGGCAAGTCCATGGGGAACAGGCGGTATCCACACATTTGTCAAGAGGCTGGGCCTGGCAGGAGCTCTGCATGGCTTCAGTTAACCTGCCCCAGCTTAGGACCCTGCCCCTCAACCTCCACCTTGAGGCACTGACACCCCAGAATCCCCTCCCTGCTATCGTGTTCTTCTGTTCTGGCTTCCTTTAGACCCACCAGAGTCTCCTTCCCTTCCCACCTGAGGGAACCCAGGGGCCTCATACATCCATGTGGCCTTCACAGTGGCTACTCCTCTTGTGTGAATGAGCTCCCCGAGTGGCATTGGTCCTCTCCTTGCCTCGCCTGTGTCCTGTATGTGGTCTCTGATGGGAACAGCACAGACTCCACTATAGCCAGGATCTCTAGCCCAGCACATTTTCCGGAGCCTAGTCCCAAAAGTGTTTATATTGGGAAATAAACCACGTTGCCCTTCAGGGCCTCCTGCCCCCGTGCCCTCTGCTCCTCAGGTCCCCAGGGCTACAGTGGTACTTCTGACTGCCAGGTACCCTGTTAGGTGGTGTCACTGGCCCTACGACGGGAAGGTAGAGGGTAAGGGCCAATGGGTAAGAAAGTGCATGATGTCTGGAGGAGGACGACACCCCTGAGGCAATGACCTGACCCCCACCCCATGATATGGTTATGCACAAATGAGGTTCAGGGCCAGATAAGCCACATCAGACCCTCTGGCCTCTAGGTCTTTCTGTCAGGGGCTGGAGAAGAACTGAACAATAAAGGGTTCCAGGGCATCACCCTCGCTGACTAGGGCCTCCGTGCTTGTGTATCACCTCAGGCTTGCCTGCTTTGACCTTAACCCCTGACCTGAGTTCATCAGTCAGCTGATGTGGTACCCTGGAGTTCTGTCCATTCTCCCCTTACCTACCCAGGGACTGATGCAGAGATGGGAGGGAGAGGCCATTGCTTTTGGCCGAGGGGCCCAGTAACCATGCCTGCCTCCCTAGGCTCATCTTTGGCACCCTGTACCCAGCCTACTCTTCCTACAAGGCCGTGAAGACAAAAAACGTGAAGGAATATGTGAGTGTGTGACCCCTCATCTCCCACCCAACTTACGTGACAGAGATCAGGGAGGACAGTGGGTCACATGACAGACGGGGATGACTTTATACTAATGCTGTCAGCACTAATGAGACCTGGTTCAGGGGAGGCTCCCGTGTATTCCCTTTCCCCAGCCCTGGTGTGATACACAGACAAAGTTGGGGCCCTCTGTGCCCTCCTACATAGTGCTTCCAGCAGGTTGACAAGTAGAGGTCCAGGGTGTTTCCCCAAGGCCCCAGCTAACACCGCCCTCTGTACGTTTAGGTGAAATGGATGATGTACTGGATCGTCTTTGCCTTCTTCACCACTGCCGAGACACTCACAGATATCGTGCTCTCCTGGTGAGGTCCAGCAACCCCCGCCTCCCTGCACCTCAGGGGCCAGGGCTTCTGACTTCTTCTACACAGCCAGCCCACCTAGAGTGGCATCTCCCCAACAGTCCCATGGGGTCCTGGGTGTCCCCTCCTCTCAGCCCCCATCCAGTCCTGGCTTGATTGAGCAAAATGAGAACAGACATAATTCTCACCTTTCTTTTGGCAGCCAGAGCAGCACAATAGAACTCAGGAAACCTGTTTCTGCCGGACTTTGGGCAGGTCACAGTTTTCTAGGCCTCAGTTTCCCTATTTGTAAAACAGGCATATGAGTCAATCTCGTGAACATTGGATTGTATTTCAAAGGCTTTTTCTAGGCACTACTAGACTATATATATGCACTCTTGAGGACACGGAATTGTCTAACCATCTGTATATTCACAGCAGGCGCTGAAAAATGTTTACTAAATGAGCAAATGCCTCTTGGAGGAGAGGACAAACATAGCACAGGACACTGGAAGTCAAGAGAGTTTTACTGAGAGGTAGAGGACGAAAGGTCCTTGCGCATATAGATTTCAAGGGCCTTTGAGGAAACACAGTTTGAGCAGAGAAAGTTGAATGGGGTCAAATTAGGAAAGAGTCATGGGTTAAAAATTGAGAACAAGTGAGTGCAGGTGCCTCCTGATGCAAGCAAAGGAGTGAGCTTTGATGAGGGCTTTGTGAGGATAGAGGAGACCTGAAGGAGTGTGTGGCCTGAGAAGGAGCCATGAGAATAGAGAACAGTCCTTAAAAAGCAGAGGCCGTGTCACGGCAGCAAGGGATAGATCCAGAGCACAGCTGGAGAAGCCCGACTTCTTCATGGGAGGAAGAGCAGGAAGGAAGGGAGTGAGGAACCAAGAATGCACCTGGAAGGTTAGGGAGCTCGCCTTGGTGTTGACCCCAGGACAGAGGAGTGGGTGCTCTTCTGTCAGAGAGAAGAGGGTGATAGAGCCACCGCTGCTGGGAATTCCTGCTGGGGTCACTTTTCACCTTGCTACTGGGAGTCTCAGCTGAGCCTCCCCTTGACCAGTCTCCTAAGCCACATGGGGACCTTAGTGCACTAAGGGGTGGGAGTCCAGCCAGGGTCCTGCAGCGGGTCCATATGCCTCCTGACTTCCTGCCCCAGGCTCTGCCCTTACCTGTCTCCCACCCACAGGTTCCCCTTCTACTTTGAGCTCAAGATCGCCTTTGTGATATGGCTGCTGTCCCCTTATACCAAAGGCTCCAGCGTGCTCTACCGCAAGTTCGTGCACCCAACCCTGTCCAACAAAGAGAAGGTCTGTTGGAACAAGGGACGCTTGCTTCCCACCTATCCCAGGTCAAGGCAGCCCAGAGCCTGCAGCCACGTGCATTCATGGCTCTCCCTGTGGGTGATCTGGGAGGGGCCTGGCCCCCTGGGGCAGGCAGTGCCAGGTGTGAACAAGGGCAAAGCAGGGTAGGACCCAGCCTCACCTCTTCCTCCTTCCCCTCCAACCCCTCAGGAGATCGACGAGTACATCACACAGGCCCGAGACAAGAGCTATGAGACCATGATGAGGGTGGGCAAGAGGGGTCTGAATCTGGCCGCCAATGCGGCAGTCACGGCTGCTGCCAAGGTGAGATGGGGGCAGACCCAGCTCCCAGGCCCCAGCTTGCTCATCTCATCCCACAGCTAGTCCCCGTTGCATCCACCGCACTCTCGGGTCGGTAAAGGTCTGGGGGCTTGTGCAGCTTGGGGTTCCCATCCTGCCTTTAACATCCCCCCGCTAAGGGACTTCCACTCGGCGGGCCACAGTTTCCTCACCCGTCCAAAGGGAACGCATGGCCTCAGCCTGTTAGAGCCGCCGTGGGATGGGCTGAGGGTGCCATGGGGAGAGCGCTGAGTCCAGTGGCTGCCCAGTGCCCTGTGGTGACCTCTCTCTCCACCCCGCCCCTTCTCCTCCGGTCCTCCTGGTGCGTGGTGGTGACCCCAGGGCCAGGGGGTGCTATCAGAGAAGCTCCGAAGCTTCAGCATGCAGGACTTGACCCTGATCCGGGACGAGGACGCGCTGCCCCTGCACGGGCCTGATGGCCGCCTCAGAGCCAGCCCTGGCAGCCTCCTGGACACCATTGAAGACCTGGGTACAATCCGGGCCCAGGGTGGGCAGGGGGCAAGGGCGAGGAGGCTGAGTAGGAGAGAGACCAGACACCTGTTCTCCTTTCCTCCCCAAACCAGGAGATGACCCCACCCTGAGCGTAAGGTCAGGCACCAACCAGGCAGATCCCCGGACAGAGATCTCTGAGGATGACACGGGAGACAAGGCCCCTAAGAGGGTCAAACCCATCAAAAAAGTGCCCAAACCCGAGGTGAGAACCGGGACAGAGCTTGGGGAAGTGGGAAGGGCTTGTGGCTCCAGGCGGAGTCCTCTGTCTCCCTCTCTTCTTTCCACAGCCACTGGCTTCCAAGACGCTGAAGACCCGGCCCAAGAAGAAGACCTCCGCAGGGGGTGACTCAGCTTGAGGCCCCCGCCCCCTCCCCGCAGGCTGCAGAATCCCGGCTCCACACTGTGCCAGCAGCCCTCAGTCTCAGGCCCCGGGGCCTCTCAGATGGCTGTTTCCGGTGCCTCCCAGTGGCCATTCCCCTGGAAGGGCTTGGGAAAGAGAAGGGAGGCCCTGCTGTGGGGGGCCGAGGGTAGAGGCTGGACCCAGGAGCTGAGGAGGGAGCCACTCGAGGAGGTGCGGGCCCCCCAGAGCCCGAATGCTACTCTCCCCGCTCCAGCCCTGACCCCGCCCACCCAGTGCCTTGCTGAAGACCATGGCCATCCCCTTGTCCTAACACATGGCCCCACTGCTCTCCCTGAGTCAGGGTCGACGGCCAGTCACAGCCCAGATTGACCGGAGCCTGAAGGCCCAGCAGAGAAGGAGGGAGTAGGGAGGCCTCAGAGAACCTGGGCTCTGGGCCTACAGGTGTGAATGGAGGACAAGGGCTCAGTGGTGTTTAAGTGACCAGGAGCCAGGCCAGAGCTGCAGCTGGGGGTGTTGGGTAGGGCTGTGAGCTACCTGTGCCCACTGAAAAGAGGTGGGGCTCCAGGGGTGTGCGTGTGTGTGAAAGAGAAAATGTGTGTGTGTGTGTGTGTGTGTGTGTGTGTATCTTTCTGGGTCTAGAGCTGGGGGCTTTTGAGTGAAGGACTTTGCCTCCAGCAGTAACCTCCCGCCACCCAACCCAGCTGCCCTTTCCCCCCTTGGCCCTCCCGCCTACTCTCTCAGCCTCAGAGGACCCCAGCCCATGAGAGAGTAGGGCTCCAAGGGGCCTCTCACCTGCTCCTCTGCCCTTAATCCCCTCTTCTTTTGCCTCCTCCCATTCCTGCCCCAGGATGGGGCTCCATCCCCTCTGGGCCCTCAGTAGAGGCCCCTGCTGAGCCGATTCCTTTTCTCCTCTCCTGGGGGCCCATCTTCTTTCCCCCTAAGGCCCTCTTCCTGTGCCAAGCAGACTAGGCCCCCTGTAACAGACCCCTGTCAGAGCCCAGCCTTTGCCCCACACTTTGCCCCAGCTTCTGCCGTGGCTTCCTTCCATCAGGGCTCGGAGGAGCGTGTAAAGAAGAAAAAGGTATTAGGAGCCAGGGGGCTCCAGATTGGTGGGAAGAGGGTGCCCAATGGACCTTTGGCACTGGATGAGCCAATAAACCAAATTCTGGCACCTCATTTGTGTTAGCCTCTGTGCTTTGTTCTTGTTCTACCAGTCCACAAGTGAGAAGGACTTCAAGTGAGAAGCCGGGGCTCAGTTGTGGGATGGAGGGGAGAAGAAGTCAAACTATGAACTCAAGAGATCTGATCTTCAAGAGATAGCCTTGAGGTAGTTCCATCTGGGAAGATGGCTTGGAGGTTCAATATAGAGCCAGGACTTATGAAAGGCAAGGGACTACCCTTAGAGGTTGTCCTGTCCCTCAGAATCCTACCGGAGACCCCTCCCCATTCTGGCACCTCACAGAAAGTGCCAGGGTGTAAGTTCTAGGGGCAAAGATCATGATGAGGCTCCAGGAAAAAGAATGGGATATTGGGGGCTCCTGGCAGAGCCTGGGGATTGGATCGCTGTGGCCTCGAAAGGCTAAAAAATAAAAAACATTGGAGAGGGACAGTGAGCCAGACACTCAAGGGAGGATCTAGGTGGGATGAAGGGAGAGACAAAAATGTGGAACTAGCCTCATGGTTCACGTCTGACCCTAGGGACAAACAAGGCAGACAGGGACCCAAAGGCCAGAGCCAGTGAGGCATGCCCATGTGGCCTGTGGAAGGAGGGCTGGAGCCCTGAGCTGCTGGGCTGGGGTGGAGGAGAGAAGGAGGGAGGCTGCAGGGCCTGGGGTCAAGTTCTGGGGAGGTGGAGCCTAGGTCACCAGGGGACCACTGGTGGGAACAGAAGCCCGGAGAAGGGAAAAGGTGGCAGAGGTAACATCAGAAGAGACAAGGGAGAAGAGCAGAGAGGGAGGGGGGAAGAGTGAGGGAAGAAGAAGGAAGGCTGAAAGAAACTAGAGAAGCAACAGCTCAGCTGTATGGAAGGAAAATGGAGGAATCAGAGATGGGGACGGGGTGGGGAGTGTGAGTAGAGACCTAGCTCCAGGCCCTGGACCTCAGGACTGGCAAAATGTCCCTACACCAGGCTTTCCTCTCCCTTCCCTGGCATCACGGGTGCATGTCCTTCTGCCAAACTTAAGCCAGCTGGCCAAGAAGCTCCTGCACTGAGGTGCTCGTGGAGAGCGGGAGCAGGGGGAGGGAGGCGTGTGAGATGCCCTTTTCATCTTTCCTGAAATTCTCCAGTCAATAATGCTCTGAACGGCATTCCTTTCACCATTGCCCTCTGGGCAATTTGGCCCCTTTTTCTATCAGAAAGGAGAGGAAGTGTCAGAGTAGAAATCAGGTGAGAGACTCCCTTGTTCTAGAAAGATCTCCAGAGAGTAAGTTGCTTGCATCTCCTGCTAGCAGCTACCATATGGCCAGGAAAGCAGGTTAGGCCTCTCTAACCTAAATCCAATTTGCTGCATTTCACACATACACACACACACACACACACTCTCACACAACTCACACTCAGATTACACATTTCTATCCACAGTGACCAGTGGCCAAGGAGGTCACTGTCAGATTCCACATCTCCAGGCTCTCCCTGCACATCTGGGTTTCCCTGTGTCAACAGAAGATGCTCTCATTTCCAAGTTCACTTGTCCGTTGCCATGGAAACATTGTCTTCTAGACCTCCACACAGGGTCTGACCCCTGTGGTGCTGGGGAGAAGAGGAGAGACGGAAGGTGACCAACAGAATGGAGGGAGGAGGCTGGTGAAAAACATCTGGGTCTACATGAGCCCTTGCTGTCTTATTCCCTGGAGTCACCTGCCCTCTCCCCTCCACCTTAGTAGATCTTTCTAGGCCAGGGCAGTGGGGAAGGGAAGTCATGACAGAGATGTCTGGCAGGAGCTATGTGGAGGGCGCTTGCTCGTTGCCTGGAAACCCACTGGGCATTGAGAGAGATTAGCTTTGAAGTGGGGGCTGAGGTCTAGCCCTGTGTCCCACGCCCAGACCATGTTGGGGACACTGGGCAGCCCTCCAAGCCTGAGGTCCCTGGCTAAAACGGTCCTCAGGCATGAAGTGGTTTCATCCTGCTTCCCCTCCCTTGTGTGTGCCCCACACTAGGAGAACCTGCTTAAAATGTGATTTCCAGGCTATGACGTCAGAGGAAAGCCAGCAGCTCCAGCCTATGCCAGCTCTTCCTTGATCAGCAGAGCTGAGCCCAGGCTTGCTCAGCCTGGAGGAAATGAGGTTAGGTAGAGGAGGGAGGGTCTCTGGGGGCCTCTGGTCCTCATATATGTGGCATTCAGAATAATAGGGAGAGACTATTTCCAGGCCAAAGTGCTGTCTTCCCCATTGCCTTAAATACCAGCGAGTACGTGATTATCTCTGTCACAGATTCCCCTTAACCCCAGTTTTCCCCCTCTGAGCTGGGTCAGCCCTGCATAAAGGAGGCGTGTACCTTAAGTCTTAGAGCCATTTGGGTTCTGCCTGATAGCTTGTCAGCAAATCTAGGCTGGAGGCAGTGATGGGTGAGAAGGATGCCTGCAAGGAGGAAAAAGCCCACTAGGTGGCGCAGCTCACCCCAGTGTGGGATTCCCCGGCCCTTGCTGGGGGACAGTCTCCTTCAGCAGTCAGTGGGCTTTTAAGGTCCGCTGAGCAGAATACTTGACACCGCAGTCCCTGGAGTTGGAGGTTCATGAAGAAAGCATCCTTGTGGGTGGATAGGCAGATATGAATTCTCAATCACTTTCCAACCCCAGTTTGTGTGCAGAGGAGATAGTCAGACCCAGCAAGCAGTACTCCCTTTGGGGAAGGATGAGGCACCTCCTGGGAGCAAGGAAATTGCCATGCTGACCCTAGGAGGGTCATACAGCCCAAAGAACCCAACTTGGGCTTCTAAAATATTATCAAGAGAGGGACAATTTAGGTGAGCGAGAGGGACGCTTACCTAGATGCAGGGTTCCCTGGAGCTGACTCCCTTATGGCGACAGTGGCAGTCCCAGGGCTGCCCCTAGGTTTCCCCGTCCCCTGCTCCTTCCCTTATTTTCATCATGGGTACTGTATGTAGAGCTGAAAAAGGAGACAAAGACCCTAATCTTCAGACCCTGGAACCCCAAGGTATTTTTTCCAGCAGCCAGGGCTGACTCCTGAATGACCTACCTTTGCCTGACCTCTTTCCCAAGCTGACCCCACCAGCCCTGCACACCTAATGAATTACCCTCTTCTTTTGTCCCAGCCAGATGAGTGATCAATAAATAATGCTGCCTGAAATATTAATGGCAAGTTTTACACCAGCATCCCTTAGCCGTGCCTGTCATTGGGGAACTTTAGAGTTGACAGAGAAATGCATGGCCTCCAAAGAGCTCCTTTATTCCTCTTTTCTTTGCCAAGATTTCGACCTGTCCCCATCTCCACCAGATCATGATTCATTGCCATTAGGTGAGAAGAGGACAGGTCCCCCAGAGATGACTCAGGCAGCCTCCAGGGGGAGAATGGGGTAAGCTAAACCAAGCAGCGACCCTTCTTGATTCCTTTGTCTCCTCTGATGCAAGTGAGATCCCATTTCCTCTGTTCCATGTCCATCTTGGACCTGCCGGGTCCAGCTTTCTAAGTGGCAACTCAGAAGGAGACCTGGGGCTTCCCTCCTCCCCCTGCTTCAACTATTTTAGAGCCTGAGCAGAAGGGACTTATGTGCTCCCAGACTTCTGGCCCTGGCATTCTCTTCTGGCTTTCTTCTCCCTGGAAGAAGAGGAGGAAATGGAAGCTCTTAGCCCTCTTGAGCCCACCTGGTGGGCTTCCCGGGGGGCCAGCACCCTCCTTTGGGGAAACCGGGCCTACCCAAATCGTTGAACACGCAGTGCCCTCTGCTCACATGCTCTTTGTCTCCTCCTTCACTTGGTAATGTCTTGCCTGTTCTTCAAGTCTCAGCTTAGATGTGACACTGCACCTGGTCCAGGGCCCTGTGGCCTTCTCTTTCGTGTTCTCTTCCCTGACAGCATATATCACCCTGTTTCATCATTGCCCATGTGTCCCCACTAGACTGAAAGCCCAGGCATAGGCGATGGGCCTACCTGGTTCACCACTGTTTCCCCAGCATCTAGTACAGGGCCTGGAACACTCTAATAATTCATCACATTTTTCTGGAATGTACAAATGACATCTCTGCAGCATTCTTCCTCTCCCAAGAAAATACCAGCCTTCTACCCTCAGCGTCTCTTTGCGGAGCCGTTTGCCGGCACCTGAGGATGGGTGTCTGCACTAAGCAGCTGCCCGGGCCACCTACACTCGCCCTGGCCCCCGGCATGTGCTCATGCTCGCTTGCTTTGCCTTTCTCTCTCTCACACACAGATGGGAGCCAGCTTTCCAGCCACATTCACTTCTCACTTTAATTCAAAAGCTAAATTGGGAAGAAGAGCAGCTTCACACTCCCAATTTAGCCTGGGAGAGAAAAAGGGAGACAGTCTGGATGTTGCCAGGGAAAGGAGAACATTGGGTCTGGGGTGGGTAGTGGTGGCAAACATACCCAGAGCCCAAGAGAAGACAATGAAACCCCCACCCAGCTACTAAAATAAGTCATCCAGAGGTACGACTCCAGAGTGACCTCTGTGAAGCCTCTTTCCTGCGCTGGTGCAGCCATTCTGGGCACTACCCCAGCCTAGGGATGGATTAGAGGTGGTGGAAGAGATTCAGGTTATCGGAACTATCCATAGGAGTAGATGCTGCTGCTTAGGTCGCTGGTAGTAGGAAACCAGAAAGTCCTTCTTAAATCTAACTTTAATCTATTTGGTAACTGCTGAGAGGCCTGATGAATAAAAACAGAATCCATAAACAGATAGTTGCTCATTAATATTCATAGCAGCATTATTCACAATAGTCGAAAAAGTAGAAACAACCCAAATGTCCATCAAGAGATGAGAGGATAAACAAAATGTGGTATATACATACTTACTAAGCCTTAGAAAGAAATGAAATTCTGATACATGTTACAACATGGATGAACCCTGTAAACATTATGCTAAGCCAGGCACAGCAGGACAAATATTACAGACAAATATCTTCCCTTACAGGAGGTACCTAGACTAGGCAAATTTATATATAGAGAAACTCTAATAGGGGTTACCAGGGGCCAAAGAGGAGGCAACAGGATAGAGAATTGATGTTTCCCTATCCCCAGTGTTTCATGGGTACAGAGTTCCTGTTTGGGATGATAAAAAAAAAAGTTCTGCCTATGTATACTGGTTACGGTTGCACAGCACTGCACATATAACTGAATGCCACTGAATAGGACACTTACAATGGTTAAAATGGGATATTTTATGTTATGTATATTTTACTGTAACATATTTTTGAAAAAAAAAACAATGAGTCCAATGTCAGCCTAAAGACATCGTCATCCTGCCACGATAGCTCTCTCTGTAGCTTGACCAGAGGGAAAACAAATCCTTTCCGTTCCGAAGAGTCCCTCCCTTTGCTGATAGAGCAGAAGTGTGGTCTCTGCCCAGAGTGAAGTGAAGACCCCTCTGTGGATGTTCCTGGGCACTGGGGCTAACTGTCCTCCCTCTCATCGCTACTCGTCAGTGTGATAATCTGGATGCAAGTGCTTCTCCCTGCTTCTGGGTGCCAGCTTCCTCTTTAGGCACTCATTTTGACTTTACCCTAAAACAGGTTCCCTGGGACTCCCCTGGTGGTCCGGTAGCTAAGACTCCATGTTCTCAATGCAAGGGGCCCAGGTTGGATTCCCAGTCAGGGAACTAGATCCCGCTGAGAATTTGCATGCCACAACGAAGACCCAGCACAGCTAAATAAATAAATAAGTAAAAAGCAGTGTTTCCATAAGGGTAGACCAGTTAGGGGGATGATTAGAGGAGGAAAAAGAGAAGACTCTTCCATCCAACCTCTCTGACTTTCCCATTGCCACAGTACCACGGGGAACAGATGTACCTTGGGCTGAGAGGCCTGTCTGTAAATCTGGGGGTCAGTTTTTCTTGCTCTCTGACTGGGAGGTCCCTGACGAGTCTCTGATAGCTGACCCTGAGGCATGCAGACCTTACCCTCTGTCCTGGATGACTACACAGTTTCCTGGCTGGTCTCACTACCAGTTCTCCCCTACCCAGCCTCCTGGAATTATTTTAAAATGGTGCGTTGGCTCTTTGACTGCCTGGGAACCACTTCAGTGGGTGGGAGCTGGATTAGGGGCTCCCCAGTCACTGTGCTTCCCCCAGGATAGCACACCACACACTGTGGAATTTGCTTGTTTACTTGTTGGTCTCCCCCACTGAGCTATGACCTGCAAAAAAGGGAGAACCTACCTAACTGCTCCTTATATCTTTAATGCCCAGAGTGGAACAGATGTGTGATAGGTAATTGCCGAATGAATGAATTGAAACGACGTGTTCATGTCTGCCCCTGCTATTCGATCTGACTCAAGAGTGCCGGTAGGATGAAAGCTTTGTCTGATTCATTCTGGGGCCCCAGAAAACAGTTCTTAGGATGAACTGGGGTTCAGGCAGACAGATCTGAAGCCAGACTGTCTGGATTGGAATCCTGGTTCTGCCATTGCTGGGCTCTCTGACCTTGAGCAAGTTGCCTGCCCTCTCTGAACCTGTTTCCTCATCAAGTGAGTGAGAATGGAACCTACTTCATAAGGCATTGTAAGGACAAATACCTGTCAAGTGTTTAGTATGAATCTTGTCACATTGTAAATGTGTCTGGGGGGTGGGGGTGGGGATAGGAAATGCATCTAGAGATAGAGGAAAATCAGAGGAAACAAGCATCACCACTGATTTCGGCATCCTGGTGTTTAGGGGGAGGGGACGGTGAGGCCAGTGCTAGAGTGGGGTAAACCCAGGGGCTACCTGCCCTCCCTCTGCCCTCCCCCCAGGTCTGCAGAGTCCAAGCTCACCCACCACGAAGCTGAGCAGCCCTGGCGCTGGGCGGTGGTGAGGGGCCAGAAATAACCGCCGTTGCTATTCCTGCCTTTCTGGGCTGGATGGGAACGCTGCCTTTCTAATCTAAAGGCTGCTCTAGACTTCCTGCACATCAGTGGGTTCTTATGTAACACTCCCCTCCCTCTGCCTGCCCAACGAGCTTCCAGAGATTTCTGCAGCCAGCTTTGCTGCACACTCAGCTGGGGGTGGGGGGAGCAACGAAGGATGGATTGTCCTCTGAGCCCAGGATCCCACTGACCCCAGGCCTGGGAGAGGGACCACTTAGCACAGGGCAAAGGGCCTGATGTCCAGGGACAGCAGCCTCTTCCTGCTTCTGCAGGGCAGAGAGGACCCAGTGAATATGCCGAAACATTCACCTACCTTGACCCACTCCCTCTTCCCTTAATGGTCCCTCTGTGCCAGTCCCGTGACTTCCACTTCAGGCCTTACCTAACTCTGTCCGGCACCTGACCCCTCGTGCAGACTCTAAGGACAACAGCCCAGACCCTGATTCTCACAGGCAGATCCCCAACCTGGACCAAATCCTACATGGACTCCTTGCTGTAGCCCTGGATCCCATCTGGAGGGTGCAGCCAGGCACCTCTTCAGGGCCCAGGGGACCCTCCACTTCCTCAGGCCTCAGCATCACTCTGTGTGGGCCTATCTCAGAATTTGTCCTTCTCCACCTGTCCTAGGGCTCAGGATCTCTTCTGGTACCGAGTTTTCCCATCTGAAATTGGAGGAAATAGGATGGTTTCCCACCGGAGCACTCTGGGGTGATTCTCTTTCATTTCCCCTCTTCCACCATGCCTCCATTTCTCCCCCGTGCCCCTGCTCCCGCCCCGCCTCAGTGCATCTTCTGTGCCACTCCATACCTGGCCTCTTCAGGTTCTTCTCTCAGTGCCCAAAGACCCTCCCTGGGGTGGGAGCAGAGCTGCCCCCAGACCCATTGAAGGCCAGGCCCTCCATGTTTCCGGCAGAGCTGATCAACCATCGGAAAGTGTGACAGGCACCCCAGGCAGAACCAAAGCGAGAGTCACTTCCTGAGCCCTGGGCTGGTCACAGTGGTGGCAAACCACTATCCGAGCAGCACATGTGGGTGCTGACGTAGCCTGGGGTGGGGAGGAGGAAGTGGCGATGGAAAAAGGGGCTTGTTTTCCTCTGAGAGTTGCAGCCTGCTCAGCCCTGGGTCAGACATGATGGTTCCCATTGACTTTCTCCTAGCGTCAGCTGCCATGGACCAGCCCAGTTCGGCTCTCACCTCTGCCTCTTCCTCTTCTCTGGTTTGCAAGGAAAGTCTGAGCACAGACATCAGCTCAGACCTGCAGACCCTCTGAGGGCCTCTCACCTTTTCTAGAGCTTTTGGCATCAGTCACCCAGTGGACAAGGTCTGAGAGTCCCAGACTCAGGGCTGCTGCCTAATCTTAATTCTCTTGTAACATGGAGTCCAGGTTCCCTTCTACCCAACTGTAAGCTTCTCAGCAGCAGGAGCCTATGCCTCAGGCCTTTATCCACAGAAAGTCCTCAAAAAAGTTTACTATTGTTGTGGATAATGGGTGTTTTAATCAGAACCTGCCAGGTTGTAATAGAAACTGAAATAAACTTTATTTAAAAAAGAAATTTATTAACCTGTGTAACTTAAAGGCCCTGACTCTATCCAGAGATTTACTCTCTGGGTGTGGATCTGTGTTTTAATTTCTTCTGCATGGGCTTCATTCTCAGGTAAGCTCTCCAGGTCAGTTGGCAAGATGGCTTCCAGGCTTACATTCCACTGGTTTAGTACCATCTGGGAAAGAGAATTCCTATTGTTCAGAGTTCCAGAAAAAGTCCTAGAAGAGACTCTCATTAGCCTGGTTTGGGTCATGTGCCCATCCTGATGCAGTGGCTATGCCTAGGGAGATAGAATGCTCCTGGACTGCTGGAAGAAAGCATCCTAGATGGATGACCAGGTAGGGGTGACATGTCCTCACCTAGATCTAGGATGGGGTTTTCTTCCCTCAACCATATGGATTGGGGGTGGTTCTCCAAAGGAAATAGCTGACTGGGAGCACTTAGGAAAAGAACGGTTGGACACACAAAGCGAAAGATGTAGATTATTAGGATTTCGAGTGCCCAGCTTCAGTGAGGACCTGAAGATCCTGTGGGTCAACTTCCACATTAGAATCATAGGGGAACCAGTTTGCCCTGGCTGGGGGAGGAATATGTACTCTCAGAGCCTGGGTAGCTCCCCAGAGACAGAAAAAGGATCCTAGGAAGTCTCTGCTCAGTTCTGGCCCTCATGAGCTCAGGAAGATTGTGATTCAGTTAGCCTAGGGTAAAACCTTTCTTTTTCAGAGCTCCATTTGTGCACAGTCAAGGTTGAAAAAAATTCCACTCTATGAAATAATGTTCTACTGCAGCAAGAAGGATTAAGATGAGCTCTTCAGGACAATGACCCCTGTGTTAGGATTGGAATGTTTCTCCTTCTCTGTACAACTTTTCAGAAAATGGTCACTGGGGTTTACTTGGGGGCTGAGGATGGGTGGGTGAACTGTGGGCAACCCCCGTGGGTCAAAAGCCCCAGAAAACAGCAAAAGCCACTGTTTACAGAATGTCCACTGCAAGGCAGGCACTGTGCTTTGGAACTTCACACATGGAAGTCCATGTAAGTTTTCAGTCTTTATAACAATCCTTCCATCATTAACACTAGATCTGTTTTACAGCTGAAGAGAGAGAAGAAAAGCCTGGCCAAGATACCCCACCAGGGAGTAGCAAAATGGGCATTCAGACACAACACATCTGACTCTGACTGGCCTGGTCATTCTACCCTGCAGGAGGCTTTTGCTTCTAATGGACAACTCGGTACCTTGGAGTGGGCCCCCACCAGGTCCTAGCGTTTGGGATGGGGAGTTCAGATTTAGAGAACAGAGATAAGGGTGCCCTGGTTCATTGCTGGATTCCCTAAGCCGATTTGTGTGTGTGTAGAATACAGAGGGATGAAGCCGAAGATCGTTACATCCTCCTCCCCCACTTTACACCCTCAACCCCGACTTCCTGAAGCTGTTTGGGTTCAGGGAGACCCTAACCCGCCCCCACCCTTCCCTCCCAATGTCGTCAGCACCCTCCTTCCACACACACACTTTCTGCTTTCTTTTTAAATTCAGAAAAACACAACCTCCCCTGGATTCAGAGCTAGAGCAGAAGCCTTCCCCAACAGGAATCCCCGTTCTGTTTTGGGTGCGCACTTGAGTGGGGGAGCGGGGACGCAACGGGGAGGGCTTCCCCGTTTGCGTCTAGCTCCCAGGAGACCTGCTGGAACCTTGCCAGCCTAACCGCCCCCTCCTCCCACCCTCGCCCTTGGCCTGGCTGGAGGAGGGGAGTGTTACCCCGCCGGGGAGTTGCGAGCCTCGGCTGTGGCGGCTCCCCAGGGACTGCAGGGGGAGCCCAGGCTGCGGCGCCTGCTCAGTTAGTGCTCACTGCGTCTAAGGCTCCCCCCGCCTGGCGCAGCGCCCAGCACAGGAGCTGGGAGGGGGAGCAAGAAGGCGGCGAAGAGCCTACTCGGCCAGGGGCCGGGGAACCGAGCTGGAGAGGGGACCTCCAGAGGGCAGCACCAACTCGCTAAGCAGATCTCTCTTCTCGCCGGCCGGGGGTCCCCAGACAATGCGTAGGGAAGCCTCCTTTTCAGATTCCCACACTTCTGGCCCCCGATCACCTGTTCTGGTTAAAGGTGGGTCAGTCTCCCACCATCCCAAGGACCACTAGCTCCTGGTGGGAACAGGACTCAGGTTTCTCCAGAGACAATCAGCTTCCCTTGTCCAGCCACCCAAGCGTGGGCTCTTCCCCAGAGGGAACCAGAGAATTGCCTTTCGGTTCTGGTGGCGGAGAGGGATCCCGAGGCCCCAACAACCCCACTCCATTGGCAGATGGCGGAGAAGCAGGTGGCCCATCGCACTGCACAGGAACCATCTGGCTATTATTTCCTAAGCCTCAGTTTCCACCGCGACACCTGGAAAGGCACCATGCCATTGGTCGAGGCCAGGGGTCAGGGCCCCGCCTCTCCTGGGCGGCCTCTGCCCTGGACAGCCCAGCCACTCCTCCCCTTCGCTCCCGCCCGGCTCCCACGGTCCCAGAGGTGGGCGGGCGAGCCCTGGATGACGGTGGCAGAACCCCAGTCCTCCTCGCCCTCGCCCCCGCCCAGGGCCCAGGCTTTCCCAGCCCAGTCCCCGCCGGGGAACCGCGGTGCGCCCGGAGCCCTCCCCGCCTGGGCGTCCCCAGCTCTAGCGCGCGCGTTGGGCTCCCGGCTTGGAACCAGGGAGGAGGGAGAGAGCCAGGGAGCAGTAAGCAGAGACCCGGAAACGCCATATAAGGAGCAGGAAGGATCCCCCGCCGGAACAATCCTTATTTGGGCAGCGCCTTATTTGGAGCGCCCCGATATGGCCTGGCTGCTTCCGGCTCCGGGAGGAGGGAAGAAGGCGGAGGGAAGAGGCGGGGGCAACGCCGGGAACTACTGAGCAGCTTCGGTCCGGGAGTCCTCAGCTGCGGCTTGAGCACTAAATTTCCTCGAAGCCTGGGCAACTAGGGTGCGGGAGCAGGCGTGGGGTCCAGGGTGCGGGATGGCAGTGCCTACAGTTCTTGGAGAGGGGGCTTCACGTCACTCCGGGTCCTCCAGGCCGGTCTTGCCATATTAGGGCTTCCTGCCTCCCATATATGGCCATGTACGTCACGACGGAGGCGGGTCCGTGCCGTTCCAGACCCTTCAAATAGAGGCGGATCCGGGGAGTCGCGAGAGATCCCAGCGCGCAGAACTTGGGGAGCCGCTGCCGCCAGCCGCCGCCGCCGCCAGCTTCCGCCGCCGCAGGACCGGCCCCTACCCCAGCCTCGGTAGCAGCGCCGCGTCTACACCGGCCGGCGGCGAGGGCGAGCCTGCGGACCCCGCCTGCGCTCTCCACAGTGTGCCCCGCGCCCCGCATGTGACCTGGCCAAGCCCCCGAGAGGTGTCCCCCGCAGCTTCGGTCCCCGGCTGCTCCCACCCGCCCCAACACCAGCTCTCCAGCCCGCCGGTCCGGGATGGCGGCAGCCAAGGCCGAGATGCAGCTGATGTCCCCACTGCAGATCTCCGACCCCTTTGGCTCCTTTCCTCATTCGCCCACCATGGACAACTACCCTAAGCTGGAGGAGATGATGCTGCTGAGCAATGGGGCTCCCCAGTTCCTCGGTGCCGCCGGGGCCCCGGAGGGCAGCAGCGGTAGCAGCAGCAGCAGCAGCGGGGGCGGTGGAGGTGGAGGGGGTGGCAGCAGCAGCAGCAACAGCAACAGCAGCAGCGCCTTCAACCCTCAGGGGGAGGCAAGCGAGCAGCCCTACGAGCACCTGACCGCAGGTAAGCTGTGGCCTACGCCGAGGGCTAGCCCATTCGCCGACATTCTGGCGTCCGGTTCTTCCCCACGGCCTTTGCAGCGCCCCCTTCGCCGCAGGGATAAAAGTGGGGTTTCCCTTCCGTTCCTCACATCCCCAGGGTCCTGTTTTAGAGGACCGCCTGAAAACATTCTCCCCACCCCCACCCTGTCCTTAACGGTGCGCAGAGGAGCCAGTTTTTGTTTTGGATGAAGAGCTGTGGGGCTGCGTGGGTGGATGGAGGAGGGAGAGCTTGTTTTGACGAACAGGGCTGTGCCCCCTCCCCCTCCAGAAAGGCTTGCCTAGCCTGCAGCTATCCCCGAGGAAAGGCCGGGATCCTTGGCCCGGGATGTCCCGGCAGCCCGGGGTAGGGGGCGCGCACTAGCCGCGGCTGTCGCGGGGGTACTGGCGGGAATCCCTCGCCCGCGCAGCCGCCGCTGCGGAGCGCTGGGAGCTGCAGTGGAGGGGGATTCTCCGTACTTGCGTCAGCGGTTGTTGAAATGGGTTCTGCGTCTGGAGCGGGTCCAGGAACATTTCAGTCTGCTGTTATCAATTATTAACCAGCTCAAGAGTCAATGGTAGCTGGCCCGACCTCTTGTCTGGCAGCGTGGGTCTTCCGCGTCCTCCGGTGATTGCTCTCCAGTAACCAGGCCTCCTCCCTCTCTTTCTCCTGACAGAGTCCTTTCCTGACATCTCTCTGAATAACGAGAAGGTTCTAGTGGAGACGAGTTACCCCAGCCAAACCACCCGGCTACCCCCCATCACCTACACAGGCCGCTTCTCTCTGGAGCCTGCACCCAACAGTGGGAACACCCTGTGGCCTGAGCCCCTCTTCAGCCTGGTCAGCGGCCTCGTGAGCATGACCAACCCACCGGCCACCTCATCTTCAGCATCATCTCCCGCGGCCTCCTCCTCAGCCTCCCAGAGCCCACCGCTGAGCTGTGCAGTGCAGTCCAACGACAGCAGCCCCATCTACTCTGCGGCACCCACCTTCCCCACGCCTAACACTGACATCTTCCCTGAGCCACAAGGCCAGGCCTTTCCAGGCTCAGCAGGCCCTGCCCTTCAGTACCCACCTCCTGCCTACCCTGGTGCCAAGGGGGGCTTCCAGGTTCCCATGATCCCCGACTATCTGTTTCCACAACAGCAGGGGGACCTGGGCCTGGGCACACCAGATCAGAAGCCCTTCCAGGGCCTGGAGAGCCGTACCCAGCAGCCTTCGCTCACTCCTCTCTCTACCATCAAGGCCTTTGCCACACAGTCGGGCTCCCAGGACCTGAAGGCCCTCAACAGCACCTACCAGTCTCAGCTCATCAAACCCAGCCGCATGCGCAAGTACCCCAACCGGCCCAGCAAGACGCCCCCCCATGAACGCCCCTACGCCTGCCCCGTGGAGTCCTGTGACCGGCGCTTCTCTCGCTCAGATGAGCTCACCCGCCACATTCGCATCCACACCGGCCAGAAACCCTTCCAGTGCCGCATCTGCATGCGCAACTTCAGCCGCAGTGACCACCTCACCACCCACATCCGCACCCACACAGGGGAGAAGCCCTTCGCCTGTGACATCTGTGGGAGAAAGTTTGCCAGGAGCGATGAACGCAAGAGGCATACCAAGATCCACTTGCGGCAGAAGGACAAAAAAGCAGACAAAAGCGCAGCCTCTGCTGCCACCTCCTCTCTCCCTTCGTACCCGTCCCCGGTGGCTACCTCCTACCCATCCCCAGTTACTACCTCTTACCCATCCCCAGCCACCACCTCATACCCATCGCCAGTGCCCACCTCCTACTCCTCTCCCGGCTCCTCGACCTACCCATCCCCTGTCCACAATGGTTTCCCGTCCCCCTCGGTGGCCACCACATACTCCTCCGTCCCTCCTGCTTTCCCGACCCAGGTCAGCAGCTTCCCCTCCTCAGCTGTCACCAACTCCTTCAGCGCCTCCACTGGGCTTTCGGACATGACAACCACCTTTTCTCCCAGGACAATTGAAATTTGCTAAAGGGAAAGGAAAAGGAAGACAATGAAACACAAGAGACTTAAAGGACAGGAGGAGGAGATGGCCATAGGAGGGGGGAGGGGTTCCTCTTAGGTCAGATGGAGGTTCTCAGAGCCAAGTCCTCCCTCTCTACTTGACCCCAGGGTCACTGTGGAAGGTCTGTTGGCCAACAATTCTTTCTGTCCACTTCCCTTTCCTCCCCAGTCCCTATTCCCTTTGACTTCAGCTGCCTGAAACAGCCATGTCCAAGTTCTTCACATCTATCCAAAGAACTTGATTTGCATGGATTTTGGATATATCATTTCAGTATCATCTCCATTGTATGCCTGACCCCTTGCTCCCTTCAATGCTAGAAAATCAAGTTGGCAAAAATGGGGTTTGGGCCCCTCAGAGCCCAGCCCTGTACTCTTGTACAGTGTCTGTGCCATGGATTTTGTTTTTCTTGGGGTACTCTTGATGTGAAGATAATTTGCATACTCTATTGTATTATTTGGAATTAGAATCTCACTTTTGGGGAAAAAAAAAAACAAAAAAAGAAAAGCCAAGCAAACCAATGGTGATCCTTTGTTTTGTGATGATGCTGTGACGATTCAGTTTGAAGCTTTTTTTTGAAACAGCAGTTCTTGGTATTAATCGGAGCATGTGTCAGAGTGTTGTTCTGTTAACCGTTTTGTAAATATTGCCCGACTGTACTCACATGTGGCAAAATACGGTTTGGTTTTTCTCCTTTTTTTGAAAGTAGTTTTTTTTTTTTTGTCCTTTTGGTTTAAAAAGTTTCACGTCTTGGTGCCTTTTGTGTGATGCGCCTTGCTGACACGGCTTGACATGTGCAATTGTGAGGGATGTGCTCACCTCTAGCCTTAAGGGGGGCAGGGAGTGGTGATTTGGGGGGAGGCTTTGGGAGCAAAATAAGGAAGGGGGCTGAGCTTGAGCTCCAGTTCTCCAGAATGTAAGAAAACAAAATCTAAAAATCCGAACTCTCAAAAGTCTATTTTTTTAAACTGAAAATGTAAATTTATAAATATAATTCAGGAGTTGGAATGTTGTAGTTACCTACTGAGTAGGCGGCAATTTTTGTATGTTATGAACATGCAGTTCATTATTTTGTGGTTTTATTTTACTTTGTACATGTGTTTGCTTAAACAAAGTGACTGTTTGGCTTATAAACACATTGAATGCGCTTTATTGCCCATGGGATATGTGGTGTATATCCTTCAGAAAAATTAAAAGGAAAATAAAATAGCTGTGGTTGGGTGTGTTTCCTGGGCTAGGGGGAGGCCTTTGTAGTTAGCCATCTCTATTGAGGAGTTTGAGGGACTTTTACGGGGACAAGGATATTCTAACCAGAGATGTGCCCAATGTGTGACACTGGAGTGAATTCTTAGAAAATTGAATGTGGGTCTCCTCTTTTTGATACTGGGCTCATTCCTCAATCTGGTGGGCTGTAAGCTTATCTTGATTAATTAAAGTTACGAAAGGCCAGATGTGTAGGTGGGGTAATTGTGGCCAGAGGCAGTACCATTCTCGCCACAAATGTTCAACCAGCCCTGACCACCCCCGCCCCCCCCCATCTCTATCTGGGCTTGGCAAACTGTATTCTAGGGAATCCCTGCCATATGCACTTGGGGGAATTAAGGGGTAGGCAGAGGGCACTGGGAAACAGTAACAAAGATGGGATTGCCTTGGTCTCCCCCTCCTGTCTTCTAGGTCCCCAGAAACCTGAGGGTACTGAAGAAGACTAGAAGAGTCATGGGCTAGTTCTCAAGCCAAGAATCCTTCCAGGAAGAAATCTCATCACTTGCCAGCTGGAGTTGGGATCCTTGGCAGCTTTGTGACACAGGGCAGAGTGGGCAGGAGGCTGGCCTGCTGTCTAAGGTTCCATCTAGCCTAAGTCTGTCCCCATTGCGTGGGAGGCCTTAGGTGCTAGGTTCCTCTGGTCCCCGTCCCTTGAGGGTCCACAATCGTATACAGAGCAATACTCATGGACTCGTGAGCATTTGTCTATCATGTGAGAGGCCTTGAGCTGGCCACAACAACAATGCAGACTGTCGGCCGGGGAGACAGACATGTAAGCCGAAAATTTTAACGTGGCGTTAGATTATATAATATGGGCAAGCATGAGGCTCTCAAACCCATCCAGGGGCTTAGGAAAGGTGAAAAAGTTGAATTTGTCAGGGCAAGTAGAAGTCAGCCTGATTGGCTTGTTGCGTGTGTGAGCCAGGGAGGATGGATGGATAGATTCCTGAAGGGAAGCATGGCCTCCAACCTGGATAGGAGTCTTCTGTGACTTGGTCAGACACCCCTTCCATTGGTCAGATGTACAATAGACTTGGAATCTAATAGTTCTGGAATTCCAAGCCTTGGCTCCTCTCCCAACTTCTGACCCCCAAATCTAGAACAATGGAGTTATCTCCTCTATCTAGTATGGATATCAGGCCCTGAGTGAAATGGAGATCTAATCTGCCTCCACACCTTCTAGTCTCTCTAAGAGTCTCACTGGTTACCAACCCACACCTCTCCTGGAGCCAGGGGAATTCCAGCAGTCCCCTGGCATCAGCCCAATTCTTCCTCTTCCATTCTAGCCCTCAAGCACCAGCAGTGTTGATCTCTGCCCTTTCACAGGACACCAGACTCCTCAGCCTGGAACGGGGAAACCAAGCCACCTTCTCTAGCAAAGAGCACATCCCTGTGAGCCTCCTGGCAAAATTGCCATGTCCTGATGGGACAATGCTGTGCAGGCACACCTCTTGCCAGCCCCACCTACCCTCCCCATACTGGCCCAGAAACACAAGTCTATGCCTGTTACACATTCTTAGGAATTTCTCATCACAGACTCCCGAGAAACAAAACACGACAAGAATAAAATAGAAAAGAAGGAGCAAAGATACTCACTCTGTTCCTTTAAAACAAAGGGCCTCCTATGTTGTTACAGAGCATTAGAGTCAGATTCCCAGGCCCCATTCCCAGAGTGTCTGATACCTGAGGTCTGGAATTGGGTTCCTGGAACTGGCCTTGATTACAAGCATGCCAGGTGATTCTGATGCAGACCGAGAAATTCTGCCAAGCCTGCCAGCTAATTATTACTAGTCCTGTCACCAGAGTTTCTTTAGGTTCTGACAACTGAGATTCAAGTTTCTTCGCATGGTTGAAATAGGCCAAGACTCACTAATTGCCCCATTTTATAGTCCTATAGTATAAAGAAAAAGGGAAGTGTTCATTTTAACTCTGGCTCCTGTGAGGGAAATCTAAAACCAAGGGCACAGGGTAGTGCTGATAAAAGCGCTCATCATCATAAAAGCTGAGGTTTGGGAAGGGACCCAGAGAATGTTGAGCAATTGATTGTTACCTGGGGACATTGTCTAGGCCTTTGGGTTTGTGGAGAGGGACAGAGAGGAATGGGGTGGAAGAGGAGAGCAGTCAAGGGAACTTGGCCAGCAAAGGACAGGTTTCAATTCTGAAATGAAAGAAAGAACCAAATCCTCAGGACCCTTGACCCTTACCTCTTAGTATCTGAGAGATAGTCTTTTCTCTTAACTTCAGGATTGTTCAGTCTCATCCTTTTTGAAGAATCCTAAGCACTAAGAAAGGCGGAGCTTAGCACTGTCATCGGGCTGGGTTTGAGGTGTGTTTCCTTTGACCTGCCCCCACTTACAGCCCGTCCCCAACTTCAGGAAAGGGTGCAATAGAATCAGAGGTCTTCTCTCCAATGTCCCCCTCTCTCCTCTGCTGTTTTCCCTGGTGCAGCCGCACTTAATTCAGTTTGAGAGGGGAAGATTGGGCAGAGTAAGATCCTAGTGGTCCTAAGGGGAAATGAGACAAAATCTAAAATAATCAGGTATTAAGCAAATAAGATTTCAACATTCTACCCATACACCTTTGGGTGTTAATAAGATTTTGCACCCAAACAGCAAATCTAGCCCTCCACTGCAGTGATTTTTCGTCCCATCTCGCTTTTCCCACTACTAGAACCTAGGAGAGACTTTTGAGGCAAAACTTACTTGATATGTTCTCGTAGGTTAACTTGGGGGCTCAACTCCTCAGATCCAAGTAGCACAATCCATCTTCTTTTTCAGGAAGCCATCCTGTAAGTCTATTCTCCTCAGCACTTAGGCTGTTTGTTATTATTGTTGTTGTTGCTATTATGACTTTATTGAGATACAGTTGGTGTGTATATATAAGTACAAAACACTGATACAAATACAGTTGAGGTACATGTAAAGTGTACAGTTTGATAAGTTTTGATACATGTGTCCACAGATGAAATGATCACCACAGTGAAGGTAGTGAACATATCCATCACCTTCAAAACTTTCCTTATACCCCTGGGAAATCTTTCCTTCTTCCACCTCTGCCCCCAGGCAACCACTGATCTGTTTTCTGCCACTATAAACATATCAGTTTGCATTTTATGGAGTTCCAGACAAATTGAATTATTCAATATCCACTGGTTCTGGCCTGGGTTCTCTCACTTAGTGTTATTTTGAAATTCACCCATGTTCTTGCATGTATAAATAAATAGTGACTCCTTTTTATTTCTGAGCAGTATTCTGCTGCACAGGAATGGCAAAATTTGCTCATGTTTTCACGTGTGCATGGACATTGGGGTTGGTTCCTTTAGGCGCTATTAGAAATAAAGCTGCTGTGGGCATGTGAGTACAAGTCATTGTGTAGATGTGGGCCCATTCACTCCCAAACTGCCCCCTCCGTTTCTGGCTCCTTCTTCCCACCATGTCCCCATTCACTGGCCTCTCTCTTACTCAAAGCAAGAATCACCTGCTTCCCCCCACACTCACAGAGTCAGTACTCAGCCTTCTAAAATTTTTTTGTTTCATTTCATTTTTCTGCATGGAAACAGAGCCAGTGCCTTCATCATCTTTACTGCTCTATTTCAAACTCCCTCCCGTTTGTTTATACCCTCTTTTAACAAGATGTCTGGGGCTAAACAAGGTATGTTTATTTATAGGTCATTATTTATTTAGCTTGGCAAATGTATTTAAGTCCTCGGCAATACTCTTCTAAGGAGAAAAGGTGCCTGGTGGGTGGTGGGCCACACACTGATGAGGTGCTCCTACCTCAAAAGGAGGAAGTGGCTAAGACCAGATGATGGGAAGCAATCCTGGGAGACTAGTCCTGGGAGCTTATCTGTACACATTGCATTTTGTTACTATCTCTTGTGGGATCTTACCTGGATGGATTTTCTAGAACACAGGCCCCCCTCACTCCCTAGTTATCACAAACCCTGTCTTACCACATTTCCAACCCTCCGTTCTGAGGCAGTCTTGTAACTATATCTTTTGTCTCTCCTCTTTGGGCCAAGGGAGCCTGGGACTGGGCAGCAGCCTGAGAGTGAAAAGACAGCTGGGGCCAGAAGGTAGGTTCCCAACTCTCATAAACCGGCACTTGTTGCCTGCCTGGGTATGTGTTGGGATTGGGCTAGGGAGAGGGTATCTTGACTTATTTTAGAAAAGTATCCTTAACATTTACCCTTTCAGACAGACATTAACAAGTGTTGGTGATGTGAAAAAACTGGAACCCTCATTCATTGCTGGTGGGCATGTAAAAAGGTACCACTTAAGTCATTTAGAAAATAGTTTAGCCATTTCTTCTTCTTTTCTGAAATATTTATTTATTTGGCTGCATCAGGTCTCTGTTGTTGTGCATGGACTTAGTTGCCCCTCGGCACGTGGGATCCTAGCTTCCCTGCCAGGGCTTGAACCTGCATCCTGCACTGGAAGGCTGATTCTTAACCACTGGACTACCAGGGAAATCCTTAGTTATTTTTTGTAAAGTTAAACATACACTTACCATGCCGCACCATTCTAAGTTGCTTCAGTCATGTTCAACTCTTCGGACTGTAGTCCACCAAGCTCCTCTGTCCATGAAATTCTCCAGGCAAGAATACTAGAGTGGGTTGCTGTGCCCTTTTCCAGGGGATCGTCCATATGACCCAGCAATTCCACTCCTGGCTTCTACCCAAAAGAAATGAAAACATGTTCACCAAAGATACAGATGCCGGTGTTCATAGCAGCATTATTCATGAGTCAAAAAAGTGGGAACAAGCCAAATGTCTATTCAACTGGTGAATGGATAAATAAGATGGAGTATATCCAAACAAAGAAATAACACTCTGTGATCCTTAAGGAACAAAATATGAATGTGCACTACAGCATGGATAAACCTTACAGACATTATAATAAATAAGTTTGGTGCATATTGTATAGTTTCATTTATATGAAATATCCAGAAAAGACACATCCATAGAGACAGAGAGCAGGTTAGTAGTTGCCAGAGGCTGTGGGTAAGAGGAGATCTTGAGGGACTTCTTGGTAATCCAGTGGTTCAGATTTTGCCCTTCCACTGCAGGGAGCACAGGTTCCATCCCTGGTGGGGAAAATAAGATCCTGAGTGCAATGAAGCAGCCAAAAATAAATTCAAAAATAACATTTTTTAAAAAGAGTAAGTCTTGACTGCAAATCAACTTGTTATTTTGAGGATGATGGAAATTTTCTAAAAATAAATTATGATGTTTGAACTCTGTAAATTTACTAAAAGTCATTGATTGTATTCTTAAAATGGATGAATTTTAGGATGTGAAATTATACCTCAGGATTTGCTGGTGGTCCAGTGGCTAAGACTCCATACTCCCAATGCAGGGGGCCCAGGTTTGATCCCTGGTCAAAGAACTAGATCTCACATGCCACGACTAAGAGTTCAAATGCAAGATCGAGTATTCCCCAACTAAGACTCGGCACAGCCAAATTAAAAGAAGAAAGTCAAAGTATAGTTGATTTAAATAAAAAGTATAGTATTTTAAAATCCTTTATACTCACTAAAGCCAGATTTTTAAAATCTTTTTCTTCCCTGTCTTAGGTGCCTGTTCCCCAGGCGAGTTTCCTGGAGCTCACTCCATCCTACAGACCTGTCCTTCCTCCCTGGGGGGGATTCTCATGGGCCTTTCTCCTCCTAGCTGCCCTGACCTGGGCTCTGACCCAGCCCCTCTGCTGGGAGGACACAGCTTTCTAAGATCATGATGCTGATTTGAAAACTAGAGTCCAAAGAACAGACCTAGGGGTAGTAGGGGCGGAGGCCCTCTTAAGACTCTCATTTGAGACTCATTTTGAGGGAAGGGGCTTAGTTAATCTGGAGAGGCAAATGGATGGAAATGAATCTATGCTGAAGGGTCTTCTCCCCAAATCAGGCTGTCCACCTGGGCCTGGGTGCCTTCTCAGTTCCCAGACAAACCCAGAGGTTTCCATTTCCGCAGAACCAGAAGTGGGTGCCCTCCTCAGAGACAATTATCTCAGCATCCTTGGAAGCTCTCTTCTGCTCAGAACCAACTTCTCACCCTAGAATCTTTTCGGATCTGAAGATCAGACTCCTGAGAAACAAACTGGGATTCATTTATTGAACAAATTAACTAAGCATCTACTGTGAGTGGGTTGATCCAGGGGATTTGGAGGAGGTGGGGGAAGGAAAAACAAAAGCATCCCAGCCTGCCAACCACCTCTGAATGTCTTTTAATTTCCTCACATCAGCTTGTCAGAGACAGTGAATCTCCAGCTACCTTATCACAACCAGTTTTCAATAATCTCAACACCAACCATCCATCTTAAACTCTTCTCAGAACCACTTATTTAATATTCTCAGATCCACCCAACCTGGCCCATTTGTAATTCTTCTTAGATCAGTGATGAGGTCAAGCAGTACTTTGGGAATGTTCTCGATATTCTATGAATGATGCAAATGCACATTTGACCGCCCCAGGTCTCTGTAAAACAGGAACTCTGGAGTGCTAACTGCTTCTGATCCCATTCTGGAAGGCTCAGAACCAAGTTTGTCCCCTCAGATCTGTGATGACTCCCCTGAATAGTCTCTTCAGAGTCATCTTTCATTCTCTTCAGAGTCAGACTTCATTTTTGTCTAATGAAACTGGCAAAGTCCTTAGAATTTTCTTCTTAGAAGCATCTTGATTCTATCCAGAAATACCTTTTTTTCAACCTCCTCAGATCCAACTGTCAGGCTTCAAAAAAACCAAGTCTTTTAAAGTTATTCATCCATGGACCTCATGTTTCTCATCTGTTTAATGGGGAAAGTAGTGCTTATTTTCTTCTTCTTTTAAAAAAGAACATGAGTACTTCCCTGGCAATCCAGTGGTTAAGACTCCATGCTTCCAATGCAGGGGCAGGGGTTTGATCCCTGGTAGGGAAAATTCCACACACCATGGGGTGTGGCCCCCTCCAAAAGAATGTGAATTATTTTCTGATTACAAAATATATCTTTGTTGTGAGAATATACCTATGTTTTCTTCACACATGGTGAAATGAGGGATAGCACTTTGAGCCATGAAAGTCTCACACACTGATGGAGGGAGAATAAATTGGTGCAAGCCTTCCTGAGAGCTATTCAACAACATGCACCAAAAACCTTATAAAAGTTCATACCCTTTGACCTAGCAATTCTTCCAGGATTGCTGTTAATTATAGTGTATTATTCGTAATGGGGGAAAAAAAAAACACTGGCAGCAACATAAGTGTCCTATGGGTGATGGCTGAAGTCAATTTTTATATGATGAACTACTATGCAGTCATTATAAATCATTTTCTAAAATAGTCATTGACCTGACTAGTAACACAATATACCACAGTTGAATATATAAAACTTTTTATGACATGATTCCAAGTATACAAAATACACACATGCACACACACATACGTCAAATGTTAATATTAGTTTTGGTGTGATTATGGGATATTTTTATCTCATGTTGGGGACCTGTCTGTATTTTCCAAATAAGCAGGTATTTTTTATCATCAGAAGAAAATAATTTTGTTTATGAAAGAAAAAGAGAAAAAAAGACTAGGTAAGCAATAAATTATTTTTTAGAATCTGGTGTGATGTAGGGGTCTTTTTGAAGGTCCTCTGGTGGAGTACTTTCTTTCCCTGCACAGATCTGCTCCTTAAGTTTTAAGGTGTTAAGAAGAGTGCTAACAAGAAAAGAAGGGAAATTTTTTCCAGGGACTCAAGGCTCTAGGTTTTTGCTGAGGGGACACAGGTTGCCTGTTTAATATTCCCTGTAGGTGGATTGTCTGTCGGATCTGGCAGGATAGAAGCATCAGAGAGCTGCTGCTGGTTTCTAAATTTGGGGGCTGTAGGCTTTTTAAAAGTCAGAAAGCACTATTTTATTAGCTTGTCACCTTCCCTCAACTATTAGAGAACTCTTGAGATCTTGCCCCCATCACTGAATTATCTCTGTCCTCATTTTCAATACACAATTCATGCACACTACCAGGCTCAAAGTTTTTCTCCTAAACTTGTTTCTTCTGCTTATAACTGAGTTGTTGTAAACCTGGTGATTTTGTTGGTTGTTCTTGGATCAGACTGTTCGCTTTGTTGTATCCCAGTGTAGCAGGCACATGATGGGAGAGCCAAAGTCTGGGTAACTGTCTTGGGGTCACCCTGAACACTGGGCCATCCAAAGTCACTCAGTGACTGCTCCTCAGTCACTCTGTCTGTTTCCAAAACATAGTCATCAAATGCTACCTGCTTTATGTCAGGCCCTGAGCTTGTAGAAATAAACAAAATAGAGTCTGGGGCATCACAGAATTGGATGGGGGGAGATTTAGAAATAAATAATTGCCTTGCACTGTGACAGAGGTTTGTATAGAGCAGGGAGTGACTAATTCTATGAAGGTGGAGGAGAACAGGGTGTAAAAGGAAGATGAGGCGTTCACAGGAGAGGGATTTGCAGGCAGGGGAATAACAAGTATAAAGGCAAGGAGGTCAGGGTGTTCAGGAACCTGTGACTTAATGGTGGTGTGGCCTGAAAGCAAGGAAAGTGAGGAGGGGGCAAGAAATGGGGCCTGAAATGCAGGTTGGGGCCAGAGGCCAACAACTTAGTTTGACTGTGTTTCTGGGTATTTGAAAGGCTGCACTGCTTTCTGCCTCCTTGGGAGGGCCCTGGTCCCCCTACTCCACTTCCAACTTGGTTATTGGAATAATAACAATAATGGTAACAATAATTTGACTGGTCCCTTCAGATTTTATATGTGATCTTTAATTTCAGCTTTCAAGAAAACATGAGTGACCTCACACTCAATTATTTGATTTTAGCCCATTTTCCTTTAAATAATATATATCATTTAAATATGCCCCAATTTTATGGTAAGTCAAGCCTCATTTTTACATGTGTGTGTAAATTTTCAAACATTCACAAAAGTAGAAGGGAGTAGTGTAGTGAACTCTGTATCTAACAATCAGTTCAACACCTATCAGTTCATAGCTGGTCTTGTCTCATCTACACTGCTTTTCTTGCTCCCTGCCAACATCCACTGGATTGTTTTGAAGCAAATTCTAGACATTACATAATTTTATTTGAAAAATACTTCAGTATATACTTTTAAAAATTTTATTTATTTATTGTTGACTGGGCTGGGTCTTTGTTGCTGTGCACGGGCTTTCTCCAGCTGCAGCAATTGGGGACTACTCTCTAGTTGCCATGTAAGGGCTTCTCATTGCGGTGGCTTCTCTTGTTGCAGAGCCCAGGCTGCAGGCAAGTGGGTTTCAGTAGTTGTGGTGCATGGGCTTAATGGGCCTGTGGCATGTGAAATCTTCCCAGACCAGGGATTGAAACCTCATCCCTCATCCCCTGAATTGGCAGGTGGATTTTTAACCACTGGACCACCAGGGAAGCCCTTCAGTATATATATATACATATATATGTGTGTATATATATAAGTATTTTTGAAGTTTCTATGTTTAAATCAAGACCTAAAAAAGACCACATTTTGCATTTGGTTGATATGTCTTTTACATTTCTTTTCATCCATAATAGTTGCCCTTCCTATTTATTTATTGAAGAAACCAAGTTACTTGTCCTGAAGAATTCACCACTTTTAGGACTTGATAGATTGCATTGTTTTTCTCTTCTCATTATGTTATTTACTATGTCCTTCTATCTCATGAGTTTCCTATAAACTCATTTTATACCTAGAGTTTTGATCAAATTTAGGTTCACTTTTTAGGTCATGTGGTATACTTGCTCCTGCAGTGTATCAAGAGACATCGATTCTCTCTCTCTTTTTAAATTCCCTATATATGATTTTTTAATTGAAAATCATTCATATAACATAAAACTAAACTTTGAAGTGTACAATTTAGTGGTTTTTAATATAGTCATAATATTGTAGAACTATTGCCACTACCTAAGTCCAGAACATTACTATCACCCCCTAAAGAAACCCTATAGCTATTGACAGTCACTCTGCATTCCATCCAACCCTCCTGCAGCACCTGGTAACCACCAATCTACTTTATGTCTCTATGGATTTGCCTATTGTGGACATTTCATGTAGATGAAATAATAAAATATATGGCCTTTGGTATCTCTGTTCACTTAGCACAATGTTTTTAAGGTTTATCCATGTTGTAGCACGTATCAGTACACCAACCCCTTTTTTTTCACTGAATAATATTCCATTGTATGGATATACCATATTTAAAAAATCTGCTTATCAGTTAATGGACATTTGGGTTGCTTCCACTTTAGCTATTACAAATAAGGCTGCTGCTATGAACATTATATACAGGTTTCTATGTGAAGATGTTTTCAGTTCTCTTGGGTGGTCTCTCTTTTTGTGATGCTAAAATTAATTGATGGGTTCAAGTATTATTGATGTTATAAAATTTATGTCAATCCTTCACCACCCAGTGGTTTCAGGAATCCCCGGATTACTGATGATCCTTATCTAAATCTATTATCTCATTAGAGGTTACAAAATGGTGATTTTGTAATTCTATCATTCCATTTGCATTTGTTAGTCAGAATGTGTTGATGATGAATTTAGGCTTAATCATAGTTGTTAAAAAAAAAAAGGATAAATCCTTGACTATTTTCTTTCATTTATTACATAATGATATTTTGTACTTTCCTGTATGGATCTCTAACAAATTCTGGATCCCTGTATGATTAGAGCTCTACAAGCTTTGCAATAAAGAGTTGCGCATAAGGAATTATGACCTTGGAGCCAGAAAGTACAAATTTATTTCAATCTCTACTTGGGGAATTATAGAGAATCTACTTAATACCCTATGATACTTCACAAAATTCCTCATACTCTTCCTTTCTAGCTTTCCTTCTCCCTCTCCTTCTTTGTTCTTTATTAAATACATCAGCTTAGCCTCTATGCCCAAGTCCTTCCCTTCCCCAGACTCTCAGGCTCTGGCATGCTGCAGTTCATGGGGTCACAAAGAGTTGGCCACGACTTAGTGACTGAACAACAACAGGCTCTACATCTCTATTCCCCTCTCCCAATTCTGATTCTGCATGACAATATGTCCAGAACTGGACTGCAAAGACTGAACTCTTTAAACCGGAACGTGGGATTGGATTCTGAGCTGGAAACCTTTTGGTGGGTTGGTAAATTAGGAGAGGAAAAAGGCGGTGGGTGGGGGATGCTTTCATTGGGACTTCTCTGGCAGTTCAGTGGTTAAGACTTCAAGCTTCCACTGTAGGGGGCATGGATTCGATCCCTGGTCAGTGAACTAAGATTCTACATGCCACGTGGAACAACCAAAAAAAAGAAAAAAGGAAGGAACACTCATACTAAAAAACTTCATTTCCATCACATGTATTTTCTGCAATAACATGCATCACACATGGTATGATAAAAATTAAATACATAAAATGTTTTTAAAATAAAAGAGATGGTAGGGAAGGAAATGCGCACGATTCCTTTTCACTTTCCAGTTACCCTTCCTTTCCAGATACACTGCCTGCTGCATCCTTGACCTGCTGTTCCAGGGAAAGTGAAGTGGAACCTTGCCTCTGACTCAGAATTCCAAGTGTTTCCCACCCCCGCAGTCCTGCAGTGGGGCTGGGAACCATGGAGTCTCATCATATAATAGTGCAGAGGAGCCTCTGAGAAAGGCCACTGGGAGCCTGCCCAGCTGGAGAGGCTGTTGCTTTCGGTTCTCACTGGTTGAAGTTGCTGGACTCCTCATCCTCTTCTGCAAGAAGCACTTTCCTGGGTCTTAAGGAGACCTCCTAAGGACAGTTTAATTTGTACATCTTTGTATCTCTTAGGGAAATCTCAAGGCATAAGGAGGGTAGTGAAGACCTCTCTGGGTTTCCTCCCACCTTGGGAGTCTAGATGGGAAATAGCCAAGCCCCAAGATACAGCGCCCCACATTACCCAGACCTATCTGTTTAGGCCCTACAAAGACTCTGATGGCAAGTCTGAACTAAACCAAGTGAATACTCCTGGCTGGATTTTTACCTGTGTGGCAACTACTAGGAAAACGCAAGTGTGGGCAGATATTTGCAGTCCCAGGCTATGTGAGAGAAGTCCCCAAAGGCATGGAGAAGCCTTGGTAGCAGCAAGACAAAGTGGTCAAGTATGTGTGTTCTGAGGTCACATGTCAAATTCTAATCCCTCACTCTGCCACTTACATTAGTGATCACAGGCAAGTTTCCCGCTTCTCAGTTTTCACCTCTAGAAAATGGGCATAATGGTTCCATCTCACTGGCTCGTGGTGAGGATTAAATGAGACAATATCTACAGAGTGCTTGGCCCACTTCTATTAGGAACTATGGTCATTGAGGAGCCCCATAAACCTCAGTTTTGTTTTCTCTAAAACAGGGGTACCAGTAAGATCTATTAAATGAGGTAATAAAGAAAGTATGGTTAACACACTTTTTAAAAAAAATAAATATTAACTATTAATACTATTAAGGCATCCCCTGTTTTGCTTGAGGTCACAATCTGATAGTTCCCTCCTCCTACTGCTTCCTACCTCACCCTGCTTCAGTTGCCAGGAAATTGCTGTTTCCACCTTTGGGATAAAAGGTCAGAAGTCCCACAGAAAGAAGAACGACACGCAGAAAAGAGCATGACAGGAGATCAGTGGCCTTCCTCCCTTCTAAGATTGCCTCTCATTCCAGCCCCTGCACTCAAACCTTGGGCTTTTCTACTAGCCTCTCTCCCTGGCATACCTTTTGCCCAAGGGTTCATTTTAGAGACTCCTATAATCTCCAGAGGATCAGTATTAATCTTTCCCACCTACAAGATGAGTGGCAGCAGGATCCCAGCCAGAGAAATTTTTTGTTTGGTGTCTCTCTTGCCCCTCCCTTCTGCGGGGGAGCCGAATGTGCTCACTCTGGAGGGACTGAGGGAAGCCGGGGCTGGCGCTAATGCAATTTTGTCTAGATGAGGCTGGCAGCTGGGAACCACTTTCCCTCAGCTTGCCCTCTGCCGGGGAAACTCCATGACGGAGACGAGGCAGCTGGTAGCGGGAAGCCTCAGGTTTGAGGATGAGGACGCTGTTAGTGCTGTGCCACGCAGGGCCACACGGACCAATGCTGATGCCCATTTCTTTCCTGAGGACCTCCTAGAAAGGGAATGCCTTGGAACCTGGGGGCAAAGATTTCTTTACCAGTAGTACAGTCAGAAATATAAAGGAACACAGGACTTTTGTGAGGGTTGGGCGTCTGAAGATCTGGGTTCCAGTCTCAGTGCCAACACTTCAAGGCCATGTATTTTTGGTCAAGCTGCTTAAAGATCTCTGCCCAAATTTTAGTTTCCCCACTTGTAAAAGGAGTGTTTTAATACCTCCCTCAAAGGACTGTAGGAAGAATTAGTTGAAATAATATATGGGGAAACTGCAACATGGGAGATGGTTAATAAATATTCATTTATTCCACAGGGCCTGAGGACAAATGAAATCACTGGATTCTGGAGGCTTTTTGGTTTATCAGTTTATTCTACAGGTTTAAGTACCAGGCATCATGCTATTTGTTGGGTGCCTGATTTTAGTGAAGATGTGTGCTTGTCATTCCAAACGAGATCCAGAGTGGCTCCCTACATATTCTGAACCTCAGAACTGGTTTCTCTGGTGGCTGAGGATCAACACATACAGAAGGACAGAAGGAACAGAAGGAACCTGTTCCTCAGAGATCCAATCAACATCTCCCTTAAGCCCTTCGCCGCCCTCCTTGAACCAGTCCTTCTTTTGTGCCACCAGCACCACATCCCCATTCTGGGGGAGGCCAGATGACACAGCCACATGTCACCCTGTGATCTACATGGGGGAGGTGGGGGGAAGGAGCTGTGTCCCCACTGGAACTGAAAAACATCCTTGAGGGCTGCAACTTTTACAGGCAAGGTTACCATGCCAACGACAGCCTCCTTGCCCAGCAAGGATGAAAGGAAACAAGGCCGTTGGTGACACATCCATTGTGTGTGTTCACAAACTTGCCTGGAACCGCTTAGGGGCTGCAAACTGCAGGATGGAGCTGTGACTGAGGGGCAAAAAGATTCTGGTTAGATTTAAGCGGAACTCCAGGACAGGCAGAACTGATGAGGGCAGGGCAGGGCAGGGCCAATAAGGGAGGGTTGGGAAATGTTTTTCTGAGATTGATACCCATCTCTTGGTGAAACGTGTGGGTGTGGTACTGACAGCAGGCGTGGGAGAGTATGGTGTCCTAGATACCAGGTTCTGGCTGTGATGGGAACTTCAACTTCCTCCAGGTTGTTTTTGCCCTTGCCAGTGTGTTCAGGTCAGCTAGGCTCTAGGGTAGGTAGAGAAGGGCCGGCAAGGATGGCAACTCACTGGCAGTGGTGGCTGAACTGAGAAAGGGGAGCATTAAGGGCCACAGATATGCCTCTGGAAGAAGAACCAAATATCAGCAACAAGGTCCCATACATTCTAAAGAAGGGACAGTCTTCTCCAAGAGGTTAGGACTTCCAGGAGGAATGGTCAAGTTTACTTAGCCCTTATCTCCTCCCCACCGGCAGGATGGGAAAGTGCACAGAGAACGGAAGACCTGTCTTTAATTAAACACCTCCTCCATGTCAGGGGCTTTCTCTCTAGAGATCTCTCTCTCTCTTACACACACACATACACACACACACCAGTTTCATTTCATTACCACAACAACCCTGCAAATCAGGAATTATTATCCCCATTTTACCGATGAGGAAATTGAGATTTAGGGAAGGAAAGTAGCTTTCCCAGCATAAATCAGCTGGAAGGGGAGAAGCTGGGATTGAAACCCGTCTGTCTGACTCCCAGAGCTTGGAAGGAAAAACTCTAAACTTTAAGGTAGCCCTATTGTCTTCAAGAAAAATATCTTCTTGAAAGCGTCAGCTCCATATAGCCCCCAGGCTCCTAGGAGGCTATAAAGAGGCTAAAGGGACACAGCAAGGGAATGGAAACACCTCCGCCCCTCTCCCGCCACAAAGAAATGTTGGGGTTAATGCGCTGCCACTGCGGGCAGTGCCGCTCCTGGCGGTGCTTAACAGGCATCCTCTCATTTTATCCCCATTTCCTTCGGAGGAAGAGGAATCCGAGGCTCAGAGGCCAAAGTGTTTTGCCCAAGGACACAGAGCGAATGCTGGGAGCCGGGAATCCTTCTCCGCTCTGTCAGTCGTCAAAGCCGGCCTGGACTCGTCTTCCGTCCCCAATTCCCGTAGCTCTGGAACCGAGGGAGAGGAACGAGAAGCCGTGCGTACCTCCAATGGGAGGAGGGGTCGGGCGGGGGTCGCGGCCCGGCGCGGGTAGGGGTGGGGCGGCGCAGCGTGGCTGGGTCTTGCGGCGGCGGAAGCGGCCTCCTTCGTGGGCGCGCTCCCCGCCCCCGGCCCGCCCCTCGCCAAATATGGCGCTTCCTCCCGGGGCCCTGCCTGGCGCTTCCAACCGTCCTGAGGCCCATACAAGGCGCTTCCTTCCCGCCGCGTCTGGCAGGCGGCCCGCAGGCGGCTGTGGGCGGGAGCTCGGCCCGCCGGGTCAGCCCGCGCCCGGGAGCCCGCGGCCAGGGGACTCTGCCAAGGAGGGGGCGGCGGCGGCGGGGCCGGGAACGCGTGGCCTGGCCGGGTTGAGGTAAACGCGGGATAGGCCGACTCGGGCGTCCCCAGAGGGTCCGAGGTTGCCACTCCCCACCGGTTTCATATTTTGTCCCACTTTACCCCCTGATTCTCTGAGCGCCGCTGACTTTGCTGGAGCTCCTCCGGCGTCTACCGACCCGAGGCCTAAAGCCCACACCTTAGCGTGGTGTGAGGGCCTGGCCTCGCTTGCTGCACGCCAGCGCGCGCGCATTTTGCTAGCCGGTCTTCGGTATTTCTCTGCTTTCCGTTTCTCGCTCCTTCTGCCATTATCAAGCTGTCCCTTCTGCCTGGAATATCCTTTCTACACCATTCTGGTGGAACTGTGCGTCACCCTTACTTGTTTCAGATCTCTGGCCGTCTGGAAGTCCTTCCAACCCCCCACCCATAGGTTTCTTGTGTACTTAACACATCGTTTATTTACTGAGATTGTGACTCCCATCTTTACATCCCTGGTGCCGGGCTCAGGATGTGAGAGTTGTTATCATATCTGAGCGAGGGGAAGGAGGGAAAGACCCTGTTGTCAGGCTAGCCTTAGTATCTTTCCACTTTGGACAGGGGTCCCCGACTTCAGGTCTAGTCCCAAATATCTTCACCGCTATGTTCCCTGTCAGTCTGGACCTTCATGAGCCCCAGAATCCAACATGAATAGTTTGGCTCTTTGTGGAAACGTGGAAGGTTGGAGTGGGGGGACCAAAGCTGGGGCAGGTGTACACCTGCCGTGGCACTGAGGTCTGGAGCAGTGCCCACTGGATGCTTCTACCACCCAGAATGGCCGGCCTCCCTTGCTCAGCCTGACACCTTTGGTTTATCCACTACAGGAAACAACAACCCCTCCAGGCTCTCCTACAGCGCCTCCAGGGACTTAAAACTTGCCTCAGCCACGTGATTACCCTGATCTGCCTGCTGGGAATTGAGCAAAGGTGGAGAGGTGCTAGATCTCAGCAGAGACAGCAGTTCCTGAGCGCCCACCCCCCAGCGCTTCCAGAAAAGCAATGCAACATGGACCAGCCTGTGAGCATTTGCTCCTCCTCAGGTGAGGCAGGGAAAGAAAAGCTGAGAGCTTGGGAGTAATGAGTCGAGTAAATGCTGGGGAGGGGGCTTTTAGCACTAAGAAGCCTCTGGACTTCATCCAGAATAAAATCACTCACAGACGTCCAGTCTTTGGTTATAGAGACACACACACACACACACACACAGTGAATAAGGTGAAAATAAATGGAATTTTGTTTGTCTCCCTGGCCTCAGATCAGCTGAGTGCCTGTGAATTGAGTATATGGAGAGGAGATGATCTCTAAGGTCCATGACTGAAGGTTTCTGGTTTAGATTTTTGGAAAAAACTGGGCCTGGGCTGCACACGCAGGCACTAGGTTGCCTCTGGCCTTGTTCCCACCTAATGCTGCAGGCCCAGAGCAGCCTCTTCTTTCCAGCTATGATCTAGCATTGTGGGTAATGTAGTCCAGTGGCCAGCTTCTCTGTGGTGCTCATTTTTGCCCTCCCCTCATCTTCTTCCACTGAAGCGACTTAGCAGCAGCAGCAGCATCTCCTTCCGGCTGCCAGCCACCACCCCCTTCTGCTCCAGGCTGAGGGCAGGACAAGGTGAGAAGGCGGTGCTTACTCCTTTCAGGGCTGGGAGATCCCCAGCTGGAAACCAGCAAGCTATTTATAGCTGAGCCTAGCAGAGGAGGAAGGCCTGAGAGAGGCTGGGGAGCTCTGGCAGCTTCCTCTCCAGCTACAGAATTTGCAGGAACCCCAGGCCTCTTCTGGGGAGGCCTTGTGTTCACTTCTGGGTGGACAGGGATTTGAGCCTGGAAAAACCCTATGGAGCAGTAGGGTTTCTGTGTTGCTCCCTGTCTTGAGAGAGACTGATACTCCAATGGCCCTGGGTCCTAGCTTTTAGGCCTGTCTATGGTGGGGATATTTAATGGAACCTGAGTTCCAAATAAGCTGAGAATTTGTGCATAAAAAGCCAGTGTGACACCCAATATGACAGTTTCCTGGGATTTCTTTGCACTTTTCTTCTCCTTAACCATATTATTTTCCTGTGCTTACCTCCTAATTCTCTTTTAGGACAGGAACCAAACCTTATCTTACCAATGGCACCAACCCTGTATTTATGCTATAAATGAGTGATCTTGCCCAAAGAAAAGCCAACCCCCTGCAACAGTACTAGGGGTGTGACTTTTGTTCTTCCACCCACCCAATTCTCTGCCAGTGCCCTGTGCTTTTCCTGTCAAGCATCAAATCTTTGTTTGACTGGGTCACTAGATTGGATACTCCTTGTTGACATAGATGATGTCTACCTTGTTGTCTATTATATCGCTGTTACCTATACAATAAACAGTTGTTGAATGAATGAATGTGAACCTATGATAGCTAATTCTCTAGGTGGAGTATTTGATACATGCTTCATTGTCACAGTGTTTTACAAATTGGAAAACAGTTTCAGCCATTTACATATCTTTCACCAAGATCTTGATAAGTGGTAGAGCTGTGTTAGGAACTGGTGTGTGACTTTGGAGTAGTGCTTAACTGGCATGAGACTGCCTGTTTTCTGGCACCCAGCAGAAACCTCTGGCTCCCCCGCAGCCACATGGGTGAGGTGGGTTAGATGAGATATGTAGGCAGACATGGGCAAACTGGCCTGGTCCCATGATAGAGCTGGTGCAGCCAGCCAGAAGAGCTGCCAGGGAATCCTAAGAATCTTAATGAGAAAGACTTGCTCTGATCTGCCAGAGTGTAAGTCCTGAGGCAGTGACTGTGGGGCCATAGAGAGGCTAGACAGACTCTGAGGTCTGAGCAGCATGTCTGGGGGCTCTTTAGCTGTTACCAGGGACCCCCCTGACTCTTGAGTCCAGTAGATTTTTTTTCAGTCTTCATTTTCCTTTAGTAGTTCTCACCAGCATTGACTTGTAAGTGACCATCTGTGTTTTGTTTGTTTTGTTTTGTTTTTTAATTTATTTGACTGCATTGTGTATCTTAGTTGTGGCGCACAGGCTTCTCTATAGCCCAGAGCATGTAGGCTCTTTATTTGCAGCATGCGGGTTTAGTTGCCCCATGGCATGTGGGATCTTAGTTCCCCAACCAGGGATCAAGTCTGAGGCCCCTGCATTGGAAGGCGGATTCTTAACCCCTGAACCACCAGGGAAGTCCCTGATTATCTCTTCTTGAAGGCTTTTCTTTCATTGCTTACATGTCTTGATGTATAATGTTCTATTTGGATATTAAATGTCCCAGTACGAGAACTTCCCTGGTGGTCCAGTGGTTAAGAATCTGCCTGCCAATGCAGGGGACATCAAAGGATCCCACATGCTATGGGGCAACTGGGTCCATGCACCAGAACTGCCAAGCCCTCATGCCCAGAGCTTGTGCTCTGCAACAAGAGAAGCCACCACACTGAAAAGCCTGACCACCACAACGAAGAACAGCACCCCTGCTTGCCGCAGCTAGAAAAAGCCCCAGCACAGCAATGAAGGCCCAGCATAGCCAAAAAAAAAAAATCCTATTTAAAAAAAAATGTCCCAGTACTTCAAGACTCAGCCTCACACTCTCTTCTCAAACTGCAGTGTGCCCAGAGGATTTTTTTGAGAAGCAGATCTGCATTTGTTACCCTTCTACTTAAAACACCTCAGCAGCCTCTCCTATTCCTCAGTAAAATTTCAAGGTCTCAGCAAGGCTCTTGAGGCTCAGCCCGGACTGCCTGTTCTGGCCTCCCTTCTTGCTTCCTCCACTACATTGCCCTTTCATTCTTTGAGCTTCATCCACACCTCTCTCCACCTACCTCCTTAACTGTACTCTTTGCCACCGCCAACATATTCTCACTGCTTGGGATGTTCTTCCTCTTCTTTGCCTAGCTAATATCTCCTGTGCTCAATTAAAGCACCAGTGTCTTCAGAAAAGTTGACAGCCAGGTCAGAATACCCTGTGACAGACACTCACCTGTGGCCCTCCCTCAGGTGATAATTGCATTTGGGGTTTCACATTCACTGGGATAAGGCATTGGAAGCTCAATGGCTGTGTCTCTTTTACTTACGACTGCATTGTAAGGTTTAGCGCAATGCTTGGCTGTAGTAGGCTGTAGTTATTAATATTTTATGTGACAAATGAAATAGCTTAGTTTATTTAACAAAGCATCCTATTTAAACCTTTAAGAAATTGAAAGAGAAGTGAAACAACATGCTCAAAGTCATGCAGCTAGGAAGCAGCAGAGTGGGACCTAGATGCGGCTCCAGTGTCTGTTGCTAACCTGGGGCACAGTGTTTTCCTTCCACCTGTGAAGCACTTTTTGAGAGTAAGAGAAACAGAAGAAGGAAGAAAGTATCTGAGAGACAAAGACACTCCCTTTCTCTGTACTCATGGAAATATAAAGTGGCAGATTAAGAATGAAAGATTGCATTTCACCAGAAAAGATACATGAATGGCTTGTAAATCAAAACCAGAATGATACTGGCAATGAACAATCCAAAAAGGAAATTAAGAAAACTGTTCCATATCCAGTAGCATCCAAAATACTAAAGTACCTGGGAGCAAGTTTAACCAAGGATGTAAAAGATTTATACACAGAAAACTGCAAAACACAGTTGAAAGAAATTAAAGAAGACCTAAATAAATGGAAATACATCTTGTGTTTATGGATTAGAAGACTTGATATGTTCAAGATGGTAATGCTACCCAAAGCAATTTGGAGATTCATTGCAATTTCTATCAAAATTCCAATGTCACTGTTTGCAGATACGGAAAAGTTCATCCTCAAATTCATATAGAATTTCAAGGATCCCTCCCAGTACCTTGGTGTGTTCACCACACTGGAAGCTCTCGAACTGCATAATTTAGGGGTTTTTATAGAAGCATCATTATGTAGACATTATTGAGTAAATCATTGGAAATTGGTGATTTGAGCTCAAGCCCCTTTCCCCTCTTGGGGTAGGGCTGAATGTTCCAACCCTGTAATCCTATTTTTGTTTATTTGGCAAGCAGCCCACATCTTGAAACTATCTGGGTATCTCATTAGTGTACCAAAGACATTCATCACTCAAGAGATTCCAAGGGTTTTAGAGAAAGTCTTTGGAAAGAATAGGAGACAAAGACCAAATGTATATTGCTTATTATATCACACTCTGCTAAGTCTGCTAAGTCATTTCAGTCGTGTCCGACTCTGTGTGACCCCATAGACGGCAGCCCAGCCAGGCTCCCCCGTCCCTGGGATTTGCCATTTCCTTTTCCAATGCATGAAAGTGAAAAGTGAAAGTGAAGTCGCTCAGTCGTGTCTGACCCTCGGTGACCCCATGGACTGCAGCCCTCCAGGCTCCTCCATCCATGGGATTTTCCAGGCGCTACTCAACAATAAAAAGAAATGAACATGCATCTACATGGATGTATGTAAAAAAAATCCATCTAAATGAAAAAAGCTAAGTAAAAGAAACCTGATGTAAAAGACTGCATATTGCATTCCAGTAACATGAAATTTCTAGGAAAGGCAAAACTATTGAGACAGAAAGCAGATCATTGGTTGCCTAGGGTTGGGAGTGAGCAAAGGTTGACCACAGAGGGACATGAAAGACCTTTTTGAGAGGTGGACACTAGATTATGTAATGTTTGCATAACCGTATGAATTTATTTTTAAAAAAGCACCGAACTATACATGCAGTGGGTTCATTTTACAGTTTGTAAGTTATACCTCAATAAAGCTGTTAATAAACAACAAAAATGATAGCAGGTTTAGAAAAGTATTTTAAAATCTGAGTAGTTTCCTGGCCTTTGGGTCAAGTCAGGACCAACACATCTGCCTTTCAAAACTTGCCTCTCACCTCTCCAGGCCAACCCTGGCTCACCAGGCAGTTTGGCTACCCCCAGATGAAGTGGACGTGCCCTCCTCTTATCCTCTAATACTCTTCACTTTTATTATAATTCTTGCTGTCTCCTGCTGGAGGGCAGGGACAGTGACTGTTTCTCATGACTGTGCCCCGGAATCTTGCATAGGTCCTAGAACATAGGAAATGTTTGTAAATACTTGCTGAATGGAAGAATGAGACCAGAGTTAACCCAAGCACAATGTAAGGAGTAGAGGTGGCATTGAGCAATGTCTGTGAGAAGACTGAGTTTCTGAGGACCTTTGCTTAGTTCCTCAGGAAGGAAAGAGCCCATTCCATGTCATCTGTCTGTAGAATCCAAGTTTGACAGGGGTGTGAGGGAGGGCCTCTAGCCTTGAGGACTGAAGTGCAACTCCTCTTCCCCAGGTGACATCCTGTCCTTTTAAAAATAGAGTGCTGCTTTGCTGGCCCTCCAGTGGGGATTGCTGTGTGAGGGGGTTGGTTCATCCCAGTCCCCAGAGGAGCCTAGCCTGGGAATGTGCTCAGGTCTGGACAGATGTTTAACTTGGGGCAGGCCTTCTAGCATCAAGCCCTGATTTCTCCTTGTTCTCAAGGCTGGCTCTCACCTCCCTTTCTCCATGGAGCAGAATATTCCTACATCTTGGGTTTACCTCAAAAGATCCTTGCCATTCCTGCTTGGAGAGCCTCTCTGAAGTTTCCACCTTCCTTTTCTGGGTTTCCAGGCTCAGCTGGTGAAGAATTTACTTGCAATGCAGGAGACTTGGGTTCGATCCCTGGGTTGAGAAGATTCCCTGGAGAAGGGAAAGGCTACCCACTCCAGTATTCTGGCCTGGAGAATTCCATGGGCTGTATAGTGCGTGTTGTCACAAAGAGTTGGACACTTTGACTTTCACTCACTCACTCACTCAGGCTTCCTTGAAAATGGGTTTGCCCCCTAGGTTTTCTTTGGGTGAGGATGAAGAATCAAGCAGAAGGGGCTGAGCCCAGACAGGGTTTCTCACCAAAGTGGACGAGCCAGAAGTCTGACTGTAAGGGAAACCTAGATGGTGCTAACATGGAACCCTGGAGGCTGGAGAAGCAAGTTAATCTATACACTCAAGCCAACCCTGACTCACAGGGAAGTGACTTCAAAACAACTTTCATAACTCCACCTGGATGCTGGCCACCTTTTCCTTCCCAGCTCTGTCTTTGGCTTCGTGCCACTCCCTTATTCTCTCATCCTCCCTTTTCTTATCTCTAATGAGGAGGAGAAGGGGCCTAGATGAAAAATAACAAGATCCCACCTTTGGTAAGAGCACTGAATTTGGAGCTGTAACAGCTGCTCATGTTGGCTCTCCTCATTTGCTGCATGAGCTTGACAGGTGGTTAGGCTGCTCTCTGGGCTTCAACTTTCTTAACCCTTTAATTAGGAGTTTGGGATGGTAAAGTCCAAGCCCCCTATAAGTGCTGAAATTATGATTCTTTAAGTGGTGAAGGGGTGTGGCTGTGGACAAAGGACTAAAGTCTGATGTCACTCTTGTCCTTTCTGTGAATGGGTTTTAGGCTTTAAGGTAGCAGCGTTGCCTTCTTCCCTTCATCCCCAGGGTCACTCAGTGAAGCAGGAGTCAAGGGTCCCTCAAGAAGCCTTGTTCTTCATACTGTCTCATCTCACCCAGCACTGATCCAATTCCAAAGCTGATTTCATCTCTGAAGTGTTTGACTGACAGAAGCTCCTCTCCTGGTACTGCCTCTGCTCTCTTCCTTCCAGTCTGGGCCCAGTTCTTAGGTTCAGCACCCCCAGACCTTCTGGCTGGGGATTTCTCCTCAGCTGTACACCCTGCAGCAGAATTAACTCTTCTAATGCATTCTCTACTGCTTAGTCGCTTCAGTTATGTCTGACTCTGTGCGGCCCTATGGATTGCAGCCTGCCAGGCTCCTCTGTCCATGGGATTCTCTAGAAGCCGGAGTACTGGAGTTGGTTGCCATGCCCTCCTCCAGGGGATCTTCCCCACCCAGGGATCGAACCTATGTCTCCTATATTGACCTTTGAGTCAAACCCAAATTGAGTAAAAACCAAACTTGAATGATCAAACTAAAGTTGTGTTCTAGATACTTTGTGAATCAATTGGAACCTAAACATTCCTTATATTACACTGTTTCTATAATGGATGTTCATGATGACCTTAAAATGTTAGTTAAATGATGCTTTTAGGTTTTTCTTCCATATTTCTGAAATTTCAAAAATTTCCTTAATGAATGTCTTATTTTGAACCTCTTGCTACATCAGTGTATATTTCCTATGAGAAAGGGTATTCTCTTACATAACCACATATAGTTATCAAGTTCAGGAGATCAGAAACACTGATACAATATTTTATCCATAGTCCACATTCCAATTTCATTAATTGCCCTCTGACAGCATATTTTTTTAAGAGCAGGGGCAGATGCCCTAGTGTCTGAGAAATTCCATTATGTGTATACATTCTTCTTTGAAGATGCTGGATCAATTACAGGGATCCTCTACAGAGTCCAAGGGAGCTAGCTTCTTTTATCCATTCTCAACTGTGGCTGTGACTGAGCCGTCAAAACATGTATGTTCTGAGGGAAGGACATGACTGCTAGATGAATGTCTTCCAGATGCAATCCAAGTTGTTGGTTGTCTCTGAAAGCAGAGGTTGGTGAGGTGAGTTGACTGGTCTTCTTAGCAGTAGCAACATCTGTTCTCTCTTCTTGAACAAAGAATGACCTGTATTTGCATTGGCTTTGGAACCAAATGGGCAGATACACAACAGAATGAGGCACATTGTTTTTCTAAGGATTAAATGCGAGAATGCACGTGACATAGCATCTTGCCTGGTACATGGTAACTGTCCAACAAATGTTAGTGATTGTAGTTATTTTTCAGATGGGCCACTCAAAGCCCGGGTTCTCCTCCCTGTTCACTCATCCCTGCTTTCTTTGGTAGTTTGCCTTCTCCATATAGCCAAATCTTAATTAGACAAGCTGTCCCAGGAATCTGTTAATGCTTGTCAGAAATCTCCCCACCAGAAGCAACTTTCTTGCGCAACCAGTATCCTTAACTCTAGCACCACCTTGTGGTTTCCAGTGCAGATTCACCCAGGCCACTGAGAGAAGACCAAAGTTGGTGCAGGTGTGATGTCTCCCAGCTGAGTTCTTGCTAAGTGCCACTGTGTATTTCACGTGCCTTATTGCATTTAATCCTTACCACAATCTATGGGGAGCAGGCATTGTTACAGGTAGGGAAACCGCTGCTCAGAGACATGGCCAAATGTCTCTAGGCAGGATCTCTATTCATCAGATGTCAGATCTCCTGCTCACTATTATATCCTGATAGCTTTACAGTTGGAAAGGCTCTTTGAGATTCAGACTCATCCTTACACTGATATGGAACTGAGAGATAGGAAGGGACTTACATGAAGTCATAAGTTCAACGAATGGCAGAGACAAAACCAGAGATGTTTGCCTAAAAAGCTGATTCTTTGTCCCCAGGGTGAGCTTACCAAGCAATTTGACTATACCCAAAACAGAGTTCTCAGACATGTTTGGAGTTGACTGTCAAAGAGTACCCTGGAGATAAACTGTTTCCATATACACTTCTAGTGCCAGTTATCCTCAATAACTTTGGCACTCATTACTTCCACACCTCCTGGTCGGTCAGTTCCTGTGTCCCTGGGAGGCACAGTCCCATCAGGGTGGACTTGGCAGGTAGGTGTCCCAGCAGGCACACACTCAAATTGGCAACAAGAGAGAAGCTGGCATGAAGCTTACATTCCATCTTGGCATTCAGCCCTGAATACACTATGTCTGTCTGGGAGCACCATGGCATGAGAAGTAGAGCCAGGGAACAAAAGATGGCAAGTGCTGCAGGCCCAGACAGGCGAGCACAACAGCCCACATAACCGGCACTACTGTGCTGCCTTCTAACTTTTGACTTCAAACAGCAACTAGGGGTAGAAAAAACTACCTCTGCCATGCATGGGCATGTCTGCCTCTTCCCATAAGGTGACTGGGTTTCATCAAGGCTGTCATCTAAATCAGATGAGAAACTGGACAAAATTATGCTGAAAAAGCAAAGTGACAGAAGAGGTTCCCTTACTGGTCAGTTTTGTTAATACTTCTTAAACCTGAACAAAGAAAATCATGTACCACTTTGGTACTTCAACTAGGCTTCCTAAACTACTAAATAGAAGGAGCTCCACTTTTGGGAAAAGAAATTAAACAAGAATCCTCTTCTGTATTAACACATCCTAGAAGCCCTGTTCCATTGAGCCAGCCTCTGACTTGCCCTTGAATGAGGCTACTGCTCTTCCACAGGTACCAGGTATGCAAGATCAGAACACGGGAGGCTTAGTTTCCACCTTTCCATCTGGATCTGCTATTGACTCAAAGGCAACCACATTTAGAAAGAGAATCAATTTTGGAATTAAGCCTGGCATAAAATTTGGCTTTGTCACTGAAGAGCTGCTACTTAACTTCTTTAGGCCTGTTTTAAAAGTGCCACCTACCTCCATAGAATATTAACAAGGGTAACACCTTTTTTTCTTTTTAAAGGGCAAGTTTCCCTTTGGCTTGCATAGGGAAGAGAGTAAGGTACAAATTAGTTTGGCTCAGCAACTGGAACCTCTTTCCTCTGGTGTTAACACTGGGATCATGGCCTTTTGTATATACCCTTCCATAGGCAAATGTAGCGTTAGACAACTAAAGCTATGGCTGAAAAGTAACTGAGGAAATTGCACATGCTTTGGAGGGCTCTTTCACACTGTCTCCACGGCTCAGACCTTTCTTAGAACAGTCCTAAAAAATCTCAAGCACACGAAGTATATTCTTAAATATGGTTTAATACTCTTCTCCATTTCTGTACATCACAACACCAAGATTTTGCTGTTTAGGATCTCTCTGTAGAGGCTATAGAGAATGCAAAGGCTACGGTTTTCACCCCCTCTTATTTATGTGTTTGTATTGTGTAAGTGTAATACATATCAGTATATATTGATACACACATCAATATATAATGCAATATATATCACTGAAGAGAACACATTGATTAAAGAAATACAAAAATTTGGCATCATTTCCAAACTTAAATAGTAAAAATAAAAACTACAAAAGGAGCTGCATACCCTAAATGTATCATGTGAAACAACAAGCATATTCAAAAATGTAAATTTACATCCAATTTCTCTGATCTTGTCATATATCACATTAGACCCATTTACAATGGCAAAACCCTAAGGTACTGCTATGAAGAGAGCATGTTTGCTCGCTCTTGGGTGTTCTGCAAACAAACAGCAGAGCCCAAAGAAAAAGCCTGTTCTGGTGAAGCCTCCCGCATTGGTGAATACCAAAGAACTGACTCTTCTTACTGGGGGTTGAGACATCAGGTTATACATTGACAGACAGTCATTTGGACCTCAGAGTACAGTGTTGAGAACCAGAAGCTTTACATTTAAGACATACTCCCTTCATTCAAGTGAAACAGGATTACTGGAACGATAGGCAGGTCTGCAACCTGGGAACAAGGAGCTGGTTCAGACCAATAAAGCTACGAGTGACTGAGTCAAGTCAGTGAAGAACAGCAGTCAGGCACTAAAGTGTTAAAAGTACCCAATTTGAAAATCAAATGCACCCCAATACCCTAGCAGTGTGGGGTGATACCAATCGACTTTTAAAACCTTTGGTCCTTCAAAGTCCATTTGGTATACTTTTTTCCATTGCTACCACTGGGCACGTCCTATACACTTTGTTCACTGTCACCACCTCAGGCACCCTGTCCGTGACCTTGCATGTTTGCTGGGGTCAAGTCTGATTTACAACCCAGCTGTGAAGCCTAAGCTTCAGGTTTTCAGGCCCACTTTTGGGTCCAACATGGTTAAGTCCTTGGTGCCAGAAGCTGTGTCCCCATCCCTTCCCACCCCTGCCCTTCCCACCCTCCTCCCATAATTTCTCCTATGAGAGGTGCTTGTAAGTCCCATATTTGAAACAGATGCTCCAACCCCACCAGGAGGTCAGGGGTTTACAATTACATGCACAGTCATACATGTCTCGTCTGTCGTTCCTGTGAAAAACCTTGCAGTTCATTTTTTAAAAATCAAAACATTCACATAATCTCATGCCATCCAACACAAGGAAAACACGACCACCTCCCTTTTGCAAGGACAGACCCAAGCAAAATAAAATATTTAAATGTCTTTGCTTCCACTTAAATTGCATGTTTTATTTCTCCCAATTCCAGCAATAGCATAGAAGTCCCATCATATCCATCCCAAACTGGTTTCTAGTATGCAAGACTATGTGAACCCTTTTCAAAACAGTTGATGCTAAGGGCTCCCAAACCCTGGGCGCAAATGCGCCTGCAAAACAGATGGAAGGAAACAGAGCAGTGGCCCAAATGCTTCATGTGTCAGTTTATCTTTGCAATGCAATCTGCATCCTTGAAACTGACAGCCTGGAGGGGACGGGTAGTGGTGAGGGAGTGAAGTTGAAATTGCCTATTAGCTCACCCTTTCAACATTAAACAGAGACCGAGAGAAATGGTTCCAACATTTCACCACATATATTTCTTCTTATGCAGTCTAAGCTGAGAATGCCATGTAAATGGGTCACTGCGAAATGCAGCAATTTAATTTTTCTCCAATCAAAATAAGAAACAAACCAGTATATCTCATTTCTATTAACTTTTGAAGGTTTACAGCAGTTAAAGTATTTTTGCTTCTATGTATGAAGGTTAAAAAAATCTTTTTTTTTTTTTTTCCCCCCATAAAATACAAGAGCAACCAATTTCACCATCGAGTAAAAGTAAAAACTGGGATTCTTTTTAAATTAGTCCAAAGTGGCATTTAGGAACTAGTTGTAGGCTGCTGCGCTGACACCATGACAAACCAAAGTGTAGGGCTGGGTCTGGTTTTGTTTCGGTTTTCTTTTCAATATCCAATGCTCATGGATTAAGTTCTGGAAATGTTCCAATTGTAAGGCAGGGATCTGTTTGGATTCCACCACGGGTATGCTCCTTGGGTTGGATGCTGGAGGGTGAGGCACGTTTTGCCGGACCCATGTCGACTACCTAGTAGTCATCAAGGTCAAAAAATTCATCATCTCCTCCTTGGTATTCCATTCCCTGGAAATCTACTCGGTACCGCAAGATACCTATGGGAACAAACGAACAAACAGTAAATAGCTGTGGCTGACAGGACTGGAGGGTGGAGAGCAGTCCCCTTGCAGAATTACAGCACACCTCTCTGGAAGTAATGATATTTTGGGGATACACAGGAAAGGCTGTGGCTGAGACCCTGGCTTTTAGTTTTCTGATTTGCTACTCACCTCCAATTCCACCAAATCCTTTGACAAACTGGGATCCTTCTTGTGACTTATCTGTGACAATTTCCAACGTAGCTCCAAATTTTTTATAGTTGTTGGCAAACCACTCCAGAAGGGGCATGCTCTCAATCAGCTCATGTTCTTGTCCTGTCTGCAGGGGCAGCCATGAGATACAGAAACAGTAGGATTAGGATATATAAAGACATGGATACTTGCTACCCTGCCTGCTAACATTTCTCTCTTCTTCTCAGATCTATGGTGTGTTAAACTGTAAGCAAATTATGGGTTCTGGTGGCATAAACGCAACAGCACAGAAATTCTGATTACTTCAAACAACATTCCTCCCCTGGCTCCAGCATCAGTAATGAAATGTTGACACACACTTGGCAGTTTTTCAATTTATGGTTCCTCCCATTGTCTTGAGAAGTCAGGCTGTTACAAAGTGTCTCTAGACAATATTCATTCAACAGCTAAGAGACAAGACACAACTGCTTTTTGGAGGAGCCTTGTAAAAACCAAAGTTGTCCAACTCAGAATTTGAAGATGCTAACAATTAAAAGGGACCTGTGTTGAGCAAGTAAACCTTTTTATACTTAAAAAAAAAAAAAAAAAAAAAAAAAAAAGAACCAGGGTAACCATCACCTACCCTGCTTCCTTGGAATCAGACTATTATGTGGCATATGGGAGTGGACCACCTCCTGGTACTCCCACTGCTGACCAGTAGAGGTCTGGTTTCCCGAGGCTGATGCTACTCTATGCTGCCAGTGCTCTAACATACAGATTTGTTTCCTTGCATGTATCATCAAAGCATAAACAATCACATACCTCTTTGTCTGTAAAATGAGACTTATCCTTCTCTTGTTCTGGAGTTAGATAGAGAATTTTCTCCTCTGCAGTATTGGGGGGGAAAAAAAAGTGTTAACCTGCTTCTCAGATACTAACAGGTTTAAGTTCCATGAGGTGAAAATTAGATGAAAGGACTCCTGAACTGATTCTATCAACCTTCTTTTCATAAGCACATTAGTCAGTATGCAGTGAATGACTGTCTACCAGGTATAGTGGTCCTATCATAAGGAAACATCAAAGACATTTAAGATACAGCCCTTGTCCTCAAAAATCTTAGGCAGACATTTATCAGTTCAATAGGGTACAGGCTGGGAGTGGGGAACAAGGTCTACATCTGCCTTTTGATTGCTCCTGAAATCAGCCACCTTATCCAATCTCCACCCCAGGCTTCTTGAATACACAGGTCAGTAACAAATGGAAACCTTATTTACTAATTATCATACCTTCTGTGCCTTGGCAATGAAGAACATATCTCATGATATCCAGATTTTCATAGACTATTAGAATCTCTACAGCTCCCATTTCTAAAGCCTTTAGTGTATCTTCAACTCCGAAACAGTACTTGCCCGTGTCCTGGCTTATTTCATCGAAGTATCGCCCTGTGGTTAGGGACAGGTCAATAAGAATGTATATTAATGTTTCTTTTTGTACATATACACCTGCTTACTCAAAAATCAGAGAAAGAGAAAAAGTCAACTTAAAAATAACTGCCAAAAGTTAGTGAAAAGTCACACCACTAGTCGAGGCTCCAGAAATTGAGTCTCATGAGGTACCAGTTAAGCCAAGTACATAATCATTTGGAAATGTATGTGTATCAAATTGGAAACACAGCCAAACAATGGCCCTATTAATCTTTAATTTGAGCTTTTGAATTATTTATCACTCTAAAACAAAGGATAATATGGGAAATTTGAGTGAAGTTTGGTTCCTACTGCCAAAGGGTAAAAAACAGGAAGAAAAACAAACATTTATTAATATTAGACATGACAACTAAAGGATGATTTACAATAATGATTCCATTGAGGAGGATTTTAATAAAAATGCTAAACCTTCCTCTTTTACCCTTCTCAGTGTCTTGTTTTGTACATACACACATACAAAAACTTTTCAGAGTAAAGAAGTTGTATTTCACTGATACCTATTAATTTCTTCTCTTGAATGAACTTCACGTTGGAGAGGACCTCAGTAGATAATTCAATAGCTTGATTGAATCCATTTTCACCACCATAAGATATATCAACTAATTTTAAAACTTTTGATTGCAACCTCTGACACAAAACAAAATTAAAGAAAAAAAAGCACATCATTAGTACTTCAAAACACCCTTATCAAGACCCATTACCTCTTAATGGCATGCAAAACTAACCAGTGAAACCTCAGGAGGAAGAATATGGGGGAAGGTGCCCAATTTATTCATGAACAGGTCTCATGAAGATCACCTCCCCAGCCAACTGTACTGCACATCCTATTAGACTTATAAAACCAGCTCCTAGTTTCTTTGAAATCAAACTTCAATTTATTATTATTTTTTTTTTCAAACTTCAATTTAAAGCCAATTATGGCAACCTACTAAAACCAGGGACCAACACAGGGCCAAGAAAGATTCCATCCTCAAATGGCTGATTTCAAAAGCAAGTCCAGACATGGGGGAATATCTCCTAATATTACTAATAATACACACAAAATTTTGCCAACACAGACTGAGGTTTTTAACATGGAATTTATTACTGTAAAAGAAAGAGATGTGCACTTCCCAGCACTCACAGAACTCAACTACTCCCACCTAGAAACTTACATAATGGAGCATCTACTTCTCACTTACCTGATCAAACATATCAGATTGACTTAATTCAGTTTTAAAGTCAGCTGATCCAGCTAAAACGAGACCAGCCACATTCACCTTGTCCCCAGAAATAAACAGCTGCACAGCAGTCTCAGCTACTTTTCGAACATAGTTATGTCGCTTTTCCATTCTTAAACGGGCAAAACGCAAGGCTGACTGACCTCCTCTACCTTTGACAAAAAAAGTGATGAGAGAAAAAGGCATTTATTATGTACATGACACCTTGCTAATAAGTAATTATATAACCATGCTATTTCCCAAGGAAAGGAGAAAATCACTATTCCTTTCAGAATAAAATCGCTTTTAGTGAGTGAACACTAATTCTGTAGTCAAAAGAGTCAGAAGTAACAATGCTTCTCCCATCACCTGAGTTTACTTTCCCCTATTACACAATTTGCTTCCTTAATGCTGGACACAAAGGAAAAGTGTTCATGTTCTCTTCCTAGATTACCATGTTTCTTTGGGAGATCCACAGTGAATTTGTGCAGGACTTCTCTTGTATTTCCTTGGAGTGTGCCAAAAAGTGCACCACTACCATCTATTACAATGAAGCCAAACTTGCTATCATCTGAAAGTAGTGCTGTAAGAGCCTGAAAAGCAAACACAGGTACCACACCATAAATCTCAAAGCTTTGCAAAATTAAGACAAAATTCCAAAAGGACATATACAAGCCCTTTCCACTCACTCAGAACAGTATGGAGTACTACAGGAAAACCATTTCAAGGAGTAATTTAAAGGCTTCAGCTATAAATATGTAATTCACATAGACAAATCTGAACCTGATGCAGGAGAAAACCAACAATATCAATGTTAAGCCTTTTTACAAAGCTGACCTAGGCACAGGAACCCAAAACTAATACAGAGTTACAGGGATCAAATTCTTCCTAGGTTGTTTTTAGACTGATGGTGGTCTAGGGAACATAATATTCAAAGTCTAACCTCCAAAAGTTGACTTGCTGTTACCATTAATAATCCAAGCATTAATAAGCAGTATTCACTATGGCTAATAAGAATCTTTTGTAAATCAATTCTAGAATAGGAATACTCACTGAGGACAAAACCCAGAAACCGTCTATAAAAAGATCTGGTTTTGAAATGTTTCATTTAATTATGTCTTGAGTAACATTAATGACATCAATATCTAAAATTCAATTTTAAAGGTACTATAGGTAATAATTCTGAATTTTTATGAGAGAAAATCCTTCTGCGTTAGTATTATATCATTGTATTTCTGCCTCCTGAAAGAGCAGATCTTTAAATAGATCTGGGACCCATATAGATGAGCAAGAGTTGGCGTCTATAGACATGGTAGATGACTAATTACTAGGTGGCAGCCTCTATAGAGCTAAGAAATTATTACCCATACCATTTAACTGAGGAAGAAAACAGCTCTTCACGAACTGACTGGAAAGCAGATTAATCACTAAGAATCACCCTTTAACCAAAGCATACTTAATAATTAGCATTAAGACATGAATACTGGCCATGTTAAAAAATTTGCCTTAAGACTCTGTCTTCCAATGCAGCGGGGTACACGTTTGATTCCTGGTCAGGGAATTAAGATCCCACATGCCACAGAGTAGGGCCAGAATTTAAATAAATAACTTGTTTAAAAAAAATTTTGCCTTATCCCAATTACCTCTGTTATAACTTGATTAATTTAGGTTTTCAGCAAGCCTGCTCATCAGGGAATAGACTTATCCCTCATAATAAGAATATATAAATATCCTGATTAAACATAACTTCAGTTGTGTTGTTCAGTATGCCACATGTGTATGTAGTTTGTAATAGAGCCAAAACAAACAAAGCTAGTTAAGATGAAATGATATCTTGGAAAAAGTGTTAAGGTTTAGAAAAACCAATGAAGCTAACTTAGGTAAGTAAGGTAAAACTAGATAACATGAGTATCATGTACTGTTTAAATCAAGACTCAAAATCTGCTTTTATCAAAGCAGATACAGTTAATTGGAAGAGGGTGGCAACTGCCTCCCCAATGAAACTTTTGCCATAAGGAGGCTGTGACAGCCAAGAGAAAAATCAGTCTCCACCATCTATGCAATCGCTCAAGATCCGACTGGAATTGAACTTCCCGTCAAGTTAGCAGAATCATCCATTGTAAACTGTGTCGACAAATGTCAGTTCTGATTCCACTATAGCGGTTTTCCCCAATGTCGATGAAAGGCAAGAGACTGAACTAGAAGCCAGCTGTGAATTCCTGATTGTTCTACTGTTGACTGATTTAGGTCACTCTAATGAGGTTTCCTTTCTGCCCTTAATGTTCATCATATTATGACAGTTCTGTCATTCAAAAGTTTTTTTGTTTTTTTTTAATGCATGGGGAAAAAAGCTCTTATGGTCCTGACTACTGAAGATTTTTATAATTTGTGAGCTGAAACTAAGAACGCAAGAAATATAGTCAAGTATCATGGATACATAAGGAGACCTAGAGTTCAGGTAGTCATTTATTTCTTTGCTTCTAATTAGCTCTTCAAACCCAGCTTAGCACTTTCCTCAAATATGCTGAATATTCATGTCATTCATTGTCATAATAATGTAATTTTTTTTTTTTTAAGAGCCAGCCTTATAAAATGGAACAGTTATTTGGAAAACAGCCTGTCAATTGTTGAACTGGTTAAACATAATTACTATATGACCCAGAAATTCCACTTTTAGCTTGTATACCTGGCCCCCCAGTGAAAACATATGGACGTAACAAAACCTTGTACACGTATGTTCAAAGCAGTATTATTCATAACAGCCAAACAGTGGAAATGACAGTTTCACCAAATGATGTTATTAAGTGAAATGTGGCATAGCCATGAATAGATATAATGTGGAAAATAGTATTTGGTAATAAAAAAGGAATGAAGCATAATACATACCACAAAATGGATGAACCTTGAAAACACGCTAAGTAAAAGAAACAAGCCACAAAAGGCACAGAAAAACAGATTAAGGGTGGCCTATTGCTGAGAGATCTTGGGGTATGGTGGTAGGGACAGATGAAGGCCTGGGAGTGACTGCTAATAGCTATGGTGGATTTCTTTTAGGGTAACAAAAACATTCTGTTTTAACTTCTTACCTCTGTATGGAATTTGTTGTCACACAAATACAATGACGTATTAATTGGTTTGAAAGGTTCAAAGTCAATGTTGACTTTCTTTTCCTTTCCTTCTTCTGTTACAATTGTACCACAGTAAACAACCAGGCCATTTGGAGGTACTGCAAAGAACAAACAATTTCCCCACTTATATACACACCTAATTTTCCTCAATTAATAGGAAATGTTCCCACAGCCCATTGTTCCTGCCCCTTTAAATCATAATTTTCATGAAGTACAAATATCTGTAAATTTCTCAGGCAGATTTCTCTTCCTAATTTTGAAACTTGAGATGTTTTCAAAAGGATTTATTATTTTAAGTATAGTACATACTACTTAACTTTCAAAAAATAACTTAGGGAAAAAAAAAAGACCAAAGGAACACAGCTTATGGCTGGGTAAAGAAAGCACTTGTGACCAAAAGCATCACAACAGAATCAAAGTGGAAAATACAACCAAGACAAAGTAGAGGAGGTAAATGATCAAGCTCCAGATTACCTTTGTTATAAAGTTTGAGTCTTTGTTGTACAGATGTAATGGCTCCCAGGACTGAAAGGCGGTTTACTCGTGACTTAATGTTAGATGCAGTTCCAAACTCATCTGCTAACATTTTTGCCACTCGTGAAATCTGGTCTTTGGGAGGAATGATCAACGATATCATGCTTGTGCCATTGCTGTGGAAGAATAGCATTAGAGGTTTAAGTACTACATAAGTAAAGAATTACCATTAGTAAATGGAGTTAAAAGTGAGATGCCCCTAATATAGGAAAAATAAATCACTCTAAAAGTGACCATGAAGGTAGGGGCTATACCTCTGTAATTAAAGTGACCCAGAGCTAGAACAGTGTTCAGAATATGGCAGGTATATCAATCTTCAACAAAGAGGCAAGACTATACAATGGAGAGAAGCCAGTCTCTTCAGCAAGTGGTATTGGGAAAGTTGGACAGCGCATGTAAATCAATGAAGACACACCCTCACACCATACCCAAAAGTAAACTCAAATTGCTTTAAACACGATACCATAAAACTCCTAGAAGAGAACACAGGTAAAACCTTTTCAGATAACTTGTACCAATGTTTTCTTAGGTCTGTCTTCCAAAGCAACAGAAATAAAAGCAACAATAAACAAATGGGACCTAATCAAATTTATAAACTTTCACACAGCAAAGAAACCATAAACAAAACAAAAAGACAACATACTGAATGGGAGAAAATACCTGCAAATGATGCGACCAACAGTGGCTTAATTTCTAAAACATACAAACAGTTCATACAACTAACTCAAGAACAAAAAACAAACACTATCAAAAAATGGGCAGAAGACATTTCATGAAAGGACGCTCAACACTGCTAATTATCACAGAAATGAACATAAAAATTACAATTTCCTATCACATAGAAATGCACATAAAAATTTCCTATCAGCCAGGATGGTCATCATCAAAAAGTCAACAAATAACAAATGCTGGAGAGGTTGTGGAGAAAAGGGAACCCTTCTACACCACAGGTGGGAGGGAGTTGGTAAATTGGTGCAGCCACTGTGGAACAGTATGAAGGTTGCTTAAAAAACTAAATACACACACACATGCACAGCCATAAAAAAGAACGAAATAATCCCATTTGAGGAAGAAAAAAGACATATCCCATCACTTAATGTGGAATCTAAAATATGACATAAATTTATTTACAAAACAAACAGAAAAAAAAACTTATGGTTACCAAAGGAGAAAGGGGTTGGGGGAAGGTATAAATTAGGAGTTTGAGATTAACAGACACATACTACTATATATAAAGTATCAACAGATAAACAACAAGGTCCTACTGTACAGTACAGGCAACTATATTCAATATCCAGTAGTAAACCATAATGCAATATAATAGGAAAAAGAATGTATATATACACATATAACTATCAGTGAATGTATATGCTGCTGCCGCTGCTGCTAAGTTGCTTCAGTCATGTATGACTGTGCGACCCCACAGACAGGAGCCCACCGGGCTCCTCCGTCCATAGGACTCCCCAGGCAAGAATACTGGAGTGGGTTGCCATTTCTTTCTTCAGAATGTATATATATTGATTTACAATCCCTTGTGGCTAGACGGTAAAGTGTCTGCCTGAAATGCAGGCGACCCGGGGTTCGATTCCTGGGTTGGGAAGATCCCCTGGAGAAGGAAATGGCAATCCACTCCAGCACTCTTGCCTGGAAAATCCCATGGAGGAGCCTGATAGGCTACTGAACAACTTCACTTTCACACTTCAATTAAAAACATATGACAGGTGTTTAATTCTTTGAATGAATACTAGCTTTAGCTACATGTAAAGACAAAAGGCACTTTAAGAGGTACTAGGGAAACGCCTCATTCACCAAGGAACGAAGCAGGAGAAGCTTTGATAAAGGTGCGACAACAAGACTGGAATTTAACCTTGAGTCCATGGCAGAGGCTTAGAATCTGGTGGTTCTTCAGAGGATGATGCAATAATAGGATGGTGCAACAAGTCTAAATGAAATAGCAGTTTATATATCCTGGACCCCTCCTTCAAAATTCCAGGCTCACCACAAAAACTTAAGAATCACTAATGAGGAACAAGTCTTGGATTCACATAAATATCCCAGTTAGGAAATCTGTCACACATACACCTTTCTCTCTAAATAAATGTACCTCTAAATGTATTTTACATATTAATCACTTTTGAGTTTGATTAAAGAGAGAAATGCAGAGTCTGATTACCCCTGGGTACCCAAGCAAACTGAAGTTTCTACAACTAAAAACCAGGACAAAAACCTAACTTACGGAGGATACATCCCCAAGGCTTTGTCACATGGGAGCTCCCTTTTGAACAGCTACCAACCCCCTCTAACCTTAATATTGATGCCAACTACTTATCTTTTTAACCTAGATATTCTCAAGACTTATTAAGTCTAGTTATGAAATATTTAGTCTAGTTAAATATTTATTTCACTAGTTAATATTTATTAGTCTAGTTAAGAAATATTTTACTAGTTAAAATATTTCTTAACTTTCTTTGAAGAAAATATTTTTAAAAATTATCAAAATATACCAATTCACTAATCATTAATCAAAACACAAACCCACTTCACACCCAATAAGATGGCCACTATTAAAAAAAAAGATCATGGCATCTGGTTCCATCACTTCATGGGAAATAGATGGGGAAACAGTGTCAGACTTTATTTTTTTGGGCTCCAAAATCACTGCAGATGGTGATTGCAGCCATGAAATTAAAAGACGCTTACTCCTTGGAAGGAAAGTTATGACCAACCTAGACAGCATATTCAAAAGCAGAGACATTACTTTGCCAACAAAGCTCCGTCTAGTCAAGGCTATGGTTTTTCCAGTGGTCATGTATGGAAGTGAGAGTTGGACTGTGAAGAAGGCTGAGCACTGAAGAATTGATGCTTTTGAACTAAGATCTGGCCTGGTCAAAAAGTTTTAAAAAAAAAAAAAAGTGCTATGGGAAAGACTCAAAATAGAACTTAGTAAGATATTTCCTTTAAGGTTTCTTAATCTGCAAGCTTACAAGAAAAGCCAAAGGATTTTCCTGAGAAGTGCTAATTTGTGTTTACCATTAGTAAAAATAATTTTATGTTAAAAAACTACATTACCCATTTTATTGAAAACAAGTAACAATATGAACTGAATTAGAAGTATAACCAACATATACATGGGATATTACAAGTCCCAGATGTGCCCTGACCAAATCTAATGGTGGCTTTCTTTATCTATCATTATAAATTGATCCAATTTCATATACCCAGACAAAACCCTAACTGAAAAAGATACACACACCCCTATGTTCATAGCAGTACTATTCACAATAGCCAAGATCTGGAAACAACCTAAACGTCCATCAACAGATGAATGGATAAAGAAGATATATACATGTAGTACACCCCCTGCAAAAGAGAGAACAAAATAATGCCATTTGCAGCAACATGGATGCAATGAGAGATTACCATACTATGTAAGTCAGAAAGACAAATGCCGTATATCACACCTTATGTGATAGTGTGGAATCTTAAATATGACACAAATGCACCTACTGACCAGACAGAAACAGATTCACAGACAGACAGAACAGACCTGTGGCTGCCAAGGGGGGTGGGGGAGGAATGGAGTGGGAGGTTGGAGTTAACAGATATAAGCTATTATATACAGAAAAGAATATTAAAGAAAAAAATAAATGTATATACATATATATAACTTTGCTGTAGAGAAATCAAGTTGTAAATCAACTATGTCAATAAAAAATAAATTGAGCCAGTTTATATTTTGAAGGCAAAAGCTGATCTGATATGAGCCAAAGTACGTTAAAAAATGTGACTGTTGTTTTACAAACTGTTTCTACTTGATACTTAATGAGTCTATAGGAAAGTTACTTCCTGAGATTCTTCAAGATCATGATCCTAAAGGCTATGATAAATTTAATCATTACAAGTTTTAGTGTAAAAATGAAACAGGTGGGGGCTTTCTTTAGATAAACTGCCAGAAAACACCTAGAACTTCTTCCTAATTGCTGAGTGTGTTAACTTCACATATATCCAATGTCTGGTGGACGTCCGCAAGAAAAATAAATTAGACAGATGGCTACAGTGTCAAGTTGAATAGGCTTATGTGCCAAGTGTCTTAAGAAAGAAGGGAAGAGGCACAGTGAAAGGAACAACATCAAAAAGTAGAGAAAACCCCCAATATTAGCTTTGTAACCATAAGTGTTTGAAATCTCTAAGTGTGCATCTTGGTACCAGCACTGGAAAAGAACCTCATAGTTTTCTGCTAGTGGCAAAGTTCACAAGTCTCCTAGTCAGACAAGTTTTCTTTAGAAGGAGACAAGCTGGCTAGCAAGCCCTTCCACAATCAGGATAGTTGCTCTCAGACTGTCAGCTAATGTTGTCTTCAAACCCAGCATTGTTCCTGTTGGGGTATCTACTCAAAACTTAGAAGGCTGGTTCACAACCTTTGTGATACTTTCCTCAATAAACTACAAGTAAATTTGTGAATTATGAACTACAAATATGTGGTAAAGCATGGTGTGTGCTCTGCTGCCACCCCTTGGACAGGGGAGCAGATATTCTAGTCAAAGCGGAGAATCAAACAAATTCATGATAAGCAGCTTTAGCTGTCACCATAAATACAAGCAATGATCATGAAATAAAAAAATCAGACATATATACAATTGTAGTGGCCATGTTCTAGTTTCTGAATTAGATGGAAAAAGAATTGCCAAATCAAATAATTTGGTATCTTCTATTACAAAACAAAACAAAACAAAGCTCTTTTAGCAATCAACTGTAACAAACTGCTGTACTTCCAATATTTATCTTGTTACGGACCTAAATTTCTTAAACACTTTTCGATAATTCCTTCTGGAGTTCTGCCAAATCTTATAGGCAAAAGAGGAGAAAAAGGAGTTTGCTCTAGGAGGGGCTGGAAAAATTAGGCAAGTAAATTTAACTTCAAACTTGTTTTAGATTGTAGGTATCACCTTATGATATGAAACTATACAAGACAGGGGAAAGTTGCAATCTGAGCTTTACTGACTTGTATTTGTTTTCAGATGAACAGTTTTCAAAAGAGAATTTCTTTACCCTGGGGCTTTTGGACTTTTTAGGAACCAAAAGAGTTTAGCTACTTCTCAAAAGGGCTCAGTTGTAGGAAATGTAATGAGAAGGGGCTAAAAGGATAGCAGGGTGGAGGCTCAGAGATTAGAAAGCTAACAGGCAACAAACCCAAAGGAGGTAGGCTAAAGAGAATGTTGGAATAAATTAACTGAGGGGCTGAAATGCCTAAAGGAAGTCCCTAACACAGGATAATCATGTGGAGGACAAAGCAATGACCTTAAGATAAGCAGCTATTTACTTTTCACTGTGGATAGGTTAAGAAGATAAGCATCCATTAAGCAACTTTACTGTATAGCACCAGAGTTGGGCAACCTTAAACTCACACCCATTTAACATCCTAGAAAGGACAGAGTAGTAGAGATACCTAAGAACATAATCTTGTTATGGAATTCCACTTTAAAAATTGGTAGATTTCTACTAAGTTGTTAAATATGAAGCCACTTAACAGTTAGTCTTGGCTTCTTACTCATTTTGAATTCTGACTAATGTTTAAGAAAAAACTGGGCTTCCCTGGTGGCTCAGACAGTAAAGAATGTGCCTGCAATGTGGGAGACTCAGGTTGGATCCCTAGGTCAGGAAAATCCCCTGAAGGGAATGGCTACTCCAGTATTCCTGCCTGGAGAATCCTATAAACAGAGGAGCCTGGTGGGTTACAGTGCATGTGGTCACAGAGTGTCACACATGACTGAGCGACTTTCACTAGTTTCCCTTTGGGCCTCTCTCTACCCAGTCTTGAGGACTTTCCTGGTGGCTCAGACGGTAAAGCGTCTGGCTGTAATGTGGGAGCGGGGTTCAATCCCTGGGTCAGGAAGATCTCCTGGAGAAGGAAATGGCAACCCACTCCAGTATTCTTGCCTGGAAAATCCCATGGGTGGAGGAGCCTGGTAGGCTACAGTCCATGGGGTCACAAAGAGTCGGACACGACTGAGTGACTTCACGTTCACGTTCTACCCAGTCTGGGGGAAACTTTTAGTTTCTGAATTCATCTGACACCACTGGGGATGAGGATACAAGGATTATTTAAAGAGATGGCCTCTACTTTAGTTTAAAGGCTTCATGATTTGTATGTTGGGTTTGATAACAGCAAATTAAAAGCTTTTCCAGGAATTTTATGGCTGTCCTAGTGGTTAAGACTCTTGTTTCCACTGCAGGGGGCACAGATTCAACCCCTGTCTGGAGAAATAAGATCCCACATGCCTCACAGAACAGCCAAAAGAATAAAACTTAAAAAAAAAGGGGGGTGGGGAGCTTCTGGTTTTTAAAAATTAAAAACAGTTTTTCCAGGAAAAGTTTCCAAACAAAATAAACACTCCTTTACCCCCCACCCGCCCCTCAGGCAAGCCAATCAAAGTTGCTAGACCAGTTTGTGTAAACACCAAAATAAAACCAAGAAAGCTGAGTATTTCATTTGAAGTAGAGCAAAGAGCCCTCAAGGGAGAATGAAAAATAAAGCTCTCGCTAAGGAGTTGCTGGCAGTGTAAGCAAACTACACCTTTTAATTTTAATAGTTTTCATCCATGCCTCTGCTTTGTCCCTATGTCCCTTTCCCCAAATCAGAAGGCTCTCATTCAAGTCAGTGGATTATGAGGCACACAGCAATGATTCACAGGCAGGCTGTGAAAAAGACACAACATACAGTGTGCTGTGTAAGGTGTCTAGGGGCCTCTGTTCTCAGACCCCTTCTTGTTCTCATCATTTTAGGGGTACATTCCCTTTTCAAAGAAGAGTTCAGCAGTGCTTCCACTCAGAGGACTAACTTCTGAGAAATAAAACAGCTGGGAGACAGAAGGAGTAGTTGTAAATAGACTAAATACGGACAGTTAAACAAACTAGACACAACTTAGGAAAAGCAAGAGAATTTAAAGAGACAGCTGACAGCTTTCTCTTCCTGCATTCTCAAAGGTGACTGCTGAAAGAAAAGTTTCTCTCCCTAGACTGGGCAGTCAGGGGTAGTACCATCAGTAACTTATCTAATCCAAGGTTTCATGGCCCTTAAACACTACAGGGAAACATTAAGGTGCAGATTACCAGGACTGCAAGGACTCTAAAGAAGAAAACTCAAGGTAATCAGAGCAAAGCTTGGATTATGGGGTGTATGTTTATGTAGCTTTACAGTTAGCAGTGTTCCAGCTTTTGGATTCAGGAAGCCTGACAAAATGAAAATCTCAGTAGTCTTTGACTTGTAAAGATCTTACCAGTGCTTATCATTAACAATGCTTAAGAACACTTAAGAAGGCAGTGGCACCCCACTCCAGTACTCTTGCCTGGAAAATCCCATGGACGGAGGAGCCTGGTAGGCTGCAGTCCATGGGGTCGCTAAGAGTCGGACACAACTGAGCAACTTCACTTTCACTTTCATGCACTGGAGAAGGAAATGGCAACCCACTCCAGTGTTCTTGCCTGGAGAATCCCAGGGATGGCGGAGCCTGGAGGGCTGCCGTCTATGGGGTCTCACAGAGTCGGACACGACTGAAGCGATTTAGTAGCAGCAGCAGCAAGAACACTTTAGAAAGAAAATGTGGCACCCACAAGCTTATCCACTGGCCAGTTTGCATGAGAGCCCCAGAACCCTTGAAGAGCTTTCTGAAAAAGCAAAACAAAAATGCCTAGATACAAAAAGATCTCCTCTTCCTTTATGTTCTGATTCAATAGCTCTTGAAAAGGAGGAGTGAGGGTGGTAGTGATTATGTCTGAAAGAGTCTCAACTTTCAAATGCATTGATTTAAATAGAATCAGACTTTAATGCATAACTAGGGTTAAGAATCACTGTGTTTGGCTTCTTTTCTATGCCTTTAAGAAGGACCTCTCAGCCAGCTGAAGTCAAGGAGATTCCATGATCTCACCCCTTCTTAAAAGAAACTCAGAGCTCATCTCCTGCAGGTAAGCTGCTGTCATGTATCCTAGCAATAACATGACTACAATGAATCGTGATGGCTCAGATGTGTCCAACTTTTCCCAGCCAGAACACTCTCAAGTCACTACCATCCATTTTATCACCCCTACTTTCAGATTAGGGTGAGGAGCATTTTAGAGACTGCCTACTATCCTTTCTAGTTGGGATTTAAGAGTATATGCTCCCCAGGAAGCTATCATCTCAATGTTTGACCGAGATAAGCCTAGGATACAGATGGTCAAGGTTTCCCCTATCCCCTTTTCAAGCTCACAAAGCTCAACTTAAATTTCAGACACAGCACTTCTGGGATTCACTAGCCTAGCTACATGGTAGGGATCCCAGCTGAAAATCAATTGGTTCCTCTCCAATTTCTACTACTTCTATTATTTTATTCACTATGGCTTTTCCATTTTTCTTCTTTAACCAAATGCACAAAGCTAAGTTTAAACTCTGAAACTAAAGCAATTTTTATGTGGGTTTAATATGGGAACATAATAGGATGGGGGTTATGAGCACAGGTTTATGACTGTCCTACTGCCACAACCTGGGCAAATTAAGAGTCTCAGTTTCTCTTTACTTCACAAAGTCATGCGGATTCTATAAAACAATATATATCAAGTGCCTCGCATGGATAGATCACTAAATGGTAACTAGATGCACCCTGATAGCTTCTTTTGCCCCACCCCCCTGTCCTTAAGAGAACCCAGAAAGAATTAAGGGCACAGCACAGTTGGGGGGCAGGGGAGAGTAGCAACACTGTTAAGTGATGCTACAGACTTATTTGAATCTAAGCATTAAGTAAGCCTAAAGAGAGAGAGATAATAGTTAACTTTGTGGTAGGTAATAATCACCTTTACTGGGTTACAGGACTTGCCAAATCTTTCAACAGAACAAAAGAACCAAGCCAAAACTCAGTTCAAACAACATGGTCAGAACACTATAAGCTGTTTTGGAATTCATCACAAGGGAGAAATACAGAAATTAATTCCCCTCTACTTCTATCTGGTTATCAGTCACCTCAAAGATTTGACCTGTTTTTCTCTTTCACCCAAAGAAAGTGTGTTAGTTGCTTAGTCGTATCCAACTCTTTCGCGACCCCATGGACTGTATCCCGCCAGGCTCCACTGTCCACAGAATTCTCCAGGCATGAATACTGGAGTGGGTAGCCATTCCCTTAACCAGAGGATATTCCCCACCCAGGGATCGAACCTGGGTCTCCAGCATTGCGGGCAGATTCTTTACCATCTGAGCCACCAGGAGTAATTTCCACCAAATAACTGTGAAATAACACTTCTTGAAGGCAGAATTCATTTCAGCACTGAGTACATGCTTAAACATTTGAGAATGAATAAATGGTTAATTGCTAACATAAGAAACAGGATCTTCTTTATACAGTCTCTTCTAAGCAGACACCAAGGGTTTTATTCTAAACTATTAAATAACATACCAGTTAAGAGTTTGCCAATCTTTGGAGAAGAACTAACATGTGCCTGAAAATGACTAATCATTTCTGCTTTAGCTTCACTAAAATGCTCAAACCATCCCGTCAGTCTTTTACCATAACAAAAATGACACTTTCAGTATCTTCTTTTGCCACTTTTAAACTGGTTCAACCCCACCTCAAACCTGCTCCCAAATATTATCTATGATGCAGGTAGGAGGTGGGTAGGGCTGCTTTCTATAGAGAGAGCTTACAGAATACTGAGAGGATTCTGTTACTGTTCAAAGAGGCTAGACAGAGTTACTGGAAACTGGTTTTGTGCTACTGACCTCAGGGTCAGATGCCATTACCAGATGGACAAGGACCAAGATATGAACACACCAAAACATTAAAGCAGCCTCTAACCTAGAAGACACAATAACTCAAAATGTCCCAATATTTTGCAGAAAGTAAAGTTTACAAAAGGCTCATTTTAGTGTTTTATCCTCAAAAGCATTAAGATTACTGTACTCTAAAACAAAACTATGTATCTGGTGGAGTATTTTTTCTACAATTACAGGAATTTACTTTGTCATAAAAGGGAAACTAAAAACAAACAAATTGACACAGTGGAATATTCCACTAGGGAGCAGCAGAAACTGGAAAATTTCTCTAGCATTCTCACATCAGTGAGAAGCCAGGAGATAGCAATCACAACCAACATTAGGGACCAGCTAACCATCAAGGTTCTACACAGGGCGAGAAAGTCCACTTCTTATCTTTCTTGGCCACTATGCAAGTACTTTTCAAATAAAACAAAAGCCACAGCCTTCCTGTTAATCTTCTTTCTAATACACACATGAGCTTCTGGGGAAGGATTTAGAAGTTATTTCCCTCGCCAATGATGCTCATTAAGAACAAACATGTTCAGTACCCAAGTTCTTCCTAGGGTAGATTTGCAAACAGCATGCCTGTTCCCTTTTATCTTTGCTCTCGAGTCTCTGCACATCTGCTCCCTCTAGTAAACTGAAAATCTCCTTGGACAAGAATCCTCCTTTCAGGAGAGAATAGGAGATGTTTCTATTCAGCAAAAGAAAAATGTTTTTATTCAGCAAAATCAAAGAGCAAGGCAGTGCGGTATAATAGTTAGGACCAGAGGCTCTGCAATCAGCAAAGTGGGGACAGAATCTAGCATTGCCCCTTGTTAAGACTGTTATATTAGCAAAGCTAATAAATCTCTCAGCACGGCAAATTTTTTCATCCATGAAATGGCAGTAATAGCTTTTTTCATAGAGCCATTGTGAGGAGTCAAAATATATGCTCTTCAACCCATCTTCAGGAAACTACTTTCATTGCTTGATTAAAACTCAATCTTTCTTGTCCATGAACTTCTAACCCTGTCTTTCCTGAGGATCCTTCTTGCTTTTAAGTAGAGTCATAAAAGCCAGAAAATGGGATGGCCAGAAAGGAGGAAAACACTTTTTTTCTTCAGTAAAAAAGCTAAAAATATCTAGAGGTATTCAGAAATTAATGTTTGGGGATCAGTACATTTTCACTACTTGCAAACTAGTGTTGGGACTGTCACACTCTGTCAAGCCAACTGTACCAGTGAGGCACATATATGCAAATACTCTGCACAATTTCAATACCCTGACAGCTCACCAACTATCAACCAACACAAAGCTTTTGAGTCTAATTTTGAGCTAACTGGCTTTTAATCAAGAATGAATGTCAATGACCATTTCAAAGTTGCAGATCAGTTACAGCTCCACTACATCAGTGTATCAAAGATACTGTATCAGTCAAACAATGCCCAAAGTAACATTCTCTGACAACATTCACCTGCCTTGTCTAGGAAATTTGCCCAAGTAGTTAAACAATATCTCCATTTTTGACCATGTCTAATACCTCATTTAAGACCCAAATAATCTGCTTACACTACACCCCCATCAACATGTACCCTGTTATTCTGAGACCGGAAATGGATCATATCATCACTCCAAGGTTTTGTGTCAGACCATTTTCTCATGGCATTGCACAATGCTTCCCTAAATGTATAAATATCCAACCTACAGCAGATGTTTGATGGAGCTTGTAAGCTGACTAATTAATAGTAAAAATGCATCTGTGGGCTTCACTTTTCATATACTTAGATGTGAAATTGGGGGAAAAAGTTAGAAGGCCACAGACATCAAGAAAAAGACAATCTTCTGTTTTGACTAGGATCATTCTTCTAAAGAAAACCTTAAAGGATAAAACGAATAAACAACTTCAAGGGTTAAAATAAGGATAAAGTCAACATGTAAATACTTATAGAATGGGTATTACATACAAATTAAGTAGATAAAAGAGAAACAGCACTGGATTACAGCACAGAAAGCTTGACCAATCTATCAATGTGAAAGAATCAAGTCTGTGTTTATCCTTGTATCCCCAAGAAAAACAATGAAATTATGGCTCTTAATCAAACTCAATTATGTTTTGTTAGAGGTGAGAAAAAGAGCAAGGATGCTTTATCTTGATTCACTCAGAGTCAAAGAAAAAGATACCTGTTCAGGAAGAGGAGGGTGGAGGGGGGGAAGGAAACTTTCATTACTACCTAATAGACAGTATTAAGAGGAAGCTGTTATGAGCGGGAACTTTATTCATCATGCTCTCTGAGGACAGCTGCCCACAGAAAAACCTTGTAATTTCTAACCTGGTGGGAAGCATCTTGAACCCCCTCTAAATCCTTTCTCTTCCTCACTAAAGCAGGCTGCTGTAGACACTCCTATAGAATGTATCCTAGAAGAAGGTTCTATTCTGAGATCCCTGGAGAACAGGGTGGACTAAAAAAATTTCTGCTGCCCAAGTTCAGAGATAGATGGTTCGTTCCAGCAGTAGGCCTAGGGAAAAAAGGCAAATTTCTCCTGACTCTTTAAATAGGGCCTGAAGCCATTTAGCCCTGCTGCAAAACCCACATTTTAAGTTTACCCACAACCAAACTCAAAACAAGGGCCCTCTGCTAAAAGGGTCCAACCAGTGTGTGTGTGGGGGGGGCAGGCAGGTAGGGAGGGCACTGGAGACCTACACTGCATTCTGCCTTAAACGGTATTCTAATTAGGTACGCTTGCTTACCTAGGAATGTGTCCAGAGCAAACCTTTCTTTCCTGGAAGGATAAGTGTATCTGCTGTTACAATAAGAAGTCTGTCAGGAGTTGAAATTCAAAGAGAGTAATTGTCCATTAGGTTCACAGTGCACAGAACACCATGCCAGAATACAACGGCTGTTAGGACTAGTTCTGAGTTGAGGCAGGCAGCCTAATACACTTGGAGTAGACTGAGGAACACCACCACACCCTATCAAATATACTCTTATCTGCCCCTCTTCCCTTTACCACCTCAACAGGCCCAGACAAGTTGGTGGCATCTATATTTTGACCACTTTGTGGGAAGTCACTGTAGTTTGTGTTCTACACTCATCTCTTCCCAGGAAATTAAAAATATTCTAATTCTTGACTTTTCTCTAGTGGGGTCTTTTACCTGTGTAACTATCAGAGACAAGAAAGGCAGGAAAAGCCAGAAGAGATGATGAAAAACACCCTCTTTAAGAGCCTGAATATCCTGGCATCAGTATATGAAAAACTACAAAGTATCATTCTTGTTACAGCCACCTGTAACTAGGATGTGGCGAACTAAAAAATAAAACCACCTGAAATTCATTGCTTTGAGACCATTCCAAGAATCCTTTAGGTGAATGTTCTACTAATCAACAACTTCCACTTAGGGAAGGAACCCAAACACATTTTACACACTTTAATTTATTCAAATCATATAAACAATTTACCTATATTCTATTTAAAAATCCGTTCATTGATCTCATAAAAATACTAACTTTTAATTCAATATAATGTGAGGAATTTTCTGGAGATTTTGGTCTGTCCCTGGCTTTTAGAAAGCTCTTAAAAACCTTACAATTTCCTGAGATGGGGAGTGTTTTTGTTATTATTCTTAAGGAGTCCCCAAGGAGCATACCCGAGTTTATGCCAATGAAGTGACTAGGGTGGGGCCCCTAGGCACAATTAGGATGGACCAGTCACCAGAAAGACCAAGTGTTTTGAGGGCTGAACTTTCAGCTTCATTCCCAGACCTACGGGAAGGGGTAGTTGCAGAGTAATCTATATAAAATTTCTGAACACGATTTAATGAACTTCTGGGTTAGTAAACTCAGGTGGCAAACTCCAGTTTCACAAGGACAGAAGCTTCTGCACTTGGACCCTTACAGGCCCTATGTACCACTTCATCTGGCTGTTCATTTATATCCTTCATAACATCCTTTGTAATAAATCAGTTAACATAGTTTCCCTGAGTTTTTTGGACCCTTCTAACGTATCATTGAACCCAAGAAGTCACAGGAACCCCCAAGGCCCAGGCTTGCTTTGGCATCATATGTGTGGGCAGTCTTGTGGGACAGCCTTGTGGGATCTGATAGTAACTCTGGGTAGTGTAAGAATTGAATCCAACTGTAGGAATACCTTGTTGGTGTCCAGTGAGACTTGAAGAACTGCTTGGTGTGCGGGAAAAACCCTACACTTCTAGTATCAGAACTTCTCAGAGGAGAAAAATTGTCCCATCCTGCTGTGCATCCTGTGTTCCCACCCCTACCCCCACCCATATATTTATCTGGGGGCAAGAAAGACAGTCATGTAAAGTCAGGCAATTTATTTCCTTCAAGGTATCTACAACTTATTTTTAACAAAAGCTTTAAAAATGTCCCCAAACCACAGAAGACTCAAATGAAACTTAGAAAGTGCCCTGATCTTTAAACATGGGTTATCGGACTGAGACCTGATTATATATGAAATGTATGATTCCCTGAGGAAGATAAATGAAAAAAAAAAAAAAATCGAATACTCACAGACATAATTTAGCCCAGATTCACCTTGTCCATTCCTTGGTTATATTCACCACTGTCCTTGATATAACAGGCTCTAGTTATGATTTTATTACCTGAAAACTACAAAGCTTCCAACACTATTTCTGGGGCTACCTCTCGCAGGCTCAGAAACATTAAACAACCTAAATTTGCCACTTACCTTTCTTCTACATACTTCACCTGATTTAGTTCCTTATTGAAAATATCGACAATCATGGTTTCCATCCACATGGCCCTATGTTGTTTTGGCTTATGTACACATCTGTCCTCATTTAAGCCAACTATGGAGAATACACCAAGAGCAATCATAAACCAGGAAGAACTACCATTAATTTTAAGTGGGACCTATGTATAGGAAAAGAATTAGCTGGTTTTTTTTTTTTTAACTAGCATACACAGGAACCAACATTTCACCAGGCTTATACAAAGCTAAATATGTATGTTCCATCCAACATAAATTCAAGTTATATGTATAACACTCCTTTTAATTCAGAAAGTATGACAAAAAGACAATACCTCTTGCGAAGATTAAATGAAATAATGTATTGCTTAATACAGTGTCTATAATATGCTAAGTGCTTAATAAACTAATGTGCTTAGAAACTTCACTCTGTTCGGATTTACTTAATCAGTGAGTCTATTTTGCAGGTGGTTTTCCTTTAAAGCTACATTACCTTGGGATCATGTATCAAGATAATCACATATTGGCTATCTCAATTTCAAGATTACTCTTATCCCAGCATACCTGAAGAGCCAGTGTTAAAAACAAACCAATCTCTGATTCTCATGCCCAGAATTGATGGGGGGCGGGCGGTGGGGTGGAGAAGAAATCTTCATTTCCAAAACAATTCTACTAATCTACCACCGTTTCACTATCTAGTACTAATAACCATGCTCGAACACAACCTGTTTTCTCCTGAAACCCACAACTTGCCCCTGCCCCTTAAACATCACCACAAATAGATTTACTGTACCATCCAGTTTGTGCTTAAAATTAAAAGTCCATCACGTTTCTCAATGACTATCTTAGCATTAGGGAAAGAAGGAAAAACAATTCTCACTGCACATTGTGAGAATCTAATGAGTCTGACTAATATACCTCAGCCATAATACAATCTTGCTATTCTCAAAAAGAAATTGGTATATACTAAGAAACTTCTGAGTCAAACAGAATATACATATGACTCCCTTACTGATACCTAGCAATGGTCAAGAATTTAAATTTTCATGGGATCAGGATATAACCAAATCCTGAATAAAAGCAAAGTAGGACATGATTATCAACCACGTTGTTTATAGGACAGCTTAACCTTGTGTAAAATGTTCAAACTTAACTACCACTTGCAAGAAAAGTTGTGCACAAGAACCTCATTTTTAGCATGCTTTAAACTTTACCTAAGTTTGTTAATCAAAGAACTAAAGCCTTTAAAAGCTTCAAAGAGGAGCTTAAAAGTTTCAAGTGGCTAGGTAACATGGCTAGGAACAAATTTAAGAATTAGCTCCCTCCATTAAACAGTAGAAAGGAATGCTGTTACTTATTTAGCAGTAACAACAGCAATCTAGAAAAGTCATACTCAAGTGAAGGATTCAAGCAAAACAACAGAAGATGCTAATGAAACAAAAGAATCTGGCTAATTCCTGGTAGTGCATCATAATGGGTCATGATCTATTATATTATCCTTCCTGTACAGTATTCTCACACTTGGGGAATAATTATTCTACCATGTGGCATAGAATCATGTGTTCAAGTTCTGGTAAGATTATATTAACTATGTCTGAATAATTCTATTAAATTCAAAGAAAAACAAACCTAAGGAATGAAAAATAAGCTGCCACCTTCAATCTGTACCAGAGAAAGTGAGCAAAAACTCCAGTAACTGAAGAGCACCAAACTTTCAGAAGTTTCACCCCAAACAGAACTGTCACTAATTATTAAGAACAAAGCACAACAGCAAAACTGTTAGCCTTGGGCTTCAATGGAACTAAGCATACTTACTTCATAAAGCAGTAACTACTATGAGTTTGATGAATCCCATCATTGCAAATCTGCCCACCAAGGACAAACCTGGGTCAGAAACCAGAATGTCCAATTCATGTAGTGAAAACCACCTTCAACATGGTCTTAGACAAGCCACTCTGCTATTCTAAGAATGCTCAGACATACAAATATGTAATGTTCCAAAAACTTTTTCCTTGCCACATAGTAAAAAGTTTCTATGACTGGCAAAAGAACAAAGTAATAAAGTGAGAGAACAGATATACCCCTGACACACTCTCCCCTAAACAGTAATTTTTTTTTAATTTTAAAAGAGCATATAAAATTAGTTTTAAACTAGTTCACCCTTCCCACAATGGACACACCTAACAACTGCTTCTCAAAATTTACTAAAGAAAACTCAAAGCCCACCGATTCCAGTTCTGAATTTCAACAAGCATTAATACACTACGCACCTCTACCCCAGGAGTTCCAGAGAGAGGCCAAAAGGGAGCCTGTTAATATCAACAACCCCATAATTCGGATTTCTCCTGTATATACAGATACACAGCTGTCAGCCAAAACCTCCCCTCCGGCGCACACATTCCCTGTAACAGCTAAAACCAGGAAGCTAAAGGGTAATTAGAGGACTAGGAGGAAGTCATCTTGGGAGAATTGTAAAACCCAGAGAAATCAGAGGAAGTCAGAAAAAGGTTGTCCTTGACTACCTCTCCTTCCCGCCCCATCCAGACTTAATCCCACCCGGGTCTCAGAAGCCCGGGAGGGAGAGGCCATTTTAATGAGGCTTGGCTGAAGAATGTAAAGGAAGGGAAAGAGGAAATCAGGGAAGGGCCTTTGGAAAGGAAGGCCTGGCCCTTTCCCCCAACAGCACCCGAGTTGGGTGGCAGCATCTGGAGCTTAAAAAGGGAGGTGCTGGATTCAACCGCCTGAGAGAGGTACAAAAGTAGCAGTGGCCTACCACGAGGGGGTCGAGTGGTCCGAGTACCGGGAGCAGGACCCCCTGGCCCCAAGAGGGAGAACTGCCCCTTCTGGGGCCAACGGCGTAGACCCTCGCCCCTGGGACTGAAGCTACTACCCAGAGGTCCAGAAGGCGGGAGTTGGCTAGTGCCTGGTTCTCCTCATTCAGCCATGCGGCGCGGGGGCGGCCATCCTGAGGGGGTCCCGGAACCAAGAGGGCATGGGGGGGCCCAGACGCGGCGCTCACCCGCGGGCCGCCTCCAAGCTCTTAATGAGCTTTTTGATCTTCCAGATCTCCACGTTCCTGTCGGCAGCACTGGGGTCGTCCGCCATCTTCTCGCCTCCTCCTCCCTAGAGCGGCCCGGCGGGGCCCGGAGACACCAAGACCACAGAGTTAGCGCCGCCGCTGGGGCAGAGCGGCCCCCTTCCTTGCCACCCCCGAGAGTCCCTCCTCTTCCCGCCCTGCGCAGCCCGCCGCGGTGGTAGCTGGCCTTTCTCTCTCCCTGGCTTACCTAAGGGCCCAGTCCTGGGCGGCAGCGGCTGCTCCTCCCCGGCGGCGGCTCCGCGGCGGCGGCTCTGACGTAGGACACCGGCTCCCTCTCTCCAGGCAGCTGCATGTGTTGCAATCCGCTCACATGGGGCCTGTGACATCACTTCCTCCGCCAGGGGCTGAGTGGTAGTCGGCGGGCGGAAGGGAGGGGGCCAGCAAGGAAGAGGGGGAGCTCTGCGCGCGCCGCGACTTTCCATTGGCTGTTTGGGCCGTGGCCTACAATGAACCCGCCGATTGGTCTCATCTGGGGCCGCGCTGCCTTGTGAGGTAGTAGCCGGGGGCGGGGAAATACCTCCTTCCTTCCGGTTCGGAGAGCAAAGAGCAGGAAGCGGGCGGAAGTAGGTGAATCTCGCGAGAATTTACTCTAGTCCTGGCTGCTTAAACCTGGGGTGTTTCTTAAAGGGCAAGGCGCATGGGTCGTTGTCTTTTCTCTCCCACGTTCTTGAATGGAATGGACTTCTGAGGGTCTGCGACGCATTTTTACTTTCGAGCTGGGACGAGCGGTTTGAATTGCGTCTGAGAAGTCTCAAAGAAGCGCCTCACTCTTTGCTACTTCACAGCTGACGAAGCGCTTGGGTCTGCGTGCGTCACGGCTCCGCGGATTAGTGTTCAGACGCTCGGCCAGGGTGTCAGGATTAGGAAATGTCTCCCGGGTAGTCCAGCACCCCGACACCCGCACGGGCAAAAGAAGCACGTTCCTTCCCGGCCCAGGGCTAAGAGGGGTTCTCTTTGGACCTGGAACTTTATGGGGAAGGGGAGAAAGCAGGGGCTGCCTGAGGTTGAAGACATGAGGTATCTGATACCTTGAATGGTTTGATTTGAGCTGTGGAGAGTGAAGGTGGGGAGAATGTTGAAGGAACGTGGGCAGCTGTCTTTTTGACTTTGGAGTTGTAGTTGGCTACTTTGTCTCCACCTCAGCTGGAGTCATTCAGGTATTTGGGCCCAAGCTGTGTGCCAGGCCCGGGTTTCCTGAGAAGAGCCAGACAGGTAACAGTGCCTACCTTCGTGGTGCTCTCAGTTTAGTTGGATTTATAGCCGTCTATGATTTTATACGTTTGTGTCATGAAATAGTTACACAAAAACATAAGCACTTCAGAGGGGTGTGAGTGTGTAATGAAAGAGGAGTGAGTGAAAACTAGAATGAAACCCAAAGGGTGAATAGGACTTTGTCAAGAGGGAGCATAACACATTTCAGAAATTGCAAAAGCGCGTGTGCTGGAGCAAGGTTAGTAATTTATGTGAGAGAGAATTTGTAGCTTAGACTAGGGTGATGACAGTACAGCAAATGATATTTGAGGGTTAGAATGGTTAGGGCTGGGTGATAGGTTGGATGAGGAGAAAGAGCAAGAATGACTCCCAGAGTATTGAAATGGTTAGTTTTACTTAGATGGGGAAGATGAGCAGGTTGTGGGGGATTTTTGAAAATTTCTTCTGCTTAATAAATCCGAGATTGTTTATGAAACAAGCCAGCGGTGGGTGCTCAGGTGGTTGCATTTGTGTGAGCTTTGAATCCTTTTTGCGAGTTATCTCAACTTTATCCACACCTTGGAAATGGGGCTTTTACTCCCATTTCGTAGATTGGGAAACTCACGCAAAGAAAAATGAAAGGAAGTTGCTGAGAGTGAGGACATTGACTCAGGGCAAGTCTCTCCCCCAGCAAATGAATTCCCAGAATGGAATCGCTTCCATTTTGTAATTTTTACCATATGTTCACTCATTATATAACAGTTATTGTACTTCTACTGTGTGCCATTGACTGTGCTTAGTAGTGGCCCTTCTTAAATAGTCATAAATACTGCTTACTGACTGGGTGTCTGCTGTGTCCCTCCATTTTCCTTACTTCATTCTCTTTGCCCCAATTTGTTTTTATACGTTTGCCTTGATTTTCTTTTCTTGCTCATTTCTATGTTTATAGTGTTGTTTTAGGCCCATGTGTGATGGCTTTACAGGTGTTCTAGACTAGCTCACAGGCTTGCTTTTCTGTTTTATGCTGAGGTAAGCGTGGTGATGGAGAAGGCAATGGCACTCCACTCCAGTACTTTTGACTGGAAAATCCCACGGACTGAGGAGCCTGGTGGGCTGCAGTTCATGGGGTCGCAGAGTCGGGCACGACTGAGTGACTTCACTTTCACTTTTCACTTTCATGCATTGGAGAAGGAAATGGCAACCCACTCGTGTTCTTGCCTGGAGAATCCCAGGGACGGGGGAGCCTGGTGGGCTGCCGCCGTCTGTGGGGTCGCAGAGTCGGACATGACTGAAGCGACTTATTAGTAGCAGCAGCAGCATGTACCTTTTGCCCATCTGTGTGTCTAGACAAAAATGTCTATTCATGTCTTCTGCCCATTTTTTCTTGGATTTTTTGCTATTGGTTTGTGTTAATGTATTTTGGGAACTAACTTATCAGATACATGATTTGCAAATATTTTCTCTGATTCAATGGGTTGCCTTTTCATTTTGTTAACGGTTTCCTTTGCTGTGCAGAAGCAGCTTTTTAGTTTGGTGTGCTCCCCCCTTGTTTGTTTTTGGTGTCAAATCCAGTAAACCCAAAATTGATGTCAAGGAGCTTACTGTCTCTAAGTGTTTGGTTTTGGGTCTTACATTCAGCTCTTTAACTCAATTTGAGTTAATTTTTGTATGTGGTATAATATAGTGATCCATTTTCATTCATTTGCTTGTGGTTGTCCAGTTTTCCTAGCACTGTTTATTGAAGACACTGTCCTTTACCAATGAGGTCTTGTTAAAATTAAGCCAGTATAAAGTACAATGCATGCGTGTGTGCTTGTGTGCTCCTTCACGTCAGTCGTGTCCAACTCTTTGTGACTCCATGGACCACCCACCAGGTGGCTCTATTCATGTGATTCTCCAGGCAGAGTACTGGAGTGGGTTGCCATGCTCTCCTCCAAGGGATCTTCCTGACTCAAGGATCGAGCTCTCCTCTCCTGGGTCTCCTGCATTGCAGGCTTGATTCTTTACCCATTCAGCCAGCTGGGAAGACCCCTGAGGCATGTTAAGCAAGTTAAAACGCATGAGTTCACAAAGACACCCAAGAAATTTCACTGGTCTCACCTTTGATTAATACTACAAAACTAACTCACTTTAAAAACCAGTTCTTTCCCATAAGAACTGTACTTCAGGTTCGTTACTTGATATGAGGGGAAGTGTCTCACTGTAGAGGTAGTCTATATAAAAAATGAAGAAAAAATAGCATAGTATACCTTTAATGAAATTAGAGAACTAGGTAATGATCATCAGTGGCTGCTGACATCATAGAAGACCCAACCAGAATTTATACCCTCTGATGAAAGTATATACCACCCAATCTTGTCAAAAAGCTTAGCTTGAATCAGATCCACAGGGGATGAAGAACATGTTGATGACATCACAGGAGTGCAATCAGTGAAATGTAGGATGTCAGAAGTTGCAGGACAAATACATTGCAAAGTGGAGGAAAAAGAAGCATGGAAACCTTTAGTTCAAAAGAGACTTATGGGTCGTATCAACCAATACAAGGTGTGGGCTTTACTGGCTCCTGACTCGTTACCAGCTGGAAAAGTTACGGAACTTCCCTGGTGGTCCAGTGGTTAAGACTGTGCTTCCACTGCAGGGGGCACAGGTTCAATCCTTTGTCAGAAAATTAAGATCTTGTGTGCCCTGTGGTGCAGCCAAAAAAAAAAAAAAAGTAATGAAACTATTGGGAAAATTTGAACATTCAGTTTTGCTATTAAGGGATTAATTTTTTGATGTGATCATGATATTGTTACATTTTATAGAATAATCCTTTTGGAGGTACATACTGAAATGTTAGAGTAAAATTATGATTTCTGCAATTTGCTTCAAAATAATCCAAGGGAAGATAGAAAATATTAAAAGCTCTAAGTTCCTGAACATTAAAAATTTGAAAAATAAAGAGTGTAAGAATTTGAGTGAAACAGCCAGTGTGGGCTGAATGAGGAAGGCTTCATGAAAGAGGGTAGATCAGGGATAACAGAAATGGAAAGGCAAGACGGGAGATGGCTAAAGGCAAGGGGGACATGGATCAAGGGTAATGGCTTGAATTCAGCAGTTAGACTAGTAAGGTAGATTGATTTCCCATTTAGGAAAAATTTATGGTTCTTAACCCCCTTTTCGTCAGATTCCTTCAAGAAATCATTCTTCGAGAAGTGAAGAGCAGTGGACTATTTCCCCAGAAAAAAATAGTATTTGCAATCTTGCATTCTATAATCAGTGGTTTCTGGGTCCCTGAAGTCACTCACGTGGACTCTCCATTTCCCAGCCATTGCCCCAAATATCTACCTTTTGGGTAAGGGGCTACAAGAACCTGTTTAGGAGCTTGTTGTTTAAGTGGAACATTTCCTGTTTCCTGAGATCTCCTGTGAGTTGAAACTTGTAATTATTAAAGGTTGGTTCAGTTGCAGTATTCTCTCTAGTGTGAAAATTGAGTTTCCTAACCTATTGCAGCAGAAATGGGATTGATGGTGGTACATTGTAATTAGGTTTAACCATGAGATTGGTACTTGACTGGTTTTGACCTATTAAAATGGCTGTTTCAGTGTTTCTTTCTGTAACTGCTACATTGTCGGCCTCACTGATTGAATATAGGTTGCTTTGTAGCTCCTTTATCCAGGGCTTTCACTCACTGCATCGTTCTGATACCAGAGGAAAGTAAAGACATACCCCTTATAAGACAGCCTTAGGACTGGAGTATGGAGTCACAGTGGTATCTGAAATACTGAAGGGTGTTTGAAGCAGTTTGTTTTCAAATTTTGTTTTCACTCCCAGTCTTCTCATGTATCATCTGCAAGAACTTTTTTTCTTTACTGCTCCTTCTTGCTACAGAATCTCTAGTATAAATGTTATACTTAAAATTAAGCCACCTTACAGATTACTTATTAATGGTAACTTAATGATGAAGAAATGTGGAGCAAAGCACAGACGTTATATTGTTCTCCCTGGTAACTGAGGCACTGATAAAGACAAAGTATTCCTACCAATAATGTGTACTTGACTCTGAGCACGAGGAAATCACCAGGTGAATCCAAAGGGCTCTCTTCTGTAAAACAAATGGCCTATACCCTTCAAAACAACAAAATCAACATCATGAAAAGACAAAAAGGCAAAGGAACTGTTCATCAGTGCTGCTGCTGCTGCTGTTAAGTCACTTCAGTCGTGTCTGACTCTGTGCAACCCCATAGACGGCAGCCCACCAGGCTCCCCCATCCCTGGGATTCTCCAGGCAAGAACACTGGAGTGGGTTGCCATTGCCTTCTCCAATGCATGAAAGTGAAAAGTGAAAGTGAAGTCGCTCAGTTGTGTACGACTCTTAGCAACCCCATGGACTACAGCCCACCAGGCTCCTCCGTCCATGGGATTTTCCAGGCAAGAGTACTGGAGTGGGGTGCCATCACCTTCTCCAATTCATCAGTGCTAAATTTCCTGATTATTAGCTGTAGGGAGAATGTTTTGCTCTTAAGCATGCTATGTAGGTTGAAGTGTCATGATCTTCAGAAAACATGTAGAGAGCGAGCAGAGTGTTAAAAAAAAGTACAAATGTGGCAAAATGCTAACTGAATCCATCTGAATGGTGTTTTTGTGTGTTCATGACAGCATTCTTCTAGATTTTCTAATGGTTTAGTTAAAAGTTAAGAAAAAACTTGGGTAAATTTTTTTCAAGTCAGCAACAGAATTGTACTTAATACCTAGAAAGTATAAAAGAGGGTTTCAAATTTATTCTGGTCACTCTTACTCCCCCTTTGCTGGCCTAGGAGTACCTCAGGCCACACTTTTAGTTCTGTAAACATTATTAATTTCTCCTTGAATTCTTTTTAATCTTTTACCAATTAAGTTTTAGTTTCTGGGTGTGGTTTGTTACCCCTAGAACTCTTGACAGATGGAGAGTATAATTTATATGTAAACTTAAAAAGTAATGGAGAAAGCAAATCACCCACAAGTTTTGGACAGTGGGAGAGATCGTTTTGACAAGATTTGAGTGCTTACGAGACAGGCATTGTTCTAATGTTGTGAAGTAACAGTGAACAAGTTTCTGGCTTCTTGAAACTTGCAAAAAAGGGTGGGCCTTAGTTCATTCAGGCTGCCAGAATAAAATAAATAATAATTGACTGTGTAGTTTATAAATGGAATTTTTTCCCTCACAATTAAGGCTAGATGTTAGAGATCAGGGTGCCAGCATGATCAGGTCAGGGCCCTCTTCCAGGTCATAATGTGTCCTCATGTTAAGAACGGCATCAGGGATTTCTGGAACCTCTTTTATTAGGGTACTATTCCCAATCATGAGAATGATCTACCTCCCAGAGGCCCCACCTCAAAATACCATTACCTTAGGAGTTAGTTATTTAAAAGCAGAGATTTGGAGGACCAAAAGAACTCATAGCAATGGGGGAAAGAAAAATTAGGTGGCGTTTATTGCCATGGATAAGGACAGGAAATGACAGGGACTTGAAGGCTGCTATTTATGACAATCTCAAAGTTCTTACTTAAAAGAGTGAGGGGAGGAATCAATTGGAAATATAGGAGAAGACAGTCTGAGCAAGGTCAAAGTGTAGGAGAAGGGGTCCGATCACATGTGTTGTTCTGGTGTAGAAGGGGTGCATTTTAAGTGGGGAAGACTACTTGGAATAATCCCAGTTTTCCTTTCGGGACCTTTAATGCATGTGTTGCCACAAGATGAAGATTATATCTGAATTTAAATTTCTTTTTGCCTTTTAAGGCTGCTTGTGCTGATGTTAGTTTTACTAGTGGGTAACTGAACCACCATCATATATACAGCAGTTTGAGTTCATAAAGAAACACTGCACATCCCCCAAGTTTCCCATTAAGTGTTCATGTGGCTGAAAACTTGAGCCTATTCTCATATCAACCTCAAGAAGCTTTTAAAAGGGTGTTAAAGTCTCCTTAATTTTTTAAAAATAAATTAATTACTAAAACTTGAGTTATAGATGTAGTCACCTTCCTGGATCTTAAGTTGGCAGCATGTGATACTTAGACCTACATTTAAAAGAGTAGGACATGACAACTCGCTGAGGGTAAAAAACCAGAACTATAGAAATTACCTGGTTTCTGATGTATAAGCCACTGAAATCTCACCTTAGGACGTAATGTTTCATTATCATGAGCCAATTCTGAAGTTTTTATTTAGAGCAGAAAGCAGCCTGAAAAGTATGAGGCCTAATTTTCAGGTTAAAGATGGAACATTCAACACTCCAAACCTTAGATGGGCTAGAGAGAAACTCCTGAATCAGACTCGTCTTTGGTGATAATGATTATCATATCAGCCTTCTCAAGTTTTCAATTTGTTAGAAATTGAAATTGGCTAGTGTTAGGAAATCCCATACAGGTCAGGGAACTGGGAAATGTAATTCATGTCATATATTTCTGAAGCTAAATTTCAGGTCCTCAGACAAAAAGATCAAGATGGTTTTCCTATTTATTTTTTTAAAAAAGTCCAGAATGGATCAAAAAGAACACTCATCAAGGACACAGGTGCCAGACATAAGGCCAAAGGGTAGCTAGGAAAGTGTGCCTTCAGAAAATTTGGGCGACTTGTGTTTTAAAAGCTGGATCTAACAAATAGTTAGCTCAGTTTTCTTTTGATCTAGCTTTCCCTGCTCCTCCTCCCAACATGGCACAGCAGGCTTGCTTTGCAAGGCCTCAATTGAGGAATTCCACATACACACAGGCTGGTACAGCAGTACTCAGGTCACTAGAAGGATCTCATCACCTTATGGTTTCATTCCAGACCCAACTGTCTTCACTGTGTGAGATTTCACCCCTTGAAAATATGGCTGCTGCTGCTGCTAAGTCGCTTCAGTCATGTCTGACTCTGTGCGACCCCACAGACTACTTCAACACAAAACAATGTTACCTCTTTAGAATGATCAATAAATCATCTTTCCAACTTTACATGCAGCTGAAATGAAAAAGAATGACAGGCTAGGGACAGAATACTGTGAATTTTGTACTGCTGGACTTGTTACTCATGAAATGATCATTAGCTAATGGTCACTAAATTTACATATTCAGGAAATTATATATAGAATACTGCAAAAACACAGTAGAAGACTGAAGTTTGCCCGTTTCAGCTCAGGAAATCCCTTCACTCCCAAGCATGTTGTCCTTTCAACTCCAAAGTTTACTGCTGTTACTGTTTCTCCTCCTTTTGATTGTCCTTTTGCTCCCCAGTGCCAGAGCTTCCAGAGCCTTCTCGCTCTGATGCCATCTGTAAGAAAGCATTTGAGAGTCACTTGTTTAATGTTAAGGGTGACAGTTTGTTCTCTGATGAACTGAAAATGAAGGAGCTATAGCCTACCTGTCCCACGCTCCCAGGTTTAGTGATTTCTTCCCTTTGGGTTCACCACGTCTCCCTCCCAAAGTATTCAAGAAGACCAGGAAGTTTACTTCCAAGTCCAATACTCCCAGTTCCATGACTGGCTGTGTAGCAGTCATCAGTGAAAGTGATCAAGAGCAGTTACATAGAGTTAGGAGCAAAATACCTTTTTGTATGCCATTTCGAAAAGCTTCAATGATGCTTGCTGAAGGGAAGATGCCGCCTGCCTTATGTTTTCGCCCGTTTCACTGTCTTTCCGAGCAAGGAGCTCCCTCATTTTGGAGATCTCTTCTTTTAGCTTGTTGCACTTAAAACCAAAACAAAGCCAGACCCTCACTTTTTCTGGTTTTCTTAGCCCAGAACATATAGCAGAATGTTTAGAAAGACACTTTTAAGAAATTGCTATCAAGATCCAGAGAAAAATGACTGTCACTGACATTAGTGACAATACATCCCAAACTTATTGAGCTGTTTTAAAAGAGGACTTACTTCATCAGCAGGCAGTTGGTCCTTGAATTCTTCCATCTTGGTCTCTGTGTCATGGATGATTCCTTCAGCCATATTAACTGCTTCAACTCGTTCCTAAGAGAAATTAAAAATGCAGTATGAACAAAGACTTACCAATCAACCTGCTAATGGCTACACACAGTTAAAGAATATAAACAGTAAGAGGGAGAAATCACTGTGGTCTGAGATGTCTTTAAGAGATTTTAGCTGGATTCTATGACAATTTTTATATGAGAATAAATAAGAAAGGCACTTCACATAAGTTACAAGTAATCACCTTCTTTCGCCGGTCTTCCTCAGCATACTTCTCTGCATTTTTAACCATATTTTCAATATCATCTTTGCTTAATCCACCAGAAGACTGAATCACAACTATAATGAAAAGAAGGCACCGCATTATTTTCCAGGAAAATGATATGCTTCATATGCTTTTTTCTCTACTGTATTAAGAAAAAGAATCCTCCTGTTCAGAGTAGCTAATATTGATGTGAATTATGGAGAAGAGGAATAGCCTACTGGCCTATAATAAGCAGAGGGAAACCAAGGGTCCTAATATACAAACATCAACTAACTGCCCTACCTACCAAAAACTTCAGCAATCCAGAGGCTCAGTGCTTGTTTGTTTTGGGGAATAAACACCATACCTGATAACGAGACACTGATAACTAAGGAGAATGAGGGCAAGAACTCACCATCCTCCCCTGAGGCTGGGGGGGAAGATATACACAGTCTAGAGTGTAGTTCCTAATGGAGAGGAACTTCAAAGTCTCTTACCTCACTCTTGTTATTTTAGTCACTAAGTTGAGTCTCACTTTTGTGATTCCATGGACTGTAGCCCACCAGGCTCGTCTGTCCATGGGATTTCTCAGGCAAGCACACTGGACTGGGTTGCCATTTCCTTCTCCAGGGGATCTTCCTGACCCAGGGATCAAACCCACATCTCCTGCATTGCAGACGGATTCTTTACCACTGAGCCACTAGGGAAGCCCTTACCTCACTCTTACAATCTAATAAATAAGAGAACTTACTCTGCTGCTCGCGTCCTGTACCCTTATCTTTGGCAGAAACATGTACAATCCCATTGGCATCAATGTCAAATGTAACTTCAATCTGAGGGACTCCACGAGGGGCTGGGGGAATTCCAATCTAGAATAAATGAATACCAGAGTAAGCTCCTCTCACCAACAGGTCCAGTGGTCTATTTCCAAAACCTGTATGATCTTCTGGGGAATAAGTTACCTGTTTTCTGGGAGAAACATGCGAAACTTACACTTTAAATGTACAAAAACAGGAGTTTGTAGGTTAGGGTAGTACTTTCCTTGCTGCCTGAAATAAACAACACTCATACCAGTGAAGGCTGGCTGCAGCAAGTAACTATAATGGCTTTATGTACCTAAGAATACACAGTGAGAGCAAAGTTCTCCATTGCTCATGTCCGTAAGAAACAATAAGCAATGCTGACTAGAAGCTAGTAGCAAGTGATTTCCCTAGCAGTTCACTGGTTAAGACTGTGCTTCCACTGCAGGGGTCACAGGCTAAATCCATGGTCAGGGAACTAAGATCCCACATGCCGTGCAGTGTGGCCAAAAAACCAGCAACAGTATCAAATGTCTTTAAAAGTAGTAAAGAGATATTTCTTCTAATCACTGTTTATGAACATTTCCCTGAAGCTTATAAACTTCTTGACTTAGTTCCCAAGGCACAAGAAGCGAGGCAAGGCTTTCAAGTAAAAACTGAAGCCCTGGTTATCTGGCTGCAGCATTCATTTGAATGCTATGTGGAAATAAAACTGTGTCAGCAGTTTATAATAATATTAGGAGTCAGAAGAGTTTAACTTCACCATAAAAAGAATGATCATGAGCATGAAATTCAGGATTCCTAATACCTACCAAAGTAAACTGTCCAAGAAGTTTGTTGTCTCCAGCCATCTCTCTCTCACCCTGACACACTTTAATCTCCACTTGAGTCTGTCCATCAGCAGCTGTAGAAAACACCTAGGGAAAAGAAGGAAACTTGCTGGGTTGGCAGCCTGATTAAACTATTACCCCCTACAAACTGCTAACCAAAGGAAGAAATTCACATCCCAACATTGGAAGAATCCTAATGTACACTATGTTCAGAACAAAGGCCCATGTCTTTACAGAGAACAGGAGTAGGATTAGGACAGCAGAAGGGCATACAATAGCTATTGTTCCAGCTAAGCAAACGCATTGTACAAAGATGCAGCACTAGCACATAAGGCCTCAAGAGAAGGAGCTATAAAAAGTGAGATGTTGAAACATGCTCATCCAGAGAAATGGGTCAGAGAAAGGACATTTATGTTCATAGTCACAGGAAATCATCACTTTTCTTCAGAATGATGTTGTGGCAATATATCACTGCAAGCATAGCAAGAGTCATACATAGTTCTTTCATAAAAACATCAAAACTCAGAAAGTTAGGAAGTAATTCTAAACCTAAGACCCACTGTCCAAATAACCCTTGGCTTGGTATCTCAGAACTATCATTTACTGGGAAGACAAGCACACTCCCTTAGTGTCAGCCAAAACATTTTATTTACTGCCTCTGAGAATAAAGTAGGAATTTTCAAATAATGAGGCTCCTTCTGGCACATTATTGTCCTGTGAAGGAAGACACCTGATGACTTCCCTAATATCACCACCACTCCTTACAGGTAAAGAGAACTTTTCCAGGAATATAAGAGAATAAATGACAAGATTCTTACCACCCACCCACATTCAATTAGTGTGAACTGCAAAACAGAAAAGTTTTCTAGAAAGAGCTCACAGAAGTGGTTACAATCACATCCCTCACAGAATCCAGTATCTCTGTGACAAAGTAAGGAGGCGGTGACTTTTACCTGGCTCTTCTTGGTAGGAATAGTGGTGTTCCTGTTAATAAGCTTGGTGAAGACACCTCCCAGGGTCTCAATACCCAGAGACAGGGGAGTGACATCCAGCAGCAGCACATCTGTCACATCACCAGCCAGCACACCTCCCTGAATGGCAGCTCCTATGGCCACAGCCTCATCAGGATTGACAGCTTTACTTGGGGCTCGGCCAAAGAGATCCTGCACAGTCTGCTGAACCTGAGTGCCAAGAAAAAAGAACCTTGTCACTAGCTACTCAGGGCAATTGCCTGAGAATGAGAGAAGAGCATGTATCCACAGACCCCACCAGATCCAGGATAGGTTGCTTCAGATCCAAGAATGTTTACTCAAATTATTATTTTGCAGTTGAGTTCTTATTAATGAGTTAAGTATATTACCTGGTAGCACATACTTTACTCAGAATATCTCATTTATAGCCTTTTTAAATTTGGAAACAATTTGCCTAAATTTTGTCATCTGATTTCCCAAGCAACACACTAGGAATAGAAGCCGGAAGGCATGGGGACTTAAATCGATATTGTCCAAGTCCTCTTCTATGTATCAACTAAAACTCAGCTTAAAAGCAGCAGTAGTAATTCAGTAATTCAGTACCAGTGCTGATGTGAGGTATGTTTTCCCCTCCGTAGTTTACTAATGCTAGGAAAAAATTCTATTTGAATATAACATCAGAGATAATTTGTTAACATAAAGACACCTGCTTGATTCAAAGTCTCTCTTTTTCACCCCCAGTTTATTGTTTTCATTATTTACTTAACCATAAGTACTCAAAGGAAAAAATTATGAAAATCAAAGCCCAAGATCATTCTATTCAAGCTATAAAGAATTATACCTTCAACATGTTCTGTGCTTAGTCATTAGTTTTCCACACACCTGTCTTATCAGAATGATGGGTTGATACAATGCATCATTGCACAAATCTCTGTTGAAGATGGTATTAGAAACCCAAACACTATACTGCAAAACACATATCCAAAACTGCCTACAGAGGATAGTTAATTAAGCTGTATGTTAAGGTGTCTTGGACTTCATACTGCTTCATTCTGAAAAATTCTATAAAACTGAAGTTCAGGGTCCTCCTTGCTAGTACTCCAAAGACATCCGCCCCCTTCTTAATCCTTTCCTAAAAATATTCTTTAAGACTAGAACTCTAGCGAGTACACAAATTCATACCCCTTTCAGGCCAACGTGGTAGAAAGGTCACACACACATGTCCCTACACAACAGAAGCCATATGGTGTGCATATGCTGTGTCCTAAGAAATCGTATGTGGGCCCTCTCCGCTCTCCATGACAAGAATTCCACGGGTACTTACCTTGGGCATCCTAGTCATGCCACCAACCAGAATCACTTCTCCTATGTCACTCTTGCTGACTTCTGCATCTTGCATGGCTTTTTGGCATGGGGCAATGGTCCTTCTGATTAGATCAGTAACAATCCCTTCAAACTGAGCCCGGGTCAGCTTCATATTCAAATGCTTGGGTCCAGAAGCATCCATTGTAAGGTATGGCAAATTGATGTCAGTCTGCAAGGGAAGCAGGAAGACCAGTTGTGAAGTCTATTACTTCAATTAAAGACTACACACTAGAAAATATTTCAAAAACCACAGGGAGGATCAGACACACTTTAAACGAACAGCTACCAAAGATAGACTCTTAAAGATTTAACCTCTTATCTTCTCAGAAGTAACACTACAAATCTATTAATAATAATGAAGGATGGAATAGAGAAGCAGGAAAAAAAATCCCCGTTCAGAAGGTGAAGAACTGTCCTGCCATTAAAACATGCATTAAGAAATCACACTACTTTGTTTTTACCAAGTTTTTTAAAAAAATTCACTGTACTTTAAGAAAAAAGTCACATGTATGCTCTGAACCAAATAATCTGCCACCAAACCAGGGCTTTACAAGTCTAAGATGCTTAAAAAAGCTACAACAAAAATGTCTAAAGGACTGACTACTGCTATGATAGTCACTGCTGCTGCTGCTGAGTCACTTCAGTCGTGTCCGACTCTGTGCGACCCCATAGACGGCAGCCCACCAGGCTCCCCCGTCCCTGGGATTCTCCAGGCAAGAACACTGGAGTGGGTTGCCATTTCCGTCTCCAATGCATGAAAGTGAAAAGTGAAAGTGAAGTCGCTCAGTCGTGTCTGACTCCTAGCGACCTCATGGACTGCAGCCCACCAGGCTCCTCCGCCCATGGGATGTTCCAGGCAAGAGTACTGGAGTGGGGTGCCATCGCCTTCTCCATATGATAGTCACAGAGAGCAGCAAACACTGCTACAGTCACACCATGTAACATATACTATCAATAAATGTAAAATCCTAATAAGGCATGGATTAAGAATAGTTAGGCTAACAAAACTCACTATTAAACATGCAGAAACAGGTGTCTCAGGGGTGAACTCCCAGAAGAGAGTTAAATTTATGCTGCACCTCCAACTTCACAACTTCAGGCCAAAAAGCAATAAAGACTGAGGGGAGCAAATCCTTAACCACTTTTCTTCAGGTAGAGCACCCTGGACAGTTAAAGGCTTAATAGAATTAACAAACCTTCTGGATATAGTTTTAAGAACACCAATAACAATTTCCTCTTTGCACAATGTTAAACCGAATCAGAAAAAAAATTATCTAAGTTAATGCAATCCAATAGAACTTTCTGTGGTAATGGAATGCTACCTGTGCTTCTCAATCCAGCAGCCACTAGTCATACATGGCTGAAAAGCTGAAATTCACCTGAGAAATGGAATTGAGTGCAACTGAGAAATGGAATTCTTAAAAATTGTATTTTGGGACTTCCCTGGTGGGTCCAGTGGCTAAGACTCTGTTCCCAATTCAGGGTGCCCAGGTTTGATCCCTGGTTAGGGAACTAGATCCCACACGCGGCAACTAAGAGTTTGTATGCAATCATGACCCAGTGCAGTCAAATAAATATTTTAAGATTGTATTTAATCTTATTTAGCCATATGTGGTTACTATACTAGTGCAGTTCCATATGCTCTAAGTTACAAACTGAAAAACTCCAGGACTTTCCACCTTCAAATGCCAGTTCCATCATGAAGTTTTGTCCCTTCTCTCTCTCAAATCGAACCATGTATCTCTCCCTACCTCACCCTGGTCCAAGTGCTTTCCTCTCACCACCTGGTGTAGTTTTAACAGCCCCCTACACTTTTTCACACCCACTCAGGCTGCCACAGCTCCCCCGCATTTTTCACTCCACCTCAGGGTGCTTTCCCCAAACTGATCATGTCACGGCCCCATCTCAAAATTTTTCAGTGATTTGTAGTTATCTGAGGAAAGACACCAAATCCTCCAATCTGTAAAGCCTCCAGCTCTTCTATGCTCCTCCTGCCCCTCTAGTCTGTACTTCAGCCACACTGACCCTTTCTCAGGTCTTACCCCACCACCTCATACTTATCTGGCACTTTATGTTTTCCTGATCAACTCACCTTGCAGGAACTCTAATTATGTCAATTACCTGTCAAGTTCCTCTATTATTAGTCTAAGTTTGCCTTTTTTAGAAAATACAATTAACATATACATTTACAGTACCACTTGCTATTTACTATACATTGTCCTAAGCATGTTATACCTATTAATTTACAAATCCTCACAACTCTAAGGGGAAATGGAGTGCTAATTATCCTCATTTTATAGACAAGAAAATAAACATTAGTAATTCATCCAAAGTCATATAGCAAATAATGAAATAGAAACTTAATCTCTACCAGTCCACCTACAGAGTAACTGTTAATCTCTACATTACTTCTGACATTTATTGATATGTTTAATTAACTAATGTCAACCTTTCCCTGGTGGATCAGATGGTAAAGCGTTTGCCCATGGAGGCAAACTTGCACAGGTACATATTCCCCAGCCTTCAGCCAGGTTTCATTAACTCACTGTCTAGACTGGTGATCCAAATAAGACAATTAGAGACTTACATAAAAAGGTGTCTGAAATAAAAACAGAAGTAGTTCTGAGAGTCTCCTGGTACTTCCAGGTTAGTAATTCTAATTTTGCACGCTGTTCAGTCTAGATTTTCCCAGGTGGTGCAGTGGTAAAGAATCCGCCTGCCAATGCAGGAGATATAATAGACTTGGGTTCGATTCCTGGGTCAGGAAGATCCCCTGGAGGAGGAAAATGGTGACCCACTCCAATATTCTTGCATGGAGAATCCTGTGGACATAGAAGCCTGGTGGGCTACGGCCCATAGGGTCACAAAAAGTCCAAAAAGTCGGAAAAGACTGAAGTGACTTAGCATAATGGTACAGTCTAGATTTTAAAAATACTATCTTTAACACAAATAAGTATATTCAATGTCATTCAGCTCTCAATTAAACCATTATTTGACTCCTGTAACATAACCTGATCTGGTGCTTAACAAATTTCAGCTCACCCATTAAAAACACAATGATTCTGTTAATGGAAAAGTTTTTTTACCACCAACCAGAATATGGTTAAAAAAAAAAAATCTCACCAATATTATGCCAATTAAAATTTGCTATTCAAGTAAACTCCGGCTGAAAAGATCCATCAAGGCTGTTGGAATTTGTCCATGTCTCACCTGCACAGATGAAGAGAGTTCACACTTGGCCTTCTCAGCAGCTTCCCGAACTCTCTGAAGCGCCATGTTGTCTTTGGTCAAATCAACCCCCGTCTAACAAAGACATAATATAACTAGTGTAAATGAGAAAATGAATACTACTTAAATCGCAGTGGTAAGGTGTAGACAAGACAAAATAAAGCCATACCTTTATAAACAAGCAAAAATTAATTATTGCCTTTAAAAACCTACAGGAAAAAGACCTAGTCTGAAAAAGATATATTATGTCCGGAGTTAAAGGGATGAACTGTTCTCACTTCTTTACAGCTGTAGGATTCTAGCTCAAAAAAGGAATTCTCAAAATTCCTTTTCCAATACAGGTATTCTCCCAATTTTCCAAAACTTGCTTTAAACCACACCTCACTTTTATAAAAGATCTATATTAACACCTGTTTTTGCCAACCAAATGAAATCTGAAAAAGATTTTCACGTTTACAAAAAAGGCAAAAAGGACAACTAATATTCGGCATTTGCTTTGCAGCAAGCCATTATAGAGGCAGTGTGCACCCCAAGCTCCTTGCCCAGTAACTACACTTATCTGAGCATCAAGCCACCATAGCTTTGAACTATCTGGGAGCATATGAACATTTTGTTTTGTGCATCCGTTAGCAAAATGTGGCCTAAGGTAATTGCTTGTTTGCTTCACAACATTTCAGCTTATCAAAGGTCTCAACGGAAGACGTTTTCAGATAGTGGAGGGAACCTATATAGTTGTCCATCAGTATCTGTGAGGATTGGTTCTAGCACTTCTCTCCAAAAACCTGGATACCCCAATCCAAAGACATTCAGGTTTCCTATATAAAATGCCACAGTACTATTATACACCAGGTACTGTATCCTTTTCATTGTTGTCTGTTCACAATTTGAAGTTACAATAACCAGAACAGTTCAGACTACCCATGAAACTGAAATGCAATTTCAGTGGACTATGCAACAGTCTATTAACGGAGAAAAAATCATAAACAAAGCAAACCGCAGTCCAAAGAAATTCTCTGTATTTCAATGTCTACATATTAACCACACTGGTAACTTACCTCTCTTTTGAACTCCTTCACAATGTGACGCAGCAAGGCCTGATCAAAGTCTTCACCACCTAAGAAAGTGTCTCCATTGGTGGATTTCACCTCAAATACTCCTTTCTGAATTTCCAGTATGGAAATATCAAAAGTTCCACCACCTAAATCATATACAGCAATGCTAGAAAGAAAAAAGAAGGCCTTCAAGAACAAATTCATCACAGGTAGAGTTCAGTCACCAAACTAACATAAATCTGGCTATTTCCCCCCACCCAGGTATAATTATGAAAGGTGATGACTGCCTAAGTGTCATATGTCTTAACATATGGTCCTTACAGCAACATGTAAAAAACACATAGGCGTTAAAATGAAATGCTAAACTTCTGGATGAATACTTGCCAACAGGCATACCAAGGGAGTAAAATAACCGTGAAAGTCAAAGTGAAGTCGCTCAGTTGTGTACGACTCTTTGCGACCCCATGGACTGTAGTCTACCAGGCTCCTCCCTCCATGGGATTCTCCAGGCAAGAGTACTGGAGTGGGTTGCCAAATAACCATAGCCAGTACTTTTAAAAAGAAAAGAAAGAAGAGAGAAAAAGTAATCAAAGGAATAGTCTTGAAATGAATGAAAAACACAGTCCATAGAAACCTGGGGAAAAGATCAAGGCAGTACATTTTTAGTCTAAGGCGCAACACTAAGAAATCAAGATGATGACTGAGAATAGGTTTCAAGATTCCGTGAACTTGGTCTTACACATCTAAGTGGAAATTTATTACACAAACTTACATTTTGTCTTCTGATTTGTCCAGACCATAAGCCAGAGCAGCAGCTGTGGGTTCATTAATTACCCGAAGCACATTCAGTCCAGATATCTGGCCAGCATCCTTAGTGGCCTATAGAAAAAGAAAAAAAGCATTTTCCACCCTTGTGTCCCAAGTACCATTTATTTTGTGACTAAAAATGCTAATTGAACTCACCTGTCTCTGAGAGTCATTGAAATAAGCTGGGACTGTGATCACAGCATTTTTTGCTGTATGCCCCAAATAATTTTCTGGAAAAGAAATCAATGAAAATCAACCATGAGAATCCTATCAGATAAAATAAGCTACAATTAATAATGTAGCCTGACAACCCATGTCATCCTCTTGAGATCACAAACAGTACCCATTCGTTTTTTAGCATATGACCTAACATGTAGAGATCTTATTGAAAAACACTCTGATTTAAAAAACTCAAGATCTCACCTTTAACACATTAGTGAAGGCTCACCAACTACAATGACCTAGACTTAAAAGAGCCACTGTTTCTCTGTTAGGTAGGTAAAACAGGGAAAAGGAGTCCAAAATGGCGGTGGCTAAAAGGACAAGGAAGGAAAAAGCCCAGAAAATAGAACAAAGGAAGGTCTGAGGACCGGAGTGAGGACCTCAGGAAAAACAAACAACACTCCTGGCTGGCCCAATTTACATAGGACAGGCCCAGGGAGAGATAAACATATAAATAGAGGAGCCAAAGCTAGCTCTCTCTCTCCCCCCCACACGCTGGGGCGCTCTTCTCCGCTGGGGCGCTCTTCTCCTCGTGTCTTTGGATCAACGTGCCCTCACGCCTCGAAGATGGATTTTCCTGCTATCTTCTAAATAAAATAGAGCTGTAACACTAGCTGTAACACTGATTTGTCTAAGAGCTATAACATGGTCCATTTGAGACCAAACAGGAAGTTATAAGTTTTACCTAACAGACACAAAAACTTAACATGTAGTCTTTCGGTTTCCTTTCTGGGAAAAAGAAACATGCAAGCCACCATTAGGAAAACTTGGAAGAGAAATTCAATTTGTAGAGAAAGAGTAATGAAGTTTTGCCATTTCTAGGTATTCTGTGCAAAAGTCACTGCAAACTCATTCAAAGGTCAATGAGATAAGGAAGCCAGTGATCTCAGAGTAATCATGCAGTTATCTGAATTTTTCCAGATATGAACTAAGCTTTCTCACCTGCAGTCTCTTTCATCTTCATCAACACAAATGCTCCAATCTGACTTGGGGAATAGAGTTTTCCATGAGCTTCAACCCAGGCATCGCCATTAGAGGCACGGACAATTTTAAAAGGAACATTTTTACTGAAAGACACAAATATTTGAGAAAACATGCTAGCACAATCTACCATGAAGTTACCATACACCATAAAAGCCCATCTTCCACCCCATGAGATCCATGCCAACAAATGAGAACTTCAGGAATTCACTTAATGAAATCCTTTAGAAAGTAATCATTAACATGTTAAAAACATCCTGATGAAACCTGAACATTCTCACCAAATACTTATGCAGCTGCTTTGGATAACACAGAGATACCATATGACCCAGAAACTTCATTACTAGATGTCTACCCAAGAGAAATGAAAATGTACATCCACATACAAACCTACAAATGTTTATGGTAGCATTACTCATTAACAGCCAAAAAGTGGGAACAACCCAAATGTCATCAATAAACATTAAATTATGTATGTATGTGTGCAATGGAGTATTATTTGGCCATAAAAACAAATGAAATACTGATAACATGTGACAGCAAGGATAAACCTTGAAAACATATTGAACTATCTGATCAGCACAAGATGGAGCCTATGTCATCTGTCTCGTGTTTAACTCCAATTTACATGGTCCAGGTATGACTAGCCAAATCTTCATATATCATGTCACACATAGCAAAGTCCTAATCTGTGAAGGCAGAATTGAATATTTTGAAGAAGACACCCTCTGGGCAGGGGCAGGGCCTGTCCCCAGGCATCCTGCTAGGAAGACTGTTCTATACAGCCTTTGCAAATAAATACAATCTTACTATTACTCACATGTCTTTCTGAACTTCTGGGTCATCATATCGCCGACCAATAAGACGCTTGGTAGCATAGAATGTGTTGTTTGGGTTGGTGACAGCCTGTCGCTTGGCTGGCATGCCAACAAGTCGCTCACCATCTGCTGTAAAGGCTACAACTGAAGGGGTGGTTCTGGCACCTTCAGCGTTCTCTAGCACCTAAAACTCCCAAAGTAGGACAGAGAGTAAGGTTCCAGTCACCACCAGTGTCTTTATATCAATTATATGAGACACAAAGCAAACATTAAACAATAGTACTAGTGAGGATATTCTTCTTGCCCTGTAAATATTGATATAGTAAGCAACTACTATTTGAGAGTGAAACAATTTTCAACTAAGAACATCCGAAAAAACAGGAATATATATAAATCAAATGTACTTTTGTTTTGGTGACGGCTAAAAATTTCAGGTATTAAAAAAAATTTGCAGATTTCCCTGGTGATCCCCTGGTTAAGAATCCACCTGCCAATGCAGAGGATACAGGTTGGATCCCTGGTCTGGGCAGATTCCACATGCTGTGGGGCAACTAAGCCGGTATGCCACAACTACCGATGGCTGAGCACCCCAGAGATCCTGGTCCACAATAAGAGAAGCCCTTGCAACAGACAGTAGCCCCCACTGGCTGCCAACTAGAAAAAGCCTGCACGCAGCAACGAAGACCCACCGCAGTAAAGAAAAAAAAATTTTTTTAATCACCAAAAAGGATTAAAAGACCCAGGTGCTTCAAATATTATTGAGGAGAACCAAGTGGGAATAAAGATTTTAAGAACAGAATAGGTAGGATTCAAGAGGAAGAGCCTCTACCACAGCAGGAAATAAAGAACATTCTTCACTTATGACCCAACCTTTGCATTATTTGGAGCTCCACTTGCTTCTAGACTGTTTCTGCACCTTTAACTTTTGTTTAACTGACTTATAAAAAGGTAAAATTTTATTATCTCTATATTAGGACACACTTAAATCCTGGGAAGTTAAATCCATTTGATTATTACCAGCATAAATTAAGCACAAAGATGCACCTCAAGCGAGTCTTAAGAATTTAAACAAAACCTTTAAAATGTCCCTTATCTAAGCCAATGGACACAGAATTCTGAAGTGTCTACTAGCTACCACTACATGGTCCAGAGCCTCCAATTATGCTCACCTTTGCTTGTTTACCTTCCATAACTGCCACACAGGAGTTGGTAGTACCCAAATCAATACCAACAACTGCTCCCTTGATTGCTTCTGATCTGTAAGACATTTAAAACAATGCTACGGTGAGTTAACAGTGGTCTCCAAAATGGTGGTAAAAAAGACTTATTTTACAATATGAAGGTAAACCTTGAAGAAGGTTTGCTAGAAAACAATTATTTGCTACTGTGGTGAAATGAACACTCTCTTAATAAATATACGTGTTTTTTTCCCTGAACAAAATAATCATAAATTTAGAGACCATTAGTCTGGGACTTAATATTTATCATCTATTAAAGAAAATGAAATTATACTTACGCATAGTCCCGCCTTGAAACAATTCTAAAAGCCTCATGACTAAGGCCATTCCAGCCATCCTTAAAAAAAAAAAAATTGCATCAGCCATCAGTTACATAAAAAAACTTGGGCTTGTTTTAACTATTCTTCTGAAGAATATGTGAATGTTTGAGATTTTCATTCTGAGTGGCTACCATGCATAAAGTTCATTAAAATTGTAAGATATTTTATGTATAACAGGCATAATGGTACTGACACAGCAATCAAGTCCAATAAAGTATAAATTTTCCAAATAAGTCAGACAAACAAGTACATGTAAAACTGTCCTGAATTACATTAAAAAAAGGTTTCTCAACTTCAGCATTATTGATTTTGAACAAAACTTTTGTTGGGAGCTGGGCTGTTGACTGCAGGATGTTCAGCAACAACTTGGACCTTTACAACTAGAACCTAGTAGTAGCATGGTTACCCAGACTGTAACAACCAAAGGCTTTTTCAAACACTGCCAAACATCCCGTGGAGAAGCAAAAATACATTACAAAATAACTACTCAATTTCACTGTCACATCAGTGTCCACTTAAGATCCACACATGTGTGTGTTGCAAATATAGATTTAACTTAATCTGAGCCATTTCCCCATGTTGCCAAGCTAATGCTTTAAGGGGAGTAGAATTAGCAATCTTGTGAAGTCAGTTTGGGTGGGGGGGAATATAGAGTAGGGGGGAAAAAATGTCAGGAGTGGCCTCTGATCAGGATCAAAGACCTTTGTTACATTCTCACCTCAGGCTATTGCTAGTCGTCCTTTACTCAACCTGAGCGCAAAGAAGTACAATTCCAAAAGATGTGTTTCTACTCTTACACGATAATGAGCAATCACTCCATGGCCTTTTCCTGATTTGCTTATTTTTTTCTGAAATAACGGAGATGAAGATTCTGGGACAACAACTATTAAATGTTCGCAAACAAGAAAATCAGAGCTTGACTTTTAATTTATTGCTCGGATGCTCTTTCTTCCTTCGTCATATCGTAGTAACCGGGCCCCTGCACACTCCGGATTTTAGAAGACTCCTTCTTCTACACGTAAGCGAAAATAAAAACTATAATAGCTATTCCTTCCCTATAGACTACGACCTCAAGGCCCAAACTGCGTAATCCGTATCAAAAAGCCTATCAGAACGACTACCAGCTACTTGGTGAAATAAAACTCGACGCTCCCAAAGAGTGTGACTCAGCAAAGAAAAAAAGGCAAAACCCTGAATTAATCCTTGAATCAGCAACACTGAATACTGTTATTTTCCATCTCTCCTCTTTCCCGGAGGATTCTGACCCCGAAGGCCGCGCGCGGCCTGCCGCACTGAGTCCCAAGACCGTGAGCCCCTCGGGGAGGGCCCGGCAGTCCCTTACCTGGTGGCGGGCGGCTGTGGGGCCCCGGGAGGCTGCGGTGCCGACGAGACGGGATACTGCGGCTCGGCTGGCGCTTATCATGGCTGCTAGACGGTGGAAGTACGACACAGCAAAGAGGCGCTCGGACGGCCGAGGGCAGCGCGGCGCAGAAGTGCTAGCGATTCTGGAAACCTCCTACCACGTGGGGTGGGGGGCGGAGGTTGACCGCTGCGGCCTGGAAGCCCGCTCACCCTCTGAGGCGCCGCCCGTGCTGCCTGATCAGAGAATACCTGTATGACGCGCCCGGAGGCAGGGCCTATGGCTAATACGCTTCGAAGCCTGATAGTTGGGAACAATATGTCCTTCTGCGCCTGCTGCAGCAGGTCAGGGCTCCATGAGAGACGGGAGGTCTAAGAGCGGTATAAGGCAGAACTGTGGACAACCCCGGTCCTCGGAGGCAGGAAGGACTCAAGGTCACACGGGAGAAACTGCGAACAGATTACAGTCTCCTTGCGTCAGTTACGTGAGAGGAGGGGTCTGTTGCGCTTGCGCAACTGGCCGCCCGCCGAAGGCCTGGAGCGCATGTGCACAGGGAGTATTGAAAAACGGGGTGGAGTCTGACTACCGCTGTCATAGGGTGCTCAAGCTCACGTGAGTTTCGTCCTTCCCACCCCCGTTTCCCTGGGAGACCCTGGCGGCCGCAAAGTCCGCTTGAGTTGACTTTTCCTTCTGGAGGAGGGCGCCATTTTGCCCTGCGCTTTTGTTCAATGTAAACCTGGGGTTTAAAACCTTTGTTGCTCACCCTCGTCCTTTGTCTTTTGACTGCCTGTTGCTGTTGCAGTAACTTGAAGTAACCTGCATATGGAGACCTTAGGCGAATTTTTTCTGTGTTTTACCACAGGGACCTTGGGTTTTAAACTACTCAAGAAGACTTAAGTTCATACAAAGCATTGGGTTACCTTAGGCTAATTATCGTGCAGACCGTCAAGAGAAAAACATACCTGAGCTCAAGATCCTACTGCCCAGCTTTGCTGGGCCTCACTGAGGCTCAGAAACCAAGCAGGCCCCTGTGGGGCCCACCTGGGCAGGAAAGCCCTTCTTTACCCCCTGTTGCTTGTTTATAGACTTCTTTTAGCTTCTTTAAGGTACCCTTAATTCCAAAAGGCAGGTTTCAGCAATTGCTTATTAGGGGACGAAAACAAGAGAGGCATAGTCAAGTAAGAATAGCACAGCACTGGGGCACGGTCATGGTTCCTCCTCAGGGAGTGTGTGGTCAGCTGTGTCTTGGTGACTCCACAGACCATAGCCCACCGGGCTCTGTGGAATTTTTCCAGGCAAGAATACTGGAGTGGGTTACCATTTCCTTCTCTAGGGGATCTTCCTGACCCAGGGATTGAACCCCTGTTGCTTGCTTTGGCAAACTTGGTCTTTACCACTAACATCACCTGAATATACGTAGTATTTATGAGTTCTATGGGAATTAGGCCCTGCTCAGATAGAGAATGGTAACTTAAACTTGAGGGCAAGATTCCTCACTACCAACCCACCAGAAGGAAGTCACATGCCTTGCAGCCCTCACCCCAAATTTTTCCTATAAAAACTTACTCTCTAAAAGCTCTCAGTTCAGGGATTTATTTAGAGCATGGGCCAGCCTTTCTCCTTGCTTGACCCTGCAATAAAACCTTTCTCTGCTCCAAACTCCTGTTTTGGTTGGTTTGGCTTCACTGTGTGTCAGGCACACAAACTTGTATTCTGTAACAGGTCCTCAGGCCCATCTCGGAAACCTTGTTGCCTGGGTCAGCGGACATGGGTTGTATAACAAGATGCCTGTGACTTCTTAAGTCTCAAAGTCTGATTTCAAAAGAGAAAGATGCTCCACTATTCTGATGTGAGGACTTGTGAAGGAAATTTTGGGGAAGTTTGGGAGGGAAAGAAGACAGATGAAGAGTTTACCTTGTAAGAGAGAAGGGAAGAGGGAGTAAGAAAATAAAGGTCCAACATTGTATTGTTTATAGGTTATACAGGTCCTTTTAAGAAGTACCCTCACACTCTTATTTATTATTTATTGTCCTTACTTGTCTACCTAGTGCTTTCATTTCTCTTGTTTTGTTAATTCCCTCAGAAGTAGATTTTTCTGCAGTCATCCAAGCGACAGTCTAATGACTCCTATTTTTAGGATATTTGTATACTAAAACAATACATTGATGCTGAAGAACATTGAGGGGAGGGATAAATTGGGAGCTTGTGGTTGAGGTATGCACACTACTATACATAAAATAGGTAACCAATAAGGACCTACTGTATAGCACAGGGAATGCTACTGGATACACTGTAATGACCTATATGGGAAAAGAATCTAAAAAAGAGTGGATATATGTATTTGTGGAGAAGGCAATGGCACCCCACTCCAGTACTCTTGCCTGGAAAATCCGATGGACGGAGGAGCCTGGTAGGCTGCAGTCCATGGGGTCGCTAAGAGTCAGACACGACTGAGAGACTTCACTTTCACTTTTCACTTTCATGCATTGGAGAAGGAAATGGCAACCCTCTCCAGTGTTCTTGCCTAGAGAATCCCAGGGATGGGGAGCCTGGTGGGCTGCCGTCTGTGGGGTCGAACAGAGTCAGACACGACTGAAGCGACTTAGCAGCAGTAGCAGCATATGTATTTGTATAGCTGATTCATTTTGTTGTACACCTAAAACTAGCACAACGTTGCAAATCAACTATGCTCCAATAAAAATTTTCAAAAAAAGAACATAGAAACATAGGGAGGAATGATAAATAATATTAAACATGGAAGCAAAGTATAAATTGAAAATTTCACATCCCTACCTTGCATATGACACAGAGGAGGGCAAGTGGGATAATTGGTATTAACTGCATCCACTTCACATCTTTTATCTACTAGTTCTCCTAAGAATTTGCTCTTTTTCCTTCTTGTTGCATACACTTAAAAACCACAAAGTGTTAATCAGAAGAATTCTGGAATCAAATAGTGTTAACTATTTGATTAAAGGATGTGTGAGAGGATGATTCTGGGGGTACACATATCGCTGAGGTTTTTGTTGGTTTCCCCAAGAGCCTGGTAAATACTCAGTATGACCACAAGGGGGATGTTGTAGCTCTAGACACTATTCAAAGCAGTATCCTGAGAATGAGGCTGCATGTATCCTATTATTTGCCAGAGTGAAGGACAAGCTTTGGGGTTGCTTTGCAAATTAACATAGCCTGCAGCCTGAAGCCTGGAAGAAATGAGCCTGAGTCTAAAAAGGAATAGGGTGCAAATGAATCCGATCAGATCAGATCAGTCGCTCAGTTGTGTCTGACTCTTTGTGACCCCATGAATCGCAGCAGACTGGACAATTAGATCCATGGTTGGCTGATACAATTCTTCATCATAACACAGCAATGTATTCCATTTCTCTGTTATCATTTCAATGTCATACTGAAAAGTGAAAGGAGTTGGTACATAATTTTCATGAGGGTAATTGTTTACCAGGCAGAACAGACAGCTGTCTAATACCTGTGCATACTATGTTTTATATTATAACTTTTAAACATTTAATTCCCAATCATTAACAGGAATTGTCTTTAAATATTAATCACTTAATAGTTGTCAAGTGTTACTTAAGTGCTCCACTGTCCTAAATGCTTTCTAACATTCTTTAATGGAATGTGCAAAAAAAAAAAATGGTCTCAAGGGAATAATACTGTTGGTATTCCCATTTTGCAGATGTGAAAACTGAGGCTTAAAGTGATCCAGTATGTTATATAGGTCACATGGCAATTGAATGGTAAGGCCATATTTGAAGCCAGACTGTCTGACTAAAGAACCTATACTGCTAACCACTAGGCTTTGCTGTCTCATAATAAAACTGGATCTGATCATTTATCTCTATGTATACGGAAGAAGAGTTTTGTACCATTGGCCTAATCCATTATTAACAGCAGTTATTTTAGGCAATTGAGTTAAAGCTATAAAAATATTTTTATGTGGTTTAGGTTCCAGGACAACTATAAAGGAAGTTCAATCTGTAATAGAATACATAAGATCAAGTTTATATTTTTAAAGGAGTTTCTTTAAACTGGTGGCTCAGATGACATTTTATTCAGTCTTCCCAAAGATGAATATCATGCTGTGGCACTTTCCATCTTCATGAAATAAAAATGTGACATACTGCAGGGATTTGTCATTTTTATTCTCCTTGGAATTTTTCATGTACCTGCAGCAGATTTCAGGAGACAGTTCCCACTTTTCTGTTTGGGTATTAGCTACACTATATTGGAGTACATTACACAGTGTCACTTTACTCAAGTCTAATTCAACAGAACTTGCCCCAGTGAAGTGTAGAAAGTATTGTGTCAGTGATATTTCTGTCCCCAGGGATGGTGACAATTAGTAGGTTTCTTTCTGTATGGAATGTCTGGTAACCCACCAACCTGCCTTCCCTCTGAAAGGACAAGAGAAAAATAGAATATGACCATGAAAGAAAACTAAGGCAGCAATAAATTAAGAAAATCACTTTGATTAGATTTGATATTTACATTCTAATGATAATGCAGTCTCATTGCACAGGGTAAAAAATCAGTTAACCTCACTTGGATTTTCATTCAGGTTTGAAAAACAGGTGGCTATTAGACAGGTCCAAGGATCTATGTGTGAAGTCCCTATTTGGGGAGGGTGTAGGACTGACAAACGGAGGAGGCAATGGCACCCCACTCCAGCACTCTTGCCTGGAAAATCCCATGGACAGAGGAGCCTGGTGGGCCGCAGTCCATGGGGTCGCTAAGAGTCGGACATGACTGAGCGACTTCACTTTCACTTTTCACTTTCATGCATTGGAGAAGGAAATGGCAACCCACTCCAGTGTTCTTGCCTGGAGAATCCCAGGGATGGTGGAGCCTGGTGGGCTGCCGTCTATGGGGTCGCACAAAGTTGGACACGACTGAAGTGACTTAGCAGCAGCAGGACTGACAAAAGCAGAGATTTGCTCTTTATGAAGACCCATTTAATAATTCTTAAGGATGTAGGAGCCTTTTCTGAATGCTTTCATTTATTCTTAATCAGAATGATTTAGCAAAAGGAAACCTGAACTTGGGTTCTAGAAACATAGAAATTTATTTAGATATCATTTAAAATCTAACCTTTGCAGGCAGGGATAAATTGGGAGATTGAGATTGACATATATATACTACTATACATAAGATACATAACTAAAAGGAACCTACTACTATAGCACAGGGACCTCTACTCAATACTCTATATGGCCTATATAGAAAAAATGAAGGTCACTCAGTCATGTCTGACTCTTCGCGACTCCATGGACTGTACAGTCCATGGTATTCTCCAGGCCAGAATACTGGAGTGGGTAGCCTATCCCTTTTCCAGGGGATCTTCCCAACCCAGGGTCTGAACCCAGGACTCCCACATTGCAGACAGATTCTTTATTAGCTGAGCTACCAGGAAAGCCCAGCCTATATGGGAAAAGAATCTAAAAACAAGTGGATATATGTACATGTGGTGGCTCAGAGCTTCCCAGATGACTCAGTTCAGTTTGGTTCAGTGGCTCAGTCATGTCCAACTCTTTGTGACTGACTCCATGGACTGCAGCACACCAGGCTTCCCTATCCATCACCAACTCCCAGAGCTTGCTCAAACTCATGTGCATCGAGTTGGTGATGCCATCCAACCATCTCATCTTCTGTCATCCCCTTCTCCTCCTGCCTTCAGTTTTTCCTGGCATGAGAGTCTTCTAAGGAGTCAGTTCTTTGTATCAGCTGGCCAAATATTGGAGTTTCAGCTTCAGCGTCCGTCCTTCCAATGAATATTCAGGACTGATTTCCTTTGGAATTGACTGGTTTGATCTCCTTGCAGTCCAAGGGACTCTCAAGAGTCTTCTCCAACACCACAATTCAAAAGCATCAGTTCTTTGGCGCTCAGTTTTCTTTATGGTCCAACTCTCACATCCATACCTGACTACTGGAAAAACAATAGCTTTGACTAGACGAATCTTTGTTGGCAAAGTAATGTCTCTGCTTTTTAACATGCTGTTTAGGTTGGTCATAGCTTTTCTTCCAAGGAGCAAGCGTCTTTTAATTTCATGGCCGCAGTCACCACCTGCAGTGATTTTGGAGCCCAAGAAAATAAAGTCTGACGCTGTTTCCATTGTTTTCCCATCTATTTGCCATGAAGTGATGGGACCAGATGCCACGATCTTAGTTTTCTGAATGTTGAGCTTTAAGCCAACTTTTTCACTCTCCTCTTTCACTTTCATCAAGAGGCTCTTTAGTTCTTCTTTGCTTTCTGCCATAAGGGTGGTGTCATCTGCATACCCGAGGTTATTGATCTTTTTCCCGGCTATCTTGATTCCAGCTTGTGTTTCATCCAGCCCAGCGTTTCTCATGATGTACTCTGCATATAAGTTAAATAAGCAGAATGACAATATACCACCTTCAAGTACTCCTTTCCCAATATGTACTCCTTATCCAGTATGGAACCAGTCCATTGTTCCATGTCCGGTTCTAACTGTGTTGCTTCTTGACCTGCATAAAGATTTCTCAGGCAGCAGGTAAGGTGGTCAGGTATTCCCATCTCTTGAAGAATTTTCCACAGTTTGTTGTGATCCATGCAGTCAAAGACTTTGGTGTAGTCAATAAAGCAGAAGTAGATGTTTTTCTGTGACTCTCTTGCTTTTTTGATGATCCAGCGGGTGTTGGCAATTTGATCTCTGGTTCCTCTGTCTTTTCTAAACCCAGCTTGAACATGTGGAAGTTCTCAGTTCACGTATTGTTGAAACCTGGCTTGGAGAATTTTGAGCATTACTTTGCTAGTGTGTGAGATGAGTGTAGTTGTGCGGTAGTTTGAACATTCTTTGGCATTGCCTTTCTTGGGATTGGAATGAAAACTAACCTTTTCCAGTCCTGTGGCCACTGCTGAGTTTTCCAAATTTGCTGGTATATTGCATGCAGCACTTTCACAGCATCATTTTTTACAATTTTTAAATAGTTCAGTTGGAATTCCATTGCCTCCACTAGCTTAGGGCTTCCCTGGTGGCTCAGAGGTTAAAGTGTCTGCCTCCAATGCGGGAGACCCGGGTTCGATCCCTGGGTCAGGAAGATCCCCTGGAGAAGGAAATGGTAACCCACTCCAGTATTCTTTTTTTTTTTTTTTTAATTTTATTTTATTTTTAAACCTCAACCACTGTATTTGTTTTGCCAAACATCAGAACGAATCCACTCCAGTATTCTTGCCTGGAGAATCCCATGGACGGAGAAGCCTGGTAGGCTACAGTCCACGGGGTCGCAAAGAGTCGGACATGACTGAGCCACTTTACCTTCACCTTCCTAAGGCCCACTTGACTTCGCATTCCAGGATGTCTGGCTCTAGGTGATTGGTGTGGTTATCTGGGTCATGAAGATGTTTTTTATACAGTTCTTTTGTGTATTCTTGCCACCTCTTCTTAATATCTTCTGCTTCTTTTAGGTCCATACCATTTCTGTCCTTTTTTGGGCCCGTTCTTACATGAAATGTTCCCTTGGTATCTCTAATTTTCTTGAAGAGTTATCTAGTCTTTCTCATTCTATTGTTTTTCTCTATTTCTTTGCATTGATCACTGAGGAAGACTTTCTTGTCTCTCCTTGCTATTCTTTGGAACTCTGCATTCAAATGGGTATATCTTTCCTTTACCTTTAGCTTCTCTTCTTTTCTCAGCTACTTGTAAGGCCTCCTCAGACAACCATTTTGCTTTTTTGCATTTCTTTTTCTTGGGGATGGTCTTGATCACTGCCTGCTGTATAATGTCATGAACCTCTGTCCATAGTTCTTCAGGCACTCTGTCTATCAGACTTTATCCCTTGAATCTATTTGTCACTTCCACTGTAGTGGTTTTCCCTACTTTCTTCAATTTAAGTCTGAATTTGGCAATAAGGAGTTCATGATCTGAGCCACAGTCAGCTCCCGGTCTTGTTTTTGCTGACTGTATAGAGCTTCTCCATCTTTGGCTGCAAAGAATATAATCAATCTGATATAGGTATTGACCATCTGGTGATGTCCATGTGTAGAGTCATCTCTTATGTTGTTGGGAAAGAGTGTTTGCTATGACCAGTGCCTTCTCTTGGCAAAACTCTGTTAGCCTTTGCCCTGCTTCATTTTTTACTCCAAGGCCAAACTTGCCTGTTACTCCAAGTATCTCTTGACTCCCACTTTTGCATTCCAGTCCCCTATGATGAAAAGGACATTTTTTTTTTTTTTGATGTTAGTTCTAGAAGGTCTTGTAGGTCTTCATAGAGCCTTTCAACTTCAGCTTCATCGACATTTGTGGTTGGGGCATAGACTTGGGTTACTGTGATACTGAATGGTTTGCCTTGGAAATGAACAGAGATCATTCTGTCATTTTTGAGATTGCACCTAAGTACTGCATTTTGGACTCTTTTGTTGACTATGAGGGCTACTCCATTTCTTCTAAGGGATTCTTGCCCACAGTAGTAGATATAATGGTCATCTGAATTAAATTTGCCCATTCCAGGTCATTGTAGTTCACTGATTCCTAAAACATCAATGTTTATTCTTGCCATCACCTGTTTGCCCACTTTCAATTTACCTTGATTCAAGGACCTAACATTCCAGGTTCCTATACAATATTGTTCTTTATAGCATCGGACTTCACTTCCATCACCAGTCACATCCACAACTGGGCGTTGTTTTCTCTTTGGCTGTTTCTTCATTCTTTCTGGAGTTATTTCTCCAGTAGCATATGGGGCACCTACCGACCTGGGGAGTTCATTTTTCAGTGTCATATCTTTTTGCTTTTTCATACTGTTCCCAGGTGGCTCAGTGGTAAAAAAAAAAAAAAAATTGCCTGCCAATGCAGGAGCCTCAGGAAATGTGGGTTTGATCCTTGGGTTGGGAAGATATCCTTGAGGAGGAAATGGCAACCCACTCCAGTATTCTTGCCAGGATGATCCCTTGGACAGAAGAGCCTGGCAGACTACAATCCGTAGGGTCATAGACATAACTGAACATGCATGCATTTACCATATGTATATGTGTAATTGATTCACTTTGCTGTACACCTGAAACTAACTCAACATTTTAAATGAACGATAATAAAAGTTTTTTTTAAAAGATTGAAACAGTTTTACACAAAAATATAAAGTAAAATCTAATTTATCATTTAACAGATGATGAAATAAGAAAATTAGTGAGTTGCCCAAAGTCACACAGACAGTGTAGCTTCTGTTCTACAGCCTCCATTTTTACTTACTGTACTTTTTAGAAATCACCCACATGATTTCCGATTAAATGTTCAATTAGTACAGGATCTTTTTTCAAATGTTTACAGACACTTCTAACTCATATACCTACTTCCTCCTGTCTTATCCTCACTCTTGAAGGTGTACATTTAGTGAAAGTGTATCAGCTACCTTTTCAGTTCTTCTGACTAACATTTTCTCTATGTGAGAGGCTGTTGGTTTCTAAGGTTTTAGAAACCTTAGAAACCTGCTTCCCAACCATCAGGAGAGGAAGTACCCAAGTTTCTTTAGGTGATAAGGATTTATTTGAAGGCTAGTTGGAAAAGTACAGGTATTGTCTCAATACCCGTAGAACCAGAGTTCAGGAAGAACGAGGGGTAGCTCCTCTTTGGTCAGGCCCCAGCAGGATCAGTCATCTTTATGGCGCTTCTGCACTGACTCTGCCCTTTCCACAGCTCACTTCTTTGTGTTTGCTTCCCTAATTCTTCCATGACAGTAGTTCCCATATTTCAATAGGCATCAGAATTACTGGGAAACTCTTTAAGCATACCAACCCAAGTGATTTAGTTCTGCAGGTCTGAGGTGTTTCAAGTAATCTGCATGTTTAACAAGTTTGACAGGAGGTTCTGGTAGAGGTGGCAATTAAGGATCTCACCTTGCTTAGGAACACCCCAAGTAGTGTGGTATCTTCTGGTCACCATATTTTTTCACTACACATTCTATTAGAAGAATATTTGAGGGACTTCCCTGATAGTCCATTGGTTAAAACTCTGCTCTTCTACTGCAGGAGGCACAGGTTCCATCCCTAGTTGCATACTAAGATTCTGCATGCTGCATGGCATAGCCAAAAAATTAAAAACAAAAAATTTGAGCACATACCTCCATTATGAATATTTATATATTTAGAAGCTTTGTGTGTAGTAATATTATTAAAATATGTAAAATAGAAAAGATAAAAAATAAATATAAATACATTGGAATACTTTTTTCCTGTACTCTTCGTGTATTCCAGGGCTGTTTGCACTACCCCTGCTATCTTTCTGTGTGCTTGAAGTGCACCATCATTACGGAGCGCCTTTATTGGGCAGAGTAAAGGCACAGAAAAGTGGCACATTGTTTCAGGGCTCACTGGGTCAGCTCATAGGCCTTTCGTTTAGGTTCCAGGTCTTTGTTTTATTGAGCTAGTGATTGGGGTGGAGTGGGAGTAGTGATTGTGTGTGTGGCATCATGTAGAGCAGGCTGGTTCCTATAGGGAGGCTGTGATCCCCTTCTTCAGGGGCAAGGGGGGATCTGTGAGTGTGATAGCTGCTGTAGGTCTCATGAATATCTCTCTTCCACCATAGACTAATGATCTGTCTCTAAACCTGTTTACTTGTTAAGTCATGTCCGGCTCTTTTTAGACCCCAAGGACTGTAGTCTGCCAGACTCCTCTGTCCATGGGATTTTCCAGGCAAGAATACCCATTTCCTTCTCCCAACCCAGGGATTGAACCCTTGTCTCTTATGTCTCCTGCACTGGCAGAGGGGTTCTTTATCACTAGCGTCACCTGGGGAGCCTGGCAAAGTGCAAACTTTGTGTAGAGAGAGACTCCACAGAGGCTGTGGATGAGGCCCCTTTTGTGTGCTCTTTCAGCTTTCCGTGACTTCCCCAAAAGAGGTCTGTTTTACCCTGGCTGTGCCAGGAGATGGGGTGGTGTGTGTGTGTGTGTGTGTATGTGTGTTTGCTCTTAGGATTACAGGCAGCCAGTAGAACACCAGCACCGTGTGTGTGTGTGTGTGTGTGTGTGTGTGTTTGCTCTCAGGATTAAAGGCAGCCAGTAGAACACCAGCACCAAAGCCCTGGAGAACAACACCTGTGTTTGAGTGATCAAGTGTCTACAAGTAACTTAATATGAAGTAGTAACTGAGTCCCTGAACTCAAATACAAGTCTTCTCTGTGTATCTACTCTGCTCTTGGATATATACATACTCCCAGTAGCCAAAGAGGCTTCACTTTTCCTGATTTGCCCAATTTGTAGTTCCCTGATACTACTTTCTTGCTCTTGTGCACTGTTTTGTGAGTAGAGCATCATTTCCATGAGATAGAGTAACCACGTTGGGACAAGCAGACCTAAGGCATTGTCAGAGCCCGGAGTCAGAGCTGGACAAATCTCAAACACATTTCAGAAATCAGATGACATCTAATAAGTCATTAAAGTTGAAAATGGGTTTCCCACAATCTTTTTTCCCAAATAATTTTCTTACCCCTACTTTGAGACTTTTTGTTACTTAGTTTTCTTCTGTCACCTTGGGTATTTGAGTACAGGTGTTCTATACTCTCAAAGGCTGTGGAGAGTGGCCCACTGTTTTGAGCTCTGCAGAGGAGAGAGAAACAGGAGTTTCTTGGATTTAGGGTAACTAGCAGTCATACATCAGAGAAGGCAATGGCACCCCACTCCAGTACTCTTGCCTGGAAATCCCATGGACAGAGGAGCCTGGTAGGCTGCAGTCCATGGGGTCACACAGAGTTGGACATGACTGAAGTGACTTAGCAGCAGCAGCAGCAGCAGTCATACATATGTGTCTATATCCTCATTGATAGGGATATTTGAAAATAAATTATTTAGAATTTCATTATTTTCTGCTTAACTTTATGTTATTGAAACTCTCTAGGCTAGAAACACCATTTAAAAAAATAATTTTTTTTTTTTTTTTTTGTTGGCTGCTCTGGGTCTTCACTGCTGCATCAGGCTTTCCCTGGTTGTGGTGGGCAGGAGATACTCCCTAGTTTCAGTGTGCGGGCTTCTCTTGTTAAGGCTCCTGGGCTCTAGAGCATGCAGGCTCGGTAGTTGTGGCACATGGGCTCAGAAGCTCCCCTGCAAATGGGATCTTCCAAGACTAGGGACCCCTGTCCGCTGCATTGGCCGGCAGATTCTTAACCACTGGACAACTGGGGAGGTCCACACCATTTTTTCTGTCATTTTGGTTTTTTTCCAGTCAGTGTATGTGCTTGCCATTTTTGTGTTCTGCTTTTTATACCTTTCCTAAAAATATTTTCTTGTCAGCCTGGTCACATATACTTGTCATTTTTAATGGTTGTCTATATAATCTTATTCTTCCTTGAGATTCATAACTTTATTCCACTTAATCCTCTTTGCTTCTACTATTTTGTAGGGTGTGTGGAAAGATTTGCTGCATTTCTAAAGACTTCTAGAAAACAAGCTGCATTACAGAACCTAAACCAGCATTTGCTTTTCTTCACTCTGAGGGAGCACACAAGTACTGAATTCTCTGCCACTGGGCACGCCAAGGTATTGAATTCTCTTCTCTGGAGTTCATGTCTGTGGGTCTGACTGGGCCACTTGATCAGCAAGAGGTCTCAGACACCAAACTAGGGAAAAATTAAACTAACAGAATGGTCAATATTTCCAAAGAGTCACTTTAGGTTCTGTCTATTGCTGCAGTGTTCAGAACATAGACATAGTTCATTGCCGTGATTAAAGTGACTTTCACCATTAGCCTCTTTGTTCCTGTAAGATATAGTGGTAGGCTATAGCTGGTTCATCATTTGGAGGTGTAATGGTTAGCTAAAGCTATTTTTCTACAAAGGGCCAGTTATTTCCTTAGTTTTTCTCCAAAACTTCAGCTTTAACAGGAAAGAGCCATGAATTTTGTGACATAGCTGCCTCTTTATCTGTCTTGGGAGTTATAGACTGCACATATAAGACAATTCATGTACCTCTGCATAATGAGGTGAGTTTTAGAAATCATAAATCTTCACTTAACATGCAGGTGGTGTTGGGTGCCAGCTTTAGAAAAACTGATGTAGTTGCCAAGTGCATGAATGTCATAAATCATTCATGCTAAGGTAGCCCAGAATTGAGCTGTCCTCTGAGGCAGACCAATTTCAAGGTGGTTGTTAAACACAAAAATGTGAGTCTGGATGATTGTTTTTCAAAATCAAACACACTTTTTATTTGAAAAGTAAAACCAAATTATCTTCCTCTTCTTAGTTGAAGTCAGTTTTTTAAGATCCTCCCTTCACCCTCAAAGACTCTATCAATGATAATATCTTTTCATCCCTGATCCCTGAATTCTATCAGAAATACATCACAAAATATATAACCTGTACATTTGCAATCCAGGCCATTAATGTGCTGAAAATAAGATTTTGATGTCTCAATAAATCTTGAGGCACATTAGTAGGGAAAAATTCTATTAGAGTTTTTTGAGGTATTTTCTTCTTGTGTCATATTTTACATGAAGTTGTAACTGCACAACTCAGATGCGACTCAAACCCAGCCAAAACCCAGACTGGGACTTGAACCCATAGGCTGGGATTTGAACCCACTGTCTTTTCATTAAGATCACACACCTGGTTTCAGAGCTTAATGAAGCTCAGGTTCTTTATGTCTCAGCATAGAAGCCATTTAGCTAGAGACAAAGTAAAAAGAAGTGGATTTATTTAGAGACATACCCATTTCATAGACAGAATGTGATCTGCCTCAAAAAGCAAGAGCAGCGCTGGGAGAAACTCAGTCCACAGACAGAGAGAAGATGAGAGGTGCTGAAATACGGATTGGGTACTTTTTATGAATCTGATCATTTCATAGGCTAATGGGTGGAAGAATTATTCCAGCTATTTTGGAGAAGGGGCAGAGATTTCCAGGAATTGGACCCCTGCACATTTTTTGGCCTTTCATGGTTGGTCTTGGAATTGCCATGGTACCTGTGGGTATGTCATGTAGCTGATGTATTACAGTGAACATATAATGAGGCTCAAGATCTACTAGAAGTCAAATTTTTCACCATCTTAGACCTAACCAGTTATAACCAGTCTTTGTCATATCCTCAATGTCTATGTCATTCGGTAAAATTTGTTCCCTGCCGTCTTCCCTCCTATTTTAATGTTATAGTGGATAATAGGCAAGCATAGCCCTCTTCCCCCAGAAGGCAATGGCACCCCACTCCAGTACTCTTGCCCGGAAACTCCCATGGACGGAGGAGCCTGGTAGGCTGCAGTCCATGGGGTCTCGAAGAGTCGGACACGACTGAGAGACTTCACTTTCACTTTTCACTTTCATGCATTGGAGAAGGAAATGGCAACTCACTCCAGTGTTCTTGCCTGGAGAATTCCAGGGATGGGGGAGCCTGGTGGGCTGCCGTCTATAGGGTCGCACAGAGTCGGACATGACTGTAGCGACTCAGCAGTGGCAGCCCTCTTCCACATTGCCCGTTTATTTAGGGCTAAAAAGGGGGAATAAGTAGGGCTTAGAGGGAGGTGACCCCTGGGACAGAAAACTGAGCACTATGATGAGCTGAACAGTCTCTGAGTCACCAGGCTTCATCTAGACTCCTGGAATATGGGTTTTAAACTAAGGTATTTCATCTGGAAAGTTGCCTGTTTGGTGGATGAAGTTGATGAGGTTAAATACTATCTTTTTTTAATTAAAGCTATTTTATTGGGGGATAAATTTTATTTTATTTTATTTATTTGATGTAGTCCAGGTTGGATAGTATTGAGGAAGTAAAATATGCTAGTATTTTCAGTTAGGAGTCTTCAGAGAGAAAAATGAAGTTTTGCCTGAGGCTGTTAGGTACTCAGTGGGTAGTTAGGTTCTCAGTGGGTAGTTAAGTGTCTGTATCCTTCTGTGTAGTCTCCAGCACAGAGCCACATACTGGTGACAGTTCTCTTTGGTGTATCTTAGAAGCTCTTTTGAGGTGAATGTGTTGATTATATGGGTAGCCTCAGTTAAAGATTTTAGGGGACAATTCCAGGCAGAACATCTTTTTCGCTGAATGTAATCTCCCACTCCTCCACTGCAGGCTTACTACTACTTTATGCTTCAATGCCTTGTATATACCTTTCCAACTATTTGAGGTCTTCTATTTCTTATCCAGATGTTGAGCTCTTACTTATCCTGTAAAACCCTCTTAAATCTCATCTTCTCTGTAAATCCTTTTCAAGCTTCTTGAGACAACTTCTCACTTGATCTTCTGTGCTTCTAGAACATTTATTCACAGTTTTGTTATGACACATACATGGGAGCTTAATTATTTGTCAGCATGTCCATCCCTCGCACTAGATTGTGAGCATCTTAAGGACACAAACAGAATTTTATTAATATGGGTATTGCTTGTACCTCATGGGCTTCCTCAGTGGCTCAGATGGCAAAGAATTGGCCCACAATGCAGGAGACCTGGGTTTGATCCCTGGGTTGAGAAGATACCCTGGGAAAGGGAATGGCTACCTACTCTAGTGTTCTTGCCTGGAGAATTCCATATACAGAGGAGGCTGGCAGGCTACTGTCCATGGGGTTGCAAACAGTTGGACACAACTGAGCAACTAATGCTTCATTAATATGCCATATCTGACACCAAGTGGAAACTCAGTGATGGAATCTCATCCTTTTGCCTTTTTTTTTAAAGATTTATTTATTTAATTAATTTACTTTTTGACTGTGGTGGGTCTTTGTTGCTGTATGCAGGCTTTCTCTAATTGTCCTGAGCAGGGGCTGCCCTCCGTTGTGGAGCATGGGCTATAGGTGTGCATGCTTCAGTAGCTGCAGCGCATGGGCTCAGTAGTTGTGGTGCATGGGCTTAGTTGCTCTGGGGCCTGTGAGACCTTCCTGGACCGAGGATCGAACCAGGCATATTATTCTTAACCACTGAGCCACCAGAGAGCCCAAGAAGAAAGCTTTTTAAAGTTACATCTCATCATAATTTATGAATGCTAAGACTAAACATAAAGCGTTTACTTGAGTCCCCTATTAAGGATGCCTGAGAGTGACAGAGGCAAGCAGATATTTCCTGCGTTCTTACTGTGTCCTGGGATTTTCTGTAGATTCTTGGCAGAGGAAGTCCTTTTCTTTCTTCCTGTACGATATCTCTGGGGCTTCTATGTCTTTGTCTTCTCACTTCAGTCATTCTAATGTAAGTGACATTTTCTCACACTTGAACTGCAACAATTATAGCAGTTATGACTCTCAGCTTATAAATTCAGATGTGGAGAAAGTATCACATTTATTTATAAGCTTAAATAAGGTAAGCTCCAATTATATGCTCCTACCCTGTCTGACTGGTGGGAAATTTAACCTCACTTATGTTTCATCTTCAGACCTGAATTGTGATTCCAGGATCCTATATTTTGCCATGAGATTGGAAGGGGCTTCGAGTTGCTGGTTATTGCTGAGACACCTGGTGTCCCATTATTTGCACCAACCCTTCATGTCCAGTACCTGAGTGTCTGATCTTCATCCTTGACTTACAGAAACCTTTTGTGAGGCTGTGAATCCTGCAGCCTAGAGTCCTATCTCCTGGTTGTAACGTGGGGCCAATCTTCTCTGGGTTGTGTTCCTTCCTCTGGTGCTGCCAAGGAGCAAGGCCTGGGTCCCCAGGTTGTAGGTCCTACAAACTCATCTTCATCTACAACCCAGGGGAATCTCTTTCTAGTCTGCCTGGAGCACTTGCCTGCATTATGCTCCTCTGAGGCTGGTTTATCTTGCTCGTTTATAGCAATCTTAATGGTCTTTTAAATCCCAATCCCCTGTCACTACAACCAAAACTTTTATTTCCTTTTCCTTAAATTTCCATGGGAGGTTAAGGGAGACATCTGTTATCCAGTTCTTTCAGCAAAAAAAGAGAAGAAAAATTTTAAATCCTGCCATATGCTAATCTCCTAACTGACATCCTTGCCTTTTTTTTCACTTCTCCATTCCAATTATTTTGAACATTCCAGTCAGAATAGTTGTTCTAAAACTCCTGCCCAGAAACTCAGTGGCTTCTCATTGTCTCTAGAATAAAATCAAAGCACCAAGCTCCTTAGTCTGCCATTAGGGCTTTTCATGATTTTCTTCACCTTTGAAAGCTGACTTCCCATTACTCCTTTGTCAGAGGGCCCTGGTCTACGCCTGTTCCTCTAACGCCATGGGCACTTCTTGACCCCCCATGCTTTCCCACCTCCTCACTACACCTGACTGATGTGCCACCCAGATCAAGTGCTTGCTGCTTCAAACAGCTTGGTGGTTGTTAGCCCATTCCACAGTGATCTAGTCCACCTTAAACCTAGTTCTCCTCCGTACATCCATTTGGTACCTGAGGTTATGGTTTATCATATGGTGCTTGCTTCTCATCTAGATTTGTGAGCCTCTCAAGTACAGAGACTTCCATTTTCTTGTATTCTGAGCCACCACAGACCTCTTCATAGTATGGGGTGCTCACTAAGTGCTTATTAGTGAATATCATGGCCTGGCCATGAGATCCTTCCTAAGCACACCCAGCCCTGCTATAGTGTAAGAAGCAGGAAAATAAAGGGAAAAGGGGGCCAGTTTTATTACTGCCATGAGAATAATGTGTTTCATTGGTTTGTACCATCAAGGAGTGGCCTCCTTGCTTGCCTCTAACACCCAACGAAGCATCTGCCCTAACAACGGTGAACACATTCCACCATCAGAGTAAGTAGTCCAGAGCTCCTCGGGGTGGTGGGCACTCTAGCTTTGCTGTCCTTTTGCTTCTTCACAGGCTGCCATTCACAATAGGTTTCTCTGTCATGAATGCAAACTAGCCAGTCCCTCTTGAACATATCAACCTGCTATGTTGAACATATCAACATACCTTGACACCTGCTCAAAGTAATTTTCCTCTCACTAAGCTAGGGTTAATAGACACAAATGGTCACCATTTACTTCTCCTTGGCTGATACTGGGAGAATGTCTTCACACAAATAGGCAGGTTGGCTGGATAGGCAACTCTAGCTCATACTCTGGGGAAGTAGAGAGTTTCCTGCTTCAGCCTGTGGGGCTCTATGAATACTTCACTTGCTGCTTATACCAGCTTCCTGTGGACTTCCCCCCCTAGCCCCTTTGCTAAGTCCTTTCTGGCCTTCATTCATGTTGACCTAGTGACAGGGAACAGGCAGAGAGGATTCTAGCATCGTCCTGGTAGTCTGACTGGATAACACTAAAAGCTTTCCAATACTTCAAATCTTTGATCCTGTAATTTTTACTTGCGTTGCTTTTAATCAACACTTAGAATCCCCTAGCTTTCTGCTAATCCCTTCAGCCTCCTCACCTTGGCCTCTTTCCCACTTGATAGATTCATTCTAGCCACTCAGGCCTTCTCTCAGCTCCTTCAGTGTGTTGCTTTTGCTTTCCCATATGTTCTCTCTGCTCTCTAGGTCTCTATTCTGCCCACCAGCCCTTTGTCTAATCCTACTTAGCTTTCAGGTTCCCCCATATTTTAATGTCACTTATGTAGGCAAACTTTTTTAACCCCCAGACTAGATCAGTTCCCAAACCAGTCCTACATATTATCTTCCATAGCACTTTGTGCACCTGTATTCATTAAACTACTTTTTGGAAAAAATTTGCTTGGTGCTTATCTTCCCCAGTACTTTGAAAGCTCTGTGTGCACAGAGACTGTGTCTATTCTGTTCACAATTTTGTTGCCGGAACCTATCCCAGTACCTGACACCTAGTAGCTTATTCAAGTAAATGTTCATCAACTGGCCATCTCTGCTTCTTACCTCAGTCATGCATTTCCCCTGCTGTTCATCATGTATTGGCTTAATGCTGCTTTTCTGCTATTTATGCTTATCTACTTAATGTTAGCTCTCTTCAGTTGTACTTTCCTGGAGGGCAGAGAATTCACATATGTAATTTTCTTTGTATAAAGCTTTGCATGTGGGTGTATGTGTATGTGTCTCATCCCCCGCCCCTCCCCTGGAATATAGGGGAAGAATGAGGAGGCCAAACTGAGAAGATGGAAGTAAGTGTTTACATAAAAGAGACTCTGAAACTGTTGAGGTGGCTTGTGACTCCCCTTGTTACCCCTGGGGATGCTCAGGGTGCAAGGGACAGGATATGGGGCAGGAATCTGACAGTACAGGAGGCTTTTGGACGTTGTTAAAGTAACTTTGCTCAGAAGTGGTATGTACTGCAGGGTAGCAGGAGGAGGGAAGAGAGGATGCTTTTGGGAATTCAGAAAAAAAGGGGAAAAGTGGGAAAAAGACCTAAATGGATGTTTGAGTGGATAAAGAAGTTGTGGTACATATATATACACAATGGAAAATTACTCAGCCATAAAAAGGAATGCATTTGAGTCAGTTCTAATGAAGTGGATGAACCTAGAACCTATTATACAGAGTGAAGTAAGTCAGAAAGCAAAAGATAAATATATTCTAATGCATATATATGGAATCTAGAAAAATGGTACTGAAGAATTTATTTACAGGGCAGCAGTGGAGAAACAGACATAGAGAATAGACTTACGGACACGGGGAGAGGGGAGGAGAGGGTGAGATGTATGGAAAGAGTAACATGGAAACTTACATTATCATATGTAAAATAGATCCAGTTCCAGTTCCAGTTCAGTTGCTCAGTCGTGTCTGACTCTTTGCGACCCCATGAATCACAGCACACCAGGCCTCCCTGTCCATCACCAACTCCTGGAGTTCACTCAGACTCACGTCCGTCGAGTTAGTGATGCCATCCAGCCATCTCATCCTCTGTCGTCCCCTTCTCCTCCTGCCCCCAATCCCTCCCAGCATCAGAGTCTTTTCCAATGAGTCAACTCTTTGCATGAGGTGGCCAAAGTACTGGAGTTTCAGCTTTAGCATCATTCCCTCCAAAGAAATCCTAGGGCTGATCTCCTTTAGAATGGACTGGTTGGGTCTCCTTGCAGTCCAAGGGACTCTAAATTAGATAGCCAACAGGAATTTGCTGTATGGCTCAGGAAACTCACACAGGGGCTCTGTATCAACCTACAGGGGTGGGATGGGAAGTGTGATGGGAGGGAGGTTCAAAAAGGAGAGGATATATGTATACCTATGGCTGATTCATGTTGAGTTTTGACAGAAAACAACAAAATTCTATTAAGTAATTATCCTTCAATAAAAAAATAAATTAATTAAAAGGAAAAAAGGGGGGAAGTGGCAGAGCTTAAATCCATAGGCCTCATTTTCCACAAGGACATTAGAGTGCTATTAAGCCAAGGAGAACCACTAACTCTGACAATAGCTCCTCTTGCTATAAGCCCTTTGGTGGTGTTTTTATTACTTTTTAAAATAAAGGTTGAGAAACAACTTTTACAGTTGTAACTAGAACAGTGATAAGCAGGGCTCATGGTATGTAATCATTAAAAAAAAACTTTTGTTTTTGGCTCCCACTGTTCCTTTAAACTTGCTCCATAGTGGTAGTCCTCACTCCACTCCTGGACAAACGTTTCTTCTGCAGTTATTAGGAAGCACTGTAGTTGCTTTATATAATAAAACCTGATCTCAGTTAGGTACTTAACATATTCAGCCCAGATATTGTCCCTGTTTCCAAAGTTTTTCAGTATTAAGCTATTTATCCTCCTTCATCTGGGGCTTGCTACAAGTAAGAAGATGGGTGTGGTCCTTCTTTCTTTCCTGAAGTTTCTGACACTTCCAGGATTAGAGCAAGAAAGTATGAGGGAGCAGGAAATAATGTACTTGCCTCACATTGTTGAAGCCAGTTTTGTGTTCTCCAGGAATGGTGAATATTTAAATTTAGCTTTCTCCTGGGGCACTTTTGTGAGTTCTTCAGATCTGTACTCCCCCCACCCCACCACATGTACATAGGCACACTTGATTCGGGCGAGTACACTCTATTCTGTCAGTTGCTTTCTTACTCCATAGCAATTCAATGGCCTGTTGGTGAGAAACCAGTGTTTTGCTCACATAAGCTCTGAGACTATGGGCAATCCCAGCATTGTTAAGCAGGTGCTAGCCTGGAGAGGGCAATGGCACCCCACTCCAGTACTCTTGCATGGAAACTCCCATGGATGGAGGAGCCTGGTGGGCTGCAGTCCATGGGATCACTAAGAGCCGGACACGACTGAGTGACTTCACTTTGACTTTTCACTTTCATGCATTGGAGAAGGAAATGGCAACCCACTCCAGTGTTCTTGCCTGGAGAATCCCAGGGACGGGGGAGCCTGGTGGGCTGCCGTCTATAGGGTCGCACAGAGTCGGACACGACTGAAGCAACTTAGCAGCAGCAGCAGCCCATACAATGGCCCTTATATTTCTTGGGCTGGAATAAAAAATCAGTCCATTCTGCCCCTCTAACTGCATAGGATATGTATCAAGCCCCCTGAGGGTTCCCTTGAAGCTCTTCTCAGTAGGCTAGTGGTGAAATGCAGGTACCCTTCTTTCCCTGGAGGGGGATATCCACAGCATACCAACACTTCTCACCAAATAAATAGTCTTTCAAAAATTTTCTTTTAATACCCAACAACTTCTTAATATGGGTGAAGGTTTTAGGGTTACATCACCGTTTTTCAATGGTTTTCTATGAAAATTTGCATCTTTGCTAACATCTAACTTTCATATGACATGGATACTACATAGTGGAGCCTATGTTGAAACTTCCAAATTGCACTGTGTACCTACTGTAGTTGAAGAGATTTCAGGAACTAAGTAATAGATTTCTGTGTAAAGGTATATAATATCATTTTCTCCTTCTTTCTTCTGTTGAGGAAACTTATTACCCTCATCTATTACCTTCATCCTTTCCTTGCCTTGCTGAAGGTAGATAAATACGAAATTGTGAGCATAAAAATGGCCGTGGATGGACCACAGGCCATAGGGAAATAATCTGCAAAGGAGAGGAATTATTCACAAAGAAGGCAAGTAGAGATGAAGGAAAGGGCTTGATGGAAAGAAGAAAACAAAAAGCCCAGTTTCATCAGTGTTTTTCTAGACTCCATCCTAACCCCTCCCACCTCCACCTTGATTTGGAGCTGTCTTCTAGTTATACGCTGCTGCTAAGTCGCTTCAGTCATGTCCGACTCTGTGCGACCCCATAGACGGCAGCCCACTAGGCTCCTCTGTCCCTGGGATTCTCCAGGCAAGAATACTGGAGTGGGTTGCCATTTCCTTCTCCAGTGCATGAAAGTGAAAAGTAAAAGTGAAGTCGCTCAGTCATGTCCGACTCCTAGCGACCCCATGGACTGCAGCCTACCAGGCTCCTCCGTCCATGGGATTTTCCAGGCAAGAGTACTGGAGTGGGGTGCCATTGCCTTCTTCATAATTATACTCAGGTCCCTATTATAATAGCCCCCAAACAATGGTTGCCCAGAGCAGAGACAGCTCCTGTTAGATCAATAATTCTTGGCTTTGTGTTTTCCAGCTGTATTTGTATCTGTGTCTTATCTTTTGACAAAATGGCTGATTATCTTTTCTCTATCATTACAAAAAGATATCTTGTTCTCCTGGTTCAGAGCCAGAACCTGCCTTGCAAGGAGTCTAAAGACTGCAACCCAGGGCTGCTGTCAAACCAGCAGATGGAGTAGCAGTACTTCTCTGTGTGCCTCTGGGCCCACCTGGGCTGTTGCACTGGGTGATGCTAGGCCCAGCTCTGCAGCCAGAAGGGACAGAGAAATGAATACAAATGATGGTACTCTATTGTCATAGCTGCTGTTCTGTTTGCAGAGGAGTTTGGTAAAATATCCTGGGAAAGTTGTTTTCATATGCCTCTCTGGAAGCAATTGTAAGGAATGAGAGCTTGTATGTCTAAGATAGCTGTAGGGCATAAGAGAAGGAAAGCTACAGAGATAACAGAATTAAGTGGGAGAACGGTAGTGGGAGAATATGACACAATTCCCCTTACCCCTCAAAAACCTTGGTGAGGACACAGGAATACAACCAGTGGCTCTAGGAAAGGGCAGGTTTAAGAGGCAAGTTTAAGAGGAAAGACAGTGAAGCTGAATTACCATCTGCCAGCAGAAACTCATTCTTCTCTGTCTGAATTGCAGGCATTGGAGTCCCTCTTACTATAATCTGTAGGTTACCTAAGAAATGTACTTTGGGGCCAGTGGCAGAATTTAAGCTTCCCTAAGATTCCTTCTTCCTATTTTCTAAGAATCTTCCATACAGCTGAATATTTGATAGCTCTTAATAAATTACGAAGGCATTTATGGCATTCTCATTGAGAACTCTCTTCTGCCCCCTCAGGCCTCCAGGACCCCCTCTGTAAAGGGTGAGTCCTTTGGCCTCCTCCCCTGTGAAGAGAAAAAGGCTTCAGAATGGAGGATGGGGAGACAGTAGATAGATTTCTACTTTCTCAGGGCAAGGCCGGTGTGACTCTCCTCCCTGACTTCCTCTATATAAATAACAAATCCAGAAGTAGGGGTAGATTGGGGGACTCAGGATAACCTCCATAACCCATGGCCTAACCATTGAAGACTGCCCTGGAAGCCAGAGGGAAGGCATCTTCCTGATTGGTCCTTTGCTCAGTCCTGAACTAAGGGGAGTTGAAGATGCTTGGGTTCTTAGCTGCAGAGCAGGTGGCACAGTGTGATCTTCATTGAGAATCCATCAGTGTCTGGCAAGTCTCTTGGCCACAGGCCTCCCTGGAGCCCAGAGCTCTTTGAAGAGAACTAATAGTTCTAGGGGAAAGGAAGCTGCTGCTCTTGATGAAAAAGTTGAGAGGGAAGAAAATGAGACTAACAAGGGCTGAAGAGAACTGTCTGAGGCTGAAGAGAATGTTAATGGCTCTGCTTTGGAGCTTCAAAGCTTGAGCTGGATAGGATTGCACACAGATGCCTCTGCTGTCACCTACAGAATACTTACCAAGGGCTGAGTCTTGCAAATAATCACAGCCTGACTTTCCCAGGGCAAAAAGCAGTGCCTGCTGAGATGGAGAAAAGAGAAACTGTTCGGAGATCCTAGGCCCAGGTCAGCCAGTTGGGGGTCTAACTGGTCTCATCCACAGCAGATGACAAATGGGGTTCTGGAAGAATTTAGGTGCAAAGGAAATGGCTCTCATTGAACAAATCTAGCTAACAGTTGTCTCGTTTCCCTGTTTACAAAATGATAGCTGTTATGGATTGAATTTTGTCCCCCTAAAATGCGTATGTTAAAACCTTAACCCCCAATGTGATGGTATTTGGAGGAGGGTCTTTGGGAGGTAATTAGGTTTATGAGGGTTGACTCTCCTGATAGAATTAGTGCCCTTATAAGAGGAGACAGACTCAGAGGACTTGCTGCTTACCCTGCCCCACTCTCCCAATCCCCCACCGCGTGTGAGTAAGATGGCAAGAAGGCAGCCATCGATAAGTCAGGAAGAAAGACCGTGCAAGAACTCAACCACACTGGTGCTCTGGCCTCAGACTTCCAGCTTCTAGAACTGTGAGAAGTAAATTTAAGCCACTTACTCTGTGGTATTTTCATAAGGCAGGCAGAGCTGACTAGTACAGCAGCTCTAATGAATGCTATTGGTACCCTGCCCAAATTCATTTACCACATCAGTGTATCTGTTTCAAGCTTAGCTGCTTGTATTGAGTCCAGTGTCTCATAGTTGCCCCCTTCTCCAGAAAAATTGCTCCTGGTGAATGGGAGACCCCGTCTTTACCTGCTGCAGCTTTCAGTCAAGGAGGTACAAAGGCCTTGAGAAAGGATTGTTTCTTTACCCCAAAGAAGGAGCAATTCTTTGGTGCCATTCATGCTCCAGAATTGTCCTGTGGCATCAGGTTGAGGCCAAATACAAAACTGTGACCACATCCATCCTTATTACTATTTCCTGCTTCCTTCATTCTCTTTCTCCTGAAGGCAGACCTCAACGAATCACATGACCTGTATTCTGTTTCACATTATGCTTCTGGGGAACCTAACTTAAGGCAGCACTTTTCCCAAGTGGTAGAGTATAGAGCAACCTAAATGACACTATAATGCTTTGTGAGTATAATGACAATGATTAATGCCCTATGATAATGAGCATTGGGAACAACAGCCCTTATTTTTGTGTCCAGAAAATATAGAGGAATAACGGCCCACTGAGAGAGAAGATGAGGATGTGTTCTTCTAGCAATAGATGGCTTCTTCAACAGACATCTGGTGGACAGCTGTGCTTTCCTTGCCAGGAAGGGTTTAAACAGCCTTGTTAGCACAGCACCACAGACTGAGGTTCCACATGGGCTTAACCAATTATGGAAGCATCTTGACTTCAAGAACCCTTGAGCCATGACTAGACGGCAGAGTCAATTGGGCAGGTTTGTGCATTGATTGAGAGTCAGCCAGGCTCTACACTGCCCTGGGCAGGGTCCAGAGTTTTCTGAAAGGAGAACACCAGCACCTGCCCAGGGAACTCTATGCTTTGATGGGGTGAAACTGTCCCCTCTCTACCATGTTTTGCTCAACCTATTGGCTTTTTCATGAGGCTATTTTTGTTCTTGGGAAATTCTGTTTTACTCTTTTTGTAATAATTCCCTGTGTTTTCCCTCCCTCTTCCTTTTCTACCTGCTGCTTTTCTCTCTGAGTCCAGAATTCATCATCAGAGCCTCTGAGATTTGGGACTGGCTCTATCTTGAGAGAATAAGGGTGAATTCTTACATTATTCCAAGGAACCCTCCACAGGACAGTTTCTAACTGCTTCTGATTACCTCTTAGAGCTTAACTTTCCTAGTTCTATTGGTGAGGATAGGAAGGGATGGAGTAGGTGAAGGGACGGAGAACTCTCTCCTGATATGCCACTGACATACCTTGTCCCTTCTGTTTTGATAGTGGCCCTAGGAAGAATATGTCTGAGAGGTGACAGTAAATACTTATCCAGATGCTCTCAAAGATTTACGGACATGCCTCAAATATCCGTAACCTTTTTAACAAGCTTAGTTACCCAACAGGAGAATGAGAGTGGCTGCTGCTGCTTCTCAAGAGATCTTGTGTTTAGATCAAGAGATGAAAGGGGGAATTTTGGATAGCTCCTACTCATTTCCCTAACTTCTCCCAGTGTATTTTGTGGGAGGGAATAAAATAGAGGTGGCATGAGGCCCTCATATCAGACAGCTGAAGGGCAGCTATCTGTTCTCTTCCCAAACATCTCCAATGAAGAGTAGATTTGCTTCAGAAAGACTAAATCCATGAATTCAAATGATACATGAAGGTGTAGATTATTTGCATCACTTGGCTTTGTTTGCTGCTATATTGCTTCATTCTTAGGATCTGCACACATGGCAGCCAGGTGGCCACCAGCAGCTCCAAACCAGTGCTACCACATTCCAGAGGGAGAAAGCATGCACCTTTCCCATTACTCCTACAGAAGCCAAGAGAAGACTGTGATTGATGTGGTTTTAAATCATATGACCTTCCTTGAGCCACTTGCTGTGCCCAGAGGTGTGAAATAATCTGATAGGCTAGGCCTGGATCATGTTCTTACTGCTGAAATCTGGAGGAGGTCCTTGCCCCTCCAGTCTTGGGAAAACTAGGAAATGGGAGAGACTTCCTTAAGGAAGGGATGCTTGGGGAGGAATATGTGTCCTTTACAACATACATTGCCTATTTTCCCTCTTTGACTATGCAGTATGTCTAACTTACTCAAATGGAATTGCTTATGAAACACAAATTATGGATAAAGTAGTCACTTGTGAATATTGTTTTCCTGACTCAAGCGTGAAGAAAGGCAAGCTCAGCTCAAGAAAGGATCAAATCAGTCCATCTGGTTTGAGGAGCCTCTGGTCATAGTGTTCAGGAACTAACTGGATAGGGGTGTTGGGAGAACCACGAGGAGGAGTCAATCTTGCCATGAACTCAAGGGCTATACAAGGAAGAGCAGCCTGGCACATAGGAGCACTGAGTTAATACTTGTGGAATGCCTTCTGTGTGAATCACAGGTCAAAGATAAAGCTGGGAGAAACAGGAAGAACCAAACTAAGAACTGAAGGCAGAGTCCTATGCTAAGCCAGAGTTCCATTCTTTGATCAAGCCATGTTTCCATAATTTGCCAGATTGTACTCAGCTGTACTCTAGGATTTTCCCACACTATAATTAAAGTTATTCTTTTGTTGTCTTTATCCTGAACAGCTAGTAAAGTATATGACTTTCTAATAACTCGTGGTAGAGGTCAGAGTAGGTACCAGACAGCAGTGACACTGTGGATGTCACTGGTCTCGGGCCCAGAGTCTTCAGAAACAGGCTGTGGTTTCTTGAGAGTGGCTTTTAAGATTTTGTGACATTGTAATAAATTGTCACAATAATAGATAAATGTCAGAGAAAGATTCCACAGTCAAGGCCTTTTAAGCAGCATTTTCGTGGACAAAGTTGGACCTGGGAGGTGTGTGCTGATTCATCCTTCCTGCTATCCTCCTCCCCCATCTCCATGAACTGTTTCTGTGTCTGGTGGACGGGCAGGCATCAATGTGTGCTCTAGGGAGGTATTTGGGCTCTCAGACCAGGGAGCTGACACTCAGTGACCTGGCTGAGGCACAATGTGGAAATGAAAAGATAAAAACCTGAGATATGTGCTAGGGGATGTAGTTTGGATAAATGGGTTCAGGCCCTCTGCCCAGTCGGCCTAGCACTCTGGCAGCTGCTGCATCTAATGGACATTTCCATTAACATCTCCTTGGATAGAGGGAAGGAGGGTGAGGGAGGAAAAGGGAAGGGGAGCAGGGAGAGACAGGAAAGGAGGGGAAGGCTGGGAGGAGATGAGAGAGCGTGTGTGTGTGTGTGTGTGTGTGTGTGTGTTGGGAGAAACTGAAAAAAACTTGGAGCTTTCTTTCATGTCCCCAGGGGGAACTTTGTGTGCCTTAGTTTGTGTGCTGTCTGAAGTTTTGACAGCTGAGGTAGAGTTGGGAAGGTTAATAGTTTGGAGAAAGTAGAATGAGGGCTGAAACCGCCTGCCTTCTCATTCCCACAGGATAAGGTGAATGAGAAAGAATATATCCTTTTCACCCTTGTAATGAATAAATTGTCGGTCCTGGAATTCAGAGGATAAAAAAACAAGGGGGATTTTGGGATACCCTCTGATTCTGTAATGAGGAGAGAGGAGGAAAGGGGACATGAAGCGACTCCAGGATTCAGAAGCTGGTTCATAAGTGAAAAGAAATTGATTCCCACTGCAGGAGGAGAGGAGGGACAAGTCTAAAGAGGAAAAACAAAGGAAGCAGATACCTATCATCTCCCTCAGCATGCTTAAGTTCAGGCTGTCTCTACAGGCGAGAAAAGGATGAGATGCCTCTTACCATGGCTAATGAATGAAACTCAAAACTTATAAGACAGTCGTGGTGCCTCAGCCTTTCTGAGTCCCTGGCATAATCATGGGACCATGAAGAAGAGTAACAAGAAACCATGTTTCCACTGAGGGATTTTCAGTCTTACTATCTTCCCACTGTAGCCTTTTAGCTGCTGTCAGACCACATCAGGGCAGAATACTGAACCTAACCATATCACAGCTGCTGTGGATCTCCCCAGAGGAGAGTGTGTGACAAGAGTGGGAAGAGCAGCTCTGATCCAAGACTTTGCTCCTGGCATCCCTGAATGCCCTTGCCAGCTCACTTCCTCTCAAAAGTCACTTTCAGAGGCACAGCTCGGTATCTGGGGTTCTGCCTGCCCACCAACTACCACAGAACTGAGCACGACCTGCTCAGAGACAACTTCTCAGTCAGATCAAGACTGTGATTCTTGATGGGCCTGACCATCAAGTGGATGGGCCTGACTCTTGAGTCCTAGGTTGAGATGGAGGCCAGATTGGAGGGAATAGTGAATAGGTCCCTGGCTTAGAGGTCAAAATCGTCAGGTTCTGGTTCTGATTCTGCCCCCAGTAGCTGTATGACCTTGAGCTATTGCTTGACTTCTTCAAACTTCAGTTTTTCATCTGTAAAATAGGGATAATAATACCTTCCTCTGAGGGCTATTATCAAAATCAGATAATATGTAAAAAGCACTTTGTAAAATGCTGTATTGGTAGAAAGGAATTATTTTCCCATTCTATCATTATGTTTTCCAAATCCAAAGGCCTCTCCTTGGAATGTGTGAAAGCTATTGGATCAAGGTGAGTATCTAGAAAGGTGTGTGTGTGTGGTGAGGGCAAGGAGATATAGCTGCTGCTGCTGCTGCTGCTGCTGCTAAGTCGCTTCAGTCATGTCTGACTCTGTGTGACCCCATAGACGGCAGCCCACCAGGCTCCGCCGTCCCTGGGATTCTCCTGGCAAGAACACTGCGGTAAAGTGGTGTTCCCTGTAATCGTGGAGAATTTGACATGAGCTTCTTACTCATACCAGAAGCATCTATAAACACTTAAGGAGTTGATACCTGTGGCATAATAAGAAACACATATTTGATCATTGTCTCCAGTTTCTGACAAAGAGTTCCCTAAACCCTCGTAATTTCCTGAGTGATGGGGGTGATAGTAGCATCTTTTGTTTCTGACATAGAGCTCCTAAATCCCTTGGAATTTCCAGGGTGTTAGGAGCCTCTTTTGTTCTAATGAGGTGACTCTTGGGATCCTAGATGGTCAGCATAGGGGCTGGTTACCAGAGAGACTAATCTTGATTAAAAGCCTGGAACTTTCATTCTGATCCTCCTACCCTCTGAGGAGAGGAGAGGGGCTGGAGACTGAGTAAATAATCTGTCTTGCTTATCTGGTAAAACCTCCATAAAGGCCCCTAAATGACAAAGTTCCAAGAGCTTTCAGTTTTGTGAATGCATTCACATGCCAGGAGCATGGTGCATCCCAAGTCCATGGGGACAGAAGCTTCTGCAGTTGGGACCCTTCTGGCCCTCATCCAATGTCTTCCTATCAAAGACAGGAAGAACAATGTTGATGGTTGTTCAACAGCTAGTTGCAGTTTTGGTGCTCTGGCAGAAGGGGCACATGTCCTTCTACTCCACCATCTTGAACCAATCTATGTGTATGTACTCTTTATAATAGGGCTTACCCTGGTAGCTCAGCTGATTTAAAAAAAAATCTGCCTGTAATGCAGGAGACCCCAGTTCAATTCCTGGGTTGGGAAGATCCACTGGAGAAAGGATAGGCTACCCACTCCAGTATCCTTGGGCTTCCCTGGTGGCTCAGATGGTAAAGAATCACCTGCAATGCAGGAGACCTGGGTTCAATCCCTGGATTGGGAAGATCCCTTGGAGAAGAGAACAGTGTCACACTCCAGTATTCTTGCCTGGAGAATTCCATGGACAGAAGAGCCTGGCAGGCTACAGTCCATGGGGTTGCAAAGAGTCGAACACAACTAAGTGAATCCTTTATAATAAATTAGTAACTGCAAGTAAGGTGCTTTCCTTAGTTCTGTGAGCTGTTCTAGCAAATTATTGCACCTGAAGAGGGTCATGGGAACCCCTGATTTATGGCTGGTTGGTTGGAAGTAGAGGAGGCCAAAGGCTGGCAACTGGCATCTGAAACAGGAATCAGTCTTGTGGGACTGAGCCCTTAACCTGTGAGACCTGATGCTAACTCCAGGTAGTTAGTGTTGGAATTGAATTAAATTGTACGATACCCAACTGGTGTCCAGAGAGCCAGGGAATTGATTGTTGGTGTGAAAAAAGCTTTCCACACATTTTAGAAGTGTTCTGTAGGTAGAAACAGATTTTAGTAGTAGTACTCTGGCCAGGAAGGCACTAGCTTGAAATACTGGAGAGCCTGATATCTCTGATGAAGGAAGAGCAAATGAGGTACCAGAAAGTGGGAATTTTGGGGAATTTCCCTGGTGGTCCAGTGGCTAAGACGTGTTCTCAAAGTAGGGGGCCTGGGTTCAATCCCTTGGGGGGGAACTAGATCTCACATGCCATAACTAAAGATTCTTCATGCCACAACTAAAAAAAAAAAAGATCCCACCTGTTGCAGCTAAAGATCCCACATGCCACAGCAAAAATTCAAGATCCTACATGCTGCAACTAAGATGTAATCATGATGTTTGGCAGATTTGGCAGAAACCAACAAAATTATGCAAAGCAATTATCCTTCAATTAATAAATAAATATCAAGAAATGTAATTCAGCCAAATAGATAATTTAAAAAAATTTTTTAAAAGAACATGGGAATTTTGGCATGGAGAGAGAGGAGCAGACTGGACAAAATTGCTTGCTGTGACTCTTATGCCTCCTCCTGCCTCCTCTGTGTATGATCTTTTCAGCTTTCCCTCCTAGCATTAATTGTTCTTCCCTGTGTCCCACTCCTAATTCCCCAAAGAGAATGTGATTCCTTGCCTTTTCATGCCAGACCTCACCGGGTTGCCTCAGTTCAGAGTTATGACTGGAGTGCTTGGGCTCTCATCATAGAATACTTGGCTGCATAAGATATAAAGATTAGCTCATATTTATTGAGGGATTACTGTGTACTCAGTTCAGTTCAGTCACTCAGTTGTGTCCGACTCTTTGCGACTCTATGAATCACAGCATGCCAGGCCTCCCTGTCCATCACCAACTCCTGGAGTTCACTCAAACTCATGTCCATCGAGTCAGTGATGCCATCCAGCCATGTCATCCTCTGTCGTCCCCTTCTTCTCCTGTCCCCAGTCCCTCCCAGCATCAGGGTCTTTTCCAAGGAGTCAGCTCCTTGTATGAGGTGGCCAACGTATTGGAGTTTCAGCTTTAGCATCAGTCCTTCCAATGAACACCCAGGACTGATCTCCTTTAGGATGGACTGGTTGAATCTCCTTGCAGTCCAAGGGACTCTCAAGAGTCTTCTCCAACACCACAGTTCAAAAGCATCAATTCTTTGGTGCTCAGCTTTCTTCACAGTCCAACTCTCACATCCATACATGACCACAGGAAAAACCATAGCCTTGACTAGACGGACCTTTGTTGGCAAAGTAATGTCTCTGCTTTTGAATATGCTGTCTAGGTTGGTCATAACTTTCCTTCCAAGGAGTAAGCGTCTTTTAATTTCATGGCTGCAATCACCATCTGCTGTGATTTTGGAGCCAAAAAAAATAGTCTGACACTGTTTCCACTGTTTTCTCATCTATTTCCCATGAAGTGATGGGACCAGATGACATGATCTTCGTTTTCTGAATGTTGAGCTTTAAGCCAACTTTTTCACTCTCTTTCACTTTCATCAAGAGGCTCTTTAGTTCCTCTTCACTTTCTGCCGTAAGGGTGGTGTCATCTGCATATCTGAGGTTATTGATATTTCTCCTGGCAATCTTGATTCCAGCTTGTGCTTCTTCCAGTCCAGCGTTTCTCATGATGTACTCTGCATATAAGTTAAATAAGCAGGGTGACAATACACAGCCTTGACGTACTCCTTTTCCTATTTGGAACCAGTCTGTTGTTCCATGTCCAGTTCTCACTGTTGCTTCCTGACCTGCATATAGGTTTCTCAGGAGGCAGGTCAGGTGGTCTGGTATTCCCTTCTCTTTCAGAATTTTCCACAGTTTATTGTGATCCACACAGTCAAAGGCTTTGGCATAGTCAATGAAACAGAAATAGATGTTTTTCTGGAACTCTCTTCCTTTTTCCATGATCCAGCGGATGTTGGCAACTGGATCTCTGCCTTTTCTAAAACCAGCTTGAACATCTGGAAGTTCACAGTTCACGTATGCTGAAGCCTGGCTTGGAGAATTTTGAGCATTACTTTACTAGCGTGTGAGATGAGTGCAATTGTGTGGTAGTTTGAGCATTCTTTGGCATTGCCTTTCTTTGGGATTGGAATGAAAACTGACCTTTTCCAGTCCTGTGGCCACTGCTGAGTTTTCCAAATTTGCTGGCATATTGAGTGCAGCACTTTCACAGCATCATCTTTCAGGATTTGAAATAGCTCAACTGGAATTCCATCACCTCCACTAGCTTTGTTTGTAGTGATGCTTTCTAAGGCCCACTTAACTTCACATTCCAGGATGTCTGACTCTAGGTGAGTGATCACTAGGCAGTGTTAAGTGCTCTTCAGGGCTTATCTCACTAATACAATCCTCCAAACAACCCCACTCAAGTCAGTTCTATTACTTTCTTCATTGTATAGATAAGAAAACTGAGAGACTAGATAAGTATTAAATGGTAGATCTAGTATTTGAATCCAAGCAGGCTGACTTCAGGGCCAGAGCTTGTAAACAGCTTCTATACTGCTTCTGAGCTAGGGCCATGTGTGAGGTTACAAAAGCAAGGGTACTGGGCGTGCAGGCAGTGTGCTCTATATATGTAGTCCTGATGTGCCCTCTAGGAGGCATGGCAAACCAGTGTGATTCTGGACTCTTCCAGCTATTTTGTGAGTTCCTTTAGGAGCTGTGAATAGGTATGACATGAAAAAGGCTCCAATGCCATTTAAGGTTGACAAACACTGGGAGTATATGTGTGTGTGATATGCCCCCCCGAGATAACTGGGTATAGAAATGGCTTTGCCTTTGTTGAGTCTGGAGTTTCCTAAAGTTATCTGAGAAGATAACTCATTTATTTTTCTTTGCAAGATGACTACTAATATACAGTTGTCCACTGTTTCAGGAATACTGGTTTGGGAAATACTCACCGAGAGTATAGGTGGGTGGAAATACTCTTCCACCCACCACCACTCAGTCCCCTCAAAGTAACAGCTGCACTGAGGATGGCAGCTAAGTTTTCAGCAGAGAGCAGAGTGCTCTGGTGGCCAGTCAGCTCAGATGGCTACCACAGGATGGTAATTAACTGGGGTTAGGCAGAACTGACGTTTCCTAGGCTTCATGAAGAAGCCATCCAACAGAGTTGGGTGGTTTATTTCTTGCTTTCATTTCCCCTCGTCACTGCTTTTGTCTAAACCCCTTACATGTCAAGTCTAGACTGTCAAAACAGCCTCCTGACTAGTCTCCCTGCCAGCTGGCTCCCTGCTCCAGTCCATACTGTACACCTGGCCAAATCTGTCTTCCCAAAATGCTGCTGTGAGCATGCACCCTCCTGGCCCAAACTATTCATTCAACTTGCAAGACTGTCCTGGAGGGCCTTCCCTGCTCCCTCCTCACACTCTACATTCTGGATGAAGCTGAATCATTCGTGCCCCTTTGTGCTCTGTGCAGGCTGCTTCCTCCAGCCAGTGCTTAAACAGCTCCCTCCCAGTGCCCTGTTTTCCCTGTCAGAACTTTGTGTTCTCATTCATTCACTTATCCATTCAACAAGAATTTATTTTGTGCCTGCTATTTGCCAGGCCCTGTGCTATAGAAGACAAAGTCCTTAACCTCAAGGAGGTAATAAAAACAGATAAAAACACACAGGGTGGTGTGTAATATGATGGAGTGATGCTCAAGGTTTCATGGCAAGGGCACCTATCCCTGCCTGAGGCACAGGAAGCAAATCAGGGCTTTCTGGAGAAAGCAGTGTTGATGCTTAAGAGGTTAAAAAAGTGTTAGTCATTTGAGGGCTGTGGTGTGGGGAAACTGGCCAAGGATGTATTGTGTACCTAAATCTCAGCTGCAGGGCAAAACAGACAGGTTCTCCCCAACTTTCTTGTTCCCACAGAGAATCTAGGTTGGTCCTTTTGACCTGGGGAAGACAGGTAAGGGAGAAAGCATTTGTACTCATCACAGGAGTGGGGTGGGGGCTGGGAGGAAAAGAAAAAAAAAAAAGAGGACATGACTGATACGCTGCTGCCTGAATCTTATGGTTCAGTCACTTCCTCCATCTCCCAAGTCTCGTCTAAGAGATGCGTTCCACTGGAGCAGCTTGGTTGCCACGGGCAACCCTGGAAGGCAGCCTTATTCCAAAGGCAGTCACTGAAGCCCCTTGCCCCAGGGCCTCGTAAGCCTGGCTCTGATAGACAAAAGGTAGGTGGTTTATCTCAGCCAGACCCCTCTGTGAGGTTACAGGACAGGGCCAATATGCTCAGGTGGGTCTGAGTGAAGGGTGTAGAAGATAGCCCTTCCAGCCACTCAGCAGGATCCTGAGAAAAAGAAAAGGGCTTGCATAATCCACACAGATACTTAATACTTAATATGAGTAACATAGCCTGTTTTTTCTGAGACATAGTCTGCTTTACTTCAGGCCTCAGGCTTAGTAACTTAACATTGACAACCTGCAGGTTCGATACATGTGTGTGCAGATCTGTAGTGCTAATGAGATTGTAGAAAGGATGATTTTTCTCTTGCTCAGTTTTCCTACTCTGAGGTTGTCCATCTCTAAATTTCTCCTTTTCCTGAGCTAGGACTTGGATCTGGGAACATGGAGCCTATCTAAGGGAGAAGGCAGAACACGTAGGCTCTTTTGAAAAGAGAGTGAGAGAAAGAGAGGCAGGAGCTTAGCTGCTTAGTTCGCTTCTGGTGCAACTGACGTGTAATTCATAATTTGGTTTACTAAGGCTCCCTGTGTCTTTCTCTGGTTCCTGCTGTTCTGCCTGCTTGAATTGCCTGCTGTTCTCTCCACATAGAGGGGAAGCCTATGCTGTGTGGATTCAAAGCACCTGAGTTTCAGTTTCTGGTCTATGACTTGGACAATGTGCATACTCATCCTGAGCTTCAGTTTCTTCACCTGTAAAATGGAAACAGTAACAGTGGCCCTGTCCAATCACAAGGTTAGTGTAATATTAAATGAAATAGTTTATGGAAAAGTGTTTTGTCAACTGTAAGTAATAATAAGAAGAAGAAGCAACTGCTGCTGCCAGTTATTGAGTGGTTACAGTGCCGATTGCTGTCCTCTTCATTCACATTATCTCCTTTTAATCAATAAGCCATTATTTTTATTCAGATCCTCCTTGTCCTTTAAGACTCAGCTTAGAATACACCTTCTCTTGAGAGCTGCTTTGACAGCTCTTGCTCACATTAGTTCCTAGCTTCTCTGAAATAGTTTACACCATCTAGGTTAACCCGCCATTATTTCTTATGTTCAAGTTGCCTTTCCCCCAGCTGGATTCCTTCAGGGTAGGGTATAGGTACTCTACTTCACTTACCTTCCCCAAGATACAGAACGCATAGCCAGTACCCTCGAAAACTGGAGATTGAAAATTTCTGCCTGTATTGTTCAGTCTCTAAGTCATGTCCGGCTCTTTGCTGGACTATAGCTCGCTACGCTCCTCTGTCCTCCATTGTCTCCTGGAGTTTGCTAAAATTCATGTCCATTGAGTCGGTGATGCTGCCTAACTGTCTCATCCCTCTGTTGTCCCCTTCTCCTTTTGCCTTCCATCTTTTCCAGCATCAGAGTCTTTTCTAATGAGCCAGCTCTTCTCGGCAGGTAGCCCAAGTATTGGAGCTTCAGCTTCAATATTTCCAATGAATATTCAGGGTTGATTTCCTTTAGGATTGACTGGTTTGGTCTCCTTGCAGTCTAAGACTCGCAAGAGTCTTCAGCACCACAGTTCAAAAGCATCAATTCTTCGGCATTCAGCCTTCATTATGGTCCAATTCTCACATCCATACATGACTACTGGAAAAACCATAGCTTTGACTATACAGACCTCTTTGTTGGCAAACTGATGTCTCTGCTTTTTAATATGCTGTCTAGGTTTGTCATAGCTTTGTTTCCAAGAAGTAAGTGTCTTTTAATTTCACAGCTGTAGCCCCTGTCCACAGTGATTTTGGAGCCCAAGAAAATAAAATATGTCACTGCTTCCATGTTTTCCCCCTTCTATTTGCCATGAATTAATGCCCACATAGTTATTGCATGAATTGAAAATTCTCTACATTTTATGAAGCGAAGCTCTGGGTGAAGAGTTAGTTAGTGCTCTCTGTCTTTGCGACCAGGCAAAGACCCATCTGCTCGATTCAGGTTGGTAATCATCATCTTTACAAAGCCTTTATCAAGCTCCTAGGCTAAGAATCTGTAGAAATGCTAATTGTTAACCCTCCTCTCCCCTCCATACTCTTGTTTTGCTCCATACTTTCCTCCATGTTCATACAAATATATACAGCATATACATACTGATGGAGTCTATTATTAAAAGACAGAGTGGCCCCCCTTTAAGACTAAGAAGATAGCAAAAAACACTAGAATTAGGTATCAGTAATTACTTCCTTCTCACTCCAGTATGGAGACTAAGGAGCTTGGGATCTGTAGATCCTGTTGAGCCTTTAAGAGAAGAATCTTCCTGCTTCCTAACTTCTCTCTAATTTACCTCAAATCACTGCCCAGTATGCCCCAAAACACATGAGCCTCCTTTCCTCTGGAACTGCCATCTCTAGTCTAGCTTTGAGGCTTTTATACTATCTGTTCCCACACACAGCCTGGAAGCTGCTACCCAGAGACCTTTGCCTGGCTGGCACCTTCATATCATTTGGGTCTTAGCCTAAATTACAAGTTTTTCCTGATCTCCCAGTTTAAAATAACTTCCCTGGGGTGGGGGGTGGTTGTAGATTCCACACATGTGTTTGCTTTTTATGTGAACAAATTTCTTTGGAAGGATGCATAAAATATTAAAATTTGCTGCTTATATGGAGGGAAACTGGATAGCTGGGATACAGGGTTGGGACAGAGACTTCTCTGCATCTCCTTTTTTATTTTTTTTAAAATTTAGACTTACTTAATATATTATCTATTCAAAAATATTTTAAAATATGAATAAAAATAAAAGAATAAAGTAGCTCCTTGCTGAACATTCTTTATTTACTTTGTAAATTTTATTTACAAAACTGGCAGTGGACCATAATCAGCCCATCCTATCTCTGTGCTATTATATTATCTTATCGAGTATTCATCCTGGCGCTGATTCTTATTTTACTCATTTCTTATCTACCTTCTCCCACTAGACTGCAAGCTCCATGAAAGCACAGTCCTTTTCTGTCTTATTATTGCTGTATTCCTGCACCTGAGACAGTTTCTGGCTCACAGTAGATGCTCGATAAACACTTGTTGAATGACTATTTGAATGACTTATGTTTTTCTGGGCTGTAAGGAAGAGCAGCCCTATTTGAAAGGAGATAAAATGTTGGTGGTAGCCCCTCTGGGGGGAATAATCTCTATTTTGGTCATCCTCAAGAAAGCCTGACCTATAGTTCTTGCCTCAAGGAGTAGCTACTTCGGCAGGTTTCCTGAAAGCAAATGCAAAACTGAGTACCTCTCCTCCTAGGGCACATTCCAGAACGTAGAGAAACCAGTGGATTCACTGCTTCTCGGTTTGAGGAGAAGGAAAAACATCACATACACACACACCTGGGGAAGCTGCTCAGGTGGCAGTTGGAGCTTTGCAAACAGTCACCCCTGAGGGAGTAAGGGAACAGACTCTCACTGTCAGAATGACAAGGGTAACAGCCAGGACCTGGGGAGGGGGAGGAGCTGGGGGAAATGGAAGGAGGGAGTTTGGCACATTACAACATAGGTGGCACATTGCCCTGAGCAAACAGCCTGCATCTCCATGTGCTGATTAATTTTTAAATGTTTCTGAACCAACATATTCTCTGCCTGTCCAGGGCTGGGCTTTTTACAGCCATGTAGCACACTGGCCAAGAAAATTTGTGGTCCTGAAGGAGAAACAGAATTCTAGATGAATCACCCATGTCCTGGGCACAGCCCACCCAGGGAAGGACTCTGCTTCAAGGGAGCTGGCCTCATCCCCAATGCTGAAGGTCAGGCAGAGGTCAGGAGACCCAGGTTGCACTACTTTTTGTCTCCCTTGGAAGAAGGTCAACATGTAGATTCTTCCTCTTCTACCTCTGCAACACTATCTTTACCACCAGTCTCACACTCAGAGGCAGATGGGAGCATTCCCAGCGGAGTGACCTTGAGAAGCAGTGGAAAGGGCAAACCATGTAATATTGATCCAGTTGTGTGAAATCTCCAAACCTCAAGCTTTCTCAGCTTTCCCTAAGATTGCACTTTGTGGAGTTATCTAAATTAATGTGCATAAAATACAAAGAATAATGGAGATGTCTAATAAAGAGAAGGACTTTGGAAGATGATAAGGCAGTGTACTTGCCTGTCAGTGGCTTGGAAGGAGAAGAAGTAAGTCCATTTTAGACTGGCCACTTGGCAGCTGAGCTCATAAAGCCTCATCTCACACAGTAGAGGATGGCCTTTTGACTTTCCTGTTCAGGGTCTAGCCTGGCCACTTTGGGACCTCTGTATTTCAGCCTGGTGTGTAGATTGATCAGCTGATTTTCATTGGCTGTTTCTCTTGGAGCTTTGAGAGCTCCTCAAATCCTTTCTCCTTCCCTCATGTAGAAGGGCCTCTCCCTTAGACAAGCCTGGGACATCAGCTAAGGCTGAGGGGAATGAAGAGGCCACAGACTGTGGCCTGTTGCGGCCCATACTTCCTCTGCCCCCTAATCAGGACTTGGTCTATGTCTTCTGGGGTGTGCTGCTGGAGCCCATGGGTGTTCTGAGTGGAGACTACTAAGGAGAGAGTTGAGCATGGCAGCTTGGCTGGTAAAGAATCCGCCTGCAATGCAGGAGATCCGGTTTGATTCCTGGGTCAGGAAAATCCCCTGGAGAAGGGATAGGCAATGCACTCCAGTATTCTTGGCTTCCCTGGTGGCTCAGCTGGTAAAGAATTTGCCTACAATGTGAGAAACCTAGGTTTGATTCCTGTGTTGGGAAGATCCCCTGGAGAAGGGAAAGGCTACCCATTCCAGTATTCAGAGCTGGAGAATGCCATGGACTGTATAGTTCATGGGGTCGCAAAGAGGCAGATTCGACTGAGTGACTTTCACCTCCACTTTTTTTTCACTTTTTGAGCAGTCTGATGGTCCCTGTGCTTGAAGTGCTGAGTGATGCACTTCAAGACATGCCATTCTTTTATAGCACAAATGTGCCCCGACATCCAGCAGCGTTTTCTAGCCCATCAGAAGGGAAAGGGATCAAAAGAGGGGACCTGGGACATGGGTTGCTTTGGGCAGATCTGTGCCACTGTGACAAGGAGTGTCTTGCCTGAGTGTTTCTGAGGCATGGCTGTGCCCACCAAGTTTCCAGTCCTGCATGTGGGTGTGTGTATGGTTGAGTTTGGGAGGTAGTATGCAGTTCTATGTGTACAGATGCTCTGGATATGTGTGAGGTTCAGCACTAGGGGGGCCTCTAGGATTTGTCTGTAGCTTAATCTCCCACCCACCCACCCTGCTCCTGGAGGGGGAGCTGTAACTCTGCCCTCAGGCTACCTAGCTGCATTTCCCCTCCCCACCAACCCACCAACCTCTTGTTCTGTCATAACAAGAAGCTTTGGCAGAAAGGGAGGGAGCGTGGGTGCTGTAGAGAGAAAAACACCCCAAAGTTTCAGTAAAATGGCAAGAGAGATGCCAGCACACAGGGAACAGGAGCCTTCTGTGTCTCACAGCCTGCACTGCTGGGCTGGGGAACTTATACCATGATTTTCTTTCCTTCCTTTCTCATTCTTTCCCATTTCTTCCCACTGGATATTTGGGAAAGGGAAACCTGTGGTGAGGGAGAAAAGGAACAGATTCTTGTCTTAGGGACCACCATCTTTTGTAACCAACAGAATAGGCATTTCTGGGCCCAACTTGCTTTAGGCAGAGTGGAATGTGTTTGTGTGTGTGAAAGAGTTATGTGTGTATGTGTGCAAATGTATGTATCTGTGTGTTGGGGGGGGGAGGGACAGTAAAAATAGAACAGAAAAAAGCAAACACAGTCTTGGTTAGGTATCTGCCTTGGTTAACCCGCACATGAATAGTTGAAAATTGACTGTATTTGTGTAATAGGTTGGCCATTACCCAATTTTTGCAACATTAGAATAAATATGCATAAAAGGAAAAAAATCTCAGGATTGACATTTTTACTCCTGCTTTTGTAATTAGAGCATTTCATTTGTGCAATGGCTCCATTTCTATAGGGTTAAAACCTCTTAAAACAAAACAAAACAAAACAAAAACCTCTTTTACTCAAATCTCAGGAATGCAGTACTCCAATCTTTTCACCTAAATAAGAGCTAGAGTTCATCTTAGTACTATTTGCTTACAAAATATTTGAATTTGTAAACAGGATCCCAGGGGGAATGTTATCCCACTCAAGAAAACAAGTTACTTTTCACCTCTTTGAAGTATCTATTTGCATTCCAACAATATGGTACTTGATAAATCATTCTGCTCTAGCAATTCATTAAAACAACTCCTAGAGGCAATACTTAAAAAATAAGGCTGTATTTATTTATTTAAAAGCCTGTAATGAGTGAACAGTTTATCTGAACTATGGATGTCCATTCATATATGATCATAATACTTTTAAGTTTTATTGAGTGCTCCTTGTGTACCAAGGACTGCATTAACTGCTTTACTTCTGTATTCTCATTTGGACCTTCCAACCAGGGAGGTACTGTTACTTTACAACTAAGGCATAGAGCTTAACCAAGTTCATTTATGTAGTATCAGGACAGAACTTAAATTCAAGTGTTTTATTACAAACCCCATCCCTTACCTGTGGAGAAGGAAATGGCAACCCACTCCAGTACTCTTGCCTAGAAAATTCCATGGATGGAGGAGCCTGGTGGGCTACAGTCCATGGAGTCGCAAAGAGTCGGACACAACTGAGCGACTTCACTTTACTTCATCCCTTACCCAACATGCTGTATTGCATCTCTTTGTATTTACTGACCAAGGATGGCAAACCGTGCCAGCAAGAGGAATGATGATGCAGGTACCTAAAAGGGGCTGTCTCCACAAAATTCTTGGCTCCTGGTCCAGACCCAGGCTGCAAGGCCAGTGCCTTGGTATTTGGTGTGAGCCCCGCTCAGGGATGATAATTCCTGTTGTTGGGATGGGAGATAGTAAACCCAGCTGGAATATGGCCCATGAATCCCACTGGGATTTTTCAGTTCTCTCTGGGACTGCAGGTTTTTGTAGGGTTATCTCTGAAAGCTATATATAGCCTGAGACATTGGTGTGAGGAAATGAGTGAATATAAAGCATATCATAAAGTATGTATTTAGTACTGTGATCATCAACCCAGCTGAGAATTAGCTCAGAAGATTCTAGGAATAGTGTAGGACTTTGAGGAAGGACATTGGCCCTAAACTGCCCTTCAGTTTGGAAGGGGTAAGGCAGAGAAGTGTGCATGTGTACCAAGTCACTCCAGTCATGTCTGTCTCTTTGCAACCTCATGGACTGTAGCCCTCCAGGCTCCTCTCTCCATGGGATTCTCCAGGCAAGAATATTGGACTGGGTTGCCATGCCCTTCTCTAGGGGATCTTCCCATCCCAGGGATCAAACCTGCGCCTCTTCTGTCTCCTGCATTGGCAGATGGGTTCTTTACCACTAGCACACCTGGGAAGCCCCCAGGGAGAGGAGGCAGAGAGGGGAAAAGGAAGGTGATAAGAAGAGTTGGAGGGGAGGGTGTAAGGGGTATGTGTGCCTGAGAGGAAGCATGCAACCCGACGAATAATGGAGAACAGCTTTATTACTTTCACTTTTTGAAATAAGAACTGGCTTATGAAGGTGGGGAGGGAGCATCCTGGGAATAAATGATATGAGAAAGGAAATTGAAACCATCATTTCTGGCCTGCTGATGAGAAGATGTCAGCATGTCCTTAGCCTCTTGCTGTATTCAGTGCTTTTCTAGAGATAAATGGTGGTGCTCAAACAGGTTCCATCGGGGCTCTAGAATATTCTGATTATGAAAAAAGAGGACTGTAAGTTGGGGACTAGTTGCTTAGTCTCTGAAGGACTTTTTATACATGAGCTATTCCACCATTAGCATTGGATTTAACTGCAAAACTGAAGGGAGGTCAAATAAGAACTTATAAAAGAGTAGGTTATACGTTGCTGGGGTCTCTAGCAAGATGACTCTAGGGATAGATTTGTTGGACTATCTAGAAAGCAAAAATTTGGAAACACCTGCACGAAACCACTGAGAAGCCTAGCAGAGCACAGAATACTTGGAACAAGCCTGCCTTTAGGCCTTTCCTCACCAGAAGCCAGGTCAGAGGGCAGGGGAGAGAAGCAGTTCAGTCACTAGGTACCTGAAGGGGCTAGGGAGCGAGGCTGGCTCAGGGACATAGCCTGAGAAAGTAGCCCCTGTGCTAAAATTCATGCGAAGTTCTCTGTGAGGACTCACTCCCTGCAAGGGGGGACAGGCAGCGTGTACACCTAAGACCAGGCATCTTGGTCCCGAATTCTTCATTTGACTCTCCTCAGCGTCCAGGCAAAGGGGGTTATTTAATAAAACTTAGGAGACTTCCCTGGTGGTCCAGTGGCTAAGACTTCAGGTTCCCAGTGCAGGGGACCTGGGTTCAATCCCTGGTCAGGAAACTAGGTCTCACCTGCTGCAACTAAGAGTTCACATGTGGCAACTAAAGACCCTGCATGCTGCAACTAAGACCCAGCACAGCCAAATAAATAAGTAAATAAAATAAATACTAAAAGAAAGTTGGGAGAAGTGGGCAAATATCACAACTTAATGGGTTAACCAAGGTCTGAGGCCCCCCTTTGGGGTGTACACGCCCACCAGAGGGAGCAGTTTTACCCCTGGGGCAGATTTTGCTGACTCATGAATAAATGAAAAACTACACAGTCTGAAATCCTGCCTCTAACAGACAGGAAGGAGAACCTGAGACAGAAAGAGAGATTGAGGGATGCTATGAATACCAGAATCCCAGTCCCAGGATTCTGAGGGACTTGTCTGATGGGACAATACCAGACACTTGAATTCTCCTATTGAAAGCCTTATCCATCATCTTCCCTGATAGCTCAGCTGGTAAAGAATCCACGTGCAATGCAGGAGACCCTGATTTGATTCCTGGGTCAGGAGGACCCGCTGGAGAAGGGATATGCTACCCACTGCAGTATTCTTGGCCTTTCCTCATGGCTCAGCTGTTAAAGAATCTGCCTGCAGTGCGGGAGACCTGGGTTCAATCCCTGTGCAGGAGTCAATAAGCACTTCTTGAGCACTTATGAGGTTATTTGAGGGATACATAAAAAAAAAAAAATGCTGTGGCTAAAGATCTTGCATGCCACAATGAAGACCTGGCACAGCCAAATAGATAAGTAAATAAATATATGTTAAAAAGTATGAGACTGCTCCTACTCTGGAGGAAATTAATGTCTTCTGATGAGATTGGCACCTTCTCCTTCAGCCATTTCCTTCATCGCTTTCACATGTGTGATCCTTTGTGTGTGCTCTCAGTAGTGTCTGACTCTTTCAACCCCATGGACTGTAACCCACCAGGTCCCTCTGTCCATGAGATTTCCAGGCAGGAGTACTGGAGCAGGTTGCCATTTCCTCCTCCAAAGGATCTTCCAGACCCAGAGATTGAACCGTAGACTCTTGTGTCTCCTATGTTGCCAGGCATATTCTTTACCACCAGCGCCACCTGGGAAGCCTGTTTGATCCCTTACCTCTACACTTTCCGTCCTCTTTTCTTTTCCTCTGTTTTCTGGCCTGTTCTTGTTCCCTTCAGTCATTTTCCTCTCTGAATATCCTCGCTCTCCATCTCCCACTTGATGATCTCTAACCTTGTTTCTTGATCTTCCCAACTTCCCTCATGCCCTGGGATGATGAGAAGCTAGCTTAATGCTGGCTCCAGATTGCTGTAGGCCTCTGGCAGAGATTAAAATTCTGTGGTCCTTTGTGTCTAGACTTGGACAGGCACAGGGATTCCTGATTTCCCAGAGTTTAGAAACTGCTTAAATGAGCTAATCTAATATGTCAAAGTCTGTATGTAGAACCTGTATCAGAAGAGTCTTAACCATGTCCAAGTAACATTAAAGATATGAGTCAAGAAGCATGTCCTACTCTTGTTTTTGTTTCTATGTCTAATGGCCTAGACATAAAAACAACTTCCAATCCATGGAACAAGTTGATACGGAATGAGAGGGGTGGCGTGACTCATTAAAATTATAATAATACTGAGGAACAAGTAGAGAAAGACCATAGAAAATGACAAGTTTCATGGGTGAGACATTCTGTTTTCCTACATTTTATACTTGGTGAATGTGTGTGAGTAATCAGTACACCCAGACTGTACTGCTACTGAACTGAACTACTGAATGCTGTTAAACAAGGGAATAGGTTAAGCAGCTCTTTTCTAAGGAGGTCACGGAGCAGAGACAGTTTGTTCTAGGGTCCCACTTTCTTAGAACTTGACATCTATTTCCTATCATGGTCCTGGAAGTTGAGGAATTCTTTCTTTCCTCTATTTTTTCCTCTTTTCTTCCATAAAAATGTGATGAGAGCACTGGGACGACCCAGAGGGATAGAATGGGGAGGGAGGAGGGAGGAGGGTTCAGGATGGGGAACACATGTATACCTGTGGCGGATTCATTTTGATATTTGGCAAAACTAATACAATTATGTAGAGTTTAAAAATAAAATAAAATTAAAAAAAAATGTGATGAGAATTTATCGTATAGTAGGCTCTTTTAGGTCCTGGGAAAATACAAATGAATAAAAACCACTCTCTGCTCAAAGAAGCTTATAGTCTGGTTTAGTTATTTCCTGGTATTTACAGGTCCATTTCACGGCCATGGTGAAATGAGAAAAAACAAGGACAATGTAATGAGTCTTTAAGTAAAGCTAAATATATTCAATATAAAACCTCTCCTCTTTAATGTGAGGTTATATTCATATTTTCATGCTTTCCTGAAAAGATGATATTAATAGTAGATAGTAGTTTTCTCCTTTAACTTTACTTATTTGGCAGAAAATCAGCCATATCTCAAAAATTGTGTGTTTGTGAGGGAAATCTACTGGTTAAAGGTTAATTTTCTCATTCCAGCGGTGGGTCTAAGAAAAGGCCTTTTTTACCCCAAAGAGTGGACCTATGTAGGGAACATGGATTTGCTAGTCAGAGTGAAGTCAGTCAGTCGTGTCTGACACTTTGCGACCCCACGGACAATACCTTACCAGGCTCCACTGTACATGGGATTTTTCAGGCAAGAATACTGGAGTGGGCTGCCATTTCCTTCTCCAGCGGACGTTCCCAACCCAGGGATCGAACCCAGGTCTCCTGCATTGCAGACGCTTTACCATCTGAGCCACCTGATACAAAAGCAGGCTCTGTTGCTACTTCCCACCTTCACTAGACTCAGAAATAAGGGAAGGGGAGAGATCCTGGTCCCAAGAGAGTCAAGGTTCGTAAATGTCCTCTTTAGAGAGCAGCTGCTCCTCCTGACAGCACAGAGGGGATGGCCGATGTCCCAGGAGCCCACAGGCCCAGGAAGTTCTGGGTTCATCTCTTCTAGCCAGAGTGAGGGGGTGGTGAGAAGGAGAAGGAAGGATAGCAACTCTACAGAGATCCAGCAAGTGTAACAGGAAAAGCTCATGAAACAGGAACAGTCTGCTCCACAGTGAGAAGCCTCTGGGCTCTATCTTTTATGGGGTAATGGAATGTGGTCACCAGCTTTTATCAAAATTAACCAGGCATTCAGGTGTTCCGTGGCCAAGGCACAAATAACCCATCCACCAGTCCTTTTAATCATATCACTTAGCCAGTCACACTTCTGTGACCAGCAAAGCATTAGCACCTAAACTCAGACTACTGCACTATAACAAGACTGCATCATCCTGTTTATAGCTTAGGGCTTATGGGTTTGAACTAATTTAGGAATCAGTTTGGGACCAAATGGAGAAAGTCTTGTTGTGAGTCGGCAATTTGCTTAGTGAGTAGGATGCAATGCATGCGTAGAATCCAGAGGTTAGGGAGTCACCGGTCTTACTGAAGATTCAGACATATAAGCAATTATTTCAGTAGAGTGTAATAATTGCATGTACAAAGGCACAGAGAACTGTGATATAGGAGGAGCATGATAAGTTTAGTAGGAGTAGAAGAAAGATATATTTGGTGGGAGTTTCTGAAAAGGGGACTAGAAATGGAGGGTGGAGTCTGATTGTGAGGGGCCAGCCAGGATAGATTTGTAGGAAGCAGAGCTGAGGAGAGTAGCTGCTGACCAAGGGATTAGGGAGGTGAGGGAAGGCTTTCCTAAGGAGCTGGCCCTTGGGATGGGTCTCTTTCTAGACCTCTCTTTAAGTCTCTCTTCTCTTCTTCCTTTCCCCCTGCCCCACATTTTCATGCTAGGCCCAGAACATCCTCGCAGCCTGCAGCTCTAATTACTTCATTCCATTTTAATTCTGCTGAGTTAGGAGCCTCTGAACTCAAGAGGAAATTCACGCAAAATACCAGACAAATTGAATGTGCTGGCATTTCAGAAATACGGCTGACCCTATCTGCCCCTTCATGTTTGCTTCCTCTAGCACTGCCTCAACCAGCAGCAGATTGAAAAATCAACAGTAGGATGTGCTGATGAGAAGAGGTGATGGCACTGATGAAGTAAGAAGTGGGGGTTAACTGACTTACTGGAGTCATTACCTTTTATGGAAAGAGAGAAGGACAGGGTGAGGTCTTTCTGATAGGGGGCTTTCCCTAGACCCTTTTGGAAGCTTCTGGGATCCATCTTTGCAGGTCCAAAACTTTGTGAGTGTTTGTGAATTGTAATATTTCTTCTTCCTTAGTGATATTTGCAAATTGGGAGAGATACCCTTATTCTCAGCTGTTTATTGATGGAGATGTATAGAATGACCTCTCAGAATGAAGGGATTTCAGTTTATAAATCAGCAGTTCTCAAATTTTTTTGCTCTCAGGATTTCTTTGCACTCTTAAAAATTATTGAAGGCCTCCCAGAGCTTTTGTTTGTGGGTTATCCGTATCAGTATTTACTGTACCAAAAATTAAAACTGAGAAAATAATATTTATTAACCCATCTTAAGATAACAATAATAAACCATTATATGTTAACTTAAATATTATATTTTAGTTAACATTAGAAGACATCTGGATTCTCAATTCTGCTTCTGTATTCAAATCAGTATCAATATTTTGTTTTGGTTGAAGTATATGAAAAAAATCTGGCCTCAGAGAGTTGGAAAAGGTAGGAGTATTTTAGATTTCCAATAATTGTGGATATTTTTCTTTGATATTACACCAAAACTCTACACATGGTCATTTCTTAAAGATCACTTGCAATGTGGAATCTGAAACTATCATTTTCTACTCCATTACATTAAAATCCATTTGTTTAACTTGTACTTTGAATAAATTTTGTAATGTCATACATTGGTCATTTGGAAAATATAGATCCTCTGGATTGTATAGATCTTCCAAATGTTGATACATTTCATTTACAGTATTTTAAAAATCACATTCATTGTATCACCATCAATCTTATCAGGGAAGTCTTTAAGCATTGGGTAGCCATCAAGTTCATGGTGGCAGATACAAGTGTCTCAAAATTCTAATTTTCACTTGAAAGCTTGAATTTTATCATTGGCAGCAAAAGCTGTCAGTTGTTTTCCTTGAAGTGACAGGCTAACTTTGTTCATTTCTGGGAAACTGTCTGCCAAACACTCAAATCTGAATAATCTTAGTTTGTGTTCTATAGTTATTCTAACAAGTAAAAATGATATTCCATGAAAGAGGGTAATTCAGCTTGAAACTCAAAAAATTGCAAAATGCTTTTCCTAGAGACAACCATTATACATGAGATACAGCAGAAGTGCTTTATGTGTGCTTCCTATTTCCTCAGACAGAATATTAAAAAGATATACTCAAAGGTTGAGATTTAGTAAAAATGAATAGTGTTTACAGTTATATCAAGTTCAGTCCTAAGTTAAAGTGAATTTTTTTTTTTACTGCAATGAAGAATACAAGAACTGCTTGTACAGTTTAGCGCCACTGCAAGATATAAGCTGTTTTACCCACTATTGCCTTTGCACCATCAGTGCAAATGTCAGCACGGTGACAAGTGAAAATAGTGTCTTAATTTTGTTATCAAAATAGTTTTGACCTTAAGGACTTTTAGAGTCTTGGGAACCTCCCAGTGGAGGAAAACTACTACCCTAAATGATGTGGCCAAGTTCCTCAGGATTTGACTCAAAGTCTCTTTGCTTCTCACTCTCTGCTGTCTCCTTAGGCAAACTCATCTACTGCCTTTGAACAAATGACCCACACATTTGTTATCCCTATCCCTGACTCCTTCCTGGAGCTGGAGACCCATGTATCTAGCTGTCAACTTAACATTGACACTTGGATGTCTTGAAGGCTCCTGAAGGGCAACCTCAGACTTTGCTTGTGGTCTTTTCCTCCCTTGTTTTCTTCCATCATGTTATCCAAGCTGGAATCCTTGTTCTCACACTCTCTCCACACTCTCCCTCCTCCATATCCACTCAATCATTGAGTCCTGTAATTTTACCTCCTAAATATCTTTTTAGTCCACAACTAATCTCTATCACTACCACCACCACCACTACGGAAGTTAGAGGCACCATTATCTCTTGCTTGGAATTACCACAACAGTCCCCCCTTTCAATCTATTCTCTTTGTTGTAGCTAAGTGATCTTTTCAAAACCTGTATTTGATCCTGCCAAAACTCTGCTTAAACCCTTTAATGACCTCCCGTTGCTCTCAGGATGAAGGTCAAAAATTTTAATTCAATCTGACTGCCTAATCTATGTCAAGTTCTTCATTATATACTCTCCTTAAACATGTTCTTTCTTTAATAACGCTCATCATGATTTGTACTTAAATATTCATTAGTGGGATTGTTTGGTTAGACTGTAAATTCCTTCCTTGATGAGACTGTAAGTTTCAGGAGAGCAGATATTTTATAAATATTTACTGAGTCAGTGATGGAATGAGACCTAGGACAATTCCTGTGAGCATAGATTAACCACTGAGAAATAAGTCATCTGCCCCAGGCCCCCGAGTTGGGGGAAGACCTAGTTTTATTTTTATTGTCTCATACCATTTTGAAAAAAAATGCTGCCTTGTGTGAGGCTTTCCATCAAAGCATCCTCCTAAGTGTGGGAGCACATTAATCTTCCTTTTGACATAGAAGCCCTCTTTGCTCCCTATCACTCATGCTGCAGTGGCTCTTGGAGAGGGTTAGCTAGCAATTCTGGCCCTTCAGGAATATAAAGGAGGACACATCTCTCTCTCCCACTAGGTGCTTGGCTAGGAGGCTCATTTCAGCAAAAGGGAATAAAATATATCAAGTGGAGGTGCCAAGAGGGAAACAAAAAGGGGATGAGTCATGATGTTTGTCCAGGGAGACTTCAATCTACTATGGAGGACAGAGCCCTCTCTTGTTTTTTGGTTTTTTTTTTTTTTTTAGCTGAGCTCAGTATAGCACTGGAAGTGGTCCTTCCTACAGGAGGGAAGGGAAACAATGTTTATTAAGCACCTACTCTGTTAGTAAGCAACTACCAGACTGTTGTTCTCTCAATTAGTCTTTTTTTAAAAAAAATCATTTATTTATTTATTTTTGGCTGTGCTGGGCCTTCATTGCTGCACAGGCTTTTCTCTAGTTGCAGCAAGTGGGGGCTATTCTCTAGTTGCAGTATGCAGGCTTCTCATCGTGGTGGCTTCTCTTTTTGAGGACCACAGGCTCTAGGGAGCTCAGGCTTCAGTAGTTGCAGCTCCCGGGCTCTAGAGCACAGGCTGAATGGTTGTGGCACTCGGGCCTAGAGGCATGTGGGATCTTCCTGGACCAAGGATCAATCCCATGTCTCCTGCATTGGCAGGCAAATTCTTTACCACTGAGCCACCAGGGAAATCCCCCTTTTATTTAATCTTTACAACAATCCTGTGAAGTAGTAATTTTTCCCATTTGTTTAGAGAAAAAACTGAGGGCCAGAGAGGTAAAATAACTTATATAAGTAACACAGTTAGAATATATATATTAGGTCTGTTTATCTACCCACTCCACATCCCCCTTTGTGACTCTGTACTGGTCAAAACTTGGCTGCAGGCAATGTTATATACCACATGACACCTCTCACCCCAACTTCTTAAACTACCATTTACCCACCTCCATCTTCCTCTGCTCTTAGGTGATTGGACCAGAGGGAGATTCTGACCCAAGGTTAGTCAGTTCATGGGCTAGCCATTCACCTCTAATTTATGGCCCCGTGGAGAAAAGATGATTTAAGCCAATTTGATTCCCTCTATCTATCTATCCCTTTACTTTAGGTTAGGAAACCTCAACCTAAAGTAAAGAGTTTTCAGCAGTAATCAGAGCCTGCAAGAGAAGCATATTTGCCCAATGGAGCTGAATCACATTAGGGGCCAATGGAGCCTGACACGACAGAGCCATGACTTCCAATTGCTGAGGAGCCTTGAATTTAAATTCCTTCCCAGCTCCAGTGACTGCCCCTGGAGGTCCCGAGAGGCCAGAACTTCTATGCTTGAGTTAACTTAAGGGGATCTCTTTTCCTGTGAGTTGGACTCACAGGGTTACAGAGTAGCAGAGTCAGAATCTGAACCCAGGTTCATCTGACTGCACAGCTTGACTCCTTTCATTTTTCCACACTGCAACGGGGGAATCCCTGAGCAGTGTCAAGGCCCAGCACCCTGGAAGTGAACACAGTCAAGTTTGGAGAGTGGTACCAAGTTAAACTAAGATCATGGCATCTGGTCCCATCACTTCATGGGAAATAGATGGGGAAACAATGGAAACAGTGTCAGACTTTATTTTGGGGGGCCCCAAAATCACTGCTGGCGTGCTGCAATTCATGGGGTCACAAAGAGTCGGACACGACTGAGCGACTGATCTGATCTGATCTGATCTGAAAATCACTGAAGATGGTGACTGCAGCCATGAAATTAAAAGACGCTTACTCCTTAGAAGGAAAGTTATGACCAACTGAGACAGCATATTCAAAAGCAGAGACATTACTTTGCCAACAAAGGTCCATCTAGTCAAGGCTATGGTTTTTCCTGTGGTCATGTATGGATGTGAGAGTTGGACTGTGAAGAAAGCTGAGCACCGAAGAATTGATGCTTTTGAACTGTGGTGTTGGAGAAGACTCTAGAGCGTCCCTTGGACTGCAAGAAGATCCAACCAGTCCATTCTAAAGGAGATCAGTCCTGGGTGTTCATTGGAAGGACTGATGCTAAAGCTGAAACTCCAGTACTTTGGCCGCGTCATGCAAAGAGTTGACTCATTGGAAGACTCTGATGCTGGGAGGGATTGGGGTCAGGAGGAGAAGGGGATGACAGAGGATGAGATGGCTGGATGGCATCATCGACTCGATGGGCAAGAGTTTGGGTGAATTCCGGAAGTTGGTGATGGACAGGGAGGCCTGGCGTGCTGCAATTCATGGGTTTGCAAAGAGTTGGACGCGACTGAGTGGCTGAATTGAACTGAACCAAGTTAAAGAAGGATGTCTGAGGAACCCTTTCCTGCTGGGTCCTGTGAGGTGGTCAAAAGACATTAATAATGGCTCACCTTGCTTTGGGAAATACAAACCATGCTGGCTAGAAGCCCTTCCATTGCATTACAGTTGAGTGTACAACGTCATGTGTGAAGTGACTAGTCATCAATGATGTCTCTTAGTGATACCATTCCCATAAAGGCCCTAGACCCTAGACTGGTCACGGGGAGGAACTACAAAGCACCAGCGCTCAGTCGCTTATGTCTGTCTGACTCTTTGTGACCCCACGGACTGTGGCCCACCAGGCTCCTCTGTCTATGGGATTTCCCAGGCAAGAATACTAGAGTGGGTTGCCATTTCCTTTTCCAGGGGACCTTACTGACTCAGGGATCGAACCCACATCTCCAGAACTGGCGGGCAGATCCTTTACCACTGAGTCACTGGTAAGCCCTGGAGCTGGGCAGATGGGGATTCAAACCCTCTTCTTGCCTGTCTGCCCCTGAGCAGGGCAACACTGTCTTCTCACTGTTTCCTATTATTATATCCTTATTGGTAAGAAGTGGAGAAAATTCCTACCTCACAATAAGGATTATAAGAGATAAATATGCAACACCCTACGCTCGGGGAGTTAGTGTTTGATGGATACAGACTCTGAGTTGGGTAAGATGAAAGTGCTCTGGTGAGTGATGGTAGTGATGGTTGCACAACAGTGTGAATGTACTTAATGCGACAGAACTGTACGTTTAAAAATGGTTAAAATGGTAAAATTTTATGTTATGTATATTTTACATTAAAAAAAAAAGGGGGTTTAAATTGGTCTCCCATTTGCAAGTGCTTTGTAGGTGCTGGTTTCTGTTTTTATCCCCTGTGGCAGAAGCCAAGGTCCAGTCAGTCCCAATGCTCTTAACCCAAGGCAACCCTCTGACCTCTCCTCCAAAACCCTGAGGCACTGGGCCTACCCTGGCCCTTGCCCTAGAGAGCTGGAGGCCCATCAGGGCAATGAAGTAAAGTCCTCAGACCTGGGAGGTCAGGGCAGTACTCTGAACTGAGCACTTTCCAGGTCAGGAGGCCAATGCTTGAAGCTGCGGGGGCAGAGGAGAGCTGGGTTTGAGTTTTGACCAGGCCTAGCCTCAAGATGCCACAGGACAGTGTGCAAGGCTCTGACTGCCGAGAGAGGAGCCCCAGAGAGAATCCTCATCGGGGAAGAGTGGGTGGATGAGCTGCATCTCTGCTGGAAACTCCAGAGCTCTTCTGGGTGGGCGCTTTTCTCTCTGGCTGCCAGTGTTCTCATCACACCACTAGCAGTGCTCCTTATGGGCCGTGTGAAAGGGCCTGGTGCCCTCACCCTTTCCTCACAGGAACCTCTGTGCCTCCCCCAAAGGTGTGCCTGTGTTAATATGATAATGCTGTGCCAATGGCCAGGAAATGACCTCAGCTAACTGATTAGGCCCTCTGGAATGGCATCTGAGACACTGCTTTCATTTTCCCTGGTGAGGAGGCAGCCAGGGCCCAGGGCTGAAGCACAGACACTGGCTGGGGAATTGTATCTGGAAAAGCACTGAGGGGGAAAATTGGAAGTATCAGAATTTCCCAGGTCACTGTTCCATAGGGGCCAAACATCGTTAGCGGCAGCACTAATTATGATCCGGGAGTGCCAGGCCTGGCTGCCGAGCCTGCCCAGGTAGTCCTTGAGAGCCGCCTTGGGAGCCAGCAGGGCAGAGGAGCTGCAGGGATGCCTGGGAAGAGAGAAGCTGGGAGAGGAGAGATAGCAGGGTCATTCAGACACATGGGTAAGGGGAGCTGGATAAGATTCAGTTGCTGGGTGCCCTCCTGTCCTTCAGAATGCTTGGGACTGTGATGGGAAGGGTGGAATTTAGGCTGCTAGAATGATTTCTAGCTGCTGGGAATTCAGAATTGTCTCCGCTTCCTCTCTCCTCATTGTCTCGAGTCGTCAATGCCCCACTGAAAATTCTCTTGTTGTCAGTGTCACTGGTGGCTTCTCATTTCAGCGGGATTCCTTAGTCCTCCTCTTACTCATCTTGCAGCAGCATTTGACATGTATGTTCACTCTTTTCTTTTTAAGACATCCTCATCATTGGGCTTCCCAGAAGCTCCTCTCTCAGTTCTTCTCCTACCTCCTCAGTGTCCAGTGCTGTCTCCTCATTTCCCCTACCTCTATTACCCTAGGACTGTCATCATAGCTTTGTTCTTCTTTCTCCACCCTCCCTAGATAATCCCATCTATCTCAGGATGTTAAAATCACCTATATGTTTAGTTCAGTTCAGTTCAGTTCCCTCGCTCAGTCGTGTCCGACTCTGTGACCCCATGAATTGCAGCACGCCAGACCTTCCTGTCCATCACCAACTTCCGGAGTTCACCCAAACTCTTGCCCATCGAGTCGATGATGCCATCCAGCCATCTCATCCTCTGTCATCCCCTTCTCCTCCTGACCCCAATCCCTCCCAGCATCAGAGTCTTTTCCAATGAGTCAACTCTTCACATGAGGTGGCCAAAGTATTGGAATTTCAGCTTTAGCATCAGTCCTTCCAAAGAAATCCCAGGGCTGATCTCCTTCAGAATGGACTGGTTGAATCTCCTTGCAGTCCAAGAGATGCTCAAGAGTCTTCTCCAATACCACAGTTCAAAAGCATCAATTCTTCGGCGCTCAGCTTTCTTCACAGTCCAACTCTCACATCCATACGTGACCACTGGAAAAACCATAGCCTTGACTAGACGGACCTTTGTTGGCAAAGTAATGTCTCTGCTTTTGAATATGCTATCTCGGTTGGTCATAACTTTCCTTCCAAGGAGTAAGCGTCTTTTAATTTCATGGCTGCAATCACCATCTGCAGTGATTTTGGAGCCCCAAAAAATAAAGGCCGACACTGTTTCCACTGTTTCCCCATCTATTTCCCATGAAGTGATGGGACCCGATGCCATGATCTTCGTTTTCTGAATGTTGAGCTTTAAGCCAACTTTTTCACTCTCCTCTTTCACTTTCATCAAAAGGCTCTTTAGTTCCTCTTCACTTTCTGCCATAAGGGTGGTGTCATCTGCATATCTGAGGTTATTGATATTTCTCCCGGCAATCTTGATTCCAGCTTGTGCTTCTTCCAGCCCAGCATTTCTCATGATGTACTCTGCACAGAAGTTAAATAAGCAGGGTGACAGTATACAGCCTTGACGAACTCCTTTTCCTATTTGGAACCAGTCTATTGTTCCATGTCCAGTTCTAACTGTTGCTTCCTGACCTGCATATAGGTTTCTCAAGAGGCAGGTCAGGTGGTCTGGTATTTCCATCTCTTTCAGAATTTTCCACAGTTTCTTGTGATCCACACAGTCAAAGGCTTTGGCATAGTCAATAAAGCAGAAATAGATGTTTTTTCTGGAACTCTCTTGCTTTTTCCATGGTCCAGCGGATGTTGGCAATTTGATCTCTGGTTCCTCTGCCTTTTCTAAAACCAGCTTGAACATCTGGAAGTTCACGGTTCACGTATGCTGAAGCCTGGCTTGGAGAATTTTGAGCATTACTTTACTAGCGTGTGAGATGAGTGCAATTGTGCGGTAGTTTGAGCATTCTTTGGCATTGCCTTTCTTTGGAATTGGAATGAAAACTGACCTTTTCCAGTCCTGTGGCCACTGCTGAGTTTTCCAAATTTGCTGGCATATTGAATGCAGCACTTTCACAGCATCATCTTTCAGAATTTGAAATAGCTCAACTGGAGTTCCATCACCTCCAATAGCTTTGTTCATTGTGATGCTTTCTAAGGCCCACTTGACTTCACATTCCAGAGTGTCTGGCTCTGGGTGAATGATCACACCATCGTGATTATCTGTGTCGTGAAGCTTTTTTGGTACAGTTCTTCTGTGTATTCTTGCCACCTCTTCTTAATATCTTCTGCTACTGTTAGGTCCATACCATTTCTGTCCTTTATCGAGCCCATCTTTGCATGAAATCTTCCTTTGGTATCTCTGATTTTCTTGAAGAAATCTCTAGTCTTTCCCATTGTGTTGTTTCCTCTATTTCTTTGCATTGATCGCTGAAGAAGGCTTTCTTATCTCCCCTTGCTATTCTTTGGAACTCTGCATTCAAATGCTTATATCTTTCCTTTTCTCCTTTGCTTTTTGCTTCTCTTCTCTTCACAGCTATTTGTAAGGCCTCCCCAGGCAGCCATTTTGCTTTTTTGCATTTCTTTTCCATGGGGATGGTCTTGATCCCTGTCTCCTGTACAATGTCACGAACCTCTGTCCATAGTTCATCAGGCACTCTGTCAGATCTAGTCCCTTAAATATAGCTATCTTCAGGCCCTGCATCTCCCCCTGAACATTATACTCATATCCAGCTGCTACTTGACATCTCCATGTGAATGTCACTGATAGTCCACTCAGACTCACTGGTACCCCAGTCTTCTCCATGGCAATAAATGCAACTCGGGTTCTATCAGTTTCCAAACTTTGGAGTCATTCCTGGATTTTCTCTTTCTTTCATGTCTCCTTATCTAATTCCTTGGAAAATATTGTCAGTTCTTCAACATATAACTTCCATCCTGTTGCCTAAGATAGATGCTCCAGCTGCCACTGTCATGTTCGTGAGATTCCAACTGATGGAAAGGGGAGAAGGAAGAAGTAGATAGCAGACCCCTTCCTGTAAGAACATGACCTGAAAGTTGCTTATATCCCTCTACTCACATCCCATCAGCCAGCATTTTGTCACAAGGCCACATTTCACTGCAAGGGAGCTTGGGAAATGTAGTTCTTTTTCTGAGTAGCCTGTGCCCAGCTAAAATGTGACAGGAGAGACTGAATTTGTGGGGGACGTGAGTGAGCTCTGTCATAGTTCCTGAGTGGTTTTCTTGCTTCTGCTCTACCTCCTGCAGGGTGTTCTCAACACAGAAGCTGGAGTAGTCCATTAAAATCAGAACATTTCACTATGTGCAGAACTTGCTAATCACTTCTCTCTCACTAGGCATGAAATCTACAATCCTTATAATCTACGGGGTCTTATGTAATTTGTGCACCATTCTCTCTCTTGCCTCATCTCCTATCTGTCTCCCATTGTTTACTCCACCCCAGGATGTGTTCCTTGCAGAATGCCCCCAGTGCAGGGCTTTTGCATTGTTCTTCCTTCTGCCTGGAATGCTGGCCCCTCACATAGCTGCATGTCTAGCTCCTCTTCCTTCAGGTGTTTGCACAAACGCTAGCTCCTCAGAATGGCTCTTCTTGAACCCTGTTCCCACCATCTGTAGCCCTCTTACCTACCTTGTTGTTGTTGTTTTTTTTTCAAGACAGTTAATGCCACCTGAAGTGCATGTTTTTTTCCCCCACTAGGCCTTAGGATCTACATTCCACATATAGCAGGCGTGCTATGAACATTATTCCTGTTGAATAAATGAACGAAGATGGCTGTGCCTGGTATCAAAGGTGACAGGATGGGGTTTCTTTCCTAATCCTTTCAGGGAGAACTCATTTCTTGATCACTGTTGTAGTTCCAGCTTGGAAACAGACTAATTAGTTTCTTGTTCCTGGGCACTCTCTTCAGTTCAATTGATCAAATATTCATTAGGCAGCTAGTATGTTAGACATTTAGTATGGTGGATATAAAAGAAGAAGCTATAGATTAGTATTGGCCCTCAGGAAACTTACAGCTTGGTTAGGAACCGAGATTTTGTCTTTTTTTTTCTTTGCAAGTGTGGCCATTCAGGTCCAGTATAAAAGGTCAGGAAAAGAGGAAAACCACTCTTTTCTTTGATGGCAGCGTTGTGAACTGGTGTGGCCTGGGCTGTGGGAGAGGGACAGGTATAAAGAAAACCTGCCCCATTATAGATTATAGTTTTAGGTTATGATGGGCTTCACTCTCCTACTCGCTATGGAGTAGGGACTAACTCACTGGTGGTCTGCTTAAGAAACAGTTTGAATTAGTTCTTGTTCAGTGTATGAGGGGAAATAACATGAGATGCAGCAGGTAGCCAGGTAGCAGGTAGCTAGGGAGATGGAGAGGAGGGATGTGAATCTCAGGGGGGCCCGGGGGAAAGGTTGCTCAGAAAAACTGAGCAGGAGATAAATTACCTGAAAGGGTTGTTCCATTTTCCTTTCCTGTTCTGGGCAAAATGCGAAAGGTCAGAGTTGATTATTTTCCCCAGATTCCTCTGTGCAGGGCCACTTAGACATTGCTCTGACATTTGCAGTCCGAGAAGATCAGAGGACTCCTCTGAGGCCTAGCTTTGGAAGTCGACGTTGGGAAAGTTCCTATTTTTTTTTTTTTTCCTTTGGATGAGGCTGCTTATTGCATCCTCCCTAATTCTCCCTTCTTTTGACATTCCCCTTCAGTCTGAGAGGTAGAGCCAAGAGCAGTGGCTCATGAATTTAAAACAAGCATTAGAGCTACCTGGCTGCTGCTGCTGCTAAGTCACTTCAGTCGTGTCTAACTCTGTGCGACCCCATAGTCGGCAGCCCACCAGGCTCCCCTGTCCCTGGGATTCTCCAGGCAAGAATACTGGAGTGGGTTGCCATTTCCTTCTCCAATGCATGAAAGTGAAAAGTCAAAGTGAAGTCACTCAGTCGTGTCCAACTCTTAGCGACCTCATGGACTGCAGCCTACGAGGCTCCTCTGTCCATGGGATTTTCCAGGCAAGAGTACTGGAGTGGGGTGCCATTGCCTTCTCCGAGCTACCTGGAAGGTTTGTTAAAATAAGATTGCTGTTGTCACACCCAGAATTTGCCAGTACAGTAGGTCTGGGTTAGGGCCTAAGAATTTTCATTCATAGCAAGGTCCCAGCTGCTGCTGGTCCCAATCACATTGGGAGAACCGCTGGCCTGAAGCAGTGGTTCTGATTTGGGTCTAAAGGTGTCCCATCCATGACCTTCCATTTTAGTCCTTTCCCCCAATTCCCCAGCTACTGGGAAATGGGCCTTGAGTTATCCCAAGACTTAGATGTCAAGGGGGACTGCCCTGGTGGTCCAGTGGCTAAGACTCTGTGTTCCCAATGCAGGGGACAAGATTCTACCCTTGATAAGGGAACTAGATCCCACATGGTGCAACTAAGAGTTTGCATCTGCAACCGAAGATGCCACGATGAAGATCAAAGATCCTGCATGCCACAGATAAGACCTGGTGCAGCCAAATAAATTAAAAATTATTTAGATAAAATAAGTTAGATGTCAAGGATTTCCTGATTACCAGGGTTATTGGCCAAGGCAGCCCCAGGAATCACTCTCCCTGTGAATCTTCGGCAATCTCTTCTACTCTCATTTGTCTGGGTGAGTGCAGATCTATTCCCACCATCCCCCACCCCATTCATGGAGGTGAGGATAAGTAAGCCCTCCTCAGCCAGGGAATCCCCAGATCTGAGAGTTGCAGAAACTGTTGTGGTAGAGCATGGGAGAACAATAGATGCAGAGTAAGCTGAGGAGGCAATGGCACCCCACTCCAATACTCTTGCCTGGAAAATCCCATGGATGGAGGAGCCTGGTAGGCTGCAGTCCATGGGGTCACTAAGAGTCGGACACGACTGAACGACTTCACTTTTATGTTTCACTTTCATGCATTGGAGAAGGAGACGGCAACCTACTCCAGTGTTCTTGCCTGGAGAATCCCAGGGACAGGGGAGCCTGGTGGGCTGCCGTCTGTGGGTCGCACAGAGTCGGACACGACTGAAGTGACTTAGCAGCAGCAGCAAGCTGAGGAAACCCAGCCCTCCTAGGTTTCTGGTTCTTTGAGATTAAAATATTTGTTTCTTCCTGGGCTCTGCTCAGCCCAGGACTGGGAAACCATTTATGCTTAATGTCCTCAACCCATTAGCAGCCCAGCATGGGGCTCTGCTAATCAGGCTCCTTAATGGCTGTGCTGTGAAGAGTGAGGTTGTGAGTGTCTGCATCGGCTTCTCAGCCTTAGCTAGAGAGAAGCATCTAGACAAAGATCAGGGCCTAGATAGGCTCAGAGGTGTCCTGAGAATGATTCATGTTAGTGTAGGAGGCCTATCTTATTCACGGTAACTTGTCTTCCCACCTCCATTTTAGTAGAGATGCCAGATTAGGCCCCTTGGTCACTTCAGCTGAAATAAGAAGGTACCTCCCCCCCACCCACCACCACACTCCTATTCCAGCCTTCTCTCCTACATTAGAAGACAATGAGTTTCTTTGGGAACATATTGCTGTATCAGGGGCCCTCATGCAACTGAGCGATTGACCATGCATGCACACATTTAAGGGTAATAGATAATATTCTTAGAGAAGAGGTCATGCCTTGAATCCAGTCTCAGAATTTCAATATTTATATCTTGCTCCTCTTAACATCTCTTGATGCATTTGTTCTCGCTAGATAACTCAAACTACTGGCAGTTCCACAAGACCCTGGAAGGGAAAGTTGTTCTCCTCCCCATTACTCCCTTCAATGAGATACTTGAAAGAAGAGTTGAGTTTCTACTATTAAGAGGCATGGAGGGTGCCAACAAGTGCCAGCTACTGGTTCCTACTTGCTCTTCCCTCATTTCTGGGAACTCCCAGGCCTGGGACAGGTTGAGCACCTTTAAGGGGAATCCCAACACTCAGCCTCTGCAGCCAGTCAGGATCACAGGGCTAGATAATTCTGACTTTTCCCAGGCAAGGAAAGCCTATATATTTCAAGCCACCAATAAGCCAGCCCATTGGCCAAGACTTTGGGGGCCTCCTCTTTCCTGCGTTTTCTATCCTGGCCCCTCAGCCTCAGGTCTGAGCCATGGGGAATCCTGTCCAATCTGCTGGAACAGACCATCACAAGCTGCTCCTGTTGTGGTCTGGGCCGCCAGCTCCCCAGCCTGCTGCTGCTGAAAGGAGGCTACGATGTCAGTAATCAGTCCACAACCTCCCTCCACATGCCAGCCCTTTGTGGGGGAGGGGAGCCCATTTGGAAAGAATCACATCTGAAGCAGGCAATTTGGAGTGGGGTTGGGAGAATGGAGGAAGGGAAAACTGCTCAGGTTGCCAATTGGGCACAACCATGTTTTAGCCAGGCCACATTGTGCCCACATTTTTCCTGTAGCCCAGGCTTCCCACATGGCCCATTTAGGCCCATCTGCCCACTTCTCATTCTCTCTGCCGCTCCTGGGCCCTGGAGAAATGCCAGCATTTCCCTTCTCTGTCCCTTCTGCCTTCTGGGCCCCACCTGGCCCACCCCCAAGGCATACAAACATCCAGCTGGAGACTGACTTAGAGGCAGACAGTGTAAGCAGGGCAGGGGCTAGAACTGTAGTTTTGAGCTGATGATACTGTGTTCCAGAGCCAAGGATAGGTGGACATACTTAGCACCTGAAATGTTACCTGTTTCCTGGTCTCCTAAACTACCAGGACGTAATCTCCCTGAAGAGGAGAAGACCAGTGGTGGACTCAGATCCATCCCTTTTCTAGCTGGTAGCTTTGGGCAAGTCAACTCCTCTGAGTCTCTACTTCCTCAGCTGTACAATGAGGGCATTAAATAGGGTAATGTGAGAAGAAATGGGTAAACTGGAAACTGCAGTACAGAGCTTATCTGTCTTCTATCTTATCTGTTATCCTTCTTGTGCCCTGCCCTTCTGGGTCCCCTGGATGCTGATCACACAGGGGACGGTGCTCTCTTGTCTGCCTCAGGGGTCAGGATGCTCTGAGGAGCACCCCCACCCTGTCCAGGAACAGCCAGAGCTCTGAAAGCCCGGAGGAAGGGGTGCATAGACCCACGTATGTGTTGTTTTTCCAAGAATCCAAGGGAGTGGAATGACTGGAAGATAACTGAGGTCACAGGAGGCACTGTGGGATGCTGGTGTGGGGTCTCATTTCCTTCACTTTGCTCCAGAAGTCTCCAGAGTATGGATGTGCTGGGTTTTTCTCCTGCCTCGCTCTGGCCAGGTTTGGAGGAGGAATCCCCACTGAAGATTGATGTCAGACTTGCCTTCCCCTCCCCCAGCCTCATCTTTGGTGATTTATAGAAATTATTTGGACACAAGAGTTAATGGAAGTAGGTTGCTAGTGTGTGGGCGAATTCATCACTGTCTCCCTGCATCCCAAGAGCAGATCTGTCTTTCAGGGTGAGAGATCCTGGAGTGACTTTCAAAGGTCTGAGAAATATAGGCTCTCTTGGGAGGGCAGAATTGTGGACAGCTTGGGCAGGGATTTCAGGGAGCTGGGGTGACTGCAAAGTGGCTGTAAGGGCTGACTGGGAGGGCTTTCCTTTTTGTTTCTTTACTTACGGGAGAAGAGAGGCAGAGGGTATTGGCATTGCTGGGAATGTTGCTGCCCCAGACCTATCCCGTCCCACCCCTGGGAAGTAGGCTGTTCCTTGCAGTCCACTGCTCTGGGTGAGGAGGACTGTTCCTGCAGCTGTCGGTGGCAGTGATGAAAGAGGTGGAGGGGAGGGGAAGTAAAAGGAGGGTATTTGATGGAGGTCGTGCTCTGGGGGGAATAGGACTGCTCTCCTTCCTTGCATCCCCTCATTTGACCAACTCAGCACTTCCTGGAGGTGGCACTCAGACAGGGAGCTGTTTTGAAATCACAAAGACCTAGTGCTGAAAGGCTTGGAGGCTGGGAAGTGAGCTGTGAAAGGGAACATGATTATGCAGGTGGGGGCAGAACTCTCTGGCCAGGAAAGAACTGCTTCCCCCTCCAGCCCCACATCCAGCTAGGTCTTTCCCACAGTCTAAGCACCCTGAATCTGCCTGCAATTCGGGAGACCTGGGTTTGATCCCTGGATCGGGCAGATCCCTTGGAAGAGGGCATGGCAACCCACTCCAGTATTCTTGCCTGGAGGATCCCCATGGACAGAGGAGCCTGGTGGGCTACAGCCCATGGGGAAGCAACGAGTTGGACATGACTGCGCAACTAAGCACAGCACAGGATGTACATGTGCATGCACGCTCACACCTACATTTAGTGAGAGTGCAGAGGTGTGCCTGTGAACCATTTAGAGGGAAAGTGACTAGAGGCAGTTCTGAGGTTTGTTCTCTACCTCTCCAGCCAGTCAGAAGGTTTCTCTCAGATATTTACTTGGGTCTTAGCTGGTCATCTCTCCACCCCTTATTTTGCTCCTTCTTCTTCTCTGGGTTTCTCTGTGTCCTGTCTCCCCCCACCCACATACACACACTGCCCCCCTCTGGCTTTCCTCTCTGTCTCTGATCTTGAAAACAGGAAGTGTTGGAAGAAGACCCTGCCTCCTAGCTGCCCCAATTTAGCATGCAGCAAGATAGATTTAAATTAGGTTAAAGAAAGAACTAGCAGTGGGGAGTAGTGGGTGGTCAGGACAAAAGGCAGCCACTAGGAGTGGGGTGGGCTGTGGAATCCTATAGGCTCACAGAATGTTGGAGCTAAAGAGACCTGAAGAATCTTCTAGTTTCTCCTGAGCTTACAGACATGGAGCCGAAGGTCTTTTTGGAAACAGCTATTCTTATCTGTAGGCTGCCGTCTATGGGATTGCACAGAGTCGGACACGACTGACGTGACTTAGCAGCAACAGCAGCATTCTTATCTGTATTGTCAGTGATAAATTTGGTCATGTCTCACTGGCATCTGAGGGAATTTCCGGGGAGAAGCGCGGTCTCTCCTGTGTCAATCTCCCACCGCACTCGCACTGAGGCGATTCACCGAATGTGGCACAGCCTCTTTTCTCTGGGGCACAGAGGTGGCTGACTTTGCTACATGGAACCTGACTCCTCTCCTGAAGCCAAGGACCCCTGCAGAGTGGACAGCCCTCCTCTGAGCTCTGGGCATGTGCCGGAGGCCAGGCTGCAGGGCCCTGGTGTGTTGTCCTTCTCCCAGATAGCTCCTCTCTGGCTGTTCCCATCCTCAGTGACTCCTGGGGAGATCCAGCTCTGATTTGGGTGGTGTGTGGAGACGGCAGCATAAAGCGTGGCCCCTTCTGCTGGAGCAGCTAGAATGGACTTTAACACGCCTTCCTTCTTCCACCCCAAACTGCCTTCAGACAAGCCTGGCAGCAGGGGGCACTCCTGGGTCATCCCAGGAGAGGATTCTAGGGACCATCTTCAGCCTGGACTCTGAACATAATAGAAATTTTGTTTATCTACCTGTCATTGTGAACAGGGCAAACCCTTTGAGAGTTGGAAGTAGTCTTTTTCTAGCAGGCAGACAGAGACTTGAGAGAAAAATCGCTTTTCTAGATATTCCCTGAGACTCCTTGGGCTGAAAGGAACCTGACTTCTGCCTCTTGGAGATTAGTTGGGAGGGCAGGTCTCTATCTGGGAGCCATGGCCAAGACCAAATGGGTCCCCATTTGGGGACAGTGTAACTCCTGGCCCCTTGCTAGTGGTTTAGCTGTCTTTGGGGAGCTATATTTTCTTCAGAATGACTTCCAGATTAATCTGTGTTGCTAATACCCATGCAGTGCCCACTAGATTCTTCATCGTGGTGGGGAAATGGGAGAGACTTTTTCTATTTTTCCCAGACTGAACACAGTCCTCTGTGACTATCCTGGACTTGTCTGGGAGTCTGATGGGGATGGGGTAGGAAATCTACTCAGTAGGAGTGCTGAGAAGATTGGTGGGGTGTGGCTCATTCCTGACCCATAGCTGACCTGGTTGAGGCTTTCTGGGCAGCAGCTGCCCTGAGGAAAAGCCCCTAAGAGGAGACTTCCCAAGGACCCCTACTCCTGCTTTCTTCCACTCATCTCCCTCAGATTTCCTCATCCACCACCCAGTCATCTCAAAGCCAAATTCTTCTTCTCCAGTAACAGGGCCTGTGTGAGTATTGAGTTAGGGGCACAGGGATGGTAAAATGCCTGTATCAGTAGTTGTCTCTGTTCAAGGAATCGGGGGAGGCCAGTATACAGTGGCTGGTGGTAGAGGACAGGATCTCAGGTATCACTAGCAGAGCTGAGGTGGTGGTTGTTTAGTCGCTAAGTTCTGTCCGACTCTTTGCAACCCCATGGACTGTAGCCTACCAGGCTCCTCTGTCCATGGGATTTCCCAGTCAAGAATATTGGAGTGGGTTGCCATTTCCTTCTCAAGGAAGCACAGGGCCAAATCTGTGAATTTATTCTGGGGGAGTACAAGTCCAAGTCATCCTCAGAACTGATTTCTGACTTCAGAACCCCAAATCACTAGTTTTCTCTACAGGCTCTGCAGGAATTCCCAGGCCTTCAGGGCCCCACTTCATCCCACAGGCCTCGGGGTGGCTATAAACATTAAGGCAACAGTCCTCCAGGGTGTGGAGGAGAGGAGGGTGAGGAGAGTGGGAAGACAAGCCCAATGTAGGACGCCCTGGCTCCAGTGTCTTGAGGGTCCAGAGAGCCCCAGCCCCACCTACCACCAACTGACGGATTAATTCTCAAGCTCTTTAGGGCAGTAGAGATTACGGACTGGGCCTGCTCCAGATGAAAATCTGCAGAGGCGCAAATTCCATAACTTACCTGTAGCCTTTTTCTCTGTCTCCCAGCTCCTGGAACCAGGACATTTTCCTGAGGTTTCACCTAAGTTCTTCCAGCTGTAGTTTTAGCCCAGGCTTGAAGCTTACAGCATACACTGGAGACCCTGGGACACCCTCCCGTGCAGTTTGCATGTGACTGAATCACGAGGTACAGATGTGCAGAAAGGGCTGAGTATGAGGAAGACTGCGTCACGAACAGACCAGTTCATGGGTCTCAAAGGTCAAAAGTGTGACTGGGCCCTAGAGGAGTGTTGACGTTTCCTGAGAGGAAGATGGCGAGTGTTTGGGAACAGTCTGCAACTGCTTGTTATATCTGAGATTTCCTTATAGAAATGAGGCCTCAGCTGGACCAGCAAAAGACAGGAACCTTTAAAAGGCATTATAACTCCACCCATGTGTCTTTCATTTATTCTCTTGTGTCCCCTACTCTAACTTGGTGGCTGACCTTTTTCCCTTCTAAATGACCATGACCCCTTTCCTTCAGGATGCTGATCTAGCTGGACATTAGCCTACACAGAGAACCTAAGGCTCCTGAGATGGAAATGAGGGAGTGCAGAAGTTAAAGACTTGTTCTTGGTCCAGAAGTGAGTTAGAAGTTCAGTACAGTTCCAGAAGCCTCCTTTTCACAGCCAGTACTACTTAGGGAGCTAGGAGTTGGGACCAGCTCAGGGATAACTTCCAGGTACCTAATCTGAAGGCTTGGTAGCAGGGGGAGGGGTGGCAAGGGAGTTGTAGAAATCATAATAATAACAGGTCCAATTCATTATACACTTTCTAAGGGGAAGATACTGTTCTAAGCATTACACGTGCTTTATCTTGTTCAATCTTTGACCCATTGAATCATGACTCCTCTTTTACAGATGAGTAAATGGAAGCACAGAGTTATAATAAAAATTAAAATGCTACTAATAAGGATAAAATGTTTAACAGCTAAATTTTTTTTAAAAAAACTGACCCAGTGGGACTTCACTGGAGGTCCAGTGGTTGGTTGAGACTCTGCTTCCAATGCAGGGAACATGGGTTTGATTCTTATTTGGGGAGCCAGGATCCCACATGCCACAAGGTGTGGCCAAAAATTTAAAAACAAAGCAAAAAGTCACCCTGTACCAGGCCTTGCATGAGCACATTATATGTATGATATTATTGAAAGTGTAAGTTGCTTAGTTGTGTCCACTGGAGTGGGTAGCCCTTCTCTTCTCCAGGGTATCTTCCCAACCCAGGGATCAAACCAGAATTTTAAGTCCTGAGAATTTATCATACTATCCCCATTTTCAGCTAAGGGAAACTGAGACTGAGAGAGAATTGACTTGCCCAAGATCACAGAGTCTTAGAAAGTGACCACAGCAAGAACCAAACCCGATTCCAAAACAGCCTGTGCTCATGATCCCTTAGCAACTCTGCCTCCTGTATGGAGAGAGCAGGTGGTTATGAAAAGGAGTCCCACTGGATTTTTTTTTTTCTTTTCAAAATCACTATTTAAATATTTGCCATTGAACCGCACATAAGAAACTCTTTGCTGCTGCTGCTAAGTCGCTTCAGTCGTGTCTGACTCTGTGTGACCCCATAGACGGCAGCCTCTCAGGCTCCTCTGTCCCTGGGATTCTCTAGGCAAGAACACTGGAGTGGGTTGCCATTTCCTTCTCCGAAGAATATCCTTACCTGATGTTAACTCAACCAGTGGATTTTAAAAGCAGAGGTTGGGGCCAGGAGCGACAACATCTGCCATTTTGGGAAGCTGTGGAAGAGATGCCCACCATCCCCCCTAATGGTGTAGGAAGCTGTGTTCTCGCCTGTCTTCTCACCCACCTGTGACTGGGCTGCAGGAAAACGAGTCCTGGAATAGACTGGACAGGGAGGTAGGGGATGTTTCTTTGGCCTGAAGCCTCTACCTCTTTGCTCACCCTGGAACGTGTGTTCTTACCCTGACAACCTGTCAGGGGACTGCTGTCAGTCTCTGCTTGCTCTTTCTCTTCATCATCACTGTGGATCTTGCTGGGCTGTGGTTGCCTTGGTAACTTGATGGGAAGCTCTTGAGGTTTTCTGAAACCACAAAGGGCTATGGGAGGGAGGAACCAGTCTCTGCTAGGCTGCCAGTCACAAAAGGGAAGAAACCTCACAGCTCCTGCCAGCCATTCAGCCAGTCTTTCTTTGGGTCTGACCTCAGCCTCTTCTGTTACAGCTGCAGGAGCTTAGCAGCCTTTGGGGCTGGGACTGAGAGGAGGGAGCTGTCACGTACTGCTCTGCCCTTGGAGTTGGCTCACACAGTCGCCAGTGCTGCCTGGACTCCGGCTTGCTTCTATGCCCTGGCTCTGAAGTCTTAATTGGTTTTATGAAGTTCAATGCCTATTTTTTATGAGACAGATAATTACGGTGAGAGAAGGTCAGGCCCTTCTCTGCTGGTCTTGGCGGGGCCTCCAGAATTGCTGACTCCCCAGTCAGCACGAGGCAGATGAATGGGATCATGGTGGGCAGGGGCAGGCCTGGGAAGGGGAGGATACTCACCACAGGAGGAGGTCCTGAGTCTCCAGGCTGCAGTCCCTGTGAGGGGCTCAGGGAGGAGAATGTACCGCCTGCCTCTTGGAGGAGCCCACACATCTGAGGTGGGCACCTGTGGATTTTTGTCCTTCTGGGGGGTTGGTGGGTGGGGTATGTGGCTCTTCTTCCAGGATTCATGGCAGCTCTCTCAGGCCTCCTGGGGGCATTTCTACTTGGGGGTGTTCCTGGCTGTACCAAGAAATCCTCGGTCTCTACACAGTTATTACCTGAGGGGCTGTTTCTTCCTCCCTCTCCTTCCAGTCTTCTTTCCTCTCCCGCAGTCTCAGTCTGAAACATGGCCTATGTCTTCCTTAGTTCAGTCTCTGTAACTGGTCTCTGTTTCTCTCTGGTCTTTTTCCTAGTTCTACTCCATGATAACCTCCCCACTCCCATCTCTCCTTCTTTCTCTCCTCCCCAGGTGGGAATTGACTTGCTGCCCATTGGAGTACAGTTCCACACTGTGATTCCCTGCTGACACAGGCAGGGTCTGAGGGTAGTGGGGAGTAGGTTGGGGGCAGTGCAGTGAGAAATTCTGCTGATGCTGAGGATGGCTCGCCTCCAGCCCTCATGGCCAGGAAGAGCAGGGTGGGGCAGAGGTTTATGTGCTTCTCTCCAGGCTAGGAACCACTGTCCAGTTTGTGACTCCCAGGTAGGCTGAGAGGTTGACACTGTCCCTAGACCAGGAACAGGACCCCTAGCTCCCTGGGAAGGACCTTTGACAACCTGCTCTGGTTCTAGGTACTGTCTATCTGTCCTGATATCCTCCTCCAAAGGGCAAGAAGGCGACTGATCCCTTTGTGGAAGACACATAATTACACTTTTAGACCAAGCCAATTGCTGGATATGACTGGATATGTGACAGAATAACATCAGGAAGACTCTTACCTACTCAACATATTATTTTTTTATTATTTTAAAAATATTTATTTTATTTTATTTACTTGACTGCATCAGGTCTTGGTTGGGGCATACAAGATCTTTGAGCTTCATTGTGGCATGCGGGATCTTTAGTTTTGGCATGCAGGATCTAGTTCTCTGACCAGGGATCAAACTTGAGTCTCCTGCATTGTGGGTGAGGAGTCTGAGCCACTGGATGACCAGGGAAGTCCCTCAACATATTGTTAAACTCCCTCCTCTCACTTTGCTTTCTGTCTCAGTGGCCGACTCCCCAGAAGTTTCTTCTTCAGAGTGAGTCCAATCTTGCAAAAAAAAGAATAAAGGAAAAATAAGGCTGAAGCCACCCAGGTCAGGAGGGCCTGGAATCCTGACTGCAGAGACTGGGTCCTGTTCTGTCTCATCCTCCTCCATTTAATTAGCTAATGTCTGTAAAGGGCTGGGCAGCAGAAAAGCCCTATACAAATATTGAACACAATTTTATTTCCAAGACTCGCCAAGAATATATTTGCAGACTTGAGGGAAAGGTCACTGGGACTTCCTGGGACAGAAGGAGGACTTCCTGTAGGGCCTAGAGAGAGAAAGCCAGGACTGGGCAAGGAGAGGCCACAGTGGAGGCCAGCCAGGGTCTGACTTTCTGTGAACCTATGGACTGTAGCCCACCAGGTTCCTCTGTCCATGGGATTCTCCAGGCAAGGATACTGAGGTTGGTAGTCATGCCTTCCTCCAGGGGATCTTCCTGACTCAGGGATCGAACCCATGTCTCTTACGTCTCCTGCATTTGCAGGTGGGTGCTTTACCACTAGCGCCACTTGGGAAGCCCTAATATTCACAACAACTAATATTTATTGAACATTTACTGTGTTCCTAAGGGGGCTGGAGCTCTTCAGCTTAGGGAAAAGTGGCTGTCTCTTGGTGCAGTGGAGTAGGGAGCTTTTCAGTGAAGCAAGCCCCTGTGTGCTGTAAGCCAGGTCTGTATGAAGTGTCTCTGAAACCTTTAGGAGAGGGGTGTCACTTATCTTCTCTGACCAATGAAAGAAGTCTCTGTTCTGCAATCCAGGTCCCTCCAGCGTGGATATTCTATAAGCTTCTGCACTCTCCTATCCTTTCCCCAGTGACAAGTCACCTGGCCCTAAATCCATTATGAAAGATCACTGAGGCCAATTAGCCTTGACAGGCTGCATGTTCAAGGGATAACTTTCCAGTTTTTGCCTCAAGGCCTGATTATGTGTCCCTGACCGTCTCAGAAATCTTTGTTATCGTATATCTAGAGGCAGTCCCCTCCTCCCATCTCTGGGCAGGACTTGGCTTTGGGTGAGGGCCAGATGGCAGAGACTGGGAGAATAGAGTAGCCAGCCTTGCCCCTCACAACTCACAACCATGGTCAAGAGAGACAGCAACGCAGGGATTGGAGGCTCCTAGAAAAGGTAGGTTGGAGAAGGCAATGGCACCCCACTCCAGTACTTTTGCCTAGAAAATCCCATGGACAGAGGAGCCTGGTAGGCTGCAGTCCATGGGGTCGCTAAGAGTCGGACACGACTGAGCGACTTCACTTTCCCTTTTCACTTTCATGCATTGGAGAAGGAAATGGCAACCCACTCCAGTGTTCTTGCCTGGAGAATCTCAGGGACGGGGGAGCCTGGTGGGCTGCCGTCTTTGAGGTCGCACAGAGCCGGATATGACTGAAGTGACTTAGCAGCAGCAGCAGCAGCAGAAAAGGCAGGTATACCAGGTATATCAGGAATACTGATAACATATTTCCAACATCCTTTGGGTTTCTTTTGTACATCCCCCCACTCTCTAAAATCTGAACAGAGCCGGAGTGGACTTTCTGAGAGACAAGGTCCTTGGGCCCCCAAGTTCTACCAACCTCCATTCTGTTCCCAGTTGTTCTCTGGCTTCTCTCCAGAGCCTGGGAGCTTCCATGTGTTATCAGTTCATTATCATTCTGATAAAGTCATTAGTCCTTGAAAAAACATGATTCCTCAGCTAAGGCCAGGCCCCTATAACCTGAGAAGGAGTACAAATGGCTGGAGACCTGAGGGAGGCTGCAGACACACACACAGCCATACAGACATACAGTTACGCTTGTTCCCAGGGGTGTGTGTAAATGCACACAGACACAGTGCACGTGCCTTTATACACAGGCATAGGCTTATTTCACGTGCCCAGGTGTAGAGCTATACCAGAGAGCCCAGGGCCATATCAGTAGAGCCACGCTCGGTTGCTTACAGCCCTGAGATTCACTCAACGTCTAGATCAGCGATGCAGCATGCAGCAGCCTTAGCCCCCGCAAACCCAGAGGGCAGGCTACCCAGACTCCGGGAGGGGGTGGAGAGTGGAATGTGGAAGCTGAGGTTAGAGATCTGCAAGTTCCATTAGCCACAAGAAGCATGTCTGGAATCTAAAAACGCAGGGACAAGGGCACTGCGGAGCAATTCCTGACAGCGGGTTTATATTTCCCACCCCCTCCCCCACCAGGAAGCTCCTTGTGGTCAATAAAGCCATTTACGGATTAGAGCAGCTCCCTCAATAAAAGCTGCTTATTCAAAAGGTGCTTTCAGTTAATTTGCATTTACTTCATGGATATTAAAATGCATGGAAGAGCTGCCTCTTCAGCCTCCCTTCCTGTTTCCATTTTGAGTCCCTGGCCCAAACACCCCTCCCTTCCTTCCAGGCTCGTCTCCTCTGCCCTGACCAGTGGGCACAGGTATGGATTTGGAATGGGCTGTGATTTGCAGCAACCCAGGGACCTCAATGGGGAGTGGGAGGTGGTGAACACTGACCGCTGACCCATGGTGGAGGGGCAGCTCCACGGACAGCCAGAAGTGGCCAAAGCTAGAGAGTTTTCCTAAAAGAGAGAAAGGAGGACTGAGGCCCTGGGGGAGCCCCTTCTAGTTACCCCAGGGTGGGTACAAGCCTGATCTCCTATGGAAGGAGGAATCTGTTTGCTGTTTGCAAATGGGGATGTGATGGGGGTCAGCAGAGTCAGCTTCACTTTCCAGGACTTCTGTTGGCAACCACCTGCCATGCATTCAGTTCATTCCAAGGATATTTAACACCTACTGTGTGCCAGGCCGGAGAAGGCAATGGCACCCCACTCCAGTACTTTTGCCTAGAAAATCCCATGGACAGAGGAGCCCGGTAGGCTGCAGTCCATGGGGTCGCTAAGAGTCGGACATGACTGAGCGACTTCACTTTCACTTTTCACTTTCATGCATTGGAGAAGGAAATGGCAACCCACTCCAGTGTTCTTGCCTGGAGAATCCCAGGGATGGGGAAGCCTGGTGGGCTGCCGTCTATGGGTTCGCACAGAGTCGGACATGACTGAAGCGACTTAGCAGCAGCAGCAGCAGCAGCATGTGCCAGGCTTTATGCTAAGCATCTGGAATGCAGTGGTGAACAACATAGTATTTCCCCCGCCCTTACAGAAATTCCAGTTTAACAGGGAAACCCCACAAAAAACAAAAAGATGAGGAAACCAGCTCAAGAATACAGAATTACAAATTATATATAAACAGTACTATAAAGTGAACAAGTGGGGTGCTGAGATAGAAAGGGGGACCTACTTCAGGTGGAGTCATCAGGGAAGGACGGTGACACGGGAAGAGCCTAGAAGAGGAGGAGCCGGAGGAAGGATGTTTCAGGTTTCAGTAGTAGCAGTGTTGGAGAAATGGACAGCGGTGTGGCTGGTGTGAGGCAATAAAAGAAGTCCCTGATGAGGTTAGTGTGGTTAAGATGGGCAAGGTCAGGTCTTGTGAACCTTGGGAAGGAATTCAGTGTTATCCTAAGGGAAGAAGGATCTCACATAGAGGTTTAATCAGGGAAGCAAGAGGCATGATCTTACCTCCATTCAGCAGGAGGATGTGTTCGGAGGCAACTAGTGGATGCAGGTGGAGGGGTGGCCGCTACAGTCATCCTAGTAAAGAGAGGCAGGAAGGTGACAAGGCAAGCATCCACATTTTTAAAAAACAGAATCAAGTCCTCAGGGAATCAGGATGCCCTCTCTTGATTTGTCCTTTTGTCACCCCCAAGGTGCACCACGGGGTTTCCCACCCCAGCTCAGGGCAGAGCCATGGCTTGTGCTTCCACATCCTCACATCAGTACATGAGGAGGGTGCTTTCTTCTGGACACTTTCCAAGGAGGGTGGTCCCTGGGAGGAGGGTGCCCTTCTGCTGCTGCTGCTGCTAAGTCGCTTCAGTCGTGTCTGACTCTGTACGACCCTATAGACAGCAGCCCACCAGGCGCCTCTGACCCTGGGATTCTCCAGGCAAGAGTACTGGAGTGGGTTGCCATTGCCTTCTCCAATGCATGTATGCAAGCTAAGTTGCTTCAGTCATGTCTGACTCTCTGTGACTCTGTGGACAGCAGCCCACCAGGCTCCTCCGTCCACAGAAGTCTCTAGGCAAAAATACTGGAGTGGGTTGCCATTTCCTTCTCCAGTGCCCTTTTAGAGGAAGGATTAGTTTAGTTTCATTGTCTTTTTTTTTTTTTCAATTATTTGTTTATTTTTGGTTGCACTGGGTCTTCATTGCTGCTCGTGGGTTTTCTCTAGTTGCTGCAAGGGTGGGCTGTTCTTTGTTGCGGTGCACGGGCTTCTCATTGCTGTGGCTTCTCTTGTTGCCGAGCACAGACTGTAGGGCGCGAAGGTTTAGTAGTTGTGGTTCTTGGGCTCTAGAGTGCTGGCTCTGTATTTGTGGCCCACGGGCTTAGTTGTCCAGCAGCATGTGGAATCCCCCCGGACCAGGCATTGAATTCATATCTCTTGCAGTGGCAGGTGGACTCCTATCCACTGCACCACCAGGGAAGTCCTCATTGTCTTCTTACCCAAGTGATCTGGAGCACGCACACTGGCCAGTGTGCTGGCCAAGTCAGGTAGACCCAGAGCCACCCACCCCACTCCCCAAGCCAGGGTCCCAGTGAACCTAGAGCCAATTCCAGCTTCCCCGTTGCCCCTCCTACCATCAATCAGGAGATCAGAAGCATGTCAGAATCAGACTAGGGGAAGGGGGCCACTCAGAGCCTGAACCACCCCCCAGGGATGCAGGAATATGAGGCAAGGTTCCTGAGCTTGAACATTTACAGGTAGCACTCAGGATTGAAAACTGATTTATAGTCTAAATGCAGGCAGGAGGGAGCGGGAGGAAGGTGGGGAGCTTTGTGTACAGTGCAGCCTTGTTGGGCGGCGGTAATTATATATTACATTGAACTGTCCTTGCAGCACAGTGAAGGGCAGTGGGAATGAGACTCTAAATCACACTTTCCTGATGCTCCCCATTGCTCACCTCTCTGTGATGTGGCCCTAGAGCCCAGGGCTGACACTTCTGCATGCACACAGACACACAAACACACACAAAGCCTGGGGGGGACCAGCCTGACTGGGGATCCAGAGAGCAGGAAGATAGAATGTTATTACCTCTGGCAGCTTCCAGGGGCTGCTCATCCTACAGGCCTCATTGTTTATTGTCCCCCTGCCTCTCTAATTGTCTGTCCCCCTTCTTCCACCCATGCCTGAAGGCAGGCTGTATCATTTGAAGACATCCCTGTTCACCCTTCATTTTTTCACTCCAGCAGCATCTCTCTTCTCTATACCACAGTCACTGCCTTTGTCTGGGACCTCATCACTTCTCTCCTGGATTTTTACAAACGTTTCCTGACTCACCCTGACCCCTAACCTGCTACCTTTTATTTTCCTGCCATGGTGATCTTCCTAAACACACCTCTGACCAATCTTGATCTCATTTGTTGGGATTACAGGAATGGAGAGAGATGGTCAAAGATTTTGGGGTCTTGTGGGCCCAGGAGGCAGGAAGCCTCCCCAGGCTCATCTCAGGTTGGTAATTGCTGGCTTACTCTGAGCAATCAGCCCAGGAGGCACTCTGGTACTCATCCTTCCTTTTCTGGCTAGAACCTGGTCCTTAGACCAATCGCCTTGTGCCTCCCTCTAGGCTTCTGACAACAAGTGACTGGCACTTCCTTCATTAGGGAGGCTGTCATGCTTAGTAGTGATGAGAAAGGGCTCTGGGGTCAGAAAGATTTGAATTTAAATTCTGGCCCATGAACATGCATAAGTTGTTTGGGTAGTGAACTGACTAAGAGCAAGAACTCTGCAGCCAGACTTGCCTGAGTTTCGGTCTTTGCTCTGCTACTCTTGAGTCTGACTAGGGAAAGTTCCTTAACCTCTCTGTTCAGTTTATCCATTTCTAAAACCAAGGGTAATGATAGTACCTACTTCATAGAGTTGTGCAGATTAAATGAACACAATAATACATGTAAGCATCCCTGATGTTACAAAGTTGTGAGTGTGAGCTGTTATTATTTTAATATAACCTCTTTTAGCCTCAGTTTCCTTGTATATAACAAATCTACATAGTATTAATGTATCTCCTCCCTGCCTCAAGGTTGTTGTGAAGATCAAATGACACATTCCCTTTAAAAACTCTCAAAGGTTCTACAAATGTAAGGTATAACTACTATTCATTATCAGGTACGTGTTCCCTGAGGTTCAGAGTTTGGCCAAGAGGGTCACATTCCCTTTAACAACAAAGCAGTTACCTTCATCCTTCTCCAACACTAGCCTCAAGGCAGGAAACTGTGGAATCCTGGAGCTAGGAGCAGCCTTGGGAGGAGGAGCTCATTCAGATCTTCCACCCAGAGAAAAGACTGTGTTGACACGTGTCTCTGATAGATGATCTCAAAGGAGGCTGCTAATTGAATTAGGAATAGGGAGTTTACTCTCTTCACTGTAGAGGTGGACCCAGGTTTTATGGGTCCCAAAGTTCATACAATTTGGGGAAGCTCTCTTTAAGAAGAACACAAAATTATAGACATGAGAATAAGTGCAGCCTTTGTCAGGGGCCTGTGGACATTTGTAGCCCCGAAGCTTAAGCTTCTTTAGCTTTACAGAAAATCCACCTCTGCCACCATGTCAAATGGGCATTGAGCAAATACTTGTGAGTAGGTTGCTCATGGTCAAAACAAACCATTTCCACCACAGGCCAGGGTCTCCAGAGGACTGGAGTGGGCTCATCTTCCACCCAGACTCTAGAAGTCACCCCCATTATGTGGGCTATGGTTTCTCCACTGCCTTCACCCCAGGCTAATCGTTCTTTTTCAAGACCTGCAAGCTATTTATTTTTGCTTTCAATGTATTTGCATGTGATTTACATAGTATTAATATTCCCATTCGTGTTTGGAACTCTTGATCTGCCCCAGCTTAAGCTGGGTTCCTAGGACTTAGTTAACAAGGGAGATTCAGCTCTCTTTCCAGGATATAAAGGGAAAGATATAGTCAATTTGAGGGTGGGTGTGTGGGAGAGGGGTATCTTATGAAATTTGTCTTGGAGTTAAGTTTCTAAAGTCTCTGCCCCTACTCAGATTGTCCTTTTCCACATATCCCCGTCCCCTGCCAACCACATCCCTTCCCAATTTCCCCATGATTATGAAGCTGGAAATGAACATATTCAAGGACACATGCCTATTCAAATGCTGGGCTTATTTTGGCTCTAGTGTGCAGTCCCTGAAGCCAAGAGGCACAAGGCATCAAGATGCCAACGGATAAGCACACAGAAGCTCTTCCTCAGATCACTCCCCAGGAGAATCTCGCCTTGGAGTCCCCTAGCATTGTTTGGAAGCCCAGTTTATTCCCCTCACTGAAGGAAACAGAAGGCAGGTGGGAGTATGTTTGAGAGTGTGTGTGTGTGCGTGCATGTGTGCTTGCATGTAAGCTGTGCATACATATCAAAAGTGTGCACACATGTGTGAGACAGTGAATGCCCATGTGCACATTAGTACATCTAATAAGACAGGGAGAGGAATTGGAGCACAGATGTAGGAAGGAAGGTCTCAGTCTAAGAAAACCGTATTGTGGTTCCAAAGGACACCAAGGGTGAAATCTGTTTCCCCAGCCTTGCCCTGTAACGAGGAGGCGAAAAGAAGCTAACAAAGGAAGTAAATGTCTCTGGGCAGGGATGGGGTGCAGCTGCCAGTGTCACCAGCAGCTCCAGCAATGACATCACCCTCCTAGATCCCTCCTCTGGGGTGGTGAGTCACCCAGAGCCCAGTCAATACTGCATTCCATTTGTCTATGCCTTCTTTATGCTCTCATGAGCCAGTTCATGCTTTCCTCTTCCACACAGCCCAACCCCTGCCTGCCACTTGCCCCTGAGGAGCCTGAGCCTAAACCCTGGGACTTAGCTCTCGTGTCTCTCTGAGAAGGCAGGAATTCCTGCTTCTGGGTGAGGCAATCAGAGAGAAGAGAGGGAACAAGAGAAACAAAAAGAGACACTCCTGCATGTTTAGGGGGTCTTGGAATAGAAATTGAAAACTTGTAAAGCCAGCTGTGGATGGGAGAGGAGAAAGAGGAAGAGGCAGTGAAAAGACAATGGAAAGAAGAGAGTCAGAAGAGAAAGAAGAAACAAAGAACTGGGACTGGGGAAGAGAGATGGGGTGAGGTGATACTGACTTCTGGGGACTCTCCCTTCTCAGGATCTTAGGATTGCTACCCCGTTTTCCTGGCCCCTCAGTCATATTATGGTCCCTGGAGCTAGTGATGTTGGGGGAAGCCCAATGCTTTAAACTCCCTCCCCAGGAGAGGAGCCCCAATTTTTACCTCGTGGGGTCTCACCTTGGTCCCACCCTCCTTGTCTGAAATGAGGTTGGGTGGGCAGTGGAGAGGAGCCAAGAGTGAGAGGCGCAAAAGAAAGGCAGTGCCCACTGGGGCAGCTCTGGTTTCTCTCTGGGGACCTCAGTTTTTTTCTCAAGGCCTTGGCACCTGTCCAGCCATTGTTCTGTCTGGGCAGGCCCTTGTGCTCAGTGGCAGTCTGAGTATCATCCCTCACTACTGACGGGAATCAGAACAGGAGCCCCTTTATCTGACATTGAGAGGGACTTGACTGTCCAGTTTCTTTGACTTCAGTTTCCCAAGGTGCTGTTGTTCCCAGGGTAAAGTTAGCTGCCACAAGGAAACAGAATAGCCTTTTTGGGTCTCTGTGTGGGTCAACAAGATGGCCCTGGAGAGAGAAGGTGGGGTTTTCACAAGATCACACAGAACTTTTGGTGAAGACCCTTTGTTTGGAGATTTTCTCCCCTCCCAACTCACTGTGGCTGAGTGTCTTTGCAAACAAGAAAGTCTGTTTCCAATCCCTACTTCCTAAATCTCCATTAACAACAACAATAATAATACCGATACTAATTGTTGTTGTTGTTCAGTTGATCAGTCGTGTCTGACTCTTTGCGACCGCATGGACTGCAGGATGCTAGGCTTCCTTTTCCTTCCCTATCTCCCAGAGTTTCCTCAAACTCATGTCCATTGAGTTGATGATGCCATCCAACCATCTCATTCTCTGTCTCCCCCTTCTCCTCCTGCCCTCAATTTTTTCCCATTATCAGAGTCTTTTCCAGTGAGTTGGCTCTTTGCATCAGGTGGCCAGAGTATTGGAGCTTCATCTTCAGCATCAGTCCTTCCAATGAATAATTCGGGGTTTATTTCCTTTAGGATTGACTGGTTTGGTCTCCTTTGACTTCAGTTTCCCAAGGTACTGTTGTTCCCAGGGTAAAGTTAGCTGCCACAAGGAAACAGAATAGCCTTTTGGGTCTATGTGTAGGTCAACAAGATGGCCCTGGAGAGATAAGGTGGGGCTTTCACAAGATCACACAGAACTTTTGGTGAAGACCCTTTGTCTTCAAGGGACTATCCAAGGGACTCTCAAGAGTCTTCTCTAACACCACAGTTCGAGAGCATCAGTTCTTTGGCACTCAGCCTTCTTTATGGTCCAGCTTTCACATCCATACATGACTACTGGAAAAGCCATAGCTTTGGCTCTACGGATACTAATGCTAAATAGTAATAATAATAACTTCTGCTTTATTGACTATGCCAAAGTCTTTGACTGTGTGGATCACAACAAACTCTGGAAAATTCTTCAAGAAATGGGAATACCAGACCACCTTACCTGCCTTCTGAGAAATCTGTGTGCAGGCCAAGAAGCAACGGTTAGAACCAGACATGGAACAATGGACTGGTTCCAAATTGGGAAAGGAGTACTTCAAAGCTGTATATTGTCACCCGGCTTATTGAACTTATATGCAGATTACACCATGCGAAATGCCGGGGTGGATGAAGCACAGGCTGGAATCCAAATTGCCAGGAGAAATATCAATAACCTCAGATATGAAGATGACACCACTCTTATGGCAGAAAGCAAAGAGGAACTAAAGAGCCTCTTGATGAAAGTAAGAGAGGAGAATGAAAAAGCTAGCTTAAAACTCAACACTCAAAAAATGAAGATCAAGGCATCTGGTTCCATCACTTATGGCAAATAGATGGGAAAACAATGGAAACAGTGACAGACTTTGTTTTCTTGGGTTCCAGAATCACTGCAGATGGTGACTGCAGCCATGAAATGAAAAGACGCTTGCTCCTTGGAAGAAAAGCTGTGACCAATGTAGACAGCATGTTAAAAACCAGAGACATTACCTTGCCAACAAAGATCTGTCTAGTCAAAGCTATTGTTTTTCCAGTAGTCTTGTATGGATGTGAGAGTTGGACTATAAAGAAAGCTGAGCGCCAAAGAATGGATACTTTTGAGCTGTGATATTGGAGAAGACTCTTGAGACTCCTTTGGACAGCAAGGAGATCCAACCAGTCAATCCTAAAGGAAATCAGTCTTGAATATTCATTGTAAGGACTGATGCTGAAGCTGAAACTCCAATACTTTGGCCTCTTGATGCAAAGAACTGATTCATTGGAAAAGACCCTGATGCTGGGAAAAATTGAGGGCAGGAGGAGAAGGGGACAACAGAGGATGAGATGGTTGGGTGGCATCACTGACTTGATGGACATGTATTTGAGCAGGCTCCAGGAGTTGGTGTTGGACAGGGGAGCCTGGCATGCTGCAGTCCATGGGGTTGCAAAGAGTAGGACATAACTGAACTGAATACTAAATAGTGATAAAAATATCAACCATTTTCTGAGGACCTAATGTATGCTGGAGGGCTTGGTTAGTGTCTTATGTACATTATTTCATTTCTTCTTAGAATAGCAATATGGGGTGATCACCATTGTGGAAAGTGAAGGAGGCAACTGAGGTTTCCAGAGGTTGGTTGAGATTTCACAGCTTGAGACAGGGCTGAAGTGTGATCCAAGATTAGTTTGATTTTCTCTGCCTCAGTAGTCCAAAGGATTTGAGTTACTATGCAAAGACTTTATCTCCAGAAGGTGCTCTTTCCCTCCTCTCTCCGTCAGCTCTCCTTTTGTTTTGTTGATTGCAGCATGTGGCATTTTAGTTCCCTGACCAGGGATCAGACCCCTGCCTCCTGCATTGGGAGTGTGGTATCTTAAACACTGGACCACCAGACAAGTCCCGTCAGCTCTCCCTCTTGGACTAGCCTCAGGAAGGCTCTGGTTTCCCAGACTTCTTGCTGGCTCAGGTTAGCTTTGGAGTTCTCTCTGTGGGAACTGAGATGGTGATGGGATTGAGGTGGGATTGAGGTGGTGATGAAGACAGCAGTCTGCCCTAAGCTCCCATTCCCCAGGGAGGAAGAGAGGCAGATGAGAGTGGCTGTCATTTCACACCAGGAACAAACACATGAGATTGTGGAAGAGGTTTAAGGTCACTTGGGAGCTGGGGCTCCTGGTTCTCTGGAGTTCTACAAAAGGGAATAGAAGAATGTGGAAACTCCCAGGTCCTTGAGGAAGCTGGGGATGGGGCAAATGAGAACCTTCTTTTCCCGCCAGAGCATGTGCCCCTCAAAGGCTGGTGCTGCTATTTGACAACAGAGGGCAGTCATAATTTCTAAGACTGCTTGAGATGCAGTCCAGCCTGCATTCCTAGACCCTTTGTTCCAGGCCTCAGAAGACCCCAGACACCTCCCGACATGCTCATTAAGGATAGAGTGCTGCTAGGGCTCTGACGAAATTACGGAGTCACCTCCCAGCAGAAAGGCTTGGGGACTTTCTCCAGGCCCCTCTCTGAGGGGATGTTCTGGAGCTCACCTGGGAGACCCATGTGGATCAAATATCCCTCTAAGAGTCTGTGGGCAAGTCATGGAAAGATGTGCAGAGAGAAAAGAGCAAGGCAAAGACCGCTGGGTGTTTTCACACAGGGAGGAGCTGTCAGCATCCAAGGACAGCCATGGAGCAAAGCAGCAGAGAACAGCTGTCCTCCTTTCCCCTGAAGTCTGGGCATATGCCCTGCAGAGTGGCTCCAGGCATAATTTAGGGCAACTTCCTTTTAAATATAAGGGAGTTGAAGGTCAGGGAGGGGCCAGGAGCCGCCCTAGGTCACATGGCTCCTGAATGGGTCTCCCCTTCAGTGTTCTGGGGGCGAGGTGAGGAGGTGGCCCAGCCCCAGCTGTCTTTTCAGAAACACGGGGACCTGAAGGTAGGGGGTCGCAATGCCAACTACCTGCACCCTGTTGCCCCCCTCCCCAAGGATTTCAGGGGCTTCTCTTTCATCTTTGAAATGCCCTGGACCCTCAGTTCCCTCGTTAATAAAAACAAGGACAAGAACACCTGCTTTCCTTGCAGGGCTGTTGTGACGATCAGCTGGAAATAACGCATGGGGAAGATCTTTACAAACCAGGGTGTTATTATGTTTGTGATTAGGCAGGTCAGTAAGGGCCACAGGAATAATGGGAGGATTAATGGCAATGCTGTGGGAAGGAGGGAGGCTAAATTCTGCCCTGTCCTCTTCTCTCGGTCACCTGCCTGAGAAGAAGCAGTCGGTGTTTCCAAATTGACTTAAATAAGGAATGTGCAGCGGCAGCAGCCATCCCTCACTCAGCCTTCATTTGCCCAAGGCAGAGAAATTTTAATTTTCAAGCCGTAATGAGAAAAAGAAACTCAGAATTAAAGAATATTCCAGTGAAGCAGTCGAAATAGCTGCCCAGACTCTGAATCGAGGGGAGAAATGTAAATTAAAATTTCCCTCTCCCTCCCTAGCACCAACTGGACTTGAATAAGGGCTGAGCTTGGACACAGCCAGTCAAAGTCCACGTGACCTTGGCCCTGAGGACAGATGGGCGGGCAGGCTCTACCCCGGCCAGGGCACTGACAGGGCAGCAGGAACAGAGGACGTCCACTCCCTCGCCTCTGAGCACTTGTGCTGCAAGGTGCCTCTAGGCATAACGATGCTTTCCTGGTGGCTCAGTGGTAAAGAATCGACTTGCCAATGCAGGAGATGAGGGTTCAATCCTTGGGTCAGGAAGATCCCCTAGAGAAGGAAATGGCAACCTGCTCCAGTATTCTTGCTGGGATAATCCCACGGACAGAGGAGGCTGGTGGGCTACAGTCCATGGGGTTACAAAGAGTTGGACAGGACTGAATGACTAAACAACAACAGCAAGTCTTTTAAATATAAGGAAGTTGAAGGTCAGGGAGTAGACTGGAGCTGCCCTAGGTGACTTGGCCCTGGTGGGTCCTCCCTTCAGTGTTCTGGGGGAGATGAGAAGAGGCAGCCGTCTCTCCATCAAAGACAGCTTCACCTCCATCAAGGTCGGACATGAGCCTACTGAGTGAGTCAGGCCTTGAATGTTGAGTTCAGAGGTGATGGAGGGTGGATGGTAGGTGGGCGTGACTGCCTGATCCCCACAATCTAGTCTTCTAAGGCATGGAGATGCTGCAGCCTACTTTTATTTCCTCTTCTCCCAAATGCTGGCTCACTCAGGTATGGCACCCCTCTCTTTATCCCCTACACTCAGGCCAGGGGTCCTGGGCATGAGGAGGGGCCCGTGGGAAGGAGGGAGCACCTGAGTCTTCCACTCCCCTTCTTCTGAGCTTCAGTTTGTTCCCAAGGGGCACCCTTTCAAACACAGTTGGAAGCTGGCATGATGAGAATGGCACCGGTCTCAGTAAAGGTGTGCAAACCTTAAGGCCAAGACCTGGCCTTCTCCCCACTTCTCTTCTGGCTTCATCTACCCTTGACTTTCTCCTTTCTCCCACTCCTGTTCTCACCTGTTTATCCAAGAAGCATTAATTGGGGAACCTACTTTGTGCCAATATCTGTGCAGGGATTGGGGGCTACATGAGTGAACCAAACCTAAGACTGAAGATTGTGATACAGTATAGAGCATGCTCGGCAGTCAAGCGTGGAGTTGTTAAAAAATCCTGGCATTAGACTGAACAGGTTCAAAAAACTACCTCTGTCCCTCACTCCTTACAGTGTGGCCTCAGGCAAACTGTGTAACCTCGACAAGCTTCGCTTTACTCACCTATGAAATGGGGATGACAAATGTACTTGATAGGATTGTTGTGAAGATTATGTGAGATAATCCTGCTAAATGACAAGGAACAGTGCCTGGCACATGGTAAATGCTCACTAAAGGCCAGTTAGTGTTATTTTAAGTATCCTAATGATACTGCTGACATTTATTACCCTTTATTGGGTGCTTACTCTGAGCTAGCCAGGGTGCTATGGTCACAGCAATGACTCAACTGTGGCTCTGTCCTTAAGGAGCCCACAGGCTATTAGGAGTGACAGATGTGTAAACAGACCATTGAAAAAGTGTGATCACTGCCATCATCACTCCAAGAAGTGTCATTTTCTGAGCCTGACCATGTGCCAGGCATAATTCTAAGAAAACATCATCTCTTAATTCCTCCCTAACCCTGCAAAGGCTATATTACTCTCATTTTATAGAGGTCCCATAATCAGTAACTTGCTCAAGATCAGTCTGTTTGCAGAGTGGACTGTTGAGCCAAAAGAGAGTGATGAGCTCTGCCTGAAAAGGCATCAGGAAAGGCTTCAGAGAAAAGGTGATCTTTGATCAGAATTTTGAAGAATGAGTAGGAGTTTTCCAGGAGCCAAGAAAGGGAAGGAATGAAAGGGCATAGCACTTCTGTGGGCCTCTTGGAGGACTGGAGCTGCAGGCAGCATCCGCAGGAGTCCCCCAGGCCTGCAAGTCCTTGTGTCTCACCTCAGGGCTAAACAGGGTCCTGGTACCCTGCACCCACCCTGACAGCCATTTCCTATGTCACAAAAAAAATCACATAACCTAGATGAAGCGTAATTATTTTAGAGAGAATTTAGTCCACAGGCCTGTAACCCCAAAGGATTTCCACTGAGGCATGGAGCTGGAAAACTGCATGAAAGTGGAGCTCCTCTCCGCCTATTCCCTGACCTTGCCGAGAATCCAGCAAATAATGGGTTGGGATTGGATCCCTGGGGAGGCGGGAAGGCACTGACTAGGCTGGAGTCAGGGAGATAGTCTCAGTGATCTTGAGAAGGCCCCACCAGATTTGGGGCAGATGAATGAATCCTCTCCCTTTGTTACAGTCATTTCCCCTCTCTTCTTTCTCTGCCTGTTCATGCCCTTCACACCAGGCAACAGCCGCAGAAGAGGCAGCCATCTTGGTACAGTCACAGATCCAGTGGACTGAGCCAGGATGTGGCATTATGATCCATCTGGCTGGTTCCACACCCAGGAAAATCTGGACTCATCATCATTAACATTCTGTTTCCCTGTACAGAGCAAGGAGAAGCAGGCACCCTGTACTAAGGACAGCAGCAAGGGGGAGGCTCTTACAGCAGAGCAGTCTTCAGAGCTCAGAGCAAGGCTCAAGGCCACCCACCCTCAACTGCACAGTGAGGGGCTTCCAATTGCAAGGGGTTGATGCAAACCTTGGGAAAATTGTATGACCATAAGGTGTTAATTCGGTGCACCCGACAGGTCTGCAGGTGTTCTCCAAACTCGTGCTTGAATAACACAGCTTTGGAGGAAGGGGGAGGATGGACAAGGTACAACCCTAAGGCTGACCTACCCTCCACCTTTGCCTTGAAGCAACCCACAGGCCTAATTCATTCCTCACATTAAGAAGCAACCTGGGAGGGAATGGTCCCCACGAGAAGCAGGAAGCACGTGCACACTCCAATAAAACACTCAAAGAGGCAATTATTTTGGGTTGCATATCCCAGTCCAGGGTACCAGCAGCCAGATTTCTAGAGCTGCTGTCATTGCCTCTGGCTGTTGGAAAAATTAAACTTTTCTTGAGAAATTAAAATGAGCTGGCCCCCAGCTCATGGGGGTGGAATTATTTGCCTGCCTGGGGCCTTCATTGTGAGGTTGGGGAGAGCAGGAGGTGGGTGTGGGAGCAGGGAGAGATTATGGAGGAAGCAAAGTTAGCATCATAGGCCCCAACCAGGCAGCACATGCCTGTACCATCTACATTGAAATGTGCATGGAACATGTACCAAGTCTGCCTATCACCCATGGGGATGTGAACTCCCACTGGGTGAAGGCACGGTGCTTGGTACTCTTAATAGCCTCAACATGCCCTGTGCCTGGGACAGTGCTTGGTTCATAGGGGATGCTCAGTAAATAATACTGATTCCTGAATGAATGTGCTCACTTATGTACCAGGCCAGAGTCTTGTGATGAACACTGTGAGAATCCTTCCCTTCAGCCAACGCAGGTCACATGAGAGTACATTGAGGAGCACATAAATGCCCTGCATTCTCACTCCTTACATGGGATGCTGCTGCAAGTTCAGTTCAGTCGCTCAGTCATGTCCAACTCTTTGCAACTCCATGGACTGCAGAATGCCTGGCTTCCCTGTCCAACTCAAACTCCCAGAGCTTGCTCAAACTCATGTCCATCGAATTGGTGATACCATCCAACCATCTTATCCTCTGTTGTCCCCTGCTCTTCCTGCCTTCAGTCTTTTCCAGCATCAGGGTCTTTTCCAGTGAGTCAGTTCTTCTCATCAGGTGGGAACTTCAGCATCAGTCCTTCCAATGAATATTCAAGACTGATTTCCTTTAGGATTGACTGGTTGAATCTCCTTGCAGTCCAAAAGACTCTCAAGGGTCTTCTCCAACACCACAGTTCAAAAGCAACAATTCTTCCACGCTTAGCTTTCTTTATGGTCCAACTCTTACATCCATATATGACTACTGGAAGAACCATAGCTTTGATGGTTTGACGGACTATACAGACCTTTGTCAGCAAAGTACTGTCTCTGCTTTTTAATATGCTGTCTAGTTTGGTCTTAGCCTTTCTTCTAAGGCGCACATGTCTTTTAATTTCATGGCTGCAGTCACCATCTGCAGTGATTTTGGAGCCCAAGAAAAGAAAGTCTGTCACTGTTTCCATTGTTTCCCATCTATTTGCGATGAAGTGATAGGACCAGATGTCATGATCTTCGTTTTTTGAGTGTTGATTTTTAAGTCAACTTTTTCACTCTCTTCTTTCACTTTCATCAAGAGGCTCTTTAGTTCCTCTTTACTTTCTGCCGTTAGGGTGGTGTCTTCTGCATATCTGAGGTTATTGATATTTCTCCCGGCAGTCTTAATTCCACCTTGTGCTTTATCCAGTCCAGCATTTCTCATGATGTACTCTGCATGTAAGTTAAATAAGCGGGGTGACAATATACAGCCTTGATGTACTCCTTTCCCCATTTGGAACCAGTCCGTTGTTCCATGTCCAATTCTAACTGTTGCTTCTTGACCTGCATACAGATTTCTTAGGAGGGAGGTCAGGTGGTCTGGTATTCCCATCTCTGGAAGAATTTTCCACAGTTTGTTGTGATCCACACAGTCAAAGGCTTTAGCATAGTCAATGAAGCAGAAGTAGATGTTTTTCTGGGACTCTTTTGCTTTTTCTATCGTCAGGCGAGTGTATGCTCCTCGGTTCTGTCTCGTCACAACAAAGATTTGGAGTGACGGACATTAAAGCCCTTGATGCGTCACAGCTCTCGGGTCTTGGACAAACCATGTTATAGCTCTGAGACAAATCAGTGTTACAGCTCTATTTTATTTAGAAGATAGCAGGAGACTCCATCCTCGAAGCGTGAGGGCATGCCAACCCAAAAGCGCAAAGAGAAGAGAGTGGAGGAGCACGCCAGCACGCGGAGGGGCAGGGGAGAGAGAGCAAAAGAGCCCTTTGACTCCTCTTTTTATATGTTTTTCCCTCCCCCTGGGCCTGCTTTATGCAAATTGGGCTAGCCAGGAGTGCTGTTTGTTCTACCTGAAGTCCTCACTCCGGTCCTCAGACCCTCCTTTGACCTTCCTTTGTTCCTTTTTCGAAGGCTTTTTCCTGCCTTGTCTTTTAGCCACCGCCATTCTGGACTCCTTTTTCCTATTCTAACTACCTAATACTAGGATCCAACTGATGTTGGCAATTTGATCTGTGGCTCCTCTGCCTTTTCTAAATCCAGCTTGAACATCTGGAAGTTCTCGGTTCATGTACTGTTGAAGCCTCGCTTGGAGAATTTTGAGCATTACTTTACTAGCATGTGAGATGAGTGCAGTTATGCAGTAGTTTGAACATTCTTTGGCATTGCCTTTCTTTGGGATTGGAATGAAAACTGACCTTTTCCAGTCCTGTGGCCACTGCTGAGTTTTCCAAATTTGCTGGCATATTGAGCGCAGCACTTTTCACAACATCATCTTTTAGAATTTGAAATAGCTCAGCTGGAATTCCATCACCAGTAGTGATACTTGTAGTGATGCTTCCTGAGGCCCACTTGACTTCACACTCCAGGATGTCTGGCTCTAGGAAAGTGATTACACCATCATAGTTATCTGGGTCATTAAGATCTTTTTTGTATAGTTCTTCTGTGTATTCTTGCCACTTCTTTTTAATGTCTTCTTCTTCTGTTAGGTCAGTACCATTTCTGTCCTTTATTGTGCCCATCTTTGCATGAAATATTCCCTTGGTATCTCTAATTTTATTGAAGAGATCTCTAGTCTTTCCCATTCTGTTTCCCTCATTTTCTTCACGCTGATCACTAAGGAAGGCTTTCTTATCTCTCCTTGCTATTCTATGAACTCTGCATTCAGATGGATATATCTTTCCTTTTCTCCTTTGCCTTTTGCTTCTCTTCTTTTCACAGCTATTTGTAAGGCCTCCTCAGACAACCATTTTGCCATTTTTTTGTTTTTCTTGGGGATGATTTTGATCACTGCCCCTTTTACAATGTTAGGAACCTCCGCCCATCAGGCACTCTGTCTATCAGATCTAATCCCTTGAATCTATTTGTCACTTCCACTGTAAAATCATAAGGGATTTGATTTAGGTCATATCTGAATGGTCTAGTAATTTTCCCTACTTTCTTCAATTTAAGTAAATTCCCCCAAATTGAGAAATTCCCCCAAAGTGAGAAATGGCCTCCTCAGCACACAAAGGCACAGCCTGGTTAGATGTTCCACGAAGAGGAGGTCTGCTCTGGGGCCTCAGACCACCATAGCTCACTCTTCCACCCATGTGAGGAACATTTCCCTGCCCAGATCAACCTCCACCGCTCTCTTCTGATGTGCACAGCTCATCCCTCATATCTTCAGCCTCTCACGTTATGTCCTTCTTACTGTATTTGAACACCTCCTGTGCCCCACTTCCAGTTCTCAGCTTTACCTCTCATTCCAGCCATTGATGTGACAAATAGCTTCACCCAGTTCATGGGCATGACCTGACAGCAGCTTCCCCTCAGGCCTCTGACCTTTCCCTCTGGCTTTCTGCCCTAGGGCTTCTTTCTTGGCCAGGCAGCTGTTGGGCTTTTGTGAAAGTCAGGTGCAGAATAGATAATACCTTGGGGGCAACTCTTGACTACAGGGGTGAGACCCACTGGATAAATGTTTCCCTCTTACTTGCCCCAGATGACGGTTCTGAGACCCTTCCGTAAGCCTTTTCAGAATGTTCCCTGGCTGATTGCAGCTGTGATCAAGTCAATACATACAGTTCTCATACAGGCTGTCCTTGGTCTCCCTCCTCTGATCCTCTTCCCTGATCCCTGAATTAGAGCCTTTGTGCTATGGCTGACTTTCAGGGGAACTCAGAGTAAATAATTTCCCCTTTCCCTTTGCCATCTCTTCCCCAGCCAGGATTGGCTTTCTTTGAGCTCTTCAACTCTCCCACCTAAGGACTGTCTAACAAGCTTTCTTCTCCACTTGGAGTGCTTTCCTCTCTACTAGGAAAGTCCCTTGGTGGAAACCTGAATGACTGGAAGGAGACAGCCTTGGAAAGGAAGATCTTTTCTTATTTCATTTATTTTTTATCAATATTTTTAAATTGAGATATAGTGGACTTACAGTGTTGTGTTAGTTTCTGCTGTACAGCAGAGTGATTCAGTTATATATATATATATATGTACATTCTCTTCTTTTTAATATTTATTTCCATTATGGTTTCTCATGGATTTTGAATATAGTTCTCTATGCTATATAGCAGGATTTAAAGCCTACCCCAGCCTCCCACCCCATCCTTCCCTCACTCTTCTCCCCTTGACAATCACCAGCGTGTTCTCTGCGTTCATGATTCTGTTCATCGATAGATTTATTCATGTTGTATTTTGGGTTCCACATCTAAGTGGTATCATAAGGTATTTGTCTTTCTCTTTCTGACTGACTGCAGTTAGCATGATTCTCTCTAGTTACATCCATGTTGTGGCAAATGGTATTATTTTGTTCTTTTTTATGGTTGAGTAGTATTCCATTGTATAAAAGTACCACATCTTTGTCCATTCATCTGTTGATGAACATTTAGGTTGCTTCCTTGTCATGGCTATTGTAAATAGTGCTGCTATGAACATAGGGGTGCATATATCTTTTTGAATTACAGTTTTGTATGGATATTTGCCCAGGAGTGGGACTGCTAGATCATATGGTAATTCTGTTTATGGTTTTCTGAGGAAACGTCACATCATTTTCCACAGTGGCTGCACCAAGTTCCATTCCTACCAACAGTTCAGAAGAGTTCCCTTTTCTCCATACGCCCTCTCAAGCACTTGTTATTTGTTGAATTTTTGATGATGACCATTCTGACTGATGTGAAGTGGTACCTCATTGTAGTTTTGATTTGCATTTCTCTAATAATTAGGGATGTTGGGCATCTTTTCATGTGCCTATTGGCCATCTGTATGTCTTCATTGGAGAAATGTCTATTTAGGTCTGTTGCCCATTTTTTTATTGGATTGTTTGTTGTTGTTGTTGTTGCATATAAGCTGTTTGTGTATTTAAAAAATTAGGTCCTCGTCGATAACATTGCTCAGATATATTTTCTCCCATTCTATAGGTTGTCTTTTCATTTTGTTTATATTTCCCTTTGTTGTGCAAAAGCTTGTAAGTTTGATTAGGTTCCACTTGTTTACTTTTGTTTTTATTGGAAAGGAAAATCTGGAAGAAGAATGTTCTAGGCAGAAGGAACAGGCAATGCAAGAGCTCTGAGGCAAGAATGTACATATCTGCTCAGGGTATAGCATGAAGGCCTTTGTGGCTAAAGAGACTGAGACAGGGAAGAGGCACAAAATGCAGCTGGAGAGGAGGACAGGGGCCAGACCAAGTGCGGCTTCATGGACCAGAGGGGAGTTTTCATCTTCAAAGCATCAGGAAGCAAGCTCCAAGAGGGCAGGGATTATGTTTATCTGATTCACAGCTGGCCCCCAGTGTGGAGTAGGTGCTCAATAAATGTTTGTGAAATGAATGAATAAACATCCCTGCTGTATCCATGTTCCAACAGTCCCTCACCCCACAAGGTGACAGAGTCGTCCTCTTTTCTCAGATGACAGCTCCCAGGAGGGAGAGGTCAGGCTGGTTTAGTTGTCTCCTGAGAATCCCCTGGGAGTGAGAGCCCTGTGTGATCTGCGCACTGACTCTCCTCTCCTTTCCTTTTTCTCCCTCAGTCAATTCTGATGTCGTTGCTCACTTCTCTGCTCATGTTGGGCTCTGCTCCTGACACCATTAGTCACCTACCTCACTTCTCAGCTTTCCTAATGAGCAGCTGTCTTGTCTTCAGTCTGAGAGAGGCCTCCCCCTGCCTGCTTCTTCTGGGGAAACAAAAGTTGGGGATGGGAGTGTAAGGCTTAGAGAAGGGTCCCAGTCTTCCTCTATGCACCCCAAGTGCTGTGATGGATGTGGTAAGACAGACAAAAGTATTATCTCTGGGCAAAGGGGGAGGTAAGTGGAAGACAGCTGATGTTTAAAGATAGATTATAAAGGAGATTCCGACTTCCCTACTGGAAAGTCCATGGAGGGGGCCAGGGACAGGCTGAGATATTAGCAGGAGGATCTGAGTCAGGCCTGAGGGGAGAGAATCCATCCTGGTGGGCCACTGAGGCCAGAGGACCTTTGCTTGCTTGACAGCCTTTCCTGGGCTGGCCACCCTCTGCCTTGTTCCTGATCATGTGTGGAGGAAGGGAGGTGACAGAATAACCTTTTAGGGGTCCTGCCAAATACCAGAGAACACTTGATTGAGATTCCTTGATTTTTGTGGACTGATCTGAGGCATCCCAGGCAAGGATGCCCATCAAGTGGCCAAGGAGACTGGGGGTTTCCTGCTGCTGTGCCACAGTGAGAGGCTGCACCTGGCAGGGACAGAAAAGAGATTGCACGCTCAGAGAGTAAGTTGAAGAGAGGCAATGAAGGAAATGTTTCCTGGGTGGGGTTATAGGAAACAACAAAGGACCTGGAGGCACCCAGGCCTAGCCACAGAAGAAAGCAGTTACCAATTCCAGGTTGGAGGCCAAGGGGTAAAGGAGGGAGTGGTGTTGGCCAGAACCTATTGAGAGCTGTGTGTGGGAGAGCCCTTTCCAGGGAGCTGTGGCCTTCTGTAAAGGAACATAGCTGCTGCTAACCCTAAGGCCCAGCAGTGGGAATAGGGGCGGGGAGTAAATACCCCTACCTTTCTCTCCTCCCGTTGGCTTATCTCCTTCCCATGCCTCTGACTAGCCAAACCCAACAGGATGCTGAGGCCAAGGAGCCAGGGCAATACTGTCCATAGAGACAAGTTTCCTGGGCTACTCAGCAGAGCAGAGGAGACTGGAGCATGAATCTGAGGCCTTCTTATCTCTTCCTTCTGAGGTCACCCACCTCTAAGCCTACCTCATCCCTACCTAGTCCTTCAAAAGCTTCTAAGTCCCTCTGCCACCTATGCTCAGAACTCATCCCATCTCTCAGGCTGAGGTGGACCAGGTCCAGGGAGGCTCCAACTAAGTGGGCATAGATTTCAGTTGCCCTGAGACTCACCCTACCCCTGCTGCTCAGCATCAGGATTTTCAGATGGCCTCATTCTCCTTGTGTCAGGGCTTTAGGATCAGGGAGGCTGGGTAATTATATTAATACTTTCCTAACAAACTTTTACCCAGAAATAATTCATGGGATCGCAAAGAGTCGGACACGACTGAGCGACTGATCTGATCTGATCTGAATATTTAGCCAGGTATCTGGGTTCCTGTGTCCCAGTCAAGTGAACACAAGCTATTAACCATCACTGTATCTACCAGTTCAGATAACTGGACTGGCCTTCCTGTCTCTCCAGTCTCTAAGATGAACTAAGCCTTAGGCTTTTCCAGACCACACGTCTTGCAGTAGAACACTACTGTTTTGGCTTGTTTAGTGTCCATTTCCCCTGGCATCAGTTTTGCGGATTTGGCTTGGGGCACTGTAGCAGTAACAGTTTGGTTGTAGCAGTTACAATTAGTGGACTGTTGTTGTTTTTTTGCTACACCACACAGCTTGCAGGATGCTAATTCCCCAACCAGGGATGGAACCTGAGCCCCCTGCATTAGAAGGGCAGAGTCGCAACCACTGGAGCACCAGAAATGTCCCACTATGGACTGTTTAATGAAGACAGCCTCCATTGCTTGGCCAAGGAGTTGGCATGTGACCCTAGCTAGGCTAGTCAGATGGTCTTTCTCCCTTCAGTCTTGAGTGATATGACATGAAAATGGATTTCATATATTGCCAAGACAGCAACATGAAGAGGATACTCCTTAGTTCTGGCTCCCTTGATTTCAGTTTTCTAGCTCCTCATCTTCCTGGGATAGCAACTTCAGTACTTTCTTTGATTCTGTAAGCCACTCCCCCCACCCTGCCCCCAGCCATTTCTTTCTAATATAATCATTTTTTGCTTGTTACCTAGAGTTTTTCTGTTGCTTGCAACCAAACATTTTCACCAATACAAATTCCCATTTTCCTGAGGATTTATGGACTCTCCCTGTCTAGTGGGCTTATATCTGGAATCTCTGGCTTGAATTCAGCTCTCATCTAATCCTGGAAGGAGAGGGAAGAGAGCTGCTGCTGCTAGTGGATGCTCGTCACACCTCATCTCAGGAACATGTTCTTTGTTGCCTGACTCATCAGGACCCACTACCAGCCTGACTTCCACGTCTCCACACTCAGGTCACAGCCTGAAATAGCCAAGCTTATCTCCCGTGACTCCCTATCACAAGTCCTACAGCCAGGTCAACCTGGTCTCCTTGTTATTTTCCACAAATAGCAAGCTCATTCTTGCGCTGTGCCTTTGCTCGTGATGTTCTTGGACATCTGACAAGCTAGTGGCCCTCTGCTGATGCCTGAACCCTGCCCAGACCTTCAAACCTTGGGCCACATTCTACCTCTTCCTTCCTTAAGCCTTCTGTGCACTGTCAATCCCACCGCAGCTTCCAAACCAGGCACCTGTGTGGGCTCTCTTTGATGTCAGACAGAGAAAGTGCTTTGTTTGGTTGAGCTTTGTTTCCTTTGTAGACTTAAGTCTTTGAGGACTTGAGTCTAGGCTCAAGTACTTTTACCTTATGGGCCTCAGCATTAGGCATGAGGTTGAGCACACAGTGGCAGAGTGGGTGCTGATGTTTTTACTGCATCCCTAATTTGGAACTTGTCTTGGTCCTATAACACATCTTCATTCATTCATTTACCCAACATTTATCAAGCGCCTACTAATTATGAGTTCTCTGCTAAGCTCTGTAGATACATAGTAAATAAAACATAGCCAAGGAAATCACAGTCTAGTACTGAAGACATATTGAGAATTAGATGTAGCCGAATGACCTGTTGGGAAAATAACCCTGTCTAGTTTTTCTCAGCTGCAGGCTCAGCTCACCTCAAAGGATTGAAAAGCATTCCATCCCTTCTGGGAGGAGAGCCAAACTTTGTGCCGTTGAGGTTTAGACTTTTTTGGCCCCCCATGAAGATTTGTGTATTTCCAGGTAGAAAGGAGAAGCTGCAAGCATCAGGCTATTGAGAGGACAACTTCCCTACAGCCTTTCCTAACAAAGATTAGGGTTGGAAGCTTAATGCTTCCCACACTGAAGAGGGATGGTCCCGGATCAGGAAGGTTGGTTGGAATGAAGGCATGAGTTTCATCAGAGCAGAGACCTGTGCTCATGTGAATGCAAGCCCTCTGAGATGGGAGGACTTAGGAGGAAGAATATTTAGGTGAATAAATACAGGATAACAGTAACAGCTGGCATTTATGGCACACTTACTGTATGCCAGGTACAGCGTTGAGTACTTTATATGCATTCACTTACTTCTTACAAGACCTCTGTGAAGTAAACAATATTATAGTTTCCATTTTACAGATGAGATAAACAAAGATTTAGCTCTGATGGAACTCATGTCTTCATTCCAACCAAACTTCCTGATTTGGGACTGTCCCTCTTCAGTGTGGGAAGCATTAAGCTTCCAACCCTAATCTTTATTAGGAAAGGCTGTATGGAAGTTGTCCTCTCAATAGCCTGATGCTTGCAGCTTCTTCTTTCTACCTGGAATTGCTCAAGGTTATGGGTCTGAGAATCAAACCCAGGCAGTCACTGAGGGCCACGAATACCTGTGAGGCTGGAGCACAAAGGGCCACAGTTTGGGGAGCTTTGACAAGGGTCACTGTGGCTGGAGTTGGCACAGAGGGCATGAAGCCGCCTGAGATCCCTCACTTTCAGGTGTACCTGACAACCCAGGCAGGGAGTACAGCAACTGATCTGAGGACCTGGTATCCTGATAAGAAGGGGCTTGTATCAGTCAGCTCTGACTACAGTGATGCTGTACAACAATCACCAAATTTCAGTGCATGCAACAGTAAGCATTTACTTAACTCATGTGTTTGGAGATAGGCTGATTTTGGTTGGGGTGGTTTGGTTCTGCTCCATGTGTCCCTCATCCTCCTTCCAGGAGCAGCAGGCTAGCCAGGGAATGTCCATCTAATGGACACAAAGGAGTGCAAGGGTAACAGCCCCAGTGCACAGCCCATTTTAAGTCTCTGCTTGTGTCAAGTCTCATAAAATGCCTCTGGTCAAAACAAGTCATATGGCCAAGCCCTGAGTCAACAGATGGAGAAATACACTCCACCCACAGGAAGAATCTGTAAAGTTACCTGGCAAAGAATGTAGATGTATAATCTTATTACCTAGCGGGGAGCAAAGAGATGGGACAATAATCTAGTGTTCCACAGAATTTAAACTGAATTTAGTTTTGATTTAGAGAGATAATGAAATCCTACAATGTATCATGAAACAGTTCATGCTTATTACAAAGATAAAAATCTGTCTTCGAAGACCACAGCATTTGCTATGTGAATATTTAAATTTTTAGTTTTTCTTTTAGTGAAAATTTTTAAAACATCATTTAACAAGAACATATTCTGGATGGTCTAGATATCAACAATAGCTGCCTTACAATGTTGAAAGCCTCAGTAGTCACCTAGGGTGCCAGTATTTAACTTTCTAATGCAGGCTTCTCAAACCACAGGGTATCCTTGGAAGATATGTGTTTTCAAGGTAGGAAAACGTTAATGAAAATGATATACAGCAGATGATGTATAGAAGAGGCCCGCATTCAGTGCTGAGGGCATCAAAGAGTGAAGGAGCCAGGGCCAGCTATGGGGCTTAGGGCAGGGTTTATGGTGCTTTGCAGGATAGCAGTGGTGGCATTTAAATAGGTCTTGAAAGATGGTGGGGTGGTATCCTAGGGGTAATCGTCAGATTCCTTCTCTGTGTGTGTATAACCAGATTCTCATTTCCAGGGCTTCCCCAGAAAGAAAATGCTTTATCTTCTATCTCTGCAAATCTAGAATCTGTTGTACAGTTTTGCGTCATAGTCTTTTCCTTCACTTTCACATATATGCTGTTATAGCATCTGAAGAGGAGGCTGGGGGGGTGTAATAGCTAAACTTACTGGCTTTGGAGCCAGGCCAACCAGGGTTCAAATCTTGGCTTTGACATTTACTAGCTCTGGCCTTTAGGCCAGTTGCTTAAACTCTTGTAATTCCAGTTTCCTCATCTGAAGAAGGGAATACTAGTTCTCCCATGGGATATTTAAAGAATTAGAACCCACCATTAAAGTGTAGATTTTCTTTATGGGAAGATTTTTTACTTCTGATTCAATTTCTTTAATGATTATAGGATTTTTCAGTTTTCCTATATCAAGCTGAGTCACTATCAGTAAGCTATATATTTTAAGAAATTTGTCTATTTCACAGATGTCTTCAGTTTTATTGGTACAAAATTATTCATAATATCCTCTCATTTTCTTTTTAATGCCTGAAGCATCCAGAGCAATATCCCTCTTTTCATTGCTGACATTGTTTATTTTTGTCTTCTTTCAACTTTTCCTTGATCAGTATTATCAGAGATTTTTCAGTTTTTACAGAATCGGCTTTTGGCTTGGCTTATCCTCTCTGCTTTATATTTGGTTTCCGTTTCTTCAATTTCTATTCCTCATCTTGCTATTTCCTTCCTTTGACATTCTTTAAGTTTATTCTGTTTATATATATATATATAAAATTTACCAAGATAGATCTTTAGCTCATTAATTTTCAGTCTTTTTCTTTTCTACATTTAGGGCTCTATGTTTCCTTTCGGAGGCTTAAATGAAAAAGATATATGTAAGTGCCTAGTCCTAAATAGGCACTCATTAAATATCTTATCATCACTATCATCATCATTATCCTGTCTCAGATGAGATTCCCTAGCATAGTTTCCATCTCTCTTGCTTTCTAATGTGATCTCTGTCTCCTGAGTCTTTTTTTTTTTTTTTTACTTTTATCTTGTCTCCTGAGTCTTTACCAATGGGCTCTCTGAGGACGTCTGAAGACTTATTCTGGACCAAATTGTCTCCTTTTGGGAGTTTTGGGGAGGCTTCCTCTGAAGATTAAGGCAAGGCAGAGATGAGCATGTGCCTTTGGCCCTGTCTTCTTCAGGGAGCTTAGACCTTATTTTTCTAGAATGGCTGGCAAAGTCTCCGCCCCATGGAAGTGTCAGTTCTAACTTGCAGGTCTGTGGCAGATTATATTTTCAAAAAATAACCACAGTAGTATTTACCATCTCATATGCTCTTTTAGAACTTTGTCATTCCCCTATCAAGAGGTAGAATATACTTCCTTTCCCCTTGAGTCTGAGGTTTATAACTTCTTTATAGCTCTTCCATCATAGCTCAGTTGATAAAGAATCTGCCTGCAATGCAGGAGACCCCGGTTCGATTCCTGGGTCAGGAAGATCCACTGGAGAAGGGATAGGCTACCCACTCCAGTATTCTTGGGCTTCCCTTGTGGCTCAGCTGGTAAAGAATCCACCTGCAGTGTGGGAAACCTGGGTTCGATCCCTGTGTTGGGAAGATCCCCTGGAGAAGGGAAGGCTACCCATTCCAGTAGTCTGGACTGCAGAATTCTGTGGACTGTAAAGTGTGTGGGGTCTTGCAACAAAGCTAGTGGAGGTGATGGAAGTCCAGTTGAGCTATTTCAAATCCTAAAAGATGATGCTGTTAAAGTGCTGCACTCAATATGCCAGCAAATTTGGAAAACTCAGTAGTGGCCACAGGACTGGAAAAGGTCAGTTTTCATTCCAATCCCAAAGAAAGGCAATGCCAAAGAATGTTCAAACTACCACACATTGCACTCATCTCACATGCTAGCAAAGTAATGATCACAATTCTCCAAGCGAGGCTTCAACAGTATGTGAACAGAGAACTTCCAGATGTTCAAGCTGGATTTAGAAAAGGCAGAGGAACCAGAGATCAAATTGCCAACATCTGTTGGATCATTGAAAAAACAATAGAGTTCCAGAAAAAAACATCTACTTCTGCTTTATTGACTATGCCAAAGCCTTTGGCTGTGTGGATCACAACAAACTGGAAAATTCTTCAAGAGATGGGAATACCAGACTGCTTTACCTGCTGCCTGAGAAATCTGTATGCAGGTCAAGAAGCAATAGTTAGAACCGGACATGGAACAACCGACTGGTTCCAAATTGGGAAAGGAGTACATCAAGACTATATATTGTCACCCTGCTTATTTAACTTACATGCAGAGTACATCATGAGAAATGAAGCACAAGCTTCATGAGGATGAAGCACAAGCTGGAATCAGGATTGCTGGGAGAAATATCGATAACCTCAGATATGCAGATGACACCACCCTTATGGCAGAAAGTGAAGAAGAACTAAAGAGCCTCTTGATGAAAGTGAAAGAGGAAAGTGAAAAAATTGGCTTAAAACTCAACATTCAGAAAACTAAGATAATGGCATCCGGTCCCATCACTTCAGGGCAAATAGATGGGAAACAGTGGAAACAGTGACAGACTTTCTTTTCTTGGGCTCCAAAATCACTGCAGATGGTGACTGCAGCCGTGAAATTAAAAGATGCTTGTTCCTTGGAAGAAAAGCTATGATCAACCTAGACAGCATATTAAAAAGCAGAGACATTACTTTGCCAACAAAGGTCCATCTAGTCAAAGCTGTGGTTTTTTCAGTAGTCATGTATGGATGTGAGAGTTGGACTATAAAGAAAGATGAGTGCCAAAAAATTGATGCTTTTAAACTGCGATGTTGGAGGAGACTCTTGAGAGTCCCTTGGACAGCAAGGAAATCCAACCAGTCCATCCTAAAGGAAATCAATCCTGAATATTCTTTGGAAGAACTGATGCTGAAGCTGAAACTCCAATACTTTGGCCACCTGATATGAAGAACTGACTCATTGGAAAAGACCCTAATGCTGGGAAAGATTGAAGGCAGGAGGAGAAGGAGATGACAGAGGATAATATGGTTGGATGGCATCACCGACTCTATGGACATGAGTTTGAGTAGGCTCTGGGAGTTGGTGATGGACAGGGAAGCCTGGTGTGCTGCAGTCCATGGGGTTGCAAAGAGTTGGCCAGGACTGAGCGACTGAATTGAACTATAGGTTACAAATGATAGACCAATAGGTTGCAGCAGAAGTGGTGCCAGGAAACTTCTGTGTGTGCTCAGTCACCCAGTTGCATACGACTCTTTTCGACCTGTGGACTGTAGCCCACCAGGCTCCTCTGGCCATGGGATTCTCCAGGCAAAAATACCCAGAGTGGGTTGCCATTTTATTCTCTGGGGGGTTTTCCCTAACCCAAGAATCAAACCTGCATTTCCTGTGTCTCCTGCAGTGGCAGGTGGACTTTACCACTGTGCCACCTGGGAAGCTGGAGAAACGTCTGAAGGTTGGTCATGAAGACAATACAACTTCCACGTTATTAGCTGAAAAACTCATAATTTGAGCCCTGAGTCATATAGGAAGTCGGACTAGCCTGCAGTCACCATGTTGTAAGGAAGCCAAACCACCTAGATAGGCCATGTGTAGGCACTCTGGCCTCCAGTCCTAATCTCCAAGTCAAGGTACCAGACATGACTCAATGACCATTTGGTGATTTCAGCCCCAAGCTGTTGAGAGACCTGTATCCTTTTAATTGTACCGGCTGAGGGCCCAGACACAACAAAGACAAGCTATTTCCCACTGTAGCCAACCAAATTCTTGATGTACAGACTCATGAACATTAGAAAATGATTGTTTTCAGTTCTTAGGCTTTCAAGTATTTTACTACACAGCAATAGATAACTGGAACAATACTCATAATCTTGTCTGGTACCCAAATCCTCCATGAGACTCCTTATATTCTGTATTTCCTAATGAGGCCCGAGCCCAGAGAAGCAGAGCACAGCAAAAGTCTTCAGTGTAAACCCTGTAGGAACAAACTGGAAATGGAGATGCTCTGATTCTCTCAATTTGTCTAGACTGAGCTCTTCCAGAACTGTTGGTTGCCAGCCTTTCTGAGTGATAAGACCTTTATCTCATTTAAAAGTCTCGCAAATGGTTTTACTTTCAGTATAGCTTCATCAATAGCTAAAGTCCACTGGGACCTTACTAAGTGCCAGGCACTGTGCTGAGTATTTTATATACATTATTTCCCTGAATCCTTATAACAAACCCATGAATACTGTCATTCCTGTTTTGTTGTTGTTCAGTTGCTCAGTTGTGTCTGACTCATTCCTGTTTTACTGATGTGAAATGAAAATTGCCCCTGCAGCCTGTTCTACTTATCAATTACAGAGCTCATGAAGGAGGCCTATAGAATAATATCCACACCCTTACCCTGATATGACAGTGAGTGTTGTTGCCTGGCTCCACATTTGCCCTCTACACTGTCCCCCCAAGACCAAGGAGCTCGCAACCCACATTTCCTATACTCCTTTGAAAGCTGGCTTTGTGTTATGTTCTTCTAGTTGGAACCACTGGCTGGAGACTGGAAAGCAGGAGTAAGGGAGAAGCCATATTCTTTTCCACATTTTGATGGCACCTCTAGTAACGGCAACAATTGCTTGCTCTTATGTTCCTTCTCAGGCAAGGAATAGCAGTTTTCAGCTATAGTTATAACCTCTGCCCAATTTGTTCTTCCAGCCTTAGGGCTAATAGTGACTTCCTGTGATTACTAATCTTTGGAAAACCTCATATCCATCTTTTTGTTCCAACATCTTGGGAACCTTTCCAACATCTCTGCTACCAGTTCGTCAAAGTAAACCCCTTCTCCTTGAAACCCTAGAGTGGTTTCTGATTTCTCCTGATTGTCTATTAACTAACACACTTAGCTTTACAAAACTTTGTATAATCTGATCTTTATTTAACTCTCCAGCCTCAGTTCTAATCATTTTCTCTTTTGCTCACTATGCTTCAGTCACACTTGTCTGCTTTCTGTTCCTCAAATAATTGCAGTCTTTTCCTGCCTTGGAGCCTTTGCTCCTCTTGTTCCCAATGCTTAGAATGCTTTCCCCCAGCAAGTTGCAAAGCATGTTCCTTCCCTTACCTCTGGTCTCAGCTTAAACATCAGCTTTGCAGAGAAGGCTGCCCCAACTAGAAGTCTAGAGTAAGCCTACCCAAGCACCCTTATAACTTCACCCTTTTATTGTCTTCACAGCACTTATTACTAAATAACCTTATCTTGCTGATTTATTCCTTAACTTGCTTATTGTCTGATTCCCACACTAAAATGAAACCCTGAGAGAGCAGAGAGCTTCTCTGTCTTATTTATTGCTCTATCCAGAGCTTTACACAGAGCTGGTGCTTAATACATATTTTCTAGAGAATTAATGATGGAATGAGTGACATGCAAGGCTCTCCTCAGGCCTGAGATGTACTCTGGCACCTACTGAAATGTTTGACCTTGGAGGCTACCCAAAGGAGAGATCCCCCTGCCTCCACTGAGGTAGGACCACCAAGGATTACACCTACTCACATGACCCTGAGTTCCTCTACATCTGCAGGCAGGCTGCTCCTGGGCTGTGGAAGGCCTTCCTGTGGCCCTGCCCCTGTATTCTGGCATGTTCTGGTCAGCCTGTTTCTTTCCATGCTTCCAGCAGGCTGCAGGGCATTAATGATTAGAAGTGCAAACCTGCCCAGGGCCAGTATCAATCAGACCACACGCCCACCAGGCGGGTAACTCATTAATTCTAATAAGCCAGGACCCACTCTCACAAAGCTTTTTCCGTCTGTGTATTGCATTTGATAACTACAAAGAAAACAAACAAGATTGTTATAAAATTAATTTTACTGATCATCACATTCTTATCACATAATAAGAAGCAGAAAGTTTCTGTTATATAACATTTAACCCAAATCATTGCTGTAATAATAAGCTGAATCCAGAAAGAATGAAATTTGTGCTGTTAACGCATGCAACTGTAAAGAGCTATTATATTTTTCTTTTATGACATTATGAACAAAATAAATTATGGGATCTTATTCTAAACAAAACACAACAGAAACCCATTTTACTGCTGCAGTAGAAAAGAGAAGCCAGTGGAATGAAGCCTGAGACTTTCTTTACAAGGTTGGGCACTCCACCAGGTCGTCTTGTCCATCCTACTGCTTCTGGGGAGACCTCGTTTTTTTTTCTTTTAATTAAAAAACATATTTATTTATTTATGGCTGTGCTGTATCTTTGTTGCTGCACGGGCTTTTCTCTAGTTTTGGCGAGTGGGATCTACTCTCTCGTTGCAATGCATGGGCTTCTCATTGAGGCAGCTTCTCTTGCTGCAGAGCACAGGCTCTAGAGCATTTGGGCCTCAGTAGTTCTGGCTCCTGGGCTCTAGAGCACAGGTTCAATAGTTGTGGCACACAGGCTTAGTTTCCCCATGGCATGTGGGATCTTCCCAAATCAGGGATTGAAACCATGTCTCCTGCATTGGCAGGCAGATTCTTTACCACTGAGCCACCAGAGAAGCACTTCTTTTTTTAAAAAAGAAATTATTTATTTTTATTTATTATTTGGCTCTTCTGGGTCTTATTTGTGGCATGTCGAATCTTTGATCTTCACTGTGGCATTCCAGATCTTTTAGTTGTGGCATGTGGGATCTAGTTTCTAGACCAAACATCACACTTGGGCCCTCTGCATTGGAAACACAGAATCTTAGCCACTGGGCCACAAGGGAAGTCCAATGGGAAACCTCTTTTTAATGTCTCCTGGCATGGAAGTACCATCTGGATAGCAAGGTGACTGATATAGGCAGAAGAAACCAACAGAAAATGTATAGAAATGTTTATAAGAACATTAGAAATCCAATTTCTAACAAAACTTTGAAAGAGATATTGAGAGAGAGAGAGAGCTGACTCTGGGCTAGGACCTGGACTTGACCAAGTCAAGAAGGGCAGAAGAATCTAGCCAAGAGCTCACCTACTCTGGACTCATTTACCAGCAGTTTCGGGCACTGTCCTGGTCCAGGGACCCTTGGATGGGCAGTTGGATGAAGTGGGATGAGATGCTATGCTCTCAGAGGCCAGCAGACATACTCATCTTGTTATCTTTCCAGTATTTCCTTCCAACTTCTCTGCTTTAGGCCAACTAAACCATTCACCATTCCCTGTTTAAGCATCTTACTTTCCATGTTCTATGGCTTTCTTATGTTGTTCTTCCTCTACTGGAATCCTCTGTCTTCTTCTTCTATACTCACCTAGATCCTCTGGTATTATTCAAAACCCAGCCCCAAAGCCAGTTCCTCCTCTTGGAGTGAACTCTTCTCTGGTCTCCCCAGCTGGAGAGTATGAGTTCCTAATGCCCTGGATCCAAGGGCTCTGATCATTTTATGTTGTATAATAAGTACTCATGTTCTTTTACTTTATGATTTTATGGTGATTATATTGTTTTTCCATATTATTCACTTTTCCTTTCAGTAAAAGTATTATAAATTGCCATATATTGGCATGTGACTTTCAGTACTTCCCTGTGGAGGGAGTATATTTCATTACCCCATTGTCATAGGTTTGGTCATGAGACTTTCTTTGGCCAGTCAATTGAGAATAGACGTGATCAGAGGGGAAGCTTTAGGAGCCATCACAGTATCCCTTACCCTCCGCTATTAGAATGACGTGTCCTAGACTCTTGGAGCAGAAGCAAAGCTAACCTGAAGCTGATGAGCAAGAAACAGACCTCTGTTGTTATAAATCACAAAGTTTGGGGAGTTGTTTGTTACTACAGTGTAACCTGGTAAAAGCTAACTAATACATCTTTACTAAACTATAAGCTTTTTTATGGGGAAGATCACATCTGATTCATGATTTGTTTCTTCTTTTTCATATACCTAGGACAAAGCCTTTTTTAGAGGCTCAGTAACTGTTCACTGAGTGAACAAGTAAACAAATCTATCATTTACTAAGTCCTACTCCAATAATCCCTCACCTTGTGTAGTGGCTATATAGCCCACAATGCAGTTTCACAGACACTGTTTCACTGGGCCTCAGGACAACCTTGGGAGGGCAGTAAGGGAGAGTGGACATCTGTTGTTTTCTGTCTAACATCCCTATTTCCTTTGGGGAAATCACTCCTCCCCCACTGCTTGTGGTTCTGGTGGGTCTCCCAGTCATAACACCTGCCCCACTAGAGTCACCAATGGTCAGCATATTGCCATGTCTGAGAGCTGCTTCTCAGTGTGGTTGACTGTACTTCTGTCTTGAAACAGGGTCTCCCCCATGTATATACTGCTGCTGCTAAGTCACTTCAGTCGTGTCTGACTCTGTGCGACCCTATAGACGGCAGCCCACCAGGCTCCCCTGTCCCTGGGATTCTCCAGGCAAGAACACTGGAGCGGGTTCCATTCCCTTCTCCAATGCATGAAAGTGAAAAGTGAAAGTGAAGTCGCTCAGCCATGTCCGACTACTATATGTAAAACAGATAACTAATGAGAACCTACTCTATAGGGCAGGGGACTCTACTCAGTACTCAGTAGTGATCTAACTAGGAAGGAAATCTTAAAAAGAGCAGATACATGTATATGTATAACTCATTCACTTTGATGTACAGCAGAAACTAACACGACGCTGTAAAGCAACTATATTCCAATAAAAATTAATAAAAAAGAAAAAAATACTAAGGTTAAAAAAAAAGATTTCTCCTTGGCTTCCAAGACACCATGCTCTCCTGGTTTTCTACCTTATGACCACTTCTCAGTCTCCTATGCTGGCTCCTCTTCCACGAACCACTGAATAGTAGACAGTCCTGGAGCTCAACCTAACACCTACTCTCTTCTCTGTCTACATCTAGTCCCATGGTGTTTTTCTATGACTGCCAAACTAGTATCTCCAAAATAGACCTAACCTTTTGTTCAGCCTTCTATACCTGTCAGCTTACTGGATGTCTGCTATTGATTGAATTGTGTCTCCTGAAAAGATATGTTGAAGGACTTCCCTTGTGATCTAGTGGTTAAGATTCCGCTTTCCAATGCGGGAGGCGCAAGTTCGATCTCTGGTCAGGAAACTAAGATCCCACATTCTGTATGGCGTGGCAAAAAAAAAAAAAGAGAGAGAGGTATGTTGAAATCCTCACTTCTAATACCTATGAATATGCCCTTATTTGAAAGTAGGGTCTTTGCCGATATAATCAAGTGAAGATGAGGTCAGTTCTTCTAAGCCTATGGATTAGAATAGGCTCTAAAATCAATATCACTGAAGAAGGGAGGACATAGATTCATAGAGACTCAGAGTCAAACAGAATGGCATATGAAGATGAAAGCAGAGATTTGAGTGATATGTCCACAGCCAGGCGCTGCTGGCAACCACCAGAAGCTAGAAGAGACAGACATGGAACCCATCCTCCCTCAGAGCGCCCAGAGAGAACCACCCCTGCTGACACCTTGATTTCAGACTTCTGGCCTTCAGAACTGAGTGTGAGAGAATGAATTTCTGTTATTTTAAGTTTGTGGCCATTTGTTGCAGCTACTGCTGCTGCTAAGTCACTTCAGTCGTGTCCAACTCTGTGCGACCCCATAGACGGAAGCCCACCAGGCTCCTCTGTCCCCAGGATTCTCCAGGCAAGGACACTGGAGTGGGTTCCCATTTCCTTCTCCAATGCATGAAAGTGAAAAGTGAAAGCGAAGTTGCTCAGTCGTGTCCGACTCTTAGCGACCCCATGGACTGCAGCCTACCAGGCTCCTCCGTCCATGGGATTTCCCAGGCAAGAGTACTGGAGTGGGGTGCCATTTCCTTCTCCCTTTGTTACAGCAATCCTAAGGAAAGAATGCAACATTTTGGCAGCATCTCAGATTTAACATCACTAGAACAGAACTCTTCTCCTGACCCATGGCCCAAATCTGCTCCTCCCTCTAGCCTTTCCTCCAAATGCTTTTTCAATCCTGACTCCTGGTGTCCTTTCTATACAGTAACCAGAGAGTTCTTTTAAAAACATAAGTTAAGACTAACTCCGTCTGTTGTTTAAAATCCTCCAAATACTTCCCACAATCCTTTGAATACAATAAAATTCCATATCTTGACATATAAGATCCTTCATATTCTGGTCTCTGCCTCCTTTTTTGTTCTCTTCCTGTTCACTGCTGTCCACTCACACTGGCTTCCATCCTTGAACAAACTTATTCCTGACTTAGGGCCTTTGCACTAGCTAAAATATTACTTCTGCCTAGAGCCATACCCTTCCTGACCTCCCAACATAAAGTGGGCCCCTACTCTACCATACCATCAGGTTTGATTTTTGTCATGGGAGAGCATGTCCTTTCATGCCAAGTCCCTGGTTCTAGTCCCTTGGTCCTGGATTTCCTTTGATCTTTTGATTAGAATCCTCCTCAAGTCTGGGAGTCAAAGCATTCAATTTTTACTTAAGAATTTGAGAGAGATTTCTGACACTTCGAGTAGAAAGAATCCTGCCTAATCAAAGGCTAAGCCCAGTCTCTACAAAGGACCACACCCCAAGGAAGACTGATCAAAAGTCCAAGCTCTTCCTGTGCATGAAGCCTGCTAGCTTTCGATTAGTATCCTCAAACTTTCTGTCCTGTGATGAGAAAAGGACATATTCAGCTTTTACCAAGGGTAGAGGGAGGCAGAGCTCACAGTTTGTTTCTCGAATGCCATCACCCAACAACCAGCTCTCATAGTTTTCCTGACTCTCGTCTCCTCACAGACTGAGGGAGAAGTAGAACAGGAGAGAAGAATTCAAGGAGAGAGTAACTTCAGGAATATGTCTGTGTGATCTGTACTTTGCATCATCCCCCCAAATCTGAAAGTAGATCTATAGTTCCAAGTGTCCTCTGATGATGCAGGCACTGTACTAGGACCTAAATAATAATAACATATCAATTATGGCCTTCCCAGGTGGCTAAGTGGTAAAGAATCCACCTGCCAGTGCAGGAACCTTGGGAGACACAGGTTCAATCCCGAGGTCAGGAAGATCTCCTGGAGAAGGGAATGGCAAACTACTTCAGTATCTTGCCTGGGAAATCCCATGAACAGAGGAACCTGGCAGGCTATAGTCCATGGGGTCACAAAGAGTAGGACTTGACTTAGTGATTAAACAGTAACAACAGTTCATTGATTGCTACCATTTGGAAAGTGTAATCTGGCACAGGGATAACACTCTAGAAACATAGCATCTAGTTCTCACAACAGTTCTCTGAGGTAGATATTAACATCCCCACCTAACAGATGAAGAAACAGGATGAGTGAGCAGACGGACTTGCCAGGTGGTTTCTATTGTAAAGCTGTGGTCCTCCTTCTATGTAGCATTGCCTCTTTGCTAAACCTCCTGGCACCTGATTCCCTGCATGAGACAAACCTGTGACTAAATGCAGGTACTGGGACCTGAAACCCTCTATTCCAGACAGTGAGTCACAAGAGTGGGGATCTGTCAGCCCAGGAGCTTAACCCTTAAGGAAGCTGCCCCCAGCCCTTCTACAGTTGTGCTTCAGAGAGAGATGCCAAGGCCTGAGTCACTTCCCTGGGAACTCCCTTGCAGAGACTGTCCTTGAAATAAGATAATGCAGAAATCTGAGCTGGACTGCCCAGGGGGCCAGTTCTACCATTCTCCACTGATGAGTTGCTTCTGCCCATTCAGGGCATTACAGCAAAGGTGAGCTTGAAGCAGCATTCCAGCGGGAGCTTCCCCAGACATGAAGAGACTGAACAGGTAGAAGCTACTGCATTGGGACAGGTCATATGTGGAGAAGGATCCTGGGGGGTGGACATCTGGGAAAGGGACAAGGTGAGCATCTCTCATCAGGAGAATGATTCCTAAGGCCTCCTTACCAGAACTGCAACCTGAGATTCTGTCAGGCAGGGATGAGGCTGTGTTAGTGACAGGTCTGCAGCTTGACCCCCCCCATAGGGAAACAGTGAGGCTGTTGGTGTGAGTATAAGCCATGGCAGAGACTCAGCAGAGATTTAGTGGACAAGAGTCAGGAGTCTCAGGCTAGATATTGACACAGGCCTGATGGTCCTAAGCTGTGTTGTATGTGGCATGTTGTGATGGAAGCCTTTAGGGATGTAGATTCCAACCTCCTTATTGTGCAAATGGGGAAACCAAGGCCAAGAAGAAGTGAGCTGCTCAAGGTCCCCAGCAATGAGTGAAATAGCTGGCACCTCTCATACTTCAGTGCCTTCCAGTTGGAACCACCATCCCCCATGTCTTCCCTACTCTAACAACAGAAGGTAAAACATTAAAAATTCAAAGCTAGAACACTGAAACCAGGAGGGGAGCTGTGTTTAACCTGCGTTGTCTGAGCCCATGTCATGGCCCTTGAGTATCCCTGGAAAGCCCAGTTGGCATCTTGCATTGTGTGGATGGGATTCATGCTTGTTTCAGTCACACACCAGCCCACCTCCAAACACAGAAGGGTGTTTGCTTTTGGGCACGGCATGTTCGCCTGTGATTTTCCTTTGATGATATCTTGTTTTGCCAACTAAATTAAGACTATGACAGAGAACAGAGACTACCTCTAGCAGTTTAGTTCAATTAAGATTTCACATCAACAAATTAAAATGCATCCTTACCGTCTGCAAAGTAAATCTGCCTGCATTTAGGAGGAGGCTCTGACATTTGCTGTTCAGGCACCTAACTGCTACGAGCTAAGTATCAGTGGGGACCCACCCCTTCTGGGACTAGCTTGGTGGTGGGGGTGGGGTGGCGGGTGTTCAGGGCCAAGGTTTATCTCCAGGGACTGACAGCTTTTTGGGCCAGAGCTTCCAAAGCCTGAGTGTGAGGACCAGGCTGAGCCTTTGATGAAGTTTTCACTGGTCCTCTGTAAAATCACAAAAACAAGAAGTATGAGGTCATGTTTTTCCATAAAACTAAGTCAGTTCAAACTAAAGGACTGTTAACAAATAGTTCTTAATTTGACAGTCACTCTTCAAGGGACTGAGGATTTAACAATGAACAAAACAGATGAAAATCCCTGCTTTCTCAGAGCTTTTATTCTATAGGGAAAAGACAGAATATAAATAAGATAAATGAGTGAAATATGCAATAAGTTAGAGAATGATAAGAGCTGTGGAGAAAACTAAAGCTGAGAAAGAGGATAGGGAGTGTGGAAGGCAGAGGGATTTGCGATTTTTAAATAGGACAGTTGGGAAGGCCACCGTGAGAAAGTAACAAATGAGTCAAGACCTGGAAAGGTGAGGGAGTGAGCCGTGAGGATATGGGAGGTGGAGGAGGGGCACTCCGGATAGAGTGGTATCAAATGCGAAGGTTGATGTGGGGCTGTAGGTGGTGTGCAGTTGGAACAGAGTGAGCAGGAGGGAGAAGAGGAGGAAAGGGGGTCAGAGGAAAGGGATTATATTATAGACCATTATAAGGATTTCAGATGGTTATTTGAGTGAACAGGAAGTCAGCACAGGGATGGAGCAGAGAAGAGACAAGCTCTCCCTTACATTTTAACAGGATGGTTGTGGCTGCTTTATGGAGCACAGGCAGAAGGAAGACATGGTTGGGAGCAGGGAGACAGGAGACTATTATAACTGAGATATGGTGATGGCCAGAGTGATGGCTGAGGAGCAGGTCCCATGGAATACGTTGGCTCAAAATGTTGAAAATCAGTAATATCCTAGAAAGTCCAGCATGGAAGGCCAGCTTCTCCTTGACCTCTCCAGCAGAAGGCAGTTCCATTGGTGGTCCAGGGACAAGGCCCTCAAATCTTTAATGGCAGCACGGGGACCACCCACAGCGTGGTGCTCCAAAAAATAGACCTTTTCCTCTGTAAAATGAGGTGAGCCATCTTTTCTTTCTAGAGAAAGCAAGTAAAGCTATTTCCTGCATTGAAAAGTAGAGAACCTGAGAGAGCGCAGGCCTCACAAGGGCAGGTACTATGTCCACATTCTGTTCTCAAATGTTCCCCAGCAGCTCCTCTAGGTCCAGGACATGTGTACTCCAAAAATAGTTGTTGAACAAATGAATGAGTGAGTACCTATTTCTCCTATATTTTAGACAGGGAGTTACAACAAACTTTGAGAATATATATATGTATATACACACATATATATATATATGGAAAGTAGAAGTGTTAGTTGCTCAGTCGTGTCTGACTCTTTGTGATCCCATGGACTGTAGCCCACCAGGTTCCTCTATCCATGGAATTATGCAGGCAGGAGTACTGGAATGAATAGTCATTCCTTTCTCAAGGGTATCTTTCCAACCCAGGGACTGAATTTGAGTCTCCTGCATTACAGATGGATTTTTTACCATCTGAGCCCCCAGGGAAACCCATATATGTATATTTAAAACAGAAGGCTGTTTGTGGGTGGTGGTGGTGGTAGATTTGTTTTTTGTTAGTTTGCTTGTTTTCTGTGAATATAAAAACTATTACATGGATTAGTTCTTTCTGATGAAGGATTTGGGTAACTTCAGGGTTTGTTTCTCATCCTCTCTTTTCCTCTTATTTTTTGTTTCCTTTCTCCCTCTTCCTCTGTAATCTTAGTTGGCCATCATGTAAAACTGGACAGAATTTTATGCTTTCTATTTCTAGTCTTTAAAGTGGATGCATGGAATGCTTTTTATTTTTATCTTTTACAAAAACCCAACAACTACATTATATTATTTTTTACTTGTGGAACTCTTAGTTGATTTTCCTCTCACAGTATGTCAGCATCCCCACTTTCTGAGTCTAAAAAGTTAATACTACTTCCTGGTGGGAAGGAAAACACACCCAACATGGGACTCTGGACTTCACCACTTTAAACTTCTTTGCTATTTAACTTGCGTGGTAATTTGCATATATCTACATATGTTATGCAATCAGCCTCCTCTCCTTTTACATTTAAGCCTAAAATAATTGTGCTTTTATGATGTTCTTCTTTTCTGCTGCCTTCTTTATTTCTTAGTGGTCCTGCGATTTAGATTGTTGTAAATGGAATTGATGAAAGGCCAAGGGTACAGACACATTACCCAAACAGCTATGGGGGAGAGAGACTGGGAAGCAGCATGGTGAGATTGTCTTTGGGATTCATTTATTCACTCACCAAATGTTTATCGAGCACTTACCATATTCTAGGCTCTGTGCCAGGTGCTAGGAATACAGTGGTGAGGAAGCCAGGCAGTTCTTACTTGGGTAGAGCTTATATTCTCTTGAGGAAAATAGACAATAAACAAGTAAACACATGAATACATCATGGTTTCTGATACTAATAAGTGCTAAAAATGCAAACATAGTGATTGGAAAACTGGTTTAGATTTCAGCTCAGTTCAGTCGCTCAGTCATGTCCTACTGTTTGGGACTCCACGGACTGCAACACGCCAGGCTTCCCTGTCCATCACCAACTCCCAGAGCTCAAACTCATGTCCATTGAGTTGGTGATGCCATCCAACCATCTCATCCTCTGTCTTCCCCTTCTTCTCCTGTCTTCAGTCTTTCCCAGCTTCAGGGTCTTTTCCAATGAGTCAGTTCTTCACATCAGGTGGCCAAAGTATTGGAGCTTCAGCTTCAGCATCAGTCCTTCCAATGAATATTCAGGACTGATTTCCTTTAGGATGGACTGGTTTGATCTCTTTGCAGTCCAAAGGACTCTCAAGAGTCTTCTCCAACACCACAGTTCAAAAGCATCAATTCTTCAGTGCTCAGCTATCTCTAGTTCATAGAAAGTCTCTGTGGAAAAGTGAAATTTGAGCTGAGGCCTGAGTGATTAGAAGGAGACAACCAGGTGAACATCTAGTTGAAAAATATCCCAGACAAGGAGCTTGAAGAGTTTGAGAAACAGAGAGGAGGTATAGCATTTCACATGCTTTCAGTGGAAAGAAGGGAGAAGGTACCTCAATTCAAAGTGGTGCCAAAAAAAAGAAAAAGAGTAATTTTATTACCTCATATAAAGAAGCCTGAAGGCAGAGAGACTAGTGTTGTAAGGTTGGTTAATTTAGCAAATCAGCATCATCTAGGGCTAGACTATTCCTTTCTTTCTTCTCAGTCACCCTCTTGTGCTTAGGTCCTTCTGGGTGCCAAGATGGCTGCCAAAGCTCCGACTCCCTCGACCAGTGTCTAGGAAGAGAGCAAATCCTTCCCTTTTTAGAACAAGGAAACCCTTCCTTTGACACTACGCAGATTTCCCTTCATATCTCATAACATAACAAAAATTTAATCATATATGCATTCGTGAACTGGTCATTGGCAAAGAGAGTGAATGACTCGTTGGTGTAGAGTTGGGCAGAGGAGCAGTCTAGCTTCTACTGAACTTCGTGGAAGAACCAGTGCTATCAATTCCTGACAAAAACCAGGCTTCTGGTTTTTGAGAGTAAAACTAGGCTTCTGTGAGCAAGGAAGAAGTAGGGAATGACTGACTGTAATTTGGTGCTCAGGAATATTGCTGCAGGAGGACAGTGCCTGGAGCACTGGTATAAGAGAAAGTTACAGAGAGGGAACTGAGGGAATGCAGAGCTTGGTTCAAGTTCTTCAAATGTAATCTTTCAGAACCATGTAAGTCCCTAAGACCTTATCCCATTTTGCACTAGTTACTCCCTCCAGTGCAGTCCCTCTCCCTGGCACCTTTCCCCTACCTGCACCCCTGCAGGGAGCCACCTCACCTCTGGGATGTGGGTGGGGCTCTAGAAAGGCTGCCCAGCTCAAGTATCAGACAGTGACTCTAACACTAGCTGATAATTCTGGGTAAGTCACTTCCTTTCCTTAAGCCTTAGTTTCATTACGTATAGCAATGACATAATAGCATTCTCTGGCTAACTCTTCAGGAAGGTTATAAGGATCAAATGAAAGGGTTTCTGTATGTTCTTTGAAAACTATAAAGGGCCATCATTATGATTGTTATTACCGTCATTCACCTTCAGTGAGAGACAAAGGGTTTTTTAAAAATTTTTTTTATTGAAGTATAATTGACTTTCAATGTTGTGCTAATTTCTGCTGTACAGCAAAGTGATTCAGTTATACATATACATATATACTTTCTTCCTTATATTCTTTAACATCATGGTTTATCACAGGATAATGAGTATCATTCCCTGGGCTACATAGTAGAGCCTTGTTTATCTGTTCTATATGTAATAGTTTGCATCTGCTAACCTCAGACACCCAATCCATCCCTCCACCACTTCCCTTGGCAACCAGAAGTCTGTTCTCTAGAGACAAAGCAATTTTATATTTTGAGTAGTCACTTCCTCCAGCCCCTTGGGAAGGGATAGCTGTCATTTTGGAAAGTTGTGGACTCCGCGGGGGTTAGCAGGGTGACCTTGGGCTCTCTTTTGCCCTTCATTCCCCTGGAACTTTCCTGAATGTCTCTCCCCCTGCCCCCACCCCACACCCCACACCCCCCACCCTCAGTTTCTATGCTTCGAATCAGAGATGTCCTTAGAAACAAGCTGGGCTGATGTTCAATAAAATGTGATCTAAAGCTGGCTGAGTTATTATCCTTTTTTCTTGATAAAAAGAGTGGATGTATTTTCATTACTGGCAGAGTGCTTTTAGCTGGTGCGGACAATTAAGCCCTGGAAATGCAGCAATCCATTTCACACAGAGAGAAGATTTGAGGGATGACTCACCAAACACCCAGGCCCTGGAGGAGCCAAAAACATGGTCACTGTTCCCAATAATAAAATCCAGAGGATTTTCGTGGTAATAAGGTAAAGTAGCCCCCAGATGACCCCACGTGATTTGCCCTACAGTGGAATGCTGCTGCTGCTGGCGCCTCTCCATGTGCCTCAAGACCCTTGTTAGCCACCCTCTTTCTTATTCTCATCATCTCTTGGGAAAGCAGACTGGGAAGAGCTCCATGTTATGGGCAGGACATTCTTCATGGTTTTGCTTCGTAATATTTTGATCACCTCCCTCACTCCTCAAGCCAGATTCTGTGTCCAAGGAACCAGATCTCTGAGACCAACAGAGTTGTCCATCCCAAAGTTACAAGATCAATGGAAAAAACCCTCCTCTAGGAGATCAGTGACAATCTCCTCTCTCCTTCTTTTCCTTCTTTTTTTCTCTTTTTCAAAGATAAATGAGCAGTTCTACTTTCACTTCCCCACAGGCAGAGGTGAGATGACCACTCCCGACTTCCCTGCCCCACCAACCCAAGCTGAGAGGAAGAGTCTTAAGCTGCAGATTCTTGAAAGCCACACATTTGCTGGTAGTGTGGCTCATTTGGCTACACATCTATTATACCTCCATCCTTAAGAACAATGGGGCGCCAAGGATGGTTTTGCCACCTCCTTCACCTCTATGTCTCCTGCAGCAGTGCCTGGGATGGTCAGCTCGTAGATATTTGATGAATGAATGAATGAAGCCACCTCTGTCTTATTTCTCTGTTTATTTCTCATGACTTTATTGTTTTGTTCTGTTCAGCGTACAACTCTTAGAAAGTGAAAATTACTTCAGAGATATGGGGACTAAGTGAGTATCAGTGGAGTTAAAAGCGATTTGGTACATTATTACTATTTTTTCTTAAACCACTTAAGCTCTAGTTTCCCTCCTGTTTATTGTTAGAAGGGATCCCAAACTAGTCATGAACTTTCATCTGCTTTGAGGGAGTAAGAGGAGAGGGCTGGGGTGGTTGTCCAAGCTTATTATCTTCTCCATTACTCAGGCGTGTTCCCCTGAGCTTTCGCATGATTTTATTTTAATGCTGTTATTTGTATTAGGCGAGTCTCCAGCTCAGTCAGGCCAAAAAGGGAGGTAGACGAATCAGGGAGGAGCTGATGGAAAAATAAATATCCTGTAGGTTCATGATGATCTGACCATGGCTTTAATGTGAATCAGATTTGCTCTAACCTGCTTTCCCACAGTCAGCATTTCTGCTAAAAATAATTTGTAATTATCAAACTCCAGTTAGGCTAGAAGACTCCTTGCAAAGGACTTTGATATGATTAGGGAAAGGCTTGGAAATGTAATTTGCATGGTTCTTGTCCTCTCTGCCAATGACATTCCTGGAGAAATCACCTTCCTGGCAGCAGAAATTCCAAGGGCAGATAGGAGCTGGGGACCAGACTTCAGAGTCCCTGGGGCTGCTTGCTCTAAGGCTCGCCCAAGAAGAAGATGCTTTCCTGGAATAATGAGCCTGAAAGGTTTCCTATCTCAGCATTTCAAGAACTGAGAGTCAGGGAGTGGCCCAGATGCTGCTGCTGCTGCTGCTGCTAAGTCGTCCCAGTCGTGTCCAACTCTATGCGACTCCATAGATGGCAGCCCACCAGGCTCCCCCGTCCCTGGGATTCTCCAAGCAAGAACACTGGAGTGGGTTGCCATTTCCTTCTCCAATGCATGAAAGTGAAAAGTGAGAGTTGTGTCCGACTCTTAGCGACCCCATGGACTGCAGCCCACCAGGCTCCTCCGTCCATGGGATTTTCCAGGCAAGAGTACTGGAGTGGGGTACCATCACCTTCTCTGTGGCCCAGAGGAGACAGTGCCAAGTACATGCTGACCTGCAGCTGTGCCCAGCACCTGGCATGGGTTATCCCAAGAGAGCCCTGGTCTTGCTCCTGGCTGAGAACAATCCTACCTATCCCTTCCCTCATCTTAACCCTTCAGCTCTGTAGCAGCTGAGGCAGAGAAGGATAAAAGTTAAGCAAAGGTACACTGAAAAATAAAAATATTATGGAAAGAAAGAAAGCCTAAATAAATGAAAATATATCCCATGTTTGTTACTGAACCAGGTTCATTTCCTTTGACATGCAGCAAGTAAAACGCTGAGATGCAGCAGAGAAAAGGGTTTATTCACAAAGCAGCCAAGTGAGAGATGTGAGAACAAGTCTCAAATCTACCTTCCTGAAGGTGAAAGGCTTGGGATATTTATGGGATAAAGAAGCAGAGTGGCCTGAGATATGGGGAAAGATAATTGGAGGCAAGAGAAAGGTGAAGCAATTGGCATTCCACACAGGCCTATCTAAGTTACATGCTTCTTCATGGGATGCATGTTCAGAAAATGGCTGCATTAACATGAGGATAGAGGTTTTGGCCCTCTGATATCCAAATGTTATCCTTCAGAAAGTCGAGCAGACTCAACTGAATGGTTGGTGGTCTTGACTGGTTTGAACTGGCCAAGACTAGCTCCATGTTTCTAGAAAACAATGTAAGCAACGGTTACTATAGTGATCCATACATCAGAGGTATTATCTATAAGATCTGTCAGTTAAAGAAGTCTTATGGTATGTTGTCTAAGTGATGTAAAGCTTAGAGGGTATGTAATTGCAAAGACAATTGCAATGAATTGCAAAGACAATTAAAGCAAGCTTAGTTAGTAAAGGCAAGTTATGGGCTATTATTTATTAAGCAACTTATAGTTTGAGGGTTCTAACTGATAACTGCCCCGATTTCATATTCATGGAAGACTCAATATTGTTAGGATGACTGCTGCTGCTGCTAAGTTGCTTCAGTCGTGTCCAACTCTGTGCGACCCCATAGAGGGCAGCCCACCAGGCTCCCCTGTCCCTGGGATTCTCCAGGCAAGAGTACTGGAGTGGCTTGCCATTTCCTTTTCCAGTGCATGAAAGTGAAAAGTGAAAGTGAAGTCGCTCAGTTGTGTCCGACTCTTAGCGACCCCGTGGACTGCAGCCTTCCAGGCTCCTCTGCCCATGGGATTTTCCAGGCAAGAGTACTAGAGTGGGGTGCCATTGCCTTCTCCTGTTAGGATGGCACTACTGCCTAAATTAATTTACAGATTCTGTTCAATTCCTATCAAAATGCCCACTGTCTTACAATAAGAAAAAAAAAAAAACTAAAGATCAACAACTTTTCTTAGACTCATCAGAAACTGAGATCACAGGACAAACTGCCATCCTGAAAATGAGGGAGCTAGGTGAATGCAGAGAATGCAGACCAGTTTACCTGAGGAAGAAGTGGCTGGAGCCAGGAACCAGTAGCACTGAAGTACTGATACATAAGGCAGTATAGATGAACTTTGAAAGTAAAATGCTATGTGAAAGAAGCCAGTCATCAAAGACCATACATTATATAATTCCCTTGAAATGGGTATCTGGAATCCACAGAGACAAGAAAGATTAACGGTGGCCAGGCTGGAGTGAGTGGGGAGTGAGGAATAGCTGCTAACTGACGCAGGATTTCTTTCTGGGATGGTAAGCATGTTAGACTGTGGCGATGGTTGCACAACCATATGAATATATTAAAGACCATGAAACTGTATGTTTTAAAATAGTATTAATCTATGTGAATCGTATCCGTTAAAAAGTAACAGTTAACCAAAGATGATTTGGAGTGGGAAATTCAAATTTCCCTTCAGATTCAGCTTCCAGACCATTTTTGGGAGCCAGAGCCTCTGTAGGTCATTTTCCTACTGATTGAGCAACCCAACTTTTGGCCATTTTGCTCCCACCTCTCCACAAGGCACTCCCTTGGGCTTTGCTGATCCAATTAGAGGAGTTCTGGGATATGAAAGGAAAGAGAGTAAAGAAGGGGCCTGAAGGAAGGGGGCTAGGGCCGGGAAATGCTTGAAATGAGACTCCAGGGCCTTGTTACTGTAGCTGCTCTTCTGCAGGTAGCTACCTCCTCCTTGAAGTCTCCCTGGTTTCTTCTTTCCCTAATGCATTTCATCTAACATGTATCATTTTGACCCACAGACCTCTCTCTCTACTGCCTTGCTGCCTTGTAGGCTCTCTGTTTAGCCTACAGTGGGCTATTTTACTTGTCCCAGATATGTATTCCCTCCACGACAATACCACAGCCCCTTCCAGGGAAGGACCCCTGATCTTGGTCTCACAGATCCTTAATGTAGGAAAGAATTTTGGGCATCACTGGCCCTCTGTTCCTATTTTTTTTTTTTAAGTAATAGAGCCATTTTGTAAGATAGACTGGTAGTTTCTTTTAAAAAAACATTTATTTGTTTATGGCTGCCCGGGGTCCTTGTTGCTGTCTGCGGGCTTTCTTCAGTTGTGCTGCATGGACTCGGGGCGCACCGGCTCAGTAGTTGTGGGGTGCACAGGCTTAGTTGCTCTGTGGCATGTGGAATCTTCCTGGAACAGGGATTGAACCCGTGTTCCTTGCATTAGCAAGTGGATTCTTAACCACTAGACCATCAGGGAAGTCCCCTTCCTTCCTCATTTCAATGTAATTCAGCTATCAGCCTCTTGGGTTTATCCAAGTCTCCCAGACTCCTGGGGTCTCTTTCCCCTCATGTTCAGCTAGGAGGACTTACCTTATGCTGCTCCCCACCCTCAAGTACAATAGAAATCTCCATGTCCTGAGCCCCGTGTCTTGGGAATTCTTGTGAAGTGTTTGAGAAGAATGGCTTTCGGGCCTTTGTTCGCATTCCAGCTCTGCCATTTATTGGTGCTGTGACCTTAGACAAGTTATTTAACTTCCCTGCGCCTCAGTTTCCTTGTATATAAAATAGGAATAGTCAAAGCTCCTCCTTCATAGTATTAAATGAGTTACCAGTAATATATGAACATAAGCCACTTAGAACTGTATCTACCACTCCGTTAGGGTTATAAAAATATTTACTCTTATCACCTATTTCTGCTGAATTCTTGACCTGCTGTGCCTCTCATCCCTTTCTTCTCTCAGGCCGCCAATATTCTTCACTCTTCAAAGCATCTCTAATTCAAGTCAATATGTGACAGCCTTTTACTGAAAGCTTGAGGAAAAGCAGAAGGGGCCCCATACCACACAGCTCATCAACAACTTAAAATTTTGTCTTGGGCCTCATTGTTCTTCAAAGTCCCCTGATCATTCTTGCCACCAGGGATCTCTCAACCACCACCAGCTTGCTGCTTTGCTCTGTACACCCAGTTTCCATCAACACCTTCTCTCATCTCTTCCCTTTCCCCAGTCAGCCCCTTATCCTGGAAACTTGAAATTTCCTAGTGGAATTCTGTTCTCTCACTAAGCCTCACAGTAGTCATCTAAACCTTGCATGAGGGGTGCAGGGGAGCATAGGGCGAAGCAGGGAGAATATCCTGCATCCAGAGAGGCCTGGGAAGCTGGTTTCCTGTTACAGAGGACTCTCACTACCAGGACTCAAGGAGGCCCAGCAGGAGCCAGGGATACCCCCAAGATTCCCCTGATGGAGAGAAGTTACCATCTTCCCGAAGAATGCATTTCACACCCAGCAAAAGCTGCATAAAGCACCCACTGCACAAAAGACTAGCCAGAGAGCCTCAGAGTAAAACTAGCTTCTTTGTGCCACTTGCCTTGCATAATTTGTTACTAGGCCCAGATGATCATGGAGTTATTGTTTTCCCAGGAAGGGTTGGAGGTGATATTTTAGCCCATTTAGGCCTCTGCTTCCCTGGGCCTGATTTTCCTCTGGCTCCGCATTGAACTTTTCCTCTAGCTGCCAGAGCAGGCAGGATTTCAGGCGAAGGTAATTTATGTTAATTTTTTCCCTTTCTGGTCCATTAACTTTTGTGATGTTAATATATCTTACTCGGGCCTCCTCATCGCACTAGCTGCTGCTTCGGCTGGGAGCTGCAGGGCCTGCTCAGGGGGGCGCCTGCTGGCTCGACCTCCTGGGCCCTGAGCATGCCCTTCCTCCACAGCTTGAGGATGTTGGTTGAGGGCTCCCGCCCGCTCAGATGAAAGTTAATGGTTCCCTGAAGTGGGATTCCTGGAAGCTCTGGGAGAGAATGTTGCCAACAAAGATCTTCCCTGGGCAATTCCTTCTGGCCACCCCCTTTCCACACACACAATTTGATAGAATGCTAATGAGAGCTCTCCTGAGAGGAGGCTGGGGTGGAATAAATTGAGCAACGCACATTTCCTTACATTATATGTGCAGTCTTGCAGGCAGAGCTTTGGGGATTAGAAAAGGAATAAAAATCACGTTGCCCTTCAGGTGCTTTTCCTATAGTTCGGGGGCGGGGAGCAGAGGGTAGATGTACCCAAATAGGGTCAGATCTGTTAGAAGGTAATGCTGAGGAGGGAGAAATTTCCCCCTCTACTTCTCTGGAGTTCTTGTGAACTGATAATAAAATGGACATCAGACAGATTAACAGGAAAAAAAGAAACAAATTTTAATTCATATGCATGGAGGTTCCATAGAAGTGGCACTTAAGACATGGCCAAAGCAGGCAGTTTTACACTTTGAGAACAAGGAAATAATAAATTAGTGAGAAATTGACAGGACAAAGAAACCTGGGTTTTGAACGCCCAATTAGTGAAGAATCTAAACAGTGTTTGGGCTTGGGGTAGCAAATTAAAGAAGTAACATGGTTCATATACATCTCTTGGCCTGAATTCCCTGTCTGTGGCCATAAGGGTGTCCTTTTACCTCCAGATGCAGGATGCATCTTGCACATGAGAGATTGATTTCCTGCCTTCAGGGAGACAGAAAGGAGAGTCACGCTGTCCCTCTTGTGTTGGCAGTTTAAGTAATTTTAATTTAAAATAAGCAAAATGCCATTGAGGTACATTTTGGGGTAGCCTAACCTGGGCCCCAACAGTGACATGTGTGCTCATAAACATCACGGAGCTTTGCAAAATCCCTCAGGGCTTATAGAAAAATGGGATTAGGAGCACAACAGTGAAAACTTCACCAGTGACACATTTAAAAAAGATAAAAAATGATAGCATAGCTTTGTAGATGTTAAACAGTTTAAAAAAAACATAAATATTATAGTAAATATAACACTCTGATTTGAAAAAAAAAATAACTGCCGTTTGTGGAATTTGGTGTTGGCAAAGTTGCATCTTGTGAATTGTGAAGTGGAAGAAGGTGGGCTATTTGAATTTGTTGGGAAGTCGTCACACTAGATGTGGATGGGTATGGATCGTAATACATGTGCGGTGTTTGTGTGTATTGTATTGTGTGTTTTTCTATGTGGGTTGATTCAGGTGGGTGCATTTTTCTGCACTTATCTTGTGTTTCTTACAGATGAAGTTGCACAGAAGCAAACTTTGCATTTTTGTTCAAATTGTTTTCTAATATATTAATCAGTTTGGAACAAATTCATGTTTTCAAAATAAGCCTTATAGAGACATAAGACTATACAGACACCAAATTCTATAATATAGGTTTATAATTGGATAATTTATTAAGATAATAATTCATTAGTTCTCTCTACAGTTTTTTCCTCTTCTCCATTCCAAGCAGATGGCTAAGTTCTTTGTAGTTCTTTGCTTCCATGACGTTTGCAGAATAGAAAACATGCAGTCATTCAATCAATAAATAAACTTTCATGAGTCTCCTATGCACCAGGCAGGGTTCTATGCACAAGAGGATAGAGCAGTGAATGAACCACACAGCCTTTGTTTTCATGGAATAAGGGTTCTAGTGGGAGAGAGAGACTAAGAACAAATACAGGTATCATAGAATGTCAGGCAGTGAGAAGTGCTGTAAAGAAATATAGAGCAGAATAAGTGGTTTGAGTGTGACTAGGGGTGGAGAGAGGGGACATAACTCCTTTAAAATCAGACGAAATAGTGGTGGGAAAGGGGCCATTTGAGCAGAGATTTAAGTGAAGTGAGGAGGTAGGCCATATGAGTATTTAAGGTAAGCATGTTCAAGGCAAAGAGAATAGCAGGGGCAAAGGCTCTGAGGAAGAACCATGCTTGGTACATTCGAGGAATTTCAAACAGGCTGAGGGCTGGAAGGAGTGAGAGATGGAGAGGGCAATAAGGAAACTAGATAGGAGGCACAGCAGGAACCTGGTCACACACACACAAAAAAAGGAACCTGGTCACATAATGTTGTAGGTCATGGTCATGTCTGTGGATTTTTTCGGGAGGAGGTGGTTAAGTGTGATAGGAAGTCACTGGAGCACATCGAGTAGGTGCCAGACATCTGACTGAAGTGTTAAAAGGCTCACTGTAGGTCGATGCTGTCCAAAAAATCTTTCTTCAGTGATGAAAATGTTTTGTCTTCTCTGCCCAGTGTGATAGCTGTTGGCCACATGTGGTTATTGAGCATGCAACGTGTGGTAAATATGATTGAGGAAATAAAATTTCAATTTATTTAAATTTATACTTGAATAGCCACATGTGTGTGTGTGTGCTCAGTCGTGTCTGACTCTTTGCAACCCCATGGACTGTAGCCCACCAGGCTCCTCTGTCCATGGAATTTTCCAGGCAAGAATACTGGAGTGGGTTGCCATTTCCTCCTCTGAGGGATCTTCCCAACCCAGATATCAAACTTGCATCTCCTGTGGCTCCTGGATTGGCAGGTGGATTCTTTACCACTGCACCACCTGGGAAGTCCTCCACGTGTGGCTAGTAGCTAATATAGTAGACAGTGCAGTTCTAGATGCTGAGCATAAAACAGACTAAAGGGGATTGAGAACTGAAGCAGAAGGACTAGTTATGAATGCAGTAGTCCAAATAAGAGGTGATAAGCGTGTGGACTGAGGTGGTAGCATTGGACGTGGTAAACAAGTGGTTTTATTTTTATTCTGGTTATATTTTGAAGATAGAGCCTTCAAAATATAGATATATATAGAAGATAGAGACTGATGGATTAAATATTATATAGTGTAAAAGAAAGAAAGGAATTGAAAATGATGCTTAAGTTTTTGGCTTGAGGTTGAATGAAACAGGGCTTTCATTTCCTACTGTGGAAAATAATGGGAAGTGAGCAGAAAGTTTCCTTTTTGTGTTGTTTTGTTTTTTCTCCCAACCTAAGCTCATTGATGAGGCTGTACTAGGGTCCTAGAGTGGGTAGGAGAGAGGAAGCTGCCCTGGCAGGCAGCCAGGTTGGGAAGAAATCTAAAGTCAGGAGTATTCTAAACTGAGCAGACCTAAACCCTACTCCTGGCAGAACCTCTGAGAGAGTGCAGTAGAGAGGTTGGCACCCCAAGAACCCACTCCAAAGCAACAGAGCTTCCTGATCCAAAGGCACCAGGGGGCTGGGGCCGAGGGTGTGTCAGAGGTGGCTTGGGTGGCTGACATGTGGAAGAATCTATATGACTCTGCCTGAGACGTTGAGCTTTGTGAGGGTGGGTAAATGATTAGACATGAGTGTTCTACCAGCCTCAAGAGATGGTTATTTGGAGTCATCTTTGGGCTTCCCAGGTGGTACAGTTGTTAAAGTATCCGCCTGCCAATGCAGCAGACCCAAGAGACACGGATTTGATCCCTGGTTGGGAAGATCCCCCAGAGGAGGAAATGGCAACTCCCTCAAGTATTCTTGCCTGGAGAATCCCATGGACAGAGGAGCCTGGCGGGCTATGGCCCACGGGGTTGCACAGAGTCAGAGGTGACTTAACTGAGCACAGAACTTCACATGCGTTTAGAGTAGAGAAAGAAGTGTAGGTCCTTGAGAAGCCTTGTGTATGGACTGAGGCACTGTGGACGGCTGTGGCGGGGGAACTGGGAGATTCAGAGGCGGAGTTAGGTGCTTCTGCTGCATAGACTCTAGATTCTGAGTCCCACAGTTAACATTTAGTTTCTTCTAGAAACTTCTCAAGAGTTGTAAAAGAGCCTTTCATTCAAGTCATTCAATAAACATAGTGGAAATAATGTTCAATCTCTCCTGTTTTCATTTTGAGGAGGTGGGGGTCACATGCTAGGATGTCTGTGTCAAGGCAGGGATATACGTCTCACAGTCAGTAGGTAAAACGAAGAATGCAGAGTTAGCAAATCTGAATCCCAGGTCCTTCCCACACTAGGTGTGTGATTTGGGGCAATTAACCTCAGTTACTTAATCACTTTTTTCTGAGTCTCAGTTTACTCATTCATAAAATGGAACCTCCCAGGCCTGAAATGAGGAATAAATAATATATGTACAATATCTCGCATGGCACCTGGCACATAGTAAGAGTTCAGTAAATGCTAATTTTCCCTTCCTATAGAATTGCCCAGAGTTGCTCATTGTAGCTTTGGTCCCAGAACCCTCTAACACGCTGCCTAGAATCTCCTATTTGACCTGGGTTGTCCATGACCTACTCAGGTCATATCATGGCTTTTTTTCCCCTGCATTAATGCTAAGCACTTCCTGTTAGTCAAGCAAAATTCTCTCTTTGCCTCATACCTTGTGATCTGAAAAAGGAGCTGTAAATAGAAGGTGTGCCCCCTGTGATGCAGCACTGTTGGCATTTTGCTCTTTAAAGGTTAATGGCCAGGGCTGTACCTTTGGAAAACTCAGCCTACAGCACTCACCAGAAATTGCTATGCAGGAAAGTGGGTTTGAGAGGATGTGGGGAGGGTGCTAAGGAAGGTCTGTGGAGTGGAATTGGGAACCTGTACAGGAAGAATTGTACATTCTGAGGAAAAAAAGATGGGCCAGGGAAGCCCCTAGACATGAGAGGTAGCAGGACTATGGCCTCCATCTGGCCCCCTTCCTAGATGGGATGAGGTCTTATTGTCTGTCTATTGATAGAGAATTCCTGAGAGGATTTGCAGTGATAATTTGATGCTCGATTATGCTTCAGTTGCAATTTATTTAAAGTCGACACTAGGGTTCCTGCCTTTTATGAGCAGATTCCCAGTAGTTGAATCTCTGAGGTTGGATTTTTTATCTTGATAAAAAAGAAATTATATTCCACACTTATTACAGCACCTGACACCTGAAATCCTTCAGAGACTATAGAACTAATGAAATGAGACCCTCAGCACCATTGTAAACAGGGAAGAGAGTAGAAAAATCAGACCCCATCTCCTCTCGCCAAAGGAGACAAAGGATCAAACCCGCCTTACCTTCACCCTACAGGTAAATCCATATTTTTTTTAAGCCCATCTTCAAAGGGCTTTTGATTGGTTCTCAAAGGGATCCTAGCTCACAGCATCTCCTGGAGGTCAGGATCTGCTTAAAAAATGAGTGAATCAGGCACCAGCATATAGCTCTGATGTGTATGGAGATGAGTCTTGCAGACCCAGGAATTCTGTTCCAGCTTTTTATGCTGAGCATCAGACAGTAACAAAGAACCTGGATTCATCTTTGCCAAATGTCCCTAGGGCTTGAACTATATGGGCATTTCTGCCCTGAGATGGAAAGGTGAATGCAGGATTTGGGGTTCAACCAAGGAAAAGCACAACCATATGATTCTCCCAGTCCTGCAACCCAGCTGTCCTAATATCTCATCCCTGATTGGGTCCCTCATGGAAGAACAATGGGCTTTATAGTCAGAAACCTTTGCCACTTTGTTGTTTAGTCACAAAGTCATGTCCAACTCTGTGACACCATGAACTGCAGCATGCCAGGCTCCTCTGTCCTTCACTATCTCATGGAGTTTGCTCAAACTCATGTCCATTGAGTCAGTGATGCTATCCAACCATCTCATCCTCTGTCGTCCCCTTCTCCTCCTGCCCTCAATCTTTTCTCAGCATCGGAGTCTTTTCCAATGAGTCGGCTCTTTGCATCAGGTGGCCAAAGTATTGGAGCTTCAGCTTCAGCCTCAGTCCTTCTAATGAATATTCAGGGTTGATTTCCTTTAGGATTGACTGGTTTGATCTCCGTACTGTTCAAGGGACTCTCAAGAGTCTTCTCCAGCACCACAGTTCTAAAGCATCGGTTCTTTGGCTCTTAGCCTTCTTTATGGTCTAACTCTCACATCCGTACATGACTACTGGAAAAATCATAGCTTTGACTATATGGACCTTTGTCAGCAAAGTGATGGTCTCTGCTTTTTTAATATCCTACACACACACACACACACACACACACACACACACACGTTTGTCTTTAAAAAAAAAAACAAACAACCAATTTGTCATGCTCACAGATTCTGCAGGTTAGTAATTTGGACAAGGCACAGTGGAGATGAATTGTTTCTGCTTCATGACATCTAGGGCTTCACTGGGCTGACTTGAAACTGGGCTCGCCAGTCAGAATGGCTGCGATCCAAAAGTCTACAAGCAATAAATGCTGGAGAGGGTATGGAGAAAAGGGGACCCTCTTACACTGTTGGTGGGAATGCAAACTAGTACAGCCACTATGGAGAGCAGTGTGGAGATTCCTTAAAAAACTGGAAGCAGAACTGCCTTATGATCCAGCAATCCCACTGCTGGGCATACACACTGAGGAAACCAGAATTGAAAGAGACACGTGTACCCCAATGTTCATCGCAGCACTGTTTATAATAGCCAGGACATGGAAGCAACCTAGATGTCCATCTGCAGATGAATGGATAAGAAAGCTGTGGTACATATACACAATGGAGTGTTACTCAGCCATTAAGAAGAATACATTTGAATCAGTTCTAATGAGGTGGATGAAACTGGAGCCTATTATACAGAGTGAAGTAAGCCAGAAAGAAAAACACCAATACAGTATACCAACGCATATATATGGAATTTAGAAAGATGGTAACAATAACTCTGTGTATGAGACAGCAAGAGACACTGATGTATAGAACAGTCTTTTGGACTCTGTGGGAGAGGGCGAGGGTGGGATGATTTGGGAGAATGGCATTGAAATATGTATAATATCATATATGAAACAAGTCACCAGTCCAGGTTCAATGCACGATACTGGATGCTTGGAGCTGGTGCACTGGGACAACCCAGAGGGATGGTATGGGGAGGGAGGAGGGAGGAGGGTTCAGGATGGGGAACACATGTATGCCTGTGGCGGATTCATTTCGATGTATGGCAGAACCAATACAATATTGTAAAGTTTAAAAAATAAAATAAAAAAAAAAAGGGAAACTGGGCTCAGCTTGGACTGTTGACCATGGCCTTTCCATATGGATTGGGCTTCCTCATAGCATGGTGGCCTCTTGGCCTTCTTACATGATGATTCCAGGTTCCAAGAGTGAATGTCCCAGCCAGCAAGGCAGTAACTTCATGGCCTTTGATGATCTAGCCATGGGGCTCACATAGCATCATTTGTACCCTACTCTGTAGTCAAAGAAGTCACCAGCCTGCCCAGATTCAAGGGGAGACAACACAGGATAGGTATCACCTTTTGCTGGAAGGAGAAATAAAAATTTAAAGCCATGCTTTCAAACTGCCACGAATTCCTCCCTCATTGGTTCCTGAGAGGAATGATATAACAACCTTGTATATAGTAGGAGCTCAATAAACAGTATTCTGTATTCTCTTTATCTCCTTTGGACCTTGCAGAACCATTTGCACTCACTCCAAAGGAGAGGAGCACAACCAAAGCTGCCAAAATAAGCAAGACTGCGTCTCTCTTTTCTGTCTTATGTCCAACTCTGGATGATCTCAAACCTAGCAAAATGGTTCCTCAATGCCAAATCTTATGATGGTGACCTGGGGTAGGTAGGTGATTTAATGTCCCTTGGGAATTTTCAGAGCTACTTCTCAGGATAGAAAATTAAAACAAAAAGGGGAAAACCGAGTTAAGAGTTTGAATCCTCTGCTGATAGAGAATGCAGCCCTATAAGTCAATTCTCAGTATGTCCAAATCCTGCACTATAGCTTTAAAATAAGCCTGTATTTGTGTATTTCCTTTGTGCTCTGTGAGGAAACTACCCTGGGAGTGTTTGCATATCTCTGATGGAAAGAGCCGTCCAGTGAGGCAGAGGGACTGAGTCAGAGGAGGACAAGGAAGCAGCCAGGTTTGGAGTCCACTTAGAGAACACAAATTCCAGATTCAAAATCCAGCTCCAACGTTTTGAGGTCCAAGTTTTGTTTTCTCTTGGTAAGCTCACTTCTGTTGTTCACAGAGAATAGAAACTTTTTTTTTTTTTTTTAATACCACCAGTGATCTATCCATCCACATACCTTCTCACCCACTCACATACTCATCATCCATCCCACCAGCCAACAGACATTATTTAAGAGTAGAAGCTTTAAGGGTCTCAAAGATAGACCTCTCTTACACCAAAAGCCCTTTCTCAAGGCCATGGGGAAAAAGTTAAGTATACACAAATCAGGAAGTTAATGCTTCTTTTTTTCCTTTGAATTGTAAATAAGGGAACATAAATTAAGGGGGAAAACTGCTAAGGGAAAGTAAAGTGGGCAGAGTTTCAGCCAACTCTGAAGCTTTGAAGGCATCTTGGGAATCATGTTGTGATGCCTTCTACTAGGCCCAGCAAGAGATGCTGGTGAGCAGACAGACAATGAGAACGATGTGGGACAAGCAGAAAGGCCTTGGGTATCAGGGGGAAGGAGGTATATTAAGGCAGTATATTAACCTATTGCTGTGGGAGAAGGCAATGGCACCCCACTCCAGTACTGTTGCCCGGAAAATCCCATGGATGGAGGAGCCTGGTAGGCTGCAGTCCATGGTGTCACTAAGAGTCGGACACGACTGAGCGACTTCGCTTTCACTTTCCACTTTCATGCATTGGAGAAGGAAATGGCAACCCACTCCAGTGTTCTTGCCTGGAGAATCCCCTGGACGGAGAAGCCTGGTAGGCTGCAGTCCATGGGGTCGCACAGAGTCGGACACGACTGACGCGACTTAGTAGTAGTGGTAGTGTAACAAAGTACCCCCTCCCTGCAATGTAGTAGCTTTAAACATTTAATATCTCCCCTAGTTTCTGAGGGATGGAAATTGGGGAACGGTTTAGCAAAATGGTTCTAGCTCAGGGTCTCTCAGGAGATTGCATAGCCTAGGACTGCAGTCATCTGAAGGCTTGACTGAGGCTGGAGGATCTGTTTCTATGATGAGTCACTGTTATGGCTGTTTGCTAGAAGTCTCATTGTCCCCAGAGATGCTTATGAAATGGCAATGGAATCTGAGAGAAAATAATGTGAGAGAGAAAAGCCCAAGACAGAAGCTGCAGTGTCTTTTATAACCTAATCTCAGTAGTGATGTACCATTCAGTTCAGTTCAGTTCAGTCGCTCAGTCGTGTCTGACACTTTGTGACCCCATGAACAGCAGCATGCCAGGCCTCCCTGTCCATCACCAACTCCCGGAGTTTACCTAAACTCATGTCCATCGAGTCGGTGATGCCATCCAGCCATCTCATCCTCTGTCGTCCCCTTCTCCTCCTGCCCCCAATCCCTCTCAGCATCAGGGTCTTTTCCAGTGAGTCAACTTTTCGCATGAGGTGGCCAAAGTACTGGAGTTTCAGCTTCATCAGTTCTTCCAATGAACACCCAGGACTGATCTCCTTTAGGATGAACTGGTTGGATCTCCTTGCAGTCCAAGGGACTCTCAAGAGTCTTCTCCAACACCATAGTTCAAAAGCATCAATTCTTCAGCACTCAGCTTTCTTCACAGTCCAACTCTCACATTACTTCTGCCATATTCTACTGGTCACATAGACTGACTCTGGCACAGTGTGGGAAGAAGCCACACCAGGTGTGAATACCAGCAGACAGCATTTATTGGAGGCTGAATACAGATGGGAGAGGCAGAGACCAGGAAGGCAGTTGGATCTGGGATCCTCCCAGAATGTTTTTTGGATCAAAGAAGGGCAGTCTTCCTATGATCTCCATTCTGTCTCTCCCTTCTGCACCCCTAAAGGTCTGTAAACTCTGTAAGGAAAGAAACTGCGGAACTGTGTCTGTCTTGGCTCTTCCCTGGTGCTTGGCCCATGCATGTTATGTAGAAAGCCTTTGATTTAAAAAAAAAATTTTTTTTTTAATTTATTCATCTGTACCAGGACTTAGAATTTTGGTACACAGGATCTTTGATCTTCCTTGCAGCATGCAGGGTATTTAGTTGCAGCATGAAAACTCTTAGTTGCAGCATGTGAATCTGGCTCCCTGATCAGGGATTGAACTTGGGCCCTCTGTACTGGGAGGTCAGTGTCTTAGCCATTGGACCACCAGGGAAGTCCCTTGATGTTTGTTGATTAATGAGATACATAAGAAAAGACAGAAGTAGATTAGGTAAAGAATGGTAAATTGGATTAAAGCATTGAATTCCAGGCTCAGGAATTTTGTATCCTGGGTGATGGGAAGCCACTGGGAGGGGTACCCTTAGGCCTGATTTATGAGCAGACTCTTATGGCTTCTGCTGCCTGGAATACTCTCTTTAGTATTCCTGCTCCTCCTTTAAGGAGGGTAACTGATAATAGAACAAAGTCTTGGAGGAAGCAAGAGGTGTGTATGTGTGTGTCTGTGTATGTCTGTATGCAGGCTCTTAGGCACATACGTGTGTGCATGCATAAGCTCAGATGGAAGGGAAATATTCCAAGAAAAGAGCATAGAAAATAAACATGGGTTGAGGTTCAAGAATATTTTGAGGTAGAGAAGAGGGACCTTTTAAGGCCATAGAGACAAGAGAAAAGAGGAAGAGTGAGGGGTTTCGTGCTGCCATAGCTAGCTACTAGGGATGATAAGGGAGAGGGGGGATAGCTTAGTGAGGGGCTGTTTAGTTTCAAGGGATAGAAACCAACTCAAAGTGGCTCAAGTTAAAGGGTGTTGATTGGAAGGCTACAGCAGTTTGTATCAAACATCGCTGTTGTTTAGCCACTTCAAGTTGTGTTCGACTCTTTTGAGACCCCATGGACTGTAGCCTGCCAGACTCTTCTATCCATGGTATTTTCCAGGCAAGAATACTGGAGTGGGCTGCCATTTCCTTCTCCAGGGGATCTTCTTGACCCAGGGACTGAACCCATCGTCACCTGCATTGGCTGGTGGATTCTTTACCACTGAGCCACCAGGGAAGAAAATGTTGCTGTGGCCCTGCTCAAGTCCTCTCAGTGCTCACCTCTACTCACCAGAGGCTGCTTGTTGCAAACACAGGGGACTTTGCCTGAAGGCTTTGTTCTGGCCAAAGGAGCACACTTGGCCTAGACACAGGGAAAGTGAGGAGCACCGGGGAGTTCATGGCTCAGCTCTGAGCACTACTGTCAGCCAGTAATGGGAGTGTGCATGTAGCCCAGCTTCCTCATCCCTCAGCAGGTAACCCTGGGGCACCTTCACGTTACCTTCCAGTCCCCAGTACATCTGAGTTCCAGTGGTCCATGTAACTTTATAACACACCCTTTATTGGTTTCCTTTCCTTCTTTGTCTCACTTCTCACTTCCCTACCAGTGTTTCTTGGATCAGATCAGATCAGATCAGTCGCTCAGTCGTGTCCGACTCTTTGCGACCCCATGAATCCCAGCACGCCAGGCCTCCCTGTCCATCACCAACTCCCGGAGTTCACTGAGACTCACGTCCCTCGAGTCAGTGATGCCATCCAGCCATCTCATCCTCTGTCGTCCCCTTCTCCTCCTGCCCCCAATCCCTCCCAGCATCAGAGTCTTTTCCAATGAGTCAACTCTTCACATGAGGTGGCCAAAGTACTGGAGTTTCAGCTTCAGCATCATTCCTTCCAAAGAAATCCCAGGGCTGATCTCCTTCAGAATGGACTGGGTGGATCTCCTTGCAGTCCAAGGGACTCTCAAGAGTCTTCTCCAACACCACACTTCAAAAGCATCAATTCTTCGGTGCTCAGCCTTCTTCACAGTCCAACTCTCATATCCATACATGACCACAGGAAAAACCATAGCCTTGACTAGACGAACCTTTGTTGGCAAAGTAATGTCTCTGCTTTTGAATATGCTATCTAGGTTGGTCATAACTTTCCTTCCAAGGAGTGTTTCTTGGAACCACCTCCCAAATAAACAATTTGCACCTGAATCCCTGTTTCAGGGTTAGTTTTGTGGGAATCGAAAACAAGATGTCTCAGAAAATACAGGTAGAGATGTTAGTCTTTAGGTCTTGCTTGGAGGAGATGCAAGACAGGGTCTGCTTTTCCAAAGTCCAAAGTCAGGCTTAAGCATCTACAAGATGCTTTTCCCTCTTATGGTCTAGCTCTGTATATTAGTATATTAGTATATATGTACTAATATAGTACATATGTATACATGTATACATTAGTATACATGTATATGTATATTAGTATATATACTAATAATGTATCTTTTCTCCAACAATCTCTCTTTCTCCATCTTTTCAAAGCCTGCCTTCTAATTCCCTAGTTTGGTATGTGCCACAGTCCCTGCTCTGTCGCATATGCCACTGAACTCATCTTACCTGAAAGAGCTTCATAAATGGTGGTATTGAGCAAATAGAAGAAGGGAGGAAGAGGGGGAGAAGAAGGAGGAAGAGGAAGACAGAGGGAGGGAGGTGGAAAGTCTATAAAGTAGGACACCTGATGCAGAGTCTGGCATAAAAGGCAAGGGCAGGGCAAGGGGAGGTAGGTTACAGAAAGGAACGAGTTTGGGCACTGAACTTTTGTAGGAGGCCAGTGTTGGAACAGCCTGTGAATAGCAGACACGGGCCTCCGCTTGAGCGGTTCTTCAACGCTCCTTGACTTCATTTTAAGGAACCCTTCTGCCAGGCTGGCATGTGGCAGACTGAAGCTGCAGTGACTGTGCTGGGCTGCTCACAGCTGTACTGTGTGAGGCTGTGTGGCATTTCTTCAGTTTTCTCTTTTGCTTCTGTGTCTGCTGGTAACTGGGAGGGGTGGCTCAGAGGACCTGCAGAGCTGAGCCATATACTGTTCTGGATTGTAACACTCAGAACCCTCCCTGGAGCTAACTGCAGATCACTAGATACACAGTATTGGCTTTCTTCAAGGCTAAAATCCTGGGGGTGGAGCAGAGGCAAGAGAAGGGTTAGGAGAGTGGTGGGGGTTGGGGGGACTTAGGTCAAATGTCTAGAAGGCCGACCTAGCCCTCTGGGTGTTCTGGGGAGAGAATGCAAAGACTGCAAAACTGACAAAGAATGCAGGGTAACTGGGGATGAAAGCTGCCTTTGCCCTTTCCCCGGAGAGGAGCCTTTGTGCTTCGTGCTTTCCTGGAATTCTGCAGCAGGCAGGGGCCTGGCCCACAGTGAAAAGGCTGGGTTTGCAGAGACTCATTAGGACACAGGAAACAAGGCCAGGAAGGGGGAAGGGAGTGGTAAAGGGTTCAAACCGCGGAATGAGACCATTTTGGGGTGGGAAGAGCCTTTGTTGTGTTCATTCATTCACTTATGCTTCCATTCATACATTCATCTACTCGCAGGCGTCTATTACCAGAGGTGCTGCACTCAGACAGAGGCGGCCGAGGTGCACAGAGCTTTCAACTTGTGTGTCAGGCTGCTGCCCTTAAGGACAGCTCGCCGGCTATGCTGAAACCAGTCTTTTCTGTCCTCTGAGGTGCAGATTACCATAGTTCAGGCACAGGGGTAGTTGTGAATTCCAGACTACTGCCTGTGGAGGGCATAAGCTTTCAGGGGTAGGAGGCCTGCCAGGATCAGTGTGCCTCACTTTCCAGCCCATCTCCCACATCCCCCTGAACCCCAAAAGAGGACACAGCTGTGTCTGTTGCAGCATGTTCCTTTATTTATTCACTTTTAAAACTTTTAATTTTGTATTGGGGTATGGCCAGTTAGCAATGTTGTGGTAGGTTCAGATGCACAGGGAAGGGACTCAGCCATACATATACATGTATCCACTCTCCCCCAGAGCAGCATGTCTCCTTCACTTGGGCAGTCTACCTTTTTGCTTCCTCGGTTCGTCACTCCAGCACTGCCTCCGTCCACTGAATGGGAGGGACTTGCAAGATGATATATTCTTCCTTCTTTCCACGTTTTCCCTTTCCTTTCCTTCTTCTAGTATTTACTGAACATCTGCCAAGAGCCAGGCACTCTACTCGGCCCCTTCCTTAAAGCTGTTGGAGTGAAATGGTACTTTCCAAACAGGAAGTATTCTGTAGTCATTCCTCTTTCTTTAGCCACGTGGAGCTAGGCAGAGATGTTTTTTCTCCCTCTCTCTTTTCTCCACCTCAGCTTGTTTTTCTGAGGTCACAAAAGCTCACCTTTGGCTCCCTTCCTGAGGACAGCCCATTACAGCCCTCCCTTCCTTTCCCCACTTTCTTTGGCATCTATGGGCCAGATGAGACCAGAGCACCATGAGTCCAGCCATCTTTGTCACTTTAGGGTCTCTGGGAGCCAGGACGCTTTCATAAACCCCGGAGAAAACCAAAGCCACCCCTTCTGGATGCCAAAGGTTCCCTCCCATGTGGCTTCTGAATCAATAATCTACCCACCTCTCCCCACCGCTTTATTCTGGTGGTTTTTTTGGTTTGTTTCTGCCTCAGGCACATTTTCTCTGTAATTTTTGGAACCCAAATATAAGGGAAATCTCATTTGCTCCGTTCTGACTCATTTACAATTAAATACACTTGTTCCCATCTGTGTCTGTATACATCTGCATACATTTGCTATAGCATCACCCTTAATTTTGGAAAATGATGCTCCTGGTGTTATTTTTACCCTGACTGCCAAATTGGCTGAGACCAGTGGGTGTTCACCCACCCAGTGACAACCCCCACCCAGGCCTGTCCCTGAGGGAGGTGGTGACATTTCTTGCATTGGAAAGACATCAGACCCCTGACCAGTACTGATCTTTGTGGTTGCCTGTCTTAGAGGGTCCAGCTGCCAGGTCTGGGCATGTTCCTGTCCATCTCAATGCCAAGGCCTCCCTGACCACAGAGATGGGCGTTCATTCCCTAGGCCACTTGGTGGCAGCTGCTTTGCTAAGCATGGAATTTACAGTGGAATGGGGGGCTTGCTGATGTTCAAGGAAAGTGACACTGAGGAAGCACTGCCACGTCACCTCAGCCCATCCCTCTTGGTCCAGGAGAAGTGAGGAGCTGTCTCTATTTTTCAGAGGGATGTGGTGACATGTGTGAGTGCCTACCTTACCTACGTACCTAAAAATACCAAAGCATGGTTGTCTACCACTTTCTTCCTCAAAAACCCAAGTTATATTCATATTTAATGGGATGATGGTGCCTCTCAGTACACATTGAGACCTTTTTATATTATCTAATTGAATAATTTCATTTATGGTCATATGCTAAAATAGAACTTGGTCAACAATAATATAGAATGCAGAAAATAAGATGTCAGCTGCTGCCAACCAAAAAAAAAGTTTATAGCAAAATAATTCTTGAAACAATACTCGCTTTTTGTTGATCGTTAACATCTCTTGGAAATTCTGTGATGGGCAGTGTTGCTATTGCTGTTGATAAATAATTCAGATCTTCTCAGAGAAAGGCTAGGCTTTCGTATTTTTTCTGCATTACTTCCAAGACCCTGGAGTCTATTCTTCATGCTGATGCCAGAATTGTCTGGAGTGTGATTCTTTAGCCTGAAACCTCCTTAGGCTGAGAAACAATGATCCCTGGGCACTAGTCATAATTAAGAACCCTGTTACTTGACTTTGTCCTGGACCTAAAGTCTCCACAGAGGGGGAGTAGCTGCCATCCTTGCCCTTGGAGAGCTGAATGCTTGGCCAGTATTTCCAATCTAAAGTTGGGGATCAGTTAGCTACTCTCCTCTAGTGGGTTCCTGGGTCTCTGCCATCTCCATTGAGAATGTCTGCCCAAGATTCTTCGACTGGTTAAGGCCTTATCCCTTGCTGAGTCTGAGTGGCTGCTAATCACACACACACACACACACACACACACACACACACAGTTAGTTGTTTACAGAGTCAGCTGCTCCTTAAGCAATCAAATCTACTATGCATGATCCCCTATACCTAGGTTCTAGCCCTACAATGCCTCTTAAAATTTCCTGTCTTCTGGCTGGTTAATTCTTTGCCATCCCTTGAGTCTTGAATGAGATACCACCTTCTCTAAGAAAGCAAGTTGGGAAGTTGGGCTGGGTGGCCCTGCTCTGTGTCTATACAGCAGCATATTGTAAATGCCTAGAGAGCGTCTTTGGTTACATTGCAGACAAGAGCTATCTGTCTTACATCCCTTGTGCCTAGAGCAGGGCCTGATATTTGGTAGCTGTTCAATAAATATGTGTTAAATGAGTGAACGAATGAATGCATTCCTAAATTATTTTATACAATCCAAATTCCATAGTCATTTCCACTCAATCCATTCTATGAAAGAAACCAGTTTGCTTAAAAAGAAACTGATGTTGCATATGTAGAGATAAACATCTAGAGAGAGCTACCCCAAAATGAAACAGTAATGACGTTAATGGTTGAAAACAATATGAGGTAGTACAATAATGGGTACATTTAATTTTCTTCTTTTTACTTGTGTGTTTTCTAACTTTTCTACAATGAGAGATATATACCAAAAGAAGTTATTATGCACAGTTATGCTATATAACTGTCCTAAATTATTTTTATGAATTTGCTTTATATGCTTCTTCCCCTTCCCAAGAAATAATGATAATGATAAATAATGTTTATTAAGAAGCTGTTGTGACAGTATGGTCCTCTGAGAAATAGACATCAAGATGAGATTAGGCATGCAAGAGATTAATGGGGGAGCATCTGTGAAGGATAAAGGGAGAGGGAGCTAGGGGAGATGATGAGAGTCTTTTGACTACAGTGCAGATTAAACAACATGGAAAAGGAGATGGGCAATAAGGGAGACTTGGGTAGAAAGAGCTTCACACTGAAGTGCAGTTCTGAAAAAGTTTCAGCCAGGCTCACTGACAGTCCTGAGCAAAGGTTGGCAATCCAGTCAGAGAATAAACAAAATGAAAAAAAAAAAAAAAGAAATTTGCATGGTCAAATAAAATTTTTTAATTAATTAAAAAAAGAATAAACAAAATGTCATATATACAAAACAGAGTATTATTCAGTCTTAAAGGAAAGGAATTCTAACACATGACAACATGCATGAACCCTGATGGCCTTATGCTAAGCAAAATAAGCTAGTCACAAAAGGAAAAATACTGTAGGATGCCACATACTTGAAAGACCTGGAGTAGTCAAATTCATACAGATAGAAAGTAGAATGGTGGTTGCCAAGGGCTTCAGTTGGGGTGGGGGGCGGGGAATGAGGAGTTAATGTTTAATCGGTATGGATAGAAAGATGAAAAAGTTCTGAAGATGAATGGAGGTAATGGTTGCACAACCATATGAATACACTTAATGCCACTGAACTGTACATTTTAAAATGGTTAAAATGATAAACTTTATGTTATATATATTTTACCATACACACAAAAATAGCAATCCCATATAGGGCAAGGATGACCCAACTCCAGTACCCCTGCTAGGTTCAGTCATAGGTTGAGTGTGGCCCAGAGGATGCGTGGCCTTGGTGTGGATGCTGTGATAAATCTTGAAGTCAGTCAGCTCTGCTCACTGTAGGAGTTTTCGCAAAGGGAAATCTGAACAGCACATCACTGGCCACCATAGCCACCACAAGTGTGTAATGCCTCTGGACTTCAACTGCCCGGGTTCAGCACCTAGCTCGGGCACTTTCTCGCTCTGTGACATGGGCAAATTACTCAGCTTACCTTTGTGCACCTCAGTTTCTTTATCTATACAAGGGCTGATGGTATTAGTTCATACCTTATAGGGTATTATATAAATGAGCTAATCTATGTAAAGTGATTAGACCATTGCCAGTCATAAAGTAATGCTGTTTGTATTTACTAGTATTATCATGAAGCAATTACTGTGGTATAGGCTCTCTGATAAAGAGCTTATTTGGTTACTTCCAAAGAGCCTCCCAACAACCTAAGAGGTAATCTCTCTCCATTTAGAGATGGAGAAACTGAGGCTTGGTGGGGTTACACAGCCGATCAGAAGTAAAGCCCTGAGGTGGTCACTGTTGCCCCAGCTTGAGTTCAGACAATTATTGGGCTGTATCTTGATCAGCCCTTTGCCTGAGGTATTGGCTGTTGCTCCATTCTAAGGACAAGGGTTCCCTCTTGGCCCTTGTCCTCAAGGATAGCCTCTGCATCATTATCATTCTCAAACCTGCCATCATCTTCAGCAGCATCAGCATCACCCAAAAGGCCTTTATTAAAAGCAGCTAATTACAAATTCTACTGTTCTGTATTTTAGGCAGTAATTATACAGACTTCTAGGAGCTTAGCAGCTAAAGCTTGGATGAGCATGTTGCTGCTGCTGCTGCTGCTAAGTCGCTTCAGTCGTGTCCAACTCTTCGCGACCCCATAGATGGCAGCCCACCAGGCTCCTCCATCCATGGGATTTTCCAGGCAAGAGTACTGGAGTGGGGTGCCATCGCCTTCTCTGGATGAGCATGTTAAGAGTTCCCAAATAGCAGGATAAAAGCACAGCTATAGAGCAACTCACTCCTGGTGATGTCTCCTTGAGCAGGCAGCTCTCTGAGCCTCTTTGATAGGATAAAACCTACTTTCCTTCCCCCAAGACCCTAGTGAGATAAGGCTTGAGGACATGCTTGGAGGAGTGGGAAGCACTTTAGCTCAGAAGCTAGCACTTCTCCCAGGCCTCTTCGCTTGATCTTGCCAGAGTTGATAGTGAGAATGCTCCTGTACTTCTCACCTGTAAAGTCACTGCTCTTTTTCACTTCGGGAGTACATGGATAATTAGAAGTAGCATCTTTCTGGCCACACCTTCAGCCTTTTGTTCTTAGTTATCAGGATTTAATATGGTGTTATTTTCTGGTTTGGTCCATAGGAAGGGGCTGCCTCTCTGCTTTTAGGTCTCGATTTATAACAACCCATCCTACTCCTGCCATAAAAATGACCACAGTTTCCTAATCCATATTTCTCTGAACCACATTTTTCTTAATCAGTCAGCAAACATTAGTGAAGTATCTATCGTGTGCTGGTTATTGTGTTGTGTGCTAGGGATAAGGAGGTGAATGGACGCCTCCTTGAGGAGCTTACAGATGTGGGCAAGTGGGGTAGATGACAGGTAAACATCTCATTGCAATACGGGAAGATCAGCCTTGACAGAGGTGTGTACCACGCTTGAATATCTGGGAGGATTTCAGAATTTGGAAGAAAAGAGAGAATAGTTGTAGGGGTAGGAAGGTAGGTGGTGGGGAGAAAAGGAAACTTGTTCCAGGATGAAGGAATTAGAGGCTTTGATTAGTGAAGCAGGTCTAAGGATCTCCATAACCCTCCATCCTTCCAAAGCTCAGGGAATGAATGTAGGAATTGAGTGGTATAAGGTTGGAAAGATAAGTTAACACCATTCATTCATTCAGCACCTACTATGTGCCAGATATTCTCTAGGTACTGGGGATAAACCAGTGAATCAAGACAGACAAGGTCCAAGATGTCAGGCTACATCCTCGTGGGAGAAGACAAATAACAAGTGGGTAGACAAATATGAATAATTTTGGATGGTGACATGTACTTGAAGAAAATACAGCGGCATGATGGGATAGAGAGTGACTATCCAGTTACCTTAGCGTGGGTGATCAGGGAGGCTGAGTTGAGGCAGTGACTTTAGAGCTGAGACCTGAATGATAAGAAGGCACTGCCATAGAGAGATTTGGGGAAAGAGCCCACCAGGCAGGGAACAGTTGGTAGAAGAGGCAGATCCCCAAAGGCCATGGAGGCAGGCTAAATTGTTTAGGTTTGGTCCTGTAATAATGGTAAGCCACCTGAGGCAGGGAGTACCTGCCTAGGCCACATTTTGGAAATCTTACCCTAGTCTCCTGGGCCTCAGCCTCAGTGAAGACACAGGACAACTTCTCCCTACCCCCCAAACTGAAACACCCCTTGATGGACAGGGTAGTCAGAAGGTATTGCTTACCACCAAGTAAAAGGTGCTTTGGTCCAGAGAGCCAGATGTTTGGCTGAAAACTCAAGGTAAGAGCAAAATGCTGAGGGCAAATGATAGCAGTCAGGGGATCACATTCCTCACCTTAAGCAAATTAATGAAATGAATAAGGCATTGAGATCTAAGGGGACCTTGCCCTGTGTACTCCATTGTGGCTTATGAGGCAGAGGAAGCTCATGTGCCCAGTCTTGGAGGCACTGATGGGTTGTTTCTCAGCACAACAGGCAGATGTCTTCTGCATTCACAGCTGCTATTGGTCCTGAGCTAGGCTGTGGATGCTGGGGAGAAGTAGTAATAAGGTGGCTAATTTCATTTGCTAAATTGGACCTCACTTAAGCCAGGAAACCCCAAGAAGGGTTTCACTGAGGGCATAATGCCCACATTCAGTAGGATCTGCTGCTTTAGATAAAAGTGTGGCATGTTATGGGGGGCAGAGTTCACTTTCCTCTCTGTGTCCAGAGACGTTTCTAATCATCTGACCTCATCGTTCTCCTGCTTAAAATCCTTTACCAGTCAAAAGAATTTATTAGCATGGCATGATTCTAACCTGCTTGCCTCTCTATTCTCTTTAACCTTGCTGTGCCCTTCTTATCTATAGCCCAGCCATATTGAACATCTTGCTTTCCTCCAGAATCTACTATGTTCTGTAGCCTTTGTGCCTTTGCACACATTATTCCTTTGCTCTGGAATGTCCTCTGTTCACCACCAACAGCCCAGCATTGTTTCCTTTTTTATTTTTAAATATTTATTTAATTTAATTATCTGTCTGTGCCAGGTCTTAGTTGAGGCACCATCTTTGCTGAGGTATACAAACCATTAGTTGTGGCATGTGGGATCCAGTTCCTTGACTAGAGATTGAAACTGAGTCCCCTGCATGGTGAGTGCAGAGTGTTAGCTGCTGGACCACCAGGGAAGTCACCCTTTTTTTCTTCCAGTTTTATTGAGACACAATTGACAATCTTCCTTTCCTTTTTTACCTACCTTTTTACTTGTAGCTCATCCTTTGTCTCCCGCATCCTCCCAGACTAATCCAAGCTCCCCTATTATACATTCTCACATTACTTTTCTTTCATAGCTCATATCACAGAGGGTAATGATATGTCTGTGAGAGTGTTTAATTAATGTCTGCTTCTGACATTAATCTGTAAACACCATGGAGGTATGTATGTTGTCTGTTTTGTTCATCATTGCATTCCAAGAGCTTGGCACATAAATATTTACTAAATGAATGAATGAATTCCCTGGGTACCCTTAACAAATGGAGATTACTCCCAGCACAGCACTTAGCTCTTTATAACAGTTTCTATACTTCTCTGTCTCTCCAGTTATCTTGTAAACTCCCTGAGGGGAGGAATGTTGTTCGGCTTATCATGATTTCCTAGTGCTTGGCATACGGTCTGGCAGTTAGCCGCTCAAAAAATATTTTTGAATACGTGAATAAGTTAATGTATGATGACAAGCATTCACTCATGTTCTCTTATACTTCATTCTTTTTTTTTGGCCACACCCCGCAGCAGGGTAAGGGGGATCTTAGTTACCTAACCAGGGATTGAATTCCTGCCCCCTGCAGTATAAGCACAGAGGTTTTTTTTTTTAATTAATTGCTTTACAACATTGTTGGTTTCTACCATACATTAAAATGAATCAGCCATAGGTATACATATGTCCTCTCCCTCTTGAACCTCCTTCCCACCTCCCACCCCACCCACCCTTCTGTGTTGCCACAGAGCACCTGTTTGAGCTCCCTGAGCCATAGCAAATTCTCACTGGCTATTTTACATATGGTAATGTATATGTTTTCATGCTACTCTATTCACCTCACTCTTTCCTTCCCCACTGTGTCTACAAGTCTGTTCTCTATGTCTGCATCTCCTTTGCTGCCCTGCAAATATGTTCATCAGTACCATCTTCCTATATTCCATATATATGTGTTAATATACGATGTTTGTTTTTCTCTTTCTGACTTACTTCACTCTGTATAATAAGCTCTAGGTTCATTCATGTCATTAGAACTGACTCAAACGTGTTCCTTTTTATGACTGAGTAATATTCCATTGTATATATGTACCACAGCTTCTTTATCCATTCATCTGTCAATGGACACTTAGGTTACTTCCATGTCCTAGCTATTGTAAATGCTGCAGCGACATTGGTGGAGAAGGAAATGGCAACCCACTCCAGTGTTCTTGCCTGGAGAATCCCATGGACGGAGAAGCCTGGTGGGCTGCAGTCCATGGGGTTGCACAGAGTCGGACATGACTGAAGTGACTTAGCAGCAGCAGCAGCAGTGACACTGGGGTACATGTATCTTTTTCAATTATGGTTTTATCAGGGTATATGCCCAGTAGTGGGATTGTTGGGTCATATGGTAGTTTTATTCCTAGTTTTTTAAGGAACCTCCACACTGTCTTCCAAAGTGGCTATATCAATTTACATTCCCAGCAATAGTGCACGAGTGTTCCCTTTTTTCTACACGCTCTCCGGAATTTATTGTTTGTAGGTTTTTTGATGATGGCCATTCTGACTAGTATAAAGTGATACCTCATTGTAGTTTTGCTTTGGATTTCTCTAATAATTAGTGATGTTGAGCATCTTCTCATGTGTTTGTTGGCCATCTGTATGTCTTCTTTGGAGAAATGTCTGTTTAGGTCTTCTGCCCATTTTTTGTTTGGGTTGTTTGGTTTTTGATATTGAGCTGCATGAACGGCTTGTATATTTTGGAGATTACTCCTTTGTTGGTTGCTTCCTTTGCAAATATTTTCTCCCATTCTGAGGGTTGTCTTTTTGTTTTACAGTTTCCTTTGCTGTGCAACCATGCTTCATTCTTAATATAGCAGTCCAGTGACCTTTTAAAAATGCAAATCAGATCATGGTCACTTCATTTCTTAATAGTCTGAGGGGGTTTGCATTGCTCTTAAAGGACAACCCAAACTTTTTACCATCACCTACAAGGTCCTACATGATTTGGCCCCTGCCTATGCCTCTGACCTTATGCAGTACTATCTTTTCCTCATTTTTTACTCCTTACACACTTGCTTTTTCATGTTCCTTGAATATGCCAGGCTTTTCCCCATCCTCAGGCCTTTACACTTGCTGTTTCCTCCCATGAGATATCCTATCCCATCACAGGACTCTTTCTGGTCATTCAGGTCTCAGCTCAAAGATCACCTTTTCAGTGAGGCCTTTCCTGACCTTTCTATCCAAATAAGCATATTTCCTTCTAGTCACTGTATCTGAAATCACATTGTTTATTTAATTGTTACTTACTTATTGTCTTTCTCTGTCTCTGGAATGTAAATTTCATGAGGACTGCCCACTACTGTATTTCTAGGATCTAGTACAATGCACATCTCATAGTAGGTGCTCTAAAATATTTGTTGACTGAGCAAACAAATGGATGAATAAATGAATATGGTAATTGTCTTCTGTGATAGAGGGGCAGGTCCTGCCAAACTCAAGGGCAGATAGAAGAGTGAGTTACTGTGACTAAAGAAATAAAGAAGTTGGACTGGTAAGAACTGATGGCGGGAGACAGACAAGAGGGAATGTATGTTGGCCAGACTCTACTGTGAGCTCATAGAGTCTAGGAATCCTAGGGCCTACTTGACCTCCTAACTCTAGTCAACCCAGAATCAAATTCATCCTGGGCAAACCAAAGACAAAGGCTGCCCGGCTTCTACTTTAAGTTCTCCTGTATTCAGTGTCCATCTGGGACACACGTGGGCATTAAAGATTCTTGGCAGATGTATATCTCTGCTCTGTTCAAACAGGTTTTCTTTTTCTTAGAATTTCTTGGAATTTAGAAAAACTGTTGTTAAGCAATGAAAGCAATGAATGGAGACAAATGACTCATTCACTGCTGCTGCTGCTAAGTCGCTTCAGTCGTGTCCGACTTTGTGCGACCCCATAGACGGAAGCCCACCAGGCTCCCCCGTCCCTGGGATTCTCAAGGCAAGAACACTGGAGTGGGTTGCCATTTCTTTCTCCAATGTGTGAAAGTGAAAAGTGAAAGTGAAGTCACTCAGTCGTGTCTGACTCTTAGTGACCCAGTGGACTGCAGCCTACCAGGCTCCTCCGTCCATGGGATTTAGCCACCGCCATTTTGGAATCCTTTTTCCTATTCTACCTACCTAACATTCCCCCCCCAAGAATTCCCAGTTCTTCGGGAATAGGGGCGTCGAGATCTTTCTGTCTACTTCCTGGTGAACTGGGACGGTGAGGGGTATTGGGCCTCCCCATCTTGCTAGTCTCAATCTTCAGAGTCCTTATAGCAGTGTCCAAGGGTGTGTGATATTTTCCGTGGTCAGCTGTAGTTTTATATCTTTGTTGAACTGGCACTGCATGTTGTAGCTGGTTGACCTGGCTCTTCTTTTTCCATCCAAGACAAAGCTGCTTCCATCAGTGTACCAGACTTCCTCAGGATTGGTCAGAGGATCTTCTGACAATCCCTCTCGGGGTTTTGTCCAGTGGTCCAAGGTTTCTTAACCGGAGGTCTTCTGGAATCTGAGACTGGGCCGCGTGAGCTTTCTGCTGAGTTCGTTTTTCACTGTCCCGGTTTCCAGTATGATGGGCCTTCCCCTGTTGGGCTCCTGCTGTGCTTGGCCTCTTCCACTTGGACTCATTCACTAATACATCTTAAATCTAAAGTGTATTAATTAGTTTATATTACAGTGCAACAATTCTTATCTTGATAGAACATTTCATACCCTTATAAAAATCTAAAAATGTCAAAGAATTTTTAGAATGGTGAATACAAACAACAAGCTTTCTATAATAAAGCCTACTGATACTTTAAAAAGAAGAATAAAGCACTACACCCATCTCCATCTCCTTCCCTTTTTAAAAGACTTCTTTTAGATATGACTGTGTTTGGTTGTCTTTAACTTTTCTCTTTTAAGGTTCTCTTTCTCCATTGTTATCAATAAAAATACAAGCATGAAAGGGCAAGGGGAGTGTTTGTTTTTGTGTAAATGTCTTTGATCATATCAGAGGAGAAAGAATCATGAACACCCACTGATTACTGATTTTAAGAACTAAATCTTGATTTTAGTTTCTACAGGGAAGATGAATAACACAAATAAAGAGAACATTATGCATGTTTCATAAGTGTCAAGGACCTAAGTTTGGTTGTTTTTATTTAAAACTTAACTCACTGATTAAAGCCAGTAGCACTCTCTTATTAGAAGAGGCCTGTAAAGGATACAAGTGAGCACCTGTCCTGGCACCCCACCTCCTAAAAAACCCCCAACCAGCCCCACTTATCACATTGTTGTAATAGTATAACAACTAGGGATTGAAATTACCTCCATCATAATATAGTCTTAAAATGAAAACTATTCTGAATGTAGCAGGTCAACAAAGAGTTTTTAAAAGCCATTGATGTTTCAGAGGCTAAGTGGGACAAAGTTAAGAGTCTTGTTCTGGATTCTGGTTGATCTGGGTCCCAGCACTGCCATATTCCCAGTGATCCAAAGTTCTGTTTCTCATTTACAGAATGAGGAATACAATAGTAACTTCTTTAGGATTGTTAAGAAGTTCTGTTTCTCATTTACAGAATGAGGAATACAATAGTAACTTCTTTAGGATCGTTAAGAAGTTTTGATGACATGTGAAGCTCTTAACATGGAACAAAAGTTCTTAACATGTATCTAAGACTTAGTAAATATCAGATCAGATCAGATCAGTCGCTCAGTCGTGTCTGACTCTTTGCGACCCCATGAATCACAGCACGCCAGGCCTCCCTGTCCATCACCAACTCCCGGAGTTCACCCAGACTCAAGTCCATCGAGTCAGTGATGCCATTCCAGCCATCTCATCCTCTGTCGTCCCCTTTTCCTCTTGCCCCCAATCCCTCCCAGCATCAGAGTCTTTTCCAATGAGTCAACTCTTCGCATGAGGTGGCCAAAGTACTGGAGTTTCAGCTTTAGCATCATTCCTTCCAAAGAAATCCCAGGGCTGATCTCCTTCAGAATGGACTGGTTGGATCTCCTTGCAGTCCAAGGGACTCTCAAGAGTCTTCTCCAACACCACAGTTCAAAAGCATCAATTCTTCGGCACTTAGCCTTCTTCACAGTCTAACTCTCACATCCATACGTGACCACAGGAAAAACCATAGCCTTGACTAGACGGACCTTTGTTGGCAAAGTAATGTCTCTGCTTTTGAATATGCTATCTAGGTTGGTCATAACTTTCCTTCCAAGGAGTAAGCGTCTTTTAATTTCATGGCTGCAGTCACCATCTGCAGTGATTTTGGAGCCCCCAAAAATAAAGTCTGACACTGTTTCCACTGTTTCCCCATCTATTTCCCATGAAGTGATGGGACCGGATGCCATGATCTTCGTTTTCTGAATGTTGAGCTTTAAGCCAACTTTTTCACTCTCCACTTTCACTTTCATCAAGAGGCTTTTGAGTTCCTCTTCACTTTCTGCCATAAGGGTGGTGTCATCTGCATATCTGAAGTTATTGATATTTCTCCCAGCAATCTTGATTCCAGCTTGTGTTTCTTCCAGTCCAGTGTTTCTCATGATGTACTCTGCACAGAAGTTAAATAAGCAGGGTGACAATATACAGCCTTGACATTCTCCTTTTCCCATTTGGAACCAGTCTGTTGTTCCATGTCCAGTTCTAACTGTTGCTTCCTGACCTGCATACAGATTTCTCAAGAGGCAGGTCAGGTGGTCTGGTATCCCCATGTCTTTCAGAATTTCCCATAGTTTATTGTGATCCACACAGTCAAAGGCTTTGGCATAGTCAATAAAGCAGAAATAGATGTTTTTCTGGAACTCCCTAGAAATTGTTTTTATTTTCAGTTACTGAGTATTAAAATAATTATGATTGTGTGAAGAAATGAATTAATGAGTGAGTTTTAGGTATGTGTGATTTGACTTTATTTTCTGTCCAGCCTTAGATAAATTATCAGTGATTCTCAATTCTGGCTGCACAGGAGAATCACCCAGGGATATTTTTTATTGTTGTTGTTTATATATATATTTATTTTTAGTTGTGCTGGGTCTTTGTTGCTGCTTGTGGGCTTTCTCTAGTTGTGGTGCATGGGCTTCTCATTGCAGTGGTTTCTCTTGTGAAGCGTGGGCTCTATGCATATGGGCTTCAGTAGTTGTGGCACATGGGCCTAGTTGCCCCTTGACAAGTGGAATCTTCCCAGAGCAGGAATCAAATCTGTGTCTCCTGCACTGGCACGCAGATTCTTAACCAACGGATCTCCAAGGAAGTCCACCCAGGGAGATTTTTAAAATGCTTAGTCCCTACCTAAGAACAACTGAATCTGAGTCTTTGAGGTGGTACCTGGGTATCATATTTTTAAAAAACCTTTCCAGGTGATTCTAAGGTACTGACAGCATTGTGAACTGAGCTACACAGAAATGAGGAAAATCTCTGGTGTTAGCTAAGCTAATAGATAACACTGCCAGGATGGCAGGGCTTTATGGCTTTCCCCTACTCATCTGAAAGGGAACGGAAAGGCAAGCAGGACCAACAGGCATCCAACTGCCTTTGACCCTGTTATGGTCCCACCTTTAGGTTTTACCTTTAGTGTTTTTCTCTCCTGTCCAAATCTGACTTTGTTTGTTGGCTTTCTTCAGGCTAATCCAAGAGTCCTTTTGATCTTTTCTATGGGCCTTATTGGGCTTCCCCAGTGGCTCTGTGGTAAAAGAATCCTTCCGCGATGCAGGAGTCACAGAGGACGCAGGTTTGATCCCTGGGTCAGGAAGATCCCCTGGAGGAAGTCATGGCAACCCACTCCAGTATTCTTGCCTGGAGAATCCCACAGAGAGAGGAGCCTGGCGGGCTACAGTCCACAGAGTTGCAAAGAGTCGAACACAACTGAAGCAACTTAGTACCATGTACATGGGCCTTATTGGGGGAGGGGGTGCCCATCATTTCATGGCAACAAACAAGTGGTAAAGTCTTCCCAAACTCTGGCTGCAAAGCTGCCCAGTCAGTTCTCATCTTCATTGTTTTTAGATCTTTACTCATTCTGGTTCTTCCCTCCTCAAATGAGATAACATTCAGGAATGTGCTTTGTAAACTGGTAAGCTATTTACCAGCACATGTAGATAAATAATAATGAAATCCTCACAATATAGCCCTTCATGGATCACAGCCTTGTTGTGGTGAAGGGGCTTGACTCAATGAAGCTATGAGCCATGCCATGCAGGGCCACCCAAGACCGATGGTCATAGTGGAGAGTTCTGACAAAATGTGGTCGACTGGAGGAGGGAATGGCAAAGCACTCCAGTATTCTTGCCTTGAGAACCCCATGAACAGTATGAAAAGGTAAAAAGATGACACTGGAAGATGAGCCCCCCAGGTCAGAAAGTATCCAATGTGTTACTGGGGAAGAGCAGAGAAGTAGGTCCAGAAAGAATGAAGAGGCTGGGAAATGACACTCAGTTGTCTGGTGGTAAAAGTAAAGTCTGATGCTGTAAAGAAAAATATTGCATAGGAACCTGGAATATTAGGTCCATGAATCAAGGTAAATTGGATGTGGTCAAGCAGGAGATGGCAAGAGTGAACATCGACATCTTAGGAATCAGTAAACTAAAATGGATGGGAGTGGCAGAATTTAATTCAGATGACCATTATATCTACTATTGTGGACAAGAATCCTTTAGAAGAAATGGAGTAGTCCTTATAGTCAACAAAAGAGTCCAAAATGCAGTGCTTGGGTGCAGTCTCAAAAATGACAGAATGATCTGTTTGTTTTCAAGGCAAACCTTTCAACATCACCGTAATCCAACTATATGCCCCAACCAATAATGCCAAAGAAGCTGAAGTGGAAAGTTTCTATGAAGACCTACAAGACCTTCTAGAACACTAAAAAAGATGTCCTTTTCATCACAGGGGACTGGAATGCAAAAGTAGGAAGTCAAGAAATACCTGGAATAACAAGTAAGTTTGGCCTTGGAGTACAAAATGAAGCAGGGCAAAGGCTAACAGAGTTTTGTCAAGAGAACACAATGGTCATAGCAAACACCCTCTTCCAAAAACACAAGGGACAACTCTATACATGGACATCACGAGATGGTCAATACTGAGAACAGATTGATTATATTCTTTGCAGCCAAAGATGGAGAAGCTCTATACAGTCAGTAAAAATAATACAGGGAGCTGACAAGGCTCAGATCATGAGCTCTTTATTGAAAAATTCAGACTTAAATTGAAGAAAGTAGGGAAAAGCACTAGGCCATTCAGGTATGATCTAAATCAAATCCCTTATGAATATACAATAGAGGTGATGAATATAGATTCAAGGGATTAGATCTGATAGAGTGCCTGAAGAACTATGGACATAGGTTTATAATATTGTACAGGAAGCAGTGACCAAAACCATCCCAAAGAAAAAGAAATGCAAGAAGGCAAAGTGGTTGTCTGAGTAGGCTTTACAAATAGCTGAGTAAAGAAGAGAAGCCAAAGGCAAGGAGAAAGGAAAAGATATATCCAACTGAATGCAGAGATTCAGAGAATAGCAAGGAGAGATAAGAAAGCCTTCTTAAATGAACAATACAAACAGCAGAAAACAATACAATGGGAAAGACTAGAGATCTTTTTCTTGAAGAAGAAAATTGGAGATATCAAGGGATCATTTTAAGCAAGGATGAGCATGATAAACGGCAGAAATCAGAAGAGATTAAGAAGAGGTGGCAAGAATACACAGAAGAATGATATAAAAAAGGACTTAATGACCTCGATAATCAGGATGGTGTGGTCACTCACCTAGACCCAGACATCCTATAGAGTGAGGCATTACTACAAACATACCTAGTGGGGGTGATGGAATTCCACCTGAGCTATTTCAAATCCTCAAAGATGATGCTGTTAAAGTGCTACACTCAATATGCCAGCAAATTTGGAAAATTCAGCAGTGGCCACAGGACTGGAAAAGGTCAGTGTTCATTCCAATCCCAAAGAAAAGCAATACCAAAGAATGCTCAAACTACCATACAATTGTGCTCATTTCACATGGTAGCAAAGTAATGCTCAGAATCCTTCAAGCTAGGCTTCAACAATACATGAACTGAGAACTTCCAGATGTACAATCTGAATTCAGAAAAGACGGAGGAACCAGAGATTAAATTGTTAACACCTTTTAGATCATAGAAAAAGCAAGGGAATTCTAGAAAAACATCTACTTCTGCTTTATTGAATATGCTAAAACCTTTGGCTGCGTGGATCACCACAAACGGTGGAAAATCTTCAAGAGATGGGAATACCAAACCACCTACCTGTCTTCTGAGAAACCTGTATGCAAGTCAAGAAGCAACAGTTAGAACTAGTCATGGAACAATGGAGTGTTTCAAAATTGGGAAAGGAGTATGACAAGGCTGTATACTGTCACTCTGCTTATTTAACTTATATATGCAGAGTACATCATGTGAAATGCTGGGCTGGATGAATCACAAGCTGGAATCAAGATTTCCAAGAGAAATATCAACAACCTCAGGTATGCAAATGATACCTCTCTAACAGCAGAAAGCAAAGAGGAACTAAAGAGTCTCTTGATGAGGCTGAAAGAGGAGAGTGAAAAAGCTGACTTAAAACTCAACATTCAAAAAACTAAGATTAAAAAAAAAAAACACCTAAGATCATGACATCTGGTCCCATCACTTCATGGCAAATAGATGGGGGAAAAAGTGAAAGCAGTGACAGATTATAATTTTGGGGGGCTCCAAAATTACTGCAGATGGTGATGATGACTGCAGTCATGAAATTAAAAGATGCTTGCTCCTTGGAAGGAAAGCTATGACAAACCTAGACAGCATATTAAAAAGCAGAGACATCACTTTGCCGACCAAAGTCTGTGTACTCAAAGCTATGGTTTTTCCAATAGTCATGTACAGATGTGAGAGTTGCACCATAAGAAGGCTGAGGGCCAAAGAATCGATGCTTTCGAATTGTGGTGCTGGAGAAGACTCTTGAGAGTCCCTTGGACAGCAAGGAGAGCAAACCAGTCAATCCTAAAGGAAATCAATCCTGAATATTCATTAGAAGGTCTGATGCTGAAGTTGAAGCTCCAATACTTTGGCTACCTGATGCGAAGAGCCGACTCACTGGAAAAGACTGTGATGCTGGGAAAGATTGAGGGCATAAGGAGAAGGGGGTGACAGAGGATGAAATGGTTGGATAGCATCATTGGCCAATGGATGTGAATTTGAGCAAACTCTGGAAGATAGTGATGGACAGGGAAGGTTGGCGTATTGCAGTCTATGGGGCCGCAAAGAGTCGGACACAACTTAGCAACTCAACAACACCACAATGTAATGTAGAAAATCTTTAAAATGATCTCTCATGGTTCATCTTTATTGACATTTTGACATTATTTTATGTTACTTTTCATAATACTCCATTAAGTCTTTCTGATTGACTTTTTTGGACTATTTTTTCCTTAACATACTGTTTTGGGGGGTTTTGTTTAGAACTATTAGACTTCCCTGGTGGCTTAGATGGTAAAGTATCTGCCTACAATGCAGGAGACCCGGGTTCAATCCCTGGGTCGGGAAGATCTCCTGCAGAAGGAAATGGCAACCCACTCCAGTATTCTTGCCTAGAAAATCCCATGGACGGAGGAGTCTGTTAGGCTACAGTCCATGGGGTTGCAAAGAGTCGGACATGACTGAGCAACTTCACTTTCTTTCTTTCTTAGAACTATTATTTTTTATTAATTAATTTATTATCTTTTATTTTTGGCTGTGCCAGGTCTTCATGTTTTGCGTGGGCTTTTCTCTAGTTGTGGCAAGTGGGTGCTACTCTTCATTGCAGCATGCAGGATTCTCATTGCGATGGCTTCTCTTGTTGTAGAGCACAGGCTCTAGGTACGCAGGCTCAGTAGTTGTAGAGCACAAGCTTAGTTGCTCCAAGGCATGTGGAATCTTCCTGGACCAGGCATGTGAAATCATCCTGGACCAAGCACATGGAATCTTCCTGGACCAGGAATCCATTTCTCCTGCATTGGCAGGTTGATTCTTATCCACTCAACCACCATAGAAGTCCTCTTAACATCCTTGATGCACGTTAATCAACCTGAAGTTGAAAGGTGAAGTTTCAACCCAAATACCATCAACTGACAATAGTGGACAAGTCCTTGACTTTAATGACACTTGGCTTTCCTTCTATATCTATGGCCACTCATTCTTTCTCCGAATATTTTTAAAGTGTATTTTATCTTCCAGGCACTGTGCTAAATTATTTGAGCAGAGAAGTAAAAAATGTCAGACAAGATTCCTATCTTCATGCAGTTTATAATATAATAGAGGAAATAGAAAATAAATCAGGGGTTTCCTTGGTGGCTCAGTAGTAAAGAATCTGCCTGCCGGAGTGCAGGAGACATGGGTTCGATCCCTGGTCTGGGAAGATCCCACATGCCCCAGAGCAACTCAGCCCATGTACCACAACCATTGAGCCTGTTCTCTAGAGCCTATGTGCCACAACTACTGAAGCCTGTGTGCACTAGAGCCTGTTCTCCACAAGAAGAGAAGCCACTGCAATGAGAAGTCCATGCGCTACAACAAAGAGTAGCCCCTGCTCACTGCAATTAGAGAAAGCCTGTGCAGCAAGGATGAATAAGCACAGCAAAAATAAATAAATACATAAAATTATTAATAAATAAAAGAAGTCATTAGACAGGACAATTCTAGAGAAGGGATAAGTGCTGTAAGTAAGAGAGTGTAGTAACATGGGTGGAGAGGGACTGGGGTGTAGAGGATGTGGTCAGGGAAGGTCTCTGTGACCAGGAGATGTTGAAACCCCTAATATGTTAGGTGGTGACAAGTGCTAAGAAATAAAATGGAGAGGGGAAGAAAGGGTGCTAGTGTTATTTTACTAGGGAAAGCCTCTTAAACAAGATGATATTTGAACACAGATCTTGGTGAAGCCATGGAGTGAGCTAAGGAGCTATCTGGGAGACTATTCCAAGCAGAAGAAACGGGAAATGAAAAGGCCCTGAGGAGGGAAAGTGCTTCATTGTGTTATGGGAATGTCTAGGACTCCAGTGTAGGTGGGAGTGGAAAGATAGAAGGGAAAAGCCAAAGACGGGTTTGAGGTTGCTGGGCAAGACCACTCTTTAGAGTGAGATGGGAAGACCTGGAGGTTTTGAACAGATGGTGGGATTTAAATGGCTCAGATGATGTGAGAAAAGAGCATTAAAACAAATATGTATACAGTGTTCAAACATAAATGGGATATTATGTGCATTGCTTTACAATCTGCATTTTTGCAAAATGAATTAAAAAAAAAACCCAAAATGTGATCAACTTACCTCTTTGTTTGAAATCCTCTGTGGTCCCCATTCCCTCACAATCAAGTCTGAAGCCTCACAAAGCCTTCTCCAGTTTGGCCTCTGCCTGCTTTACTGCTCCCAAATCACAGAACTTCTTTTCCAGTAGTGGGATTTGGGGCTGTCAAACTTGCTTGTCCCTTGTCTAGAATTACTCTTTCCTTCCTTCCCTATCCATACAGTCAATGACTTTTCTATATATCTCATGCATTCTTTCTTTCATGTATTTAACAAATGTATATTGAGGGACCTGCTATGTTGGAAAAGGAAATGGTAACCCACTCCAGTATTCTTGCCTGGAGAATCCCATGGACAGAGGAGCCTGGACAGTTCATGGGGTTGCAAGAGTTGAATATGACTTGGCAACTAAACCACCACCACCACCATGTCCTTCAGGTCCTCTGCTAGAAGTATATTCCAGGTACCAGGGATATAGCACTAAAGAAAACAGACAAAAAGTCTAACCCTCATGGGGCTTAAATTCTAGTGAGAGTTAGACAGGAGAAAACAATAATTATGAAAATATATGTATAAATATATACTATATGATTTTATATGTAAGATGGTGATACATCCTAAGGAGGAAAATAAAGCAGTGAAGGAGGGATGGGATGCTGGGGGGAGGGAATGCAATTTTAGATACTGTGGCCAAGAAGAAGCCTCACCAAGAAAGTGAAAGCTGAGCAAAAGACCTGGGGGAGGTGAAGGAGTGAGTCAGGCAGCTATTTGAAGGAGAACATTCCGGGCAGAAAGCAAAGGCCCTAAGGCGAGAGCCTGCCTCCAAGTGTTCCAGGATTAGTAAAGAGGCCAGTGTGTCATAGGGGTGTGTGGGGGCAGGTGAGCTCTGGAGGCCCTTATATGGAATTTGCCTTTTAGTCTGAGACAGGAGCCACTGGAGGGTTTGGGGTAGAGTAGTAGTGACATGTTTGGATTTATTAAATTTTTTAATAGAATCACCCCAGCTACTGAATTGAGAAAAGACTGAGGGAGGCAAAGGCTGACGTAGGAAGACTAGTTAGGAGTCTCCTGTTAAATTCCCAGGTGGTAAAGAATCTGCCTGCCAATGCAGGAGCCGCAGGTTCAATCCCTGGGTCGGGAAGATCCCCTGGAGGAGGAAATGGCAACCCACTCCAGTATCCTTGCTGGGATAATCCCATGGAGGAGCCTGGAGGGCTACAGTTCACGGGATTGCAAAGAGTCAGATGTGACTGAGGTTGCACGCACATGAAATTCAAGCTAAGTGATGATGATAGCTTGACTCAGGATGGTAACACTGGAGATGGTAAAAAGTTGGTAGATTCCAAATATATGTTGAAGAAAGAGGCACAGGATTTGCTGAGGAATCAAATATGAAATGTGTGCATGAAATAAAATAGTCAAAGATGACTCCAAAGTTTTGGCTTAAACAACTAAAGAATGGGATTGCAATTTATGAAATGAAGAAAATTGTTAGATTGGTAGGTTTGGACAGAGGTTTCAGGAAATCAGCTTTGGACACATAGATATACAGTGTGAGATGCCTAAGTGCCTTCTGGATATTCTTATGATGGTATCAAGTAGGGAGCTCGGTCTGCAAGTTTAGAATTCAGAGGGAAAGGTTCAGGTTGAAATACAAACCTACAGTTGCCAGCATATTTAAAGCAAAAAGATTGGATGAGATCACCAGTGGATTGATGGTAGACAGAAAAAGAAGTTGAAGGATGGAGTCCTGGGACACTCTTAACAGCAGTTCTTAAACTTTTAAGTCTCAAGATCCTTTTACACTCTTAAAATTTTTTGAGGATCTTGAAGAGCTTTTCTTTATGGGAGTTTATCTATCAGTATTGACTGTAGTAGTGCATGTTATCATAAATAGCTTTTTTTTTTAGTATAGAAAGTCTTAAAGTTTATTTTGGCAGATCTGCTTTTATAGGCATTAGTTTAAAGTAAACAGTATTTTTAAAAAGAAAAATAACAGTGTTTTCTAAAACAAAAGAAAATTCAAGGGGAGAAATGTAATTGTTTTGCATTTTTGCAAATTTTTTAAATGTCTGGCTTAATGAAAGGTAGCTGGATTCTTGTATCTGCTTCTGCATTCTGAGTGATACCATATTATACATCATGTAACCTATAGACTGCTTCCCAGCTGGCTCAGTGGTAAAGAATTTGCCTGCCAATGCAGGAGACCCAGGTTCGATCCCTAGGTCAGGAAGATTCCCTGAAGTAGAAAATAACAACCCACTCCAGTGTTCTTGCCTGGGAAATCCCATGGACAGAGGAGCCTGGTGGGCTATAATTCATGGGGTCACAAAGAGTCGGACACTAATTAGCGACTGAGCATGCACGCAACCTGTAGAACACTCTACTCCATAAGAGATTGTGAATGGAAAAAGCAAATGCTATTTTAGTATTACTATTAAAATAGATTTTATCTTACAATCCCTTGGAAAGGTTTCAGGAGTTCTTAGACTGCACTTTGAGAACTCTGGAAACTATTTAGAGGTTGCGAAGATGTAGAGGAAATTAATACAGAAGACTCCGAAGTTGTATTCAGGGAGACTGAAGGAAAATCAGAAGAGCCTAGTGCTTGGAGATCCAATGGAGATGGTATTTTAAGGGGGAGAGTGACTAAACACTGCTGATGGTACAAGTCAACTGTGGGCAGAGACTGATCACTGGATTTGGCATCATGGAGGTCATTACTGACCTTGATAAAGGGTGGAGTTTGGGTGGAGAAGTGAGTGAAAAAGTCTGGCAAGAGTGGGTCACAGCATAAAGGAGACTTCCTTGGGTCACTGAACCCCAGATTAGGTTCAGTTCAGTTCAGTCACTCAGTCGTGTCCGACTCTTTGGGACATCATGGACTGCAGCACACCAGGCTTCCCTGTCCATCACCAACTCCCAGAGCTTGCTCAAAGTCCTGTCCATTGAGTTGATGATGCCATCCAACCATCTTATTCTCTGTCATCCCTTCTCCTGCCTTCAATCTTTTCCAGCATCAGGGTCTTTTCTAATGAGTTAGTTCTTTGTATCAGGTGGCCAAAGTATTGGAGTTTCAGCTTCAGCATTAGTCCTTCCAATGAATATTCAGGTCTGATTTCCTTTAGGATTGACTGGTTTGATCTCCTTGCAGTTCAAGGGAGCCTCAACTGTCTTCTCCAACATCACAGTTCAAAAGCATCAATTCTTTGGTGCTCAGCTTTCTTTTTTGTGTATGTGCTTTGATATTTTTATTTATTTATTTATTTATTTATTTTTTAGGTTTGATAATCTGCATTGGAGAAGGAAATGGCAACCCACTCCAGTATTCTTGCCTGGAGAATCCCAGGGACAGAGGAGCCTAGTGGGCTGCCGTCTATGGGGTTGCACAGAGTCGGACATGACTGAAGCGACTTAGCAGCAGCAATCTGCATTTTATTTTTTTACTTTAAAATATTGTATTGGTTTTGCCATACATCAACATGAATCCGCCACAGGTGTACACATGTTCCCCATCCTGAACCCCCCCTTCCACCTCCCTCCCCTCAGGTTTCTTTATAGTTCAACTCTCACATCCATACATGACTACTGGAAAAACCGTAGTTTGACTAGATGGACCTTTGTTGGCAAAGTAATGTCTCTGCTTTTTAATATGCTGTCTAGGTTGGTCATAGCTTTTCTTCCAAGGAGCAAGCATCTTTTAATTTCATGGCTCCAGTCACCATCTGCAGTGATTTTGGAGCCCAAGAAAAGAAAATCTAAAACTGTTTCCATTGTTTCCCCATCTATTTCCCATGAAGTGATGGGACCAGATGCCACGATCTTTGTTTTCTGAATGTTGTTTTAAGCCAACTTTTTCACTCTCCTCTTTCACTTTCATCAAGAGGTTCTTTAGTTCTTCTTTGCTTTCTGCCATAAGGGTGGTATCATCTGTGTATCTGAGGTCACTGATATTTCTCCCAACAGTCTTGATTCCAGCTTGTGATTCATCCAGTCCAGCATTTCACATGATGTACTCTGCATATAAGTTAAATAAGCACAGTGACAATATGCAGCCTTGATGTACTCCTTTCCCAATTTGGAACCAGTCTGTTGTTCCATGTCCAGTCCTAACTGTTGCTTCTTGACCTGCATACAGGTTTCTCAGGAGGCAGGTGAGGTGGTCTGGCATTCCCATCTCTTTAAGAATTTTCCACAGTTTGTTGTGATCCACATAGTCAAAGGCTTTGGTGTAGTCAAAGCAGAAATAGATGTTTTTCTGAAACTCTCTTGCTTTTTCGATGATCCAACAGGATGTTGGCAATTTGATCTCTGGTTCCTCTGCCTTTTCTAAATCCAGCTTGAACATCTGGAAGTTCATGGTTCATGTATTATTGAAGTCTGGCTTGGAGAATTTTGAGCATTACTTTGCGTGCATGTGAGATGAGTGCAACTGTGTGGTAGTTTGAACATTCTTTGGCATTGCCTTTCGTGATTGGAATGAAAACTGACCTTTTCTAGTCCTGTGGCCACTGCTGAGTTTCCCAAATTTGCTGGCATATTGAGTGCAGCACTTTAACAGCATCATCTTTTAGGATTTGAAATAGCTCAAGTAGAATTCCATCACCTCCACTAGCTTTGTTTGTAGTGATGCTTCCTAAGTCCCACTTGACTTCCCATTCCAGGATGTCTGGCTCTAGGTGGTTGATCACAGCATTGTGGTTATCTGAGTCATGAAGATCTTTTTAATATAGTTATGTGTATTCTTGCCACCTCTTCTTAATCTCTTTTGCTTCTGTTAGGCTGATACCATTTCTGGCCTTTATTGTGCCCGTCTTTGCATGAAATGTTCCCTTAGTATCTAATTTTCTTGAAGAGATCCCTAGTCTTTCTCATTCCATTGTTTTCCTCTATTTCTTTGCATTGACCACTGAGGATGGCTTTTCTGTCCTTGCTATTCTTTGGAACTCTGCATTCAAATGGGTGTATCTTTCCTTTTCTCCTTTGCCTTTAGCTTCACTTCTTTTCTCAGCTATTTGTAAGGCCTCCTCAAACAACCATTTTGCCTTTTTGCATTTCTTTTTCTTTGAGATGGTCTAACCCTGCCTCCTATACAATGTCATGAATCTCCATCCACAGATCTTCAGGCACTCTATCAGATTTAATCCTTTGGATCTATATTCATCACCTCCACTGTATATTCATAAGGGATTTGATTTAGATCATACCTGAACGGTCTAATGGTTTTCCCTACTTTCTTCCATTTAAGTCTGAATTTTTCAATAAAGAGCTCATGATCTGAGCCTCGTCAGCTCTCGGTCTTGTTTTTGCTGACTGTATAGAGCTTCTCCATCTTTGGCTGCAAAGCATATAATCAACCTGATTTCAGTTTTGACCATCTGGTGATGACCATGTGTATGTAGAGTCTTCTCTTGTGTTGTTGGGAGAGGGTGTTTGCTATGACCAGTGCTTTCTCTTGGCAAAACTGAGCCTTTGCCCTGCTTCAGTTTTTACTCCAAGACCAAACTTGCCTGTTACTCCAGGAATCTCTTGACTTCCTACTTTTGCATTCCAGTCCCCTATGATGAAAAGGACATCTTTTTTGGGTGTTAGTTCTAGAAGGTCTTATAGGTCTTCATAGAACTGTTCAACCTCAGCTTCTTTGGCATTTGTGGTTGGGGCATAGACTTGGATTACTGTGATACTGAATGGTTTGCCTTGGAAAGGAACAGAAGGATCATTCTGTCGTCTTTGAGAGTAAATCCAAGTACTGCATTTCGGACTCTTTTGTTGACTATGAGGGCTACTCCATTTCTTCTAAGGGATTCTTGCCCACAGTAGTAGATATAATGGTCATCTGAATTAAATTTGCCCATTCCAGTCCATTTTAGTTCACTGATTCCTAAAATGTGGATGTTCACTCTTGCCATCTTCTGTTGTGCCATCTTCTGTTTGACCACTTCCAATTTACCTTGATTTAAGGACCTAACATTCCAGGTTCTTATGCAATATTGTTCTTTACAGCATTGGACTTTACTTCCATCACCAGTCACATCCACAACTGGGCATTGTTTTCTCTTTGGCTATTTCTTCATTCTTTCTAGAATTATTTCTCCACTCTTCTACAGTAGCATATTGGGCGCCTACCGACCTGGGGAGTTCATCTTTCAGTGTCCTTCCTTTTTGCCTTTTCATACTGTTCATGGGGTTCTCAAGGCAAGAATACTGAAGTGGTTTACTATTCCTTTCTCCAGTGGACCACATTTTGCCAGAACTCTCCACCATGGCTCGTCCATCTTGGGTGGCCCAACAAGGCATGGCTCATAGTTTCATTGAGTTAGATAAGGCTGTAGTCCATGTGATCAGTTTGGTTAGTTTTGTGTGATTGTGGTTTTCATCTGTCTGCCCTCTGATGGATAAGAATAAGAGGCTTATGGAAGCTTCCTGACGGGATAGACTGGGGAGGGGTGGGGCCATGCTCAGTAAATCTTTAATCCAATTTTCTGTTGATGGGCAGGGCTGTGGTCCCTCTCTGTTGTTTGACCTGTAATGAAGATAATGGCGACCTGCTTTAAAACGTCTGTGCACCCATAGATGCACTCAGTGCCCCAGACCCTGCAGCAGGGCACCACTGACCCACACCTCCGCTGGAGACTCCTGGACACTCACAGGCAAGTCTGGGTCCGTCTCTTGTGGGTTAACTGCTCCTTTCTCCTGGGTCCTGGTGTGCACAAGGTTTTGTTTGTGCCCTCCAAGATTCTGTTTCCGCAGTCCTGTGTAAATTCTGGTGGCTCTATGGTGGGGTTAATGGCGACCTCCTCCAAGAGGGCTTATGCCACACCAAGGTCTGTTGCATCCAAAGTCCCTGCCCCTGTGGCAGGGCACTGCAGACCCATACCTCCTCAGGAGACACTCAAACACTCAAAGGCAGGTCTAGCTCAGTCTCTGTGGGGTCTCCTGGTGTGCACAAGGTTTTGTTGCGCCCTCCAAGCATCTCTGGCGGGTATGGGTTTTGATTCTAAATGGGATTTCACTCCCCTTATGGTCTTGCTGGGGCTCCTCCTTTGCCCTTGGACAGGGGGTGTATTTTTTTGGTGGGACCCACCATTCTCCTGTTGATGGCTGTTCAGCAGCAAGTTGTAATTTTAGAGTTCTTGCAGGAGAAGATGAGTGCATGTCCTTCTGCTCTGCCATCTTGGACTCATTTCCAAGGGATGCAGGTTGGATTGAACCCATATCTCTTACATTTCTTGCATTGGCAGGCAGGTTCTTTACTGCTAGCACCAACTGGAAGCCCCAGATTAGGTTAATTTCCCCCAAATCGACTTGTTGCTCTACCCTATTTTCACACTTGACCTTTTTTTTTTTGTAGTTTACTTGTTTTAATACCTGTCTCTTCTATTACATTTCAAATTTGTGAGAACACGGATCTCAATTTTATCTCAGTTTTAAAGTCAGTTTTATTCATTGCTGCTGCTCCATCACATAGCAGGTACCTTGGACTTAATGAATGCTCAAGTTACCCCTAGTAAGCTTGTCATGGTTTCTCAGGGGTCAGGAAGTGACTCACCATAGCTTACAGGGAACACTGCAAGTCTCTTATCATATTCTTTTTCTGTCACCTGATCCAACAAAGGTCCGTCTAGTCAAGGCTATGGTTTTTCCAGTGGATGTGAGAGTTGGACTGTGAAGAAAGCTGAGCGCCGAAGAATTGATGCTTTTGAACTGTGGTGTTGGAGAAGACTCTTGAGAGTCCCTTGGACTGCAAGGAGATCCACCCAGTCCATTCTGAAGGAGATCAGCCCTGGGATTTCTTTGGAAGGAATGATGCTAAAGCTGAAACTCCAGTACTTTGGCCACCTCATGCGAAGAGTTGACTCATTGGAAAAGACTCTGATGCTGGGAGGGATTGGGGGCAGGAGGAGAAGGGGACGCCAGAGGATGAGATGGCTGGATGGCATCACTGACTCGATGGACGTGAGTCCGAGTGAACTCCGGGAGTTGGTGATGGACAGGGAGGCCTGGCGTGCTGTGATTCATGGGGTCGCAAAGAGTTGGACACGACTGAGCGACTGAACTGAACTGAACTGATCCTTCTTTTCCTCAAACAAATCCACACACTTTCATCTTTAGGGCCTGTCTTAGTCTTTTGGGACTGCTATAACAAAATGCCACAGAATGAGTAGCTTATAAATAACAGAAATTTATTTCTCAGTTCCAGAGACTGGAAAGTCCAAGATCAAGACATTTGCATCATCATGTTGTAGGGAGAGCTCTCTTCCTGATTCATAGTCAAAGCTCTGTTCTGCCATGGCAGAAGGGGAAAGGGAGATCTCTGGGGCCTCTTTTATAAGGGTACAAATCCCTCATGACCTAATCATGTACTAGAGGCCCCATCTCCTAATACCATCACCAAGGGCATTAGGTTTTCAACATAAATTTGGGGGAGAGGGGAAACAAACATTCAGTCTATACCAGGGCCCTATGCTTAGGAAGGCTTCTCATATGTGTGTGTGTTTGTGTGTGTGCACGTGTGCTCAGTTGTGTCCAATTCTTTTTGACCCCATGGACTGTAACCCACCAGGCTCCTCTGTCCATGGAATTTTCCAGGCAAGAATCCTGGAGTGGGTTGCCATTTCCTGATCCAGTAGATCTTCCCAACTCAGGGATCAAACCTGCATTTCTGTGTCTCCTGAATTGGCAGGCAAATTCTTTACCACTGTGCCACCTGGGAAGCCCCATGCTTGGTTTAATGCTCCAATGTTGGGATCTTGTAATTGTTAGCAATTTTTGAACATGGGACCTTGCAAACTAAGTAACTGGTACTTCAGTGAAGTGATGAATATACAAAGTTATGGAACATAATCCTTTATTTCTTGTTAGTTCAAATATTTATTGATTGAATACTATGTTCTAGGGTAGCTAAGTACAGTGGGGGAGGGGGAGGGAAGCCATAGCCACTCCAGGCAGAGGCCATAGGAGCAAAGGTTCTGAAGCTAGACATAGAATGAGATGTGGCTGGACAAAAATTGCCTTGTTAAGGTCTTTCTCTTGAAGGTTGTTCTCTCCCTTCATGGTCCTACTGCCTTTTGTCAGCAACTCCCAACTAGCACAAATCCATAGTGCTTTGAATTACAGCGGACACATTCACCCACAGACATTAATTGCCTAGGGGATGAGCATTGTGCTGGGTGCTGTAGGGAACACAGCTGCTGTCTTCTAGGAGTTTGCATTTCCTGGGAAAGGGAGATATAAGTAGTAAAGGGTAAACATGTTGAAGGCAGGTCTCCCTAGCACCTTGTTCAGTGCTCTGTGGGTATTGTTGTCTTGCATTATTTTGGATTTATAGACCAATACTGAAGTGAAAGAGGAGACTGAAAAAGTTGGCTTAAAGCTCAACATTCAGAAAACGAAGATCATGGCATCCGGTCCCATCACTTCATGGCAAATAGATGGGGAAACAGTGGAAACAGTGGCTGACTTTATTTTTCTGGGTTCCAAAATCACTGCAGATGGTGATTGCAGCCATGAAATTAAAAGATGCTTGCTCCTTGGAAGGAAAGTTATGACCATCCTAGACAGCATATTAAAAAGCAGAGAGATTACTTTGCCAACAAAGGTCCATCTAGTCAAGGCTATGGTTTTTCTAGTGGTCATGTATGGATGTGAGAGTTGGACTATAAAGAAAGTTGAGCGCCAAAGAATTGATGCTTTCGAACTGTGGTGTTGGAGAAGACTCTTGAGAGTCCCTTGGACTGCAAGAAGATCCAACAAGTCCATCCTAAAGGAGATCAGTCCTGGGTGTTCATTGGAAGGACTGATGTTGAAGCTGAAACTCCAATACTTTGGCCACCTGATGTGAAGAGCTGACTCATATGAAAAGACCCTGATGCTGGGAAAGATTGAGGGCAGGAGAAGGGGACAACAAAAGATGAGATGGTTGGATGGCGTCACCGACTCGATGGACATGGGTTTGGGTAGACTCTGGGAGTTGGTGATGGACAGGGAGGCCTGGCGTGCTGCGGTTCATGGGGTCGCAAAGAGTTGGACACGACTGAGCGACTGAACTGACTGAAATCAACCGTGTTCATCATCCCATGATGGAGAAAAATGTCGTTATTGTTTTTTGTACCAGGCTGATAGTGAATATGTATTTTGTTTATCTTGTAGTTTTTTGGGGGAAACATTTACCAGGAAGTTAAGAAAGGAAGACAGGGAATAAAATTCCCTAAATGGCCAGAGGGATAGGGACAGATGCCAGGTCCTTCAAATTTGTGTGTGTGTGTGTGTGTGCGCGCGCGCGCGCGCGCGCGATTGGGGGCAATCTCTGGAGGGGACACCTCGTGACAAGACTCTTGTCCTCCATCAGGATAGCTCTCGGTTACCCCATCTGTCAAGTGACAGATGGATTAGGTTATTTCTCGGAGTGCTTCCATCGCACATTATGAGGTCCTTAGAGTCGGATTCTAGCTCCACTTCGCCTCAAGCTACGGGGCCTCAGTTTCTCTTGCTGTGAAACTAGGAGCGGGGGCTAGAGCACTTTTTTCCGGAAGCCGGTCATTGAAGAACACCTGTGGCACTCCTCAGAGGAGAGTGCCCGGGACTCGGCGTTTCCTCGCCCAGTCCCTGGGGCACCAGCGAGGGGGTGGGGCCTGAGCCGGCCGCGCCCGGGGACTCACCTGTGCGCAGAGCGGTGACTCACCTGCTCTCCCCAGCTCGCGGGCTGTTCCAGGAGTGAGCGTTCCTCCTTCCTCTCGGGGGTGGGAGGGGTGTCACTCCCATCTTTGGTTACTAGTAGCCTGGGATGAAGTAACTCAGAGGTGAAGGGCGGAGAGCGAGAGGTCCTTTTAGGGGTCCGGGTCTGCCATTGCCAGCCTCTTTGGCCGAGGATTCGCCCCCAAAGGGAGAACTGGGAAAGCTGGGCGGCAGCGGGAGGCGCTGGGAAGAGCGCGCCGGAGGGAGGTGCTGGGAAGGGCGGGCGGGGCTCGGGCCGCGGGGCGGGGGCCGCGGGCGGGGGGCGGGCCGGGGGCGGGGGCGCCGGGCGGCCCATTTCCTCCTCGGAGCAGGACTTGGGGAGACAAAGCGAGGGCCCGTCGTCTTCTGGCCTCTGGAATCTTCCAGCGCTCGCCCAGCTCGCCGCAGGTAATTGTCTTCGTGCGGGTGCGGGCTCCCCAGCCGTCCGAGGGGCTCCTCGAGTGGGCGGGCCGGGCGCGGTCACCTCAGCGACCTTCCCCTGAATCGGGCTTCAGGCCGGCGCCTTTGCGGCCTTCGGCCCGCTTCCCCGGCGGGGCCCCCGGCCTGGGCCCTGGCCCGGCGGGCGGGGCCGGCGCTTCCTGGCCTTTGGGAAGTTGAGGGGCCGCGGCGGCTGGAGCGGAGCGACTGGCGGACCCCGCGCTACCGCGGCGCTTCCCTTCTGGAAAGTTTCTCCCGGTGTCTAAACTTTGTTCAAGTGGGCTCGGTGCGCGCGCCAGACCCGCGGTGGGCCCCCGCGGCCGCCTTGCTTGCGGGGAAGAGTGCGCGTTGTTGGAGGTGCGGGTGGTTCCGGGAGTTGAGTTTTCCTCTGAAGTTCGTGTGGTTTGTGGTATCTGTGGTCGCACCCCTCCCCCACCACCGAAACTTCCAGGTCAGGTGGACGCGACGTAGGCTGAGCCCGCAGCCCCGCATTGTCGGCCGGAGCGAATGGAAAGTTTGTGGCCCTTTCCCTGACACAGCCTGGCTGGGAATGGGCGCCACACCCGTGTGTGGACTTTTGGCGTGCACCGAATTAACCTTTGTTTTGAAATTACTCTGACTTACTGTGCTGGTTAATTGAATACTTAATTCTGATTAGTCCTAGTTTTCACGAGTGGCGTTGGAATCTCTTTTTGTTAACTTTTAAAGGAGTGTGCTTGTGTGAAACACTTGTTGGAAAAAATGTTGACTGAATGCCTAACCTTGGCTTGGCAGGAATGGCTTCCTAATAATGCGGGCGGCAGTTGGCTCAGATCCAGGACTCACACCCTCTTAATGTACCCCTAAGTCTTCGTAATATTTTGTGTGTGTGTGTTTTGGACAAAACTTACAGTAATTTAGAATAGAGTAAGTTGTGTTAAGTCTCCAACCAAGTTAAGGACTTTTCTTGTTTATGGTGAAGGAAATGATTACATCATTGTATTGTTGCAACAGGATAGGCATTTCGGTAAGAGGGTATTTTCTTTAGCAGTGATTTTTAAAGACGCTACAGGTGTATGTTCCTTTAGGAAAGGATGAATTTATAAATCAAGTTAATTAGGATGTTATTTTTACAAGAGGAACGGGTTGAGAAGTTATTCAGAACCTCTGCCCAGTTATTTACTCTTTTTGAGTTTTACTAAGTGAAATATTTTTTTATCCACTTTAATTTTAAGAAATGATATCTAACCCCAAGACCTCACACTGTAATAAGAGACACATACACCCCAGGTGTAGTACAAGAATGATGACGTTTACTACCATAATAGTGTTGATAAGAAGCTTGTGAATGGTCAGTCTTACATAATAATAATGATAAAAACTGGTGGAGACATGGAAAGGGGGCTAATGAGTTTTGTTGGATAAGACCAGAATGCTTCCAGGGGAGGACAGCTTTTGAACTGGATGAAACAGGAGTAGGGTTTGGTTAGGAGGAAGCATAAAAGGGCAAAGGAGTTTGTGGAATTGTGATCTAAGTCTCTGCTGGTTTTCCTTTTACTCTTGGTTCTTGTTTCTCACTCTGGGTTTTTGTTTTTGTATTTGTTTTGGTTTTACTTGTTCTATACACTCTTATCAAGAATTCTATCCAACGTATCTCGAAAGCCTTACATCATTGATGGGGTGTCACCCTCCTTTCATTAGTAACATCTCATTCCATACAGTGACTTAGAGATCAGGGGTGCCCTCTTCCTCTAAGTTGAGAATCACTTTTCTGCATAGTCTTCCTGTCATCAAACTTAGGTTAAAAATCCAACACTGATGCTAAAGTGGAAGCTTCTTTTTTGAATTAGAAAGTCTCACTTGATCCCTAGGGTCACTTGTGCACCAGAGAACTGCTTGGGTGTCCCAAGAGGCTTCTCAAACTCGAGGACCAAAATGAGATACCTTTTTCTTTTTTAGACCTAAACCAGATGTGGAGATGGGCAGTAACTGGCAGAGTCCTGAGATTTCTTTGAAAAAGGGACAGTGTGAGATAGGATAGAGCTGGTTGTTGTGGTTTGTTTGCTGATGAAGATCTGCACAGGGGGAACAGGGATCTCTGCTTGTCTGAAGGTCCTGAGACAGGAAAGAACTCCATGTGTTGAGAGACCTTAGAGAGGACTTGTGTAGCTTTAAGTTCTTTTAGAGTAGGGGGAAGGCCTCACATGAAATTGCCAGGAAACTCCAGATCACATGTTTGGATTTTCTTCTAAGAGTTGTAAGAAACTGTTGTAGTGAGTTTCATGGTCTGATTTCCTTTTTAAGATCACTTCTGCTAGTGCTTACAGGGCTTGTATTGTGTACAAATGGAAGTAGGGAGTTGAGCTAGGAAGATGGTGGGACTGAGAGTGGTGAGATAAAGGGAGCTGTATTTTGGAGAAATGAGATAAGCTTAACATATGAAATATGAATTGGACATGTTGTTTGCTCAGTGATGAACCCCCTCCCCCTTTGTATTCCATCATTTTTATCCTATTACAAGACTTCAAGCTAGCACTTTCCTTTTTGGTAGCAGATCTCTTCCACCAGGTGGTGTACTCCATTACACTATACCTTGTTATTGATATCGTTGTTTGTCTTTTCTGTTAGAAAGTGAGCCTTGATCTTTGGCATGGTACCTGGCCTGGAGAGTAAAGAAAACATTAGATGCCCATTGAATGAAGGAGGAAGGAGTCTTTTCTTTATGGAATCTGGCTTCTGGGTGGAACTATGACAGATGAGCAACAGTCAGATTATGGATTACCAAGTTGGTATTTTGAGTGAATGATAACTATGTTCATTTCATTCTTACTCCTTCCATCCAGCTGTAATCAGATTAAATCCTTTCCATTTTGTCTTCCTCTTATAAGTTCTTGTTTTCCCTTCTCTCTGCTTCCACTCTAGTTTAGATTAATTTTTGAACTATCAAAACTGCTTGTAGTTCTCTGGAGAACTTGTTTTATAATTCATGTATATTTTAATATATTTATAGAAACAAAAATTACATTTTATATAATTTATATTTAGAAATTTTATAATTTCTACTGGAGAAGGTAATGGCACCCCACTCCAGTACTCTTGCCTGGAAAATCCCATGGACAGAGGAGCCTGGTAGGCTGCAGTCCATGGGGTCGCTAAAAGTCGGACACGACTGAGCGACTTCACTTTCACTTGTCTCTTTCACACATTGGAGAAGGAAATGGCAACCCACTCTAGTATTCTTGCCTGGAGAATCCCAGGGATGACGGAGCCTGGTGGGCTGCTGTCTATGGGGTCGCACAGAGTCGGACACGACTGAAGCGACTTAGCATAGCATAGCATAATTTCTATATATACATTTTTCTAAAGGACCTCTTGATGAAAGTGAAAGAGGAGAGTGAAAAAGTTGGCTTAAAGCTCAACATTCAGAAGACTAAGATCATGCCATTCGGTCCCATCACTTCATGGCAAATAGATGGGGAAACAATGGAAACAGTGAGAGACTTTTTTGGGGGAGTCTGGTATGCCGCAGTCCATGGGGTCGCTAAGAGTTGGACAGGACTGAGCGGCTTCACTTTCACGCACTGGAGAAGGAAATGGCAACCCACTCCAGTGTTCTTGCCTGGAGAATCCCAGGGACGGGGGAGCCTGGGAGGCTGTTGTCTATGGGGTCCGACAGAGTTGGACACGACTGACTCGACTTAGCAGCAGCTTAATGAATTGAGTAAATACCACCATGTCCACCACCCAGATCAAGAAACAGAAAATTACTAGTACTCTAGAAATCCCTTTGCAGTCACTACCCATTCCTCCTCTCCCTTCAGTTTTTATAATCTGAGAATTTGGAACATTATTGTTGCTCTATAAATGTCTGCTAAAGTTAATTGAATTTCTTACTGTTTTCCCCTCCACCATTCAGTCTTTTACATACAAGCAATACTTATTCTTTTGGGGAGATACACTGCTGTCTTGTTGCTGCACTAGTCAGAATTTTAGATTGGCATTTAACACCTTCTGAGTCTTGGCGTTAACTTATTTTTTCAGCCTTATCTTCTATTGTGAATTGTTGCTATATGTCTCTGCATCTGCCAGGCATTTGTTCTGGAATGCTCAGTTCTTCTCTTGACACAAATGCTATCCATCTGATCGATATGCCTCTTCTGTTGAGACATTGATCATTGTTGTTGAAAGTGATCTTTAACTTACTGGAAATTGTGAAATTTGCACCTGATTATGACATTCTCATTATCTTTTAAAAATATACATAACAAGATGTACCGTTTAAATTATGTGTACACTTCAGTGGCATTAAGTGCATTCACTTTGTTGTGTAACCACTGTCACTGTCCCTATCCAGAAAAATTTTCATTGTCCTAAACTGAAGCTCCATAACCGTTAAACAATAACTTTCCATTTCCTCTCCCCCTCTGGCCCACTGGCAACCTCCATTGTACTTTCTGTCTCTCTGAATTTGACTGTATTAATACCTGGCTTGTTTAACTTAGCATAATGCTTTCAAGTTTTACCCATGTTGTCAGTATATCCTTATTTTTAATTGTTGAGTACTCCATTATCCAGTCATCTGTTGATGAACACTTAGGTTGCCTCCACATTTTGGCCACTGTGGATTATGCTCCTGTGAACACAGGTATGCAAATATGTGTTTGTGTTCCTGCTTTCAGCTCTTTTGGATATATACCTAGAAATGGAATTTCTAGTTCATTTGGTATGGTAATTCTGTGCTTAAATTTTTAAGGATCTGCCATACCATTTTCTACAGTAGGTGTGTTATTTTATATTCATAACAGTAATGTGTAAGTGTTCCATGTTCTCCACATTTTCATCAACACTTGTTAATTTCTATTTTTAATTTTTACAAAGATTTGTTTACTTTTTAATAAGTTATCCTGATAGATGTGAGTTGATGTTTCATTGTGGTTTTGATTTGTATTTCTCTAATGTTGACTGATGTTGACTGTTTTTCATGTGGTTATTGGCTATTTGTGTATTTTCTTGGAAGAAATCTCTTTTCAAGTCCTTTGCCCATTTTAATTGTTTGGGTTTTTTGTTGTTAAGGTATAGAATTTCTTAGTGTCTTCTGGCTGTTAATCCCTTATTAGATATAGGACTTGAAATATTTTCTCTCAGTTTTACCCTGTTGGTATGTCCTTTAGTGTTCAAAAGTTTTAAATTTTGATCAAGTCCAGTTTATCTATTTTTGTTGTTGTTGTTGTTGTTCCTCATGCATTTGGTGTCTTCTAAGAAATCATTGCCAACTCCGTTGTCATAGAACTGTTCTCTGTGTCTCCCCCCGCACCCCTTCCTCAGCTGAGCTGTGACTTCTTTGAGAACAGGAGATAAAGTTTTTTATTGTGATCTCTTTACAGTAAGCACATAGTGAGGAAGGAAAACTTACGAAGAGAATTTTTTTTAATGTAATTCTTAAAATGTCATAACAAACAGTAATTGTATGACAGGGTATTTTCTGCTGTTGATAATTTGTCATTGATTATGTGTCTGTTACCTGATTTATGATGATAACCTGCTTGTAGTGAAAGTCACTCAGTCATGTCCGACTCTTTGCAACGCCATGGACTATAACCTACCGGGTTCCTCTGTCCACGGAATTTTCCAGGCAAGAATACTGGAGTGGGTTGCCATTTCCTTCTCTGGGGATCTTCCCAACCCAGGGATCAAACCCCGGTCTCCCAGGTTGTAGGCAGACGCTTTACTGTCTGAGCTACCAGGGAAGTCAACTGCTTTTAGGGGTTTTTAATCTTAATGAATCTCAGCTGGAGAATTTGAACTTTGTCGTCTGTGTAACAAATGTGATGAACTTATAAAGGATATTTGGGCTTCCTTATTGGGTTAGATGGTAAAGAATCTGTCTGCAATGCGAGAGACCTGGGTTTGATCCCTGGGTTGGAAGATCCTCTGGAGAAGGGAATGGCTACCCACTCCAGTATTCTAGCCTGGAGAATTCTGTGGACAAAGGAGCCTGGCAGGCTACAGTCTGTGGGTTCGCAAAGAGTTGGACAGAACTGAGCGACTTTCACTTTCATAAAGGATATTTATTTTTAATGTCTGATGTGATAAAATGCTAATGTATTATTTTACTTATGGAGTGCTGTTATTTACATAGCACTGAGTTGCTGATTTACCTTCCTAAAGGCTCTTGTGGACCATAAATTCTTTTGCTACATGATGAGTTCCTTCAAGGCCATTACATTCTTTAGCATTTTTCAGTCTTTTGTGATACCTGACTCATGTCTAATATGAGTAGATATGCTATATATAGGATTTGCCAGATTGATATGGGGGTGGAGGCAGCTTGGCTTTACATCCAATTTTTTTTTTTTTAAACGTTTTATTTTTATTTATTTGACTGTTAGTTGTGGCATATGGCACATTCCCTGACCAGGGATCAAAACCAGCTCCCTGCATTGAAAGCATAGAGTCTTAGCCACTGGACTGCCAAGGAAGTCCCTATACCCAGTTTTTTTTTTTTTTTTTTTTTTTTTTAAATAAAACCACCACTCATTTTTATCACCTAGGGATAAACACTGTTAACATTTTGGTGTACATCCTCTGATATTTTTTCTAAGAGTGTATTGACTATAACTTTTATAAAAACTAGATTTTTACTTTATTTGCTCTTGTCCATTTATCATGCTCGAACATTTCCCCTGTTAATAGCATTAAGATTAACCTTTATTTTATGTACCACTGAGAAAAAATAAGGGCTTCCCAGGTGGCTCAGTGGTAAAGAATCCGCCTGCCAATGCAGGAGACACAGAAAATGTGGATTCTATCCCTGGGTTGGGAAGATTCCCCTGGAGTAGGAAATGGCAACCCACTCCAGTATTCTTGCCTGAAAAATGCTATGGACAGAGGAGCCTGACAGGCTACAGCCCATAGGGTCAAAGGGACTTGGACATGACTGAGCCCACACACAAGAAGTAAACACTACTAAATACACTAGGAAATACCATCAATTTTAGAACACATCCAAAGTTTAGAGACTTAAAGATGTGAAATATGTATGCTTTAGAATTGATGAAATATGTTAATCTCACAGTGTTAACATAGCATGTTAATGATCCCCTACTGTTCCAACATAGCTTCTTTAATCAGTCCTCTGTTGGACATTTAGTTTGCTTCCAGAGTTGCTTTAATTTGCAGCTGAATCTTCTGCCTGTCCTGATATCTTAAGGGAAACTTCTTTTTTTTGGGTGGGGGCGGAGGGGGGGAACTTCTTAGGAGTGTAATTCCCCAGGGAAAGATTTGCTACTCTTAAAAGAATTTTTTTTTTAAACTAAAGTTATTAAATATATATAACGTAAAGTTTACCATTTCACTATTTTTGAGCATTAAGTGCGTTTATATCATTCCCATCCGTTTTCAGAACTTTTCCATCATTCTGAACAGGATCTTTACTTATTTAGCAGCAACTCCCCATCCTGCTCTCCTCCCAGTTCCTGGTAACTTCTTTTCTACTTTATTTATCAGTTTGCCTATTCTAGGTAGCTCATATAAATGGAATCATATATTTGCCTTATTGAGGACAACAGCAACATTATTTTATATATATTCCAGTTAGCTTATCCGTTCAATTGTTAATGAACATTTGGATAGTTCTACTGTGAAGAGTATACTGCTGTGAACTTGGTTCAAATATCTCTGAGACCTTGCTTTCAGTTCTTTTAAGTATATACCCAGAAGTGGAATTGCTGGATTATATGGTAAGTTTATTTTTAACTCTTTGAGGTACTGCCATACTATTTTCCACAGTGGCTGTACCATTTCGCATTCCAACCAGCAGGGCACAGAAGTTCTAATTTTTTTCCATATCTTTACCAACACTTTTTTTTTCCTGTTTTCTTTTGTTTTGATAGTAGCCATCCTAATGAATGTGAGATGGTTATCTCATAGTTTTGATGTGCATTCCCCAAATGATACTGAGTATCTTTTCATGGGTTTATTGGCCATTTGTATATCATCTCTGAAGAAATGTCTAGTATTTTGCACATCATTGAAAGCATCACTATGAACAAAGCTAGTGGAGGTGATGGATTCCAGTTGAGCTATTTCAAATCCTGAAAGATGATGATGTGAAAGTGCTGCAGTCAATATGCCAGCAAATTTGGAAAACTTTCCAGTGGCCACAGGACTGGAAAAGGTCAGTTTTCATTCCAATCCCAAAGAAAGGCAATGCCAAAGAATGCTCAAACTCCTGCAGAATTGCACTCATCTCACATGCTAGTAAAGTAATGCTCAAAATTCTCCAAGCCAGGCTTCAGCTATACGTGAACCGTGAACTTCCTGATGTTCAGGCTGGTTTTAGAATAGGCAGAGGAACCAGAGATCAAATTGCCAACATCCGCTGGATCATGGAAAAAGCAAGAGAGTTTCAGAAAAACATCTATTTCTGCTTTATTGACTATGCCAAAGCCTTTGACTGTGTGGATCACAATAAACTGTGGAAAATTCTGAAAGAGATGGGAATACCAGACCACCTGACCTGCCTCTTGAGAAATTTGTATGCAGGTCAGGAAGCAACAGTTAGAACTGGACATGGAACAACAGACTGTTTCCAAATAGGAAAAGGAGAATGTCAAGGCTGTATATTGTCACCCTGCTTATTTAACTTCTGTGCAGAGTACATCATGAGAAACGCTGAACTAGAAAAAACACAAGCTGGACTCAAGATTGCCGGGAGAAATAACAATAACCTCAGATATGCAGATGACGTCACCCTTATGGCAGAAAGTGAAGAGGAACTCAAAAGCCTCTTGATGAAAGTGAAAGTGGAGAGTGGAAAAAGGTGGCTTAAAACTCAACATTCAGAAAACAAAGATCATGGCATCCGGTCCCATCACTTCATGGGAAATAGATGGGGAAACAGTGGAAACAGTGTCAGACTTTATTTTTCTGGGCTCCAAAATCACTGCAGATGGTGACTGCAGCCATGAAATTAAAAGACGCTTACTCCTTGGAAGGAAAGTTATGACCAACCGAGATAGCATATTCAAAAGCAGAGACATTACTTTGCCAACAAAGGTCCGTCTAGTCAAGGCTATGGTTTTTCCTGTGGTCATGTATGGATGTGAGAGTTGGACTGTGAAGAAAGCTGAGCGCAGAAGAATTGATGCTTTTGAACTGTGGTGTTGGAAAAGACTCTTGAGAGTCCCTTGGACTGCAAGGAGATCCACCCAGTCCATTCTGAAGGAGATCAGCCCTGGGATTTCTTTGGAAGGAATGATGCTAAAGCTGAAACTCCAGTACTTTGGCCACCTCATGCGAAGTGTTGACTCATTGGAAAAGACTCTGTTGCTGGGAGGGATTGGGGCAGGAGGAGAAGGGGACCACAGAGGATGAGATGGCTGGATGGCATCACTGACTCAAGTGAGTTTGAGTGAACTCCGGGAGTTGGTGATGGACAGGGAGGCCTGGCATGCTGCAATTCATGGGGTGGCAAAGAGTCGGACACGACTGAGCGACTGAACTGAACGGAACTGAGTTTTTTTGTTTTTGTTTTTGTTTTGGTGGTTGAGTTTTAGTTCTCTGTATATTCTGGATATTAATCTCTTGTCACACGTGTGTTTTGCAGTTATTTTCTTTTGTTGTCTGGATTGCCTTTTCACTCATGGTAGTGTCCTTTTATATACCAGTTTTTAAGTTCAGTTTTTTTTTTTCCTATTGTTACTTGTGTCTTTGATGTCATATCCAAGAAAGCATTACCAAATCCAGTGTCATAAAACTTTTGCCCTGTGATTCTTCTCTAAAGTTTTATAGTTTTAGCTCTTAGGTTTAGGTGTTTGATCCATTTTGAGTTAATTATTAAATATTATAGAAGGTAAGAGTCTAACTTGATTATTTTACATGTGGATATCCAGTTTTCTCAGCCCTACTTACTGAAAAGACTATCCTTTCCTCCTTGAATGGTCTTGACATCCTTGCTGAAAATCGTTTGACTGTCAGAGGGTTTGTTTCTGGGCTCTTCATTTTGTTCTGTTGATCTCTTAGTCTTACATGGTACTTTATGCCAGCACCACATCGTTGTTTACTGTAATTTTGCAGTAAGTTGATGCCAAATTTGATCTTGAAGTAAATAATTTTTTGTACATTTATCTTGTGTGGTTTAGTTGAATGTGTGTGCTGTTGTGAAAATAACATTCTTTTAACTGTTCTGTCTCTTGATTTTGGAGGTGATTACACAACTGTGAATTTTTCAAAAGTTGTAGAATAGGAAACTGAAGTGAATTTTACTGCATATAAAAAAGAAAAACAGGTAAAAATAAATTCATTTAAAAAAATCTGTATTTTGAAAGTTTGACCTTCCATATAAACACATAGTGAAAAACATGAAATCAATTATTCTTTATGCTTTCCCAGCCCAATTAAGTTTTTTTCTCTTGAGTGACTTTGAAGCCATACCCTTAGAAATCTTTAAGCAGTTTTAGTTATACTTTATGTGTTGGAGGATTTAAGTCTTATTAGTACCTTCTGTTTTCTCTTAAGAAAAAAAGTTAAATACACCAGGCATTGTAGAGAGTCTTACAAAGCATCAGTTACTGAAATTTGAGTGTGCTTGCTTTGAGACGGTGAGAATGTTGTTTGTTTCTTGTGCACTGTGGTGATTGACTGAGCCCCCATGTTGTGGGCCTGGGCTGAATGGGCTGAATAGGGTGGTGAGGTGAACAATCTGGCCTGATTTACCCTGTTTCATGCTGTTTTTGCCCACTTGCAAGAGCACTGTACTAAATTTGTCCATTATTGAAAGTTCAGAGTGTGCAGAAATAACTGCTTCAAAATAAAACTTCAGCATTGCCCTTTCTCTGTTGGAGCTTCCAAATGTTCATTTTCCCCTTTAGTTTTTTTTTTTTTTTTCTTTTCTTTCTAACAACAAACTTTCTCCATGTGCAAGCATACCCCCTACCCCATTTCTAATGGAACTTGAAATGAGCATACATTTCTGTTTACTTGTTGATGGACTGTCATCTATCAAGCCCCCTTTTGATTGGGATTTAATTTGTGCTTTTTCACTGGCTGCAAGTTTGGAGCAGTGCATTTAAGGCAAATACAGTTAGAAAGGCAACTTTGAGTGTTTTTCTGAATATTTGTAGCAAAGATTTGATCGTTTGGAACAAGTATTGTATGAGTAGTGTGATTAGATTTTAAAATTTCTTGTCTATTCAGTGTTCCCATTGTAGTAAAAGAAGAGGGGGAATTATATTGTGGAAGTTATTTTCATCTGTAAGAGTTTTTGAAAAAAGACTTCAAGAGCTTTACTGAAGAAAAAAATGTAACATTTCTGTTATTTTTTTTTTTTCTTTTGGTTCTCTTTTGTGATGAAATAATTTAATCCAATTTAATCTTAGTGTTAAATAACTGATGTTATTCCTTAATTGCTAATTTAAAGAGTAGTTCTTTTCTGGATTACTTCATTTTGGCTCTTCTACTTCATTATATTAAGCTGTGGATTACTTTCTTTCTCTTGCTCTGAGATTTCATTGTTAAATACTGTCATAAACAAGTGGAACATCGATTGTATTTTGAAAATATTCTATTGCTCTGGTTTATTTTGTTAGTATTAGACATTATAAATTGAGGAGTAAGTTGGAAGCCTGGTTAATTACCAGATTACATAATCTTGTACTGGTTTATTAGCCAGGATAGAGTGCAGGCTGTTCTTGAAACTGAAAGTGTGGTCCTAACTCAGAAAACGCATTCACAGTGGCCCATTTCAAGTTACATGAAGGATAGGAGCCTTTGCTAATAGTCCATTTGCCCTGTATACGTACTTTGTTTCCAAGCAAAGATGATCCAAACAAAGCATTGTTAACTAGTCCCTCATGATATGTTGAATATTTCATTATGTTAAATATTTCAATATTAATCTAGACTGTTAATCATGGTTTATGAAAAATGATAGTGCACTGAGTAAGGCAGAGCTGTGAGGGTAAGTTACTATTATTGATGAGTCAGTGTTCATGGGGATTTTCTGTTCCTGGGGATCTCTAAATTGGCAAAGTTTTCTTAAAATCATCTGTTACCATTTTCTTGCTTCCTTGGACCTGGGGTCATCATGTTCTCAGAAAAGCTCTGGACTGACTTTGAAGTGTATCTTTAGAAACCTGTCATTTTGCACAGAAGTGGGAAAGTGAAATGTGAGCTTGATCCCTTGGGAGGAAAGGAAAAAATTCAAGGAAATGGAATATGGCAACCCTTGAGAGAAATTTAAACTTATTTGGAGTCACTAAGACCAGTGGAAAGGTGGTATTTTCGAGGTATCTTTATTGAGTTAGAGTCTAAGGCTATATTTGCTGTATCTCAGCTTCAAGGAAGGGTTCAGTTAAATACAGTGCATTTATTAAGCCTGACTCTAAAAGCAGGTGCTAGGGGAAATGTTAAGAATGTGCAAGTGGTACTTCCTTGGCTGTCCAGTGGTTAAGACTCTGTATTTCCACTGCAGGGGGCACAGGTTTCATCCTTCTTAAGGGAAATGATCCTACAGGCTGTGTGGTGTGCCCAAAAGAAAAAAAAAGTGTAAGTCACCATTGCTAAACTCAAGAAGTTTACAAACTAATGACATTAACTTTGGTAATATCGCTGATAGGTAAGAATTAGCAATCTGTACCTGTTTTGCTAAAGTATTACAGGAGAGAGAGAGTTCTTAATTCTTTCCACATGTTTCAGTGTTACTAGATGAAATCTTAAAACAGTTAAGCCAATTCAGTTAATCATTTATAGAATGTTGTTAGATGAAAGTTACCGTGCTCACAAAAGGCATGGTCCCTGTGCTCAAAGGAGCTGTCAGCTTTATGGGAGACGGACACACTGCTATCCATGCTATGCAGCAAGTGCTGTAATAGAGATGCTTATAAAATGATAGGGGAACCAGAAAAGAGGGAACAGCTCTTAGAAGCAGAGGACATCTGTGTGAGCCTTGAAGGAAGATGGAAGAATTTGAAGGTCTGCCCTGAGCAGAGGATCCAGGTTACACAAAGGTCTGGAGACATGCAGTCCCTGGAGAAGAGTTTGGAGTGCAGGCAGGTGATGAGGTTGACAGACCAGTGTGAGTAAGGTTGGTCTATTGGAGTTTCAGCTTTATACTGTCTTTGGTTGGGGAAGCAATCTTGTGTATTTTTAAGAGGGAAGTTGATGCCATGGTTATGATAACTGTCTGGGGCTATCTGGAGAATGATTGGAAATGAGAACATTCCTGAAAACAGGGAGGGTAAGTAAAGTAAGGTGCAAGGAGGGGAAGGAAGAGGAAGAAACGGGCCTAGTTAGGTAGAGCTTTGGTCAGTGGAGATGAGGAGAACCAGAGGGGGAGTAGATGAGGAGGAAAATGCTTGGCTCTGGCCTTGCGGGTTTTGAGGAATTGAACTCTCCAGTGTGGGTGTGAAGGCCTTTAGACTGGGGAAGTGCTACTGGCCAGGATGGTACTGGCTTGTGGTTTTTAATATGGTTATTGTAGGGGGGGCGGTTTGCCTTTTATCTTTGTGTTTCTTTGGTGGGGGGTGCTTTTCAGGATTTCTCAAGTAATATAAATAGTAAGAATAAAATTGTATTTTTAAGTTAAGATAATCTCCGATGCCTTCTTGTTTTGCTTATCTTTCAGCCTTATCTTCTGCCATTTCACTATCTAATATTTTTCCTTCACACCTGTGGTTCTTGGAAGGTGCCAAAGGTCTTTGGTCCCTTTGCACAACCTGAAACAACTGCCCTCCCTCCTAGGACAGCAGATCTTCAGTGATGACTCTCCCCACTGGGGATTCTCTCCCGGGTGCTCCTCTTGCACCAGTGGATTGCTTTACGACTTTATTCTTTCTGTTGTATTATAAACTGTTTTTCTTTCTAGACTGTGAGCATTTCCCTCAACTTTCTTTTTTTGAAATTCTTCAAATGTACAGAAAAGTCAAAACTAATACAATGAGTACTTGATTCTTCAGTTCATCTAGTTTCATCAGTTGCTAACAGTTTTCAGATTTCCTCCATTACTGTATATAAATTTTTTATCTGAGGCATTTGAAAATAAACTGCAGATACCAAGTATTTCACCCTTATGTTTTTTAGCATGTAACTCCTCTAAGAGTAAGGACATTGCCTTACTTAACTAGCTATAATATATAAGAAATTTTACTTTGATATAGTAACATGATTACTTTTAAAGAGTAGTCCAGAGCCAATGTCTGCCGGCCCTGGAAACTTGTGAGAAATGCGGACTCTTAAATATCACCCTAGACCTACGGATGCAGAATTTGCCTTTAACAAGATTCCTAGAAGTCCTGATCTCCTGTACAATCCATATTCATGTTAAATCCCACCAGTTGTCCTGGTGATGTCCTTCATAGTGTGTTTTTTTTTAATGCAAGAATCAATAAAAGATCCTGTACTGAATTTAGTTGTGTTCCTTTGGTTTTGTCAGTCTTTTTATTTTTTCTATGACATTGACACTTTTGGAGAGTTTAGGCCAATCGTAGAGAATGTCTACAGTTTGGATTTGTCTCATTGTTTCCACTTGTGGCAAGAACAGTACATATGTGATGATGTATCTTTCTCAGCATTGAAATGATTGTCAGGTTGTTCCACCTGTGGTGATGCTAATAAGTTTAAACACTTGTGATTAAGTGGCATCTGCCAGATAGCTCCATTGTAAAGGCACATTTTTCCTTTTGTACTTAATAATTGATTGCTGTGATTGCTATGATGATCTGGTAGTGGTTTCTGATTAGTGTTTGTGTGCCTGACACCTAGCAGGATCCTCAGGATGTGGTAATTGGTCAGTCATTGACAAATGAATGGTAACCAAGCCATCAAAGGTATATGCTACAAGTTTTAGAGACATTTCTTTTTTTTTTTTTCTCAGTTCTTTCTCACTCAGTCTGGATAACTTCCTCTAGTCAAGTTTGGGCATCTTGTCTCCTGGCTCTCTAAGAAAAGTACAGTCTTCTTATTCCTGTGTAGCTTCTCAGCTGGGTGAGAAGTTTCTCTGCCTTTTAGTCCCATTGTTGTAAAACAAAACCCTCTTTTCCCTTTTGTCTCTGTTTTCTTGAGCTTCCAGTCCAGATGCTGGCTTCATCTTTGTTTTTCAGACCATCCAGTCTCTTATGGAAAAAGGGACTTCCTGTGCATCCATAATCAGTTATCTGTTGTGAGGGCTTGGTGCAGTTTTCTCTTAAACACTTGCATTGTTAATGGTCTCAACCATGTGGAATGGAAGCTGAGTAAATGGACATAGATATCCGGCCCACAGTGCAGTTATTCCAGCAGCTCTGGAGCTTGTTTCTGTTGTTCTCTTCATTTGATCTCTTACTTCTTCTCTATGCTCCAGGCACACTGATCACTTCTTTCTCTAAGTCCTGGGAGATTCTGCCTTATCTCTGTTATCTCTGTGTGCAATGCTCCTCCCCCAAATAATTCACTTGATTGGCTCTTTATTGACTTTCAGCTCAAGTGTTATCCAGATAGAAAGGTCCTGGAAGAATCCTACCTCATTTCATTACCATTACCCTGCTTAATTTTCTTTCTAGCACAGATATTGTTTTGTTTACTTATGCTGTTACTACAGTGTAGTTTCATGAAGACTTTTTTTTGGTCTTGAATAGTGTCTGTACAGAGAAGGCAGTAAAATATTTGATTGAGTGACTAGTGGACCAACCATTGTTTTTTTAGGTTTACCTTTTGTCCTTTGCTTAGTGCTTTTGGTAATCATTGTGTTTCCTGTGTTTCCCTATTACCTTCAATACTCTAGAGAAGATAAGAAAATGAGAGTGATGGTATGTTTTATTATGATTAAAAATAATTATAACCTTTAGAAGTAATAAAATCATCATAATATTACAACGTTGAAATAAAACAAAGACCTAGCCGTGTCCTTTTTCTTCTAGGTCTGTATATCTGAGTGACAATTTGTATTGTGTGCCATATAAATGGTATAAAATGTATATGAGTGGATCACATAAGATGATGGTTTATGTAATCCAGTACTCTGCTGTAGATGGAAACTTTTTACTCGTTATGTTTTGGCTCCCAGGTTTGACCAAGGCTAAGTATTTTTTTTGGAATGGGCGGGTGATGATACTGTACTTGTAATTAGAAAGAGACTGCATTTTTTTTGGAGCGGGGAGAAGGGAACAAGTTTTCTTTTTGTTTACATGAACCTGTGGTTTTATACATCTTATTTTCTTATCCCTCCTTGTCCCTCTTCCCCCTATTCCCAGCTAGTTTACATTTTAGGAGAAAGTGATGGGCTTGGGGACCTGTGGGTGCACCCGTGTTTGCTCAGTCATGTCCAACTGTTTGCAACTCCATGGGCGGTAGCCTGCCAGGCTCCTCAGTCCATGGGATTCTCCAGGTGAGAATACTGGAGTGGGTTACCATTTCCTACTCCAGGGGATCTTTCCGATCCAAGATCATCATAGGACCACTGGGGGAGAAACCCAGGCTTGGGGATGGATTTATTCAAATAAACAGGTGTCAGTCAGTTTTAATCATAAGGTTTTGTTTTGTTTTGTTTTCTTCTTCTTCTTCTTCTTTTTGTTTTTTACAGTACCCTGGAGATGTGAAGGTTAAGATCCCAACAGCTTTGTTAATTCTGTTTAATACAGATGTAGCCTAGCATCCCTAGGACTGCACTGATTAATCCACAATCCTGTATCTTGTGCACTGTGACAGTTAGCATTACTGTGGGTGCTTTTAATTTCTAAATTTCTTGATTTGCATTTAAATGAACCATCCAACCATTGCATTAACTTAACCTTGCTGTTTATATGAAAAAAATAGTTGGCATTGAGTAGCTAAGTAGGGATAGTCTAAAGCTTTGGAGCAGACACATTTTAAGAATGATGTGGCCATTCCATTGTAAATGAACATTTAATGTCTTTGGAGAAGGTATGTAGCTCTTTGCATGAATGAGGCCATTTGCCAACCATCAGCCTCCTTGGTTCTGGAGGAGCTGTGCTTTTACTTTCTGCTTCTCCATCTCTCTTTGTCTCATGAAGATTGCTAGTCAACTGCCCACTGTCTCTGCCCCTTTCTGAATTTATAGTGAACTTTTGCTTTATAGCTAGGATTGCTATTTATAAGGTATTGAAGACTGAATAACTACAGTTTAACGTTTTATTTAGTTTCACCAAGCATGATCCCCTCCTGGAAAAACCTCAGGTTGCTGTAATTCATTAAGGTTGGTTAGCTCTAGTAGGTTTTGTAATAGATCTTGTGAAGGAGTACTCTGTAAGTTAATTGGAAAACTAGAAATTGCCTAGAGTTTAAAAGTTATTTGTTTAGCTACTTTAAATGATGTCATTAATTGTAGAGAAGCAGAAGATATGACTAGGATTGAGGTAGGAGCTTTGTCTTGATAGGCTTGTAAATATTTTAAAATCATATTGCATAAATATAATTCAGCTAATACTGTGTCTGCTCTGCATAAAGCATCTTTGCTTAAAGCACCTTGCCAGCAACTTAAGGCTTGTAAAGAAGCATAAGCATAGTTGTCATCTTTAAACTTACGATACAGCTAGGGTTACCACAGTCTAAACCTGGGAAAATTAAATTATATTTAATTAAACAATTCAGAGGCTATTGAGAGATCATTTCAGTGAAAGGAATACTAGAATTTCAGAACTGAAAAGACTTGGAGCTTAGAATTCAACCCCTTCCATTTTGTAGATGAGAAAACTGAGGATTCAGAAAGCTGAGGTAACTTGCCTGATGTCAGAGAAAACGTAAATGATGAAGCTGGTTCCAGGAGCCATGTTCTTTCCAGAGAATATGTTTTCATTAGATTTTAAATGTTCTACCTCTACTTTTTGAAATCGTTTTAGGGTTGTAGTCACAAAAGCATAACTTGATTTTGTAGTATGGTTTAATAACGTTTGGTGTCACTCATGGCAGGACCTTTGATTAAAGATGCATCACAAAGCAGTCTGCTTCCTTCATGGTTGTTAAGACTTGAAAACACACTGAATGGGTTCTCAGTTTTCAAGTGTCAGTATATTTCAAGTTTCTCAATGGAAGTGAGTGAGTGAGTAAGTGAGTCCTTTGTCTTAACGTCTTTAGTGGGAGCCTGAATCTAGTGTATCTTATGGGGGAGGCTGAAGACCTACCTCCTCAGAGACATTACTTAAGAGGATGTGGAGTTCTGGAATGTATAATCAGAAAGGACTTCATGGGAAAATCTTTAGTGACTGCAAAGTGGTGACCGAAAGGGCAAACATAGTACTCAGACATGATTGTCCCATACAGTGGTAAAATTTTTTGGAACAAGTTTCTAACAGTAAATTTGGAAGATTTAACATAAAAATCTGCATGTTCGGATCTCTTAAAAAATGGAATGATCTGCCAACCTTAGATGTGTGTAATAAAGACTGCTGCGGCTCATGGGAAGCTGGGCACAGGCTTTTCCCATTTACCAGTTCCCAGACCCAGAGAGGTCAGGGTTGTTTCAATTTTGTTATTGTGTTTACACTCTGCCTTTTTTCCAGTTAACAAGAAAGTGAAATTACTTTATACCCCAGAGTATCAAAATTAGGGAAACAAAAGACAAAAAGACATTTTTTGAGAATGTTTTGATCCTTTTTTTCAACATGTGTACGATAATCAGGGGACTCTTGTTCTTTCTCTAAGGCAATTCTAGTTTTTCACCAAGCGTCTGAAGCCTTTTTTACCCCATGACTGGACTGGTCCAGTTTGCCCAGGCTCATCTTGGGCAGCTTGTTCCCTCTTTGAGTTATCTGTGAATAGCTTTCCTTTTCCTTGGCAGCTTTTCTGTGGCCTGAACCCTGTCTTTTAGCTAAGGATTCTCATCCTGGTCTTCAGTTTTGCTCACTGGGCTTGAGCTGTGAATTCTGAAGCAATAAGAATGCATGTGTACGGTGTTTGGATTTTGATTTGCGGGTTCTCAAAAGTGATCAAGTCCTCAGGCTTGGTGCTTTTCCCCAGGCAGGGATTGACCTAATGTTTTTCTCTGGGCTCCTTTCATGAAGGCTTTTTATTTCAAGAAAAAATGAGCATATTTCTTTGGGAAAGTGAATTGTTGTGTGTCGTACTTGTTTAATAATTAAAATCCAAATGTGAAAATGTGACTACACGTCTACTTGCAAGTAGCTTCACTTGAGTTGTCTTTGGGCTCATTCCCTTTACAACCTTTGAAATAATTTCTGTTTTGTGTTGATACAGTGGCTGGAATACTAGGATACAGAAATGTGGGTCGCATGGGGAAAATCATTCCTTCTGAAATGTCTTATCTTTGACATTTCATGACATTTGCTTGAGCTACAGTTGTCAGCCCTGTAGCGGTATAGACTAGTCCCATCTCCTAAGGTTTACTGACTTGGATTGATCAGTTTAGTGGACAAATAACCTTTAAAAACCAGAATATAGGCTTTACACAGTATGAGTGTAGAGAGAGCAAATTTGCCCACTTGAGGTGAGACAAATTCTGTGGAAACTGGCATTCTTTGTTACCAGATTAAGCAAATCTACATTCCTTTTGGCATCCTATTTTCAGTGATTTTAGAATTTGTTTAATTTTATTCATTTATTTGGCTGTGCTGGGTATTCATTGCTGCATGGGCTTTTCTCTAGTTGTGCTGAGCGGTGTTGGGGGGTGGGGGGCGGCGCTACTCTCCAGTTGTCTTGCATGGGCTTTTCATTGTGGCAGCTTGTCTTACTGCAGAGCACAGGCTCTATAGAGTTTTTGGGCTTCAGTAATTGTGGCATGTGGGCTCAGTAGTTGTGGCTCATGGGTTCTAGAGTGCTGGCTCAGTAGTGATGGTGCAAGGGGCTTAGTTGCTCTGCGGCATGTGGGATCTTCCTGAACCAGGGATTGATCCCATGTCTCCTGCATTGGCAGGTGGATTCTTCATCACCCAGCCAACAGGGAAGCCTAGGTTCTAGAATTTTTGATGCTTACATAAGTCTTTGTGAAATGTTAGATGATGCTTGCAGTAATATTTTCAGCAATATCTAAAGCAGTCTTATCTATTTGTGCCTCAAGCATTCATTTAGGGAAGAGGATACAGACCGATGTTTTTATATTTAAGTTGTTAGGAGTGGACTAGTCACAGACATGTGCAGTTCTACTTTGTCCTGGTCATTATTCAAATATGAGATGTAGACGTCTGTTGCTATTCTGTAGAGGGTCTAGAACTGTGCTGTCTGATAAAGTAGTCATTAGTGGCTATTTAACATTAAAATGAAATAAAAATTAAAAAAAAAATCAGTTCTCAGCTACATTAGCCATTTCAGGACGTCTCTCTCCTTCCTTGGCCGCCCGCCTCCCCCCCCCTTCCCCTCCCTCTCTCCTGCTACCGCTCCCTCTCTCCATCCCTTCCTTCTCCCTATCCCACATTCTTCCATTCAGTTTCCCTCTGTTCATTATCTCTCTTCTGCCTCGCATTTTTTCATTCTTCTTTGAGTATATGTATATATTTAAGAAATTATTTTTTTTTCTAAACCATATGAGAGTATGTTGTAGATATCATTCCCATTATGTGTAATAAGGACTAGCTACAATATGATGATGGGAATTTTCAAAATTTAACATTGATATATTACTATTTATTATCTATTTCAGAATCCCTGATCAAATTATATCAGTTGTCTCAATTGTTTCTTATTCCTAGTGCAATTTTCAGTCCAGGATGACTGCATTTAGTTTTCATGTCTTTTTTTAGCCTCTTTTAATTTGGAAGTATTTCTCAGCCTCTTTGTTTTTCCTACCTTGACATTTTTGAAGACTGTAGCTAGTTACTTTATAGAATATCCATTACTTTGAGTTTGTCTGATGTTTCCTTTTGACAGGATTGGGGGTTATGTCACTTCTAAATACCACAGAAGGCAATGGTGTATCCTTATTGCATTGTATTAGGAAGTACATGATGTCCATTTATCCCATTATTACGGATATTTTTGTCACTTGGCAAAGGTGGTGTTTGCCAGGTTTCTGCTCTGCAGAGTTAAATACTTTATTTCCCCTCTTGGTAATCTGTTGGTAATCTCTTGGGAGTTACTATGAGACTATGTAAATACTCAGTTTCCTTTTTATTTAAATTTATTTTTAATTGGAAGATAATTGCTTTAGGATGTTGTATTGGTTTCTGCTGTACAACAACAATGTGAATCAGTCATAAGTATACATATATCCCTTTGCTCTTGAACTAACCCCCCCTCCTCCCCAATCCCACTCCTCTAGGTTGGCACAGAGCACTGGGTTAATACTCAGTAAACTTTTCACCTGTTTGCTTTAGCATTCTTTGCTAATTCTTGCCTGAATATATTGTGAGGTTTCTTAAATGGTGATTTTTCTATATGTGTTACTCCTTCTATATATGTTAGCTGATTTCCTATTATGGAAGAACTTTTCCTTCTTTGTTGGTGTTATCATGGATTCATTTAATTCAGTGGATCATAGTCTGTTTAATTTTCACACAGGCCCTCTAAAGATAGTGATAATCTTTTTTTTTTAAGTAAATGATAACCTTATTTTATAAATGAGGAAACAAGTTCAAAGTGGTTGAGTGATGATCAAGCATGCCTTTTGATTATATTGTCCTCCTTGCACCTTGTAAAATAAAGATTCTACTTCTTTTATTACAAAAGCAACTTTCTAAATAGCTGTAATTTTATAAAATCAGAGAATACAATTGTGAAAAAAGAAAGTTAACACCACTCCTAATCCCCCAATCTTAAGATGTAACATCGTTGTTAATATTTTGGCTTATATATCCCACTGCAGTTATACTTCATCTTGTTTTTGAAATCTACTTTCTGTCTTCAGTAGTATGTATTTTGAACATTTTCTCATAAACCTCTACAACATTTTCTTTATTTTTAAGATGAGAAATTTCAGGTGTACCCAGCCACTTCACACGATCTCCATCTAGATTTAATGGTTATGAATATTTTTAAGTAATTTGTGGTCTCTCTGTGTATGTTTACTTTTGCTGAATTTGAAAGTTGCAGTCATCCTGACATTTGATTTCTAAAGATTTCAGTACAGATCTCCTAAAAATAGTCCTTTTTCTATATAGCTGCAGTTCATTATCACACCTAAGAAAAAAAGAAAGAAAGTGAAAGTTAAAGTTGCTCAGTCTGTCCAACTCTTTGCAACCCCGTGGACTGTAGCCCACCAGGCTTCTCTGTCCACAGGATTCTCCAGGCAAGAATACTGGAGTGGGTTGCCATTTCCTTCTCCAGGGGATCTTCCCAACCCAGGGATTGAACCCAGGTCTCCCGCATTGCAGGCAGACGCTTTAACCCCTGAGCCACCAGGGAAGCCAGCTATGAAACTGAGCATTAATTCCATAATATAATTTAATTTGTTGTTGTTCAGTCGCCAAGTCGTGTCCAACTCTTTGCGACCCCAAGCATGCATTTCATACTGTCCTTGGGGTTCTCCAGGCAAGAATACTGGAGCTGGTTGCCATTTCCTCCTCCAGTGAATATAATATTTATTATAAAAATTTACCAGTTTTCCTACAAATGTCTTCTTAATAGTTTTTTGTTTCAAACCAGGATCCAAATGAGATATGTGTGTTGGTTTAGATTCTTTTGTCTCCTGAGTCTTTTAGTCTAAATTATGTCCCACACCCCAATATTGACTTTTTGAAGAGTTAAGGCCACATTGTTTTATAAGAATGCCTTATATTCCAATTGTCTGTTCTCTTGTGGTATTTAACATGCATCTGTATCCCTTATATACTTCTGTGAAATTCAGTTCAGGTTAGGGTTTTTGAACCTGCACTGAATATGGATTGGAAAAGTTTTGTCTTTGTTATTATTAATAGGAATTTATTATTAACAATAGAAAACAAACTCCAACTTCAGTTGAACCTATAACTTTGTCCCAACAGTAGGAATCTCAGGGCTTTTCATACATGAAGTAATTGTAATCTATCTTGAAAAAGTGTGTGTTCATTATTACTTTGAAGTAGTTATCAGAATTCTTGACATCTTATTTAGTATGTTAATAAAGAGCATATATATTGCTTTTGATAGCTAAATCTCAATATATATGTTTCCTTTGTAATCTTTTGAATTGTATTTCATGCATTTAAAAAAAAATTCTGAGAAAGGGTCTGTAGCTGCACCGTGCAGTACTGAAGCCACTATCCACATGTGGCTACTGAGCACTGGAAAGGTGACTTGTCTGAATGTAAATATGCCTTAAATGTAAAACACACCTAGATTTCCAACACTTAGTACTTTTAAACTATCTTATGTAATCAGTAATTTTAAAAAATCAGTTACATAATGAAATGATAATATTCTGGATATACTGTGTTAAATAAATAAATTCATTAGTTTCTTTCTACTTTTTAATGTGGCTACTAGAAAAATTTAAATTGCATAGGTGGCTTGTATTATATTTCTACCAGACAACATTAGTCTATAAGATTCACTAGACTGCTTAAGGGATCCCTGCATTGAAAAAGGCTTAGAATCCCTATGCAGAGGCTTCATTAGACTCAGGTTAAATATTTAATTTTCATTTTTCTCTTGGACAATTAACTTTGCTCAGTTTATATAATACTGGGGCTCTTGAAAAACATCTAAAACTTTTTTTTTTCATTAAGAATACTTTTTAGGGAATATAGGGCACTTCATATAGGGCACTTCACATGCCAAGGCATGGCATGTGAGGCATGTAATATCAGAGTTGCATTGTTAGCAATGCTAAATTTTGTTACTTAAGGAGATGGCCATTAGATCTCAGTGTTGTAAAGATATGTCTTGCCCCCTTTGTAATTATAGAAGTGAAACCTGTCAGGTGATAGTTTGGCACCTTACAGATAGTCTGTTCCCCAGTAGTCCATCACCTAATGGTGTTAATATCCATTGATAGTCCTAGTTTGAATCAGTTATTACATTGGGGTTTACAAAATGGTCATTTTTTAATTCTATTGTACATTTATGGTACAGAAATTTTCTTACCCCTTTCTTTCCTTTTGAGGATCCTTAGAGCTTCCCCTGTGGCTCAGAGGTAAAAAATCCACCTGCAGTGCAAGAGAACATGGGTTGGGTCAGGAAGATCCCCTGGAGGAAGGCATGGCGGCCCACTCCAGATTTCTTACCTGGAGAATCCCATGGACAGAGGAGCTTCGTGGCCTATGGTCCATAGGGTTGCAAAGAGTTGGACACAATTGAGGTGACTGACCATGCATGGTCATAGGATAGCTAATAGGCAGTTACAGTCATCTTTTTGATATTCAACTTGTGAATTTAGCCAGTGGAGCCCTTGGTTCTTGTATCTTTTTTAATATGCTCTTGTTAGTCATTGTGTCTTTCCTTGCTTTCTGCATGATAGGATATATCAGACCTGGAATATACCTTTTTAAAAAAATTTTTTTTTTAAAGGCATTAGTACTTAATAGAAATAAAGACCTGGGCAGTGAGAATACTATTATTTCTTCCTAAATTTTGTTACTGTAGTTTTTTAAGAGCAGCACAGTATCCAATTTTGTGATTGGTTCTGTGATTTATTTATTTAGTGGTCTATTTTTTGAAATATAGATAGTTTCCAGATTTTAATGACTATATATAGTGCTTTTGTAAACATCATTGTACCCAGGTTTGTCCATGGACCTTCATTTTTCTTTTAGAGTGAAAATCAAGAGGTAAAAATTCATAAGAATGCACCCTTTTAAGATTTGTATTTCTATGAACAGGTTGTTTAGTGTTTACCTCATCTACATACCTCACCTGTTTTTCTGTTTAATCTTTGAGGCACTGCTTTTAGAAGCAAACACCAACTGCTTGGTATTATGGCTGAAGTCTTTTCCCTTAGTCTTAAGACCTCTGTCTAATAGAAGTTTACCTTGACAGTGATACAGTGATACTTGACTAGGTGTGACTTGAAATTTCTTCAGGCTGTGAGTGATAATAGCTGTAGGTACAGAAGACAGTAGATTGAAGTGTTAGGTTTTAATACAGTAAGATAAGATATTCTCTAAGAATCCATCAGAAAATGAAGTGAGGTTTACCTTTTAGATAATAGTGTGTTATAACCATTGCGGAATAAGACAAATCAGCGTCTTCTGTATTAGCCTTCTTTTCCTTGAGCTTTTCATCCCGATTCTAGGTTAGTATGAAAAAACTGGAGGTAGAAGTGCCTTGGTGCCAGAGAAGCCCAAGGGGAAAAGCTCATGATTTGGGAATGCCTTCTTGTAGTACCCATAATGTTTGTAAACTCAAAATCTTATGTGTAAGAGGTTGTAAGAGTTACTGGGCCCTCATGTGCAGGCGGGTAAGAATTTCTTTCATCTTGTGGTGACTGTAACTTTCCTGGTGTAAAAAAGTCCTTGAGTAAGAGAAAATTTTTTATGTTTCATATGTGTGTTTGATATTTGCCTTACTGGCTGTTTCTCTTTCAGAAATGACTGCTGTCCACACAGGCAACATAAACTTCAAATGGGACCCCAAAAGTCTAGAGATCAGGACTCTGGCAGTTGAAAGACTGTTAGAGCCTCTTGTTACCCAGGTAAGAATCTGCAAACAAATACATAGTTGTTATAATATGGTTCCATAATAGTAGGCCTGGGTAATAAACACAGGGCACAGTTGTTTAGTTCAAAGCCTTAATTTGAGTGGTTGAGTTTAGGCTGATAGTAATGAGACAGTTTGGCTCCACTAATAATTAAATATTTATGTGTGGATTCATTTAGCCTTTTAGAAATATATTTGATGCCATTTTCTTCAGTCTTGATTGGCAGTAATAGGGGCTAGTGGTATGCAGTGCACACCACTTAATACTTAAAATTATTTCTAAGAAAGATAGGATATGGAACCTTGACTATTAAGTCTGTTCACCCTGCTTAATACACCTTTTGTTGTCCAGCATCAGTTAGAAGGTCATTTAATTTGAGAGCGTAGGTTTGGTATGTTCTGTTACAAATACAAATATCACAGTGTGATGACATTTCATTAAAGTGTTAGCAGCTTGCTGTGCACATGTAGCATTTTGGCACGTGTCTGTGTCTGTGTGTGAGTGTGAGGGAGACAGACATTGTACTCGAGCACAAAAATGAGAGGTAGTGGCATGGTTGTAGTCACCATCTGCAGTGATTTTGGAGCTCAAGAAAATAAATATTTTAAATATAAATAAAGATATTTTAAATATAGATATAAAATATTTTAAAATTATAAATAAATTATTTTCTTGGGCTCCAAAATTCATTGTTAACGCCTTTCTAAACTTCTTGATGACATAATAGAAACATGTAATTTGTTTATTGTTAGTTTTTAATCTGTAAAATGAAGCTTAAAAGCCTAATGATCATGTTTGAGAAGTTAAAATATTCATTATAAATCTTAACTTACATATTGAGATAGCTAAATTATTTTGGAAACTAAATATGGTGTATCATTGCTGAATATTTTAAAATATGGAGAGAATTTTATCTTATTTGTTATTACTTACTAGACTCTCATAAATGTGATGTTTCATTTTACTATGAGTAATTTATTCTTGCTATCTGTAAAGATGTTACTCTTAGTGTTTTTTTTTTTCTTTTAATTTTAGTTGGCTACAGTTTAATTTTCAAAATTGAAACTTTTAGGTTACAACCTTGGTAAACACCAATAGCAAGGGGCCCTCTAATAAGAAGAGAGGTCGTTCTAAGAAGGCCCATGTTTTGGCTGCATCTGTTGAACAAGCAACTGAGAATTTCTTGGAGAAGGGGGATAAAATTGCAAAGGAGAGTCAGTTTCTCAAGGAGGAGCTCGTGGCTGCTGTAGAAGATGTTCGAAAACAAGGTAGGTCAATACCACTTTTTGTATGGGGAGAGCCAGGCTTTTTTAGAAAAATAATCCTTGAAGGTGACTTTGTGGTCAATATTTTCATTCTTATATATTGCCAGTTGCTCAAGTAACTACAAATATTCACTTATTGGAAATGTATTAAGTTGTACTGGCTTAAGCTTTAATCAGGAGTGATTAACGAACATCTTTTTTGGAGAAACTGAATCCAGTTCTCTCCAATGTTCTAAGTAATAGTTGTAGGAATGTTGTAACACAATTTGATGGGAAATATATGGGGCAGGCTATAGTTTTTCCTGTGGTCATGTATGGATGTGAGAGTTGGACTGTGAAGAAGGCTGAGCGCCAAAGAATTGATGCTTTTGAACTGTGGTGTTGGAGAAGACTCCTGAGAGTCCCTTGGACTGGAAGGAGATCCAACCAGTCCATTCTGAAGGAGATCAGCCTTGGGATTTCTTTGGAAGGAATGATGCTGAAGCTGAAACCCCAGTACTTTGGCCACCTCATGCAAAGAGTTGACTCATTGGAAAAGACTCTGATGCTGGGAGGGATTGGGGGCAGGAGGAGAAGGGGACGCCAGAGGATGAGATGGCTGGATGGCATCACTGACTCAATGGACGTGTCAAATTCATCCCTGTGACAGTACCCAAAAAGGGCAAGGCATTAAATGGAGATGCTATCTCCTATTGTTCTGAGTTTGTGAATAAATCTTTCTAATACTGAAAATGGTGAGATTACTTAAGTTGAATAATCCTAGCTGAGTGGATGTGTTAGTTTTCTCTGGCTGCCATAGTAAATGACTACTAATTTGGTAACTTAGAACAACAGAAATTTATTTTTTTGGCATTCTGGAGGCTAGATATCTGAAATCAAGGTGTCAGCAGGATTCATTCTTGGGGCCTTAGTTGAAGACTGTTCCATGTTCTTTCCTAGCTTCTGCTTGTTGCTGGCAGTCCTTGGTGTTCCTTGACAGGTAGACAGGTCCCTCCAGTATCTGGCTTTTTTTGTCACATAGTACTCTCCATGTATCTGTGTTGCCAAGTTCCCTCTTAAGAGGATGTTAGTCATTGAATTGGGGTCCACTCTAATCCAGGATGACCTCATCTTAATTTGGTTATATCTACAAGGACCCTGTATCTAAATAAAGCCACATTCACAGATTCTGGGAGGATCTCAATTTTGGAGGGAAACTGTTCAACCTGGCAGAGTGAATTTTGATTGAACTTAAAGTGATTTAATTGTCTGATTCAGGACCATTTTTGAGCTTTTTGCTGAGGAAATCAGGATGACTGTTATTTCTCTGCCCTCTGTGAGAAAGTTTTGCTTCCTTGGTCTTCTTACTTCCCCTAATGAAACTCACAGTATTAACAGGTGAATTTGGTCAAGTGCTTATGGGTCTACAGAGACATTTATTTTCAAAATACGTTGAATTGTAACAAATAACTTTTTCCCCCTACTATATATGTTCCTTGTTCCAGAAGTTACTCTGATACACATCTGTAGCAATTGTGATATAATACACCCTCCCACCTCCCAAGCACAGCCCCACCCCTCCCAATTGTGAATGCACATCTAAATTTCAGTTTCTGTTATTATTGTTTGTATCTGAGAAAATTTTTTATGTGGCACTGAATCATAAATGCTATCTGTTCCGGTACAACTTTGCAATTATTTTTGATCTGTTCATGATCTCGTCTCCATAATTTTCCTTCTCCTTGCGGGAAAACAAAACAGAACTAAAACTAAAGCAAATGTATAACTGCCTCCCATCACTGTTACTGTGTCAGATGTGAAAAACTGGAGTACTTTGCCTTTCTTCTGTTGGCTTACTTTTTTCTTTGGCGAATGTTAACAAATAGTGATACCGTCTCTCTCCTATGACAAATAGAACAAAATACATGGTATGATAATGGTTAAGCACAGATTCTTGAGTCAACCAAACCTTGTAGGTTATGTTGTTGAAGCTGTTTGCTCATCATTTGAAACCCTGAAGTGATGTTAATATATGAAGATTCTTTTAACACCTTTTCCTTAAAAAATGAGGCCTAACTTTGACTTTCTTGAATATGTGTTGTACTTAGAGACTCTTAGTTCTGTAAAGAAATAGAATGTGGTGTGGAAGTTACACTATCTACTTTCGAAGCAAAGTCCTAAGGAGAGTGTTGTGTTTTCCTATCTCTTTCTCATGGATTATTGACTCCAGGGGAAGCTGGCTAGGTTATGAGGACACTCAGGAGGTCTTGTGGAGAGGAACTGATGTCTCTTGTACCAGTTTACCAAGCATGTAACCAAGCCACCTTAGAAGATATCTAACTATAGTTAAGTTTCAGATGATGGCAGCCCCAGCCAACCCTGAATTCCTGACCCACAGAAAACTTGGGGAGATAATAAATGTTTAAGATACTTACTTGGGGGTAATTTATTGGGCAGGAATATATAATTAATACAAAAACCTTTCCCAGGCCTGCTTTCAGCAATCCTGAGCACTTATGGAAAACTCTGACCTAACTGCTCTGAATTTTACTGGTATATAAAATGTAGAGTAATTAAAATTTATCAAGAACTCCATGGTGGATTGACTAATGAAGTAGAGTTCTTTGCATTTCAAGTGTGTTGCTTATCCACTGGAACATCTTTAAATTGCTGAAGGATGTATAAAAAGATGTTTTTGTTCTGAATCAGTGTGGGCTACTGTCATCCAGTACAAGTTGGCCAAGTAGTAAGGATTTTAGACCTTATTGGCGATAAGGTTTCTCTTAACACTATTGAGTTCAGCAGTTGTGTTGGGAAAGCAGCTATTCAGTGTAAAAACAAATGGGCATGGCTATATTCCAGTAAAACTTATTTATGAAAATGGTGGATTGGCTAGATTTGACCCACACAGGCCATAGTTAGCTGACCTCTAATCTAGGGTTAAAGGTGTGAGCTTACTGTCTTCGAATAAATAGTTGATTTATGTTCTTATTTATAATGCTTTTGAGCCAAAAATTGAACCTTCTATATCTTTTGAGCTTGTATAAGCTCTGTCTGTGCTCTTCTGTGCAATCATTAATAATCAGAGACTTGAATGTATGCAGTTTTTCAGCATAACTTAATTTTCTTTTTGTATTTGCCCCTGATTACATGAATAATAAACACAAACATTTGTGAGGACACTAAAACCTTATCATAACACTGTCAGTGGGTAAAACATACACATACATAAATGCAGGGTTGCTTTACCTCAAGACCAGGTGAGTCTCCTGTGGTGAATGGGAGCCAGTAAACAATTGCATGGCCTCCAAACCCCTGTGAAACAGGGGTTTTGTTGTACTGCTTGTCAGCCCACATTAGTTGTTAACTACCTGATACGGGCTGAAGCTTACATGTGTCTCTTAGAGATATGTTTTTTGGGGACCCTGCCCACCCTCACATTTCCCACTCTGATTAGGTCATTCTTACCTTTATACTTTTTCTTCCTAGCTCTTGGCACAGTGATAGTTACATAGCTAGTTATCTTCCCCTCTTAGGCTCTAGCAGCATAGGTTCTGTGATGGTCTGGCAATTGTTTTCTGTGGCAGCTATCATGGTGCCTGTCTATGATAGGCACTTAAATGTTTGAGGAAGGTAATTGACTATGTTCTCCAAGAAGTATGTGAGAAAAGGTGTTTCTTAAAAATTAAGATATTTTCGCCCCAGTGCCAAATGTAAGTACTGGGATACTGGTGGAGAATCTTACCTTTAAAAAAAAAAAAAGAGAGATAATTCACTACACAAATTCACCATTTTAAAATGTATACGATTCAGTGGTTTTCAGTATATTCACCGAGTTGTGCAGCTTCACCATTATTTAATTCCAGAACATTTTCACCACTCCCAAAATAAATCTCATACCCATTAGCAGCCTTTCATTATACATACATACTTTAACAATACCTATGTGTTGCAAAGAGTATCTAAAAGTATTTCATGGATACTTGAATAGGGCTCTGATGAGAAAAAGAGGGCTCTTAACTGGTTAGGGGACATCCAAGAGGCAGAGATGGGAAAGCCTAATTGACACTTGTTTGAAAAGGGGGGAGACTTTTAAAAAGGAGGACCAGTGATGATAGTAATAAATAGGAAGTTAAGTGATGAGGAATGGTTTCTACTAGAACAGTGTTTTTTAATCCATTAGCTACAATTTACAGTAGATCTCAAAGGCCAAGAACAGAGACTTGCTGCTGCATCAGTAACTTCTTCCCTACAGCTCATGGGCATTTCTGGGTGAATGAGGGAGAAGGTCCCAAGAGTCTCAGGTGCACCTTTGTGTATTCTCATATTCTCACACGGCTTCTAAAGATACTCTTCTCAGCAAAGGGGTAGATGATTGGTGAGCTGTAGGTTCACAACAGTGGATTTCCTGGGGAGAAGCTTGTGTTAGGCCAGAGTGGGGAAAGGGTTGGGTGACCATGTGCGGTCTCTCGTGAAGAGAGACTGTTTTGGGGAATTCCCTGGAGGGTCATTGGTTAGGACTCTGTGCTTCCACTGTAGGGGGCCTGGGTTTGATTCCTGGTCAAGAAACTAGGATTGAGCATGTAGTGCAGAGTGGCCAAAATAATATTAAAAAAGGAGAGAGAGACTGTCTTCTAGCAGACAGGAGGCTGTTTTTACTGTTTTTTTTTGTCTTGGAGCTTATAATCAGGACATATGGACATAAAAAATTAATAGCATGAGTAGCATGCAAAGAATGGAATGGAATAAGAACGTACGCACGGGATTAGAAAATCTTCCTGAAGGTGTACTGGATCTTGAAAGGTAAAAGAAGGGAGGGAGAAAAAGTCATTCAGATAAGAAAAGCAGCAGACAAAGCAAGATGTGCACAGGGAACAGTAAAGGCTCTGACTCGAGAGGAGTGCTGGGAGGAGAGGTTGGATACAAAAGAGCTTGGAGCTAGGTTTTAGAGGTGGCTTGGAATGCTAAGTGAAGAAGGGAGAACTATCAGGGAAATGATACCAAGTTAGAGAGTTCTGTGGCTGTAATAGGTCTCCCAGGTTCAGGTTCCCATATACTTAAATATATCTAGTGACACAGGATTCGCACCTCTGGAAGCAGCTTTTTCCAACATGGCTTTGTGTTTATTTTTAACGCCTTTTTCTTCTTAAATTAAACTGAAATATGTCTCCTTAACTTTGTTCCTGTTTTAAGAAGTTCTACCATCTGGATAACATGGACTATGAAAAGAAATGGTGTTTAGGGAAGATTAGTTTCTCAGGTGTGTACAGGAAGCCTTAAAGGGGTTGGGGGAGAGCCTGGAGGCTGGACTAACAGTCAGGAAACCACTGGGGTCGCGGGAGGTGAGATGGTGCTGTTAAGGAAGGGACTGCTGCGACAGATCATGGAAAGGGAGAATTGGCCAGTTGTCATGCAGTCATGCGGTTGCCAAGAGTTGGACACGACTTAGCAACTAAGCGCACGCACACAGGCATGCAGGTTTACTGCCAGCTTGGCCTGTATAGACGGCTGCTCTTTATAGATAAAGCTGAGGGACCTGGTATGTGAAAAATTAAAATATCTTCCTCAGACATTAATCACTTAGGGTATATATTGAGGCAGTGTGTGCTACTAAAAACTCCAGGTGAATTACCTAACATTAACATACTCTCATCAACTTAGAGCCACTCAGATTTTGCTGTGCAGTCTTCTGTCAAATGAAAAATTCTGTTACATTGTTTGCTTCAGTGTTTATTTACACTAATAAAAAGTTAAGTAACAGATTTTTTTTTTTAACTTTTAATTTTGATTAACAGGGAGTTGCAAATATAGTATAGAGTAGTCCAGTATACCATTTACCCAGTTTCCCTCAATGCTTACATTTTATGGAACTATAGTACTATATCAGCAGCAGGAAATTGACATTGGCACAGCAATTCTCTGGTTTTAACTTGTGAAGATTTGTACAGCCACCTCTGTAAACAAGATATACAACTATTCCATCACCACAAAGCTCTCCCTCTTGATACCTGTTATAGTCATACCCATGTTGCTTACATTCCCCATCATCCCTCACCCTTAGCATCTAATCTGTCTCCATCTCTAATTCTGTCATTTCAAGAATATTGTATAAATGGAATCATACAATGTATGATCTTTTGAGATTGGTTTTCCCCACTCCCCCCCCCTCCCCCAACACACACACACACACACACACAACTCAACATGCTGCCCTTGAGAGCCCTCCAATGTAGCTTTTTAATTACAGGCAGGTATACTGTGAGTACTCCGTAATGTGGATGTAGCCTGTCTTTTCACCCTCTTAACAGATCTAAGTTTTAAATAGCATACTAAGTTTTTAATTTTGGTGAAGTCCAATTTATTGATTCCCCTCTCCCAGTGTATGGATCATGCTTTTGGTGTCATGTCTAAGAATTCTTTAACAAGCTTTATTTAGCTCATGAAGATTTTCTCCTATTTTCTTTTAGAAATTCTATGTTTTACTTTTAACTCTTGGGCTCATTTTGGATTATTTTTGTATAGCATGTGAGGTTTAGGTTGAGTTCTTTTTTCCTTTGTGAACATCTAGTTGTTCCAGTATCATTTGTTGAAAAGAATATTTCATTGAGTTGCTTTTGCACCCTGTTAGAAATCAGTCAGCTGGGGAAAAAAAATCAATCAAGCTGTACTTGTGTGGGATTATTTCTGGGTTCTCTATTTTGTTCTATTATCTATGTGTCTATCCCTCAGCCAATGCTCACAGTCTTTATTGCTGTAGTTATGAGTCTCAAAATTGGGTTGAGTGATTTCTCCCTCTTTATTCTTTTTCTGAATTGTTTTAGCTATTCTAGTTTTTTCTTTTTGCTTTTCCACATAAATCTTAGATAATCTTGTCTATAGAAAATCTGGGATTTTGATAGGGATTACATTAAACTTTGGGGAGAGTCAACATTTTTACTCTGAGTCTTTTATGAACAAAATACATTTTCATCTATTTAGATCTTTTTAAAATTTCTTTCATTGGTGTTGAGCAGCATGTATATATACAATAAATATATCCTCTATATTTTGTTAGATTTACATTTTTGGGGGGTTATTATAGTCTTTTTTAGTTTTCTGTTTCTTTTTAATTCCTTGGCTACATATATGCATTTTATTTCTAGCTTATACCATTTTACTGTTTTCTTTTAAAAATTTTAAACTAATAACAGGCATTATTTTTATGATTTACTATAACCTTGGTATTTATAATCTTTAAAACTATATACTTTCTATTGTATCATTTCCCTGTTATTGGACTTAGTTATTTTTATGTTTTTGATATAAAAATGCTGTTGTCAGTGAACCCTACACATATAATGTTTTCCCTTTAAAAAATTTGTATCTTTAAGATTCCTGGAGTAGGAATATAGGGGCACAGATCTTTTAAAAAAAACATTAAGAGTATATAAAGAAAGAAAGACTATAAAGAAAGCTGAGTGCTGAAGAATTGATGCTTTTGAACTGTGGTGTTGGAGTCTCTTGAGAGTCCCTTGGACTGCAAGGAGATCCAACCAGTCCATCCTGAAGGAAATCAGTCCTGAATATTCATTGGAAGGACTGATGCTGAAGCTCCAATACTTTGGCCACCTGATGCAAAGAGCTGACTCATTTGAAGAGACCCTGATGCTGGGAAAGATTGAAGCGGGGAGGATAAGGGGACGACAGAGGATGAGATGGTTGGATGGCATCACTGACATGATGGACATGAGTTTGAGTAGGTTCCGGGAGTTGGTGATGGACAGGGAAGCCTGGCGTGCTGCAGTCCATGGAGTCGGACTGCAAAGAGTCGGACACGACTGAGCAACTGAACTGAACTGAAGAGTATATATTTACATTATATATAGCAAAGTATACAGATTGGTGTACAGTTTGGAGGAGTTTCCAATATATGTGTACTCATCTAACCATTCAGAAAGTTTCCTCAGGGACTTAGATTTTAGGACTTCAAAATGTTCTAAATTGTTCTCTAGTAGGGCTTCCAGGTGGCACTAGTGGTAAAGAACGCACCTACCAATGCAGGAGACGTAACAGACACGGGTTCGATCCCTGGGTCGGGAAGATCCCCTGGAGGAGGCCATGGCAACCCACTCCAGTATTCTTGAATCCCATAGACAGAGGAGCCTGGTGGGCTACAGTTCATAGGGTCACAAAGAGTCAGACTCAACTGAAGCGACTTAGCACAGCCCAGCACATATGGGGTTATATCTGTCTATATTGCTTAATATTCATATAACCTCACCCATTACAAGATACAGAAACTCAACTCAAACTTGTTTAAACAAAAAGGGACTTTTGGGGTCTTTGTTGTTGTTGAGTTGCTAAATTGTGTCTGACTCTGCAACACCATGGACTGTAGCCCTCCAGGCTCCTCGTCCATGCAGTTTCCCAGGCAAGAATTCTGGAGTGGGTTGCCATTTCCTTCTCCAGGGGATCTTCTGACCCACGGATTGAACCTGTGTCTCCTGCTTGGCAGGTGGATTCTTTACCACTGAGCCACCTGGGAAATTCTTACAAGTTTTAGTTTGGCAATTCCAGGAGTAGATCCAGAGTTCAAGCATAGCCAGATGTGACTGACTGCAAGGATGCGTGACTTTCTTCATCAAATTTGTCTCCTTGTGTTTACCTCTATTTCCATATATACATATTGGATAAGATGCCCACCTCTAGTTGGAAGTGGTCGTACTAGTTTTTTCATCCCAGCAGATAAAACTTTTCTTAGTGTTTATATCTTAGTCATGGAGGGGACTGGTTAGCTTTGCTTTGGTCATGTTCAGCACTGAAACACTTCCTACTGCCAAAGGAGATTATTTAGCATGTTCACCCCAGGACACAAGGAATGTGGGAGCTCCCCGTTCTCCAAAGGAGCACAGCATATAATAGTAATATGATGTTTAATGAAAACAAATTATCCTTCTTGAAAAGTAATGGGATAGTCCATTAATATTTTTTGCTGTCTTTAGAGGTATAAAATGCTACTTTCTTTTTTAAAATTTGCATTATTTGCAGTAATTGATGTTGACCATTTCTTTGTGTTTATGAATATATCTGAAACATGATGGTGCTTGTGAGAGTCTCTAGGGCAGTGATAAGTATTTATAAATGATAGTGCTCCTTTGCAGATTTGTTGAATCCCTGTTATTTTTCTTATTGATTTGAATTCTGCCAGGTTTTCAAAAATTGAGATTTGGCTTATTGGCCCGGAGATGCTAATCTTCTAGGTTTCTCATCGCTAGTCTATTGGTATGCAGAGGTAGCATTAACTTGGAGTTGAGAATCAAGACGTGATTGTGTCTGTCTGTAGTGATTTTAATGGTGGGATCTGATTTATGGTAGTCCTTGAAAAGGTGGTTGAGTTCTGTTGAATAGAGCAAAGACTGCAGCTAAATCCATGGCTCTTACTGCCTCACAGATTATTTGTTTTGATTTTTGTTCCATGACTGCCTTGCTACTAAGGTCACCTCTCATGTATGTGTTATTATTCACATGGTGAACAACATGAAAATATCTAGATAATTCACTGTAATAATCCTCTCCAGTATTTGGAAATTTCTCTAATATTGGAAAAACATTTAATAGTAACACGTACATACCCCTTCTCTCTAAATGGATAGAAGGTGAAAATAAGTAAATTTTTTTACTAAATGTCTTTGTTCAGTAAACAGAAAGCAGACATTTTAATGTTTGGCTTATAGTTTTCCACCTTTTGTGTCTGTTTATGTCAGGCAGTATTTGTGTTAAGATTTTTTTGGAGACTTTTCCAGTTCTGGTTTTGGGATCATAATTCCTTTTCAGGTAGACTTTGATTATAATGCAAGCCCGTTATCCTTGAGTAGAGGAAGGACTTTAGCTTATGAGAACAGTCAGTGTTGTTCAGTACTTAGTTGCATTTGTTATAGGAACTGTCTTTTCTGTAGAACGTGTCTTGTCACTTAGAGCAAGAAAGCAGTGTTTATTGGTCTTCTAAAACAATAGTTAAAGCTGTTGAGTTTACCACCTTCTTGTGATTTAGCAGTTATAGTTCATTGGTGACTTGGACTTGTTGCACAAATGTCTTCTTAGCTTTTTTAAATCTTGAAAGTACAGAATTACTTGATAAAATTGTCTTTTAAGGACATTGTCATAAAGAAGGGATAGGCAGTGAGGGTTTTAAATTGATACTAAGAGACATTCTTTTATTTATCATAGTAATTATGTAGTGAAATTGAGGACAGAGAGGCCTTCTTCCTTGTTATGTGTGTGAATGATTTGTATAAAGGGAGAAAATGGTATATACATATGGAGAAATGTGTGTGCACCCACAGGTATATGTGTGTGATTGTACGTATGTGTGTGTGTATTTATTTTATTGTAAATCTTGGCAAAGCAGTTTTAGGGAAAATAATGATGTATTTTATCCCCGACAAAAGAATATTGAGCACAAGCTGTCAGGCTCTTGAGGCATAATTTTCTCCCTGGCAACTGACTAGAGTCAGATTGAAGGAGGTGAAAATTGGTCTCCTGTCCAGTGCAGATGTTGACAGCTTTAGACTGATGTACCCACATCTGATATAGGCAGCCTGCAAGATAGATGTTAAAAGGCAGATGTGATCAGGACAAAGCAGCTGTCAGTGACTGTTTCGAGTAGGATTTGAGAGGTAGACAGGAGACAGAGTGAAGTCTGGGCTTGCTAAGTTCATGATGTGAAGACTTGAAACATAGCTTCGAGGAGCTTTGTGTGGGTGTGTGAGAGAGACTGCATTTTAATTTGTCTGGTGCTGTTAGTGTGGTTTTATTCAGGTTGGAATCATGAGCTGGATCTTATACATGGGCTCTTTAATTTTTCACAGGAGAAAAATAACGAGTATTACTACCCTGGAATATTGAGTACGGGCTTCAAAAAGTGTTAATGATGCTATGGAAGAGCAATAGCAGAGAAACATTTAACATTTTGAAAAAGATTAAATTTAAGTTAATTAGGTTTCCAGATTAGTGTAATCACTTTCTTCATTAAACTTAACAAGAAATCTGCTGATTTTTCTCATACTCTTGCTTTAAGTTCTGCCTTCTCATTTGTTATCCTGTCTTTTCCCCTTGCTATCTCAGTAGATTTTTCATCCTGTTTTCACTGCTTATTTTTCTGGATGTCTCTTTGTGTGTGATCCTGTGATGGCTGTATCTGTTGTGTAAAGGGTTACCAATTCCTACCCTTCATATGTTCCTGAGGACTGTGATTAATTTAAAACTTGTTCATTATTGACCCCTGTTCCTCTACTCTATTTAATCCATTTTCTGTTGCTCTTCATTTAACTTGAGCAGGAAAAGCAAAATATAAATTACAAAAAATCATTAACTGGTTGTCATCCAGGTGTTTTATGTCTTAAAGTTATCTGTTTGACTTAAATGGTAAGCCTTTGAGGGTGAAGGCTGTATTTTCTTGCATTTGGGATGTGTCAGGGATGCTGTCCACCCCTGGATCACTGTTTTGTGTGAGCATGTGCTACTTTGCAGAGACTTGGGTTCCGGTGTAGCCATCTTGAGAGTGAGGAAAGGAGAATGAAGTTATTAAATTCTGATGTTTCCTGTCATTTTGAAATTGCTCCTCCCCTTTTTTAAAGTCTTGTTGCTGCTGCTGCTGCTACTGCTAAGTCGCTTCAGTCGTGTCCGCCTCTCTGGGACCCCAGAGACGGCAGCCCACCAGGCTCCCCCGTCCCTGGGATTCTCCAGGCAAGAACACTGGAGTGGGTTGCCATTTCCTTCTCCAATGCATGAAAGTGAAAAGTCAAAGTGAAGTCGCTCAGTCGTGTCCGACTGACTCTTAGCGACCCCATGGACTGCAGCCTACCAGGCTCCTCCGTCCATGGGATTTTCCAGGCAAGAGTACTGGAGTGGGTTGCTATTGCCTTCTCCAAAGTCTTGTTAAACTCACAAAAATAATAGTACTAACCAGGATAATAATACTTTTAAGATACAGTCGATAGATAATATTCCTGCCTTAATATATTTGTACAGTGTAGCTGAGGAAGTTAGGTACTGAATTTTTGACTTTGGCCTGACTTCAACCATGATATAGAAAAGTGGTTTCTACTAGTTAATTTCTTAAGAAAGTGATTCCAAGTTGAAATGCATGTTATGCATTTATTTGAATGTGTAATCAGGAAGTAAGTGCCTCTCTTTGGAGTGTTTTTGAATAGCAGCAGGGCACACTTGAATTAGTAAGGAAAATGAGAACATGAATATGTGTGGTACTCTATTTTAATTTTTTAAAAAAATCCATTCTGTCTAGTAGAAAAAGTAGAAATTCAAAACTCCTTTTCTTACCCACAGTGGATGGAGAAGGGTATAGTTTGAGAGTTTTTCTAGGTGTTCCCTGAACTGATTCAGATGGACTTATAGTATTTAAATAACATGATATTAAGTATTCTGGGTTGATTTTCTAAAGATAAACAGTTTTGTGGATTAAAAATGGCATCCCAGGAAAATGAAAAGAGACGCCATTAAAAATGTCATCTGTCAGAAATTCTTCGAATCATGGTCAGTTTTTCTATAACTCTGGAGTTGTCATTCAGGGCTCTGTGGTTTTTGCCGAATATCCCTCATTGATGAATGGAAAGGTGAAGGCGAAGAGGATTAAGTGTTTTATTCATGCTCATCTGAGTGTCATAGGGCGTGTGAATTATGCCAGATATATTCCACCATTTGGTTCCTTCCCATAAGTACTATGTTATAAAATCTGTTTTTCGTTGCAAGTGTACTGCCAGTTTGTCTTCATTGAAGAGCATGGAAGATGTCTTACTCTATTACCAGATCATGGAAAATGAATTTAAAAATTTTGAGGACTGGGGGGAAGGGATTGGGACAGGTTGGAAAATGCATGCTAGTCCTTGATTATCTTGAAGTTGGCAAATAATTTTATGAAGACTTGGTCCTATCAGTTTATTATTTTATAAAAAGAAAGTTGGTAGAATGATAACAAAGAAATAAAAACAGTTATCAGTTTTTGGTGAGATCCTTTAATCAGATAAATTTAGAAAATTTGGTATAAAGTAAGTTTTATCAGTGGAACTAAAGTGATAAAAAAGTAACTTTCAAGAATTAGGAATCCTGTGATAGGGAAGTTCTAGGTATTCAAATTTAGGGTTGGTTTTTTTTTTTTTTTGCTTTCTACTGTGTTAAAATGCTCATCTGTTAAGTACAGGGCTGTTTGTAACAGACTTAATTGTGATGTTGGTTGCTTGGGGTTTTTTTTTTCCTCTTCTTCCTCTGGATGCTCTGGGTAGAACTAAAAAATTCCTTTAGCAAAAGTTAATTTTCTCCCGTTAACATGTTTTGATAGAGCAAAAAAAGAACTAAAAATCAGTTATAGTTTTGTTGTTACCCATAGATGAAGTCAATGGTTAATATTTTAATCTAGACCCTTCCAGTTTAAAAAAAAAACAAAAACATTATTTGGCCTTAGTTGCAGTATGTGGGATCTAGTTCCCTGACCAGGGATCAAACCCGGGCCCCATGCATTGGGAGTGCGGAGTCTTAGCCACCAGACCACCGGGGAAGTCTGCATTTTTTTTGCCACTTAAATTATTTAGTTTTTTAATTGAAGGATAATTGCTTTATAGAATTTTGTGGTTTTCTGCCAAACATCTACAAGAATCAGCCATAGCTACACCCATGTCTTTGATGAATGTACTGACATGGGTAGAATTATGTTTTGCTTAATTTTACTTTTTTCCCTTAATGGATCCTGAACAACTTTCAGTATCTTTAAGTACTCTACTATAACATAAGTTTTAATGGCTGAATAATACCCTCTATGGAGTAATATGATTTAAGGAAGTTATTTTGAACCGGAAAACTAATGACTCCTCTTTAAATATTGTTATGACCAGAGTTTTAGTCAGTTTTCAGAAATTTAAAAGGAGTGTAATAAATAGGGCAGTTTTAAAGACTGAACATTGTTAACAAGGATAGTATGAGATATCTGAGAGGATGAAAAATTTTAGCCAGTTAAAATCATTTTGAAATGAAGAGATCAAAGTGACTTGAGCAAGTCATCCAGGAAATTAGTGGGAGAGGGGGAATTCCACATATGGTCATGAAATTGATCATGAAATGAATAAATAATTGGAACATCTTTAAGATGATAAATGGCTTTAAACTCTTCTCCTGGACACCTCTGTTGTTTTAACACTGAACTGTATTTGTTGGGCTTCAAAAGCATATTTGGGTGGATGTTTTAAAATACCTTTTTTTTTTTGGATCTGGCAGTTGATAAAATATGCTTTTATAAAATGTTCTGTTTAAGAAATGTCTATTAAGGTCTGTATAATAATTGAACTTGTCCTGCAGCAACTCAACAAAAAATAATGACAGTGAGATTGGGGCTGCAAATGGGCCCCCTCTTTATTTTACTCCTTGCTTTTCCATATTTTGGATAAGCTTCTCAAGATAGCTGATTTTACGAAGCTTTTATTTCATAATGTATGCTAATTTTCCTTTTTTGCACTGACACTAGTAGCCATGGGATTTTTTTTTATACTTCTAAAAAAAGAAATTTTGCATATAGGCTGTTTTGGAGTGTTTTAAGTTACTCTTTTTTAGGAAAACCTGAGTTTCATGTGTCACAAACATGAATTAAGGATATTTTACATTTTAAAATCATTTGAAGACTTTTTTCTTTAAAAATACATTCATTTTAGAAAGTTCAAAAAGAAAACCCACACAGAGTAGAAAATAATCACCCATCGTGCTATACAACCTGATGATAAACCACCTGTGTTAGTATTTTCATGTATGTTGAAACACCTCCCCCATCCCACCCTAATGATGTAAACACGTGATTTCTGTTCTTATTGTGCATACAGATTCTTGTATATCTGTGATTTAAGATAGAAATTTTAAAAAATTCTTTTTTTTTCATTAATAAAGATACCTGAAGTGGGTGGATTATGTAATTTACAGAAGATAAACCATGTTCCTTTGCTGGGCTGGCAGAGTTCTTTTTTTTCTGCACCTAAAGGTAGTAAAAGTTCTGGCCAAGGAACATATTAGAAGTATCCTTCAGTTCAGTGCAGTCCAGTCTCTTGGTCGTGTCCAACTCCTTGCGACCCCATGGACTGCAGCATGCCAGGCCTCCCTGTCCATCACCAACTCCCAGAGTTTACCCAAACTTTAGTATTGTTTTTAGGAGAAATATAACTGTATCTTTTGAGTCTCCTTGGATGTTTAGTGAAGTGAAGTCGCTCAGTCGTGTCTGACTCTTTGTGACCCCATGGACAATAGCCTACCAGGCTCCTCCCTCCATGGGATTCTCCAGGCAAGAGTACTGGAGTAGGTTGCCATTGCCTTCTCCAGGGGATCTTCCCTGACCCAGGGATCGAACCCAGGTCTCCCGCATTCCAGGTAGAAGCTTAAACCTCTGAGCCACCAGGGAACCCCTTGGATGTTTATCCAATAGAAATATAACTTTATCTTTTGAGTCTCCTTGAGATGTTTCCATAGCTAAATTTCTGAGGACTTGGTATCCTCTGCTATGGCATTGTGATTGGAAGCCATTCTTATGGTATGGCATGGGCTTTTGGGGATGAGAAGTTGTAAATAGGATATATGAGGAAGATGACATATTTTTACAAACTTGGAGGAACTTCAGATTGGCTTAATTCCCGCCTTACCCCTCCCCTGGGGTCTCTCCCTCTCTTAATTCTAAAAATCAGATGGAGAAGCTAAAATACCCAGCCGTGCATGCATGCTAAGTCAGTTCAGTCATGTCCGACTCTGCGCAACCCCATGGACTGTAGCCCGCCAGGCTCCTCTGTCCATGGGGTTCTCAAGGCAAAGAATACTGGAGTGGGTTGCCATGCCCATCTCCAGGGGTATCTTCCCAACCCAAGGATTGAATCTGCATCTCTTACATCTCCTGCTTTGGCAGGCAGGTTCTTTACCACAAGTACCACCTGGGAAGCCCCCAGCAAGGGTAACTATAGCTTTGCTTGTAGTTATCACAAAAGGATCAGTTTTTACCACTTTCTGCACTATGGAGACTGGAGTGAAGGAGGCACCTCTTTTACTGCTTCATCACTACAAATTAAAAGTCAATTTTTCCTTCATCATTTAGGAAACTTGCTAACATGACCTTATTTCTGAAAATTAAGAAATGATTGATGTGAGAGCAATGACAGTGTTCTGAATAGTTTTAAGAATTGGAGAAGGTAGGTGGGAAAGTGGAAGGGGCACAGAAATAATTGTTGAGCTTTGTATTTATTACCTCATTTAATTTTCAAAACAGCCCAGTGGGGGTGGGAGATAGTATTCTGATTTTACAGAAGAGAAAACAGAGCTGAAGCAACCTGAAGTGAAGTGAAGTCACCCAGTCATGTCCAACTCTTTGTGACTGAGAGAGTCATTTCCTAGGCAGGTTGATAGGGAGTCTAGGGGGGTCCCCAAGGAGAGAGGGGTCTGGAATTATCAAGGAAGAAGAAAGGACAAACTTTTTTCTTTCTCCACATTCCTTAGGATTATATAACAATAATGTATCCTGCCTAAGGACAGTCTTTGGATTAAACCTGCTGTTATCTTAAAATGTAAATTATGGGAGTAGGTCTGATGAGGTCTTTACAACCTCCAGACATTCTTTGGATTATATAACCTCATTGTTAACACTAGCAAGCGGGTACTCTTTCTGCCCCCTTCTGATGCCTATGTCAGAAGCTTTCTCTATCTCCTTTATACTTGAATGAAACTTTATTACACAAAAGCTCTGAGCGATCAAGCCTCATCTCTGGCCCCGGATTGAATTCTTCTCCTCGGGGGGCCAAGAATCCCGGTGTATTCGCGTGATTCAACAACAGCCTTTCATGACCCCATGGACTATAGCCTATCAGGCTCCTCTGCCCGTGGGATTTTCCAGGCAAGAGTACTGGAGTGGGGTGCCATTGCCTTCTCCAGGGGATCTTCCCCTACCCAGGGATGGAACCTGGGTCTCCTGTATTGTGGGTAGATGCTTTATCCTCTAAGCCGCCAGGGAAGCAACCTGAGTTACCCCAAATAGCCAAGCTGGGATTCAGACCAAGTTCAAATATCTTGTTTGCTCTATGCCAGACAGTGTTAGGGGAGAAGTGTATATTCACTAACATAGCTACATCCTTTGTTTTAAAGGAGCAATATAATCTCTCATAATATCTCATGTTTCCTAGGCTTAAGTTAGAAAAAATAAGCCTTCTCTCTGTTTTTTTCTTTTCCTGTCTGTATGTGTGTGTCTGTTTCTCGTACACCCACACACACTTTTCTAGCCTGTCGTTTCCCCATAATTTTTTATAAGTTAAGATTGTTTTGGAGGGAATTTACTCAAGGTATTTGCTTCAGAAGGCCTTTATTTTGTCCTGTTCTAATGTAGAACTGTGGTTTTTAGTTTACTTTATTTACAGTTGCCCTTTGTTCTTGTTTTGAACTCCAGAGGAGCTTAACTTTTATCCCCAGCTTAGTTAGGGGGAAATGCCAGGGGATGGACTTGTTGACAGATCTGTTTTTACGGTTGATGGAACAGTAGTAGTGCGTTCTCTTAAGTTCCATGTCCATTATATCTTGGCTAATAAGAGAAGCCAAGTAGTAGGCTCTATAGACAATTGAGTCACGGGTAGAAGACCAGCTATATTCTCAACCTGTACTGCTGACTGTGAGCAGTCTGTCTCAGTTTTCCTAGTTTGCCTTTTTTGTGTACAGAAAGTGCATGTGGTAACTTTTACATGTCTGCATTGTAAACTAATTGACAGTTACATTTTATTGTTTTTAACTTATCAGCCATCAGTTCAGTCTCAAAGTATCATGTTCCTTTTATAGAGATAACCATTTAGCAGGAATTTGAGCCCCCTGCTGTAAAGCTAAAGAGATATTTTCATATTTGTTTATAGTTTTGTGAGTAGAAAAACGTGTATGTTTTAATGCATCATACAGTATGTTTCTCATGTATATTTTCATTCCTAATAACGTATGTTTAGCTATGAAGTTAAAGATTTGCCATTATGGTTGTGAGCTAAGAGAGATGAGGGTGGATGTGAATGTATTTTACTTTGATTCTTCCTTTCAGTTCCACTTACGTGTTATCTGACTTGATACTATTTTGGAATGATATCATGCTAGCTGTAGAGGCATGAAATTGTTTAAGAGGAACTTGGGTCGGAATGAGAATTTGGAAGGAGCGGGTTACAGTGCAAAAAGAAATTAGAGCTGGGAGTAAATTGGTGGATTATTACAGTGAGATTAAGTAATTAAAGTTAAATTTAAATTTTAAGACTTTATACTTGTCCATTTGAATGTAAGCTAATCATTAAATAGTTTTGATTCATTTAGACGGTCTGTAGCTTTAAGAATCTACTTTCAGTTGATCCTGTTTGGCTCACTCTGGGCCTTTAGTTCTTCCCACAGTTCTTTCATTTACCTCAGGTTAATTCCCTTTTTCATTTTCTATAGCAGCTGCTTCAGAGTTTCTTCCACTCACCTCAAACCCTCATTTCCATTTCCATCTTCAGTTTTTTAGGAGAGCTTCATTTACTGCCTCTGAGAAAACAGATTCTCTAGCAGTGCTGAACTTCATATTGCCAGGAAGCCTCTGCTTTCACTTCTTACCCAAGGGTACAAGAACTCCATGGCTCTCACTTCCTCCTGTGGTCCTGATTATGTGTGTTCCCTGATCTAGAATCTTCATTCTTTAATATGTGTCTTTAGTGCCATTTTGCATCCTTTCCCTGCTCAATCTGTCTGTAACTAATTCCAGTAGCAATAAAAAGGATAGTATGCGAGTGCAGGCACTGTTCTAACCCCTCTCCTAAACACTGGTTTCATATGCCTGGGAAGTTGATAGAGGCAGTTCTCACTTTCCATATATCCAGTATGCTCAGATTTGTTACCACAGTTTAGTATTACCAGTCCTCCAATAACATGGTTCAGATATTAGTGTATTAGCTGAGTGCTTGCATAAAGTACAGACTTTGCTGCTAACTGTGAAGTGTACAAATCATTACATAAATAAAAGGTGTGCATCGAGATCACTGACGAATCATGTTCCTTCTTTCATGGTCTGTTAGTGATTGATCACTGCAGCTGTTCAGTTCATGCAGTGTGTAGTTGCATTGCCTCCTTGTATCTTGGTGATAAGCCCATATGAGGCATTTTATAAGAGAGCCTTGAAGGAGGGAATTTGCAAAGATGAAAGTGCAGCAAGGAAAGGAAAAGTAATAAATCCAAGTTACAGAAGGAATTTGCTGCCTGAGGAAATGTTGACAGTGCTGCTGTTTAAGAAAGTTTGGATACTCAGAGTAACTTTGTGAAGGCTAACTCTAAGTGAGATAAGTAGTTGTGATGAAAAGGATAATGATGTCCAAGAGGAAGTGATGTCATCAAAACTTTCGTATTAAAGGGACTCTTGGAGATAGTTCATGACTGTGAAAGTGCAAAGGATAAAATGTTTGAAACTGATCCAGACTTAGAAAGAAATAGGATAATTTGTGAAGTGAGAAAAAATGCTCACTCTGTATCATGTTGAAAAAGGTGATCATTTTTCAAAAACTGCTTTTGAGTAGTTTTCATACAAGGAAACATTTTAGTTCTCAGTGTTCATAATGTTTTAAGCTACATATTAAATAAAATAAATACTAGTTGTACTATTTTAGTTTCATTTCCCTGTATGTGTGTGTGTGTGTGTGTGTGTAAGGAATAGTAAGCTTTTAACTGTTTGAGAGAAAATTTTGAAGATCACAAGACAGTTGTGATTTTTCCCATTGGTAATTAAGATCATATTGCATTGTTTCAGTTTGTGTGATCATTTTTATAGACCTGCACTACTGTGCAAAGTGAGGGTCACCTGTATTATTTGTTACACAACTGTGGAAACTGATCTGGTAGTGGTGAAGCTACAGTTTCTGTCTGACTTGTAAATTCATGATCATACTCTCTTCCATTCTACTGCTGATGCTGCTACTGCTAAGTCACTTCAGTTGTGTCCGACTCTGTGTGACCCCAGAGATGGCAGCCCACCAGGCTCCCCTGTCCCTGGGATTCTCCAGGCAAGAACACTGGAGTGGGTTGCCATTTCCTTCTCCACATTCTAATCCTGCACAAAATAAATTTTTTTGTTAATAGGCTGTTGATTTTTCTTCCTAGGAGCAAATCAGATTCTTGAAAGAACAGTTTTATTTCTAACTGGTTCTGTTACCCATTAGATCTGGCTTTTGTACCTCCCCCAGTCCCTCTTCCTCATTACCTCCACTGGCTTTCTTGGCCTTCCAAGATCATTTTAGAGTTCATCTACCCTAGGGTCTTTACTTGATGTTTCCTCTGCTTGGAATCTTGCCTTGAGACAGCCACATCCCTCCTGTGCTGCGTTTTTCAAGACTCCCCAAGTGTACCTTTTCATTGAGACCTTCCTAGAGCCCCATTTTAAATTGTATCTTATATCCCCCCTCTCTGTCCTTTCTTTTACTGCCCCTCCATAATTGATTTATTTATTATGTTTGTTATCATTCCCTCAAATTAAATTGTAGGCTCCCTAGAACCAGGAATTTTTGTCCGGTTAATTTCTATACCAAGTGTTTAGTGCCTGGCTCATAGCAGGCACTCAGTAAACACTTGCTGAAAAAAGGCAAGAACGCCCTTGAGGAACATTGTTGGACAGATTTAAATACTCAGGAAATGCAATGAAGATCTTTTCTCTGTCTTCTCATTGTGTTTTGCCTAATGGTAATAATTTCTACCAACCCTGTATTATCTCCCAGTGCAAGGTAATAAAGTAGGCCTTTTATATGTGTTATTAGTTGACCCTCACAGCAAGGTACTCTCTGCATATTTCAAAGGAAGAAACAGGCTTTGGAGTTTAGTCACATAGCTGGTAAGTGGCAAAGTCAGACCTTAAGCTAACCTCTAACTCCACAGTGAGTACACTTTTAGGTCACTGCATTTAATACTCTTCTTTGTCTTTATTGAGTCATAATTCATATAGCACAAAATTCCCTCTTGTAAAGGATACAAATTCAGTGGTTTTTAAGTGTATTTACAAGGTTATAAAGGCCATCGCCACTATGTGATTCCAGAACATTTTCATTACCCTAGAAGGAAACCTCAAACCTATTAGCAGCTAGTAATCCTCAGTCTTTCTTTCTGCCCCAGCCCCTGGCAACAGTGATAGTTTCTGTCTCTATGGATTTACCTATTGTGAACATTTCATATAAGGGGAGTACTACAATATATGGCTTTTTGTGGCAGGCTTCTTTCACTTTGCATAATGCTTTGAGGGTTCATCTGTGTTGTAGCATGTATCAGTATTTTATTCCTTTTTATGGCTAAATATTTGATTGTGTAGATGCACCACATTTTCTTTATCTATTAGTTGATGAGTGTTTGGATTGTTTCCATATGTCAACTGTTAAGAATAGTGCTTCTGTAAACATTCATATATTTGTTTTTGTGTAGGCATTTGTTTTCATTTCTCTTGGGTATATACCTAGAAGCAGAATTGATGGATCACATGGTAATATATAGATAGCATCACTGACTCAGCGAACATGAATTTGAGTAAACTCTGAGAGATAGTGAAGGACAGGGAAGGCTGGCGTGCTGCAGTCCGTGGGGTTGCAAGGCGTTGGACATGACTTAGAAACTGAAGAACTATGGTAACTCTATATTTAACCTTTTGAGGAACTGCTGGTTTGTTTTCCAAAGTGGCTGTACTATTTTATATTCCCACCAGTGGGCTGTGAGAGTTCAAGTTTCCTGTATCCTCACGAACATTTATTGTTGTTTGTCTTTTTTAAAGATGGACAGAACTTAGCAACTAAACAGCAACAACAACAATTCTAGTAGATATGAAGTGAAATTCCGTGATTTTGACATGCTTTGCCCTTAGAGCAGTTGAGATTGAGTGTCTTTTCATGTGCTTATTAGCCATTTACGTATCTTCTTTGGAGAGATGTGGTATAATTCCCTTGCCTATTTTAATTAGTTAATTTATTTTTGGCCACACCACACAGCATGTGGGATCTTAGTTCCTCCACCAGTGGTTGAATCCATACCTCTTGCATTGGAAACTCGGAATCTTAATTACTGGACTGCCAGGGAAGTCCCCCTTTGCTTATTTTAAATAGGATTTTTTGTATTTTTATTGTTGATTTTTAAAGAGTACCTTTTTTGATATGCATTTTCCTTTTTTTAAAATGGTTTTTGGCTGTGCGGGGTCTTTGTTGCTGTGTGGGCTTTTCTGTAGTAGTGGTGAACTGGGGCTACTCTCGAGTTGCAGTGCGAGGGCTTCTCATTGCTTTGGCCTTTCGTTAAAGAGCATAGGCTCTAAGGCCCGTGGGCTTTAGTAGCTGTGGCTCCTGGGCTCTAGAGCACAAGCTCAATAGTTGTGGCACATGGGCTTAGTTGCTCTGTGGCCTGTGGGGTCTTCCTGGATCAGGGATTGAACCTGTCTCCTGCATTGGCAAGCAGATTCTTTACCACTGAGCACCAGGGAAACCCAAGACTTCTTTATGTCTTATTGGTACTTTGATCCTTATCAGCACCCCAGATTTTCTCCCATTCTGTGGGTCTTTTTACTTTCTTGAGCCTGTCCTTAAAAACACAAACATTTTACATTTTGATGATGTTCAGTTTGTGTCTTTTTTCTTTGTTGTTTGTACTTAATGTGTTATATCTAAGAAACTATTGCCTGATTGGAGGTCTTGAAGACATATCAATGTTTTCTTCTAAGTGTTTTAAAAATGTAGCTCTTAAATTTGGTTTTGATCTGTTTTGAAAGTATATGATATGAATTTGGGGGTCAGGCTTCATTTTGTTGTATGTGAATATTCAGTTGCCCTAGCACTATGTGTTAAAAATATTTTTTCCCCTTTATTGAATGGTCTTGGCAGCCTTGTTGAAAATTAGTTCATTGTATTTCTGAATTCTCAGTTCTCTCCTGATGATCTACATGTATATATTTGACTTTGTTGACCACTTTCGTATGCAAATACTTCTTGATTTTGACAGTCTATCATCTTAGGTCTCCTTGTTTCTCTTGTCATAGAGTCTTCCTTCCCTTACTCCTAAATCCACAGTCTCAAGGACTCCAGTTTTAAAAAAAAAAAAAAAAAAATCTTCCCTGGTTCATGTGCACACGTTTAGTATGCTCTGGCTCTCTTTTCCATCTCAGGACAGGTATACCTTGAATTCTTTAAGTGATCTTCCATGCTTTCTTTTCCTTCACTCCTTTTTTTTTTTTTTTGGTGGGAGTGCCATGCCAATGAGCTTGTGGAATTTTAGTTCTCTGTCAGGGATTGAACCCAGATCTTCGGCAGTGAAAATGCAGAGTTGTTACCACTGGATCGCCAGGGAATTCCCTCCCTCACTCTTAATAATCAAGGGTTTTCATATCATTTTACCCCAGCCTTTATAGTTTACTATTGCTCTTTCCTGGGCTCTTTCCCTGCCTCCCCAAATTTATTTATTTTTATTTGGCTGCTACAGGTCTCAATTATAGCACACAGGATCTTTAGTTGTAGTATGTGGGATCTAGTTCCCTGACCAGGGATCAAACCCAGGCCCCCTGCATTAGGAGCTTGGAGTCTCAGCCATCTGGACCACCAGGGAAGTCCCCTTTCCTGGGCTCTTCTTGTGGCTTTGTGATCCGTATCTCTGGCCAGGTTTATTATATGTTAGGTTGACTTTGATTTCCTTCTTTGGCTTAGGGATTCTTCTTTGTACTCTATGGCCTTCCACCCTCCATCATCTGATGCTTGCTTTTATACACATCCCTCATTTCCAAGTTAGACTACTCAGCCCTCAGATACACCTTTTTATTGTATATGCAGCCTGATACGTGGTCCTAAGACCATAAGCATTAAGCATTACAAAGCCTGACTCTGTCATTTACTATTAGGTGACTTGGTTAAGTTAGTTAACTTGTCTAAACTTGAGTTGTCTCTTCTGTATAGAAGGGCTAATAGCACCTACTTTTCGGTGGTGGATAGGATTAAATAAAATATGCATAGTGTCATGGAGTGGGCATTTAATAAATGTTAGATATTGGTATGTTGCTGTTTCTTTTGCTTGAGGTACTAACTCCCTTAACTCTACTGCCCCAAATTCTTCCTGTCCTTTGACGGTAGAGTCTATTTCAGAGTACTGTGTCTTCCATAAAACTGTTGCTGGCATTTCACTTATATCCCAACCTGGTCATTAGTACTTCCTTTTTTGGCCCTATGCTATTTTATGCCTTTCTTAAAGCTTGTATGTTAAAAATGACACATAATTTCTGTATGATCACTTCTCATTTATAAACTATTTGAAAGTAAGTCTTGCTCAGCTTCATATATCCCTGGCAGTGGATTTGTTTTAGTGTGTAATAAGCTCTCAATAAATAGATGGAACTCTATTGCTTAGTATTAAGGCAAATATCTTTTTTGCAAGACTTTAGAGACAACTTTGTACATGAGTAAAGAGCTTTTCCTAATGTATTCCCATAGCATCTTGTCCACAGGGCTATTTTAATTCTGGTTGCATTGTAATATTCCCTGATTTGTGGGCCCTTTGAGTAAAGATGCCTTGTCTTAATCAGCTTTTAATTGTTTGCTTGTCTGTCTTCCCCCTCCATAGAGCTCAAGGAGGACATGGGCTGTTTCTTGAGCACTGTATCACTGGCACCTAATATAGTCTTTGAGGTGCTCAAATATTTGTTGTATAAATAAATAAATGAATGATTGAGCACTCATTTTAAGTACCGTAAAATAACATTTTTGTTAAACATCCACGTAATTGTCATGTGTCTGTATCTTAGATCCAGGAAAACTTTTAACTATCAAATTCTTCATTGTGAGTTATTTCTTACAATACACATAGACATATATACAGAGCTTGTCTTTACTCTTAATACTGTATGGTTCTTCTTAGCCTAATTAATATATGAATCTGAGGGTGAATTTGTTTCTGCCCTCCAAGAGTCTGTTTCCCCAGTCCTGTGGAAGTTCTGTAATCAAATCCACTGGCCTCCAAAGTCAAATTCCCTGGTAGTTCTCAGCCCCTTTGCCGATCCCTAGGTTGGGAAATCTGTTGTGGGTTCTAGAACTTTCTTAACAGTATGAGAATTTCTTTGGTATAATTGTTCTGCAGTTTGTGGGTCATATGCTCAGCAGCTCAATGGTGGGGCTAGTGGTAACTTCCTCCAAGAGGGCTTATGCCACACGCTTTGTGACCCAAGTCTGCTGCAGCCAGAGCCCTTGTCCGTGCAGCAGGCCACTGCTGATCCGTGCCTCCGCAGGAGACACTAAAACCCTCAAAGGCAGGTCTGGCTCAGTCAGTCTCTGAGGGGTCTCTGGGTTCTGGTGTGCACAAAATTTTGTTTGAGCTCTCTGAGCATCTCTGGCGGATATGGGGTTTGATTCTAAACATGATTTCGCCCCTCTTGCGAAAGGGGGTTCTCCTTTGCCCTTGCACGTGGATTATTTTTTTTGGTGGGATCCAACATTCTCCGGTTGATGGTTTTTCAGCAGTGAGTTGCAATCTGGGAGTTCTCCCAGGAGAAGATGAGCGCACGTCTTTCTATTACACCATCTTGTTAGTAAGACTTGCTTACTTACCATGTTGTTATAAGACTGAGCCAGACTTGCTGTGAGTGTCCAGGAGTCTCCGGTGGAGGCCTGGGTCTACAGTGTCCCGCTGCAGGGTCAGGGGCAGTGAATACAACAGTGCATGCTTTGAAGGAGGTTGCCATTACCTTCATTACCCCTACCTAGTTTGGCCTCAGGCCAAACAACAGGGAGGGAACACAGCCCCACTCATCAACAGAAAATTGGATTAAAGATTTACCAAGCATGGCCCCACCCATTAGAACATGAGTCAGTTTCCCCTACAGTCAGTCTCTCTCATCAGGAAGCTTCATAAACCTATCCATCAGAGGGCAGACAGAATGAAAACCAGTCACACAAAACTAACCAAACTGATCACATGGACCACAGCCTTGTCCAACTCAGTGAAACTATGAGCCGTGCCATGTAGAGATGCCCAAGACAGATGGGTCAGAGTGGAGAATTCTGACAAAACGTGGTCCACTGGAGAAGGGAATGGCAAACCGCTTCAGTATTCTTGCCTTGAGAACCCCATGAACAGTATGACAAGACAAAAAGAGAGGACGCTGAAAGATGAACTCCCCAGGTCGGTAGGCGCCCAATATGCTAGTGTAGAAGAGTGGAGAAATAACTCCAGAAAGAATGAAGCGACTTACCGAAAACAGGAAAAAGCGAAAACAATATCCAGTTGTGGATGTGACTGGTGATGGAAGTCAAGTCTGATGCTGTAAAGAACAATATTGCATAGGAACCTGGAATGTTAGGTTCGTAAATCAAGGTAAATTGGAAGTGATCAAACAGGAGATGGCAAGAGTGAACATCGACATTTTAGGAATCAGTGAACTGAAATGGACGGGAATGGGCATATTTAATTCAGATGACTGTGATCAAAAATCCCTTAGAAGAAATGGAGTACCCTCATAGAAAACATGAGTCTGAAATGCAGTGCTTGGGTTCAAAATCTCAAAAACGACAGCATGATCTCTGTTTGTTTCCAAGGCAAACCATTCAATGTCACAGTAATCCAAGTCTACGCCTCAACTGCAAATGTTGAAGAAGCAAGGTTCTATGAAGACCTACAAGACCTTCTAGAACTAACACCAAAAAATGATGTCCTTTTCATCATAGGGGACTGGAATGCAAAAGTAGGAAGTCAAGAGATACCTGGAGGAACAGGCAGGTTGGTCTTGGAGTAAAAAATGAAGCAGGGCAAAGGTTTAACAACATTTTGCCAAGAAAAGGCACTGGTCATAGCAAACACCCTCTTCCAACAACACAAGAGAAGAATCTATACATGGTTATCACCAGATGGTCAAAACTGAAATCAAATTAATTATATTCTTTGCAGCCACAGACGGAGAAGCACTATAGAGTCAGCAAAAACAAGACCGGAGGCTGACTAGGCTCAGATCATGAGCTCTTTATTGCAAAATTCAGACTTAAACTGAAGAAAGTAGGTAAAACCACTAGACCGTTCAGGTATGACCTAAATCAAATCCCTTATGATTATACAGCAGAAGTGAGAAATAGATTCAAGGGATTAGATCTGATAGAGTGCCTGAAGAACTATGGATGGAGATTTGTGACATTGTACAGGAGGCAGGGATCAAGACCATCTCCAAGAAGAAGAAATGCAAAAATGCAAATTGGTTGTCTGAGGAGGCCTCACAAATAGCTGAGAAAAGAAGAGAAGCTAAAGGCAAAGAGGAAAAGGAAAGATACACCCATCTGAATGCAGAGTTCCAAAGAATAGCAAGGAAAGATAAGAAAGCCTTCCTCAGTGATCAATGCAGAGAAATAGAGGAAAACAATAGAATGGGAAAGACTAGAGATCTCTTCAAGAAAATTAGATACATTTCATGCAAAAATGGGCCCAATAAAGGACAGTAATGGTATGGACCTAACAGAAGCAGAAGAGATTAAGAAGAGGTGGCAAGAATACACAGAAGAAATATACAAAAAAAGATTAATGAGCTGGATAACCACAGTGGTGAGATCACTCACCTAGAGCCAGACATCCTGGAATGGGAAGTCAGGTGGGCCTTAGGAAGCATCATTGGGAACAAAGCTAGCGGAGGTGATGGAATTCCAGTTGAGCTATTTCAGATCCTGAAAGATGATCTGTGAAAGTGCTGCACTAATATGCCAACAAATTTGGAAAACTCAGCAGTGGCGACAGGACTGGAAAAGGTCAGTTTTCATTCCAATCCCAAAGAAAGGCAATGCCAAAGAATGTTCAAACTACCACACAGTTGCCCTCATCTCACCACGCTAGCAAAGCAATGCTCAGAATTCTCCAAGCCAGGCTTCAACAGTACATGAACCAAGAACTTGCAGATGATCAAGCTGGATTTAGAAAATGCAGAGGAACCAGAGATGAAATTGCCAACATCCGTTGGATCATTGAAAAAGCAATAGAGTTCCAGAGAAACATCTACTCTGCTTTATTGACTACGTCAAAGCCTTTGACTGTGTGGATCATGGAAAATTCTTCAAGAGATGGGAATACCAGTCTATGGGCATACCACCCTGAACATGCCCGATCTTGTCTGATCTCGGAAGCTAAGCAGGGTCGGGCCTGGTTAGTACTTGGATGGGAGATGGGAATACCGGACCACCTTACCTGCCTCCTGAGAAATCTGTATGCAGGTCGAGAAGCAACAGTTAGAACCAAACATGGAACAACGGACTGGTTCCACATTGGGAAAGGAGTACATCAAGGCTGTATATTGTTACCTTGTTTATTTAACTTATATGCAGAGTACATCATGTGAAATGCCGGGCTGGATGAAGCACAAGCTGGAATTCAGATTGCTGGGAGAAATATCAATAACTTTCAGATGACACCACCCTTATGGCAGAAAGTGAAGAGGAACTAAAGGGCCTCTTGATGAAAGTGAAAGAGGAGAGTGAAAAAGCTGGCTTAAAACTCAGCATTCAAAAAATGAAGATCGTGACATCCGGTTCCATCACTTCATGGCAAATAGATGGGAAACAATGGAAACAGAGACTTATTTTCTTGGGCTCCAAAGTCAGCACAGATGGTGATTGCAGCCATGAAATTAAAAGACGCTTGCTCCTTGGAAGAAAAGCTATGACCATCCTAGACAGCTTATTAAAAAGCAGAGACATATACTTGGCAGACAAAGGTCCATCTAATCAAAGCTACAGTTTTTCCAGTAGTCATGTATGGATTTGAGAGTTGGACCATAAAGAAAGCTGAGTGCCTAAGAATTGATTCTTTTGAATTGTGGTCTTGGAGAAGACCCTTGTGAGTCCCTAGGACAGCAAGGAGATCAAACCAGTTCATCCTAAAGGGAATCAGTTCTGAACATACATCGGAAGGACTGTTGCTGAAGCTTGAAGCTCCAGTACTTTGGCCACCTGATTTGAAGAACTGATTCATTGGAAAAGACCCTGGTGCTGGGAATGATTGAAGGCAAGAGGAGAAGGGGACAAAAGAGGATCAGATGGTTGGATGGCATCACCAACTTGATGGACATGAGTTTGTGCAACCTCTGGGAGTTAGTGATGGACAGGGAAGCCTGGCGTACTGCAGTCGATGAGGTCGCAGAGAGTCAGACATGACTGAGCGACTGAACTGAGGGTGAATTTAACTCCCCTGCTAAAGCTCATATTCTACGACTAAAATTTTGATAGTTAAGAGAAGTTTTGTAGGTCTCTTCAGAATTAGTGTGGCTTCATGTGAATGTGCTTTTTTTTTTTTTTTACATTTGTGGAAGAGATAAGAGAGTGAATAGCCTTTAGGCTTTAATCTGAAGTTGAGGGAGGGAGTAATTGCTTTTTCAGGAATCCAAAGATAGTCACCATAGAGAGGAACAGACCCTGGCACTCCTGCTACTTCCAACTATAAGAAAAGAGAAAACGATAAGCACCTTCAATGATTATTATTAGAAACACATAACAAAAAAGTATAAGTTACTTTACAAGTTTCTAGGAAATGTTAGAACTTCTTGGCATTGTTTAAGGTGGGATTGTATAAGTTGGATATTCCTCATAACTGTAGTAAAATGTATATATTTTTAGGTTAATTTTTAAAGTTATGAATATGATGTCTGTTATAGAAAATGTTTTTATAAATACAGAATAATATAGAATTAGATTGTATCTTGTATAATTGTTGTGTTTTTACTCCAATCTTTTTCCCTTTTTTTAAAGCACAGATTACATACATTTATCATTTCATCTTTTTTCTGTTTAAGATTTCATAAACTTTAACATTTTTCATATATATTTTAATATTTGCATAAAAGTCAATTGTAGGTTTTACCTTAATTTACTTAACTAGATGCTTGCTTGGGTATTTGAACTGTTGGAAGTGTTATGCTATGAGGAAAATGAATGAGTCCGTGACAAGCTCTTGTCTTTTCACATACCAGTGAGTTTCTGTTTGAGCTCTATGCATTAGATAGTTGAAATGCTTAATGAAGTGTGGTGGTTCTTCATAATGGTTGCTATGTTTCTGTATCATTCTTTGGATGTGTGGGTAGATTGTGTTAGATCCATTTTTTTCCTCCCATTCAAATCTTGAATTTTTTTCACGGTTAGGATACATATAGTGGTCCTTTTTGGAAAGGAGTATTATTACTAGATGAATGGAAACAAGTATTTTTTTTCTTATTGGGAAGAAGTATTTTTAAGGCTTTTGATACGTAGTGCTAAATCACTTTGCAGATACTGTGCTTTTACCAGGAATATATGTGGTTGCTTGTCTTAGTGACAGCTAGAAGACAAATGCAAGAGGAAAATAGCAAAAATAAAAATCCTTAAATTCTGTGTATGAATATACAAAGTTTGAATTACTGTTTTTTAAAATGTAGACCAGTTATTTGGTTCATTCCTGCTGAATTTATTTTCCATTCTGTAAAACAGGTGATTTGATGAAGAGTGCTGCAGGAGAGTTTGCAGATGATCCCTGCTCTTCCGTGAAGCGTGGCAACATGGTTCGGGCAGCTCGGGCTTTGCTTTCTGCTGTTACCCGGCTGCTTATTTTGGCTGACATGGCAGATGTCTACAAATTACTTGTTCAGCTGAAACTTGTAAGTACAGGCTGATGTCTGTAATTTGTTCTATCACAGCAAGGCTGCTGCTGGCCATACTTAGTTCAGCATTCCTTACGATTTGGTTTGGTTATGAACTTGGTTTACCTAAGTGGACCAGGAATGTTTTTAATTTCCACTTGCTCCTCTATTCCACGTGGACATCATACTGGCTGTGCTGTGGGCCTATGGTGTCTTTGCAGAAAAGGTATTGTTTTTGACTTCTTCCCTTTTTGTGGTAATGATTAAGCATTTCTTTGTACCAGCAGAGTTCCAGAGTTGAGAAATCAAGATATGGTAAATTATATCCTTTTACATGAAAGTCAAAATAATACGGTATTTTCCTACCTCCCGTAAAACTCCCATGTGGTACCTGCCCAAATGTAAATTTAAGAGGAAGTTTGGATTACTATCTGAGTAGCTATTGAAAGGAATAAAAAGTTCTAGATCTTCTTTATGTACAGACTTGCATTGTTGAGAATTTTTCTTTTGTGGGGGTGTGTTTTATAGGTAGAAGATGGTATCTTGAAACTGAGGAATGCTGGCACTGAACAGGACTTGGGAATACAGTATAAAGCCCTGAAACCTGAAGTGGATAAACTGAACATTATGGCAGCCAAAAGACAACAGGTACAGTCATGATTTGGGGATATATTTAAGTTGTTTATATTATTACCTAGTGGGAAAAATTCATTTAACCTAAGTCTTCAAAAGGTGCCAATATCTCCCTCTTCTAATATAGTTCCATTAAGACATTTAGTTTATGATGTGTCCTTCAGTATTGTTACTAAAGTTAGAATTAGGTTGTATCCATATTATGCTCCTATTTTGATTCCTGTGAAAATTTTGCTTTAGGTACCTTAGCAGTTTGCAATAGCATTCTGAGAAGTGATACACCTTTCTTCTCTGTGTTCAAGGATGAACTTGAGTTGATGGTGAAATTTAATTCAGACTTCTAAAAATCCAGTCAAAAACATATTGGAATTCTATATCAGAAAGTACCTTGCCCTCCATATTTTGTAACTTTTAAGTATTTCTTATCATTTGTTATTACTAGATTTTATAGTATTAGGAATTTATGTTGTGTGACATATGGATCAGTGTTCTTCTTTTTCCAGCTTTGGCTCACCCTTCAGTGTTTTGCTCTTGGGATGCTTGAAGTCTTCCTGTGCCCTTTCTATTGGATGCTGTGTGTTAGATGTGTGTCCTCTAGAGGGGATGCATGTGTCACCATCTGGCTGTAATAACTTGCATAGCCCTGATTAAGCTTGTGCTATTCTTGCTTTTTAAAAGTCCTGAAAAGATGAATTCTTATTATTGTTAGCTGATACCTGTGTTGGTTAGGATAATTTTGCACTGCAGTTTACAGAAAACCTAGTTCCTAAATTGCATGACCATTGGGGGGTTTATTTTCTCACTGATTAGAAGCCCCAGGATAGGTTAAGTGACTTCAGGATTGTTAAATTTAAAGGTTTTGCAAGTATCATCAAGGTTTCCATGTCTTTACATTTTCCAGCACTGCCATCTTCAGTGTGCCTCACTGAAGAAGCTGTAGGCATGGCATTTGCACACAGTCAGTATGTCCAGTGAGGGAAGAAAAGGTTGTTTCTTCCATATGTCTCTCTTAATAAGCAAATGATCTAGAAGCCTTTAACAGATTTGCCCTAAATAATGGATTGTATAATGTGCCCATTCCTTATTGATCATTGGAAAGAGGAAAGCAGTTAACTATATCTGACTCAGGGTAAAGAAGATCTCCTTTCTGCTGTGACAGGGTAAACCTTCCTGAGTACAGGAACATTCAACAAGAGCGCTCTAACAGGCATGAGGAACATGGGGTCAGTACTGTAAATGTCCAGTATATTACAGCTTCAGCTTTGGAGACTTAGACTTTGGTTACATTAACATTAGAATAAAAATTGAGAAGATTGAATTAAATAATGTATGTGAAGTATTTAATATAACACCAGATTCTTAGTAGGCCCTCAGCAGTGGGCAGTTGGTGAATAGTAGTTACTGCTCATATTTCAAGCTATAAGATGTGATCAGACTGAATCTACACATACGGGATCCTGATTTTACGTTCCCAGTACTTAGTATTATATATGATAATATAGCTAGATTTGTTGTATTGCCTGAGTAATTTAGTTAATGTAGGCTCAGTGCACTTTTATCATTTGTCCTTGAATTAGCTTATGTCTCTATCACATAAATCACAATTATTTTTTTCTTTTTGCTGGACCTGTTTAATCCTAAGAAGAACTTGTTGTATGATGGTATGGTTATTCTATAAATATGGCAAGCTGCCAAAATTATGTTCACAATTGATTTTACTGGATGTTCTTGATATAAGTTCTCTTTTGAATATGTGAAATAAATGTTATATTTAAAAAATAAAGTTTGATGAATAGTCCTACTCTCTTAAAACCTAGTCTGATCTTGATTTATGAAGACTTACTATTATTTGAGGAAAGTGAGAACATTTAGACTGACTCTATTGCAGCATATTCAAAAGCAGAGACATTACTTTGCCAACAAAGGTCCGTGTAGTCAAGGCTGTGGTTTTTCCTGTGGTCATGTATGGATGTGAGAGTTGGGACTGTGAAGAAGGCTGAGCGCCGAAGAATTGATGCTTTTGAACTGTGGTGTTGGAGAAGACTCTTGAGAGTCCCTTGGACCGCAAGGAGATCCACCCAGTCCATTCTGAAGGAGATCAGCCCTGGGATTTCTTTGGAAGGAATGATGCTGAAGCTGAAACTCCAGTACTTTGGCCACCTCATGCGAAGAGTTGACTCATTGGAAAAGACTCTGTTGCTGGGAGGGATTGGGGGCAAGAGGAGAAGGGGACGACAGAGGATGAGATGGCTGGATGGCATCACTGACTCGATGGATGTGAGTCTGAGTGAACTCCGGGAGTTGGTGATGGACAGGGAGGCCTGGCGTGCTGCGATTCATGGGGTTGCGAAGAGTCGGACACGACTGAGCGACTGATCTGATCTGATTGCATATCTTTCAAAATGGTGAAATAAGTAAATTGATGATGTTCTTGAGATAAACACAGCAATAGTCCAGAATTTTGTATGCTACTGGAGAAACGTACTGGAGAGTAAAGTTACCTGAGTTTTAATTCTGTGTGCTTTGAGTCCATGAAGAGTTCCTTAATTATAATCCCCTGATGTATTAAAAAACAAAACAAAACAAAAAAAAAAAAACACTTCCCAAATAAGATGTCATAAAAATCTTGAGGTTACTCATTAATGTGCCGGAAGATCTTCTATAAGCTCCTCTATATCTGTTTTCTGCCCTTGATCACCCTACTGTCTGCCCCAGAAACCTAACCTATCTACAGGACAGCATCCAGGAGCTTTTTTCCCCTCTGGCTTCTGGTTGGGTTGGCTAGCGGAAGCACCATTAGGAGATTAGAGGGCAGTAAAATGGGGTTTATCCCTACCTCCTGGTTGTCCTTGGTGGCTAAATGTCATAGCCTCTTTTGGATTGTGTTCTCCCTCTGCCTCATTCCCTGGTTTCTGATAACTGCTGTCTCATTTTGTCTCTTTGGGGCTAAGTGCCCTAATAGCCTGTGGTTTTTCTGTACTTTACCCCTATAATTTTGAAGCATAGTCTCTATAAACATCTTTGAATTACTTCGTTTGATCTTATCATCTGTTTTCTGCTGGTATCTTGAGTGATAGATTCTAAAGTTTGTCTTGGGTTTGTAGTATTTCATGGTCACTTACAGTTTTCCTTAGGCCTGATTCTTTAACCTTTATCCTCCTACAGTAGTATTTGTTGAATAGGCTGGCTGTGGGCGCCTGTGTGCCCCCGATCATAATACAACCTTTTATGGGACCTGGGGCTTGGTGTGTATTTCTTGAAACTAATGGAAAAGGTCAGTTTGCATTCCAATCCCAAAGAAAAGCAATGCCAGAGAATGCTCAAACTACCGCACAATTGCGCTCACTTCACACGCTAGTAAAGTAATGCTCAAAATTCTCCAAGCCAGGCTTCAGCAGTACGTGAACCATGAACTTCCAGATGTTCAAGCTGGTTTTAGAAAAGGCAGAGGAACCAGAGATCAAATTGCCAACATCTGCTGGATCATGGAAAAGCAAGAGAGTTCCAGAAAAACATCTACTTCTGCTTTATTGACTGTGCCAAAGCCTTTGACTGTGTGAATCACAATAAACTGTGGAAAATTCTGAAAGAGAAGGGAATACCAGACCACCTGACCTACCTCTTGAGAAACCTATGTGCAGGTCAGGAAGCAACAGTTAGAACTGGACATGGAACAACAGTCTGGTTGCAAATAGGAAAAGGAGTACGTCCAGGCTGTATATTGTCAGCCTGCTTATTTAACTTATATGCAGAGTACATCATGAGAAACGCTGGACTGGAAGAAGCACAAGCTGGACTCAAGATTGCCGGGAGAAATATCAACAACCTCAGATATGCAGATTACATCACCCTTATGGCAGAAAGTGAAGAGGAACTCAAAAGCCTCTTGATGAAAGTGAAAGAGGAGAGTGAAAAAGTTGGCTTAAAGCTCAACATTCAGAAAACAAAGATCATGGCACCCCGTTCCATCACTTCATGGGAAATAGGAAAACAGTGGAAACAGTGTCAGTCTTTATTTTTGGGGGCTCCAAAATCACTGCAGATGGTGATTGCAGCCATGAAATTAAAAGACGCTTACTCCTTGGAAGGAAAGTTATGACCAACCTAGATAACATATTGAAAAGCAGAGACATTACTTTGCCAACAAAGGTCCATCTAGTCAAGGCAATGGTTTTTCCAGTGGTCATGTATGGATGTGAGAGTTGGACTGTGAAGAAGGCTGAGTGCCGAAGAATTGATGGTTTTGAACTGTGGTGCTGGAGAAGACTCTTGAGAGTCCCTTGGACTGCAAGGAGATTCAACCAGTCCATCGTAAAGGAGATCAGTCCTGGGTGTTCATTGGAAGGACTGATGCTAAAGCTGAAACTCCAATACGTTGGCCACCTCATATGAAGAGTTGACTCATTGGAAAAGACCCTGATGCTGGGAGGGATTGGGGGCAAGAGGAGAAGGGGACGCCAGAGGATGAGATGGCTGGATGGCATCACCTACTTGATGGACATGAGTTTGAGTAAACTCCGGGTAGTTGGTGATGGACAGGGAGGCCTGGCGTGCTGCGATTCATGGGGTCACAAAGAGTCGGATACTACTGAGCGACTGAACTGAACTAAATACTTTTCTTGGGAATTAAATAGCAATTCTATTTATCCTAATGTGCCAGTCTGGTGAAATCTTCACTGTCCGTTTTAGGTACTTTGCACTGGCCTCCTTTAGTTCCTGGTCACAGTTTTTCACACTTTGTGTTTTCTGGCAGAATTCCTCTATTGCTGTATGCCTAGTGTCCTAGATTGTTTTCACCTTTGACCTTTCCTTCTTTCCCCAGGTGTGGTATGTAATAGTTCACCTCCTCATCAAGCCTTTTATCTTTATAGGCAACCCTAGTCCAGAAAAGGCATTTCCTCACAAGCAGTATTTGGATATGATGTGCATACTTGGCTGCTTTAGCTCCCCTGTACCATTTAAGCAACAGCCACCCAGTGAGGAAATGCTGAACCTTATAAGGTGTACAGGAGCTCTGGAATTTACCAGTTTGTCTTTAAGGGTTTTTTGGAACATGGTGTAGGGCTGAGGATGTTGTTGAAAATAATAGTGAATAACTTTCAAAAGGTGTTTACTATGCACTAAACACTGTTATAAGTACTTTGTAAGGACAAATTTGTTTAATCCTCACAAAAGTAGTATAAAGTAGATCATATAATTGATCAGATATTAATTTTATAGATGGAGGAACTGTAGTGTAGAGAGGTTAATTAATTTGGCATGGACATTCATCTAGAAGTGGTAGAGCCAGTTTTGAACCTAGGCTGTATGGCTCCAGAAAACAGACACATTGTTTAATCTGCTACTGTAATCCCTAGTACCTAGAACACTGCCTAGATGCAATAGTGTTCAATAAATACTTGTTTAACAAATGAGAAAAAAAAAACCATTTTGCTGTACTGCAGATCCATCTGGAATGGGATTCTGTGTGTGGCCATAATCTGTTACGTTCTTGGGTTAGAATATTATTTGCTGAGTAGAAGTTTTGAATTTCCATTCGACTGGCTGCAGACTCGTCTTTGACTGTCAGGGTGAAATAGATGGTAGGGGTAAGCATCTGCCATAGCACTGACGCTGGTTTTTCTGAGGAGGACTATTTCTGCCTTACATTGTCAGCTCTGCCTCCCCGGTATGCTAAAGATGGACTGCTTTGATGTTTACATTCCACCCACCCCGGTACAGGAGCTTGTTGAGATGGGTTTGTTAAAAACATAGTGCTTCTTACCTAGTCTGTCAACTCTGATTTTCGTGATTCTTTTTCTGAAAGCATGAACAAATTTGTAGTGGATAATATTGCCACTGTCTGTTTTATGTGTAAATCATGTGGACTGGATGAGTTTGACCATGGACCATTTTTTAAGTGTAGTAATTTGAATCCAAGAGAAGACATCTGATCAAAAGTAACTATGGCTGCAATTTTATATTGTTAAGAGGTACATGAGAGGAAATTGTCATTTGAAGTTCCAGATCTTGTTTAGAAAGTGTTTTGGATTGCTTAGAATTTAACTTCTGTTTCTTGGTTACTTGTGTGATGGTTAGTTCAAATTATGTTGGAAGGAGTCATTTCCACTTTGTTTTGTGTCATTTCCACTTTGTTTTGTTTGTTCCTGAGTTTGTTTGGTCTCAACTGGGGAATTATGAAGCCTGAAGTAGACCAAGGAACTCTAATTTTGTATGTAATCTATTACATTGCTTAATAGTTTATTTCCCCCCATTAATGTGGATTACTTACCAGACCCATGTATCTTATTTTTGGCTGCATTGGATTTTAATTGCAGCATGTGGGATCTAGTTCTCTGACCAGGAATCAGACCTGAATTGGGAGCATGGAGTCTCAGCCACTGGGCCACCAGGGAAGTCCTAGCACTGTATATTTTGAAAAGAATTCTTATGATTGATCATTTTTCTTATTATAGTAAATAGTGCTGCCTTGTGATAGTGTCTGTTTTCCTATCTTTACTTAAAATCTAGTTCTTTATCCTATGGCAGAAGCACTTCTAAAAAGAGAGAAGCTATAACACTTTAGCAGTTAGGACAAATGATGGTAGCTGTCATTTTCATCATAGATTCAAATGCATCCTCCTTACTTGTAAAAAGAAGTCTGTCAAAGATACATTGTAGTGAGGGCAAGATCTTTAGAAAATGCCACACAGCACGTGTGCACCAGCGGCTTTCATATAATGGTGAGCCCTAGCCCTTTGTCGTAGCTTGAGTCTTAAAATGATCATCCTCTAAGTCCATGGTGTCCTTTTTGAGTATTGAACCTCATGTAGTCTTTGGGAAGGTAGGAGTTTATCATACCAGGCTGGGAAGTGGCTCTAGAAAAATTATGTGAACAGGAATTGTGGTACCTATTGTAGCTTTGGGTGACTACAAGTGTCTTTGCTTAACCTTTGCAACAGACTATGCTGATTTAGGCTGTGGATACTTAGGAAGTCTCCACAAAGTTGATTGCAAAGTGTTTTTATGAAATAGAGGACATTATAAAGGCAAATGCCTTCTTAGAAAGCATAAAAGTCCCTGAGGTTGTGGTGAGGGAAGACATTAAGGAAATGCCACGCAGAACATGTGCACCAGCTGTTTAAGCATAATGGTGAGCCTCAACCCCCTGTCGTAGCTTGAGTCTTGAAACGATCACTGATAATCAAAATCCACGGGGTCCTGTTTCTAAATATTTAGCCTAATGTACTGTGCTACAGGGCATTTGAAGTGCTATGAGCTATTACTTGGCAAATTCAAATTCCAAATGAGAAAAGAATTCTAGCAGGAAAAGTAAGCTGTCATATTGTACAAAGTTTCAATAAAGATGCAAACCTAAAACATAGTGAGATGAAGTTTCAGAAAAAAGCCAGTTTGGTGTCTCTAATGCTTAATTAGGAACTCATTTAGAAAGATGACCCATAAACAGTTAAGTCAGACTTTAAATTGAGTAATTGACTTTGGCCTTTCTAAGTCAGTTTTCTCTTACTGTTTGCACGTGTTGTACTTACTTTAAAAACATTTAAATTATACTCTAGGACTCAGTTGATGACATTAATGTTTAAATTCTAGGATCACACATAAAATAGAGTTGAAACAGTTGGTGGTCAGTTATGGTTATCACTTAAATTTTTCTTCTGTGGTAGCAAATCCACATTTACTGAAGACTTAGTTTTCTCTGAGTAATTGCAGTAACATAGGAATACCAGAAGTACTCCCTTCCCATCTTGTTTATTGTTGGTATCACTTAGCATATTCACCCAGTTTACCAAGCAAATGCTGGTAGTTGAAACCATGTTAGGAACCTCAAATCATTTTAACTGTGGATTATAATTATGGGATAGAGGAAATTGAGAAAGGACAGTTCACCTAAGATTGCATGTCTATAGAGTATTATAGTGAAATATTAATACAAACCTTTTGGGTTAAAGTCATGGAGTCCATGGACTTCAGCTTTATGCCCTAATAATCTGGGTCCTAAGGTGGTCTTTGGGATGAGAAAGGGGAAACGAGATGTTCTGTACTTGGAATAACAGCCTTCCACATCCTCACCTGGCTGGTTTGAGTAGTTTGTGGTTTTGAGATATCTGTGGTATCTCATCCCAATTTTCACAAAACTCTCTCAATGAACTTCTATAACTTAATAAAAAAGAAGTCCTCATAATAAATTTTGCTGTGTTTAAATGTCTCTTTATCTTTTGTATTTTAGTTGAAATAGGTATATCCATCTTAATAAGGTTGTAATCAAGATGTTAGTTTTCATGGTTTTGTTTTTTATTAGTGCTGTTCTAGATGGCTTACATGTGTTGGTCCATGTAATCCTCAAGGCATTTGTAAGAGAGCAAAATATTGCTCCTATTTTACAGAAGGAGAAAGTGAGTATGGAGAGTTTAAATAGGATCATAACAGTAAAAACTAGAGCTGGGGATTCAAATTCAGGTCTTCGTGTTTTGGGAAAGTTTGAACTCTCAGCTACTAAGCCATACTGTGTCCTTTGTGATGAACTTTCAAGCCAAACTGTTAATGAAAATAACATCTGATTAGCAGAAATTCTAATTTTTTAGAATTCACTGACAAATTTTTATGAGTAGAACCCATATTCTTGTTTTACTTTTGTAGGAACTGAAAGATGTGGGCCATCGTGATCAGATGGCTGCAGCCAGAGGAATCCTGCAGAAAAACGTTCCAATCCTCTATACTGCATCCCAGGCATGCCTACAGCACCCTGACGTTGCAGCCTACAAGGCCAACAGAGACCTGATATACAAGCAGCTGCAACAGGCAGTCACAGGAATTTCTAATGCAGCCCAGGCCACTGCATCAGATGATGCCTCTCAGCACCCGGGTACAGGAGGAGGAGAACTGGCCTATGCCCTCAACAACTTTGATGTAAGTTATACTTGGGAGGAGACTTCAGGCTTTTGATGATCCCTCAAAATTAACAGATTTGTGGGGAAATGTGATTAAGGTTTCTCATGATAGCTCAATTTCAACTTAGATTCGCAGTGTAAGTTGAAAGAAATTTTATGAACCATCATTCAACTTGATCTGCATTTATCTTTTCTTCCCCCTCCCCTCCTGTCCCTTTTCACCGTCCCTTCTCTTTTCTTTTTTAGTTTTAGTTAAACTTCTGAATTTTTTTTAATGCAACTTGTGTTTCCTAAGAGGTCATTCTTGAGATATGAGTTCAATTCATTTCAACCAAGATTTTAACCTTCTGGGAGATGTGAACCTATGGAAAATACAGAGGCAAAGTGCACTTAGGCTGTGTGCTCCAGGTACTCACAGTCTAGTGAGAGTTATAGACACATCATAAATGACTACAGCAAAAGTGCTGTCATCTTAATCTTATTTGCCTAGACACACTTCTCAATAACTAAATTGTAATAAAGACAAAATTCAATCAAGTGGGAGCAAATTTAGGATTAAAATACTTTGTTAGCATAAGGTCATATAATCACTTTTTATAAATGATGCCCTAGATATGTTCTGTGTATATATTCTGTGCACACACTATCCTATGTGTCAACTCTAATTGTAATTTTGGGGGATGTATTTTATGGTTTTAAATTTCTACCCACAATGCCTCATGGCTTCCAGTAGATGGCAGCAGTTCAAGATTTCTTTAAGTTTGTTTGTGTTTGTTTGTTTTGAACCCAACTGTTAATTTTTTTAAAAATTAGCATTAAGAGAAAATTACCTTCTGGGTGACAAGCATCCTTTCATAAGTAGGAATGCTTTAAAGTATAGAATAAATATAATAGAGTGCATTTTAACAGTTTTTCTTGATATTTTTTCCTTTGTCTCACCTCTTTACTTTGGCTTGGGTAAAGACAGTGTTAAGCCAAAAGTCTATGATGTTAGAACTGAATTTTTACCTTGGAGCCTTAAACATTAAATGAACTTACAGCAAATTCTTAAGATATATCTTACAATTAACTGGCACTGTTGTTTTTCCCTTTCAAATTTGACAGTATTAGCACTGGCCTCATTCAAGGCAATAAGGGTTACATTTTGCCCTAAGTTGAGTAGTATCTATTAGAGGTCACTTAACCTCTTCAGGGTACAGAGAAACTTCATTCATAAAATGAGGGGGTTGGACTAAATGTTTATAGGTCTGTTGAAGTTCTGTGACTATTAAAATCCTGTGACCATTCCTTCCTCCTTCCTATTGGTCATTGTGAAGAAGGCATTGTGTATTCAGTTTTGACCAGAGAAATAACTGCAGTAACTTAGTCTGGTAAGAAAAATGATCAGCTATCATGTACGTTAATAATAAACTGAAGGAATCGTATGTTCAGTTTTGAAATAGATGATTTTTTGGAAAAGAAAGAAGAAATGTATACTTATTGGAAAAGGGCAGGCTTTTTTTACAGGGGAAAAAAACTTGGCATTTAAATTGAAATCAATAAGAACATAGTCCCTATAAAGAAAAATAAAGGCAAAATATTTGTACAGACATTTACTGGTGTGAGGATGAATTGTATCAAGTGGAAAGTCTATGGAAGGCCAGTAGATCCTGTCCTGTGACTGTTGATGTTAGACCTTGTACCTATAGCTTACTTGTGACCTGACTTTATTCATCAGTGGTAAATCTCAATTTGAGTGGAGTCGGGGGAGTAAAGGGGAGACAGAGGAAGGATTTATTCTTTTGGGGGTAATTGTATCTTAGAGAGTGGCTTTTTTGGGACAGATTACTGTCATCTCTTACAGAATTACCTGAAGGTCTTTGAGGTAATAAAGTCTCAATTTGGAATTAGCAGAATAAATTTGAGACTGAATCATTTATAAACTTTGAAATGTATAAGGTGAGGACAGTTGAAACTGATTATAAATGACTTTTCTGAAACCTTGAAGACAAAAGTCAGTGCTTTGTTTTTATTTTTTTTGTGTGATGAAACAGTTCTGTTACTATCATGTGACAGTTTTACACTCTGTACATAGAAAAAGAGTGCTGATGTTTATTTTTCTTGTAATTCTTATTTGGTAACTTACTAGACCTTTAGATATTCATATTAAGTTGCATGAACATAATTTTTATGCTGACATATTTCTGTTTGCATTTGAGATATCATACCTTATTCAGACCCCTTCAGCTTGAAAGTATTGCTTCCAGTGCCTTTTTTAAGAAGTAATCCACCATTAGCCAACTTGTGTGGAATGCCCCTCATCTGTATAATGTATAAAGTTAACAAGTATAACTTTGTTTCAGGCATTGAAATTTTTTGTGTTATATGTTGGTGTTTCTAAACAGCATTTTCCTCACCTTCTTGAATATTGGAGGAAATAGAGATGACACTAATAGTCACTAACGCTTCCTTTGCAGAAACAAATCATTGTGGACCCCTTGAGCTTCAGTGAGGAGCGCTTTAGGCCTTCCCTGGAGGAGCGCTTGGAAAGTATCATTAGTGGGGCTGCCCTGATGGCTGATTCGTCTTGCACACGTGATGACCGGCGTGAGAGAATCGTGGCAGAGTGTAATGCTGTCCGCCAGGCCTTGCAGGACCTACTCTCGGAGTACATGGGCAATGTGAGTAAGAGGAATTTTCTCTGACAGGTGTTGGTTCTAAGGTGTTTTTCAAAACTTTCTCTGAAGTAACAAGAGTTTTCTGTAATAATTGTTGGGTCTGAGGTGTTTCAACTGTAAGTGTCAAATGTGTTTTTAGCTTATTGACTTGGGTGGAGTAAAATTTTTAAAGGAATGGATAGATAGCTTACTGTGTGTCCCCTTTCTCCTCAGCTTTTTAGTGTGAAAAATTTTAAGCTTATAGAAATCATATAGTAAACCCTTTATCTTGATTTACCAATTAACGGATAAATATGTTTGTGTGTATAAATATATGTTGTGTGTGTGTATGTGCGTATATACACCCCTTTTTTCTATGCAACATTTGAAAGTAACTTGCAGAAATTGTATTTCTTCACCTTTGTCTACATATTTCAGCATGTGTCTACATGGATAGTAACCTTCAACACCCCTGAAATTGTTTTACCACATCTAGGTGACCATATAATTTTGAGCAAAAGGGAATATTGAAAATATTTATAACAGATGAAGTTTCTTGAATGAACTGTATACAATGTGATAAGACTAGGTTTTTGCCAAGTGGAGCAAAGTTGGACATGACTGAGTAACTGAACTGAACTGTTGTGTTAGGTGAAGTGAGTAGTGTTTTTGAACTTTAAGATTTGTGTTTAAAAACCAATGCTGTGAAATTTAACACTTTTTTTTTTTTTTTTTTTGGCTGTGGAAAATACTGTACTTGTTTTCTCTATCGGTAATGTCTTTTTTACTTCCTTAATACTTTTACATTTCAATTATTTAATGCTGGTTTAGGGTTACTACAGTTTAGATCTTGCACCCAATATTTTACTGTGGCAAAGAAGGAATAAATTAAATAAAAATTATAGAGAATCATTTTAAAGGGAAGAAGGACAATGCAAATTATTTCTAACTTGTGATTTTTGTCTACTTAATAGTTTTCAGGAAAAGATCTTTGATACTTTCTCATGTTCATTTGCCATACATCTTGTTTGTTCATTTATATTCTTACCTAAGTGAACATATAATGGTGGGTCATGATGGAATTCCTGGGGTGAAGATGAATGCCTTCCTGTGTTTATCTTGTTTCTACCATATTGCGAAATTAGTCAAGCATATTGAATTTTTTTAAGCCATTGCCATGTTTTGATCGTACGCAGTCTACCTCAGAAAAATGAGATTAGAGGCTTAGTTAAATCAGATGGAAAAAGCAGTTGATAAGTCCACAGTGAAAATGTGGGACACATTTAAAAACCCATACGTAAGCCTGGAAATCAGAAAATGTAAAAAATGAATAATTTGAAGACTAACTCACGATATTGGAGTCTTAAAGAGGGAAACAAAGGCCTCATGGCATGTATGTGAATCAGTTCCCTGCTATCATGTGCAGTGCTGAAGTGATGTGAAAGTGTCTAATAGTTATGATTGGGAAGCCACTTTAAAAACAGCCTTTGTAGGGGAGAGTATGTGATAAATCTGTTCTCATTGCTCCATACCAGAGCTTCCTAACCAGTCTAAAAAAATATTCCTTCAGTCTTAGGTTTGGTCAGGTCTCGGGCTAGTCACCTCTGGTTGTGAGTCACCTCTTCGATTCTTTTAAATAGTACTTTCTATTTTGTGCCATGGATGTAAGTAAAAGTGGGAGATATTCATTTATGCTGAAGATATGGGGATCATAACAGCCATCTTACATAACATCTTACTATGTAAGTGAAAGCTAGAACAGTGATTGATGTTGGGCAGAATTTAAAGGATTATGATGGGGCTTTTGAAGGGAATTATGTCAAGAATCAGAAATACATTTTAGAAAAAAATTTTCTGAGCATGTTTCTCCTGAAGATAAAAATATTTAATAGTTCGCTTGAATTGACTCACATAACAGTGATCAGGCTGTGTCCTGTCCAGAAGTATTGGAGTGAGGATAAAGTGGGAAGGCAGTGAAGCACATTTGAAGAAACCTTAGGGTAAAAGGATCTGCAAGAAGCAGAATCAACTGGGGATAGGGTTTGCTTATTCATGAAGCATTCGAAAACCTCCAGTGACAGTCAGAACTCACCTGGCAGTATCTTCTTGTCACTCAGTTTATACTGTGTGTCATCTGCAGAGTAGTGTGCTGGGCACTGTGTAAGAGGAGGAATGAGGCTCTGGTCCTTCCCTTCGGAAATGTGCAGCATCTCTACAGTACATTTTTTGTGAGTGCCATCATAGGTTTTACTCAAATACCATGGGAATTGGAAGGAGGGTGAGTTTATTTCTAGCTGGGAAACCTGAGGCAATTTATCAAGTATTTATTTTATAGTCTTTGCATTGAGCTTTACCTTGATTTTTTAAAAATGGTTCACTTTCAGTTTTGATTATTTCTTTTGAAAAATATTAGATGAGTAATTATGGTATATGGAGAATTGGGACAGTTTGGATTAAAACTGGTTTAGTACATAGAACTTGTTGATGGAGTGGTAAAAATCCAGAAAGGCTCGTGTATTTTTACTTTTTCCTCTTCTTGAATTCTTCTAGTCATGTCATAATTTTTATAGATACATACTTCAAAAATTTTGTTGTAATTTCTTGAGCCTTCCTTCTTCATCCTGTGTTGCCACTTAACAAGTTACACTGGTGTTTCTTCTGAGGCAATGATTCTTTTTTTATAAAGTTTTATTTTCAACTACAGTTGATAAGATAGGTCAGTGATTCTTAACTTTGGATGGAAATTAGAATCCTTGGGCAATTTTTAGAAATCCTGATGTCTAGATTGTACCCAAATTAGGTCAGAATTACCAGATTCAGTTCTGGGCATCAGTATTTTTAAAAGTTCCCCAAGAGATGCCAATGTACAGGTAAGGTGGAGAAGCTGCTAAGATGGTTTATTACATTTGTCCTTTTTTGTCTCCATTGCCATTGTCTTATTCCAGGCTCTATTCACTTTCTCCATTTCCAGTTTGTTCTACCTGCTCAGGTCAGTCTGAGCTTATGCGTTCAGTAGGACATTGTTTATTATGTTTTTGAAATTCCCTTCCTACTTGATTAAATGTAACCTGCTCTTCATTCAAGGCTGACATTCTGTCCCCACCCTCCCAACCACCCCCCGCCACCCCCATCTCTTTTCTGAAGGCCATTTCAAACTACACCATTCTATATTATTTCTTGCTACTTGAAGCAAGTCGCACTCAATTGTTCCTTGAATTGTTGCTTAATTGTATTTCCTTTATCTGCAGCTGGGTTTTAAAGTTTTTGAAAGATGAGCCTATTTTTAAAATATTCTTTCAGGGTCCAGTGTAATGCTAGAAGAGATACTCAATAGGTGCTTGCTTCATAAGAACTCATGCTGACTTGGGAAAAATGGATAAAGTGAACAGTTTGGGATATTCTTGGTGCTAGGGATACATTAGTGAAAAGAATAAAGATTCTTGTTCTTATTGGTCACATTCTAGAGCGTTATGGAGGAGGAGGCCATGGGTGGTTTACCCCTGCTTCTGGTAGATTTTTCAATTTTTCAGTATACAGATGACATTTTTGGAAAAAATTAAATCAGATACTCTGAAATAAGCTGTGAGGGTAAATGATTATAAGGTGAGGGCCCAACTCTCTTTTAAAGGCTCCGAGGGCCCGAAGGTCAGCAGCCTTAATGCTGCTTCTTGCATTGTAGTTTGGAGAGTTAAGAGATGATGTTAGATCTGTTGCTGACTTACTCTGAAGCTTTAAGAAACATTGATGTTAAAAATAATTCATTTGACCCCTGCTTACTTAACATTATGGAAATACTTCAGATGCCTGACAGTAGAGGGTTTTTGTTCAGTGGATGTCTGTAGTTTCACAAATGACTTCCCAGGTTTCCTTGATATGAAATGTGGTTATTGTGGTTAAGTTTAATTTGTTCTTGCTTTATCAACCTAAGGTTATTCTGCCTGTGAGGATTCTAGGGAAAGAAAAACAGCCTGGATGGGTTTAAAAGTGAATGGATTGAAATTGAAATGTAATTGAATTTGAGAAAAGTTATTGCCACTTTGTTTATTTTTTCTAATTGAAAGTCACACAAGTGCATTAAATGATTGAACCACCATTGCTACTAACATTTAAGTATATGTATTTCCAGTTTGTCCATTTTCTTGTATGCATTGTTTTCTAAATTTTAAAATGTTTTAACCCTCTTAATATTCTCTACATAGTCATAAGATATTCATAAAATGTTCAAACTGTTAAGTTAATGGGACATCAGCATGGATGGACCTGGAGGATATTATGCTGAGTGAAATAAGCCAGACACAAAGGACAAATCCTCTATGATCCCACTTCCATGAGGTTCCTAAGAGTTGTTAAATTCATAGAGACAGAAAGGAGAGTGGGAGTGCCAGGCACTGGGGGAGATGGGAATGTTGAGTTACTGTTTAATGGGAACAGAGTTTCCCTTTGGGAAAATGAAAAGTTCTGGAAATGGATGTGGTGATGGCTACACAGTAATATAAATGTTCTTGAGACTTGTGACCTATATGCTTAAAATTGACTAAGATGGTAAATGTTATGTTATGCAATTAACATAATAAAAATAATAAAGAACAAAATGAAAAAACAAACAATTAACTTGAATGTTAATTGTTAAATGTTAACAATTTTAAATTTAACAATGTTAAATGTTAAACCAGGGTTTAACCTGGTTAACAGGTTAAAACCGGCTACTAGTTCAATGTGTTCAAATTTGTTTCTTAAATGTGTAGTTGACTTTGGAGCCCAATTCTGTGTTATAATATTCTCTGAAGATATTTCAGTGCCAGTGAAACACCTCCTTCTGAAGCGCTCTGTACTTGGTACAGCTGAATTCTTTATTTCACACTCTTCCTTCTGCTAAGGGATATGCTGATCTTTAATGTGGTTCTTTCTTCCTTTGTTAGGCCATGCGCTTTGAGTTTTTCCCGGTAGTAGAATTTATTAGGACCAAATGTTTCTATTACCATATTCACATTCCCCTCAATAAACAAGTGAACAACCCTTCCCCCGCACCCAAAACCCTCTTGCCCCCCAGTCTGAAAATTCTTAACACAATGTCTGAAACATAAAAGACCTCAGTCTTTGAAATGAATTCCATTTGGGTGTGTTTTGTTTGTTTTTTTTGCCACATGCACAGTTTATGGGATTTTAGTTCCCTCGCTAGGGAGCAAACCTAGTACCTCTGCAATGAAAGGGCAGAGCCCTAACCATTACACCACTAGGGAATTCCCAGAATCCCACTTGGTTGGGAGCTTAGCAGTCTTGTCTAGCAGTTCAGTCATGTGGTGAGTTACTAGAATTAGAATTTGTAATTGGTGAGAAGAAGTACATGTCTTGGGCTTGAGTAGCTTTAGCTTGGTTCCATCCAGTGTGGTAACCAGTAGGCATATGTGTCTATTGAGCACTTAAAATGTGACAGATCCAAATTGAGATGTGCTGTGGGTGTAAACTATACACCAAATTTCTAAGACATACTTCACTGAAAAAGCTGTAAATACCTCTATCTCATTGACAATGTTTTGGATATATTGGGTTAAAATTTGTTCTTAAACTTATTTTTTTACCTGTTTCTTTTTACCTATGGCTACTTGAAAATTTTAGATTACATATATAATTTTTATTTCTTGCTTGCCTTATATTTCTCTTGGGTAGTTACAACTACTGGATAGCCAACCAGTTAAGAGGAGTAGCTAAAGAGTTAAGCCATCAACTTCTTCCTTCAATATCTGGATGGTAACTTACATAGTAGCTATTATAGCTTGTATTTTTTTATACCTTAAACTAGTTTTAGGCAGAATAAAATTGGTACAGCTTAAGACCTGGTGAGGATGATGATGTTTAAGGTTAAATTTGTCTTGGTTCTTGCCCTGAAACATTGGAGACAGTGATTTTAGGACCTTTAAAGAGTAATGAAATAACTAGACATTTTTTGTATTGGACTGGGCCTGTATTTGAGGGGTTTGATTATGTTAACATATCAGGTATAAAATTTTTATCTGATTAAGATAATAGATATGGAATGTATGAATAAGGTGCAGTTAATTTTCGCTCTCAAAGATATATTGTTATTGCAGTGAAGGGAAGCACTTAATCAAATGCTGATCTCTTCTCAGTTTTGCAAATGCTTTCCTGGAACCACTTTAGCAGAGCCAGACCTTCCAAGCTTTGGAAGGACTCTTCAGGAGCTTGTTACTGTGTTATTTTGTGGCTACATTTTCGAATTTTCAGAATTAGAATAGGTTATTTTATTTCTGATTATAAAGTTCTCTGTTCATTATATATCACCATTTTTGGTATATAGCATGCCAGACTTCATTTGGACTGTGTGTGTATGTACACATTTATCTGTTCTCATTGTTTATTTTTTTGATAGCAGAACTAAGGATTATTGTACTATTATAGTGCTTACCATATACTGGTCATTGTGCTGAGAGACATATATTATTACCTGTTTGACTACCATAGTAACCCTTATTGAATTGTTACTTGCTCAGAAATGTGTAATCATATAGCTGCGGTTTGAACTCATATCCCTGTGATCTGAAAATCTGAACACTTACTACTTTTATTATAATGCATCTTTGTAAGTCAGAAAATATGATTTTATACCATCATCTTTAATAATCATGGAATTTTTCACTGTATAGCTCTATAAATGAAACTTATTACTGAAATACTTCACAGTAAATAAGGTAAACCCAGGTCTTGTATAGCTGCTTGAAGTGAGCTAAACAAGAAAAGAAAGCTCTTTTAGAGTATCCTGCAAAGCTAGACTCTCTGGTGTTGCTTGATGTCATGGATGTTTCAGTTGGTTCTATGATATGCAGCTATAGGGCCTGAGTTTTGTTATATAATATGCTACAATTTCCATCTTTGTGTGAACCCTTGGGTTTCCTGCAGTAGACTCTTCCCTGTATTGCTAGTCCATAGTTCTGTAGCTGTATGATTTTATTGATTTGTTAGTATAAGCTTCAGAGAAGGCAATGGCACCCCACTTCAATGCTCTTGCCTGGAAAATCCCATGGACGGAGGAGCCTGGTAGGCTGCAGTCAGACACAACTGAGCGACTTCACTTTCACTTTTCACTTTCATGCATTGGAGAAGGAAATGGCAACCCACTCCAGTGTTCTTGCCTGGAGAATCCCAGGGACGGGGGAGCCTGCTGGGCTGCCGTCTATGGGGTTGCACAGAATCGGACACGACTGAAGCGACTTAGCAGCAGCAGCAGCAGTGTAAGCTTTTCTGTGATCTGCCTAGCATATTTGAAGAATTTAGGTATAAATAGATGTTGCATTGAATGCAAAATTCAAGCATGTGTAGGACTTCTTCTTCTTGACATTTATGTAATTTGGAAAGCATATTTGTCAAAAATTGTATGATTTTCTTGTGGTGTGAGATGAGAGGTTTAAAAGACCTTAAGTCTGAGGAAGATGTCTCTAGTTGTATTTTATGTTGCTTTCTAAGAGGTTTGAGGTACTTCTAGCTATGCCACTCTGGCATTATGATTTGCAGTATTTAACAGGCAAGATTGTAACCTTTTGTACACAGAAAGATGCATGTTTATATATTAGATAAAATGGCACTGGCTTGATGGAGCAGTAGTGGAGCAATCTCTTGAAATTAGGATGATGGAGCAGGCCCAGAAGCCTGTCCATTGTCAGGCTGCAGATGCATTGAGTTTTAGCCTTTACCTTAATAATGTGATTCTTTTTTTTTTTGAGGTAATGATTCATTTAGGACTAGTTTGACTGAGAGAGTGAGTTGTTGGAGGGAGGAGGGTACTTTGTTTACTACAGTATATACTTGTAGCAAGTCTTGATCAAAACAGTCAGTTAGGAACAGTGTTGGTCTGAAGAAGACCTTTAACGGTGCCCTGGCGGAGGGAACAGGCACTCTGGTCAGAGATACGTGTAACACACCAACTTACTATGACCTAGGAAAGGCTGCCAAAGATGTCTTCAACAACGGATATGGATTTGGCATGATCAAAATAGATCTGAGAACCAAGTCATGTAGTGGAGTGAAATTTTCTACTTCTGGTCATGCTTATGCTAATAAAAGGAAAGCATCAGGCAACCTAGAGACCAAATACAGGATCTGTAACTGGACTGACCTTCACCCAGAAGTGGAACGGACAGAAATAGATATCACTTGGGAGAATAAGTTGGCTGAAGGGTTGAAACTGACTTTTGATCCCATATTTGTACCGAACACAGGAAAGAAGAGTGGGAAATTGAAGGCCTCGTATTAATGGGATTGTTTCAGTTTTGGCAGTAATGTTGATATAGATTTTTCTGGACCAGCCATCTGTGGCTGGACCGTGTTGGCCTTTGAAGGTTGGTTTGCTGGCTATCAGATGAGTTTTGACTCAGCCATATCCAAACTGTCACAGAATAATTGTGCCCTGGGTTACAAGGCTGCAGACTTCCAGCTGCACACTCATGTGAATGATGGTACTGAGTTTGGAGGGTCGATCTACCAGAAGGTGAATGAGAAGATTGAAATGTCGATAAACCTCGCGTAGACTACCAGCAGTAACACCACCTGCCTTGGCATTGCTGCTAAGTACAAGCTGGACTGTAGAACTCTCTCTGCTAAAGTAAACAATGCCAGCCTGATGGGACTGGGTTACACTCGGACCCTTTGACTAGGAGTGAAACTGACCCTGTCAGCTCTAATCAATGGAAAGAACTTCAATGCCGGACGGCACAAGGTCAGACTGGGATTTGAACTAGAAGCTTAATGTGGTTTTGAAAAAAGCATCAGCTTTGTTCCTGGAGGTGAAGAGAAATGAACCCACTATGTTTTGACCTTAAATTTCCAAAGTGTGAACTTTTTATTCTTCCAAAGAATTGTAATACTCCTGTAATCCTGCCCACACTGAAACTTAGGTACCGAGTCCACCTTAAGGGAGGTGCTTGAAGGCATGCCTGGAGGTTGTCACGTTCATCCACATTTCAGTTCAGTTCCTCAGTGTTCTTTTCAGTGTGTTCTGCAGTGATGGTGTAGTGTCATGTTAAAAAGGAATTGACCATACCCTCTAGTTGTCCATCATGTCCTGCATGTCCCACACCACTTTTTCATGATCTGGTAATATATTGATCTCTGTACGGTAGTAGAAATCTTTGGTTTTGCATCAGAGTAAAATAAACCCATCACATTTTGGGGGGGAAAAAGTCAGTTATCTCTGTGATAGGGTTTGCATTATCTTTTTTCTTCAATTATTTATCAGTGATATTTGACCTTGAAAGGATCAGATCAGATCAGATCAGTCGCTCAGTCGTGTCCGACTCTTTGCGACCCCATGAATTGCAGTACGCCAGGCTTCCCTGTCCATAACCAGCTCCCGGAGTTCACTGAGACTCACGTCCATCGAGTCAATGATGCCATCCAGCCATCTCATCCTCTGGCGTCCCCTTCTCCTCCTGCCCCCAATCCCTCCCAGCATCAGAGTCTTTTCCAATAAGTCAGCTCTTCACGTGAGGTGGCCAAAGTCCTGGAGTTTCAGCTTTAGCATCATTCCTTCCGAAGAAATCCCAGGGCTGATCTCCTTCAGAATAGACTGGTTGGATCTCCTTGCAGTCCAAGGGACTCTCAAGAGTCTTCTCCAACACCACAGTTCAAAAGCATCAATTTTTCGGCGCTCAGCCTTCTTCACAGTCCAACTCTCACATCCGTACATGACCACAGGAAAAACCATAGCCTTGACTAGACAGACCTTTGTTGACAAAGTAATGTCTCTGCTTTTGAATATGCTACCTAGGTTGGTCATAAGTTTCCTTCCAAGGAGTAAGTGTCTTTTAATTTCATGGCTGCAGTCACCATCTGCAGTGATTTTGGAGCCCCCAAAAATAAAGTCTGACACTGTTTCCACTGTTTCCCCATCTATTTGCCATGAAGTGATGGGACCGGATGCCATGATCTTCATTTTCTGAATGTTGAGCTTTAAGCCAACTTTTTCACTCTCCACTTTCACTTTCATCAAGAGGCTTTTGAGTTCCTCTTCACTTTCTGCCATAAGGGTGGTGTCATCTGCATATCTGAGGTTATTGATATTTCTCCCGGCAATCTTGATTCCAGCTTGTGCTTCTTCCAGCCCAGCGTTTCTCATGATGTACTCTGCACAGAAGTTAAATAAGCAGGCTGACAATATACAGCCTTGAAGTACTCCTTTTCCTATTTGGAACCAGTCTGTTGTTCCATGTCCAGTTCTAACTGTTGCTTCCTGATCTGCATACAGATTTCTCAAGAGGCAGATCAGGTGGTCTGGTATTCCCATCTCTCTCAGAATTTTCCACAGTTTATTGTGATCCACACAGTCAAAGGCTTTGGCATAGTCAATAAAGCAGAAATAGATGTTTTTCTGGAACTCTCTTGCTTTTCCCATGATCCAGCGGATGTTGGCAATTTGATCTCTGGTTCCTCTGCCTTTTCTAAAACCAGCTTGAACACCTGGAAGTTCACGGTTCATGTATTGCTGAAGTCTGGCTTGGAGAATTTTGAGCGTTACTTTACTAGCGTGTGAGATGAGTGCAACTGTGCGGTAGTTTGAGCATTCTTTGGTATTGCCTTTCTTTGGGATTGGAATGAAAACTGACCTTTTCCAGTCCTGTGGCCACTGCTGAGTTTTCCAAATTTGCTGGCATATTGAGTGCAGCACTTTCACAGCATTATCTTTCAGGATTTGGAATAGCTCAACTGGAATTCCATCACCTCCACTAGCTTTGTTCGCAGTGATGCTTTCTAAGGCCCACTTGACTTCACATTTCAGGATGTCTGGCTCTAGGTCAGTGATCACACCATCGTGATTATCTGGGTCGTGAAGATCTTTTTTGTACAGTTCTTCTGTGTATTCTTGTCACCTCTTGTTAATATCTTCTGCTTCTGTTTAGGTCCATACCATTTCTGTCCTTTATCGAGCCCATCTTTGCTTGAAATGTTCCTTTGGTATCTCTGATTTTCTTGAAGAGATCCCTAGTTTTTCCTATTCTGTTGATTTCCTCTATTTCTTTGCATTGATCGCTGAAGAAGGCTTTCTTATCTTTTCTTGCTATTCTTTGGAACTCTGCATTCAGATGCTTATATCTTTCCTTTTCTCCTTTGCTTTTCGCTTCTCTTCTTTTCACAGCTATTTGTAAGGCCTCCCCAGTATAGAATTATAAATTTTAGAATTTGAAAGTAACATTAGTTATCATAGTGTAGGGTTGACAAACTTATTAGGTAAAGTCTTGCCTGCCATCTATTTTTGTAAACTTTATTGGAACATAGCCATGCTCATTTGTTTACTTGTAGTCCATGGCTGCTTTTCCACTGCAGTGACATAGTTAAGTTGTTGTGACAGAGATGGAATGGCCTTAAAAGCCCACAATATTTGCTATCTGGCCCTTTACAGAAGTTTGCCAAGCTTTAAATCTAGTCCAGCCAACTAATTTTTTGAAGGTTTTAAAATACAAACTCAGTTTTTCTTATTGGATTATTATATAATCCAATTATTATATAAGTATATAATTATTATATAATCCAATTATTATATAATCTTATGATATTATTTAGGTTATATATTTCTTCTTAGATAAATTCTTAAAGTTAGTGGCTTTTAAGGAATTTTATCCATTTAATCAAGTTTTATATGAGAAAATTGTTTGTAGCAGTCTCTTATTATCCCTTCAGTGTTTGTGGGGAGTCTATAGCCATATTCTGTAATTCATTTCTAGTGTAGGTAATTTGTGTCTAGTCTCTCCATTTTTTTTTGCCAGTCTTGCTGTAGGTTTATCAATTCTATTTATCTTTTGAAAGAACCAGCTTTTTATGGTTTCATTGTATGTGTGTTTTTCCTCCATTGTTTTCAATTTCACCAATTTCATTTTTTCTTCTGTTTCCTTTAGGTTTATTTTGTTATTTTTCTAGTTCCTTGAGGTAGGAAATTAGGTTATTGACTTGAGACCTTTTCTCTTTTTTAGTGTTAAGATTTAGGGCAGATTTCCATATAAGCCCTGCTTTGTCTTCATATTTCATTTTTGTTTAGTTTAAAATGTTTAAAAATTTTCCTTGAGTTTTCCTCTTTGACCAGTGGATTATTTGGAAGTACAGTATGTTTAGTTGCCAAGTACTTTCTTGTTAAATTTCTGTTACTGATTTCTTGTGTATGTGTGTGCACAGTTGTGTCTGACTTTTTGTGACCCCGTGGACTGTAGCCCACTCTTCTCTGTTGGGTGGGTTGCCATTTCCTACTCTAGGGAATCTTCCTGACCCAGGGATCGAATCCTTATCTCCCACGTTGACAGGCGGATTCTTTACCTCTGTGCCGCTTAGGAAGCCTTTACTGATTCCTAGCTTAATTCAAATTCAGTATGGTCAGAGAACATATTTTGCATGACTTTAGTTTTTTTAATTATTTATTGAGATTTGTTTTATGACCCAGTAGTGCTACCTTTGTGATGTTCTATCTGTACCTGACTGTGGGGGTTTTTTTTTTTTTTTTTGCTATTGTTGGTTGGAGTGTTCTTTTAATATATATGCTAATTAGATTCAGGTTGATGACATTGACTGATTCAGTTGGTTTAGTACTTCTGTACCTTGATTGTTTATTTATTTGTTTATTTAGAGTCTGCTTGTTCTGATAGTTACTGAGACAGATACAGCCCTGTCTGCCAACTATAATTGTGACTTTGGCCCTTTTTCATTTCAGTTCTCAAGATTGCTACTCTGTATTCTCTCCAGGGTTTTTAGTTGCATTCATTGGGATAGACAGGGTAGAATGTGTTTATCTCATCTTAATCAGAACTAAAACCAATAACCTATTTTCAAAACAGTCTAAAACCTGGAAGTAACTTGTCCCTGATCATACCCAGGTAAGAATAGTTAAGATTAGAATTGAGGCTTCTGATTTTTAGTCCAGAGCTATTTTTGGTGGTCCCTTTCATATGTAATGCCAAGGATGGTAGGTAATAATGCTTACATCGAATAGGTATCATTAAAGCTTGATCCAATAGCCTCCCCCATAGCTGTTTTCTCAGCTGTGAGACAGCCATTAATAGCTGCCCTTCTGCCTGACTTTGTTAGAAGGCACAGAGAACCACTCAAGACCAAGCAAAATGAAGAAGATGGGAAAACTGATGGTGGCAATGCAAAATATCAAAACTCCTTGAGAGAAAAGAGCATTAAATGAACTGTAGCCTGGAACAAGGTGAACAGGGATCTGGGTAGTCAGTGACTGAAGCTGCTGTCCTGTCTTCTTGGCTCTGCGTGATATCTTGGTTTCTTGCTCTGTCTATAGCAGAGAGCCAAAACAGCAGTCTCCACCCTCAGTGTGCATCATCTTATAGTTCAAGCATCTAATCTTAGCTGACAGAGGATCTTATTCCCACCCCACCTCATTTGAGTGTGGAAAGGAAAAGGGATGCCATGTTTGACGTGAGCATAGAACTAGAAAATGCTGTGTACGTGTGCAAATTGGTATTGTTTTGGAAAATTAATAATACAGTTCCTCCTTCCTCATCTATTCTTTTTACTTTTGGCAAAGTTGTCATGTTGAGAATAAATCCATTCATTAAAAAATAGTGTCATTGTTTAAATGTAGCAAATTAGGCATTTTATTTTTTTTAATAAAATAAGCCTGTCTAGAATTACCCATATAGGACAAAATGTTAAATTAAAAGCTTATCAATCATAACTTTCTACCCTAATATTTTCTGTCCAATGATCTTAAAAATTTTTTTTTTTTTTTTTTTTTTTCATTTAAATTGGGTGTTTTAGAGGACCTAAGGTAGTTAGTTAAAAAGAACTCATTGAGTTTCCAGACTGTCCTTGCCAGAGAGAGATGTAGCCCTGGCTGCCAGGAAATTTCTTTATGTGATTTCATGCCTGCTCTCTTGAAAGTTACTTTGGTTTTTGTATTTCTTCATCACAAAAATCAGTGGAATGTGATGTTTTTCTTCTCTGAGTGGATGTCCCTTTTATTTTTTATGTTGAATCTGTGTTCACATCAGATGACTGCTAAATAAGTACTTGACAGCTGATAATTTACTTATTTTAAAGTGGAATATTCAGTATTTAGAACCAGAGACTGCTAGGAACGGATTTTGTTTGGTCATTCTCTGAAAACAGCATAAGACCTTTTCATAATGGTGTAATTTGGAAATGTACCATAAAGAAGATATTTCACTTGAGTTGCTTTATGCTAAAATAATAACTAGTCAGTAAATTGTCTTACAAGTATTATTTTCAGGTGGAGTGAAGTGATTGACCTCCTTGTTTTACTCCAGTTGCAGATATTCTAACTTCGGGTTTTGTAATTTGCAGTTTGTACCTATAGATGCAGTGTGGCATCTTACTTCAAGGCTTCCTTGCTAATTGTTCTTTAAATTTAACTCCAGAACTTACTTATCCTGAATTACTTCTCCCTGTTTTGAAGGAGAATTATTGGTTTTGTAAACTCACATAAACTCATCCTCTAGGAATAAAAAGATCTATGTTTTGACTTGCCCTTGTTTCTGTATGAACATTGCATAACCTGAAATATTTTATAAGAAAAATGCTAGATGTTTGATCAGTGTACCCAACTATAATCTTTAAAGCTCCTAACAATAAATGCACTTGTGTCTGGGAAATAGATGTATGTGTTTATGTTGCCTTTAAGATTCTGTATTGGTGAAAATACTGGAAAATAGTTTTTTTAAAGTTGGTCATTTATATATACTCTTACTGAGTCACTTTTTTGGTGATAAAGGAATCTCTTGTCCCCTTAAACCTTTTCAAACATGGTTTATCTTAGGCTACCAAAATTTCTTAATTTAGGAAGTGGACTTCAAATCATTAGTAAGACATTTGTTGAATTTTTGTGTTTCAAAGCAGTATTGAACTTTGTAGCATTTACCAAAAACTTCCATTTAAAAGTGGAATTCTAATCATAGTGTTTGTTAAAACGGATTCCATTGACTAGCTCTTATTTGCTATCTGTAGATCTTTCATTTTGGCAAACTCCAGAGCACAAATCAAACTTTTTTTTTTTGACTTGGTTTTCCCTGCCAGTGCAAAGTTAATTATTTTCTTAAAACCACTCTGAATCAAGAATTACAGTAGTTTGGGAATTCTCTGGTGGTCCAGTGGTTAGGACTCTGCCCTACCACAATCCCTGGTCAGGGAACTAAGATCCCACCCATGCCGTTGCTGCTGCTAAATCACTTCAGTCGTGTCCGACTCTGTGCCAACCCCATAGACGGCAGCCCACCAGACTCCCCTGTCCCTGGGATGCTCCGGGCAAGAACACTGGAGTGGGTTGCCATTTCCTTCTCCAATGCATGAAAGTGAAAAGTGAAAGTGAAGTGAAGTCGCTCAGTCATGTCCAACTCTTTGCGACCCCATTGTAGCCTACCAGGCTCCTCCGTTCATGGGATTTTCCAGGCAAGAGTACTGGAGTGGGTTGCCATTGCCTTCTCTGCCCACCCATGAGGTATAGCCAAAAAAATAAAAAAGTTTTATTCGTTTTAGGGTTTTGATGATAAAGGCCAGTAACTGTATATTTGCAATTTGGGGTTTTGGACAAATGACAGTTCTTTTAACCCTCAAGATTTGACCATCCAGAGATGAACATAGGTTTATGATGAATGCCTTATGAAATAACATGATGTTGTAGATTTGTTTTAAAATACCCTACCCCAAAACTAACAAAACTATTAAAAATGAAACAAGAAAGCAGAAAGTTGATGGCTGGTAATACTGCATAAGGAAGTTCTTTTTACTAGTCTTAATCTTTTTGGATGTTTGAAAAAATCCCATAATAAAAGTTAAAAGGCATATCTTATTATTATGGTTATTTGAGTAGATGCCAGTATATTAGATATTTCAGGGCACAGTCTTTGCCATGTCTTACAGTCTTTCTGCGGAGAAGGCAATGGCACCCCACTCCAGTACTCTTGCCTGGAAAATCCCATGGATGGAGGGGCCTGGTGGGTTGCAGTCCATGGGGTCACTAGGAGTCGGACATGACTGAGCGACTTCACTTTCACTTTCCACTTTCATGTGTGCATTTGAGAAGGAAATGGAAACCCACTCCAGTGTTCTTGCCTGGAGAATCCCAGGGACCGGGGAGCCTGGTGGGCTGCCGTCTATGGGGTCGCACAGAGTCGGACACGATTGAAGTGACTTAGCAGCAACAGCAGCACAGCCTTTCTGAAAGCATTTGTCGGTCTTGCAGAGTCTAAAAGAGCTAGCTTTATTCTATCCAGCCCCCTTCTCAGTCCCCAGTTCTTAGGTTAATTAATTCTTTTGGGAATTTGTATGGAAAAATTAATGAGAAAACAATGCAGTTAGTAAATGAAAACTGAAGTAAGAACTTATGCCATTAAGTAGAGTCAAGGTCTTGAGGGGTCATGGCAAAATGAATTTGTGGGTGGGTAGCAGCTGTGAATTAGTTAGGCCCCATGGAGGGTAACATTGGGTCAGGCATTTGAGACTGGAGAGTGGTGCAGCCAGTTAGGAGGAGGATCCTAGGCTTCCTGTATCGCTTCTGAGGCCTGTTGCCCAGCTGTGCTTGGTTTCTTGTGCATTTGTCCTTGAAGTAAACCCTTTGTCACTGTATTTGATTTGAGTTCCTTGATTCTCTAAAAGGAGTGTAACTAGTGTAGTCATTGAATGATGCAGTGTTCTAGGCTAAATTGTTAGCAAGCACTTTTTTTAGAAGGTCAGAAATGGTTGAACGCATCTAGGCGTTCCGTAGTCTACTGCCTAAAGCATTATCACAGCCATTGCCCTCCCCTGAATCATAGTTTTAAAGCTCTTATCATGTGTAGTAAGAAATTTTTGTTTCTTATCTATTCTTGACTGTTGTATAATTTAGTAGTGATGTTGCCTTTGTTGTTCACTAAACTTTGAACAGAATATAATAAATGACAGTAATTAGCCAGGCCTGCCCCCCCACCCCCCCGTCACATGACTTATCTCCTATAGACTTCCTACTGATTAAGAAGTTGCCTCAGCACAATTTTAGGTGGCTTTAACAGTATTTTGTTGGCCATAATGGTTTCAGATTCCTTGCTTTCACTGTTGATTATGAAAATACATGGCCTCTAGCTAGGGAACACGGTGCTTGAATATAAACATTCTTTGTACTGTTGCGTTCCCCCCCTCTCTCTTTTTTTTTTTTTTTAGCACTCTTTTTGTGGGCAAAAACCAGAATGAGGCGATCTGGCTTAGAAGAGATAATGCTGGTGCAATAAAGTTTTTTATAAAAGCACAAATGAAATTATTTTATTATAAAACACTGGAGCAAGTCTAAGACTATACCAAATAGAGTATTCAAAGACAGAAAGACAAGGTTGGCATTGAAGAGTGGGTGAAGGGAGAAACAACAATAATAGATATAGAATCAGCAATTAATTATTGTACAGGGGATGGCAGACCTGGCTTGATGGGAACGAAGAACCCTTAAGGTACCATTTCACAAGGAAGATTTGCTAGAAGCAGTCCTCTTTTCTCCTGTTAGTGGGTGGCTCGCTGACAGTTAGAGGTGTTGGGAAATGTTTGCTTTTTCCCCTTTAATTTGCACCAATGTAGAAAGTTACTATTCAGATTCTAGTGATAAGGGGCTTATGGAGAGAGGAGTTTTAATCATATTACTTTTATATTATAACATCTTTGATTGACAGCATTCTTGTAAGGTGGTTTTAGCCTTTGATATATTCCCTCAGGCCCCAAAAAATGATCTACTAAAGCAGAAAGGAACGAAACCATTGCATTTAGCCTCTAGACAGCGACACATTAAGGACTAATGACTGCCAAGAGGAAATGTCAGCCACTGAGCTAGTCTACTTTCGTTGGCAGCCGAAAATCCGGTAAATCAAGTTTTGGGGGTGTATATTTAATGTGGGTGGAGGAAAAGAGTGTCTAACATTCTTTAAGGCCCTGTTAATTTTGGCACAGTTGGACTTGGAGCCCGTTTCTACTTTTCTAAACCCAAGAAAGGCACGTGCCATAGAATAAGGATGATTACTTATTATGTAGATAGTATTGGATAGACACATTTAAAATGTGTTTGTAGGCTTTGTTTTTATGTATTTTTGTTTGTCGAGGGAATGTACTTAAGAGTTGATTGCCTTGATACCCTTTTTCACAAACAGAAATTACCTGAAGAATGGATAAAATTGTGATTGTGGAGGTTTAAGGAACAAATTTAGACTGAATACTAAAAATTACTTTTAAGAAAAGGACAACAAATTTAGGGCATTAATACTTAAAACCAAGTATGCTCACCATGTCCTGGATATTGAAACTTTAATGTTGATACTTAAATATTCACATCTAATGATTGGAAGAGTGATAGCTAAAGGGTGTACAGGGCTCCTTTTTAGGTGGTAAAAATGTTCTAATGGTAATGGTTGTATATATCTGTGAATATACTTTATAAAACATCAAGTGGTATACTTTACCTGGGTGAGTTATACATCAATTATGTCTTAATATATACATTATAATAAATACATATATCTTAATACATAAATACATATCTTAATAAAGCTGTTTAAAATAGTCACATGCTTTTTCACATGTATGTATCCTAATGATGTGATGAGTTTTTTAAATTATAGTTTCTTTAGATTGATGCAACTCGTTTATCCTGTGTGAAGCAGACTGTTGTCCCCGTTTTGAGGTGGGGCCTGTGTCTGTTATTGCCATCAGAATGACTTTGGCCACATTAAAAGCCCACATTGTGTATTTAAGTTGGCCTCTTTAATTTTCTGGCTTTCTGTTGAACAAACTAATGGCCTGTAATTTTCTGTGGCTATTTCATCTAAATTATGAATATGTCAAGTAAAGAATTGTTGAATCAAAAATAATTTTAAAAACTGAGAAATCAGATTGAACATTTCAGAGTGACTATTTTTATTTTTATTTTGTCTCTGAAAAAGTGGTGGATCTGTACAATATGCATATTGATGGCCCTTAAGCTATCACATTTTAAATATTATGGACTTTTTAATGGGATGATTCTGCATATAATCACTAGAATTTGATTAGCTTAGAACTCTAAGACCTATGAAAAGGAATCAGCTTTTGTATTAATTACATAGTCTTTTTAGAGTAAAAACTTTTTTTGATCACAGGACTATAAAGGATTTGAAGGAGGAATTTTGATAGAAATAATGGTTTTCATTAAATTATATATATCTCATAGCTATGTTCTTGGACCACTTGGCCCAAAAAAGATGTAGCAGAGATTGTAAGTGAAGTGGCTTGTGTAAAGCAATATTACTTTGTTAGCCTATAATAGATTTTTTTTCCCTTTGTGGGTTATTATTTGTAGATCAACCGTATGGCTCTTCAGTTTATGTCATACTGGCTTTTTCTGATCTTTGTGCTACACCTACCGAAACAGCATGGTTGCTGCTGTAGGGTTTGCTTGTGGAGTTAAACTGCAAATCTGTCAACTTTGGTGAACCCAAGGGGCTTATGTATGGTAAAATTTAGGCAGAAGTTATCAGCCTTCTTCCAGCTTTCAGTGATTCTTGGACTTCAGAAGTATGTTCAGTTCCATCATAAAAATCAACAACAACTATACAAGCTTAAAATAACTTGTGTATAAAATATATATAAAATTACAGTTACTAACAAGGGTTCAAATTAACCATAATGACTTCTTTTCAGTGTTTTTCCATTTATGTTAACCTGCTAGGTAGTTAGTACATTTTATTTCCCAGTGTTTTCTACCAGACCAAACTGTTAGAGGCTCCAAAAACATTCATATGAGAGAAGGAATTTTCAGAAGTTCTTAAGCTTTTTCTGAAGCAAGGGGGAAAACTGTAAACATTCACTTTTAGCTGTCATAATTTCTTACTTAAAATGTCAGTTGAAATACACAAATATAATCTCTTTTCCCCAGTTTTTGTTGTCACTTTGTTTGGGGATATTTGTACCTCCTCCCTTTTTTTTCCCCCTTAAAGAAGACTCTCAGAGAGAAGCTTGATAGAATATCAGGCACAATGGCAGAAAGTAAGAAAAGATGTGTTTTGGTAGATACAGTCACCCTCGGATCAGTGTGGACAGGTGTTTGTGAAGCCTATTTTGAGTAGGGAATCTCTCTCTTAAGCTGATGTCCTGGGAGACAGAGCATATGTTTGCTGCCCCAAGTAAATTTTCAATGGATTATAGAAAGGGACTATTTGAGTAGCTCTAGCTCTTAGTTCTGTTGTTGCTGCTTTGATGTTGATATTTCTTTATCTGGGGCTGAGGAGTTGAATAGAAGCTGAAAATGACAAAGATTGTATAGGCTAGTGGATTTCTCATTAGTTGTGAAGTTGTCAGGGATGCTTATGTACATGCTCAGTCAGTTTGTGTCTGACTCTTTGAAACCCCATGAAATGTATCTACTAGGCTCCTCTGCCATGGAATTTTTCAGGCAAGAACACTGGAGTGGGTTGCCATTTCCAACTCCAAGGGATCTTCTCCACCCATGGATTGGACTTAGATCTCTTGAGTCTCCTGCATTGGCAGGCTTATTCTTTACCACGGCTCCACCTAATGTTACTTATGTTTCTGCAGAGAAATCAGGTGTCTCCTCTGTGTGTTTAAAAATCTTTTTGCTTTGTTGGAATTTAGAGGCCTGCTCTGGGGTGGTGAAATCTACCTAATTGGAAGCTTTGTTTTCCATCCAGAGATCTTTCAACTCTGTGTTTACTAGTATGTATAGGTTGTTGGCATTAAGGTAAATTTCTTATTGAAAGGATTGTCAGTGGAGTGATGTTGTTCTGTTTCTTGACAGCTTCACTGAACAGGAAGAGTCACTTCCCAATCTCGGTCGTTTCAACACTGAGTTCAGGTGATGGTTGTGCCTACGCAGACAGCTTGGTTGGGAGCTTGTGAAACAGCCCCTGCTGTTCTTACTACTGCTACGACTACCACTACTCTTCTAATAAAGTTTAGAATTTTAAATGGTTAATACTTTAAGGCCTCTGTTTTTTATTTTTACCTGTCCTGCTTTCCAGTCATTTCTTAGAGTAGTTGCATTTCTCCTGCTGAGTCAAAGAGCTTAATTCTAACCTTCTTCCCTTTACCTTCTCCTCTCCTCTCTCTTTGCAGTGGTCAAATTCATTTGGAGAATCTTTTCTTTCTTATGTGCATTCTGGTAATAATATCTGAAGATTGTATTAATTTTTAGCAAATACACCCCTACTGAGTGTTGCAGAGGTTATTTTATTTCTTTCCATTTGTTTTAACTGTCTTGCCTGAAGTTGGTGGCCTTATTCCCAGATTCATAATATATTCTCCTTACTGTTAAAACGTATACTTTGCTTGGGTCTGGCATACTTTATAGATAATTCCGAGTTTCCTGGCATGGAGAAGCGAGGCTCTTGACTGTCAGTGTTCATTCTCTGAATTGAGTTTTGTATAGGCATCTCTGTATAAAATCTCCTCATTATTCTTTCCTGCTCATTTTAGATTTATTTGGTGACTGCATTTGAAGTAGATTTCTAAAAATTTGAATACTATGACTCTCCATATAGTTTCTTTTCTTGTTCTCTTTTTTTTTCCTTTTCTTTATTGCTTTTTGTTTGGCTGTGCCTTGTGGCATGTGGGAACTTAGCTCCCTGACCAGGGGTCCAGTCTGAGTTGGAAGCACAGAGTCTAAATCACTGGACCACCAGGAGGTCCCTTTCATTCGTTTTTCTACAAGTCACGTTGATTTGTTCTCTGTAGTTTATTGAAACTTCTTTCTAGCACCAGAAGATGATGTTATGAATAAAACTTTTTCTAGTCTTAATAAACTCACTAGCTCACTGTTTAAGAGAATTTACACTCCCTAGAGCTGGTTAAATAATTAACCGAAACAATGTTTAGGTGTTGCATATGTAGTATTAAAAAGACACTGGAACAGGTAATGTGAAGTCTAGAAGGTTTCTTTACCCTTTGATGTTTATAATCTTTATTTCTTTTTAGAGTTCTAAAATGGCTGAAGGGAAAAATCTTTGTAGTTAAGCTGGGCTGACTTAGAAGTGAGGTATGTGGGCTGGCTGACATCATCAGTCTTCACTTAGGAGATATGAACAGTTGCCTTCGGATGTTATCTGTGAATTTACTCATCGGATTAACAGTTAGTTGCTTCAGAAATGATACGGGGAAGTGGGGAAGTGTTTCATTTGCTGACTCTGATAGGTTTGTTTTGAAAAATGTAGGTCTTTATTGTTAAGCTGAGATCCTTATGACTATGGTATTGCTTTCTACCTAATAAAAGGATTTTTAATTCTTAAAATAGGTAATATATTTACATAGTGCAAAATTAAAAGGGTATAAAAGAGTATAGTGAGTATATATGAAGTCCCCTTTCATTCCTGTTCTCTAGCCATCCATTTTTTTCTTCTTATATTTTGTTTCCTTCCAGAAATGTTTTCTGTAGATACAGTAAAGTGTATACACACACACACACACACACCCCCCCCCCATTAAAGATGTCTGTTTTGAGAGTTCAGTTCAGTTCAGTTCAGTCGCTCAGTCACGTCCGACTCTTTGTGACCCCATGAATCGCAGCACGCCAGGCCTCCCTGTCCATCACTTAATTGTAAAAGAGACTTTAAGATAATCTCCTGACTTCTGCTTGGGTTTCTTAAGTATATTCTTTGCTCATATGACCACTGAATTGCATTCCACAGCCCCCTGTTTTTGGTCAGAAGTTTCTGCAATTTTTTTTCACTCCTAGGAAAGCTGTTTCCTGTTTGTCATTGCTTTCCTGCTACTTTCTTAGGTATTTAATCTGCGGCCTCTCTTTTATTCTCTCTACTGGGGCATCAGTTTCGGTCCCTTATTGTAATGAAGTCTAAACCTCACATGCTTGGAATGTAGTCATTGTGTCGTGTTTCATGTCTGAATTGTTTTTCAACCAAGTCAGATTGAGTAGCCCTAGGCTAGCTGCTCGATTATTGACTGTTCTGTATAATATTGAGGTTACTTCTCTTTAACAAATAATTACTATTATGACAGCACATCTTAGTGTATTATCTGTATAGCCAATAGGCATTTACTGTTCTCTTTGAAATGTTTATTTCAGAGTGTCAGATCTCTTTACACTTCATAATATATTACCTTTTCTCATCACAGATGGTTTATAGTAGTCTACATTCACTATAATAATTTTCAAGGTTTTATCATTTCACCATAGTCTCTTTCAGTTTTGCATATCTGAGAATTCCTGTGGTCTTTAAATCCTAACTCTGGCTCTTGTCCAGAAAAAACATTGAATGATGGTTTCTGGTTTTAGAGCCCGAAAGATAATACCTCTATGATTTTTTTTGCCTATTAACCACTACTGGGTGGTGGGGAACCCTGTCTAATAAGTCTTTTTGTGACTGATAGTAGTTTCTGCTTTCTAATATTGGATCTTTAACTTCAGCCATAACAGAAGGAGTTTTTAGATTGAGTTTAGGGGATATTGTGCATTGCCTATAGCCATGGTAAAAATACTCCCACACTGTGCTATAGGAAGAAAGACTATTAATAAACAAAAAGTACTCTTTGCCTTGTGCCAGTGGAAAACATGCAGTAATGTAACCAGTGATAGGTGCCTGGGGAGTGCAGTTTCAGGGATACTTTCACAAAATATTCTGTGTTGAGTATATCATAGGTAATCAGGAGAGGGGAACCTTTGTTGCCTTCACTGGGCTCCTATCTCACTGAGCCTCTCTTCTTATATTGCTGGACACTATTGTGCTTGATCTCTGACACCTGGGCTTCTAGGTCCCTAACTTCACATCTTCAGTTGATTTTCCAGTTGATCAAGGCAACTGGTCATCTTGGTAAGTTATGCTGCAGCGCTTGTGGGTAAAGGTGAACCATGATGGGAATGCATGGTTTCTGTCTTTAAGTCGGAGAGATACTTATTATAGGTACAACTGGTTAATGTGGGTGGTGCCCAGTCAGCATGCTGTTGTACTGGGGCAGGATTCTGGAAGCCTCTATCAGACCTGGCATTAACCTTTTAAGTATTGGTGTGGGGGTGTGTGTGTGAGATATTGCAGCACTTTTGACAGTGCCTCAGTGCATTCTCATGAGTATGGGCCTTGCCTGTGGGGCTGTGGGCTAATAGCCACCCCTGACCCCTGCCTCCATCAACATTTCCTGCTTCCAGGCTCAGTTCAGGGAGCTACTTTCACCTCTTTCTTGGCAATTTTCCATGACAGTTATTCCAGCCTCTTTTCCACTGTACATCCTCTTTTCACTGCCTTCATTCTTTTTTCTGTCCACCCCCTCCTTTTTATACCTTCGTACTTTGCTTCCCAGGATCCAGTTAATCTGGTGATTCAGTTCAGTTCAGTCGCTCAGTCGTGTCCGACTCTTTGCGACCCCAGGAATCACAGCACGCCAGGCCTCCCTGTCCATAACCAGCTCCCAGAGTTCACTCAGACTCACATCCATCGAGTCAGTGATGCCATCCAGCCATCTCATCCTCTGGCGTCCCCTTCTCCTCCTGCCCCCAATCCCTCCCAGCATCAGAGTCTTTTCCAATGAGTCAGCATTCGCATGAGGTGACCAAAGTACTGGATTTTCAGCTTTAGCATCATTCCTTCCAAAGAAATCCGAGGGCTGATCTCCTTCAGAATGAACTGGTTGGATCTCCTTGCAGTCAAGGGACTCTCAAGAGTCTTCTCCAACACCACAGTTTAAAAGCATCAATTCTTCAGCACTCAGCCTTCTTCACAGTCCAACTCTCATATCCATACATGACCACAGGAAAAACCATAGCCTTGACTAGACGGACCTTTGTTGGCAAAGTAATGTCTCTGCTTTTGAATATGCTATCTCGGTTGGTCATAACTTTCCTTCCAAGGAGTAAGCGTCTTTTAATTTCATGGCTGCAGTCACCATCTGCAGTGATTTTGGAGCCCAAAAAAATAAAGTCTGACACTGTTTCCACTATTTCTCCATCTATTTCCCATGAAGTGATGGAACCGGGTGCCATGATCTTCGTTTTCTGAATGTTGAGCTTTAAGCCAACTTTTTCACTCTCCTCTTTCACTTTCATCAAGAGGCTTTTGAGTTCCTCTTTACTTTCTGCCATAAGGGTGGTGTCATCTGCATATCTGAGGTTATTGATATTTCTCCCAGCAATCTTGATTCCAGTTTGTGCTTCTTCCAGCCCAGCGTTTTTCATAATGTACTCTGCATAGAAGTTAAATAAGCAGGCTGACAATATACAGCCTTGACGTACTCCTTTTCCTATTTGGAACCAGTCTGTTGTTCCATGTCCAGTTCTAACTGTTGCTTCCTGACCTGCATACAGATTTCTCAAGAGGCAGGTCAGGTGGTCTGGTATTCCCATCTCTTTCAGAATTTTCCACAGTTTATTGTGATCCACACAGTCAAAAGGCTTTGGCATAGTCAGTAAAGCAGAAATAGATGTTTTTCTGGAACTCTCTTGCTTTTTCCATGATCCAGCAGATGTTGGCAATTTGATCTCTGGTTCCTCTGCCTTTTCTACAACGAGCTTGAACACCTGGAAGTTCACGGTTCACGTACTGCTGAAGCCTGGCTTGGAGAATTTTGAGCATTACTTTACTAGCATGTGAGATGAGCGCAACTGTGTGGTAGTTTGAACATTGTTTGGCATTGCCTTTCTTTGGGATTGGAATGAAAACTGACCTTTTCCAGTCCTGTGGCCACTGCTGAGTTTTCCAAATTTGCTGGCATATTGAATGCAGCACTTTCACAGCATCATCTTTCAGGATTTGGAATAGCTCAACTGGAATTCCATCACCTCCACTAGCTTTGTTTGTAGTGATGCCCTCTAAGGCCTGCTTGACTTCACATTCTAGGATGTCTGGCTCTAGATGAGTGATTATACCAACGTGATTATCTGGGTCCTGAAGATCTTTTTTGTACAGTTCTTCTGTGTATTCTTGCCACCTCTTTTTAATATCTTCTGCTTCTGTTAGGTCCATACCATTTCTGTCCTTTATCGAGCCCATCTTTGCATGAAATGTTCCCTTGGTATCTAATTTTCTTGAAGAGCTCTCTAGTCTTTCCCATTCTGTTGTTTTCCTCTATTTCTTTGCATTGATTGCTGAGGAAGGCTTTCTTATCTCTCCTTGATATTCTTTGGAACTCTGCATTCAGATGCTTGTATCTTTCCCTTTCTCCTTTGCTGTTTGCTTCTCTTCTTTGCACAGCTATTTGTAAGGCCTCCCCAGACAGCCATTTTGCTTTTTTGCATTTTTTTTCCATGGGGATGGTCTTGATCCCTGTCTCCTGTACAATGTCACGAACCTCCGTCCATAGTTCATCAGGCACTCTATCAGATCTAGGCCCTTAAATCTATTTCTCACTTCCACTGTATAATCATAAGGGATTTGATTTAGGTCATACCTGAATGGGCTAGTGGGTTTCCCTACTTTCTTCAATTTAAGTCTGAATTTGGTAATAAGGAGTTCATGATCTGAGCCACAGTCAGCTTGTTTTTGTTGACTCTATAGAGCTTCTCCATCTTTGGCTGCAAAGAATATCAGTCTGATTTCGGTGTTGACCATCTGGTGATGTCCATGTGTAGAGTCTTCTTTTGTGTTGTTGGAAGAGGGTGTTTGTTATGACCAGTGCATTTTCTTGGCAAAACTCTATTAGTCTTTGCCCTGCTTCATTCCACATTCCAAGGCCAAATTTGCCTGTTACTCCAGGTGTTTCTTGACTTCCTACTTTTGCATTCCAGTCCCCTCTAATGAAAAGGACATCTTTTTTGGGTGTTAGTTCTAAAAGGTCTTGGAGGTCTTCATAGAACTGTTCAGCTTCAGCTTCTTCAGTGTTACTGGTTGGGGCATAGACTTGGATTCCTGTGATATTGAATGGTTTGCCTTGGAAACGAATGGAGATCATTCTGTCATTTTTGAGATTGCATCCAAGTACTGCATTTCGGACTCTTTTGTTGACCATGACGGCTACCCCATTTCTTCTGAGGGATTCCTGCCCGCAGTAGTAGATATAATTGTCATCTGAGTTAAATTCACCCATTCCAGTCCATTTCAGTTCGCTGATTCCTAGAATGTCGACATTCACTCTTGCCATCTCTTGTTTGACCACTTCCAATTTGCCTTGATTCATGGACCTGACATTCCAGGTTCCTATGCAATATTGCTCTTTACAGCATCGGACCTTGCTTCTGTCACCAGTCACATCCACAACTGGATATTGTTTTCGCTTTGTCTTGTTTTTGGTACGTCTCTTCATTCTTTCTGGAGTTATTTCTCCACTCTTCTCCAGTAGCATAGTGGGCACCTACCGACCTGAGGAGTTCATCTTTCAGTGTCCTATCTTTTTGTCTTATCATACTGTTCATGGGGTTCTCAAGGCAAGAATACTGAAGTGGATTGCCATTCCCTTCTCCAGTGGACCACATTCTGTCAGATCTCTTCACCATGACCCGCCCATCTTGGGTTGCCCCACGGGCATAGCTTAGTTTCATTGAGTTAGACAAGGCTGTGGTCCTAGTGTGATTAGATTGACTAATTTTCTGTGAGTATGGTTTCAGTGTGTCTGCCCTCTGTACAGTAATCTGGTGGTTACTGTAGTTTAATTATAGCTGCTTTTTAGACTCTATATTACCTTTTAAAATAAAATTATAAGAAATTAGGAGTCACTTTTAACAGGTGCAATTGTACAATACAGAAATTATAAAGTCAAAGATAATTCTTTTAAAATTTATATACACCCATACACATGTACGTAGCTTTCTACACAGGCGAAACTGGAGCTGTGCAGGGAAGGGAATTCTGGAAAGTATAGTTCTGAATTGGGTAAATTGACCGAACACAAATCCATCACAATCTCTCATTTGCTTGATGTGAGATAAATGCTCCAGTGTTTCTTCCAGTTGGACTTAACGTTTATAACTGTTCATTAAATAAGCTATTGCTGTTTGTGTATATGCAGAAGTAGTACCCAAAAAAGAGAAAAGATGGCTTTATTCTGGTTCTAGGAAAAGACTTTTCAAATGAGAGTATCATATAAATTGACATAATCCAAGTACAAAGTCCTTTGTAAAAATTTCATGGTTGAATACAAAGTTAATTGCCTAACTTTGAGCTTCTATATAATTTTCCAAAAAGATTTTTCCCCCACACAGGCTATTTTAGTTGTTTAGGAATAGAAGTCATTTGTCTTGGAAGGAAAGGGAAGAAGCCCAATCATAGAGCTGGTTTAGTGTAGGTTTTCAGAACATTTCCTTCTATATAACATTCTATGGTAAACTTGTCTTTCACAATTCTCATTGACATCACATCTGCAGGATTTCTATACTTGTAAATAATTTTAAATATATTTGTTTTTATTTTTACCTATGTCTGCACAATTTGGGTATCTGTAGTTTACTTATGGATATACAGGTTCTTGAATGCAAATATTGAATGTAAGTATACATATTCAAGCAAGAGCATCTTTCTTTAATCAAGTAAAAATGGTGATACAAGACTTGAAATCAGAGAGAGGTGCCAAAGTTTAAAAAAAAAAAATATTCGACAAGAAATGAGCTAAATAATAGCATTCTCTTTGAGACAAATAGAAGCTGTTTTATTTTGTCTTGACATAGGTCTTTTTACTTTCGTTTTCCCCCAACTGAACACAGAGGACTTGTGTCTATTGAAATACTCTCTTCCATAGACTTAGGTGAAAAGTGTAAATGCTTGAAAGCTCTCAAGTAAGGAAAGGCTGAATGAGTAGGCTGTCAAGCATCACCAGAGAGAAACTTAAGTGAGAGAAGAGAAGGAAGAAAGAACAGTTTGACAAACTTCTCTGGCTGCAGTAGTGTAAAATACAGACATTTTGTGATACAGTGACAGTAAAGAATTTTACAGTGGGATTCATTTGACCTACTGTGTCCCTCTGTTAGGAAAAAAAAAAACCCCCTAAGCCTTTCTATAGACATTTTTTCTAGTTCCTCCCCCACCCCCCTTCACCAGACTAATTTGTTACGATGTCATCTTATTCTTTCTTATCTCGTGTGGTACTATTCATTTAAAAGGGATAAGGTTGGCTTCTATATTATATTGTATGTAGAGATATTTCTTACTTCATGGGATGTATACTGTTGATTTCTCCTTAGCTTTTCAGTGATAATGCTTTTCACTGATAGCCTCACAGTTTTGAGTACCAGTTGTAACCATTGACAGATGTTTTCAATTTCACAGACAAAAAGTTTTGAGTTCAGATTGTGAAGAGCAAATCTGATCTCTACAATGACCAAACCCCATGACTGGCCTTTTAACCAAGCTAACTCACCAGCCAGTTGTATATATAAAATTTATTGTGGATGTGTGGGAAATTGTAGATACTCCAGTAGAAACCCTGTAATACCAATACAGAAAATATAATACAGGCTCAAGAGGGAGCATGTATATAGTTTATATATATAATTAAGACTGATTCGAGTTGTATGGCAGAAATCAACTCAACATTCTAAAGCAGTTATCCTCCAGAAAAAAAGAGAAAATCTAATACATAGTGGGTAAAACATTTTCCCCCACCTGTCTCCTAAAAATTTGTTCTTTTTTTTTTTTTGTACTTTTTTGAGAACTGTATTTTACCAGTGGTTCTAGTTGCAGACCCTCACCTGAAGGTGTTTTGGTGTCCCACACATTCAGTGTTTGGTGGGTGAGACAGTGAGACAGTCTCTGTTTTTTCCGTCTCTAGCAGAAGGGGAAAGCATGTCCCCTTTTTTTTCTTGTAAAAAGAGCTGCAGAAAACAACAGAACTTGGTATATGGTAGGATATCCCCATTTACAGTTTCCCCTACTTTGGTTAAATTTAAAAATACCTGCAAGGAGAGTGAAAAAGTTGGCTTAAAGCTCAACTTCAGAAAACGAAGATCATGGCATCCGGTCCCATCACTTCATGGGAAACAGATGGGGAAACAGTGGATGACTTTTATTTTTCTGGGCTCCAAAATCACTGCAGATGGTGACTGCAGCCATGAAATTAAAAGACACTTACTCCTTGGAAGGAAAGTCATGACCAACCTAGACAGCATATTAAAAACCAGAAACATTACTTTGCCAACAAAGGTCCATCTAGTCAAGGCTATGGTTTTTCCAGTGGTTATGTATGGATGTGAGAGTTGGACTCTAAAGAAAGCTGAACACCGAAGAATTGATGCTTTTTAATTGTGGTGTTCGAGAAGATTCTTGAGAGTCCCTTGGACTGCAAGAAGATCCAACCAGTCCATCCTAAAAGAAATCAGTCCTGGGTGTTCATTGAAAAGACTGATGTTGAGGCTGAAACTCCAATACTTTGGCCACCTGATGTGAAGAACTGACTCATCTGGAAAGACCCTGATGCTGGGCAAGATTGAGGGCAGGAGGAGAAGGGGACGACAGAGGATGAGATGGTTGGATGGCGTCACCAACTCGATGGACATGGGTTTGGGTGGACTCTGGGAGTTGGTGATGGACAGGAAGGCCTGGCATGCTGCGGTTCATGGGGTCACAAAGAGTCGGGCACGACTGAGCAACTGAACTGAGCTGAATATAAATTATATAATTATATATATATTATAATCTATATGCACACACACACACACACACACAATTTGGCTGCATGGCACTTGGGATCTTAGTTCCCCCATAAGAGATCAAACTTGTGACCCCTGTGCGTTGCCTGCAGTGGGAGCATGGAGTCTTTTTTTTTTTTTTAATCTAATATAATGAGTTTATTATAGAAAACTCATCTTTATGCTTTTTTTTTTTTTGCATGGAGTCTTAAGCACTGGACTGCCGACAAAGTACCTTAAGTCAAAAATTATGTAGAATTCTTTGTTGTTCAGTCGCTCAGTCGTGTCCGACTCTTTGCGACCCCATGAACTGAAGCACACCAGACTTCCCTGTCCTTCACAGTCTCCTGGACTTTGTTCAAACTCATGTCCATTGAATCAGTGATGCCATCCAACCATCTTGTCCTCTGTTGTCCCCTTCTCCTCTTGCCGTCAATCTTTCCCAGGATCTAGGTCTTTTCCAGTGAGTTGGCTCTTTGCATCAGGTGGTCAAAGAATTGGAGCTTCAGTTTTAGCATCAGTCCTTACAGTGAATATTCAGGGTTGATTTCCTTTAGGATTGACTGGTTTGATCTCCTTGCTGTCCAAGGGGCTCTCAAGAGTCTTCTCCAGCACCACTGTTTGAAAGTATCAATTCTTTGGCATTCAGCCTTCTTTGTGGTCTCTTTCTCACATCTGTACATGACAACTGAGAAAAACTTTGACTAGATGGACCTTTTTGGCAAAGTGATGTCTCTCCTTTTTACTATACCGTCTAGGTTTGTCATAGTTTTTCTTCCAAGGAGAAAGCGTCTTTTAATTTTGTGGCTGCAGTGATTTTGGAGCCCAAGAAAATAAAGTCTGTCAGTGTTGCCACGTTTTCCCCATCTATTTGCCGTGAAGTGATGGGACTGGATGCCTTGATTGTAGTTTTCTGAATGTTGGGTTTTAAGCCAGCTTTTTCACTCTTCTCTTTCACCTTCATCAAGAGACTGTTCAGTTCCTCTTCACTTTCTGCCATAAGAGTGGTGTTATCTGCATATCAGAGGTTATTGATATTTTTCCTGGCAGTCTTGATTCCAACTTGTGCTTCATCCAGCATGTACATCTTTCCCAAGATGTACTTACTCTGCATATAAGGTAAATAAGCAAGGTGACAATATATAACCTTGATGTACTACTTTCGCAATTTTGAACCAGTCTGTGGTTCTCTGTCTGGTTCTAACTGTAGAATTCTTAAGCTTGTACAAAAAAATCTGTATATCTGATAATTTTCATGGTTTATCTAAATAGAGAAATTTATCAGCTAGTCTTTTTTTAAAGCGGAAAAAACTGATGTATTCTTTTTTTCTCCTTTCATGTACTCTAAAAAATACATAAGTTTCTTACACAGTTTTTCCATTTCTTTTGTACAGGTGTATTTAAAAGAGTGCTCAAATTGCCCTATATGTTTTCAATTTTCCCTTCTTTTTTTTTTTTTTTTCAGGTAGTCTTGATTGTAATGAAAATCTGGAAAAATAAAAATGTATTTTCTTATTCGACACACCGAAGAACTCTTAAAAGTATGATGGTTTCTGAATCTTTCTAAAGAAAGAGAAAATATTTGATTATAGAGAGGGAACCAAAAACATGATGGTATTAAATTCGGATAGGAGATGAAAGGATTCTGAAATTCTGAAACTTGTTGCTGTTGTGAAATGTAACCCTTAAGGTGTCATTTTTTCATCTTCAATTTCTGTTATTAAGATAGTATGTAGATAACGTTTGGGGCTTCATTAAAATTATATTGGCAGCCATTCCACAGTTTTTAAAAAAGTAGCAATTTCACTGAGGTATCTAACAGTGAAGCCATTAATGAACCTCTATATATGAAAGTAACAGATTAAACCTTATAATAAGATTCTTTTGTAGTATGTGAGAGAGTTAAATTAGCAGGTTGTCACTACACTGTCCTCCTGCATTTCTGTTTAATATTTGTACCATACAAGGGAATCAGAAATTATTGTTCTCAAAGTTTAAAATTTTAGCTTGCAGAGAATTCAAGAGTGCATAGTAGATTTTATTAGAGTGAAGGGAACCCAAGCAAGGGATTTGCTCCATACTTCAAAAAGTAGAAACTGGTTCTACCTTTTCTGTGTCTCATTCAGTAGAGGGAGTCCTTATTGACACTTGAAAAGAAAGTTGTAAATATGAAAACATGAAGAAACCATGTATCTTCTCAGAAAATAGTTTCAGATTGGAGATTAATAATGAAAACTTAAAATTGACATGGGAACTTGGACGCTCTATTTAGTACATGCTAGTGAAGGAATGATTTCTTACATTTTTGCCCCTCGTGCTGCCCTCATTTCTCTTGAGCAAAGCTCTGAGAGAGTCATTTGTTTTTTTCTCAACTGGCCATTGGTTCTTACCCTTTGTCTGTTCTTCATATAAATCTTCTATCCGTCTTCTACAGTCCTTCTTTGATAGTTAAAATTATAGGTTTTGTTTTTCTCAGCAAAACAAGAAAAATTGCTAAAATACATTTTCTAAATCACCACTTTGACCATCATAATTCTAGTCATCTCCACAAATCTGGAGTGGCTGTTCTTGTTGACCATGTTAAATCTGAGCACCTTTGCTGGTCCCTGAAGCCCCTTGGCATTTGGACTTACCTTTGCTCACTTACTGGTATCAGTTTGTCAGATCAGAGGCTTTGGCCACCCCGCACAGCCAGTCATATTGAAATCGTGCTTGTACTTTTGTACCTAGGTTAAGGCTGTTTTCTCCACTGCATTCTTCAGTGACCACCCGCCACCCCCACCCCCCCTTTCTAAATCGATCAGCGATCTAGGTGGCATCATCCAATTCACATTTTGGGGGCTTCTTTTATTAGTTACTTATTGACTCTTTGAAATTTAACCTCTGACTAAACTATAAACTCCTGAGGGCAAGTGCCTATATCACCTGAACATCTCATATAGTGAAGGTTGAAGTACTTGTTGAATTATTTAAATATATTACGAAGTAGTAGTAGTAATACAGGTCACACTTTAGCACTGTGTGCCAGGAATTGTTCTGAGTATTTCACACACATTCCCATTTAATCTTCTAAACATGAGCTTCATACTGTTAAGACAGAGAGATTAAATGACTTATTTAAGATCTCACAGGTAGTAAGTAAGTTCACAACTACACTTTGAACTTAGCCTGGTTCCAGACTTTAAACTCTTAGCCACCATGCAACACTATAGTTCCAGTTGAGAAGAATAGTGTATTAAATGGCCCATACCATAAATTAGACTTGTGATTATATATTCCCTTTCCTCCCCAAATTTTGTTATGAAAAATTTCATACATATATAGAACTGGAAAGAAGTTTTCAATTGAACATGCATGTTTACACACACCTATTTTGTAGATTCTGTGATTGGTTTTTTGATATTTCCTTTATCACATATTTATCCATTCCTGTGTCCATCATATTAGTGTTTTATTTATTTTTGAGTTGTTTTGGGTGGGGGGACTGTGCTGGGTCTTCATTTTTGCACTCAGGCTGTCCCTAGTTGCTGTGCACTTGGTTCTCATTGCAATGGCTTACCTTGTTGCAGAGCACAGGTTCTAGGGTGCGAGGGCTTCAGTAGTTGTGATGCATGGGCTCAGTAGTTTCTGCGCACGGGCTTAGTTGACCATAGGTATGTGAAATCTTGCCGGAGCAAGCATTGAACCTGTGTCCCTTGCATTGCCAGGTGGATTCTTAACAACTGGACCACCAGGAAAGTCCATCTTATTATTGTTTTGATTCATTTCAAAGTCAGTTGCAGATATTTGGCATATTTCATCTGTAAATGTTACAGCGTGCATCTGTTTAATTTTTTATGGTGAATTTTATACAGTAAAATGTACAAATTTTAAATATTTGATAGGTTTTGCTAAATGCAAATCCCAGTCCTCTATGAAGATAGAGAACATTATATGATTATCATTTTATTGAATACTTGCCTTGTATTTCAAGTAAATAAGTCATACATTTCCCCCCATATTGAAACCTGCTTTTCTGATTGTCCCAAGTTCTCTTACTGGATCTTTGGTTTATTACACAGACCTCATTGAGGGCAGGATCATCTGTTTCAGAACATACTTAGAGGTGTGACTAATGGTGGATATACTGTAGTAGTAACCATTCTCCCTTCCTAAAGTAATGTGGATCCTTAATAGTACCAATTCCTTTGATATGCAGTGTTTCATGAATTAAGTTGACCTTATTCCTGTTAGTTTTCCAATAGAATGTGATTTGCTCGTGTGACTTTGATGTTGAGAGGAGGGTGCTGCGCTTGCATCCCGTCCTTTTTTCATTGACTTATTTGATAGATAACTGTTTAAAGGTTTCTCAAATTGAGTAGGAGAAGAGTGTGGTTTTATGAATCCCTTCTCCATCTCTCAGTTCCTTGAAGTCATTCAGTCTTATGACTTAAAAATTCCTCTATTCACGGATGATTTCAAAATTTATATTTCCGGGCTTGATCCTTATTCTAAATTTGTCATCCACTACTTGAATTTCAGCTTTTAACATGTGGAAAGCAGAATCTTAATCTTTTTCACTCCTCCCCTTCTCAATGTCTGCCATCTATAGTGTTCTTACTCCCAGTTGATATTAGGTCTTGGAATTCAATTAGTTTAAATTCTAATTCATAAATTAGACTAAAGAATATAGCCTTTCATAGGTTTTATCTAATCCCTAGGCCCCTCCCTGATCCTCTCTTCAATTTAAACTGAGGAGTGTGTATGTGTGTTTGAAAATTGACATAAAATATTTATAAGGCATGATCTTAAAAATACTGATTATTATTTTGGGAAGCTGCTGCTGCTGCTGCTAAGTCGCTTTAGTCGTGTCCGACTCTGTGCGACCCCATAGACGGCAGCCCACCAGGCTTCTCCGTCCCTGGGATTCTCCAGGTAAGAACACTGGAGTGGGTTGTCGTTTCCTCCTCCAATGCATGAAAGTGAAAAGTGAAAGTGAAGGCTCTCAGTTTGTATTTTTAACAGTTGTATTTGCTAAATTGTTTTTGTAATAACTTAGGGTGATGTCTGTGCTGGGAAGGTCAAGTCCACTTTAGATAAACCCTTTTATAAGTTGACTCTTTCTTCGACTTCTACCTGTAATTCATCTCATATGTAATTCTAAGTGAGCGCAAATTGGATGTCTAGATGATGGTATTGCTTATGCACTATAATGTCTTTTGACACTTCAGGAATGCTGCATCAAAAGGAACAAAATTCCTGACCACCTGCTATTAGGTTTTCATGTAGAGGAGTAGGTAAATCTTAGACTAGCAGTTCTACCACAATAATAAAATGGGCTGTAGTTGTTGGAAGTTGATGGCAAATGTCAGAGAGCAGTTTTGCACCTACTGGCCTGAAGGGATTGTCAGGAGACAAGAGGAAGACGTGATGACCTGGCACTGTCCTAGAATGCCTGTAGAAGTGTGCTGAAGGTGGTATATTCTTTTTCCTTTTTTCTTACTGCCATTTTCCCTTTTGAATTTCAAGGGAGAGTTAGGGAGATTGATCAGAGAGAAGGTATCATTGGCAGGGTTATTTCTGGACCCAGTTTCTTAGTGTGTGCCATGGGTGACAGTCCTAGCATGAAGCGCCTAATGCTCTTGTCTTTCTATTTGGAGCAAAAGCTATGGCAGAAAATACTTTCACATGAAACATCAGTGTTTTTGTTGTCAATTCAATGGAATTCTGACAAAACGTATATGAAAATTTAGAGCACAGATGAGGGAAGTAAAGATTACCACCTGTGATCTTGAGAACTCTACACTTGTGAAATTTTTAGAACCATGTTCTCTATACCTGTGTCCTTTATCCCCTAGGGTGCATTCCCCACCCCCCACATTAACCCAGCAAAATAACTACTAACGTTATATATGTGAAGAGTGTTAGGGATTTTATTTGGTCATAGACCTGAAGTGAGTGCTATTTATTAAGAGCAAAAAAGTCACTATCCTTACATGGCTCATATTTCTTATCTTTTGACAGTATAAGAATGGTGAATAATATTATTTGATACTTGAATCTATACAAAGGGAAGGGTAGACTAAGAAGACAACTCAAGATGTGTACTTGTGTTTCTAATAGTATTTCCCAAGCTGTATAGATTCATTTGCAGCTGATGGGCATTTGGTTTTGCGGAGTCAAGGAGTATTTTTGAAATTATGGCTATTTCTTTAAAAGGGGTTGCTTAGCAATGGATATATGACAGTTGAACTTTTCCCTCTTAATAGAGTAGCTTACTTTTCGAGTTTTGGAAAGCATGAAGAGAAGTGGATTGTGGTTGTAAAAGAGGAAAGAGAGCAATTAGGGTCAAGAGATGTGGGAAAGTGCAGAAAAGGTATGGGTAAAGGAACAGATACAGAAGTTTGCCTTGTTGGATAAACCAGATAATGATCTTGAAAAGAGAATATCAAGAAAGAAGTTCTTGAATTGAAAAATCTGGGCCACATGATCTATAGGCTTTGATATGACCAAATGTAGGTCTTCATTCTGAGAGGTTAATTCCGTTTAAGTTTTATATTAAATAGAGATTTTGGTAATATGGAGGATCACTGTCCAGCAATCATGAAACATACTCTGTTTGACTGATAGGTTATCTTTGTCTTAAAATTCTCTTACTTCACTTGATCAGACCCCTCAGTAGTTCTGGCAGATCTGCCTAGGACCCAGATCCTCCACAATTGGATGGGCTGCTTCCTAAATTAGACGTAGACTTGAAGTATGTTTTTTCCTAAGCAGAAAAACCCCAACATAATAGTGATCCTTAATCTTCAGTTATGTATTTTGTCCTAAAATAAAATTGTCAGAGGCTATCAATGAAATTATTTTATATGTCTTTTGAAAAATAGTGTCTGTTTATGATAATGGATAATATGTGTTGGCCTATATAATTACTTGATTTTTAAGTGCCTTACTCAGAAGGAATTTTGGAATTAGGAATTCTGAATCTTTAAATTTAGCCTTGATTCATAAAGCCAAATCAGAATAATGCTGTGTCTAATATTATAGTACATTTATATAAAGCAGATTACTTGACTGTGAGATAATGTGGTCAGTTCTATATTAGTATTAGGTATAAGAAGTGTATCCAGGTTGTTGGCTTATTAAAAGCTCTTGCTAATTATCAATCTTCATTTTGGATACCATATGTTAACTTAGTGTAGAAAGTAATACTGGAAAGGAGAGAGTTTCTGGGAGCAACTCAGGAACCTAATATGTCTTTAATGGGATTAAAGATGGATCTGTCACATCTAGTTCTCACGTATTGTTATTAAAAATAGCAAATATTTGTTAAGTATTTACTGTGTGCCAGCCTCTTCTCAGGACTTTGCATGTATTAAATTAAACTGCTATTAATTCCATCTTAGGAGTTAGAGACCCAAGGCACAGTAAGGTTGATGAACTTGTCCAGCGTGACAGGCCCAAGTGTGGAGCAGGTCTCTAATCACAGGTGTCTATTTGCTCTTGTTGAAATGTAGAAGGTTTTGCTAATGACATACAGAATGAGTTTTAAATTTTAAAGACAGTTAAATTTCTGACAGCTATTCACACTAGTGAATGCTTTATCTTTGTAAGTGTGTTCTTTCTTAGGAAATTGGTAATCATCTTATAGATTCTATCCAAATCATTCTTTATGATTATCATCAACATAACTAGAGATGCATGAAATGTGCTTCTCTTCATTCATGATGTAGTGAAAGATTTTTAAATTGTACTCCTAGCCTGGAAGATTTATAATGTAATGGTAGGTTAGGAATTTACTGGATGTCCCTATGTGATGAACACTCTAGCTTGGGTCCCAGGGATATTATAAGGAGGAAATGCAAACTGTACTTCCAAGTTGGATACATATTCATTCTTGCTGACTTTATAGGCTCTTGCCTTGGGTTACCACAAAGGCCAGATCATACTACAGAGCATGCATCATGCATGCATAGCTTCCTTTTCCATAGTTTTTTCAAGAGTTGATGTGAAAAACATCAACTTTTTACCTATTCTGTAAAAGCTCTTTGGAGGTACTGACATGTTTCCTTATTGTTCCTACAGCTGGCTCTTTTTTAAAGGCAATTCAGACTTTTGGATTTGTATTATTCCCCCCAAATAAATTGATGTGCTTCCTTTATCAGATGAAAGCTGTTGATTTTGTTCTTTCCCTTGACTACCAGGAAGATCAAAGCCAAACTAGTGTATACTAGAATACTCTGTTAGGGCTTTATGGGTGAGTTAACCAAAACGGTTTAGGATCTGGTAAAATTTATAGATTTATACACAATATTCACAATATAGTTTCAAGAAATTCTTGGCATCCTATGAAACATTCTCGGCTCCCTGCCTTTGATCTTTTTGCATCGGTATTTCAACCATTCTGTATGTGTGAATGTATTTTACTCAATTTCCTTGACTTTATAGAAGTAGTAAATAATAAACACATTGCTTTCAGAGATTTTGAGGTACTGAGCAGTTGCCTTCTATGTATAATATTTGGCAGCAAGGCCAGGGGAACATTTTTGGTTTTCATGATAATGACACACATAAATGGCTATAGAGTTTTTATCTTATGGTTTTCCAGAAAATGTGAACTGGAGATTGTGTGTGTGTGTGTTTGGTAGAAATACCAGGGCATAAAGGTGGAGTTTTTGTGCACTGAGCACAGTTGTGAATCTATATTCAGTCAAGTTATGACACTTTTGCTTCTCTTCACTGTGATTTTTGGTGAAGTCTCTTCATGGAAGCTGTGAAAAGTCTTTGGAAATTGTCTCTGGGGCCACAGTTTTAAAATCTGGTCCCAAATGAGGAAAGAGCCTTTTCTCTTTGGGTGGTGGTGTAGCCATTGGCCCCGGCCTTCAGAGTTGTTGGTGGTTGTTCATAGGTGCTCCGTCATGTTGGGTTTCTAGCCAGGAGGCCTGGGCTAGCTTTGCTTTTGGTCCTCCATGTATAAAAGGAAGGTATATTCAGTTTGTGGGCTCTACAGGATAGCATGTTTCATTGTACTTGCCTTCGGAGATTTCTTGCTCTTTAATGTCTCCTTCAGATAGGGCTTTAGGAAGGTTAAGCATCTGTCCCTAAGACTGTTCCCAAAACATTGTCTAGTAATGAGGAAGTCATGCTATGGGGAGATGTTGGGAATAGCTATGATTTTCACCTTTTTTTCCTTTTCTTTCTTTGTAAAAGACAATTTGTAGTACATTTTGTCTCTCTAAGGGAGACCAGAGTACCCAGCTGGTTAGATATATTTAAAGAAAGAAAAAAATCTCTTTAAACAGACCTTGAAGAATTCTATTATAAATCTGAGTGGGAACCTGAGAATGCTGTGGCATACAGGCAAAACTAATTAAAATAACCGATAAAGAAATCAGATGTAGCTTTACATGGGATTTTCAAGATTAAAATGTACGAGAATTATGTTAATAAACTCTGCTTTTAACTCCATAAAGGATAGGATCTCATTTCTTTTGTGTAACTTGAAACCACAATCATCTGTGCCCTCTAGTGCATACTGTATGAGTTAGTTTGAGTCAAATTTTGTATTGTGCTTCCTGCCTCTGCTCTAATTACTGCTGAGGTTCTTGGTGTAAGAACTCTCTTAGCCCCTCTGATCTCCTCATCCCTGGATGTTTGTTCCTGTCTATCTGGTCTTGCTGCACTGCTGGTCTGGAGAACTGTTAAGGTCATCCTGACAAGTACGGCGACCTGTGGCAGTCAGTTCTCAAGGCCAGGTTAGCTTCTGCCCACAGTGCTGCCCAGGCAAAGTGCCCTGTCCTTGGGATGTTTATGCCAAGCAAGGAGAGATTGGTTAAAAATATTCCCTTCCTTTCCCCTATCCATACTTACTGAGCTGCTGGCTGGGACAAGGTGGATCATGTAGGGATCCTAGAGACCTCAGCATGGTCAGTACCTGTGGACTTCCCTTCCAGGAGTGGTGTGCAAGGTACTGCTAGGATGTGTACTAACAGATCCCTGAGGTAGAGGCCAAGTTGCTATTTGCTGGGTATAGGCAATTGAGTACATTTTTGAGGTTCCCTAGGCTGTGGCAGAACACAAATGTTAGAGGGGTGGGGGATGGTGGCCAGCCTTGGGCCCGGTGAGCCCCATAGACAGCTGTTGGTCCAGTAGCAAAGGCTTGTGATAGAGCAGCTTCTTATTGTATGACTGCTGTTTATCAGCTGGGTGGTTTTTTTGCCAGCCCCTCTCCCCCGCTTTACTTCTTGGCCTAGTTTTTTGCCTGTCTTTGAATGAAGACAGGTGATGATTAGCTGCCCTATTTCCAGCTGGCACATTTGGCATTATAGAGAACATGGTACAAAACAACTGTTCATTTAAGGTTTCTGTATCTGTCATAAATGATTCTTCAAGTTTCACATGTCAGAATTGATAGGTTCCCAAGGAAAAGCTTCAGGAAAAAACAGAATTCACTTTTTACAGTATACACAATTTTAATAACAAAACTTTCCTGTACACTGCACTTGGTTACCCCCTGCCCCAGTATAATAGTATTTTCTTCTCCCTTCCCCCCCAACCCACTTGACCACCTCCCACCCCACCCCACCCCCCTACCACTCCCACCAAAAATGGCTCTTAGGGTGATTGAACACAATATGTTCGGACTGTACTTTTAGTTTCCAGTTTCAATGTTGGTCGGAAGGTTCATCAAACATTCCATAGATTAATTAGGCTTTTAAAAATTACCAAGGAGGAACAGGTTAATTGCAGGAGTAGCAGACATTTCCAAAATGTTTGCAATAATGATATGAAAGCTTAAATAGCCATTTACTATTTGTTTTGACCTTAAATTAAGTACTACGTGTTTGCCCTAGGTTAGGAACAGAAATATTTAATTATCTATCTTCATCTCTTTTATCTTTTTCTAGTTGAAGCCGTTTAACCTGTAAGGTATGAAAAACATGTCCCCAAACAGATTTTTGAGTCAGATCTGTCATATTGCTTTATTAGGAAAATGATCATGTAAAAATAATATTTCAAAATTTCATATTGATAGCCATACTTTAGAGAGAACAGGGCATTTATAGTCTCCACCCCCCATCGTTGTGTAGAGGAGGTATGCCTAAAGAAAACGGTGTGCCTGTTTTGAATTTAGGATTAAGACCTAGTGTTACATAGGTAGGGCTCATTTTTATTGGAAAGAGTCTAGATCTTGGTGACCAGCATTAGAATAAGCAAATGGATTTTAATAATTAGTGGAGTTGGGAAGTTCAGTCAATTCCATTCATTGAATTGGTACAGAAATTAACTTAGCCACATTAAGAAATTACGTGTGTTAGTGCAGATTTTTGGCTTAAAAATTAGTATCTTTTCTGTTTGTTGTTGGCAGTGGGTATTCTCTGAGTTGTATGCATTTGTAAATTTATCAACTCACTCTAATTTCAGAAAGGTGATTGAAATCCTGGCAAGCTACAGAAATGAATATAAATAATTCCAAACTAGCTATTGGTTACTAGGTGGGTACAGTATCAGAGCCTTCGTTAGCTTCCGTTTTCCAGAGAGATTTATTTTTCTGGTTTTCAAGTGGTCATTTTCTTCTAATCTTAAAAATGAAAAGGGGGGATGGGGGAGTTGAAGAGAATAAGACAGTAAAAAAGACCTAACATTATATTGCCAGCATCTGCAGTGTAGTTGTGATGCTCTTGCACTCGAACCAGTTGGTAAAGAGAGCACATATGACTAACAGTCTCATCTTCAAGCCTGTGCTGATACAGAAATACAAATAGACCAAAATTAAAAGGAATCTTGCCTTCTATAGGCATTTGAAAAGGGAAGCTTGCTCTTTAAATGGAAAAGGAAAGTGCTGTTTGGCACTGTTATTCACTTTTCTCAGAGAGCATTGCCCAAAAGATGAAGGGCCAAAAAAATCTGTTATTTTTCAACTGAAAAGTATGCCTTGGTGGCCTTGGCTATGCTGTTCCCCTGAATTACTAAATGGCTTGATTTTCCAATTTACTTTCCTATGTACATTAAGGATTTTGCCGACTGATGGTCCATTTTACTAACTGTAATCTTGAGGATTAATGTGGGGATTCCCAGCCAATATTTCTCACCCTTCTGCTCACAGTTTCAATTAATTTGGGGTTGTGGTTGAAATGATGGAAACTACTCTGCTATCCTCCAGAGCTAGTGGAATCTTGTATGTCTAAGACACAATTGTATTGTGACAAAGCTGTTCCCTTACAAATGGCCATGCTTATCCTTATAAATGTATTGGTAAATTTTAGCTTGTGGAGCTCTCATTTGTTACAGGGGCTTCTGATCCAGCCCTTCTGTAAGGAAAGTGTGAGCTGTGCCCTATGCTGGGAAATCAGCTTCTATCCTTGCCCAGGCAGGCCTAGGGTCTAGTTTTATTAAGAGATGAAATGTTCACTGCTCAAGATCTGCTGAGGTGGACTGAGACTTTACCAAACAAATCTGCCCACCTTAGAAATTGTAGAGAGCACATTTTTACTATAATTTGTGATCTTGTCTGCTTTTTACTGAGACACATTTTCTTTGAAATGTAGGTAGACATCTTTCAGTATTAAATCTCATGGGTTAAACTATAGTCTTAACATGTTTCAGTTCCATCCTGGGAAGAAATATGCCTTGAATGAAGTAAAGGATAACTTTTTTTTATGGTAATGATTTTCTCTGAGAATTTATGCCTTTTTTCCTTCATCAGCAAATGTCAGTTTTCATCTTCTAAAAATCAAGTCAGTAGTCTAATTTCATGGTTTTTGCTAGTGGAACCTCATTTATGGAAAAATTCTGTGTGAATTGGTAACTTACATCTAAATCATAAATATGTCATAGTCTCTCTGGGGAAATCATAATTGAATAAACAAAATACTTGTGGCTCTTTTCTACACGAGAAATGTGATATCATTATCATTTTTAAATTGCTAAACATTTATATTAATAACAGAGAATCTCCCCCCTCACCCCTTTCCAGCTGCAGGTCCCAGGGCCTTTGCCCTGATTGATTCAGATCATGTATAGTTGCCCATTTGCTTTGCTTCCTTTTAACTTTGCTAACCTGTTTCAGGGAGAATCAGATTTCAAAATGCTGCCTTTCTCTCATCCCCTCACCTCCTTCGAGTTACCACTGTGTGGCTGCATAGGCATGTGGAGTGTTCTGCCATGAGAAGCTTTGCTTCAAATCTGTGTTGTTCCCTTTACTTAGAAGGACCTGCTCTTAAACAGTAAGAATTGATATCCATTAAAAGGTCAAAGTTTAGCATGTAATACTTAGAAAGTACTTTTTAAAAATGGTTCTTTTAAAATATATTCTAACAAGAATCAGTATTATGCCTGTTGCTAGCCATTTATTTTTAATTTGGCTTTTTGAGGCTTGAAGATCAAGGAAAGGCAGAGGAAAGAGGTTTAAACCCCTTTGTCAAGGCATCTTTGATCATGACAGTTGAGGGGAGGGGGAGGGAGAGAGGGGGACAGGGAGGAGAGAGGGGGGAGAGAGAGAGAGACAGGGAGTGAGGGTGTATTTGTGTGTGTGCTTTCAAACTAGAGTGAGAAGCTGGTCATAAGATTGTTAAATTGACTTAGTTTATCTCTTTGTTCTCCAAAATAATTTCTAAATCTTTTTTCACATATAAATGTAAGTATAGGATTTAGTAAACTAATTAGTAAAGTGATAATTTAACACTAGTTTAAAATAATTATCTAAATGCCACAAAAATCAACATGTCCATTATAAGTCAAACTAGAGATATGATACGAAGTCAGTGTCATTATTTAGTATTGATTTCATTGTAATGATACCTTTTCACAATCACTTGAATTCATTGTTTATATATATTAAAGACTCACTCAGCTTATTAGAATTACATAAAGGGTTCTGATTTCATGATATGGACTTTGATAATACCTACTAACCCAGGCAAAAACTCTGGAAGAAGAGTGTTTAATATTGACCAGTCTTCAGCATACATAAAATTCTACTCCCCACACTGGCATTAAATTGTAGGTTTGAGTAAATACCAAATTATCATACAAGAGAACTTTGCTAAGTCTCCTTTTAAGCAGCAAGCCAGTTGTGGTACTTGGGGTGGAGAGCAATGATCAAACAAGTATTAATCCATATCTCTCTCTGCTCAGTAGCATCTTTCCAAACTGTTTTCAGTAGAAAAAAATAGCATATGGAGACCTTAGTGTAAATGTTTACACACAGTAGTATATAATTACATACATGAAATGTCTTATTTTGAAGTAAGCATTTTTAGACTTTCCCACAAGAGTGCAAATTAATGTGAGCATTGCTTCATTTAACACTTAAAATATGGTTTCATTTAAAAAAAATTAAAAATACTTCAACACGTCAGAAACCTAAGTCTCCACTTGGTTTGGAAAAATTAGGCTTAATGTCACCATTGGTAAAAATTAGATATGTATTTAGCCCCTACTATGTAAAATAGGTTACTTATCTGATGTAATTTTTGATGATGGGTAGATATTATACTTCACATTCTTTGTATGGCAGCTGCTGACACTTGCACTGTCCGTAACCATTAATGATGATGAAGGGTCCTTCATGGGTAGGTTCATATTCATTATATGGTCCTTGGTCTGACATGTTTGACATATGGAGTCGTGTTTGGGATCGGAGCTGCCTGTGGTTCTGAATCATTGAGCACTGCCTAATTCTTCTTAAAGTGGGAGGGCAGCACTTCCTGGAGATGAACACTATAAAAATAATAAAAAAGAAAGAAAACAATAAAGCCATTGTTCCTGTAATTACCCGCTGAGTGAAGATGGCATTGTCTGGTTCCGGGAAGTGTTCCTCAGTAGTAACTGCTATGCCTGCAGTAGTTGGGATTTCTTTGTCTCCCACATGGTAACTTGATGAGCTTATTCTTTTTGTATATTCAGTGGTTGGATCTTTATAAGTTGTAGCCATGGCAGTGACGGTGGTTGATAAATTCCAGCAGAGCTGAAATCCATGGACTGCGTCTAGTATATCCTCTCCCTGGGTGTGGTCGGGGCTGTGGCATAGGATGGAATGCTCCCACCGACCTTGGAAACTGCCCAGCCAGGAGGCCAAAGCACATATTCGAGGGCTGCATTCCCACAGATTGCCAGAGAGGCCAACGGTTGTGAGGGACCTAAGGGAGTTTAAGATCTTGGAATCAAGGCTGTTTAACTTGTTGTTATCCATGAGGAGTATTTTAAGATTAGGCATTGTTTCAAACACTGTCAGATCGATGGCTTTTATTTCATTTCCAGTCAAGTCTAGTTTTTCTAAAGTGCCCCAGGTCCACTCCATCCCACATGTCAAGTTGCTAATTTTGTTCCATTGTAAGAAGAGCGTGTGCAGACTGCTTAGCCGTAGGAAATGAGCAAAATTAATCTTCGTCAGCTGGTTGTGCTCTAGATGAAGCTCTCTCAGTTTGATTAATCCCGCAAATCCATTGCGAGCCAAACTTCGCAAACGGTTTGTGCTCAAATCCAGAAACTCCAGACTACGACAGTCCCAGAACAGGCGTACTGGGATAGTCCGCAGGGAGTTGGACCGTAAATGCAAGGTCTGCAGCTTCCGGAGGCCATAGAAGAGCTCTGGGTGCAGAGATGACAGCTGATTAAAAGACAGGTCCAAATTTTGCAGGTTAATCAGTTGGGTAAAAGTTGTGTTTGGCAAATAAAATATTTTGTTGGAACTCAAGATTAATTCCTTAAGTTTATATAGTCCTTGAAAAGCATCTTCTTTTACTGTTGATATTTGATTGTGGTCTAAGTGGAGCCAGGTGAGTTGACTGAAGCTGGCAAATTGATCCCTTTCGAGCTCTGTGATGTGATTGTGCCTCAGGGACAGGCCCAGAGAGCCCTTGTCTGTGGTGTTTGGCACTGAGTGGAAGCCCTGAGAGTCGCAGTAGAAGAGCAGCTTCTCACAGCGGCATTTGGGTGGACACGCCATACCCAGCGCAGGCAGCATTTTTAAAACCATACTCATTGCATATATTGCTGCTAGCATAGGGGCCCCTAATGGCCACTTGAAATGTAAGCCTGCAGGATATAATTTAAGGAAAACAAGAAGATAGAATATTTTTCAGCAGAGCATACGGGCTTTTAAAACAACAACAACAACAACAACAACATTATGGCAAAAGATTTTCACTACATATAACTTATTTTTTCATTTGCTGTAAAAAAACTAACCTTGTTAGTATGACTAGAACAAAACTTAAACCATTAAGAAAGGAGATACAACACATCTGTCATCAGCAATATATATTTTACCTAAACCTCAAAATCCAAAAATGTGACAAGTGATTTCTCTTATAAAATGTGAATTCAATGGCTTATTTTAAAAGCGTGACTCCTTGCTGACTGTACAAGACACATTAAATACATGGACTTACCCATTCTTCTGAGCACATTGGAGGCTGCATTCAGTCTCGGTTGTCAGACTCAACGCAGTGAGTCTGTAAAAGGCTCTAACATGCAGGAGCCTTTGACCAGTTTCCTGTTTTCTGTGTCCCAGGCTTTCCGAGTAAAATTGAAATCCACCAGGGCGAGTTGTTTTTTCCTTAGGATATTCCTCTTGAAAGCATTGGTTTCATTTCCTTTGACCACTCTAAATCAGTTTTGAATATAAGTTATTAATTTCGTCCTCCTCTAACTGCTCAGCTGGTTAATCAAAGCTTCAGCCTCTCTTTTCCGCAGCCGTTAGTTCTCTCGGTCTTAACTTGTTGATGGCAGATGGGCGGCTTGTTGCAGAGAAGAGCTCCTGGAGCAGCATGAGTGCATTTACTGAAAAGCTTTTCCGAGAAACGGCACAAGAATGGATTTGCTTATGTGCTGCGACCACACAGAACTGTATATAGGCTGACGTCACCGGGTGACGTGTCTTTTGTTTGGGTTTTCCAGAAGCTTTACTGTTATAAAGCAGCGTGCTTTGTAACAATGTCAGGGTCGTTGTAAGACCCCCGATTATAATAAAGTGAGAAAGGAGAGCTCCTGACCTGAAAACATGGTATTCCTTCAGTGTAGGAAGCAGCAGTGAGGTTGTAATAAAGGCTGCATTCAAGAAGATCCGTCTGAACAGTGAGTTGGGTTAGCAGAGTGACGATTTTTTAATGCTTGGAAGAGCCAGCATTAGACTGCCGATTCTGCATAGAGAGAGCATCTAAATGGGCAGGAGCCTGCACGATTTATGAAGTGTTGATTTAACAGCATTCTATGTGAGTGCCTGCTGCTCTGGTAGTTTGGAAAGCTACTCAATCACTTGGTTGTCATGCTTGGTTAAAATAGAAGTTACGACAATGATTTGCTTCAGATGTGTTGGTAAACTAGCTCAATAGGCTTTGCTTCTTTGCCATTAAGAGTTTAGCATTAAAAACCAAGAATAAAGGAGGGGAAAAGGTTGGAAAACAAAGAATTTGGTTATTCTACTCTTTGAGAATTTTAAGAGAAAGCTAATTAAAATGATTTCTCCTCTGTCTTATTTTATATAATAGTGTTTTATCACAATACTAACTGAAAAATAATAATCCAGAAATCTTTGGATGTCTTGGTAGGAGAAAAGGGTAGGTTGATATAGTCATTTAATATTGCATGCTCTAAGTGTTAACAGTGGAACAGAAATAATTTAGGACAGGTGGTACAGCATGGCTAGATTCTGACATGGTCGCTTGTATTTACCTCAGAATTTCACTTACTCCTAAAGCTAAAAGCCTCTAGTGATCTGGGTTGGGGTATTGTGGCCCTCAAACAATAGAGCATTTGCATGCTCAACAGCGCCTATTGGCACACTTAAGAACTGAGTCTCATACTAACTGTTGTTAGAATCTCTCTAGGGAATACAAAAGGTCACTTATACTTGGGAATAGAATTTTTGCTTTGGCTGTTTTTACTTGACCAAACACTTATCTTCTCCTGTCGAATAGTATCACTTTTCAGAATTTGGTTACGAATATACAGCTCCATGTTTACTACTGTATAAACATGAAAGTTATTTCTAGTGTGAGTTAGGGTCATAGTTTCAGGCCTGATGAAGGTAAGGCCTCTTGTACACCTGACATTACTGATTTGGCCTTCTTGGCCATTTCTCCCATACCATTTCTCTCATACTTAATCCTCAGTAGGTCTTGTCTCAGACTTGAAGGCAGAAATCTGAGAACTGCCCCATGGTATCTGTGAAACCAGAACACCATCAATCTGTTGGCTTCCAGGCGCTTTATCACACTGGGTGTGTGTAAGAAGTTATTTTCTCAAGGGGTGTTGTGTCTGTATTGGAATGCAGTGCCAGAGTGAGGACTGAAGACTCCAGGGTGCTTTCCTCGGGTCTCTGTGGAGACAGCAGCAATTGCAAGTGTGTAGTTTGGCTCCTCCTTCTAACAGACCCCAAGATAGGATAAGAGGTATAAGAATTTTATTGAGGAAAATGCCAGGAATGTGTAAAGGGAGAGAGAAGATAACTGAAATACTCCTTAGGTTTGGTAGAGTGTAAAAACCCGTGGGGCATGTCTGACACCTGTGAAAGGAGAGGGGGAAAAACAGACCCTACCAGCAGGACATTTCTCAGTCAGCTTCTCCAGGCCAGAGAGAAGTCCCCAGGCCAACGTTGCCCAAGAGTGGAACCCCTTATTCTCAGGAACTAGAATTCCCAGTTTTCCTGTTTCCTGGTTAAGGAAGAGAGGGAGAGGTCCTCGTTTAGAATTCAGGATGCCATTCCTCCACTGACCTGGATCCTTTCCACAGTCTGTCTCTCTGTAGGCTGGAAGTTCTTAACCCGAGTCCATAATTGGCCTGTAGAGTTTTGTTGCTTGTGCATTTTTCTGTCAATAAAGTTTAATCAAATTCTTAGAGAGTCTGTGACCCTAGGTTTCAGAGTGACCATTCTATAGAAACAGAACTTGTTCACAAAGCTTCCAATGAGGGGTGTCTGGTAAGGGTGGTCTCTCATTTTTTTTTTTTTTTTTTAAGGAAAAGAAGTCCTGGGGATACTGTAAATGCTCTTACTGAAGTTAGTCACCCTCTGATGAAAAAAACCTTTGCAAGGCAGGAGGAGCTGGATTAATTTCTCCCCTAAAGTAACCACTTTAGTTCCATGTGGAGAAAAGTGTTGAAATCAATTGGATTAGAGCAGCCATGATTAGGAATGAGTTATATGTGAAAATTTAGAGGGAAAAACATTTCCTTCCCCTTGAACTCTTGGTTCCCTTCTGCTTTTGTACTCTACTTGGCCTACTTACAGTATACTAACAGATGAAAAACCCTTAAATTACATTATCCTAATACTATTATAACAGATTTGTGGGCAAGGAAAATTGTTCAGAAAAGCACCAGTGCAATCAAGAGTATTTTTTGATGCACCTGGAGAAGTGGGCAGTAATGCCTGCTATACCACAGTACCCAGAGAGCACAGTCTGTCTAGGTCATTAGCTGGCTTGCCTACTTCACTTCTCTTTGGGTTCAAAAGGTTTAGGCTGTGGAATTAAAGAAGATGTGATGTTGGTCTTAAAATGGGTTGGAGTACACTGTTCCTATTGAGGGAGATTTGTATCGTTTTTTGATCTTTATCTCTCGTTAGCTAGAAGGACTAAAAAGAAACCCATGTTCTTTCTGAATTAAACCTTTTCTTGGTTTCATTTCACAACGGCTTTATTCTGCATACATATGCCTTTGACTTAATTAAAGTGGCAATACAACCTCTGGAAAGTACTCTTGATATCATCTGTTTCAATTTTCACTGTTACAGTTGTTCGTGACAAGGCAAAGGACAAGTAAAATCTAGCCTGTCTGTCCTCTCTGTGAATGGTTTTAAGCAAATTAAATGAGTCATGTGGCGGGGTTTAGGTGTTAATACTTATCTGCATTACTTTTCATGAAAGTTTGCTTTTAACATATATTGCTAATCAGGAATAAATATCTCTTTGGAAAAGCAGATGTATAATGTGAAATTTTCTAATCTTTTGTGTTAGGGAGCTGGATTTTGCTTTATGCTGAAAAATCAGGTGTTTCTTAACCAATCGTGCCCGACTCCCAAAATTTTCATATCCCAGAGGTGCTCGGTTAAAGAAAATCTTCTGGCTACCAGTCTTGGTCATGGTTCTTTGGAGGTCTCTTCACAATTATCAAAAAGTTGCAAAAAGATCTAAGATTTGTGGGTCTGAATATATCCCTTCCCAAGAACCTTTTAGGATTCTTAGTTGGCAACCACAGTTGGGCCTAAAGATGCTGGTATCAGTATCTTTATTTCAGTGAGTTTTATCAATACTAGCCTTTTTTGAGAGGTGGGAGGGAACGAGGATGAGAGAAAATTATAATAAATCCTAGAGTTCACTGCTTTTAAACATGTGTTTGGAGGCAAAGATTGACTATTAAGTTTTTTATTTACTCTTTATTTTTTGCTGTGCTGTGTCTTTGTTCCAGTGTATAGCCTTCTCTTGTTGTGGAGCACAACCTCTAGAGTGCACAGGCTTAGTAGTTGGTGCTGTGTAGGCTTAGCTGCCCCATGGCATTTGGGATCTTGGCTTCTAGTTCAAACCTGCATCCCATACATTGAAAGGGAGATTCTTAAACACTGGGCCACAGGGAAAGTCCGTGATTTGCTCTTTAAGAAATTACTGGGATTTGGCACTAAACATCAGCTTGTTATCTTCCCAAGAAACAGAATCTGTCTGACAGAGGCAGATAGAATATATAAGGATTGATGGCCTTTCCAATCTGTCATGTTAGACATGGGCCAAAGAGTAGTTAATTGATTATCAAGTTAATTGATTATCCTAGGTAGAGCCAGAGAATCTGAGAACATTCAAAATTCTAGGCCCTTAGATTTTTGGTGAAAACACAGAGGACCACTGTTGAGTGTTACTTATCTCTGTTGCTGAGAATCCTTCCTTCCAAAAGCCTTTTAAGAAGTAGACTGTCTACATTAGGCCTACAGAATCCACAGTTTGATCCCATCCTTGCCTTTCATTGATTGTGATATTTTAAAAGTTCTTTTGTTACTTTCATTAAACATGACTGAGAAAGCAGTAGGAAGGAATGATGGTTACACTAATGATGATGAGCTGTGTTCCTTTTGATGCTGTGACTTTTAAAATGTGGGATTTCTCCTAGTTTTGGAGACATGTGTTTTTGGGCAATTGTTGCTATTGGCAGGATGGCAGAACTAGTGTCGTGTGCTAACATTGTGTTCTGTGCCCAGAGCTAGAAAATTCAGCAGTAAATCTTAGGGTGATAAATCTTAGCTAAGGGAAAATCTTCCATAGAAGTTTGAGCTGAGGTGCTTTTAAACCACAGAGATCTTTTATTTTACCTATTGTAGACATCAGACCAACCCAAACCAAACAGAACGGTCCTGAAGTCTTGATAAGTACATAGACTGATTGAAATTTATATTACCAAGCCCTTGAAGATTCCCAGTGGCTCTATGGTAAAGAATGTGCCTGCCAATACAGGAGGCTTGAAGGTTTGATCCCTGGATCTCGAAGATCCCCTGGAGGGGGAAATGGCTACCCACTGCAGTATTCTTGCCTGGGAAATCCCATGAACAGGGGAGCCTGGTGGGCTACTGTCGATGGGATCACAGAGAGACGGACTCAACTGAGTGACTGAACACACACACATTTCTTACTCTTGCCTGCCCGTGGCTTTATTGTGTTCATGTTTCCCCCATCCTCTGTATGTGGTAGGCTTCATTTTTTATTCTGAAATAGAGCCAAGTTTGGATTTGTCTTTCCTGCTGCTTCTCCCTTTCTGCATTTAGAGTAACTTTCTACTTAGATTATGTTTCCTCCTGCCTACATAGACGACCACAGGCTATACGAAACCATTTGCACAGGATAGGATTAAGAGTTGAGATACCCATTCATATTTAGAACAATCTCTTTCAATTTTAGTGGGCTCTTTGACCCACTTGGCTAGGTTTAAGAGGGTGAATTCGTAGTATATCAGCTATATGCAGTCTTGGTTGTTGAAGCTTGGAAATGCCGTTCCTCCCTCTTAGTGTCCTCTAGGGTAGAGAGATGGCAACATGTGCTTAAGGCAAGCAAAGTATTTGAACATGTGATATTGTCAATGCAGAGAAATCCAATAACAAAAATTCGGCCCAAAGAGAACAAGATCACTTCTTATTAGGAATGGCTCATAGCAGCATGTCAACATTATAGCTGCTGTTGATATATTGACCCCATGTTGCTAAGACTTGAGCTCCCATGGGAGCTGATTCTTTTCCTCTGTTTTTTTTTTGTGCTTTTGAAAGTGAGAACATGGTGGGGGTCTATCTAATGGCTTCATAATTTTTCCCTGTGTGTGAGCATACATGTGTACCTAATAGCTTCATAGCTTTACCCTTGTATGGCTATACTATAATCTATGGACATGTAGTTTTTTTTGAGGCTTTTGAGACAATGTAAAATGAATATTCTTTTAATATCTTTGCATACTTAGGCAAGTTTATATATAAGGTAAGTTCCTAACAAAAAATTGTTGGGTTGTAGGGGGTATATATTTAAAATTGATAGACATTGCCACATTACCTTCCAAAGAATTTTAAACCATTTATACTTCCCTCAGTAATCTGTAAATGTATACTAACCTTCCCCCCACCCTAACACCATAAAGCAGACTTTAAAATTGTGAATCTGATAGGTGAAAAATGCTCTCTTTGATGTGTTATGAATGAGATTGAGCATCATTTTGGATGTTGGTATACTGTTAGTTTTGTTCTTTTCTGTGGATTGTGTATTTCATTTGGTCATTCCATTTCCCACTCCTACAGTTGGTCATTTCTTTAAAGATTTGCAGGGATTATTTGCTTATTAAAGAAGCTAATTTTGTTTGTGACATATTTTACAAATATCTCCTCCAGTTAGTCATTTGTCTTTTAAAGGTTTTATGATCTTTGCTATATATGCTTAATTTTAATGAATAATGAAACAGGTGATAATCTTTCTTAATATTAAGACACACACTTGCCATATTACGGTAACGATCCAGTACAAGTTGATGAACATGAAATTTGTAGTATCTTCAGTAAACAGATTCCCTATTAACCCATTATCTTTAGCAGAGAAGAGGATCAGATCCTTCAGAAGGTTATTTATTTTTAAATCAATGCAGAAACCAAAAACGTTTCCTGGTTTATCACAAATCTTAACCTGATTTTACCAGTTAACTGAGCTTTTAAAAATCCTTCTGTGCAGGGCCGCAATGGAGACACAGACATAGAGAACAGGCTTGTGGACACGGGCAGGAGAGGGTGGGACGAATGGAGAGAGTAGCATGAAAACATATACACTACCATATGTAAAATAGAGAGCCAGTGGAAATTTGCTGTATGACTCAAGGATCTCAAACTGGTGCTCTGAGACAGCCTAGAGGGGTGGGATGGAGTAGGAGGTGGGAAGGAGCTTCAAGAGGGACGGGACATATGTATGCCTCTGGCTGATTCATGTTGATGGTATGGCAGAAACCAGCACAATATTGTAAAACAGTTATCCTTCAATTAAAAATAAATTTTAAAAAAGATCCTACAGTTTTTAAAGGAAAAAAAAATCCTTCTGAAATATCTTTACATTTGAGTCATTTTATTTTTTCCTGGATTATTAGTAGCTTCAAAATTAAGGCCTTTTTAAATGACCTTTATATATTTAATTTGTATACCTATTTGTGCTTCTGGCAGCTTCCCAAATTACTATGCACAGCACATATTTAACAAGTAGATGGTTTTTTAGGAAGAAAACTGGTGTCTCAAAAACGATTGAAATATCTCAGCTACATGCTTCAGTTTGTTCTTTTCTCCATTATGGATTTTGTTTTCCCCAGGAAGGGAAAGTGGTAGTTCATACATTCATTCTGGTCTCCCCAGGATTTGGTGGAAAGGTTGCAACATATTCACTACAGTTCATTTAGTTCTGTGCTATAGTGGCCATGTAAAGGGACATGGCATAGTTATGCCATAGTGGAATGTTAATGGTGGTTGTAACACCTAAGCTTGTTAGACCTTATAGGCACATTTTCAGGTGTAATATGGCATGGGGCCTAGAAAAATCTAAAGGTAGTAAGCAAGGCTGGCTATTATCTGAGAAAATACTCAGATGAACCAGTAAGGCTCATTTCTAAGCTTATGCCTTTGAGGGGAGAGAGAAAGAAAGCAAGGTTATGGTATGTAACATTAGAGTTTCTTACCCAGTTTTAACATTTTTAGGATGAAATAGGTAACATTAGGTAAACCAGAAACTTGTCTTTTGCAACTGTAAGGAGGGAGAGGATATCTTTGAAAGAAATTTGGGAAAGCTGGTCTATTTGACCATTATATTCTAATATTAAGTTACTTAATCTTTGCCTCAACTCTTGTCACATTGAGTTGATACAAAGCCCGTCAGCCATGTGTAGGCGAGGTAAAACAAGAAGGGTCAAATTGCTGTTTCTGTTATCTACCAAATGTATATTGTATGATAATGTGTTGCCCATCCCACAGCAAACTTTTTAGTCCTACTTAGGAAGGTATAGGGTTTCCCAGATGGTGCTAGTGGTAAAGAACCTGCTTGCCAATGCAGGAGACATAAGAGACTCAGGCTCAATCCCTGGGTGAGGAAGGTTCCCTGGAGGAGGGCATGGCAACCCACTCCAGTATTCTTGCCTGGAGAATCCCATGGACAAAGGAGCCTGCCAGTCTATGGTCCATAGGGTTACAAAGAGTTGGAATGACTGAAACAGCTTAGCATGTGTGAGGATACTGACTGAACTCAAGTCTCCCTGGGTTTTCAAAATATTTTTCTTAAGAATTTCTTTAATATCAGGTCCCCTGTTCTTCTCTGAAGTCTTCCAGCAGCATCTTGGTAACACTTCTTTCTAAAGTTCCTTATCCCCAGCTTTACCTGATGGCAGTATAGTGGATGACAGGCCTCATTTTCCCCTTTTGTACCTGCAGGTAACAATGCTGCTCTGTTCTTTTCTCTCTCTCATTGTCATTGGGGGAAAGAGGCTTCAGATGCCCATTCTGACTTGAATCTTATGAAATGTCATGGTTCTTAGTTTAAATTTTAATTTTCTAATGGCTGATGGAGGCATTGTATTGAACTAGACCTTCCTATTAAATTAATCGGAACGTCCTATTTCCTTTTAAATAGTTCTTAAATGTTCCCTTTTAAATAGTCCTTAAATTAGATTTTATCCTCCGCTGCTATTCTCTTCCAGCCTTACTCTAGATTAAATATAGAAAGTATTTGGTAGACAATATTTGAGGTTGTTTTTGAAAAGCCTTATATTTTCACTGATAACAGGAAAGCAGGAACTGATAATATGCCATGTAGATGACACACTAAGTCCTATGACTTTTAAGCACGTCTTTGGTCACTGGTTTCTCATCTTGTTCATGTTAACAGGTGTCCCAGGGTATGATTTGAGAATGGCTATGAGGGGAAACATGAGGTGCCGTGGAAGCACCCCAGAGGGACACCTAAATGAAACTTAGGGTTGGAGGTGGCCACGGGGAACTTATACAAGGAAATGTGATACCTCATCTAAAGGATGGGTAGGAGTTAGAAGACGGATGGGAAGAGTATTCCAGGTAGGTGATCGAGACCTTGGCATGTCTGAAGAATTTAAATGTGTGTGGATGGATCATATCTTGAGTGACCAGAGGCAGTGAAGTGATGGGAGTGGCTCGGCTCTGGCAGGTTGAGTGTGCAGAATTAGAAGGAACCCTCTCATAGAAGAGCCCCGAATGGATCATGCAGAATCTTCAAATTAGTGTACTTTTCACCCTGGAAGTATTGTGGAAGTCTTCACTTTGTGTTTTTCCCTGGAAGCACTGTGTTTATTTTGTGCTGTTACTTTTTGGGCGTTCACCTGGGAACCTTTATCACATGGCGTCTAGGGAATAATGTGCCTTGAGATGCCACCTGCAGTGCAAGGGACATATTCCATCCCTTTCCAACTGGGAAGAGTTAGAATGAAGTTACGGAATGGACAGATGGTAGGGTATGGGCAAGGAATTGGTGGACCTATGTGCCGGACACAGTGCTGACACCTGGTATTGTAGCCATGCATTCCGGGAAACAAACTCTCTCAGAAGGACAATGCAGATAGTGGAGTTCAGTTTATTACACCGGCGGGCCCAAGGCAGAGTCTCCTCCTAGCCAAGGACCCCGACCAGTCTTTGTGAAAACCTTATATACCGCAGGCACTTGCCTTGTAGCTCAGTCGGTAAGGAATCTGCCTGCAATTCAGAAGACCTGGGTTCGATCTCTGGGTCGGGAAGATCCCCTGGAGAAGGAAATGGCAACCCACTCCAGCATCCTTGCCTGAAAAATCTTAGGGACAGAGGAGCCTGGTGGCTGCAGTCCACGGGGTCACAAAGAGTTGGGCACAACTGAGCGACTAACACTTACTTACTATATACCCCAAGTGTATACGGTTCCCTGAAACTAGTCTGAACAAAGGAAAAAGAAAGATACAATCAAAGTTAACCCATGATTCATGCCTTAAGCCTAGGTGGTTAACAGTAGACAATTATCAATAGGCTTGTGGTCATACCCCAATAAGCATAATAGAATGTATGATTCTATTCGGTTACACATATAATTAAGGTATTCTTTTAGGCGATGGAGAGCCCTGGGGATCTTCCTTCCTGGGGCCTGGTTTTCCAATTGGTTTGTCTTTCTGTAGATACTGGGCATATAGCTCAAAGTCCACAGTCCGGCCCAAGATGGAGTTCTGCTTTCAAGATAGAGCCTGTTCTGTTTCCTCTTTCAGTCTCACCTTGAATGGTTGAGAGTTGTAGATTTGTTTTAAGAGAATGCTTATTGTTTCTGAGGCAGGAGACAGTTTTTTGGAAGAGAAAAAAGTTTGTTCGCTCAGAAGTCACCACCAAAATGGGTAAAATCCTCCAGAAAATTCTAGTTCTTAATACTTTAAAAAAAGTTCTTTTAAAGTTCTTAATACTTTAAAAAAAGGTCAATGCCAAACTTAAATGTAACTTCCTGTATGACTTTTATGTACTGCTCTGACCACTGTTAATGTCATTCAGAAGTCCTGTCAGGCCCAGCACAATACAGGGTCTTGCTGAATTAGGAGTTGCTCTGAATTATTTTATCTCAGATTAGAAACCTTCTGAGAAAGAATTACTGCTAGTCCTGCCTGCTCCCGTGGATGCAGAGTACTCACTAAAGAATATCTAAATAAATAGAAGCAGGAGGAAGGTGAAGTGGCTTCCTCATGCTTCTCTTGAAAATGGGTTTTGAAAGCCCTTTTACTGTCTCAACCAAAACCTAGTTGCTTAGAGGCAGTCACAGCTAATAACCTTTGTCTCATCTGATATTTACTTGTTGAGGAGGAGATTTATGTTGAAACCCAAACATGCCTTATGTTTTTCTTAGAATGCCTTTGTCACTGCTTAGCAGGGGCATACATATCAAAACTGAGTGAGCCTAGGTGGTCTCTCTACTTGGTAGAATAGTTTCTCAGTTAGGTGGGAGCCAAGAATTTACTTAAATTCATTGGGCAACTTAACTTTGGTCTAGCCAAAGCTAGAAACAAAAGATCATAACAGCTTTAATCTCAAAGAGAAGATGTTATTTTACAGGTCAGCAAGCTTTCTGCTTTCGTCAAGCTTAAGTTTGTAAGTGTGTGTACTCACCTCTATTATAAATGATTGTAACTATAAACTTGCTGTTTGGACTGGTTCTTTGTTTTTTTCTTTTTAAAAGGATGCTTTGATTTAAAAGATGATCTATTTAGTATAACCTAAAAACGTCAGTAAATAACTGCTTCTGAACTGTGGCGCGCGCGCGCGCCCCCCCCCCCCCCCCCCCCCCCCCCATTAATGAGGCATAAGCCTCTATTTCCTAAAGTAACAAGAAAGACAAATTAATTTTTAGGATAGTATGACAAAGGATTAACAGATTCATGTTGTGTGTTGCATCTTAAAGTGAATTTTGCTGTGTGAATGTAATTCCCTCAAAAGTCAAGATTAAGAATTTGCTTTTATATAACTTTCTAAGTAAATCCTTCTCCCCAAATTGAGGACATTTCTGGCATTCAGTGGTTGCAAGTAATTAGGTGCTCATGAGGTCGTTGAACTCAACCTTTGAGTTTCAGATAACATGTTTTCTGAAATAAATGATCTGTTAGGAAACCCCCCCCCCCCCCCCCCCCCCCCCACACACACACACACATAGCTAGATATGACAGATTGTACTAGGTTTACTTCTGAATGAATGCTTGGGTTTCTATGAAATGTGCTGAGATTTTCCTGATTTAAGCATTAATTATGAGGTCAGTTTTTTTTGGTTTTTTTTTTTGTTTTTAACTTTAGCCACCTTTGCCTTAGATCTTGTATTTTGATCTTTGAGGTTGTCAGTAACTAATTATGCTTGTCAAGTTCTTTTCTCACTGATGCCCATGAATAAATCACAGTTCATTCCTAAAGGTAGAAGAAATTCTCATACTTCCTCAGTTTTTGTTGAGATTTTTTTTCTTAAACCCATTAATATTAGTGAATTACTTAATTTTATTGACAGTACAGGTCGAGAAAAGATTTGGAATGTGACCCTGACTAGATTTGATAGGGACCATATCAATGTATTGGTTGTATTTCAACTTTTAATGTTTTGTCTCCTCCTCTCTTTTGCTGCATAACCTATATCCCTAAATATTCCTTCTCTTTTTTCCTAATAGTCCAGAGATGGAGGCAGAGGGACAAGTATCATTGTCCACATTCAACAGATGGGGGATAAGGGAGAAATTGAATAACAAATGTTAAAAGGCACTCAGAAAGTGTATAACTACATCTTCTTGGCTCTTCATCTGCTATACTGACTTAGGTAGATGGTATATGTATATCAGAATACCTTGAGGGCACCCATGGCTAGAGGAACACTGGGTTAAGTTCCTTTGTCCATTTGTATCTCTTCTGTAATTACTACATGCTTTACAGAATGAACCACATTTGTTGACTGGGCACTTTGTAAGGAAAAGCTTTTAATATATTTCATAGTTTAACCTGATGTCTTACAAGGTATTTCTAAGCACATGGCTAGCCAGCTCTACTTGGGATGACTACCTTTGTCCCTTTTCTTTCAATTACCATCAATTTTGATTCTGCTTAGAATGTTCCCCAAGCAAATGTCCACTCAGCCCCCTGCCCTCTTAAGAAATGCTGATTTATATAGCATTATACTCTCTCAGAGTGGCCGATATGTTCTTTTCTATGCAATGCAGTTGCATTAAGCTTAGCCTAGACTTTTTGCGTAATCTTACAAAGCATTCTTATTTGGCCTATATGATATATAGTATTAACTGAAGTAGTCTTATAAAGCACTTTTTTATTTGAGCTGCATAAAATACATTATTAACTCCTATCCATTATGATACATCTTTGTTTTAAAACTTATTGTTTCACATTGTTTTAGTGCCAGGTGCCATCTTTCACATTTTGACATTCCTTATATCTTAAGAGTTCATCAAAATCAGATATTACCTTTTCTTGCCTGCAATTCAAGGAGAACTGGTTCATTAGTGAAATTGTATGCTGAACCTTGAATTAAAATATACATTTAATTTTTCTAGCAGAACTTTAAGCAAAAGTCTTGCCTTTTGGCTTCTCTTGTTTTGGCAAAACTCCCTCAGTTTCCATCATGAAATAATATGGAGCCTAAGAGTTGGGTTAAAATTAGGGTTTTATGAACAAAGCCACATGGTGCTCTCCTCACCCCAATGTATATCCCAACTTGGGGCTTAAAAAATTGATTTTTCAGTGTTGATTTGAACTTAGTTATTGACTGCCATTAAATTTTCTTATAAATTACTGCAATGTGCACCTCTTTCCTTGTTTTCCAGGCTGGACGTAAAGAAAGAAGTGATGCACTCAATTCTGCAATAGATAAAATGACCAAGAAGACCAGGGACCTGCGTAGGCAGGTAAGCTGAGAGAAGTGCTGATTGCTTTCCCAAGTTCTTGGTTTTGTTATTTTGGTTAAAATTCCAACAAATACTGGACCCATATGCTTTCTTGAATTAAAGGATGACTTTTCACCGGAAATTTGACTGTTTTGTTGCTAATAAGCTTCTGTTAAATGGCTACTAAAAATCTCCTGGGGACCTGGAGTAATACAGTCCTACTGGAATGGACTGAATAAATTATGCTATAAAAATGATGCTCAGGTAAGAAAATCAACTTAAAATGACTTGGGGACCTCAGAAAATACCCTGAAGGATCTTGTGATGTTAACTTACAAACAGTAGAGATAGAAATTGAAATTATGTATTTGACTTGCCGCTTTCTGATTTTGATTCTTGGTGAAGATGTGTTTCTAGTACAGATATGCTGAATATAGTTATTTGGGGCTCTGAATTTTCTGAGTTTGTAAGTATAGACATCTTTCTTTTCATTTAATGTTAAAGAATCTCATTAACATTTTGGGAGCAAATTGAGTATTAATCTTTAAAAAAAAGATAGGATTGACTTCGTAAAGCAACATTAAGACTTAAAAAGAAGTTGTAATTGTTGTAATACAAACAATTTCCATACTTAGTGGAGAAATACTTTATTGTTCATGTCTGGTATATAGCAGAATTAAAGATGGAATGTAGCTACCCATCATCCTTTTGGTAAAGTAATATCACACATGGTTATAAAGATAACTTTTCAGTTTTAAGGTTCATAGTGTGCTAACCCTGTTCAGAAAGTGCTAACACCCTCTCCCTTCTCATTTTTATTTAGCCAATTAGGCCAATTATATTCCAAGGCTATGTGCTAATTCAACCTAGAGGTCATTTCTGTTTAGTTTTTTTTTTTTTTTTTTTTTTTTTTTTTTTTTTTTTACTCCTTTAAGATAGAAGCTTTAGTTTTGTAATTCCCAAGAAAAAAGGGTTTTATTTTGAAAACTGAGATTCTGTTGCTGAAATGCTTTAACTGTAGTATAAGCTGTTATCTCCGCAATTGTGTTTCCTGTGTTGCAGATTATATAACTGCATGGCTTACATGAGGGGTTCTCATATAAGTGCAGCCAAACTGTCATGAATTTCCATTAGATTTAAAAGTGCAAGAGAAGAAAGCAGTCTAGCTTTTTGGTAGAAACAAAATCAAATTTTTACAATTTAATTATTAGCTCCGCAAAGCTGTCATGGACCATGTTTCAGATTCATTTCTGGAAACCAACGTTCCACTTTTAGTATTGATTGAGGCTGCGAAGAATGGAAATGAGAAAGAAGTTAAAGAATATGCCCAAGTTTTCCGTGAACATGCCAACAAATTAATTGAGGTAAGTGTGTTAGCCGTTTTGTTAACTATGGGTAACTTGGTGGAGTGTGGTGATTTTTAATCATATTATTGAATCAGCTAAAGAATTTAGGGACTCATGTTATTTACAATATGTGTAAGACAAAAATATTTTTCATAATTACTTAAATATCTATCCCAAACTACCATTTTGCTAAGTTTATGTTAATTATGTACCTGATTAAATAAAAATAGTCCCTATTCCTGGAATCTTAACATTTCCACTTAGTGTTAATGCAGATACAGATAGATCATGACATGCTTAATCTCAGAAGACACTGGAGAAAATAGTGGCTAGAAGCTGGAGTTTAGAAGTCATACTGCCTGGGCTTGCATCTTGGCAAGTTACTGAATCCCTATGAACTCCATTTCTTTTCCATAAAATGAGAATATACTAATGATGCCTATCTAGGTATTATTTTGAGATTTAAGAGATGATGTGTGTCAAGTGCTTAACCCTTTGCATGAGAACAGCCTCCTCTCCATCACGCTTTTTTAAAACTAAAGAAATTGGGAACTTCCTGGCCTTCCAGTGGTTAACACTTTACACTTCACTGCCAACGGCACAGGTTCAATCCCTAGTTGGGAACTAAGGCCCCACAAGCCATGCGACACAGCCGCCACCTCCTGGCCCTAAAGAAAGAAACAGCCCTAACATGCTATTAATTAGATATGTTTGAATAGTAGAAATCTGTATGTTAGTGTTGGTTTGTTAAGGTGACAAGAAGAAAGAGTAAGTCGCTATTTAATTTCCAGATAAGTTAGGCTTGCTCCTACCTTTTGATTACTGAAATTATATTACTGTTTAATTGATTCATTATTACTATATTTCAAAAGTTTGACACATAGTAAGTATATGGCAAGTTATTTAATTTTGTAGCCCAAATGTAAAACACCTAATATTTGGAAGAGATATTCTATAGACCATTTGGTAAGTTGGTCATTATGTAACAACAGAAAATGAGCCTTTTATGTAAAATGTGTTTCTTGTACACTTGGATTTATAGTGATATTAGGCCAGGTTAATACTGTAAAATAGTCTAAGGAAAGCATCAGTTATTACATTAAACATGTTAATAATTTTACATCTAGTTTTCTTTGAACATTGAGCATTATCCTTAACTGAATTAATTATGTACAAAATATGTAGGTCAGTCTTCTATTCAAGTTAATGATTGTGGCATTTGGTCCAAAGGCTTGCAGTTTGTGTCTCCATTAAGCATAATCTTTTCACAATAGTTGTATGACTGCATGAGGTATAACCTCTAAATATACAAAGATTGTCTTCAGGAAGCCAGCCTCCCGTAAGTAGCCTGCATCTCAGAAAGTGTGCCTGTGAGATAGGAAGCAAGGATGCTGCCAGCCCACAGCCTGGGGTAAAAGGCTACTGGAGTGGCATGGGAAAGGGCATCTGAAAGGGTGTGGCAGGCTGAACCTTCAGGGCAGTCCTGGTCTGTTCTTCAGCTGGAGGAAGGTCACTTTTTAAGGACTTGCTGTACAATCCTTATCCTCTCCATCCAGCAGAACTGACACTTGCTGAGCACCTACTGTGTACCATGTATGGATGCAATATATGCAAATACAGTGTACATTCCTCATTTCTCAGGTAAGGAAACTGAGACTTAGGGAAGTTAAGTAACTTAAATCCCTCTTACACTGAAGGCTGTGCCACTTGGGCTCACTGGTGTAGTAGACAGCCTGTGCCCAGGAAGAAGCACTAGGTGGGCCTAGTGGCTTTGCAGACCTTGCTCTAGGAACTCTGTCAGTGCTCATACTTTTTATTTCATTCTGAACTAACCAGGCACCCAGTAGTGTTCAGAGTTGGATATTCCCTGTCACAGCTCACTTCTGACTTGTTTCTCACCTCTCTCCCCTCTCAGTGACCTCCACCCCTACCATCCCCCACACATAATATATGTATATTAAACGACGCGTGGCCTAAGGTAATGACACCCCACTCCAGTACTCTTGCCTGGAAAATCCCTTGGACAGAGGAGCCTGGTAGGCTGCAGTCCATGGGGTCGCCAAGGGTCGGACACGACCGAGCGACTTCACTGTCACTTTTCACTTTCATGCATTGGAGAAGGAAATGGCAACCCACTCCAGTGTTCTTGCCTGGAGAATCCCAGGGACGGGGGAGCCTCGTGAGCTGCTGTCTGGGGTCGCACAGAGTCGGACATGACTGAAGCGACTTAGAAGCAGAAGAAGAAACCAAAGGCCTTATAGTACCATTCTGCAAACATTTAAATTACTCCATGGTAATAGAGGTACTAAGATAAATAATTGCATGTGTGCATAAAAACAAAATGAATTTTTAGTGTTTGTTATAGAAGCCTCATATTCCTGATTCAAAGAGTAACTTGATTCTTCAATGACAGGCCTTCTCCTCCCCACACTAGTACTTTTGTATTGTAATGAAACACTGAATTAGAGAGAGACTTGTTTTAAGCAAAGGTAAAATACTCCATTGTGATTATTTTGTTAATCTCCTGCCATCTTCCTTTCTTTCTATTAATTTCCCGTCTTGAGTGGAATAAACGTCTGCAGCCAGCTTTGGTTTTAGGGCTATTTGCTGTTTTTTTCCTGAGGGTTTGGAGGAAGTGAGAGTGCTAAGTGAAAGTTGGGAAGGGCTGGTGTTGATAGGCCTCTGGCAGGAAAGGAAGGGCTCAGATTCTGCAGCCACTGAGAATTCTGCCAGACTCTTTTGTTCTAAAATAATACAGTTCTGCCACTAACTACTTGGAGTTAGGATAGACTCCACAGGTAGAGGGCATAAAGCCCAGTAAGATTGAGCTCATTGTAGATGCCAGCTGCAAATTAGGGGGTCCCTATCCCATCTGTACTTCAGACCCAACTGTGTATAAATTTGAGGATTCCCATGACCAACTCACTCTCTGTTCACAAGACTGCCCTCATTACAAATGCCAGCTGCAAGTTTGGGGGTCCCCAGTCCACCCAATCTTCGGATCAGCCAGCTACAAATTTGGAGGATTCCTTTGGCCCACTTCAGGTTCAATAATTTGATAAAACAGCTCGTAAAACCCAGGAGAGTGTTCTCCTTATGACTCCCATTTTAGTGTAAAGGATGCAAATCAGGACCATCCAAATGGAGAGACACAGAGGGTGAAGTATGGGAAAGTCTCAGAGACAGTGTTTCCTGTTTTCTCTCAATGGATCACCCTCCTGGCACATCGATGATTCAGCCTGGAAGCTCCACTGAGTTTCAGTGTCCAAAGATTTTATTGAAATTTCATTACGTAGGTGTGATTGATAGAATCCCTTTCTCCCCTAGATCTAGGTTTTTCCTGAAAGCCTCAGTTCTCTAATCACATGGTTGACATTGGCCTCCTCTTCGTGAGTTGTCTCATTAGTCTAACATGTAGTGGCTCACCTCGAGTTACCTCGTTAGCATAAGTGATGAGTAGCAAAGACAGTCCTCAAATCTCCTAAGAATTCAGAAGTAATCCAGTGCAAAGACTACACTGTGTGTGTGTGTGTGTGTGTGTAGACACACAACAACTCCCCATCTTGAAGGTACATGGAGTATATGGTTTTCAGTTAGCTTGCTACCCAGCCATAAACACCACACAGGATAAGTGAGACAGGGCAGATTTGTGTGCTGCAGCTTTATGTTGATCCTATTTGTGGCCAATTACCCAGTGATTTACCGCTTGTCTTATCTGGTGTTCCTTGCATTGTTCTACTTTTCGCTGGAGGTTTGCCCTTATGGAGCCTAGTTTTCTGATTGAGTCCATCTCTTCTCTGTGAAGTAAGAGGTCCTTTCTCATAGAAGTATTGATTGTCCCTCTGGTGTGTAAATCCCATTCTGTTTAATACCCATGCATTGACACTTAACCTTTCTTAGACTCCTTCAGCAGTGGGAGACTCCCTTTTTCCAGAGCATCACATTCCACTGGTGGATTCTCTGGTTGTAGGAATGGGGGGGGCCACAGTCGTCTTCTCTGGAACTACTCCTGTCCATCTTTTTATTGCTGCGCACAAGTGAATTGAGAGGAGCTATAAATGTAAAATATATACCTGATTTCAAAGATATGATATGGAAAAAGAATATACTTAACAGATATCATTAACTTTTTAATTGATTACATGTTGAAATGTATTATCTTGAGTTTAAGTATTTTTTCTAATCTCACCTCTTAATGTGGCTCACATTGTATTTCTGTTGGACAGCACTAGTCTGGATGATTTCCTCAGGCCTTTGAGAGGCTCTCTTCATTCTGCCTCTTCTCTGAATGCTCTCTACTAAAGTGCCAGCCCTTGTCAAACACTTGCTCCATGGGTGGGTGGATAGACGGAGTCGGACTGCCAAAGCTGCCATTGGGCAGTGACCTCACGGTCAGCCAGCTCCAGGGTTTGCCTTCAGAGGTACGGCTGCTCAGGTGCATCTTCTCAGTTCTGGTCATTGTGGGGGCAGTTGGGTTTTTTTGGAGTCTCTCTATTTTGACACTCATCCAGAATAAACTTCTTAGATTCAGTCTAGTGTTCTATCTGTCAGGACTGTTGCTGGCTTCACTGTTAATATTATTGACAACACCTTCCAAACTAGTCATTTCTTTCTTTTTTAAAAAGTAAGCATATCTTTTCTCCTTTTATCCAATCTGATGTTTATAAAATACTGTCTGAGACAAGGCATAGGATAGAACCTTTCACATTGCCACTAGAAATCATTGTGTTGTTTGTACAATTCTTTGTATATAGTTTACTGCTCAATCAGTTACAAATTCCTTAATTTTTGTCCCCCCAATAAAATAATGTAAAAAGGTTATGCCTTAATTTTGGATGTCATGTAAAGTTGCTTTGAATGTATTCATGGTTTCTGAGTAGTATTAGGGATAGCATTCACTGAGAAATGGGAACCTTTTATGGTACCTTCTCTGTACACCACATTTTGAAAATATGAGATTAGTTTGAAGAATAAAAATCACATACTGACTCTTAAGATTTTAGGAGCAGAAGTGAATTTCTCCAGCCCCTCTGTGTGGGCATAGTATTTGGAAGGTTGTGTGGTGCCTGCTGCCTACCAGATCCTTATTAAATGACTTTGTGATTTTACTGGAAAAAGCAAATAACAGTGTTTGCTGTGTGACTGTCTTATTTTCTCAGGGTCTGACTAAGACCTCTGACACCTCACTACAGTTGTCAGTGGGATCTGTTAGCTCCACACATGGTATTGAGTTCCTTTTCTTATGTGAAGGGCACATAGAGGTTGTGCGTCTCAAGGCCAGTGAGTAGGGGAGCAGGAGCTAAGGGTCAGTATTAATGAGCTGGTGACCCTTCTCG